>NC_069686.1:19382176-21782176 GCF_023699985.2 Odocoileus virginianus
TAGAGTTAAGGTTGCTTGTTTTAAGCATGTACTGGAGATCTGACATCTATTCTCTTTTAGACTTTCTACTACTATAGGAATTCCAACCCTGGCAACTCAAAAGACTGATCTTAAATAGTTTTGGGGCCCAGTTCAGTTGTTCTTTATGTAAAGATTACAATTGATCAGAAGCCTTTATTTATATTTTCCACTAGGAATGCTTAATATAAGACGTGGATCTCAATTTTTGCTGTTGATGAATCTGCTGTTCCATGGGTGGGTGTTCTTTTCCCGATTCTTAGAAAGAATCAGTTATTGGATTGAATTTTCTCTTTTTAAAATTTCCCATAAATTAAAACAAAATATTAGTATCTGATGGTATCTATACCATACTAGAATCTAGTATAAGCTGGTATCTGATTTAGTGTCAAATTTTAATTTTTATTATTTTAACTTTAATACCTCCATATTTTATGTTGCTTTTCAAAACACTGGAACAGGTATTTTGCTATTGGAGCAAAACTGAGTATTAGTGATATATGATCAACCACAAGCAGCCAACTAAATTGAGAAACAAATTCAAGTACTGCTGTTGCAACAACCGGACAGCAATGTGCAAAAATATAACTTAAATATAGAGCTTACAAAATATATTCTATATATGTGAGGTAATTCGCTTGATGATGTGGGGAAGACAAAGAGAAATAAGACAAGGTCCTTGCCTTCAGTCTAGTAGAGGACACCGTGCCTTAAAAGGTTAGTGACTTGCCTAAGGCCATAGCTATTACTGGTGAACTCAAATTAGTTCTTTTTTAACTCTAAATCTTTTATTTTTCTCAATACAGTTCTTGGTTCTCACAGGCCACAGTACATTCCAGATGTGATATAGTTAAACATTTTGAATAGTCCCATGAAAACTGTAGAAGGAAATGAAAAAGACTACCTATCTTAATTAACTGTGGAAGAAGATAATAGGGACAAGGATGGGTTCAATTATATTAAAGTGAAATATTCTATATGATGAACAGTAATAAAACTTTAAGATGAAAGATAGCGCAACAGAAAGATTAAAAACAAATTAAAATATAGAGACACGATACTATACTTAATGTGGAAAGACTGAGGAAAGAGAAAGATGGTGGTGGTGGTGTAGTCGCTAAGTCATGTCTGACTCCTGCAACCCCATAGACTGTAGTCCGCCAGGCTCCTCTGTCCATGGAATTCTCCAGGCAAGAATACTGGAGTGGGTTGCCATTTCTTTCTCCAGGGGATCTTCCAGACCCAGGAATTGAACCTGGGTCTCCTGCATTGCAGGCAGATTTTTACCAACTGAGCTAACAGATATATTTCTATATTTTGAAATACAATTATGAAATGAGATACTGAAAAATATTCAGCCACCTTGACAAAGAGCTTCAGTTAAAAGAATTACTACTGCCTTTCTATTAGGATAAATTGAAAGGTCAAAAGACAATGTGGGAGTGGCCCTGGATATACAGATGAGTCTATAGGCTCCCCCTCTCCTGGAGTGACTTGACAATAGATAACAAAAACTAAGCAACTTGTTTCAAGGATCATGTTCCAACAAAGTAAACTGAAAGAGAACAAAAAAACCACTTGTATAAAAATGGATGTAACACTTTCTTCAACAGAAAAAAGCTAGAATCATAATAAATATTTAATAATTGGGGAGAAATTACTGCTGAGATATAAATATGATGTCATGTCATGAGAGCACCAATGAGGATAAAAATGGGTATGATATTGATACATGAAAATTCAAAATTAAGAAAATGAAGCAAAACACAAAATAGCATATGGTACAGTGACTAAACCTATCTGTGTATGGACTTTGAGAAGTTTGTCAAGATTTTTTTCCTTGAAAATTAAAAAAAAAATAATGAGGCATGTAGAACAAAAATTGTTTCTTTCAGTATATAAAGAAATTACAAGTGAGAAAGACTAAGTCTGTAAGTGGCAGAGTGGATGCATGAATCCCTGTCTTTTAGCCCTTTAGCCAATCAGTTTGCCCATAAGAGATACAAAGCAACAGGATTATCTGACAATTTCCTAGTTCATTTGACTAGCTTATGTAGATAAACTGCGCAATTTGAGTTTGAAGACATACATTAGAATGTAAGTTATTTACTTTGGAGACAATGAAGTTCATATTCTGTAAGTAGCCAACTTCTGCTTCACGTAAATATTTGTAAGCCAAGCCAAACTTCAGTTTGTAATACTTTGTTGTGTGTGTGTGTGTGTGTGTGTGTGTGTGTGCATGCTCAGTCATGTCCTATGCTTTGTGGCCCATGGACTTTAGCCAGCCTGGCTACTCTGTATAGAATTTTCCAGGTGAAAATACTGGAGTGGGTTGCCATGCCCTCCTCCAGGGGACCTCCCTGACCCAGAGATTGAACCCTCATCTCTTGCATCTCCTGCATTGGCAGGTGGGTCCTTTACCACTATCACCACCTGGGAAACCCATACTCTGGGCGCCACCTACCTACTATGTATTATATCATGAATACTAGTTTGCATTTAACATAGATCTCTTTCCTTTTCAAGAATCTCTGTACATTTTTTTCCCCTGCACCTTTTTTATTTCATTTTTGAGATCTTGAACACACCCTCTCTTCTGAGTTGTCACAGAACTCTATAATAAACTGGATATAAATCTGTCAGAAAATGCAAGAAATATGGAGGGAGTTTCAATAGCACCAGGAAATGCTAAGTCATGTCCAATTCCTGCAGACACTTATTAGGGAATACTCCTTATTATACGTGAACCATGAACTTCCAGATGTTCAAGCTAGTTTTAGAAAAGGCAAAGGAACCAGAGATCAAATTGCTAACATCCGCTGGATCATTGAAAAAGCAAAAGAGTTCCAGAAAAACATCTACTTCTGCTTTATTGACTATGCCAAAGCCTTTGACTGTGTGAATCACCACAAACTGTGGAAAATTCTGAAAGAGATGGGAATACCAGACCACCTTACCTGCCTCCTGAGAAATCTGTATGCAGGTCAAGAAGCAACAGTTAGAACTGGACATGGAACAACAGACTGGTTCCAAATAGGGAAAGGAGTATGTCAAGGCTGTATACTGTCACCCTGCTTATTTAACTTATATGCAGAGTACATCATGAGAAATGCTGGACTGGAGGAAGCACAAGCTGCAATCAAGATTGCTGGGAGAAATATCAATAACCTCAGATATGCAGATGACACCACCCTTATGGCAGAAAGCGAAGAAGAACTAAAGAGCCTCTTGATGAAAGTAAAAGAGGAGAGTGAAAAAGTTGGCTTAAAACTCAACATTCAGAAAACTAAGATCCTGGCATCCAGTCCCATCTCTTCATGGCAAATAGACGGGGATTTTGGGTCTCCAAAATCATGGGAGACGTTGATTGCAGCCATGAAATTAAAAGATGCTTGCTCCTTGGAAGAAAAGTTATGACCAACCTAGACAGCATATTAAAAAGCAGAGACATTACTTTGCTGACAAAGGTCCATCTAGTCAAAGCTATAGTTTTTCCAGTAGCCATGTATGGATGCACAGAAGGCAATGGCAACCCACTCCAGTACTCTTGCCTGGAAAATCCCATGGATGGAGGAGCCTGGTAGGCTGCAGTCCATGGGGTTGCGAATAGTCAGACATGACTGAGCGACTTCACTGTCACTTTTCACTTTCATGCATTGGAGAAGGAAATGGCAACCCACTCCAGTGTTCTTGCCTGGAGAATCCCAGGGACAGCGGAGCCTGGTGGGTTGCTGTATATGGGGTCACACAGAGTTGGACACGACTGAATCGACTTAGCAGCAGCAGCAGCAGCATGTATGGATGTGAGAGTTGGACTATAAAGAAAGATGAGCGCAGAAGAATTGATGCTTTTGAACTGTGGTGTTGGAGAAGACTCTTGGGAGTCCCTTGGACTGCAAGGAGATCCAACCAGTCCATCCTAAAGGAAATCAGTCCTGACTATTCATTGGAAGGACTGATGTTGAAGCTGAAACTCCAATACTTTGGCCACCTGATGCGAAGAACTAACTCATTTGAAAAGACCCTGATGCTGGGAAAGATTGAAGGCGGGAAGAGAAGGGGACCACAGAGGATCAGATGGTTGAATGGCATCACCGACTCCATGGACATGGGTTTGAGTAAACTCCGGGAGTTGGTGATGGCGAGGGAGGCCTGGTGTGTCACAGTTCGTGGGGTCGCAAAGAGTTGGACACGACTGAGTGGTTGAACTGAACTGAATTCCTTATTCCTTAATTCCAAGTCATTACATGGCATGACTGCACAATTGTTCAAGCCTGTGGTGAGAAACAAATGGCTGAATTCAGTTGATGGCTTTGTTCTGTAACTTTAAATGACTGGCTTGGGAATTTAATATTTCAATTTTCTTTATAGAACATGCAGGTATATTCTAACTAGAGTGGCTAGATCAAATACAGGGTACCTGCTTACATTTGAGTTTCAGATAAGCAACTGATACCTTTTGAGTGTAAGTATATCCTGTGCAATATTCAGGACATACTTATACTAAAAAGTGATTGGTTATTTATCTGAAATTCAAATATAGCCAGGTGTCCCATTTTCCCCCCTAAATCTGGCAACCCTAATTAAAACACAATTTTAAGTCACAAATGAGGCTTTTTGTTTTTCTCCTAGCATCCCAGAGATAAAGAAGGACTTCCTCTGTTCTATTTGACTTGCTGAGTTAGAGCTATTTTGGCCACAAGTGCTCTTCCCAAACATTGACCCTAAGAATGTCTCCCTTTTCATCACCTAATCTGGATGTGCCAGTTTTGGTAAATTTCCTAGCACAGTTACATCAAGGGAAGGACAACCACAGGGATGGCAGGATGGCTCATGCAGCCCGAATATTCTCTGGCTTGGTGGGACAGTTTGGATTCCAAGTCTTGAGGAGTGGGCAGGCAGGGAGCAGGGTTCCAGGGAAAGCCAGTCTTTTGCACCCTCCTTGAGGGCCTCAGCAAACATGGATACTTTCTGAGCAGTAGGACTTTTGGTCTGATTGCCATTTTGTGGATGAAGCATTTCCAGGGTTGCTTGCCAAGTGAAACATCCTCTTGAAGCAAACAGAGTTTGGATTTACAGATGGCAAATCCTATATGAGGTTATGAGATACATTCTATTTAGGCTCATTTTCTTCACACTACAGCAGATGTTCAGCTTTTAAAAGTACCAGTGTCCATATATAATAGAGAGAGCCCAGCTTGGTGTTCTGTGATGACCTAGAGGTGTGGGATGGGAGGAGAGGAGGGAGGCCCAAGAGGGAGGGGACATATGTATGATGATGGCTGATGTGAGTTGTACATCAGAAACCAACACAGCATTGTAAAGCAGTTTTCCTCCAATTAAAAAATTAATTAAAAAATTACCAATGTCCAGATCAGGAACTACTACACGTTCGTGGACTGTAGCCCACCAGGCTCCTCTGTCCATGGATTCTCCAGGCAAGAATACTGGAGTGGGTTACCATGCCCTCCTCCAGGGCATATTCACAACCCAGGCATCAAACCTGGGTCTCCTGCATTGCAGGCAGATTGTTCACCATCTGAGCCACCAGCCAAGCTCCATATCTGTATACAGATACATATAGATACAGACAGATAGCTAGACAGACATATAGACAGAAAGATAGATGGTACTGGTGATAGTTTAGTCACTAAGTTGTGTTTGACTCTTGGGACCCCACCAGGCTCCTCTGTCCATGGGATTTCCCAGGTGAAAATACTGAAGTGGGTTGCCATTTCCTTCTCCAGGGGAAATCTTTCTGACCCAGGGATAGAACCTGTGTCTATTGCATTGCAGATGGATTCTTTGCTCCTGAGTCACCAGGGAAGACCAGATGGATAAGATATATAGATTTAATTTCCTTAGATGGTTCTAACATGCAACCATGGTTGAGAGTCATGGTACTAGACCAATAAGAACTACATTGGCATAAAGTGTTCAATGATGTTCACTACTTTAAAAATGCAGTCTGTGGGACTTCTCTAGTGGTGATTCAGTGGTTAAGACTCCTCACTCCCATTGCAGGGGACATGGGTTCAATCCCTGCTTGGGGAACTAGGATTTCTCATGCTGCTCAGGATCAGCCAAAAAAAAAAAAAAAAGAATGCAGTCTATAGAAAATTGTATAATTATCAAGTCTGTAGAATTAGGGTTGACAGACTTAGGAAAAGAAAAAAAATTTGTCTAGATTTGAGTTTCAGATTAACAACCAGTGTGTTGTAAACCACTGGCTCCTGATATGCTGTGGGACATGGGCTATGTCAGAGAAACTTAGAGTCTTGATAAGGAGTTGCTGTTATTGTTCAGTTGCTCAGTTATGTCTGACTCTTTGCAACCCCATAGACTGCAGCATGCCAGGCTTCCCTGTCCTTCACCATCTCCTGGAGCTTGCTCAAAATCATCATTGAGTCGGTGATGCTATCCAAACATCTCATCCCCTGTTGCTCCCTTCTCCTCCCACCTTCAATCTTTCCCAGCATCAAGGTCTTTTCCAGTGAGTCGGCTCTTCACATCAGGCGGCCAAAGTATTAGAGCTTCAGCTTCAGCATCAGTCCTTCCAATGAACAGTCAGGACTAATTTCCTTTAGGATGTACAGGTTGGATCTCTTTGCAGCCCAAGGGACTCTCAAGAGTCTTCTCCATGTGGGAGAAGGCGAGGGTGGGATGATTTGAGAAAACAGCATTGAAACATGTATATTATCTTATGTGAAATAGATCACCAGTCCAAGTTCAATGCATGAGACAGGGTGCTCAGGGCTGGTACACTGGGATGACCCAGAGGGATGGAATGGGAATGGAGGTGGGAGGGGGTTCAGGATGGGGAACACATGTACACCCATGGCTGATTCATGTCAATCTATGGCAAAAAACCACTACAATATTGTAAAGTAATTAGCCTCCAATTAAAATAAATAAATAAATTTAAAAAAAGAGAGTACTCTCCAACACCACAGGTCAAAAGCTTCAATTCTTTGGCATCAGCTTTCTTTATGGTCCAACTCTCACATCCATACATACTGGATACAGTAAGTATGTATGTACAGTAAGTATCCAGTATGTATGTACTGGCTACATATGTACTGGATACTTCGTTACGGTCCAACTCTCACATCCATACATACTGGATAGGGAGTCAAAGGGGAGAAATTATGCCTTGGAAGTTCAAATGTTCCATTTTAAGTCATGATATGGAGGATGATAATCTCTGTGGTTCAGCACCTTGCTTTTATGTCTAGGGGTTCTGAATGTCAGGGAGCTTGGGCCCCTCTGCTGGCCTCTGCTCAGAACCTGGGCTTGGACTCAGGTCTTTTGTTTCGAACCCCATGGCCTAGGTATTTTGATGCTTGTTCTCTAACTGAGACATTCTGACAAGTTTTCAGCTTACTATATCTAACTTCAGGAGAGACTAAGGAATTCAGCAGGTTTTTGTAAAACACACACACACACAACCAGAAAGAGATATTTTCTCCTGGGGTGCATGTAATTCAGATCTTCCTTTCTAAGATGAAAGGAAAGCTACAAATTTTCCCAGTTGCCATGTTATGTCATGAACAATCTTCTTCAAAATTGCAAAATTGCTATAAAGAAAACATCCCTGAGTTACATTAGTGCCTGTGGAAGATGGTGGAGTTTTAAATTGTCTGTGTGGAATTTTCTCCTTATTAGTAAGGGAAGTGGTAATAACTTCTCCTGAAACTATTTCATAGCTCAGGGACTGACATACACTCACCAAATAATGAATGAATGAATGGTGACTATTCATCATTCTTGTTAAGTCCTGTTCCATTTCTGTGGTCCACTCTTTGTTTCTGTCAATTGGGATATTATTGCCAAGGACCTTCCTATCCTGGGACACCTCTGGGGAACCTTAGTCTGCCAATGAGGGAGATGAAAATGGCCTTTAACAAACAAGGCTCGTTGTATACTTTTTTCTTAAAATCATTTCAATATTTTTTCTAAGAATACATATTCACTTTTTTAAACAAAAAATTAGTCATTCATATACTTTGTTACTGCTTTTCCTCACACTTAACAGTAAAGTTATAAATATTTCCCATTTTTTAGCCTAATTTAAAAATAGTATCACACTTTGAGTTACATTTTTAAAGTAATGAATGAGCATGATGTTCAAATAAGTTAAGCAATGAAAAGAAAAAAAAACAACAACAAAAAACCCTGATCCCATTCCCATAATAGCAGCAAATATTGGAACAGATTTCTTATCTGTCTTCCAGATTTGTCTAAATGGCATCAATTCTAAAGTTGCATGCTATTTCTTTTTACGAATGACCATAATTAACTTATGTAATTTCTTGTTTTGGGCACAGAAGTTGCTTTCAGTGTTTTTCAATAATAAACAATGCTGTGGGAAACATACTCATATGTTTCCCCTACTCATACTCAACTCATACTCAACAACATACTCAAAGCTCATACTCATGAGTTTTGACAATTCACATTATTTTCTTAGGATAAATCCCTAGAAGTGGAATTACTGGCCACAGATTATATTTTAAAAACTTACAAGTTTTATTTCCAACTGCCTTCTAGGAAGTACGTAGCAAAATATATTTCTATCACCTGTACCTGAGATGACTTGTTTTCGAAGGGTTTCAGCATCATGGACCAGCATCTTTAAGAAAAATCCTGACAATTCAATAGGTGAAAAAAATGGCATATCGTTTGTTTTGATCTGCATTTCATTAATTACTTGAGAGGGTGAATGCCTGCCCTTCCCTGCTGTCTGTGCCATGTTGTAGGGAAGTATTTTTCAAACTTCTGTCATTCAACTGCCACATAAACTTTTTTTTTTGTGCTATATTCAAGACACCTGTACTATTTTTTAATATTTTAAAAACTTAATTACTTTTTTCACATAAATACACTTCTTTTAAAATGAAGCTTTACTATTGTAAGTGGAAAACATATGCTATTTGCCATAAACAGAAGCAAATCATAAAGTAAGTACAGTGAGAATAAAACAATATTATTACACCTGAGCTAGATTCTATTTCCCACAGAATGTTCTAGGCTTCTTAAAATTTTGTTAAAAAGACAGGTGAGAGGGATTTAAGACATACTAATACCACTAAGACTTTCTCCTTAATCTGAAGAATTTAAAGTGAGAATTGTAAAAGGAATAACTTTCACACAATTCAGTGTTATTTAAGGTCATACCCACACACCATCTAAAATCAACGTGCAAACTATCAGAGATCTACATCCCACGCTTTAAGAAACATGAATGTTGCAGAAGAAGAAAGGCAGGGGAGTCAGAAAAACCAAAGTATGAATCCCACCTCTAGCACTTGCTACAAGTCTGAACTTGCTGATGATGATCACGCAAGTAAGGCTGCAGTTAGGATGACATATAACATATGGAAAGAGAAAGCAGGGCAGCGGAGGCAGAGCAAGCACGCCTAAGTGGCTGTCATAATTGGTGTGTGAGAGTGGTTCTCTGCCTTGTTTGTATGTTAGTATCACCTAAAGACCTTTTGAAAAACACTGATGCCTCAGCCTCACCCCTGGAAATCCTAATTCAGTTGGTTAGGATTAGGTCTCTGGAATTGTTATTATTTTTAAAATGCCCCTCCCCCTTTCAGATGATCTTAATTTGTAGCCAGGGTTGGAAAAGACCAGAGATTTAACTCTTTCCTAAGAGCTTAGATTGATTTTGTGGATTTGTTAGCTGCTATCTTGAAAGTTGGCCCAGAATCAGAGAGGTTTTGCAAGGACAGAAGGAATTCTGGGAAGGGGAAGCATCTCCAATAGGGCCCTCAACGTCAAGCATTTTCTTTGCCCTGGAAGCTGCATCAAACGGCTTGAGGCCAAAGCAGAGATTGATTTCCCTGGACATTGGGAAAATCATTTCTCTTACTCCAAAAGAAAAGTTTTGCTGATCATGGAAACATTATATCTGGTTTCCAGAAGTACAATGCTGCTCAGTACTCTTCTGGAAGTTTCTATATGAATGTGTGACAAAGCTGAAAAGCCAGTTGAACCTAGTAAGACTTCCTTTAAGGCAAAACAAATGCAAGGCAAAATCTCTGAGGTGTTAGGAGGCTTGAAACTCATCAAAAATGTTTAAAAGGTACAAGCTTAGAATCAGTTAAACAGATTCTAATGGGTTGTGTTGCTTTTCCTTCTTTTTCTTTTACTTTACATAGTGGTCAGAATGTTTACATCATGTCCCATCTCTCTGCTTTTAGGAGTTTTAAAACTGCTTATTTTCAGGCCTCACAGCATTCCTTTCCAGCCAGGTGTCTTCATGTGGGGATGATCCACTTCTGTTCTATAACTTTGGTCCTGTAGGAGGATAGGAATTAAGCCGAAAATGGCTGCACAAAGTGTGCCCAGTGGGAAAACAGCATTAATTCAGCTTTTTAAAAAATGTCAACATGAAAAAAAAAAAAAAATCCACAACCTGGATCTGCTGCTTAGCAGACCCACAATGCCAGGCAGCAGGCTGGGAGATGTCATTTCTGGAGCTCCTAATGAGATGCAAATCACCTAGTGAACTACTCGGGTGCTGGGAAACAATGTCCTGGGTAAAAGCAGATAAAAATGGAACGGAAGAATGTCTTTGAAGATTGGAACGACACTTTAAATGCTTGAGGATATGGGACACCAGATAGTGCTGGTTTTACTAAACTAATTGTGACTGGGTCTTTGATTCCTTGTGGCAGGGGATTCTGGGGCGTTCATCCCCAGCTCTGCCTGGCTCTCTAAATTGGGCACCTGGTTCCGGTTTCTGCTGTGAGTGTGCAAAGGGCCAGTCAGCTGTACTGACACCAGCACTGGACTGGGGGCAGAAGGCCTGGGCATAGTTCAAGTTCTGGGTGAACTGCCTACCTCCTTGGGCCACCACATTTTATCTGTAAAATGGAGTTGGACTAATACAGTGATTTTTTTTCTTTTTTTTTTTTTTCAACAGAGGATGGTGATGTGGGACGTTACATCTGTTCTTGCCTGGAGATTCTGAGTTATTCTCCATGGAGTCACACTCCTTCCCAGTGTGTGAGCATCTGTGTACAGTGAAAGATGTGCCTGATGAAGGTTTGTTGCATGAAACCAGTGTGAAAGCAGGTAAAGGCTGAGGACCATTAGCTGAGAGACTCTTTAAGGTCCTTGCCAACTTTCAGTTCAGTCGCTCATTCATGTCCAACTCTTTGTGACCCCACAGAACCGCAGCACACCAGGCCTCCCTGTCCATCACCAACTCCCGGAGTCTAAGATGCTGTAACTACAGACTTCCTGCTATTTGGCCTCTTAGTACCTCATCTGCAAAATGGACATAAATGCTGTTGACCCTACTGGCTTGCTGGAATTTAAAGATGATCAGTCAAAATACATTCGGGGAAAAATTCTCCATAACTACACCAGAACTTCATTCTAACACAATTCAGTCATTTAAAATGCAATGCTGCACAAGGTGGCCTCAGCTGAACCCCTTTCTGGGTCATTTGGTTACTGATGGACTAAAAGACCACATTTTAAGCTCACTTAGTCTTTCCCCAGGTGTGAGCAAAACCTGCAATTTACAGATTAATGTCATACAGCTGTACAAACACCCACCCAGGTTCATAAATTCTACACTATTTTTACAAATAGAGCAGTCATTAGTATGAATGAGTTGGTTTGAGGGAGATTATACACACAAATGACTGACAGGTATGTGTGTACCTGTGGGAAACAGTAAAGAATGTGAATAACAGGGGAAAGGAAATCTCAGGTATGATTTTTGTTTGCATTAAACTAATGAGATGCAAAAGTGAAATCAATGTAGTATTAGTGGTGAAAAAATAGATTGCTTTGGTTCTTTCAGTTTTAATCTCCCAAAACCCAATAAAATAGGAAGTATCTGGGGGAGACAAAGTTAAATAGAAAATAATTACATTTGGGTTATTTTCCTATTTTGTGCTTCATGTTGGAAAAAAAAATTCTTTGGTACACTGTAAATTAAATCTGGTTCAACTATCCAGTAAACATTTAAAGATGTATAAAAATAGTGAGACTCAAAGCTTTCAGTTCTCTGCTCAGATTAAGAGTTCACACTTCAGTTCTGTAGGGTCATATGGAATTACTTAATTTCTTTTGCTTGTTTTCTTACAGTTTGATATGAGGTTAACAAAAATCTCATATGGTTCATAGTGGTATGAACTCATAAACAAAATACTGATCTCTCATGCCCTCTACTTCCCTTTATTTTTATAGAAGGTTATTTTATCATAAGTAGGTCATACGAGACCTGAATTTTAGTTTCTCCACTGGACTCAAGATCTCTCAACAAATGAATGTCATCCACTTTCTTCCCCTTTAAATCCCCCTTCTCTGAGTCACCTAACCAGTATAGCTATAAGCACATTCCAACATGTTGCAGAAAAAAACAAGCCAAGTTTAACCAAAGTAAATACTTACAGCTATTTTCAGCATACCTGAAATGGGTATCTCCTGGGTTATACAGTGATTTAGGCCTTGAGAAGGAAATTTTCACCTTCACTCAGGCTTCTTTTGGAGTGATTTTGTATACTGACACATATGAGTCATTCTGATTACTAAATCTGACCAAAAGACATGCTCTGGTATAATTTTAAGTTTCCAAAAAAAAAAAAAAAGTTTCCAAACTAACATATTTCAGGGTATTCATATCAGGAGTCTTCAACCCTTGAACCTACAGGAAACACTCTTTCAGTGTTTCCTGGCTTATTCAAATGAAATTTTAGCAATCAGAAGCCTGGTAGCATTTATGTGACAATGTAGGGAGAATCATGTTCACAGGAGCTGTCCACGGAGCGATCTTGGACAAGCATGATGGTGAGAGGAAACGCGCCACTAGTTCTGGAAGGGCAGGAGCTCCTGGGTGACTTGGCACCTTCCCACTTCCAGCTCTCAGGGCCTCTAACCCTGCATGAGCCGCGGACCCAGCAGGGAGGGGTTAAATGGGTTGAGGAGCCAGTCCAGCTGGGGGTCATTAGCAATCAAGGACCAGCGTTAAAAGGCAGCAGGAGACTAAGGGTCTCTGACAGGCTTGGCTCCGTGCACCATCTGGAAGAAAAGAGGCTGTCTAAGCTGGATTTAAAAAAAAAAAGACTTTGTGGAGATCCCCTTCTTGAAGATACAAAGCTGAACAGTGATGTTATTTTCCAAGTGGGTCCTTCCTTTTTGAGAGCAGGGCCAAACAGACACATTTCCAGGTCAATCCCTGGCCATAATGGACCAGTCGCTGGCACCTGGGGCTGGGCCAGCCCGGGAGCCTGTCTAATGGCTTTATAGTGGCTAGTGATCAGAACATCCATGCTGGATAATGAGGTACTGGCATTGTGAAGCCTGAGTGAGGGGCAGACTTCGTAGCAAATAACATATTTAACTGTATGTCTGTGCATTATAAACCAATCTGTGACAAGAAAAAGAGAAAACCTGACAGCTTTACTTAGGATATTCCAAGTTGATCATTCAAGTTATAATTTTTGAAAATTTAAAAACAAGCTAAGCTCACTTCTTAAGGTCATTCTAAGGCAATCTGTACAAAGAGGTAGCAAATACAGGCAGTCATAGATGTCACAATTACATCTACCTGGTCACTGACAGTCACATTATTCACTAAGTTGCTTTTCTCTCTTTTTTCACTTTTGGGTCCCTCCTCCCCCTTCACCTTATCTATAAATAAGAAAGAATCAAATGTTTACAATACAGAATTGTACTTATTTTGGTCACAGATTGTTGTAGGTTTACAGAATAAAGAGGCCTTATAATGTGATCCCTACGATATATTACAAGACTAATTTAGAACAAGCTGTTAATCTCTTTGTAAGAATCATTAATATTATAGTTGAATTTCAAGAGGAATTTGCATTCCAAGTTCATTACTGTGTGATTCTAACACTGGTCTTCAGTATACCTTTAACTCTGATAACGAAGAAGCCAGTGCAATCAAGCAGACTCAGGGTTGTATTTGTTTTTACAGGGTTGGACGTACTCTTCTGGAATTGCTAAGAATGAATAGTAGGTAAAATCATCCTCAAGAAGCTTTTGGCAAGTTTATAGATGCCTGGGAAAGGGAAAAGTAGCACGGAAGACCTAGGACACAGTAGTGTCTCAGATTTAGGGTCACCAGAGTGGAGTGGAGGGTCAGATGAAACTGGCTGCTGATCCAGGTGATATACATAATTTGGAGAAGAAATCAAGGTGGTTGGCAGGCCAATAGAAACACAAGATTCTGAGAGTTGGGATTTGGATAATTTTTAGTCATCCTATTCTAAACTTTGGACAAATTTATATCCATTATTGGCTATCCTGTCAGAAGTATAAAGGTCCAGTCACACAGGACAGAGCTTATTTAAAAGGATATATACAAATCCCCAATGACAGAACATTGTAGACTCAAGGCATAGAGGAATTCTATGCTTAAAGTTCTGTAGCTGGGCTCATGCTGATTTTGACAGTTCCCACGGGAAGTTTTCTTAGGTGTATAAGTGTGATTACGTGAACGTGACTTCTAAATAACAGAAACTGAGCACTGATTAGGGTTATGGGTTCCTGGGAATGGATATGAGAAATTTCTTTCAAATAAATCGTTTGGTAAAAACATCCAACCTTGATACAAACTTACTGCCAATCTCATACTAAAACTCCACAAAAGATCTGTCTACAGATTACTATTGTCTCTTTAGTGTGCTATCTTTTATTTTATTGAAGGCCAAAGCAGAAGACTTTTGTGCTCTTCTGCCTTGTCCTCTCCCATCCCTAGGAAGAGAGTCCTCAGAGAGGAAATACGGAACTACTGATTCCATTTCCAATCTGCAAAGTTCCCTTAGACTCCCTTGTGCCTGATGCTTCCATTTTGTGCAAATGGTGAAGTTTTGCTGCAATAGATATTATTCCAAGAGCTAGTTGTTGGATATTCCATTTTGCCAAGTGACTCTGGCCCTTGCTCTTTAAAAAGATAAAACAAACAAAGAAACAAACAAACAAAAATAATCATTTGACACATATGACTTGATAGAATCTTTATTTAGACAAGTTTTCACAGTCTTGGGTTAAATGTCCTGCTTCTGTGTGATGTTACATAGGTTACTTTGAGGCACAGCAACCAAATTTCTGCTCCATAAAGATTAGGTGATATATCATCTAACTGCCAACAGAGCTAAGCTTCTAATTCTATTCATTCCAGAACATAGTTGGTTTGCAGCGCTGATGAATTTACTGTGCAATTAACTGTGGTTGATCTGTAAGTCCTCATGAAGGTTAGTAAAATCACAAACAGTAAAAGAGACTCAGTGAATTTTTCTGACCTCCAAGATCTACAACTACTTGCTCCAGAGACTTTAGTCCCTTTTCTGTGATAACACAGCTTTGAAGAGTATATTGCCAGCTTTGTCTCTATGTACTGAGAATTACTTGTACAAGGCTCACAATACATAAATTGTTCAATAATTGGAACAAGCATCTCACATCAAAATATGCAATTCAGATTCTCTCTACTACCTAAATGCAAAATCCTTGAGAGGGCTGAGCTATGAATTATTCAAATATAGAAATATTTCTAAAAATTTCTCAACTGATGAAAAATACTATACCCTGTTTCTTTTTCCTGGGTATGATTTAGTAATAATTAAGTATCAGGATATTTAGTGTAAATATAAATACATTCTATGAAATAGAATAATACTTACACATGTATAGGGAAAGCAATTTTAATTTATTTGTGAGAACTACCTTAGCTGGAAAAGAAATATCTAAAGGTACTTCACTTCTGCTCTTCAAGACCCACCGGCAGTTTTGTTTAAAACTTTTAGAACAGCACTGACCCCATGATAGAGGGTAGTCAGTTTCATCAATAGAACCTAGACATGTAATGAGAGATCTCTTGCCTCAGCCTCCCCTTTTGAAAATTTGCTACATTCAGCCACAGAGCATGATGAATATGTTGGAAATAAAAATTTCTAGGTGGATACTGGTTGTTTGCCCTAATATCTCCTCCCCTCTGCTCTAGTCAAAGAGCTTTATCTTTCCTGTGGGAAACATATTCCAGGAATGTGGATGTGGCTGCTTGCCCATCTTCTGCCTCTTCCCCAGACCAGACTGAACACATGGTCCAGGTCTGGTTCCAGGCCTGGGAGCCTGGAAGAGTGTCTCCTACAGAGACTAGTTCATGGGTGGACACACAAGCCACAGGGCTGGAGCTCCTCTAGGAGATCTGAGATGGGGCACTGGAGGAGAAAGAGCCCTTTGCTCTTTGAGATCTCAAGTTCTACCTAGTGGATATTGTCTCAGGGCTGGCAGTGGCCATTATACTAACATTGAAAGTGACATCCTGAAAGGCTGAGCAGTGCTGAGAGAGGGAGACATAGACAGAGGCCTAATGACATTATTTAAACCCTAATAAAGCGCATTGTGGCTTAAGCTAGTTTGAGATGGGTTTCTGGTTCTTGGATCTAAATGAGACCTTGCATAGTTCTTATAAAGGAATAACTAAATTGTCCTTTAGTTATATTAGCAGGTTATTGTCCTTCCTGCTAATTACCAGCATTGACACTCCAAACCTGCACCCAATATGGAGCCCACTGGGTTCCTTTTTCAGAAATGCCTAAGTTTCTCAGATGGGTGTAGTCCATCACAGATTAGGTCATTAGGTCCTTCTGAGCCACTAAAAAGTTAATACATGGAGGTTCCTAAAGAAATATCATGCTTGTATGGTATGGGTGTGTGTGTATAGCATTTCATAATTTTAATATTAGCTAGGGGTGGAACAAGCTAAGTGTGCCAGTGTAATTTGTGAGGCATCCATTTCTTATTAATGAAGTAAACAGAGGCATTTATAAGGAAACATGAGCAAGGAACTCAGCAAGCACATGGGCAATTTCCCACCTACATCAGACAAAACATGAAAGAGTAACTCTTAATTACAACCAATATTAGCTGGCCCCAGGGAACTCATCATCCCATCTCAAGGTCTATATTTATGAAAATTTAAGCAATGTCTTAAAACATGTTAATTTGTTCTTTGTTTATTTCTTTCCCTGACAGATTAATTTATTCCAAGGGACTTTGGTTCTCAAGCGCTAATCTATCGATTGGGCCCACGTACGACATAACTAACAGCCTGGGGAGGAGATTTTGTTGGAAAACAAAAGTCTTTCTTGTAGTTTTCCTTAGGTAATTAACTTTGTATTTGTGGACCCTGAAATGCTTCCAGTTTTCTTGGGATTTGCATCTCTGACTTTCAGATCAATGGTTAATTTCACAAGAGAGGCTATGAGCACGGGGAGGGGAGGATGACGGAGAAAGGACTTCAGGCTCGAATGAGATGCTCAGAGTACATGGAGGCTATAAGAAAAGTTATGGTTTTTTTCCCTCTACTGGATGATATCTTTCCAAGAGCTTCTATGTAAAGGGCATTTAGATATTAATAAGAACTTGCAGTACTGGCTCTGGAGAAGGGAAGGTGAGGAGCCTGTGAGGAATGTTATTTGTCACTTATGGAAACATTTATGAGTTTTGGATTTTTCCATTTTATATAATCTCACTGGGAAGTCTGAGCAATGCTTACAAAGTGCCATTGTTTTAACTTCTGTTAATTGCTTATCAGTTATTTTGAGGCCCATGAACTGTACTGAGAAGTCTGTGGAACTTAAACACTATAAATATTTATATCTTGTATAAAGAGAAAGTACATAGCAAGTAAGACACGGGATTAACCCTACACTCTGTTCCCTCACCAATATCATGCTTATTTATAAGACTAACTTAGCAGAATAGAAAGCCTCCAAAAATGAACCTGTCCCCAAATTTCAGGCAACTTCTTAAACATCCCTGGATTTTGTCTATAGGTTGTTTTAAAGGTATACAAGTTTTAAAAAGTACATAAAAATCAGTGACCCCTAATCATATTATTTCCCCTTCACTAATCTTTCAAATCAGCAAGCAGAGAGATTTCTGTCACTCTCTGGAATTCCTGATTTCTACAAGCTTTGTGCCTTTACCTAGAACTTGTCATATACAACAAGCCTACATTATTACTTATAAAATGCCAAATACAAGTCAGAACTCTAAGGTACATATTCTGACTGTGTAATATTGCTTTTACAAATGAGTTAAATGGGATAAACCTAGTCCTATGTACTACTAGGACACAGACCTGAAATTTAGGTACCTCCTACCAGGTGAAAGCAGCTTCCTGGTGGCTCAGTGGTAAAGAACCCGCCTGCCAATGCAGAAGGCTTGGGAGATGCAGGTTTCGATCCCTGAGTTGGGAAGATCCCCTGGGGAAGGAAGTGGCAACTTGCTCCAGTATTCTTGCCTGGAGAATCCCATGGACAGAGGAACCATGGAGCTGCAGGGTCAGACACAACTGAGCACACATGCATGCACATGAAGGGAAAGCAGTCGCTGCTCAGGACTACTGTAATAGAGTGTTCCTTTTATACCAAATATTTCTACTGCTACCCCTAAAGTGCTTCTCCCAGCAGAAAGATTCACATCCCTGCCCTGTTGAACTCAGGAGTGGTTATGTGACTTTTTTAGGCTCATGAAACACAAAAGGATGCGTGTATTTCTAGGTAGAAGCTAGAATGTGGTTCATTCAATTTCTGCCACAATCTCTACCAGCAATGATCTGGACGAAAAACCGCTATAATAGCCAGGGCCCCGCAGTGAAGATGACACAAAGCAAAGCCACAGCCAAGCCACATTGGGACAGCATGAGTGAGAAATGAGCCTTTGTGGTTGTAAACCACTAAAATGTGTAGGGTGTTTGTTTCTGCAGCATAGTCTAATCTATCCTGACACAATATCTTAAACTAGACACTTCATTTAACTATTTGTTAGCTGGCCTCTTATGAAATTGCCATTGGTAGTGATAAATGATCTAATAGAGCAATCTCATGTGATTCAGCTTATTTTAATTGAGAAAAATTGTAATATAAATTTGTATTCATGAATGCTTTCCTTCTAAGCTATAATTGCTTATTAAGAGCACAATTATTACTTTTATTTTCCTTTTATGAGGAATATCATAGCAAAGTCAGAAAATGGTGGGGATGCATTCCTAAATCCACAGCAATATCACTGATCAACTGAGTGTCTTCTATGTGTCAGGTCCTAGGGATACATTGGTGAGCAAGACAGACATGATCCCTGTCTTCACGGAGAGTCCATTCATTCTAATGGTGGAGTTCAACTCTAAACAAGTAGATTATTGCAAATGATCTTAAATGAAGCAGATCATCCAAGGTTTTGATGTCCGTGGAGGGAATTTGAATTTTAAGCCAATGGGAAGCTACTGAAGGAGAATGAGAAGAAAAAAGACATGCAACAGTTTACTTCTTTAATGAAAATCATTTTCTCTGGCTGGAGTACCATGTGTGTGGAGGCACAAGTGTGGAAGTAAGAAGATCAGTGAGGAGATCAGAGGTGATGGCTATTTGGATGAGGCTGTGGTGGTGAAGAAGAAGAGGCTGAGACAAAATCAAGAAATGTTGGCGTCAAAACAAAAACAGAACTTGCCAAAGGACTGGATGTAGAAGGTGAGGGAAAGGGCACAATCAAGAGAGGCTTCCAGATTGCTGGCTTGGATCCTTGAATGGATGGTATGCCATGTATTGAAATAGGGAACACCCAGGGAAGACAGGTTTCTGAGGCTGTGAGGAACTCAGGGGTTTGGTTTTGGACACGTGAAGCATGGGATGACTACGAAACGTCTGAGTGGAGATGCTGAATGGGAAGCATGTGTGGAATGCAGAGAAACAATCTGGGCTGGACATAGGAACTGAAGAGTAATCAACACCTCAGTGGGATTTCAGGTTTGGGACATAAATGTAGATAAAGAAGAAAGAAGATTCTTGGATGCCTGAGGAACCCCAGCATTTAGAGGTTTTAGTAGGAAAGCAAATAGTAACCATGAGGTTGGGAGAAAGCCAGGAGAGTAACCTTCACAGACACTAAGAAAGGGGCTGGTTTATGAAGGCCGAGAGAAGAGAAATAGAAAAAGGACAGAGAAGCTCCCCTGGACCGAGCAAACCAGAGGTGTTCCAATGACTCGGAAGTGTGTTTCAGGGGAGTGATGAACCCAAGAAGTTCTGTAAGGGAGGAAATACAGGCAATAGGTACAGTCAAAGATGTTTTAATATTTGGGATTGACATATACACACTAGTATATATAAAATAGATAAACAACAGGACCTACTGTATATGTATAGCACAGGGAACTCTACCCAGTACTCTGTATGACCTGTATGGGAAAATAAAAAAGAGTGGATCTTTATGTATGTATATAACTGATTCAGTTTGTTATATAGCAAAAACTAACACAACACTGTAAATCAACTATACTCCAATAAAAATGTAAAAAAAAAAAGAGTACATTTGCAAAATCTGAAGCAGCAAAAACATTTGGCTAAGAAGTATAACAGAGAAGAAGGGTGAGGGAGGAGAGTTCAGAATTAACAGTATTTATTTTAAAAAGACTGTGGAAAACCCTGGAAATAATTGAGCTTACCTAGAAGCTACCAGATTGTTTTCTACCATTAGCAGAAATGTAGGCTTGAGAGCTAGCTAGCCAGTTATAACTCTGTACATCTGTAATACATGGCCACTTTCTGAAATACCATGTCCCTCAAGCATAGTCTCCTCCTCTACTTTCTTTTCCTATATTTATGGAAAATGCTGATCTAGCTGGATTCTGTATCTCTTGGTACAGTTCACTTTCCTTTTAGCTTAAGGGTTATTAGATGAGAGTAGAATTTCATTATATATTTTAGTCAAAACAATGTTTAATTAATATTTTTAATTGAAAATTTTACATACTTTAGGTATAGGACCAGACAAATAGCACAAAAGATGACAGAATGAATAATTCCTCTCTAGACCCTTAGTCCTTGCTCCAGAGAAATCACTGGCATTACAGTATTGTGTGAAATAGCCTCTGTAGATACAATTTGAAAGCTGTCATTTCTGCTGTTAGAGCAAAACCCAAACCCCCAAACCCCTCAAATGTAGCATATTTCTACACTCTGTGTCTTGCTTTTCTCATATTTCAACATAATATGGAGACTGTTCCATAGGAATACATATGGATACAACTCACTTTGTGTGGCTTCCTAATATTACATTTTTTATGGTTGCACCATCATTTGATAAGTTTCTATTGATGAAGATGTAGGTTATTAGCATTTTAAAACCGGAAAAAAAAAAGTCAAGTGATTACACAAAACTTTGCCTAAGATTAATTAAACAACTGTTATCCCCAATCCCAAGAAGATTAGACTGGGAATAACTGATATTTTCATATTTGGTGGTAAGAAAGATAGTTGGTGTTCTTGTGACTTTTTCATTTATGATGTTTGGGGATATCAGCAACTTTAGCCTTTAGACATAATAAGCATAAGTCATTGGAGTACTAAGGAAAGAATGAATATGGAAGCTTTAAATCATTTAGAATGATTTAGCTATCAAATGACTTACATAACAAGTACATGGTGTTTTTTTTCTTGAATAATAAACATGCTACTAGATTTTTTCAACATGGCAAAGTTTTTTAAAGATACTTTCTTTCACACTTTATGTTACATGAACAATTAGTATTTTCAACTTCAAACAATAATGCTGCTTTTGGTTGGGGCGGGGGGAGGAACAGTCTGAGAGTTCAGGATTGACACGTATACACTTCTATATTTATAATAGATAACCAACAAGGACCTACTGTTATAGCACAGGGAACTTTGCTCAATATTCTATAATACTCTAAATGGAAAAGAATTTGAAAAAGAATATATGCATGTATATGTATAACTGAATCACTTTGCGGTACACCTAAAACTGACACAATATTGTTAATTGACTATGGTCCAATGCAAAATAAAAATTTAAAAAAATTAAAAAATTTAGAATCCTTCTACCAGTGTAGGAGATGAGGGGTCAATCCCTGGGTCAGGGGGATCCTCTGGAGAAGGAAACGGCAACTCACTAGAGTATTCTTGCTCCTCCAGTAACCCCATGGACAGAAGAGCCTGGCAGGCTGTTGTCCATGGGAAACAAAAGAGTGGGAAACAGACATAGCACCTAAACAACAAAATTAATGTATTATGGAAGTAAAGGGCATAAATGCCCTCTCCTAGTATCATCACTGATTAAGAAGGTGTGTTTCAGGGGTTAGGGAGCTGGACATTTGTTTGAAAACACATAAAATAAGGTTTGGTTGTGAAGGTTTGGAAGTCAGTCTTAAAGATTTTGTGTTTTATCCTGTGATCCTTGGACAGGCACTGAGGTTTCTGGTCAGGAACACAACACAGTACAGCTGTCTCTCAGAATCTGTGGGGGGACTGGTTCCAGGATACCCACGAACACCAAAATCCATGCATGCTCAAGTCCCTTATATAAAATGGCCCCTTGTATCTGTGGTTTCAACCAGTCCTCAGATACCGAGGGAGGGCTGACTGTAATTGGTAGTAGTGTCATAGAATGAATTAGAGGAGAGGGAAAAGGGAAAATGGAAAAGGACACAGCAGGAATCCAAGCTGAGGTGATGAAAACCTTGGCTGGAGTGACAACAGAAGAAACAAAATGTGAAAAGGACCTGAGAGTGAATCTTAACCTTTTTTTCTCTGTCCCAGCACCCCTGAGAAGTGAGACAAATCCAAGTAATTAACACTGACTCACTCTGCATTCAAAATTTTGTTATAAATGCAGCAGAAAATGCAATTAAAAGGCTAAACCATTAAAGCATGTCACAACAAATCATTAAAATATATAAACAAGGAAGTGAGTGTCTTCAGAGTTTTCTATTGCTTACATTGAATGGGCTGCTTTTGCTTTTTTTTTTTTGGTGCCTTCCATGAGCCATTGCTGTTATAAGGCAGGAAGGCAAGACCTCCAGGAAGGGAAGATAGCAATGATGGTTGATTCATGAACCCAATCATTTGTGCTAGGTAAATTCCAGATGGTTTAAGAATAAACACTTCAAGGATATTTATATTAAATCTAAATGTTAATGAAGTCTTTAAAATGATAAAAGACATGGGTGAATATATAATTGGGGTGGGAAAGAACTCTATAAGTATTATACCAAAGGCAGATACTCTAAGGAAAATATTGAGTTGACTACATTAAAATGAGAAAAAAAATCATAGAAAACTTTTAACATGTAGCATGTTTAACATTGAAAGAGAAAACAAAAAGAGAAAAAATATAAAACACAAACAATAAAGTGAAAATATTCAAAACTTTTATATTTAATAACAGATCACTATGCATAATGTATAAACATCTATCATAAATCTTTGAGAGGAAGGTATTTCCTACTCAGAGCTCTCTTCAGGGAATACAGCCCACTGGATAAACCTGAAATGCCTCTCCTTTGATGGAAAGGCAGTCATAGTTATCCAGAGTATGGCCAAAGGGTGCTCCCAGTGTTAACAGAATTATATACCTTAGCTTGATACATTCCATTCTGCTGATTGGTGAGGAAACAGGATGACTAAGAACATGATGGAGATGGGGGAGGTCTTATAAAAATGAAGAAAGGATGTGTGGAAACATCCTTTCTGTGTCATGTTCCTGATCAGAAAAAAATAGCAGAGAAATAGTAAATCTATTTTTCAAGCAACACAACACACGAAGAATGTGAAAGCATCTAAAACACAGGACCCAGCCTGCAGAAAGATACTTTATTAAAAGTGTACTGAATTTAAGCAAAGGTTTGACAAACCAGAGGCAGAGAGGAAGCAGGCCCTCCCTTTAATAATAATTACAATAATAGCTAATTATATGATTATGACTTACTAGGTACCAGAGGCTTAGCTTAGCTCTGACATAGGTAATTTCATTTAATTCTCATAGTGACTCCTGAAAATTGGTCTTATTACCCCCATTCTACAGATTTGGAAACTGAGACTCAGGAAACTGAAATGCCTTGCTTGGGCTCACAAAACTAGAAAATGGCCAGGGGATTAAAATTTGTTCTTACTACTACACTCTGGTCATTTCCTCATTGGCCATCTCTTATTAGCAGGGAGACCACATGTGGTCTGAATGGATCCTGGTTCTCAGCCTGCAGCCACAAGCATGGCTCTTGGTAGAAGGCCTGTAGTTCTGAATTTCCACATAGGATGGCTGAACTCTCCAAGTGCCATGAAGTATCAGGCTAGGCTAGGAGGCTGAGAGACTGAAAAAGGAAAAGCCACCACAAGAGAAATGGTCTTTCTAGGCTTTCTACTTTCCAGTGACCAAACTGCAGTCTGTTTATTCAGATGGAGGCAGGCCCCGGTGCCAAGCACTGTACGTTGCAGGGGAAGTTGTCTGTGTGGTCCTTTGATGTCACGTGCATCCCAGGAAGATCCAGCTAAAACAGGGAGAGCTGCTTTGTGTTTATGCCTCTAAATAGAACCATTTGAGTATACAGACCAAAGACCTGGTCTAGGAGCACTGCGTTTTCTCCAGTAGGGTGATTCATCACTAACGTCTTCATTTTGGACACTGCAGTTGAATGTGAAGCCATATGCTTTAAATTAAAAGCACACTAAGCAAATCACAAGTTTCTCAAGATGGTGCTTAAAGTCTGTTTTGGCATCTGTTGGTTGCCAAAAGACCCATATGATCCTGTAATTAAACAACAAATATTTTCTGCAAAATCAATCACTTTAGCTGTCCCCAAATGCTATGATTACGTTTAGATGCTATGTTGAGAAATAAGTTGCACAACTAGAATTGTTTGTTCCCTACTCCAGTACTGTCCTAATCTTTCTCTTAGCCATTTTATTCCAATTCATTATATCAAAATGCAAAGCTTTTTAGTTCCAATAAACATCAGAGCCACAGAGCCAGAAATATTGGCAGCAGAACCACCACTAATAGATACTGTTATATCTACTTGGTCAGAAGAGTCCTTCACCATGTGGTTGGTACCAGAATCAGCTATGGGTCTTGGCTGCAGTCATCAGAAACCAGTGAGATCATCTTAAGTAAAAGGGGGAATTCACTGGAGGGAAGTCAGGGACTCACAGAATGGATTGGGAGGTAGTGAACCCAGCCTGGTAGGATCCAGAGGCACTCTGGAGAGCCAGGGAGTAGAAAGAAGCATGACCACTGCTGTGTTGATGCCTCCACCTCTTCCCTCCCATGTCCTTGCCTGGTTGGCTGGTATCCTGGGGGCACCACCTTGGCAGGACCTCTTTTAAGGGCTGCTCCATGGCTGTTCTGTAATAGAAGGCAGGATTGCTCATACTTTCCACCTAGATGGTGAGGAAATTACCCCCAAAAGATGGGGTTGCTGAGAGCAAGTCAAGGCCAATAATAGGCAGCCAAAAATTCTGGTACTACACTTCTAAAATGGAGACCATTTTCAGGCCATGTTTTCCTACCTAAGTAGGAAAATGTGTGGATAGAAAACCAATTCTATGAGGGTCACAGAAGATGTAAAGGTAGGATGCAACACCAATAAGCAGACACTGGCAAGTGAAAGAGACTCTTTCCAGAAAGAATTGAAGCTTTTTTCACAGGTTTTTGACTGGTGAATGTGTGTTTAGAGCCATGGCTTCCTAGGCCTACTTCAGCTGGGAGGTTGCCTTCTACAACATGCTTCGTTTCTTACACTCTTACAGGGCCTTCTCCATTCCAGAAGCAGTGAGGCAGGCGGGTAGTGGTATATGAAGGCAGAAGTGGAAAAAAGAACAGAGGAAGGGATGTTTATTTAAAATAGCTTGTTCTTCCCCCCTGTCAATGTTATGGGTAGGAAGAAAACACATAATCAGAACTAAGGAATTTCATGGCCAAATTAAGGCCAATTATGAATGTGCAGTAATGCTTAGGTATGTGGAAAGCTAGAAGCAGAGTTCTGCACGATTTACATTGTACTCTGAGGCCCAGCTGAACTTAGGTAAGATCTAGCTCAGATAAGGAGGGGCAGATGGAGAGCCCCAGGCTGGAACCAGTCAACAGAGGGTCCACCTAGGAGGTGAGACATGGGGGCTGATGGGCCCACTCTCTCTAGGGGCTGGTACCAGAAGCAACAGCTTCTTGGGGGGCAGGGGCTAAGGGAGGGATACCTCTCAGAATGGTTGTGATGAGGCTTCTTAGATTATTTTCAGTATTTGAAAAAACCCAGCCAGCATCAAAGACGGGCTAATTACAAACTCAAATTTCTTTCCTTTTGGCCTGAAATGAACTTACTCAATGTAGTGCCATTGACTGTATCATGGTGGGTTAAGCCCAAATGGCAACCATTCCCATAATTAATAGAGGGTGAAATTAATTTTACTAAATAAACTGTATGCTTGGGAGAAGATAAAATTTCAAAATATATTATCCACAAGAGAAATAATAGTAGGTGTTATAAGTGACAAGACATGGTGGGAACACCTGCACTTGGGCATTTTGACTGCAAGTGCTTAGTGGACTGCAGCCCGCCAGGCTCCTCTGTCCATGGGGACTCTCCAGGCACAAAAGCTGGAATGGGTTGCCATGCCCTCCTCCAGGTGTGACCGGAAAGGTCTCCACTAAAATGCAACTGGTTTAGGAAGCGTGAATTCATGAGGTATAGGGACCACAGGAGCCTCATTCATTCATTAGACTAGCTGAGAAAGGGGCAAGAATTGGTTGGGGTTAAGAGTGAGAAGGGAGGCCTATGAAGGCCCAGATGTTATATGTCCTTTGGAGCTGGGAGACCCTGGAACACCCTAATGGCACTTAGAAAGCAACAGAAAACAAGGAGAAGTGGGCTGTGTTGGGTGGGGGCAGAGGTGTAGGGCTAATAATGGCTTCTACCTCATCATCTACTCTTGCCTGTCTAAGGTTGTACAGGACAGCTCACCTCTCCAGCGGCCATGAGCTTTCCACCCACCATCTGGCCATCTTTAGTTAAGGCAGCAGTGCAAGAACTACTGCCATTTTTTGAACACCTCCTATTCATGAGGGCTGGGCTGCCTGATTAGCATATATTATCTTTTATCCTCCCCACAGCTCTGTAAAATGGGGGTCATGGTTCCTGTTTTACAGATGAAACTTGGGAGGGTAAGTGACTTGCCTAAGATCCCAAGGGCTAGTGAATATGGGAGCAGACAGCTCCAGAGCCCACATCATTCTCTTGCACAGGTGTTCTGTAGATAGGAAATGGAGGGGGATGAGGGGGTTGGCAGGGTACTTCCCTGACCTTGGGCTCCACACAACCCTCACAGCTGAGTCAACTGGGGCCAGTGAGGCTTTAATGATCACCTCTGTGCCTGGTACCGGGCTGCCTTCCTCAAAATAGATAGAAAAGTAACAGATGAAGGTGTGTAAGTGCAGTTTGGCCCTGAGGGTGTGTGTCCTGGGAGACAGTACACGGCCACAGGGTGGCCAAGAGCAACAGGGAAAAGCAAGGGGAAAGCTGCAAGAAGGAGGGGGTTGGAACATGGGTGGGGTTGGGGTTTGCATATGAGGGGCTGGTCTTGGGGTACAGTTTACCTCAACACATCTGCCACTGGCTGGGGCATCAGGAGATGCTCGGGGCCTGCCACCCTCAGGGAAATAATCTTGTAGCACAAGTTAGCCATTTTGTTGTTTACTTCTGTGATAAAGTTGCCATTTGCTATTAGATAATGTGTTCCATGTTTGTTAGCTGAGGTGATAGGAGCCACTTCAAGTCTGTTAACCCAGCACAGGAAACATTGGTTTACTTGACCTCACAGAATAGTCTGTGAGGAAGGGATGGCTTTAGGTGTTCCAGGGGGCTCACATCATGTAGCCTGGATTTCCTCTCTCCTACTGTCTCCTGTATACCCAGGGACCCTGCTTTTCTCTGTCTCTAAGCTCTGTTCCTCCCTAGGCATTGACCACACTCTTGTACAGCCTTCCTCTCCCTGGCAGGGCTGGGGGAGTAACAGTGCCGGAGGATGTGATCTGGGGGACGGAGGCGGCCATATGTGAAATCACAAGTGGGCCTAACTTGAGGCATTTCTTCCACCCTGCACCAGTCACAGTGGCTGGGGGGATACCAGAGATACCTGGCCTGGATCACATAGTCCAAGTTTAGACCAGGAATTGGCATAATTTGCCTGAGAGCCTCATCAGAACCACATGAAGTGTGTATGTTGGGGAGCAATTTCCCAAAGGAAGGAAAGTGACAGGATCAGAAGAAGTGGAGGAGAAGGAATGCTGACAACACTAGCCATTGCTGGTCACAGTGTCATGAATTTCACAGTGTACAAATTCAGAGAGCTCCACGAAATAATATGGATTCTCTAGGAAAAATGGGCTAACATCTCATGCTCATGACATAGGAAAACCTCACAGATGCTCCTGACTAATGACTCCCAGGGTGCACATCAGAGAGAATTGGGGGAAAAAAAAACAACAGTGGAAAGCCAAGGCTGCATCGTGTTCAAGTATATGGAGCTCATTTATTTTAAGATGTGCAGTTCTCTTTTAATTATTTATGATACCTCACAGCACACTGTAAGTGGATCTCAGTATGTTTTGTGAGGCTAATGACGTCGTAGGAGTCACAGACCTCACTTGGGTCTGTGTTCTCAGCTCTTGCTAAGAATTGGGAGAGAAGCAGGAAAGTTGATATTCAGATCGATTTATCTGCTTGGAGATGTACGTTTTCTATGCTGATGTGTGCAAGAGGCTATGGGCTCTGGATCACTGGACTTAGAGAAACTCTGTGAACCTGGGTGAGGTACATCAGGTCACTGAACCTCAGTTTTCTTCTTTGTAAAACAGAAATGTTAAGACTCTCATTAAAATTGGTGAGAGAGTCATTCATTACTATGTTCAAACAGTGAAGAGCACCTAGCATGGCTATGTGAAGGGCTTCAAGGATACAGCACTAAACAGCATGGACAGGATCCCTGACATCAGCAGAGGAGACCAGGGAAAGGAAATAATATTCAAAAGACGCCTGGCACAGAGCCTGGTACACAGTAAGTGCCTAATAACTATGACTTATTTTCCCACCAACTGACTCACTCATCTTGTCTTAATCCAAAAATGGTAGCAAATCTCTTAATTTCTCTGAGCCTCAGTTTTCTCATGGGTTTATAGAGGGGTTTAGAGATATTATAATATTTCATATTGCTTTAAAATTCTGCAGATCTTTGGTTCTCTTTCCTTTTCACCCAGGGCACAGAAAATGGGCTTAGTTAAGGGAACCTCCCTGGGGACTGTCACTTAACTCCTGCCTTTAAAGGGCAGCTTTATTACTGTTTGCCAAGCTGGCACCCATGCTATCAACCTGACCCCAGTGTAAAGCTTGCAGAGGTCTACACCTACCCCATCTAAATCAGCCTCACCAAGCACCTCAATCAATATAAAGGCACATATAAGAGTGATTTTATAAGACATGTAAAAGAGTGTGGTTATGATGGGGGCTTTCATTCAGATAGATTTGGCTGAAATCTCAGCACTAGTAAGGAATTTTTGGACACATGATTTAACCGCTTCATGCCTCCTTTTCCATATGTGTAAATGAGAGGAAAAAAAATCTGCTTCAACAGGGATATTGTGAGGATTGAATAAGATAATGTATGGGGCTGGTGCCTGGTGTGGAGTGTATTAGTAAATGGCATATACTACCTCGAGTTGAGAAGTGACTGGATGTTGATTGCAAAATGGCAAATGTAAGGAACTTCTGCTGGAAAGTAAAGCACCTGCAGCTGGTTCTAGATTTAAACTATCAATCTTATGTTTTAAATGAGTTTAGTATATAACATTTGTGCATTCTGTAAGTACATTATTCTTT
Source organism: Odocoileus virginianus (assembly GCF_023699985.2). Classification (NCBI taxonomy): domain Eukaryota; kingdom Metazoa; phylum Chordata; class Mammalia; order Artiodactyla; family Cervidae; genus Odocoileus; species Odocoileus virginianus. Next base: position 19,411,905 of record NC_069686.1, read on the forward strand.
CAGCAGAAGGTTGGGGGAAGAGATATCATGAAAGTTAACCAGGAAGTGCAATGCTCACCTATGAAACAAGAGGGCTGGATCAGGTCACCTTGAAGAGTCTTTTAAATTCTAAAGTTCTAGAATTCCAGGCTTTGCTAAAAGTCTGTGGGGGAATTTGCCAAAAAGGGGGGAAAAAGTCTTTGGTCCTACTCTGCTTCACTCTCTCTTTCCAAAGTGAACTTGTCAAATAATGGCCACCAACCTCTCTTGTCATAACCTTATGTTTTCATAGAAAATCTGTTTTGTTCAGTGAAATGTGGAAGTATGGTTTACAACCCCAACATATCTTTGATTTTTAATTTTTTATCTTAGAGAAAGTGGTTGGAACTCACTTAGCATAATCATGAGAAACAACAGAGGTCCTATGTGCTTTTAACACAGAGATGCAAGAGCTCTAGGCCTCCTGGGAATGAGCATGAAGGTTTCAAATTGCAGGTGCATATTGACACTGAACAAGTTCTTAAATCCCCAGGAATCCTCTGGTGCTCACAGGAGAGCAATCAAAAACCTAAACTAGTTATTGTGTCAATAGATTTTGTGAAGGAAAGGAAAAAATTATCATGCCTGAGGCTACTGGAAAAAAAAAGTTCCAAGTAAGGAGGAGAGGTAGTAAAATATCCAAAGGCTCAGCTTGGTGATGTTCACTTTTAAATGTTGAGAGCAAATGTGGTATTATGACTGTTTTCTTCTCTTGGCCCATTGTGACAGGACTCTGTGGCCTCTGAGTATCGGGACATACTCTTTCAAGTTAATTTACTCAACGATCCCACTACAAAATCAAAAGCCTGAGGGATGGCGAGTGTGAAGAGAGTGGTTCAGCCAAGTGTTTTTCCCAGCAGCACCCTAGAGGTCCTAATGGAGGGAAGCCATGTGAATACTCCAGCCCACATCCCAGGAAATTCTAAATTTGGCATCAAAGTGCAGCACCCCCTCCCACCCTTCCCTTGTACATTTAAAAGAGAGCAGTGGGCCATTTTTGTTCCCTCCAAATTCATCCAAATTTTCTTAGCTCGGTTCTATGTCTGTCCTTCACAGAGATAAATATGCAGATGAAGAAAGATCTCTCAGGAAACGATTTTGTAGATTCAGAGAGATTTGAGGCAAACAAAATAAAAATAAACAAACAATCATATAGTGCATGACTTCTGATAATGGGAAGGAAAATGTTTGGAAAAAAAATTTGAAGGCAGTAGTCTTAGATGGTGCAAGGAGAGGAGCATTTGGGTCCTGGTCTTCTTGGACCTGGCTCCCTCATTATAGATGTATTAAAAATAAAATATGTTAAGGAAGGGGTGGGCCACAATGAGGAATTTCATTAGATGTAAAACTAAAATATGGAAGAATAACTCCATTTGTTTCCAAACAGCTAGGGTGCCAACTCTTATTCTCAAAGCAGAAAATTTAGGATAGAAATTTACAGAAAAAAAAACAACACAAAACAAAACTTTAAATTTTGAACCTTTGTCCTTTTATTCATAGGAAGCATTCACTCTCCTATGGCTTTTGGTTGTTTTCAGAGAAAGTAACTGTACCAAGTATTCTGTTCTTGAAAGTAATTTCTTATCATGTATACATATATTTGGGTTTCCCTGGTGGCTCAGATGGTAAAGAATCTGCCACAATGTAGGAGACCAGGTTTGACCCCTGGGTCGGGAAGATCCCCTGGAGAAAGGAACGGCTACCCATGCCAGTATTCTTGCCTGGAGAATTCCATGGACAGGGGGCCTGGTGGGGTATAGTCCATGGGGTCGCAAAGAGTCAGACATGACTGAGCAACTTTGAGACAGAGATAGATACATATATTTATATATGTTTGTATATATGTATACTTATATATTTATGTGTATGTAATTTGTTTATGTATATATGTCTATGATGTAAAAAATATACTATATACATATGTATATATATACTATGTCTCTGTATATATACACATAGACATATGTGTGCATGTATGTGTGTGCATATAAATGTGTATGTATATACCTATCTATCTATCTATCTATATATATATATATAAAACACTTTTCCAATGGATATTGGCAATTTGATCTCTGCCAAAAGTGTTACATATATAAAACCAGGAACCAGAGATCAAATTGCCAACACCTATTGGATCATAGAAAAACCCAGAGAGTTCCAGAAAAACATCTACTTCTTCTTTATTGACTATGCCAAAGACTTTGACTGTGTGGATCACAACAAACTATGGAAAATTCTTTAAGAGATGGGAATACCAGACCACCTTACCTGCCTCCTGAGAAATCTGTAGGCAGGTCAAGCAGCAACAGTTAGAACCAGACATGGAACAACAGACTGGTTCCAAATTGGGAAAGGAGTACGTTAAGGCTGTATATTGTCACCCTGCTTATTTAACTTATATGCAGAGTGCATCATGTGAAATGCTGAGTGGGATAAAGCACAAGCTGGAGTCAAGATTGCTGGGAGAAATATTAATAATCTCAGATATGCAGATGACACCACCCTTATGGCAGAAAGTGAAGGAGAACTAAAGAGCCTCTTGATGAAAGTAAAAGAGGAGAGTGAAAAAGCTGACTTAAAACTCAACATTCAAAAAACTAAGATCATGGCATCTGGTCCCATCACTTCATGGCAAATAGATGGGGAAACAATGAAACCAGTGACAGACTATATTTTTTTGAGCTCCAAAATCAACTGCAGATGGTGACTGCAGCCATGAAATTAAAAGATGCTTGCTCCTTGGAAGAAAAGCTATGACCAACCTAGAAAGCATATTAAAAAGCAGAGACATTACTTTGCCAACAAAGGTCCATCTAGTCAAAGCTATGGTTTTTCCAGTAGTCACATATGGATGTGAGAGTTGAACTGTAAAGAAAGCTGAGCGCCAAAGAATTGATGCTTTTGAACTGTGGTGTTGGAGAAGACTCTTGAGAGTCTTGAGAGTCCCTTGGACAGCAAGGAGATCCAACCAGTCCATCCTAAAGGATATCAGTCCTGAATATTCATTGGAAGGACTGATGCTGAAGCTGAACTCCAATACTTTGGCCACCTGATGCGAAGAACTGACTCATTGTAAAAGACCCTGATGCTGGGAAATATTGAAGGCAGGAGGAGAAGGGAACAACAGAGGATGAGATCATTGGATGTCATCACCGACTCAATGGACATGAGTTTGAGCAAGGAGTTGGTGATGGACAGGGAAGCCTGGCCTGCTGCAGTCTATGGGGTTGCAAAGAGTCAGACACGACTGAGATACTGAACTGAACTGATAATACTTTTGCCTCTGAGATCACATAATTTAGACAGTGCTTGTGATAAGAATATTAACTATAGGAAGCAATAAGTTTGAGGCATATTTTGACCAAGCTAATGCAGACATAAATCCCCTATGATTTTGGGTTTGGGAATAGTCATTTTCTTTCCTTTACCTGTCTTGTGATTTCAAAAAAACAAAAACCCATACCATGCACTGTTGCAAAGGCAGGTGTGAAAAGTTATCCAAGCCTTCTCTGCTACAGTGGTTGATTTTTCTTTATTACAAAGTGTCCCCTCAGTAAAGGTGCTGCAATTCTTACTTTGCTGGCACTGGGAAGAGTTGGCAAGACAGAAAACTAACATATCCATTTATTAAAAATATGAATTGAGTTCCAGAGATTTTACTTAAGTGTTGTTTACACAAACTGTTAAATATTTGGATAATCAACTGTCAAAGTAGCGGTTCCTGGAAGAATTATTTTTCATGAAGCTGCCAAAATATCTGATTTCAACATCAAAATTACTTTCTCAAAATTTTAGATTTAGTTTAAGTCAAATTTAGATTTGATTTGGAGCCATCAATAATTAAATTTTATGAGCACACAACAGAATCTCTGGTGCCTGGCAAAGTCTTCAGGGCCAGTGAAACCAAAACTTCCACCATGTGACCTTTATTCAGGGGCAGCTCTACTTTTAAATTAAGAACTTTTCATCTCACAGAAAATGAAAAATAATGAGCAATTTCTTTGAGTCACATATCTCTGTTGCCAGAAAAATAAAAGACATCAATTTTTTCAGTAACACACACAACCAGGCACCATTTTTGCTTTTATGTAAAGTATCAATTCCACATGTAATTGCTGAATATTTTCTAAATTAAGAGCCCATGTGGTGAGCGGGTGCTCACACAAAAAAGATAATCAGAAAAATCTCAGCATTAAAATATAGCTTGCAAGTAAAAACACATAAATCACTTTGGTGAGGCCCAGCCTGCTGTGAAAATGACAGCTCTCAGCCTCATATTTCTGTTGAGTCTAGTGCAGAGGAACCACTGGGCCTGTGAACTTTAGGTCATAACGTAAAGGCAACTGAAACAAATAGCTACAGAGCATGAAGTCAAAGATCAAACCTGAGTTTATGATACAGTCTTATGATAGAGTCTGTGCTAGAAGGAGACCTGCATTCTAGTTTCTACTGTTCATTCCACTACTCAGTAAATTCACTTCGCCAAAGGTGCCACCTTCCCAACTGAGGATAATAAAACCTCCTCTCCCTGTGCCTACACCGTGTGATTTCTTAAGGTGATTTCCAACTCCAAGAGTTGTGACTTTACTTATTTCTTTATTCAGCTGCTTGTTCAGAGCCTGTTGCTAATGAAGTCACAGCTGTAGGTTATCTGGGTCTGTTTCATTGTTCACAAATGGTACCCCAATGCTGACTGCTCATCTAAAAAATGTCACCAGAGGCAAGTCTGAGAGCACAACTGTGCCTGATGTGATCCTGTGTCTACTCCTGGAAAACCATGAAAACATTTGCAAAAGTGGATGTGGCTTTACAAGAGCTCAAGGCCCTACAGTGTAGGGTGGGAGGGATGGGGAAGTAGAGGGTAGTGGGGTTGAGAAGGTGAGCAGATTGTACAACCGCACTACTTTTTTCCACCCTGAGAAGCTTTCAAAGGTGACTGAGGTATAAGAACAGATACTTTTTTGGTCCCCTTTAGAAGAAAGATATGCTCAAGTGACTCCTGAAACTCTTTTTAACTCAGGATACAAAGAATCACTAGGAGTAACACATTATTCACCTGGGATGCATTATTCAGGCTAGTAGAAACATTTGCGACTTGAGGACATGCTGGAATTTATGTGCAAGACTGATTTGTCAGGTTTCCTCTCTGCATATCCTCTGAGCTGTAGTCTTCAGCCTTGGCTGCACATTAGTGTCATCTGGGGAACTTTCAAAGAATCTTGACGGCCAGACCACACCCCAGAACAATCATATCAGAATCTCTGCAGGTGAGATCCAGGCAGGTCAATATTGTTTAAAGTTCCCCTGGTGATTCCAACATGCGGCCGAGGTTGAGAAGTGCTGAATTAGAGAAATGACAGTCTGAAGCATGGACCCTGACTCAGGAGCTGAGAAGGATGGAAATGCTGTCAGTTACGCTGACTTGTTAAAAGTGTCCCAGATTTCTAGAGTAACTACCTAGTGTCTACTGAAAAGTTATTTCAGTTTTCCTATTAAAGGTCAGAATCAAAGGCAGACTGCCTAAAAATAACTCATCAGCAACTTGTTTGGCTGATGAAAATTTTGGAAGTTTTAAGCTGTTTTTTTAACTTAAGCTTATTGCCTTCTCCCTTTGAAATACTTTAAGTATTAAGAATCACCTTACAGATCAATAAAAAGTCTTGTTCACTGTGTTAACAAGTGTGAAAGGTCCAAAACAAACCCCATGAATATTCCCCAATGCCGACATAACCTTCTACCTAAAATTCAAGAGACACTTAAAGGGGAAAAAAACCAGCAAAGATATTTGAAGAGAACTGTATTTCCTTAAAGGAATGGCGAGTGATACATTTTCCACATTAATTTATATCCGCCCTTCATCTCCACAGGCTCAATTAATAGAAGTTATACATAAATCATAGGAGAGATCATTAAATCAACCAGTTCACAGTGCTGACTAATTGGTAAATAAATACTTCATGAAAATGGTGATGGGTCTACAGATTCTGTTTTTCTTTTAAAAAGAAAAAATAACCATAAAAAACTCTTAACTATAGCTTCAGTAGAGATAACCACACCTCATCCACTTTGATTTTATAATACTCCTGAGTTTGTTGGAAGGAGTTATACCACAAGAGCCCTACAGGATGGGCCACAATTCTGGATGACAAGTTTATAATTAAAAGAAAAATTCAGATATGTTTAATTAGCCAGATGCCTGGTAGCACGTACACAAGACATCCTAAATCTGGGTGTTACCACACTTCCGTTTTGGTCCAATTGTTTGTCACTGCATGAACGTAACTAGAGACAGAGGAGAGAAAACAAGGCAGGCACAGGGGAGAATGAAAACAGGTCTTTGCCAGGATACGCTGAAAACAAAGAGACACTTTGTAAATTAGCTTGCTATCTGAGGTTTTATTTATTTATTTTTAAATCTTATAAGGTTCTGCTATATATGAAAATTCCTGGGTTGGGAAGATCCCCTGGAGGGGATCATGGCAACCCACTCCAGTATTCTTGCCTGGAGAATCCCTATGGACAGAGGAGCCTGGCAGGCTGCAGAGAGTTGCAAAAAGTCGGAAATGACTGAGCAACTAAGCATAGCATAGCACATATGTGAAAATAACATCTTCAGAGAGAAAATTTTTTTCCCTCACCATGAGACCTGGGCTTCTTTGGTAGCTCAGTTGGTAAAGAATCCGCCTGCAATGCAGGAGACCCCGGTTTGATTCCTGGGTCAGGAAGATCTGCTGGAGAAGGAATAGAATACCCACCCCAGTGGGTGGGCTTCCCTTGTGACTCAACTGGTAAGGAATCCACCTGCAACCTGGGTTCGGTCCCTGGGTTAGGAAGATCCCCTGGAGAAGGGAAAGGCTACCCGCTCTAGTATTCTGGCCTGGAGAATTCCATGGACTATATAATCCATAGGGTTGCAAAGTCAGATACGACTGAGCAACTTTCATTTATAAGACCTGAGTCTGAGGTCAGGCTGTACTGCTTGATCACTGTGTGATCTTGGGCAAGATGCTAAACATCTTTCCCCATCTGGGGAGAATAATAGTACCTACTTACAGAGACATTGTCTTATTTAAGATACTGTGTGAAAAACATTTGAACCAGGTGTGGGCAGAGAAGAAAATTCTCATGAAATACTTAATATTGCTGTTATTTACTACCAGACTAGTACCTGCTTTGATTTTTCTCAGAGAAACTCAATTCTTACAGAAACAGATCCAACAGAGCAAAGACACAGATTCAGATGTAAATACAGATCAATGATCCTTCATAAAATAAATGAAAATTCAGGAAATTGATGCCTTGAGCATCTCGTCTCTCGTGGAGATCTTGGATGTGGCCAAGGGAATGGTGAAGGCAAACTTAGAAAGGAGGCAGTGTTCCCATGCCCTGTGGGTAAAGGCTCAGGGAGAACGAACCTGACTCTTCACTGGGGGCCTCTGCCTCAGGAGGACAGCAAGGCTGAGCTTCCCTCCACTCAGTCAGGATGCAGTGGGGCCCAGAGGTGGACCAGCGGGGACCTGTTCTCAAGAATCTGTCAACCTATTAGGTGAGACCAGAGTTAGCTAAACACACAAATACACTTAAACACCAAAATCAGAGCCCCTTGAGCTCCATCAGGCCCTGGGGGTGGGCTCTGCAGTGTGGCAGCAGCCCAGCGGCAGTTTGAGGGACAGGAGTGGCCAGAGGGCCTGGGGCAAGGTTGGGCTCCCAGTGCTCTGGCCAAGGCTAGTTCCGCATTTGTGGAGAGGGGTTATGTCTCCTTGCAAGCTGTGACTTTCACAGCCTTTGAAGTGAGCGTTTGCAGAAAAAGACCTGCCAACCTCTAGGGAGTAAGCTCAGGAGGGCATTCTGTCGGAGAGTGAAAGAAACAGTCCCATTTCCTCTTCCCTGGACCCCAAGAGAGAAAAGCCAGGACTATGAAAGGTTTAAATATTGAATGTTTGAACATTGCTGAGTACTCGTTTCACTCTTCTGGGGGACCTCAAAGTCACAACTCCAGCTGGGATTTGTATTTTCTTAAAGAAAAAGAGAGAGAGAAAGAGAGAGGAAGGAAAGAGAGGCAAAGAAGAAGAAGGAGAACTGGGAGTAAAAGCAAGAGGGTGAGGAAAACTGGAGAGTTCTCACCAGGTCCAATTAGAGACTAGACAATGATGTATAGAGACTAGCCAGGGATGTGTGTTTAGAGACTAGCCAGGGACGGATATTTAAATGCAGCAATCCCAAGCGGGAGGGGAGGAGGAAGAAGTGGAAGAGGGATGGACTAGGAGTTTGGGGTTGGTAGAGTAAACTGTTGCATTTAGAATAGATAAACAAGGCCCTACTGTACAGCACAGGGAACTATATTCAATATCCTGTGATAAATCATAAAGAAAAGAATATAAAAAAAGAATGTATACATGTGTATGACTGAGTCACTTTGTTGTACAGCAGAGGTTGGCACAACATTGGAAATCAACTATAATTCAATAACAAATAAATAAGTAATTAAATGCAGTGACCCCAACAATGGGTCCAGAATTAAAGAGAAGAGTGGTGAAGTCATCCTTCCTCAATAACAGTGCTTTTCCCCCAAGACTTCATTCTATCCTGTACACATTTGTCTCCAAGCCTATATTGTTTTGTTTTCTTCCAGAGTCTAAGGCAGGAAGTAGCAGTTGTCCACCAAACTTCCTATCTCCACCCTAAACCCTTCCCAAACTGTTTTCTTCGAGTAACATCAAATCCCAGGAGCTCAGGTTCCTTGTTTCCTGGGAATTTTCCAGACCTACTTACTGGTAGCGTGTCTCTCCAGACATCACCAACTTCAATCTGCCTACAGTCCTAGAACCTCTTCCCCACAAAGTTATGTAACATGAAAGAGCCTTTCCTTTGCCCCTGCCAAGGTTAAGTGGTTAGAAGGAGGTTTACAGATCAACTGGGTGCCTTACTTACAATCGTTAGCCTATCCAGCTCGAGGTTATCTTACATTATGTGTGTGCCTGCTAAGTTGCTTCAGTCACGGCCGACTCTTTGTGACCCTGTGTACTGTAGCCCTCCAGGCTCCTCTGTCCACAGGATTCTCCAGGCAAGAGTACTGAAGTGGGTTGCCATGCCCTCCTCCAGGGGATCATCCCAACCCAGGGATTAAACTCATGTCTCTTATGTCTCCTGCACTGGCAGCTTCTTTACCACCACTGCCACCTGGGAAGCCCATATCTTACATTAGATTAAGATAATTCTTCGCTTTCTGGACTGTTTTCACTTGTTAATAATGACACATACCTTTCAGCTCCTTTCCAACACATATTTTTTAAGTTTCATTAAAATTGCCACAGATGAATCTTGCCTGAAAAGATAGCTTATTAACATACATGATCATCAAGAGCATAATGGTATTATTGTATCTAAAGTAAATATTAGCTTTTGTAATAAACCAGATAGAAATTGCTTAGCCAAAATTGTGAGAGTTCAGCAAGACCCAAGCTTGCAGAGAAGGCTGTAGCCAATCAGAAGGCCAAATGAGAGTTGGGCACGGCTTGGGGTTCCTCCTCGTAATCTGACCAGCAGCCCTTCCACAGCAGCCTCAACAAGCACACAGTATCGGTAGAAGCTGGGGGACTACGGTGTAAACACAGGTTCAAGGCCAGTCTTCTAGCTGTTCTCCAAACAGCTTACAGTCCCTAATATCTGCCCATGTGGGGATTGCAGAGCCACACTGGCTATAGCTATCTGAGAAGCAGTGTTTGGACTTTTCCATTTACTGAGGAGATGCAAAGAAAGAAGAAAATGCAACTGATTTTGTATTAAATCATTTAACAAACATTAATTAATATCTACCAGTGAGCAAGGAGCCCTACTAAGATGTCATGGAAAATGTCCGGAGTATAACATCCCAAATCCTTAGCCTGTTGACAAGACCAGCCCTTTGCAGGTCGACTGAACTTCTTCCAGTCCTTCAAGTTTTGTCAATGTTCCTTGCTTTCCTTTTTCTCCCAGTTTTTTCATCATTCCCCTTGCCTGAAACATACTTTCTGCTATATTGTATGAAACTAATTTCTTCTCATCCTTTAAATATAAGCTTAATTATAACTTTTCTAGGGTAGTCTTCTCTGATCCTTGGGACAAGGCTGTGTTGATTTTCTATTTGCTCCCATTGCCTCCTGAACTCCCCTTTTCACATAATCCCTTTCATGTTTATCACTGCTTAAATGTCTTTCTTCCTGTCTGTAAATTTCATGAGGCGGGCGTTCTCTGTCTTCTTTATAACTATGTGCCGATATCTTAAAACTTCATGCCTAGTACATAATTTGCTTCATGTTTATTATAAGAATTATTTAATTGAATATAATGTCCCCTGCCTACAAGGACTCTAACAGGAGAGGGGGGAAAGGTACAGATAAATGCCAGAGTATATGTGTGTGTGTATATTTAAAGTGTACAAAATTAAAACTGGACAACAGCACAAAGAGAAAATTCCAAACCAAGACTTGCCAGTTTCTGATTTTCCTAATGTTGAGTAACATCACATGGATTTCAGTTCCTCCCTGTGGTCATTGTTACTATTGTAGATATTTAGCCATTGCTCATGAGAATGAGTAAAAGGAACTCAGTCTCAATTTTGTTCCTCTATAGCTCAAGTTTTAAAATGTGTGTGTGTGTGTGGGGGGTGTATTTCAGGGACACAGTGTTCAGTCTGAGCTTCCTCTAAATAGGCAAGTTGTCTGCAGTATTATGACTATCAGTGAAGTGACTTCACAGGGGGTTTGACTGACCAAAAGCACAACAGTAAGAAAGCACCCAAGCGCTCTGTCAGTCAGGATTCTGCATATAAACCTCTGCAAAACATTTACATAAGTCACTGACTCCACAGAACTATGCTAAGCTCTGAGGAAAAACTACAAAACTATATCTAATGCTATAAAGCATTAGCAAGAAAAATTCAGTGTATAAAAAATATATTATGATCAAATAGAATACCAAGATTTCAAGGATGGTTCAATGTTTTAATAGTTTTAGAAATGTGTAATGCTAATATACCACACTACCTAGAATGTTAAAGAAAAACTTTAGTTCTGTGATTCATCTAAATCAATGAAGAAATAGATTTTGACAAAATATGGTACTCGTACATATTATCAAACTAGGAATAGAAGATAATTAATCTCATAAAATTAATTTATTAAAAATTTACAGTACATATCAAACTTAGTGGTGAAACTTTAGAGGCATTCTCATTAAGGCCAGGAAATACATAGTCATACTCATTAGTTCTGCTAATATCCAATCCTGTATTGAAGCTTCCAGAGAACATAATGGGGCAAGAAAAAAAAGAAGGCTATCAATGGGAATGAAGAGATAATTTTTCTCTTATTTGTAGCATTGTTATAGGCTATACAAGAAGCCTGAGACAATCCATAAATTATTGAAACTAATAAGTGTCTAGCAAGTTGATATTCAAAATCAACATACAAAAATCAACAGTGTTTCAGTTCCACTTGTAAAAATAACAGAAAATATAAGTGTTGCAGGCCATTCCCAACATGATTTCAATGAACCCCCGCCCACAAACCCTGCCTTCCTGGTATTCCTGTGTAAGCAATAGGAAAACACATAAATAACAATGTATAACTTCCAAGGTTGGGCTATTTAAGATACTGTGGGTTCATCTTTTCCCTCTTGGATCCCTTGTGGTGGAAGCCAGTCACCGTGTCATGAAGACACTAGAACAGCCCTAAAAAGAGACCTATGTGATGAAGAAGTAAAGCCTCTTGACAACAGCCAGGAACTGAGGCTTCCTTCCAACAGCCATCTTGGAAGCAGATACTCTAGCCTTAATTAAGCCTTCATATGACTGCAGCCCTGGCTGATATCTTGACTTAAATCTCATAAAAAATGCTAAGGCAGAATCACAGTTAAACTTCTTCTGAACTCCTGGCCCTCAGAAACTGTGAGACAGTAAATGTTTGCTGTCCTAACTAACTAAGTTTTAGGGTAATTAGGCAACAATAGATAAATAACTTTCAGAAAAATTTCCAAAATTAATATAAGAAAAGCTATGAAGACATTATTATTTGTCTTTTGGAAAAAAGACAATAAAAAAGACAATAAAAAAGACAAAAAAATATTTATTTATTTTGGAAAAAAAATTATTCCAAAAAATTATTAAATGACATAAAAGACATATTGAATAACTACAGTATTCTTTACTAAAGGGGAGAAATTCTTTCCAATTTAAGCTACATATTCAGGGCAAAATCCCAATCTATGTCCTCTGCAACTTGCTAAGCTAATCCTAAAATTTACATGGAGGATCAGAAGAGCAAGAATACTCAAGAAAAATTTGAAGGATAACTCCAGGTGTGTGGAGTGGGATAGATAAGGCTTGTATCCCAGATATCAAAATTTATTACAAAGCTGTTCTAGCTTAACTAGAACATGGCATGGTGTTGGCATAAGAATAGACAAACAAATCAATGGAACAGAATAGGAAGCCCAGAAAGAGAGCTGGAATCTTGATTGATGTGATAGGCAGAATAATGCCCAATCCCCACCTCCAAAAGATGCCCATATTCTAGTTTTCAGAATTTGTGAATGTTAGGTTATACAATAAAGGCGAATTAAGGGTTCAGTTGAGTTCAGTTGCTCAGTCATGTCCGACTCTTTGTGACCCCATGAACCGTAGCACACCAGGCCTCCCTGTCTGTCATCAACTCCTGAAGTCCACCCAAACCCATGTCCATTGAGTTGATGATGCCATCCAACCATCTCATCCTCTGTCGTCTGCTTCTCCTCCTGCCCTCAATCTTTCCCAGCATCAGGGTCTTTTCAAATGAGTCAGCTCTTTGCATTAGGTGGCCAAAGTATTGGAGTTTCAGCTTCAACATCAGTTCTTCCAATGAACACCCAGGACTGATCTCCTTTAGGATGGACTGGTTGGATCTCCTTGCAGTCCAAGGGACTCTCACGAACCTTCTCCAAAACACCACAGTTCAAAAGCATCAATTCTTCTGCACTCAGCTTTCTTTATAGTCCAACCTAAAACCCACACATGACCACTGGAAAAACCATAGCCTTGACTAGATGGACCTTTGTGGGCAAAGTAATGTTTCTGCTTTTTAATATGATGTCTAGGTTGGTCATAACTTTCCTTCCATGGAGCAAGCATCTTTTAATTTCATGGCTGCAATCACCATCTGCAGTGATTTTGGAGCCCAGAAAAATAAAGTCAGCCACTGTTTCCACTGTTTCCCCATCTATTTGCCATGAAGTGATGGGACCAGATGCCATGATCTTACTTTTCTGAATATTAAGGGTACAGATGGAATTAAGGTTGCTAATCAGCTAACTTGACTTTAAAATAGGGAAATAATCCTACATTAACTGGGTGAGCACAGTGTAATCACAAGAGTCTTTAAAAATGGAAGTGAGAAGCAGAAGAGTCACTGTCACACAGATGGCCTTGTGAGAAGGGCTTGGTCTGGTATTGCTGGTGTTTAAGATGGAGGAAAGAGGTAATGAGCCAGGAAATGCAGAAAGCATGCCGAAGATGGAAAAGTAAGGAAGTGAATCCTCCCTTAGGCCTTCAGAAGGAATGAAGCTCTGCCTAGACTTTGATCGTAGCCTATTAGGACCCATTTTGGACTTCTGACCTCAAGAATTGTAAGATAATAAATTTGTGTTGTTTTATACTACCAAATAGTGGTAAATTGTTACAGGAGTCATAGGAAATGAATATAATCTTTGTTACAAGCCAGTAGGTAAAGAACGCACTATTCTACCAATGGAGCGAGACCAGTTGGTTACCCATGTGGAAAAAAAGAAAATCAGTTCCCTCTCTCGTGTTATATACAAAAATAAATTTGAGGTAGAATGAGTATCTACATGTGAAAAGCAAAATAGTAAAACTTTTAAGAGACATAAAGTTTAATATTTTTATGAGCTTGGAGAGGAAAGAATTCTTAAACAAGGCACAAAAAGCATGAGCTATAAAGAAAAGTAACTGGCAGAACTATGTTAAAATTAAAATCATCTGTTCAGGAAAAGATACTATACGTAAATACAGAAAACAAGACACAGACTAGGAGAATATATGTGCAATGCATCTAAGGCACAAGAAATTAATATCCACAATATAGAAAAAATTTTTCCAAATCAATGAAAAAAAGGCAACCCATTGGAAAAAAATGAAGGATATGAATAATTAGTTCATAAGAAAGAAATTCAAATGCCCATTAACATATGAGAAAGTGCTTATCTTTATTATTAGTCATAGATGAGCAAAGAAAGCCATGCATTGTTGTGTATCTAACTGGAAAGTTTTTTTAAAAATCTGAAAATTCTAAGGATTGGTGAAGATATGGGAAAAAGGAAGAGTCATAGTCTTCTGGAATGAGTACAAATCTGTACTTTATTTTTGGAGAGAAATTTGGCAATATTCTGAACATTAGATGTGCATCCTCTGTGACCCAGACTCCTGTTCAGGCAGGGATGCGCCCTTGTATATAAGGTGACATGCACAAGAATATCTGTCATAGCATCATTTGGAACAGTGAAAACTCATGAACAACCTAAATGCCAATGAAAAATAAAATAGATGCTGGGCTGCTTCCATGAATTAATAAAAGAGTGCCACATGTGTCAACATGGATAAACACTGGAAACATTTTAAGGAAGAAACTAAACTTGCAGAGTGATGAATCATTCTGCACTTGTAAGGCTTAAAAGATACACTATTTATAGCCAAGACATGGACGCAACCTAGATGTCACTGACAGATGAATGGATAAGGAAGATGTGGTACATTTACACAATGGAATATTATTCGGCCATTAAAAAGAATAAAATAATGCCATTTGCAGCAACATGGATGAACCAGAGACTGTCATACAGAGTGAAAGAAGTCAGAGAAGGAGAAATATTGTATGATATCCCTTATATGTGGAATCTAAAAAGAAATGATATAAATGAACTTACAAAGCAGAAAGAGACTCACAGACTTAGAGAATGAACTTACAGTTGCCTGCCCACACTGCTGTATTTAAAATGGATAACCAACAAGGACCTAGGGTATAGCACATGGAATGCTTTTCAACATGCGGCAGCCTGGATGGGAGGGGAGTTTGGGGGAGAATGTATATATACCACTGAGTCCCTTTGCTGTTCACCTGAAACTATTACAACATTGTTAATCAGCTATACTCCAATACAAAATAAAAAGCTTAAAAAATATATATACTATTTATGCTTTTGTATAGAGAAGCTTGTGTAGGATCTGAAGCTTATACAATTGCAGGTGGTATACTCATTAAGAAAAAGATTATAAACAAAAATTTAAAATATAAAATAGAATATAAAATTAGGTACAGAATGGAATATTAGTTTTGAATAAGAAAAACACAACAAATCACAAATTTTTAAAAGCTGACAAATATCTGGAATAATAAAATCCAGAAAAACAACATAGTATGATTACTAGCTATTCAACACATCCTTATATAACACAATGTTTTCTTATATTTGTTAGCTTCATTTTCCTTGACTGCAATTAAAAAATTTTTTTAAACTTTTTATTTTATGTTGGAGTTTAGTAAATAAACAATGTTGTGACAGTTTCAGTGGACAGCAAAGGGACTCAGCCATACAAACACATGAATTGATTCTCCCCCAAGCTCGCCTTCCATTCAGGCTGCCAGAGAACACAGCAGAGTGCCCTGTGCTATGCAACAGACTCTTGCTGGTTTTATATTTTAAATACAGCAGGGTGGACATATCGATCCTGCACTGCCCTCTCTTCCCCACAGTCTTCACCACTCCCCACAACCGTAAGTTCATTCTCTAAATCCATGAGTGTGTTTCTGTTTTACGAATAAGTTCTTTCTACCACTTCTTTTTAGATTCTGCATATAAGGGATGTTACATGATATTTCTCTTCCTGTGTGACTTATTTCACTCAGTATGACAACTTCTAGGTCCATCCAAGTTGACTGCAATTTTGTAACAGATTTTTTTTTTATAGTGAGTGTTCAAAGACAATTCCATGGCTGATCAACTAATAAAAGACAGAAAAGGATCCTTTAGAGAAGATTCTTTAAGCATCACAACTCTAATCTCTGTCCTTGCACAGCAGAATGGCAATTTGACCTTTCTGGGCAGGGCTCCCACGACAGCCTGGAGCCTGGCCCCTGAGTGAGGAGCAGATTCTTCTCTGCGGTTGAGGGAAATCAGCCAGGGGGAATCTACCAGGGGCAGAACATCTCTGTCTTCTGGGAGCTGGAAGGGTACAGAGGTAGTCCTGGCAGCCCCAAGGGTCTGAAAATTAGACTGACAAAGACAAATCAACAGGATGAAAACAAATTTATTTAATATAAATTGTATATGATAAAGGAGGCTTCATAAGGAACTGAAGACCCAAAGAAATGGTTAAGACCCAAAGAAATGGTTATGCTAGGTGTGTTGAAGAGTAGAAAGATGTGCTAGGACAAAGTGACAAAGATGAGCTAAGTATAGTAAACTAGGGGAAACTTAGCAAGGTGTGTTTAATCAGATTGTTCTATGTATCCCTTCTCTTGGGAGATAAGGATGCTCCTTTCCTCTAGGCATAGGAGGAAAATCTTGTATGAGAGCTTCATGATGTGTTCTCATCACAAAGGGCAGAAAGTCCTTGCTGCACATTACATTTCTCAAATTCCTTCAGCTTGAAATAGTCAGTATGCCAGCATGTCGTATTTTGGGGTAGTGTGTCCTGAACCAAGTCACTACACATTTAACAAAAGATTAATAACTTGTTAGGGTATGAAATGAAAATTCAGTATAGTGATGACTGTGGGGATAAGAGACAAAGGGTAGGATTGGGATAGGGTGAGGGCGGTTTCAACAGTATTTCAAATTAAAAAAAAACTTGATGCAAACTTATGGGGCTATTTTTGTACTACTTTTCTTCTTTTTCGGATGTTTGAAAATATTTTATTACTTTATACATATACATATATAAAAAATCAAAGCACTGACTGCTGGGGTTGTAACTGGCAGTGGCCCCTCCATGCTCAAATGACTTGAAAAGGTCTTGTCCAAAGAAAAGATATTGTTTAAAAATAAGAGATCTTTAAATTTGGTGATCTTATTCTCCAGTCCTTTGCTGGTCATAGTTTCTCCGTTGTATTATACAACCAAAAAGCACATTTCATAGCCTTAATATGAATAGTTGCTTCTACAGTGACATGCTGAGTAATTAAATTCAATCCACAAACTTTTTGTTGCCTAGGATTTATGGACTAATTAGAATATGACTTTCTTAAAATGAATAACTTGTTCCCCATAATATATAGAATTTCTATAATAAGGTCATTTCTCTAAGAAAGCGATATCTTTGGAGCTACTGCTAAAGATCCAAGCCTTCAGTAAGCTTTCCAGGCCCTTCATGTAATGCTGCCATCAGTCAGGGAAAACACAATTCCTGGGGGCTCTGTTCACTTAGACCATAATATCTATTCTTTAAAGCAAGTTTCACAAGTGAACAATGTGAATATTTTAACAGTTAGTTCAGAGAAATATGTGCAGATTGTGGATAATACAGCAAATATATTAATAGCCTAAGATATTTAATACATTTCAGACAAAGTATAAATTATGTAAAATGCAAATTTTAAGAGTAATTAAGACTGTTCACTGTATTTACCTTAGGATGCTTTTAGATCCTGTAACAGGAAATGTTTATTAAGCTTCCAATATTCTCTCACAGGGAATTACTTTTGATATTATTTGTTTAAAACAAAGTACCTCATAGCAACTCAGGAGAGGGTGAAACTTCAAATACAGAACAGCTGTTCTGTGTTTAAAGTCCAGGCCAGCCCTTAATATTGTGTTTTATAAAACAGATCTAATTAACATTAAGTTGCTTGGTCACCTTTTTGCCCACTCCTGCCTCTTCCCCTGAAACAAACCATGCTGAGTCACCAGACGTTATAGCCCTAAGAGAGCACAGTGACCTTGTGTGTGTGAGAACCCACTTTCTCGCAGGCTGACAGCTTGGCTGTATTTGGGGGAGGGCACATGTACCTCCTACTTCTTTGTAACGAACCCTGGAGAATACCCCAAACAGGTATTGTTTATGTAACCTTGTTTACAGAGGATTTGGGCATAACATTAAATTTATCTCAGAAGTATTAAATGAGAAACACATATGGCATGCGTGCACATGCGCGCACACACACACGCACACACACAGAGACATTCTCACATACCCTGCAGTTGTAGAACACTTTGCTGTTAGAGCAAAATCTTTCCTCTTCACATTCAATATCTGGAAATGCTTGAGGTTTGAGGAAAACATTTTCATTAAGTGTTTGATGTTGTGAAGGAGCTCCAGGCAGTGGAAGACTGCTTTGGTTCACATTTCAGAAGCTCCTCAGAATTTGGGAAGAGGAGCTAATGAAATATTTCCCTGTTTAAAGTCACAGGAAAATGAATCTTCTAAAAATTTAAGATATTCCATTTTAAAGTGCTACCTGAAAGCCATAGAACACTACCTGAAAGCCATGATACTCCAAAGGGAAATAGGGACCCATCATCTCCTTAAAGAAATTCACATCCTACTAATCTTCAACCCAATACTGATAAATGGGGTGCTGAGTCACAGATTACTAGAATTTATTCTTAAGTCCAGAGACTGAAGAAACCTAGCTTTTATGTGTGAGATAGCAATATTAAAGTGAAAATGAAAAAAATATTTAGTCTTCTGATACAAATCAATTAGCCCATATCTAGCTATCTATTTACCAATACATTCAACCAGCATTTATTGACTGCCTCTCAGGTTACAGATGTTATAAAAAGGCCCCATTAGGCATCCAAACAGGAATGAGCTGCAAACTTTTCCCTCTAGGAGATTAAAGTCTAAAAGCAAAAACATTTTTCCCAGTGGGTAATAAATCAGATAACAGATCCATTCTACAACTTCTTATTACTTCCTAAATAAAATAGTTAGATATGAAATTTTTGCTTCTTATCCCCACAACTTCTACCTCTCCTAATCTGAAGATCTTGGTACTTAAGAGAGGAGTGTCTCCACCTGGGGATATAACAGTGGTTTCACTGAATTGGAAGATGAGACTGTCACTTGGCCTTTGTGGCTCTATATTTCATTGAGCCAACAGGTTACAGAAAGGGATTACTGGATGGATTGATCTTGATTGTCAGAGAAATGTGATTACACAGTGGGGCAAAGAGGACTCAGGATGTTCTCCAGATACCTCTCAGTATTTCCATGTCCAACAGTAAACATTAATGGAAAACTACAGCAAGCAGAAATATGTAGAACCAGTGAAGATTCAGACCCTTTAAGAACGAGGTAAGCAAGCTGAAATCTTGTCTGAGAGATCACAGGGTAAGGAATAAGGATATTATAAGCATCAACTATGGCATGAGGGCTTCCCCACCTGGTGAAGAGTCCACCTGCAATGTGGGAGACCTGGGTTCGACCCCTGGGTTGGGAAGATCCCCTGGAGGAGGGCCTGGCAACCCACTCCAGTATTCTTTCCTGGAGAATCTCCATGGACAGAGGAGCCTGGAGGGCTACAGTTCATAGGGTCACAAAGAGTCGGATATGACAGCACAGCACAGCATAACACATGGCTTTATGACTTTTTCATTTATAATAAAAAGGACTATAGCAGTTCTACACATTTTCTTTTAGCCTTTCTTATGCACAAGTGTGTATACACAAGTACACTAATTTATTTTCCCTTTTCTTCTTGTTCTCATACTATTAACCAATACTCTCAGTTTCACACAGTTTGTGATGGTGGGATGGGACCTGACAAAAATCACGTTTCCTTTGCTATATGACTTCCTATTAGGCTCTGCCAACAGGAGGTGCTAGAGGGAGACTGTGAGGGGGGAAGGTGGGGTTTGAGTCCTCCTGTTTGCTCCTGTTCCAAACAACATCACCGCAGCCAGGAATCTTCATCCTGGCAGCAATGCTTAATTCCAGCAGTCACAGTTGGTTCCAGCATGCAGTGTCCGCACACTGCCAGAGCCAGCCTCACTGCCTCCCCTCAGATAACAGCACCAGCTGGACAGTGACCCTTCCCAGAGGTCTGGACTTCAGCTCTGGGAGGTTCCTCATCCAAGCCTAAATTCTAACAATATCAACATCTTTTGTTCCTCAAGCTGTAAGAGTGATAGCAGGTTCCTAAAGCTATTATCACCTAAAGCTATTATTGCCTTTTCAGTTCTCTAATACTGGTAACCAACTAAAGAGCTAAATTTTCCCAGTTAAAGTAACTGGTGTGGTTTCTGTCTCCTGACTGGACCCTGACTGATAAACACTGTTATTTCTCCAATATCCTTTCTACCCCTTCAACTATACAGAGAAGTCCTATCTGGAAAAGACTGACCCTGCTCCTAACCCAGGGATAGGCCCTAATTGGTCTAAGTCAGAGCAGCTTCATTCCCTTCTTTAGATGATTGGTGTATACAACCCAGGCCTCAGCCAATTAGCTCACAGCCATGGGGACTGGTTAGCCTAGTCCAGTCAAATTGTGGGAGGTGGAGGCTCTGTCCCCATGGGAACAGCGCTTTGTTTAAATGTAAAATCTACAACTGCTGTAGTCATTTTGCCTTCTTAAGGGAAACCAAAGAGAATGAAGGTAAACCAGGCAGGATGACTGAGTCAAGGGAATTTCAAAGAACAGAGCCTGAAGTCCTGAGCATGTCATGCCTCATATACTCAGGACATTTCAATTAAGTGAGCCAATAAATCCTCTTTACTGTTTCAGCTATTTTGAGTTAGGTGTGCAATTACTTGCCAGCCAAAGCCTTACAATGAAGTCATCTTATAATTAAACATATGTGTGACTATAAAAGACCATACGGACTTATAGTATGATACCATTTTATATACATGCTTTGTATTAAGCACTCACAGAGAAGGTAACCCAAATGGGGAGAATACAGTAAATACTGAAGAATGGTAAGTCCTTCACCTTTGTTTGGGTCTTTCAACTAGAGTTATCTTTTATAACCTGTCTTCTTCCCTCTGTACCTTAAAAATTTAAAAAAAATCATCTTTTTTTTTATCTGAATAGGAGAAGTTTTTCTGAGTCTGTTTTTCATATTCATCAGGACAATGGAATGTGTATATTTAAAAATTATTTTTGTTGGTATTTCTAATATTCTGGGGATAGGAATTCAGATCCATTAGAATACATACAAGTTCAAATGAATCAAAACCTGGAAACTAATTTCCATCAGCTTCGCCTTCAGCTTCTTATGCTAGCATGTTGACAGGCCAATCAGGAGGAAAGTGGCAGCCTGCTCTTATTTCTTGAAACCTGAGATCTTCAGGGCCTACCTCTGCCTCTGACCTCCTATTTTTTTGGCCAAGCCATTGAACCCATGCTGTCTGCAGTTGAAAATCAGAGTCCTAACCACTGAACTGCCAGGGAATTCCATGTTCTCCTTCTTAAACATTCTTAAACACTGTCAAAGCCTCAACCCTGGGCCTTTGACCCTTTAGTGAGGAGAAAAGGCACCAATAATAAAAATCACCTCTCATATTTGCATAGTGCTCCAATTTTCAAAATACTAGACCGATAATTTAAATTGGATACCAAACTTCCCAGAAGGTGAACAGGGGAGGTATTGCCACTTTATTGACGTGGAAGGTCAGGGCTATGACTGACTTATCCCCAGACTGACTTCTGTCCCCAGGCCAACCAAGCAAAGTGACCTCAATGCAACTAGAGGTGATCAGGAAATGCAGGCTAGTGAATGAAAATGAAAGACGAAGGAGCTTTGGCACGGCGGCTTTCCTTACAACATTCTTAGGCTGCAGAGTTCAGTGGTGGAACTAGGACAGGAACAGAGAAACTCCTCTGGAGGGGGCTGGCTTGGGACACGTTCACACAGGGGAGGGCTGACGGTTAACCACCACACCGAGCCTTCATAAACTGACTCATTTTCTGACAAAGCTGACCATGCAAACCTCCTTCCACATGTGGGACTCTCTCATGGAGAATTATTAGGCCACCAGGCCTCTGGTGTTTTTGCACAATGGCCTACAGAATTGGCTATGGGATTAAAAGCAAAAAGAAAGGAACCTCAAAGAAAAGGGAACTATACAAAATAAAAGTGACTTGGAGATTCCCTTCCCCTCCCCCACAACACCCCCGATCCTGCCTCTATCTAATGGTACCTAGGGAGGAAGTAGAAAGAGCACTGTTCTGGGCTGGGGCCTAGAGCTGCTGACTGCCATGTACCTTGAGTGAGTTGTTAGTTTTGGGAGTCTTCACTTCCTTTTGTAAAATGAAAGGCTGGACTCTTCACACATCTCTAGGGACTCTTCCAGTCATGTG
Source organism: Odocoileus virginianus (assembly GCF_023699985.2). Lineage (NCBI taxonomy): Eukaryota > Metazoa > Chordata > Mammalia > Artiodactyla > Cervidae > Odocoileus > Odocoileus virginianus. The sequence goes on from NC_069686.1 coordinate 19,434,257, forward strand.
ATTCTAGAGGGCACTGGGCATGGCAGAAAAGGTTTCTCTGCCTAAAGCCTTCCCTCGCCATTTGCCATCTGTCAAACTTGGACAAATTCTCTCTTTAAAAAGAAATAATGCTTATTTTTTTCTTCCTATCGTTAAAGTATCATATATGTACTACAGAAAATGTAAAACACACAGGCAAGTATGTTAAGGAAGAAAATAAGGATCTCTCATAATTCTGTTACCCAGAGGTAATCAGCTGTTTTAGGGTGTTTCTTTCAGTGATGTAAATTAGGGGTTGGCAAACTCTGACCCTCAGGCCAAATCTTGTCCACTGCTATTTTTCTTATGGTCTGTGACCAAAGAGTGGTTTTTACATTTTCAAATGGTTGAAAAATAATCAAAAGAGTAAGAATATTTTGTGGCTAGTGAAAATTATATGAAATTCAAATATAGGTGTCCATAAGAAAAATTTTATTGGAATACAGTAATGCTAGTTAGCTTATGTACTGTCTTTTACTCAACAACAGCAGAGCTTGTGCCCCACCAAACCTAAAATATCTGGTTCATCACAGAAAATAGTTGCTAACCTTTGATATAGATAAAATAAATATAAACATGTGGGTTTATGTATTACATTATGTATCTTATATTCTACTTTTTTCTCTTAACACTTATATACAAACACTTACTGGTCACTGTAAATATTCTTTGTAAACATGACTTAATAGCTTCCTAATATTACATCATCATTTAAGATGTTGGATATTTAGTTTATTAAAAATTTTCACTTATAATTTTCAGAAACATCCTTAGGCATACATATTTGACTATGTCTCTTATTATTTCCTAAAATTAGATTCCTAGAAGGGAGATGACTAGCATAAATTATATGGATAGTTATAGATACTCTAAAGAAATGCGGTATCAATTTATACATCCATTATTCTCAGTGATTGAGAGTGCTCATCTCTTAGTACCCTCAGAGTAACCATCATTAAAGGAGAGAGAGGGGAAATAAAAGGAGAAGAGGAAGGGGAGAGAAAGAGAAAGGGGAGGGTAACATTGAGATTAGGTCCAGGTCTACGAGCATAGTTCCTCTTCAATGATATGTTGGTAAGAGCTCTAGGAACTAAAAGGTTTGCTTTGAGGGTCAAAAAAGATGTGAAAGCATTTTGTAAACTGTTAAAGAAGGATCACTGTCTCATAATTATTATCATGAAAGCTACCTATATGAAACAGCCAGTAATTCACCCCAAGGGTGGGAAAGTCATGCACCATAACTGTCCTTTTTATGAGAGAATCGGGTCTTAACTTCCCTGTGTCACATTCTTAAAATTAGATCCATGTGTTTCTTTTAATTAGTATTTGATACAGTATTAATATTCTTATTTATCTTCTGCATGCCATATGGATTAAATTCTCATTACCTTTGATCTTAATACTTTTAAAATATGTAAATCAGTAGACACCCTCTTTAAAGCAGTGTTTGCATCCCTGTCTATTATTGCCTTGGGCAAAAGGAAAATATCTGCATTGCAAAAAATCCCCAAATTGTGTTGAAATCCTGAAAACTATATGTTACACGGGTCAATCTCAATAGATTAAATAATGGCCAACTGAAAATGAAGCCAATTAGAATTAAATATTGCTTAAACCTGATGAAGGTTAATGAGAGCCCACCATGCATGCACATCATCAAGATGGTCACGTTTCAGGGTGAAACTGGGTAAGACTTTGTGATTTACTTAACTTCAATAAACAGAACACAATAAAGATTTTCTGATTTACAAAGATAAGCATGCTATATTAAGTGCTTCAGTGTTCTGGATAAAAGTCTTTTCATTTGTTTTGAGCTATGGCAAGTTAGTTTACTTTCTTGGTCCTTAGTTTCTTTCACCATAAAATGGGGGTGATTAGGCTGTTGAATTCTAAGGCATATTCCAGCTCTAAGCACTAATTGGAAGTAATAACAGGACAGTTATGTAACATATCTTAAAGGAACTTTAAACCTAATTGGGACTGTAGTTACTAATTAATTTAAGAACTGGAGAAGAAAAAGTGCACCTATGGTTGATTAATGGAAATTATCCTAAACAAGACCATTTATATATCCTTTTTAAGACCATCCAGTCTTTTAGAAAGATTTTTATTAAAAAGTGTATTGTGAAATACATATTGGCACTATCTTTTCACCTCTTAACTTGAAATATTCTTCTAGTTAATGCTGGGATAGTTTTTCCTTCCCCTTAGAGCTTGTTCAATTAATAGTATAAAATATTTTTAGGGAAACTTTGTGTCAATCAAAGGTCCATAATCTGCATGCCACTAAATGCCACAAATTATTCTTCTTATTTTATAAGGTTAATTTCCTTTTGTCAGCTGTTCATTTTATTTTGGAAAATAAAGTTTCCCAGGCTCATAATGGAATTGAGAGCCCTCTTTGGTTTGTAGGAGGGCTAGAGTTCTTAGGTCCAGATGCAGTTCTTTCTGGAAGAGTGCAATCATGTGCTCATTGTGAATCAATCACCAAAATAGACACTCTCTAATTTCTTGGACTTTGATTGACAAACATCCTATATCCTACTAGTTATTATATAATGCAGTCTGATTCTCAGTTCAGTAAAACTTTGCTGATACAACAGTCTACATACATATCTCCTAGAAGAAGTTGAATCTCTAGAATAACAAATATCTTCTATAGAGAGGGGGTTTTGCTTTAGAATTTACAATGCTCTAGAATTTACAATTTACAATATACAATACACACACACACACACACACACACACACACATTTTTGTTTGAGCCCTATTCCTGAATAGTAACACACAGACCAACTTCAAAGTATAGCTGAATATCAAGTATGAAAGATTGGAGTTTATATGACAAATTACTGAAGGGATGAGGAATACCTAGAGCAAAACCAGACATGACACAGATTAATTCTCATAATAGACTGACCTGGAAAAATGAGAACAGGCATAGATTCACAATTTTGTGAAACTGTTTCCCTATGTTACACTGTGAATTACACTGCCAATTTGTTTCCCAAATTTAACCAAATATGCTTATGGATATTTATGCTTATCAAAATCTGCCATGTTGCACCAGGGGGTGTCTTATGTAAGTGGGTGCCAACCTTGACCATGAGGCTGGGCCTTTTCCATTGCTAGGTGGAGAAAATGCCAACCTTTGACAGCCTCCTCCACTCTTCTGCTACCTGACCACCAAGTTTCATTTGTGCATTAAAGACAAACCATTGTTTCAGACTTATTTCTCTAGCTTCATTTTATCATAAGCTTAACAGCTGCCATTGAGACTCTTTGCCTTAAAAAGTTATTGGAAAGGCATCCCTTGTCTACAATGTGTTGAGGAAGAGCACAAGCAAGAATCTCTCTCCAGTAGTTTCTTCCATGAATCAATCACCAGGCCCTTTTAGCTTCCCTGTGGGAATCACTATCATCACTTCAGAAGATGGCACTCTACAGCTCAGCACACAAGGCCCTTTCTGATCTGACACCTGCTTACCTCTACAGCTCATTTCCTACTGCTCCTCAGAGCTTGGCCTATGCTCCAGCACAAGACACTCTGTCTGTTAGCCCTGAAGAATCATCTCAGGTTGATCTCCTGGAACCTTTCCTAAATGCAAGTTGAATGCCCTAACTCTGGGTTCCCATTTCAACCTGTACAGAACAACATAATAACAGTTATCCCACCGGACAGGTATAGAATCATATTCATCCTTCTCTTTCTGTGTCTTATATCAAAGTAAATAATAAATGAGTGTTTATTTAAGAAATGAACAAATCTTTTAGTTGCTCTTGCTTAAAAACATCCACCAACATCTCCAGTTCCTTTAGAAATTACTCACTGCTAATGAAAGCCAGCTAGTCTGATAAATGTAAGTGTTAACTATCTTGATAAATACAAGGTTATGTAAACAGCAGGCTTTTAGAAGGTAATCCTAAATCAACAAGGGAGATGTTATTGGTGAGTCTTTCAGGATGATCAGATAGAATCATTTATTTCACAAAGATGAAGTCCCAATTGTGTTCCAAGTAACATGTTAGGGAACAACAATAGCAAAAGGCTTACGGAGAAGGCTGTGAGAACTTCAGATTCCTGCCTATCATTCACAGATGGGTTGCTGGGGTGCTGATAATTTGTAAGATAAATGTTTATACAGATATCTGTGTGATAACTGAGAAACTGTCTGGGGTGCTGCAAAACTACAAAGAAAAAATTGTAAATAAAGAATCTAAAAACTAGCCTAGAATAAAACACAAATGGTTATTTCTTCAAGGACCAATAATCAGAATGGCCATTTGCTAAATAGAATCAGCCCTGCCAGTTACACAAGAATGATTAAGGAAAACCACCAAAAGCAGGGTTAGGTATCTGCTGCACTAGAAGTTAGTGTCCCCCCATCCTGATTCAGCTGATTCATATATTGAAATCCTAATCCCTAGTGTGGTAGTATTTGGAGGTGGGGCCTTTGGAAGGTGATTAGGAGCCTTCAATGGGGCTTGTGCCCTTATTAGACCCGGGAGAGGTTGTTTACCACTTCTGCCATGTGAGGACACCCAAAAGACCCCTGTCTATGAACCAGGAAGCAGGCCCTCACCAGACACTGAATCTGCTGGCACTTTGATCATGGACTTCTCAGCCTCTGAAACTGCAAGAAAGAAATGTCTTCTGTTTAAGCCACCCAGGCTGTGGTATTTTTGTTAAAGCAGCTGGAACAGACGGAGGCAGTGTGTAGTGACCCCAAGTGGAGTAATGTATTTGCTGTGGAAGAAGATAGAGCGGTCCAGAGTCCAGGTTTTTCAGTGAGAAAAACCCATGTGGAATCTTGGCTCCTGGCTGTGGAGTGTGGGCAAGGCACCTAACCTTTTGGAACAGCAGTTTCCTTATCTGTGAAATGGTGATATTTTGCTACTTTGTTCACAAAGATCCAATTTAAAAAAGATTAATTTTATCCAGAGTAACCCAAGGCTACCAAGCATAAAAGAAAGAGCTAAATAAAAAGGAAGACAGAAAACTAACTCAACTCTAACCCTTTAAACCAATTTTTTACACGCAATTTCTTTCCTTCAAACACCATTTTCATGCTCCTGTTACAGCAGCTGGGAGAAGTTGGTTTCCACTCCAAACTGGAAAACTCTTTTTCTTCAGCCAAGAACTTGTGTATGAGATCTAAATTTGATTTCACAATGTTTGAAACAATAGTTCTGGCAGCTCAGTACATTAATCTTGGCTCTTCCCCCTGGATCATACCCATGTCTGAGTCTCCTTAATCCTCTTCCAAATTAGTTAAATTAGGTTTAGGTGGATGAAGTATTTACTAAATACTCTCATCTTCAAATAATCCCCGTCACCTTATAATGAAAACATTGTTAAAAGAGCCAGATTGTGCAGGAAAAAAAAATTAGCAAAATAATCTGAATTCTAGAATTTAGGGATTAAAAGAGCAAAATATTTTCCATGACTTTCAGTTTTTTATCACTCACAATTCAAAACTTGAAGTTTCAGAAGATAACCCAGCTTGGTTTTATAGAGTCTCTTTTTCAAGGTCCTAGGAAGGAAATGACTCCTCTGCTTATAGGTTAACACACAATTCAATTGCAGCTTCATAACTTCCAGTGAAATATCCTTCAGAGGCTGTTGGTGATGAAACATGTATCTTCTTATATAACCATTTTTACTGACATTAACCACATTAGTAAAGAGAAGAACATATTACTTGAATATTACTGGAAGTTGCATTTTTTTGTGGGGAATGTAAAAGTGAGACACTGACTTTAGCTAACTTTTAGAAAGATGGGTGAACAGCCATCAGAGAAAACTAAATACAGACAAAAGGAAACAAAACTGGCACGCTAATATTCCTTGGAATGATATTCAGGTCCCAGCTAATGGGAAAGTATAGGTATGATGATTAACAAACAAAAAAGTGACTTTTGCAATTTTATGAATCACTAGTATTTGAAGCTTTTTTTTTCTTTCTCTCCTTCAACCTCCTTCACCACCAAGGTTGAAAGAGAAAATGACAGACTGGATGTCTAAAAATATCTGTGGATATTAAATACCAACTTATCTAACAGGACACACATGCCACTGACTGCATTTTTGTAGGCTTTGTCCCTGGCAATCCAACTTTTCAAAGAAACAGTTGGCTTCATCGTCTCTAGTATCATGACCAGATTCCTACGATAGTAACTGCATTCTGGAATCAAAATATCAAAGTATTTTGGTCCATGGAATTTTCACAGCCTCCATTTATGCCTTAACCTTAATATTCCAAGATCCAACTGAAACCCACTGTTAAGAGTTACTGAAATCTCACTGACAAGTAAAGGTATCTTAGGGACGAAAGCCTGTACCTTTGCAAATTGTAGGGAGGCAGATCACGTAATCAAACCTGGGAGCTGGATGTTTCAAAGAGCTATGGTTCTCATCTCTTTATTGAGCACAAAAAGATCCAAACAAAGTCACACAACAGCTAAACCAATGCCATCTGTGTGGAAATCATATTTTAAACACAAACAAAATCAAATGTTCCATATGCCACCACTCCTGAACATTTGCTAGAATGTTTCTGAGTATTTATTGTTAGAGTGTCAGTGTGGTCAAGTAAAGAAAACAAAACAAAACAACCCAACAGGAAGTCCCCTGAACTCCTCCAGGGCCTTCTTCCACACTCTGCCCATTGTCACCATGCATGTCATGTGTCCTGTTTGGGGATGCTGTACTCTTTCTGCCTCTGGCTCTGTCCCTTTTTTAGAAGAAGGGACATGTAAAATTATGAGACTTTAGGAATTTTACAAAGCCAGTTTTCAGCCTCTGTCATGTCCTGACACATACAGAAAAAGCATACTATTTGTGTTGTGCAAACAGAAGCACTCCTTTTACCTGGTTGGACCCTACTGCTTCAATATCTTGGCACAAACATAACTCTCCCACAACACACCAGTGTACAGTGTACTGCAGCACATCAGTTGAAGACCTATTGCAAAGTGCATTTGTTTCTAGGTGATGCTAGTACTGTCACTTTAAAAAGTTCCTAAATGGAATAAGAAATCTGTATTTGGAAGCACATAAAAATGTGCATGACTCTTCATCATTCCATTCCTAAATCTCACTGAGCTTTTCACGTTTAGATCTGTGTTAAGACTACTTAAGACCCGAATTTCCAAACACTTGTAATTATTTCTGTTCCCCATAAGCAGCAGTAAAAGGTGTGACTTTCTTCACAGTGAGATTCACTTTGTGACTCTGGCTCTGTGTTGTTCTTTTCCATTGGACTTTCTGCCTGGAGGCATCTCAGCATCCACTCAGCAAGTCAAGTCATTCCTTTCCAACTTCAGCTAAAGGCCCCAAACAAAACATCTTATGCTGAAGTGAAGCTCAGTGACTTGTCCTTCACTGGTCTGATTGGATCTGTATCCTGTTAGCTTTCTTAAACCTTTCATTACATGATTTTATATGAACTAAGCAATGTCACACTTCCAGGTCCAAAGAGTTTCAAGCATTTCTATAAGTCCCTTTCTTTGAATCTCCCACAATCTTCACTAGCATCACCTAAAATTCATTGGTAGGGGAGAAACAACATTTTCAACTGAGGAACTTAGAGAAATTTACAAAGATCTTCCTGAAATTCTTATTAATTTCATTAATACTTATCTAGTTTTTATTTTGGCATCGGAATGACAGTTTCAGTAGAAATATATTATAATAATTATTGTTGTTGTTCAGTTGCTAAGTCCTGTCCAACTCTTTGTGACCCCATGAACTGTGTAGCCCACCATCCTCTATCCTCCACTACCTCCCGGTGTTTGCTCACACTCATGTCCATTGAGTTAGTGATGCTATCTAACCATATAAATATATAATAGTAATATAATAATAAGCTTATAACTAAACATCAGGTTAATAACTGAAATCATTCCCTCTTGATCCTGCATTGCATCATTTTATTTTTGCTTATTTTTATTTTCCAGAAAGAGTCTCTGGAAAGACAACATTCTCTTCATGACAATGAATGCAGTTCAAATTTTTGTTTTAACTGAAGGTTGCTTGCAAAAATTCTATAATCTGTTTCCTACAGGCCACTGGGTTGAGTTCTCATTTAAAAATATGACAATATTAAAGGTTAGATGGCTGACAAATATCCGTGCTAAAGTTCTAAGGCTCTTAAGTGTGTGACTAAGGCAGAGAAGGCTGCATTTCTTCATCAGGTCACTGCCCTCCTCTCAAAACCTGGACTCAATCATGCTGAGATGTGAGGACCGCATGCACTCTGCTAATCTTCCTGACTTCTAGGAGGTACCAGTAAGACAGCAGGACACTAATCAGAAACATCTGAGCTTCAGAATTATACAGAGAGGATTTACGTACTGAGAATGAGACCCTTTTCAAAATGCCAGACCCATTCACACTTGGTGTATAATTTTTTAAAAATTGAGTTTTCTTTTCCTGGCATGATCTGATAACACCATAGATTCCCATACTGTGAATAAGTTTGGTGCAGATAACGTTAATGCTGTGGAAAAAATTAAGATTTTTCTCACTAGCCACTCATAGCTTTCTCCATAAGATGGGTAATAATATTTAGTTTCTGGGATAAGCAGGACTTAGAAAAATTCAAATGATAGAATTCTAGCCATAATATATATTCAAAATGAGGCTAAAATGTAAGCTTTATTTTCTTTAGTTGTCTATACAATTTACATGGTAAAAATTCTCAAGTATTACAATCAGTAAAATAATGCCATAGCCATTTTCTAAAGCTCATTTTTTAAATTAGATACCATGTTATGCATGTAAACTGAATTTTCTATTCAAAGTCCTTCTAACTCAGCAGCATTACTTCATCCTTCCCTTTGTAGCATAAACAGTGAAGAACAAGTCTCTTAACCTATTTTAGATACTCTCTTACATTAAGTGATTAAAGCATATTCTGTTGGGAGTTTCTGAGAAAATAATACAACCTGCAGAAGTTTCTATTTCAACATATTTTCATCATTAAAATCCAAGAGTATTTTAATGTGCTATAACATGCTGATATGAAGTCCAAAATATTTCAAACTGTCTTCACTGATTACTCTAGTCAAATTCTTTTGCAACAAAGGTTAGGGGATTTTTCAGGTGTGTTGTGGGAAAAGTGTTTGAGCGGAGGAGGAGAAAAGACTTTAAAGTAAGCTACACCCTCCTTTCAGCAGGGCCTGAGATCATCTCTCCAGACTATGCAAATTTATCTAAAATGATTATGCTTGTCAATCAGATGACCCAGTTTAGTTTCTCTCTCAGTCAAAGCACTGCATAAGCTAAATAAACCACCGAGCAACCTGATTTGGTCTACCTTGCTCCCTACAGATTTTTCCAAGGCTCACTACTAATCTCTTTCTCCAGCCTTGTTTGGAGACCACATTCATTTTCAGCTGATTTGTATAAGAAAGAAAAGATAAGAAGGGAAAGACAGACAAACAGAAAGAAATCGCATCCCTAAAGTCTCCCACTGTTCTTGACAGATGGCTGTGTCCTGTTTCCTAAGCTCTAGTCTGTGGTTACCAATGTTGACCAGAAATATTTACAAGATGAGACTAAAATGCAAGATGCTCTTTGAGACAAAACTCACTTTCCCCTAAAGTGTCTACCCATCTGAATTAATTTATCATTTAATAAACATTTATACAGCACCTACTGTGTGCTAGATACCATGTCAAGCACTTTCTCATTTCTCATCTATCAAAATTCTCAGAATGGCCAAGAATTAACATCACTGGGTTCTTTTTTATACTTCAATACAACTAGCCACATAATAGTATAAATTGCTTCCATTTCCAGTTTTCTAAGAAATCTCCACACTGTTCTCCATAGCAGCTGTACTAGTTTGCATTCCCACCAACAGTGTAAGAGGGTTCCCTTTTCTCCACACCCTCTCCAGCATTTATTGCTTGTAGACTTTTGGATAGCAGCCATCCTGACTGGCGTATAATGGTACCTCATTGTGGTTTTGATTTGCGTTTCTCTGATAATGACTGATGTTGAGCATCTTTTCATATGTTTGTTAACCATCTGTATGTCTTCTTTGGAGAAATGTCTGTTTAGTTCTTTGGCCCATTTTTTGATTGGGTCATTTATTTTTCTGGAGTTGAGCTGGAGGAGTCGCTTATATATTTTTGAGATTAATCCTTTGTCTGTTGCTTTGTTTGCTATTATTTTCTCCCAATCTGAGGGCTGTCTTTTCACCTTGCTTATAGTTTCCTTTGTTGTGCAAAAGCTTTCAAGTTTAATTAGGTCCCATTTGTTTATTTTTGCTTTTATTTCCAATATTCTGGGAGATTGGGTCATAGAGGATCCTGCTGTGATTTATGTCAGAGAGTGTTTTGCCTATGTTCTCCTCTAGGAGTTTTATAGTTTCTGGTCTTACATTTAGATCTTTAATCCATTTTGAGTTTATTTTTGTGTATGGTGTTAGAAAGTATTCTAGTTTCATTCTTTTACAAGTGGTTGACCAGTTTTCCCAGCATCACTTGTTAAAGAGGCTGTCTTTTTCCATTGTATACCCTTGCCTCCTTTATCGAAGATAAAGTGTCCATAGGTTCATGGATTTATCTCTGGGCTTTCTATTCTGTTCCATTGATCTATATTTCTGTCTTTGTGCCAGTACCATACTGTCTTGATGACTGTGGCTTTGTAGTAGAGTCTGAAGTCAGGCAGGTTGATTCCTCCAGTTCCATTCTTCTTTCTCAAGATTACTTTGGCTATTCGAGGTTTTTTGTATTTCCATACAAATTGTGAAATTATTTGTTCTAGTTCTGTGAAAAATGCCATTGGTAGCTTGATAGGGATTGCATTGAATCTATAGATTGCTTTGGGTAGTATAGTCATTTTGACAATATTGATTCTTCCAATCCATGAACACGGTATATTTCTCCATCTGTTTGTGTCCTCTTTGATTTCTTTCATCAGTGTTTTATAGTTTTCTATGTATAGGTCTTTTGTTTCTTTAGGTAGATATACTCCTAAGTATTTTATTCTTTTTGTTGCAGTGGTGAATGGTATTGTTTCCTTAATTTCTCTTTCTGTTTTCTCATTGTTAGTGTATAGGAATGCAAGGGATTTCCGTGTGTTAATTTTATATCCTGCAACTTTACTATATTCGTTTATTTGCTCTAGTAATTTTCTGGTAGAGTCTTTAGGGTTTTCTATGTAGAGGATCATGTCATCTGCAAACAGCAAGAGTTTCACTTCTTCTTTTCCTATCTGGATTCCTTTTACTTCTTTTTCTGCTCTGATCGCTGTGGCCAAAGCTTCCAAAACTATGTTGAATAGTAGTGGTGAGAGTGGGCACCCTTGTCTTGTTCCTGATTTTAGGGGAAATGCTTTCAATTTTTCACCATTGAGGGTAATGCTTGCTGTGGGTTTGTCATATGACCCAGCAATCCCACTTCTGGACATACACACTGAAGAAACCAGATCTGAAAGAGACACATGCACCCCAATGTTCTTCGCAGCACTGTTTATAATAGCCAAGACATGGAAGCAACCTAGATGCCCATCAGCAGACGAATGGATAAGGAAGCTGTGGTACATATACACCATAGAATATTACTCAGCCATTAAAAAGAATTCATTTGAATCGGTTCTAATGAGATGGATGAAACTGGAGCCCATTATAGAGAGTGAAGTAAGCCAGAAAGATAAAGACCATTACAGTATACTAACACATATATATGGAATTTAGAAAGATGGTAACGATAACCCTATATGCAAAATAGAAAAAGAGACACAGATATACAGAACAGACTTTTGGACTCTGTGGGAGAAGGTGAGGGTGGGATGTTTTGAGAGAACAGCATCAAAACATGTATATTATCTATGGTGAAACAGATCGCCAGTCCAGGTTGGATGCATGAGACAAGTGCTCAGGCCTGGTGCATTGGGAAGACCCAGAGGGATCGGGTAGAGAGGGAGGTGGGAGGGGGGATCGGGATGGGGAATACATGTAAATCCATGGCTGATTCATGTCAATGTATGACAAAAACCACTACAATATTGTAAAGTAATTAGCCTCCAACTAATTAAAATGGAAAAAAAAATGCTTCCAATACGCTTGTCCAATTATGTACAAAGAATAAGTTCATGGTGCAGGTGTTTCTGAGTCAAATGATATATTGGCAGATTTGTCCTCAAAGTAGGGTGTTGCCCTGACACAAACAATACTATGAGTGCCCTTGTTTCTTTGTTTTCCTGACAGCCCAGGTATTATCTTTTTTTAAAAAATCATAGCTTGGGGCTACCCTGGTGGCTCAGATTGTAAAGAATCTGCTTGCAATGTGGGGACCTGGGTTTGATCCCTGGGTCAAGAAGATCTGATGGAGAAGGGAAGGGCAAACCACTCCAGTATTCTCGCCTGGAGAATTGCATGGACAGAGGAGCCTGGCAGGCTACAGTCCATGGGGTTGTAGAGTCAGATACAGATGAGTGACTAACACTTTCATTTTCACTTGTAAAGCAAAAAAGAAATTTTCATTTTTTTGTATTAAATTTGAAGTTGAACATTTGCATAGAGTCCTAGGTCATTTGTATTTTTTTTTCCTTTTATGAACTTCCCTTTAAAGCTCTTGATCAATTCTTTCTAAAGGGGTGTTTTTTTTTTCCTTCAGTTTGAGGTGCTGATGGGCAGTTTGAGGGTGTAAATCCTAGTATTAATACTAGGATAGAGGCTCTGGTCATTTCAGTGAATATTAAAGGAAAAGGAGACATAGAGAATTGAAATACTCAAGAAAAACTGCAGCAGAACCTTGGCTAACGTGATAATGAAATCAATTCTCCCAAGCTATCATAAATACTTTGTAATATAATTTTAATAGTTATATATTATTCCATAATATATGGGTTTCATTAGTGCTTGCAATGCAGGAGACCTGGGTTTGATCCCTGAGTCAGGAAGATCCCTTGGAGAAGGAATGGCTACCCACTCCAGTATTCTTGTCTGGAGAATTCTATGGACAGAGGAGCCTGGTAGGCTATAGTCCAAGGGGTACAGTGGTATCAAATTTATTTAATTGTTCTCATAACTTTTTCTAGACTCTAAAAAGGCAGATTATGAGTAAATTATTGGGTTAAAGGATCTGACCATTTTTAGAAGTCCCTCAATATACACTGAAAAATATTTCTGCATAAAAATTGTTCCTTTATACTTCTACCAGCATTCTAAAAGTGTGTCTTTTCCATTGCTCTCATTTCTAGACTCTACCATAATAAGTAGCTCACTTTGTTTAAACAAACTGTTTCCACAAAACACACTTGAATATCTGTCTTAGAATTTTATTTGTTGTTATTGTTCAGTCTCTTAAGTTCTGTCCAGCTCTTTGTGATCCCATGGACTGCAGCATGCCAGGCTGCCCTGTCCTTCACTATCTCCCAGAGTTTGCTCAGATTCATGTCCATTGAATTGGTTATGTTATTAGACCATCTTATTCTCTTCCACCCTCTTCCCCATTTGCCTTCAATCTTTCCCAGCATCAGAGTCTTTTTCAATGAATTGGCTCTTTGCATCAAGTGGCCAAAGTATTGGAGCTTCAGTTTCAGCATCAGCCCTTCCAATGAATATTCAGGGTTGATTTCCTCAAGGATTGACTAGTTTGATCTTCCTGCAGTTCAAGGGACTCTCAAGAGTCTTCTCCTACACCACAGTTCAAAAGCATCAATTCTTCGGCACTCAAGGTCCAACTCTCACATCCATACATGACTAATGGAAGAACTATAGCTTTGATACTAGATGGACCTTTGTTAGCAAAGTGATATCTCTGCTTTTTAATATGCTGTCTAGGTTTGTTATAGCTTTCCTTCCAAGGAGCAAGCTGAATTTTATAACCATCTCTTATAAGTAGCCTCTTTCCTGCAGGCCTTGGTATTCCATGAAGAGAGACCCAAGGCAGATCATTAAGGAGGGACAATTTGATTCATATGACTTGAAAATTCCCCAGTTCAGAAACCAGCATGAAACTATGCCCTTAGCATATGCCTGAGATGATTAAAGTCTATCTTGCGTAGGTATTACTAGTTGTCTACTCAACATTCATTCTTGCTTGTTTCTTTCCCAAAAGAATGTTTTTTCATAGGGCAACAAGCTGATTAACTCAAATTTCTTTTAGGTTCTCCTGCAGGTAAAGGAGGGCCCCGAGAAGCAAACAAAAGGCATCTCATAAGGCCTCCAGGAAAATCCTCATAAGGCCTCCAGGAAAATCCTTTTTGTCCTTTCAAAAAGAATGCAGCCCTGAAGGCTGTAGCTCCAGCAGCCATCTTGAGATCATAAAAAAAAAAGGCAAGAGAGTTGCAGAGGCATGGCCTTGCCTGACATTCTTGATCTCCTCAGTCAATATGAAAAACTGCCTACCCCCGGAGTTCTGGTGGCATGAAGAAAATGAACACTTATCTGTCGAAGTCACTGTATTCCAGTCTGTTTATTTAAATAGAGAACAATCTCTAACTAAGGCACTGTTTTAAAAAATGTATTCCAGAGAAGTGTTTTCATCTTTCATCTGTCAAAGAGAGTGTGAACTATTTATTAGGAACTGAAGTTATATTGGGTACTTTTAAGTGGTACAGCATTTCTTCCCAGCATATCCACTCTCCATCTATTTCCACCACATTTTCTGACCCAGAAACTGACCTGTATGGAGTACTTTGGCTTCCCAGTGGCTTGGCCAATAAGGAGTCCTCACAGGACATCAGAAGGAAGGAAGGAAGTGAGCAGGAAGAGATAAAATACTTTCTCCTATTCCACAGCTCCCTTCCTGTCAGGTTGCTGTGTGTTGACTATATTGTTTTTTTAAATTTTTAATTGAAGGGTAATTACATTATTGTGTTGGTTTCTGCCAGACATCAGCATAGATCAGTCATAGGTGTATATATATATATGTATATCTCCCCTCCATCTTCAGCCCTCCTCCCACCTCCCACCCCATCCCGCCCTCTAGGTTGTCACAAAGCCCTGCTTTGAGTTCTCTGAGTCATACAGCAAATTCCAATGGGCTTCCCAGGTGGCCCAAGCGGTAAAGAACCACCTGCCAATGCAATAGACTTAAGAGATGTGGGTTCAATCCCTGGGTCGGGAAGATCTCCTGGAGAAGGGAATAGCAACCCATTCCAGTATTCTTGCCTAGAGAATCCCATGGACAGAGGAGCCTGGTGAGCTATAGTCCATAGAGTCACAAAGAGTTGGACACGACTAAGGCAACTTAGCATGCACCTATTTTACATGTTAGTGTATGTTTCCATGCTACTCTCCATTAGTCTTACCCTCTTCTTCCTACCTGCTGCCCCCCACCCCCAGCCCACCGTGTCCATAAGGCTGTTCTCTATGTCTGCATCTCCATTACTGTCCTGCAAACAGTACCTTCAGTACCATCTTTCTAGATTCCATATATATGTATTAATATATGATATTTGTTTCTTTCTGACTTACTTCACTCTGTATAATAGGCTCTAGGTTTATCCAACTCATTAGAACTGACTCAAATGCATTCCTCTTTATGGTTAAATTAATATTTCACTGTATATATGTGCCACAGCTTCTTTATCCACTCATCTGTCAATGGACATCTAGGTTGCTTCCATGTCCTAGCTATTGTATGCAGTGCTGTAATGAACCTTGGCATACAAGTGTCTTTTTCAGTCTTGGTCTTCTTGGGGTATATGCCCAGTAGTGGGAATATTGGGTCATATGGTGGTTTTATTCCTAGTTTTAAAATAAATTTCTATGCTGTCTTCCATAGTGGTTGTATCAATTTACATTCCCACCAAAAGTGCAAGAGGGTTCCCTTTTCTCCACACCATCTCCAGCATTTATTGTTTGTAAATTTTTTGATGATGGCCATTTTGACTGGTGTGAGGTTATATCTCATTATAGTTTTGATTTGCATTTCTCTAATAATGAGTGATGTTGAGCATCTTTTCATGTGTTTATTAGCCATGTGTATGTCTTCTTTGGAGAAATGTCTATTTAAGTCTTTTGCCCACTTTTTAATTGGGTTGTTTGTTTTTCTGGTATTGAGTTGCATAAGCTGCTTGTATATTTTGGAAATTAATCCTTTGTCAGTTGCTTCATTTGCTATTATTTTCTCCCGTTCTGAGGGTTGTCTTTTCATCTTGTTTATAGTTTCCTTTGCTGTATGAAAGTTTTTAAGTTTAATTAGGTCCCACTTGTTTATTTTTGTTTTTATTTCCATTACTCCAGGAGGTGGGTCATAGAGGATCTTGCTGTGATTTATGTCGTAGAGTGTTCTGCCTATGTTTTCCTCTAAGAGTTTTATGGTTTCCAGTCTTACATTTTGGTCTTTAATCCATTTTGAGTTTATCTTTGTATATGGTAATTAGGAAGTGTTCTAATTTCATTCTTTTACACGTAGCTGACCAGTTTCCCCAGCACCACTTATTAAAGAGACTATATTTGCCCTATTGTATATTCTTGCCTCATTTGTCAAAGATATGGTGCCCATAGGTGCGTGTGTTAATCTCTGGGCTTTCTATCTTGTTCCATTGGTCTATATTTCTGTTTTCGTGCCAGTACCATACTGTGTTGACTGTGTTCTTGACTGAAGGTCATCTGTCTTCTCAAGACCCCTCTACTCACACAGTTCTTTCCTTCTGGGTTACAGATGCCATGTTCTTTCCTTACCTTTTAGGTACATATGCTAACAGCTCCGCTCTCACTAGCCCCCAGGGTACTATAGTATCCTATATAGTTTCCTTATATTCTATCCATAACCTTTTATTATAAAATAATCCCTTGATTTAACAATTCTCAATCTATCCTAATTTGACTGTACAATCTATTTCCTGCTGGGATTCTGTCTGATATGTATACACATACATGCATGTATGTATACACATACATGCATATATCCATATATATATATATATATATATATACATACTTATATATACACACATATGTTTAGACTCATACCTGCAGGCCTCTGTGTCAATGTAAAGAGCACTAATTGTAATAGGATAGGCAAGAAAACAGTGTTAGGTGGTGAGTAGACTCAAAGGAAGTATGTAAAATGTTACAATAGTGAATCACAATCATTTTCTGAAAAATATTTTCTAAAATGCAGATATTGCAATCATTTTACTAGCTGGGGGGAAGATGTCAAGAATCTGTCAACACACATACCTCATTACCAACTCAGATATCTTCTCTTTACAGAATTACATAACTTTTAGGGAACTCTGGCATGACTTGATCCAACCTACTCACTTTTTAGTGAGGGCTAACTGACTGCCTAAAATCAAGTCAAATACCTAGTCTCTAGACATTTGACCAGGTTTGTTGTTATAATTTTGGGATTTTATGAGGTTTTGTTCTATCTTTATCTTGATTTTTTTCTAAATTCTATCTAGTTACAATTCAGCCTTTGATCAAAGAGAAAAACCAACAGCAGTTTTAAAACTCTAAAATACAATATATGAGATTCCTGGGACCATTAATATTTTTACAAAATTAGTGGCCTAAGAAGTCAAAGCAGGGTAGCATCTAAGTTCAGACTGATGTTAATGAGAACCAAGAAGAAACTGCTTTCAAGGATAGCATAAATACTAATGTATGTTGTGCATAAATTATCTGAGCATTTACAAGTGGCTCAGAAAATATTAACCCCATTTTGTAGGGAGTTCAAAGTAAAATACAAAATAACTTTATCTCAATCTTTAAGTTCCAACTTTCAGTCTAAAATTCTAAGAATTCTCCTTCTCTATAAAGCATGGAAAATTGAACAACAGGTAAGTAATATTTTTTAATTGAAAAAAGAGTTAAGGTGATGGAGAAATAAATGGGGTTCAAGATTTTAGTTTTTTCAAGAATTCTGAGGTTTTAAAAAAATTTTTTTAAGGGATCAGTGTTTTTTTTAATTTTATTTATTTATTTATTTATTTTTTGGTGTCTGATCTTATTTATTTGTTACTCTTAGAACATCTCATTTTTGATTGGACTCAGACATAGAAGCTCTCAGAGAGGACAGCCTCCGTCTCTTGGCAATCTGTTCCTGTCGTTTTTCTTTGGCCTCCTTCATTCTCTTGGCCAAAAGTTTAGCATATTCTGCAGCCTCTTTGTTTTTCTTAGTATGCTGTTTCTTCAGAGCAATACACCGGCGTTTGTGTTGCAGAACTCGTGGAGTCACGAGACGCTGAATCTTGGGTGCTTTAGTCCTAGGTTTCTTACCGCCTTTGTTTAGGGGCTTTTGCACAACATACTGGTGGACATCATCTTCTTTAGAGAGATTGAAAAGTTTGCGGATTCTGCTAGCTCTTTTGGGACCCAGGTGACGAGGCACTGTAGTATCAGTGAGTCCAGGAATATCCTTCTCCCCTTTTTTCACGATGACCGACTTGAGAACACTCAGATTGGCATCCACAATGCAACCCTGTACAGATTTGCACTTTCTCTCTCCAGCCCTCCTTGGTCTGTAACAGGAATGCCCCTTACTCAGTAGCAGGCGAACTCGGCCATGGGTCAAGACACCCTGCTTCATGGAGAAACACTGCTTATCATTCCCGCCACTGATTCAGACCACATAACCCTTCCATTCTTCACCCAGAGCATCAGCAACAACTTCTGTGGCCATACGCTTCTCGTAGAAGGTACGAAGTTTTCGTTCATTGTCCACTTCAATGAACTTCTGGCAGCCAGTGGCCGGGAAAGAGATGTTCAGCTTCATTTTGAAGCGGCCAGACAGCCTCCGAGGCGCCATGAGAAAGAGCGTTTTTTTATTTTAATGAAGAAGGAAAATACTATAGCAACCTGCCTTGGCATTTTTGAGAACTAGGTAGCTCTATCTTTTTCGGATAGCATGTGTGTCTTCTAGTCCCAAGGCCTTAGATCTTGGCATTAATAATGTCCTGGATGTGGTCATAGCTTTTAAAGGTTATTTGATGAATTACAGAATGAATGGCCCCAAAGAGAAGTCTCACTGAGAAAGCTATAACAATCTACAAATAGTTGAAGAACTAAACCCGGAAAAAGAAGTAACCCTTTTTTTTCCTTGGTCAGTTATAGGGGAACAGGAAGAGAAGACCTTCTATCAAGCTTTCTAACTATAAAATTGATGGTCTTCAAAGTTAGTCAGCTACTCTCACCAGTACACATTCTTAACCTGGGATGTAGACCCTGATGGGATTATGAAGATGTTTGGGAGGAGCCTGGCATTATGCACAAATAGTATAGCTGTGCATTTGCCCGTTTTTCTGGAGTTAGGGGATGTGGATTACATTAGTTTCTCAGAGGGGCTCTGGATATAAAAAGGTCTGCAAAAGAATGTGTGAAATCAGCCTGCATGACCATTTGTCAGGAGGGCTACAGAGAAGATAATCACTCTAAGCTCAGTGTTTATAATTCAATGGTTACAGATAATGTAAGCAGAACTTTAATGCAGTGTGTGTTCAGTCCTCTAATCACTCAGTCATTATTTATAGTTTGTCCTTCAGATGGGTTAATTTGCTTTGAGTGGTGGGTTGGAGGGAGCATCTATTTTAACTTCCCTTTATGGGGCAAGATAATGTGATGTACTTTTTCTCAATGCTTTCCCACAGAGTTTGTTTGGTAGAAGCTGCAACATGAAGTGGGTTCACCATTAATAAACTGAATGAGAGGATGCAGTCTAGAACAAAGAATGGCAGCCCACAACAGATGAGAAGAGCCTGGTCCCCAGATGGCAACCCAAGTTGAAAATCAGAGCACAGAGTGCAAGTGTGAGGCTGGGAGCTGAACTGCTCTGGGCGTGGATAAATATAGCAGTGAAGGACAAACAGAAGGACACTTTGTAATTTGACCCTTGGAGATCTGGAGAGGATCCTTGGATGCTCTGTCTCCGACTCATACCCCAAACATTCAGACCCTGGGTAATGAATTAGAATGCAAACTGTCCTTTTGGAGGACAAATCAGTTAAGAGCTGAAACAAGCCTCAAGTTCTTTGCACTTATCTGATTTCTACACAAAGGCAGAATTTGGCATTTAAAGCCCACTGGGAGAGCCCAGCCATTGTATCCTGGCATCAAAACTTCTCCTTTGAAATTAGGATAGTGTGTAACTCATCCCTCAAGAGCTTTGCAGATCTCTTGCATTTGTTTCTGGGGCCTGTTTGAATTTGTTCTTTTAAAGAGGCTGCTTAGAGAAATTCCTGGCACCAATGTAATGAAAAGGGATATCATTAATTTCTTCCTTTAAAAAGGAAGTGTCCCTTTGGGACCACTGATCGCCATGTATATTAGGTTAGACAAATCCAGCCTAATATCTGGGTAGACTGGCTGTTCTAATTGCTGACTTCCAAGCAGCCTAATGGACCTTCCATATAGTGGAGAACAAAAATGGGGTTTTGAGTCAGAGGGAGCTCTCAAAATCCCTTATACCATTTAGGTGTATTAATGAAACATAACTCCTTCCCAAAACACAAATTGCCAGACAAAGAAAATATCAACCAATTAGTCCAATTTTTTTAAAATATGGTAAAGTTTCAAGGTGATAAACTCTTATGACTTGTGGTGGCAATGGGAAAAAACCAAGTACAGTTTGTAGAAATCAGCACACTCTGTAAGACTTGACAATTTGAACAGAAGGAAGGAAGGAGTTGCTAACTTGAAAGTCAGAAAGATTCTCTGAGGAGTGGGAAAATGCAGTGGCAACAGCTAAACATTTATTAGGTGCTTTATACATGTCCGGCTCTATCTTCATGCATTAAGCCCATAATCTGGAGTGAAACTATGGTATTTAGGATGCATACTTAGGGGGTGACCTCTAGGGAGGAGGAGAATCATAATCAGGAAAGGGTATCAGAAGGCTTCTGAGGTGCTGGCAAGTTCTGTTTTCTGATCTCAGGTGTAATTGTATAGAGACTTCATAATAATTCATTATGCTGTCCATCTCTTTTATAAACTTTTTTTTTCTGTCAGCATGTTACATTTCAGAATTTTAAAAGGTGTTTGATGTCTCAGTGGGTAAAGAATCTGTCTGCATTGCAGGAGACACAGGTTCAATCCCTGGTTTGGGAAGATCCCCTGGAAGAAGAAATGACAACCCATTCCAGTATTCTTGCCTGAAAAATCCCATGGAGAGAGGAGCCTGGCAGGCTACAGTCCAAGGGGTTGCAAAGAGTCAGACACAACTGAGCAACTAAGCATTCACACACATTAAAACAACCACAATCTTATATCTGTCATGAGAGAGCCTTTCCTGGTGTGAAAAGGGAACAGGCAGAGGGCCAGAGACATCCTTCTCCATTCTGTCTGGTCAGTTTCTGATCCCCTTCAGTTCTCAGCTTTGATGTCAGCCCACTGACTCTTCTCTGCTCCCACAAGATCACAACGGTATCCCTGTCGTAGCATAGCTCCAGGGGCCACTCTTATTAACATCCTGGCCAGATATTTGGTTTCAGGTTTACTTGTCCATTTCTCTCTTAGAATGTAAACCCACAAGGGCAATCCTGGATGCTGCTCTTTATATACCATGGCACCCAACACAGCACCCACCACCACTTAATAACTGCTCAGTAAATAGCAGCTGACCGAATACTTGAATGAATGAGTAGTAAAGGTGCAC
This sequence comes from Odocoileus virginianus, assembly GCF_023699985.2. Classification (NCBI taxonomy): domain Eukaryota; kingdom Metazoa; phylum Chordata; class Mammalia; order Artiodactyla; family Cervidae; genus Odocoileus; species Odocoileus virginianus. The sequence continues at coordinate 19,455,839 of NC_069686.1, forward strand.
TTCATGCTCTCCCACCCCTCCTTGAACTTAAGCCAACAATTTCTCCCTTGCTAAATTCAGTTGTTACTGAAAGAAGACAGCCCCAGAGTCTTCCTGGGGCTAGTTTAAGTAACTAGGAGTTCTAGCTACTTTAAAGAGTCAGATAAAAATGAAAAGAGAGAAAAACCTTACCATGGTTCTGCACACAGTCATATAACCACAGATTCTGCCTCCCCCCACCCCCGCCAAACCCCCACTTATGTAATTTTGGACTATGTCTTTCTTGTCTCCCTGTAACACTTACAATTGATTACATTTAATTTAAGGAACACACTCGTGTTACGGTCCTTACACGCTCAACTACTGAACAACCAATCACCTTGTTCCTCTTAAGCTGTTTCATTTTCTTAGATAGGAAGTAGGTACTATGCTGAGAGTCAGGTTTATTTAAAAATTTTTTTCTCCTTGATTACATGCATAAAAAAATTTATTACTGCTCCACAAAATACATTGCTAAGAAAATGAAAAGACAAGATCCAGACTGGGAGAAATATTTGCAGAACACATATCTCACAAAGGACTGGTACTGAAATATACAAAGAACTCTTACACCCTCAAATAAGAAAGCAAACAGCACAATTTAAAAATGGGCAAAAGATCTGAACAGACACTTCACCAAAGAAGTTATACAGATAGCAAATAAGCATATTTGTTCCACATCAGGGAAACAAAAATTAAAGCAACAATGGGATACCACTACACACCCATTTAAATGGCAAAAAGCCCAAACTCTGACAACAGCAAATGCTGGTAAGGATGAAGAACAACAGGAACTCTCATTCACTGCTGGGAGGAATGCAAAATGGTGCAGGCACGTTGGAAGACGGCAGTTTCCTAAAAAACTAAACATACACTCTTACCATATAATCCAGCAATCACACATTTTGCTATTTACACAAAGGACTTGAAGAACTTATGTCCACATAAAAACCTGTACAAAAATGTTTATAACAGCTTTATTCATAATTGCCAAAACCTGAAAGCAACCAAGACATCCTTCAGTAGGTGAATGGATGAACAAACTGTGATACATCCATATAACAGATTATTTTCAACAACAAAAAGAAGTAAACTGTCAAGCCACATAAAGACATGGAGGAACCTTAAATACACATTGCTAATGGAAAGACGTCAATACGGAAAGGCTAAATACTGTCTGATTCCAACTATATGACATTCTGGAAATGGCAAAACTATGTGAAAGTGAAAGTCGCTTCCAATTCTTTGTGACCCCGTGGACTATGCAGTCCTCGGACTTCTTTAGGCCAGAATACTGGAGTGGGTAGCCTTTCCCTTCTCCAGGAGATCTTCCTGACCCAGGAATTGAAACTGGGGTCTCCTGCATGCATTGGAGAAGGAAATGGCAACCCACTCCAGTATTCTTACCTGGAGAATCCCAAGGACTGGGGAGCCTGGTGGGCTGCCATCTAAGGGGTCTCATAGAATTGGAAATGACTGAAGCAACTTAGCAGCAGCAGCTCCTGCATTGCAGGCAGATTCTTTACCAACTGAGCTATCAGGGAAGCCAAAATTAACAGTTGTCAGGAGCTTAAGGTAAGAGAGAGAGGGATGAATAGATGGAGCTCAGGGGATTATTAGGCAAATAAAACCATTCTGTTTGATACTGCAATGGTGGACACATATCATTATATATTTTTCAAAACTCACAGACTATACAATGCAAAGAATGAACTGTCATGTAAATTATGGACTTTGTTAATAATAATATATCAATACTGGCTCATCATTGTAGCAAACAAGTGACTCTAATGCAAGATGTTAATAATAGGGGAAAATGGGGAGAGAGGGAAAGGTGAGAGTAAATGGGAACTTGCTACTTTGCACTCAATTTTTCTAAAAACCCAAAACTACTAGAGAAAACTATTAATTTAAAAAAACTAATAAAATTTATTACTTCAAATCTTGGAAAACAAACAAAAGTAAAATAGAAGAAAAATCACTCCATTCCTACTACACAACTGTGTGTTTCATTTTAAAGTTGAAAAGAATCCTTTAAAATGAAACTAAGGAGGCAGCCAAGGTTAACAATGAGTTTATGCTGTTTCAAATACATAAAGTAAGAAAAGAATGTAAAAATAAAATTCCTCTTGGCACATTTTACAGCCACGCCATCAACATCCAATTCTGGAAGCCAAGCACCCTAACTTGACTCACCCCCTCCACCCCTCCCCACCCTGCTTGTTTGGCAGCTGTGCTCCTGATGTCCTGGGTCAATGCCAGAATCTAACTTGGCATCGGCAAAGAGTGCATCCTGACCTAATGCACTCAGGAAAGCACCAGAAAAGTTCCTGCTGATCCTCCTCAGATACGTTTACAGTAACAATCTAAGCAGAAATAATGTCCAAAAACTATCCAACTTTGTAGCATGCTTTAATGAGCTGCAGGAATGAGAACGTGCTGTCACAGGGCTTTCCCTGAGGTACATGACCATAAGAACTGTGAGTGACAAATGACCTCCATATCTTCTACCCACCAGCCCTCAAAGGGCAGCCACTTTCCCCTCTAGACTCAACTCTTGCAATGGAGACAGAATCTCGCCAACTCAGTTGGCTGAGGGGTGGATGGTGCCAACCTATGTGGACTGCATCCTTTCTTCCTTATCATCATCACTCCCAAATTTCAGGGAAAATGGTCTGTCAAGGAATCTTTGCCTCTTGCTAGGTATTCTGCACAGTTCCTATAGAAAGCCACAATTTTGCACAGAGGCCTCAGTCGGCATAAACTGCCATGAACAGCAACTGATGACCCAAGCACTCTGCATTCTCCAAAATTATGAAATTAAGCAAGACAAAACCAAACTCAACACCCAGACAAGATCTAGTAGGAATGAGGAAAGTCTTTTAAAGGAAAGGTGTGTGATTAATATAAATGGCACTAGGTTAGAAGAGAATTATAATCCCTCCCTTTTTTTACTTCCATTTATCTACCCTCATGCCTTCAATTCTTTTGCAAAAATCCAGGACACAAACTTTATGGCAATGATATATGTATTACAGATACATGCAGATATTCATATCTGGTAGAGTTTAGAGGAATTTTGCCTTGTGGGAGGCTGGAAGAGGTAGTAGAGTTTATAAAAGACAAAAATCTTTTAAAGACAGTAATTCCTAATAATTTTATAAATTGAGACACTTAAAAGTCTGGGACACTCCCCTCATCCTCCTCTACAACAAAGTGACAAGTAACTGTAACTTTGTTCTGGACAACTTCCTGACAATTAGATGAGACCACTTGAGATAAATATGGACACTCAATATGTTACCAAACTTGTTTTGGAAAATGACAGCTGCAACCACCAAGCTGTTATAATTGCATTTGTCTCTTAAGTGCCTTATTTCACTGCCTGGCCTGTGTTTGGTATACAGTAAATGCTCAATAAGTGTTTGTTAAGTGAAAGAATAGAAAGGCATCTATATAAAGTTTACTTTTTCTGATTCAACGTAATATCATAGAGATAGGGGATGTGGTTCTCAAAGGGTAGCGTTTTGGAACCTGGGAATGTGACAAAAATGCAAATCCCTCCTCTTCTGCACCCCACACAAAATTGGAAACTATGGAATGGACCAGTAATCTGCATTTTAACAATCACTCTGGGTGATACTAACACTTACTGAAGTCTGAGAATCACCAGTTTAAAAAGGATCCTTTAAGAAAGAGATTACCTCCCACACTAAAGGTTAAGAATTACACACCAGTAGTACCTTCACCATTGCACTAAGAAAAGTCCTGAGACCGAGGCTTCATGATGAGAGCTTATGGTGAATTCTGTGGCAAAAAGAAAAGATGGATCAGCACTATGGGAGTCAAAAAGAGCAGGGATTCGAAGCTTGAGAGGTTATTAGTGGTCTCCAAGTCTTGTACGTGGCTTTCTGTCATGGCCCTGGTGTGTGGGACAGGGAGACCCAGCAGCCTTGCCTCCATAGGGTCTGGCTCCCATGCGCTTTCCCAACAGGGATTATGTTGCCTTTGAGTCTCGGTTGTAGGAACATGCTTTCCTTGTCAAATGGGTGACATCTGAGCCCTTTACGATCACAGTGGTTGTGGTTTGGCAAGCTGCTTGCATCCCCTTCCAAACACAGGCAGCAGTGTGAGCTGATTCTGTAGCATAAATCTAAGGCTCAGTTTTGCCGGATACAATGATCTAATTAAAAAATTAGTTTTCACCAGTCAAGTTCAACTTCCAATATTATTATAGGGTGACCAACTTGTCCTAGTTTGCCTGGGACAATTCCAAAAAATCCACATCTTGGAAAACCTTCAGTCCCAAGAAAATTGAGACATTTAGTCACCCTAATGACTTGGGGCTCCAAGGATAAAAACACAGCCCAAGTTTGCTTTCTGATAGCTGAACTTCTGCCAAGACCAATAAGATTTAGTAATGAGCAGTGAGAAAGGCAAAGGAAAATAACAGAGTAGATGGCATTAGATAGCAGTGGGTGAAAGAAAATGGGTATGATTTGCTCAGCAAATCTGAAGATGATATGGAACCAGATCACTGAATTCTAAAGCCACTTTGATGGGGACTCTACCATACCCTGACACTGTAAGCTGCCAGAGGCAACCCCCTTCGGGGGCTAGTACAATACCACCTCTCCCTGGCTCCCTGAAAATGTACTAGACTCTATTTTAAAAAGCCATATAGCTAAAAGTTACTCTTAGCAAATGCAATGACTCTTTTTTACCTTCCAAAAGAAATATGAATAGTTTATACTACTTGCAGACAAGAAGATAACCAAGGGCAGGACTACCTAATGTCAGTAAGGTATCACAGGAAACCCAGGGGCTGACAATGAAGGCCCTTGAATAAGCAGGTCACAAACTTAAACTTGTATGCTTTACACTAAGAAAATACAGGTGAAACACCTAGTATGTGCCCAAAGTCTATACTTACTACATCTGTGGCAGTTCCCTTTCTTTCTTTCACTGGGATTTCCTCACATCCCCCACTCAGATACCCTTTGTTAAAATATAGAAAAAAACAATTAAAATTCGGTTTTCATACCACGAGGAGAAAAAGAAGGCAAAAAGAAGGTATGTTATAAAAAATTAGCACATTAGCAATAGCAGGAAATAACAGCTTTGTGTTGAGAGAGAAGAAAGTTAAAATAAGCAGGTTCATTAACTAAAAATCGTTAACAGTTGAGGGTCATTTATTTTAAGGGTAGATGGCTCGGTGGTAAAGAATCTACCCACCAATGCAGGGGACATAGGAGACTAAGATTCGATCTCTAGGTCGGGAAGATCCCCTGGAGAAGGAAATGGCAACGCACTCCAGTATGCTTGCCTGAAAAATTCCATGGGCAGAGGAGCCTGGTGGGCTACAGTCTGTGGGATCGCGGAGTTGGACACCACTAAGTGCCTCAGCATACAAGGTGGTCCCGTTTCGCAGTGATCTCCAGCAATCTCTGTGTTAGCGCCAGTGTGAACAACTCTTACTAATAATCATGTCCCAAGACATTGTGAATAAGGAGAACTGTGTCCAATACACTTAATATGAAAGGGGAGTCATAGTTTTAGAAAGTTTCAGCTGTCTGGAATATGTAACTGACTAGAATATCTCATTCATTGATGATGTCTATCATCTCTCCTCAAACCAGTTGTTCCCATTTCACTGAGTTTATACCCTTGCTACTCAAAATGTGGACCTTGGGTCAACACCATGGCACCACCTAGAAGCTCTTTAACACTGCAGAATCTCAGGAGCCACCCAGACCTGCTGAATCAGAACGTTCTTTTTAACCAGATTCTCAGAGTTTGGTAGGACATGTATCACCTGGCTCCTTACCTTCTATGTGTCTCTTTCTTGCTCTCTCAGCTCCAGTCACCCAGGTTTCTTTCTACTCCTCATGTATTCCACACTGTCTCCTCAGGGCATTTGCCTCAGCTGTTCCCTATATAGCATTCTGCCTATAATGTTCTTCTCCTAGACATCCATGTGGCTAATTAGCTTACCACCTTCAGGCCTTCTCTGTGAAGTGCTCTCTGACCACCCTGTTTAAAAGGAAACCATCCTCCATCCTCGTCCTCCATGCTTTGGCCACCCCCAATCTCCCTTGCTGTATTTTCTCCCCTATAACACTTCACCTTTCTAACATCCCATATAACTGATTTAGGATTATGCTTATTGTTTACTGTCCCTATTCTAGAATGTCTCTTTGCCAGAATGTAGCATCATGAAGCTAGGACTTTTTGACTGTGTTGTTCCTTGATGTGTCACACATGACCAGAACAGTGCCCATGAAGTGTGGTCTACAGGCTGACTCTTGCCTCTGGTCTCAACTAGATCACTGAAGAAATTTAGAGTAGTTTAAGTTAGAGTAAGAAATTTAGAAAAGTATAAATCAATTTGATATTGACGCAACACCTAAATGGGCGATTATTTACCTATTAATTCATTTCACTGTATTTTACAAAAATAGCAGGTTGTGCAATTTGGAAATTAAAAAATCCAACTCCAATTTGGTCTCCCCCTGCCCCCAATATGGTCTTTTAAAAAATAGTTTGAGAAGCACTGGCCTAGGAAAGTTCCTGGCATTTAGTAAGTGTTAATAATTGTTTGCTCAAGAAATAAAAAGAAGAACAAATACCTAAAGAATAAACTTTTACATAGTAAAGGACTGCTGCAGTCCACAGTGTCGCAGAGTCGGACACAACTGAGCAACTGAACTGAGTAAAGGCAAATCAGGTTTGTACATACGTCTGTCAGTCCAATTAAATACTTTCTGCTTGGATTAGTGGCAAGGTGATTCATGTTATGTACTTCCTCAATATACTGTGCTTTCCTGTCCCATGTGAAAAATACAAGGCTCAAATGATCAATGAAGGAAATTTCTGAGACTCTCTGACTAACTGAAGATAGCCTTTGTCCAAGCCCCACATTTGGACACTTTTTTGCCTGGCTGTTCTGAGCAAAGCTGGCCTGATTAAGTAAATTGCTGAATTCTAAGGTCAAGAGGAATCTGATTTATAAAATGCTTTTTCCTGCCCAAACCTTCCTTCCCTCTCCCCCTGTTCAGAACAACAACAAAATGAAATGGCTTGGATCTTGTAAACTTGTTCCACTGGTATGCTATACCTCTTTGGGGGCGTTAAGAGACCATGGACAGAGGAGTCTGGCGGGGCACTGTCCATATCACAAAGAGTCAGACACGACTGAGTGACTAAGCACAGCACAAGAGACCTTTATTTTGTTCCAGGATTGTTAGAAGTACAGTTTAAAACTTCTCTGACTCATTTACTTGAGTTTTATTTTATTCTTGCTTCCACTATATCCTATCACAGTTGTGAATGCTTAAGAATTCAATTTGGGGACCCAGGCTAGTTTGCAAGGACAGAATTTGGAAATGAAAAGATGTGGTTCTAGAGAGTTTAAAATCTCGTAGATGCATGAAAATAACTAATACAGGAAGGATCTGATAAGTAGTAAAGGAAAGTAAAAGCACTCAGAGAGAGCCATGGTGGACTCTGAAGAATGGAGGGGACTTCGAGAATGAACAGTGAGGCAGAGGCAACAGCATGAACAAAATCACAGAGGAGAGAAAGAACACACTTGGCATGCATGGAGGGTAGAGGGTAGTTTGGTATTCCAAAGCACAAAATGAAGGAGAGAGATCAGTGAAGACAGAGCTAGAAAGGAAGACAGGAAGAGCTAGAACAGAGACACCCTTGTACGTTGTGCCAAGAAGCTTAAAGTTGATGCTAGAATAATAGGGAGCCACTGGAGATTATGGTGGAAGAGAAAGTTATGATTAGGGAATGCTTTAGAGCTCCTCAGATATCCATGCATGAGGCAAGTTGAGAGAGGAAAAGAAGCAGTTAGGATACAGTTTACAAGAGTTTAAGGAGAAGTCATGGTGATGGTGGCAAACCAGAGAAACCTCTAGGTGGGAAGGAAGGAGCAATTGTGACAGGAAGTACAAATGAACATTTGCAGCAACTTATTAATAAGTTTGACTTTTGCAGACACTTATCTAGAGACAAGGAAAGATGATTATAATCCAACATGTCTCTTCAGTAGTTAATTCAAAATGCAATGTATTTTTACTTCTCCTAAACAATACCACCAAAACTTGATGCCTCAAAATAAGAACTTTATTTCTCGACCCATTTTTCATACTTAACTTTGCATTTGTATAATGTCAATAGCATAAGCACCATTGCAACATCTGACATAACAGTGTGCCATTATGATGAGCCAGACACCATGCTGTGCCCTTTACCTCTACTAGCTTATTTAATCCTCAATACAACCTTCTGGCTATGAATTACCATTTCCCTCATCTTACATGTGTAAGTACTGAGGTAAGGAATTGTTACATAAAGCTATGTAACAGGAAAGCAGAGATTTGCATCCAGGCAGATATGACTCCAAAGGCAGAATCTGTGCCTTTGGCTATTCAATTATGCTTTAAAAATTTCTTTTCACATGTATTTTAAAGTAGAATGCTAGAAGAGAATAAAGACCAGATGGAACAAATGGAAAACAAATAGCAAGATGACTGATATAAACCGAAATATGTCAACAGTCACATTAGATGTAAATGGTCTAAACATCCATATTAAAAGGTAGAGATTATCTGTCTGGATAGTGAAAAATGCCAACCAAATTCTTGCATAATAGATTCTATTCCACCACACAATCTTTTTCCTCAATTTTCATTTTTGCACCACTCTTACCCTTACCTCATTGTGGCCTTATTCCTGAATATTATCTGGCTGTGAGGAAATTAGTCCACGGGACAGATTTATCATTTTCTGCATGTTTATTTAAAAGGTTCTGCTATAATACACTAATCCTCTCTCATCTCTCTTGAAGAGTTTAAGTTTCATATGGACTAAAGGTCCTAACACATATAGTACACATTTTCCACTTCATATTTTACCATTTTGTCACTGAAAAACAGACTAAGAATAAACTTTGAGAAATCTAAGAAACTACTCTATATAGCAGAAAAATAAATGAGGTCAACAGTACAGTAGTTTCTTAGTATTAGTATTTTAAGTTGAAAAGATTTCTTCCTTGGGAATGATCCAAAATGTGTTTAGTATTTTCTGGTTCATAAATAATTCCTATGATCTTGCTTCTAGGTTTATCTTCCAGAAGTATTGATTATAGCCACTCATAACACCCCAAACTGACTTTTACCATATTCTGTAGCAAGAATTTAGAAAGGGGGCAAAAAATACCATTTTCCATGAGTGTGGCAGGATGTCTGTATTCTTGCTAAAAGAATAGCCATGTTGCCAAAAGGGCAGAACTACTCTCTAAATCCATATTCTTTACCAAGCCCTAGATATTTACTCTGAACTATTTGCTTCACTGAAAGCTGGTCAGTTGTCTATCTTCCCTTTAAGAAAATAAAGTTTTTTTTTTTTTTTTTAAATATGGAATGCTTTGCAAATTGGCATGCCATCCTTGCACAGGGGCCATGCTAATCTCTGTACCTTTCCAAACTTAGTATACGTGCTGTTGAAGTGAGCACAAGAAAGTTTTAAAGGAGTTTCTTAATTTAGGCTTCTTACAGGTAAAGGGAAAAGTATGGTCTTTAATATTCATTTTTTTCCTTCAGAAAAAGTAAACAAGTGGCACAGGTAGGTAGTAAACTGCTACTTTTAATGAAAGTTTTGTTTCCAGTCTTTAAGGCTTTCCATATCTGAATTTTCTGCTAACATTAGCCCATACCAGTATCAGAGTACTGCCTTCTACACAGTCCTGTCTAAACAACTCATTAAAAAGTACACAAGCATGCAAATAGTAGAAATAGCTTGCCATTCAAAATGTTCTTCTTACCAGATTTTGCAGGGGCTCCCCTCGAGGGACTCAGTCCTGGGCAATCTGGAGCAGCATGGCATATCTGAGAAGACAGAGAATCAGTCCCAGAAACTGAGTGCTTCAGAAAGACCCAGTAAAATAACTATTATTTTTATCCTCTGATGAGGCAGCCTTAAGAACTTGGCTTCCATTTAACTAACGGACCCTGAACTTCAATCGTACCAGGGAAAAATTTAAGTACATTGGGGTCATGTGGTGAGTTGCTCACGCCTTACAGTAGAATTGAGTGGAGGGCCTCTCCTTGGGGCAATTAACTGCAAAGTCTCAACACCTTTGCCTCATCCATTTATTTCTTCCTCTGAACAAGCCAACCTAGCCCCCTTGTAGATTAATTACAGTCTGTAGGAAAACAGCTTGTGCTGCTTTTCTCCTATACTTAATTTTTATCCCTGAGAAAGAAAAAAGAAAACCTATAGGAAGGTATTAATCTACTTAACATTTCTAAGTACATCATCCAAAGGATTTTGTTTTTTTAATCTTACATATGCTCAGCAGAGTTACTGGCAAAAACTGTACATTTTCTTCATTTCATCCTTTCAACATCAAATAGTAGGCAGCAAAAATTGGATCAGACTTCAAAGCCTGCTGTGGGCTCCAAGTCACAGAGAGACGCCTCCATTTCACATATTGAATTCGAGCAGGATATCAAAGTGCTACCAAAGAACCTCAGGTCCTTACTCAAAAAGAGGCTCTAACATCTGTAGAGAGTGGAGTGCACAGACGAACCACCTCAGGGATCAGCTAGCATTTATTCTCAGCAGCAAATTTCCAGGCTTTTGATTCTCTCTTCACTGTTCCTCCCTGTCTCTCTGCTGAACCAAAATTCTTAAGCAAGCTGGGCTTTTGTTTCAAAGCCTTCAAAATATCACTAACAGTTCATGTCTGGATGGCTCAACCAAGCAGCCACAGACAGGCACCATGACCACAGACTTGGACGAGTCTATAATAAGGATAGACAGTTACTTCAGAGTCAAGGATGTCCAGCTACCTTATTTGAGTGTCCTGCGAAGACATCACACCCTTTGGAAGAACTCTGGGCTTGTGAATGCCTAAAAATAAAAATATAATAATAATTATAATAATATTTTTAGAAGGCTTGAAAACTATAATTAAAAAAAAAACTTACAGAGGATTGCTTTCCTCCAAAGATGGATCAGAACAAACTCTCATTAAGCATCTATTGTATTCCATTCCAATCCTTGGTTAGAAGGACATGGGCAACTTAAGGAAATGTATCCTGTCAGGTGCGGCTCATACACCCACAGTCAGCCTGAGATCCTAAGACCCAAGAAACTGCCCTGTTTAAAATCGTGTGATTTAATCTACTTTACTACTGGATGTTCACAAACATTACCAAGTAGCCAACCATGATGCTAAGGCTGAACTTCCAATCCAGCACCTTAATCACATTGTTAAATAATTCAAAATAGATCTTTTAGTCAAACAAGTTTGAGGAATGCTAAGATGTGTGTAGTTTAAGAGGTTTCCTTACTGCAGAATGATCTTTCACAATCACAATATGCATTTAAGGGTTTCTAATATGGGGTGTGTGTGGGGGGAGAATTCAGTTCCCTAAATTACTTTGAGCAAGAAATTTAAAAAGTGATAATTAACATCTATTTAAATACTGTTTCATGGAGCAAAGTTTAGAAAAATCAACTTGTATAAAAAATCCAGAAATTGGAACACATGATATAAAAGTGTGATGAGGGTCTTCCTTGGCAGTCCAGTAGTTGAGACTCTGCACTTCCACTGCAGGGGGCATGGGTTAGATTCCTAGTAGGAGAATGAAGATCTCGTATGCTGCACATTACAGCCAAAAAACAGGAGAAATTATTATTCTTTAATGTTTAAGAGTGTGATGATTATAACTCACTCGCTGCTAAAACTGGCTCTTACAATTCCTTTCAGATGGTAGCCAGGAGTATGGAAAGCACTGACTAGGCTAAGGGAAGTCTGGATATCTAAGTCCTGCTTCAAAATCCATCCTTTCTCTCTGGGTGTCTCTGTCTCTCTTACACATACACACAGGCATGCACATTTACACACATTCGATTGGGTAAATTTCTATGGTATTCTGGGTTCTAGTTTTCCTCATCTATAAAATGAGGGGATTGAAATAAGCTATTCCTAAGGACTCTCCTAGTTCTATCTTAAAAATCTTATTGTTTATTTAAGCTGAGCATTTCATTTTCTGAATTTCTGTGCATGGTTCATTAGTATTACCTTCAAAACTACATCTGTATATAGATTATAAGCAATGTATGTAAGTGCTCAGTCATATCCAACTCTTTGCCACTCTATGGACTGTAGCCCGTCAGACTTCTCTGTTCATGGAGTTTTTCAGGCAAGAATACAGGAGTAGGTGGCCATTTCCTACTCCAGGTTATAAGCAATATACACATCTAAAAATACCATATCAATATCTGTGGAGAGGAAACTATGTTGATATATTTATTTGTATATATACTTGTTTGTCATATGTCTCCCACTATAGAATGTTAGATTCCAAGAAGGTAGGGACATGGTCTGCTTTATTATGTACTCTGTATCAGCACTTAACCCTGTACCTAGTATACTATAAGTGCTCAATAAATATTTCACAAGTTGAATGAGTAAAAGGATGACTAGTGGACTCCCAAAATACGGACCATGAAGAATACCCTTTACGTTAAAATTAAATTAACTAGCACTTGTATAGTTTTCATATTTGAAAAATGTGTTTATATAGCTAATAAGGATTTCACAGCCATTTGAGCTAAGTGCTTTAATTGCCTGTATTATACAGATAAAGAAACTAGATCAGAGAGGGTAAGAGGTCTGCCCAGGGATCATGGCACATACCTGGCAGAGCTAAGACACTGACCCCTGTTAGTCTGACTCCAAATACTCTGCTCTTCCTCTGAAGAATGACACCCCCATGCCCTTGGGCCCATGGAACTCATTCCTGTCAGGTTAGGCAGGTCCCAGTGGCAGTGGGACACGTATAGAGAGGTGGATTCAGGTCTCCCAGGAGTCCTGGTGCGCTCTGGAGAAAATCTAAGGAAGAGAATTTGGCTGTTGAATTACCATGGGGTCTCCAATTTCTGCCTTTCCTGCCCCAACAAAAGAATGAAACCTTTTAACTCCTCTAGTTTGCAAGTATTTTCAGGACCCAAAGGTCAGTGCACATACCTTCCAACAATACACTGAGGGTTGGCTCATCAGTTTGACTACCTTGTCATTCAAACCTTTGGGAGGATCTAACGCATCTCAATATAATTTTTACATGTGTTACTTGGTTTTAAAAGGCAAAGGTAGGATGAGTAGTGTCCAAAAGCAAACAGATTAGAAAATACTTGATTAAACAAAGTTAAGCAGGTTTCTTTCCTAAGAAGATTTCCAGAATCTTTAACTTAATAATATGCACAATGAAATCTCAAGAGTAGGAGAGAACAGGCAGCATTTCCCAGACATTATCCTGACAATGGAAGCCTCCCTTCACTGGGGCATGTTGAGGCCCTGGTTCTCACAACACATCTTAGAAAACACTAATCTGAGCAGCCCTTATTTGAAACAACTTCCAATACGCCTTAAAAGAAAAAAAAAAAAAAACAAAGGGTATAAGTCACTTTTCTTCAAAAGTCTATAACTGCCTCAACTCTTTTGCAGCAATTTTATCAGATATCTTGTCATTTGCCTCAGGGACTTGAACCTGGCAGCAAATGGATAACACTTTGCAAGTTGTCATCACCAAAACACAGTCAATACTTATTGCCTGCATACATGCCACCATGGTCAAAGCATGGATACATGGTTATTTCATCTAATACTTTCAACAACCATGTGGATTAGTTCTATTTTTATACCCATTTTACAGGTGAGGGAATTAAGGATCAAGAAGCTAATGACTCCCTGGTGGCTCAGCTGGTAAAGAATCCATCTGTGATGCGAGAGACCTGGGCTCAATCTCTGGGTTGGGCAGATCCCCTGGAGAAGGGAAAGGCTACTCACTCCAGCATTCTGGCCTGGAGTATAGTCCATGGGGTCGCAAAGAGTTGGACACAACTGAGTAATTTTCACTTTCAAGCTAATGACTTGTTTAAATGCCATAACTAGTAAACAGTGCAGCGTAAAACCTGCCTACATAAAAAGGAGACTCCAAAGGGTAATTACTTATTCAGATACAAATTATCAATTACTGATAAAATGACAGACAAATGGTTGATGGTGAATAGGACGTGCAATATGGTGCCAAAGCACCACCATACAGATTCCTTCTTTAGGTCACAAGGAGAGTACGGGAACTGCATATTGGATATTTATACCACCTCAATTCAGTGCCAATCTTAGCACCACTAATGCCCACACAATACTGTCTTGTGATGTGAGACAATATATGAAATATTCAACATCACCCAGGATACTTATATTTTTTCATTTAGTTAAAAATTTAACTTTAATCAAAGCTTTTAGATCTAATGTATAGTCTATCTAAAACACAGTAGAGAGGGGGAAAACTAGGACTGCAAAAAATCAAGCAGGCAAACATAGAAGATGAGTTATTTTATGGGATAACTGGTTCATTCTTCCAACAAATCACTGTCATGAAAAAGGGGAGTCTTATATATTAATAGAAATTTAGGGGACATAACAACTTGATATAATGTAATGTCCTACATTAGATCCTGACTTGGACAAACAGGTATGAAGGACAATTCTTCAAAAAACTAGGAAATTTTGATTGGTATTAGATGATAATAACAAATTATTTATTTTAAAGCATGGTATTTTGAACCTGTGGGAGAAATTTTTTGAAATAACACATTGTTCTCAGCCTCAGTGATCTGACGCTAAGTGATAGAGGCAGTCCATTTGGTTATCAAAGGGTGGTGAATAGGAGGTAGTCGTGTCTCTGGAAATGATCCACTGCATATTTCCAGGGCTCCTGTACCCTCTCAGAAGCCATGACTGAAGTCTCAAGCAGACTGCCTCAAGGGCTTGGCCATTCCACTGCTTTACTGCAGTCAATTCATTGAATTGTGGGTTCTTGGGGAGATGAAAACTCTGTCACCATTGAAAACCCTTCTGCTCGGTCTCTCCCTTGAATAAGCCCCCCAAACAAACTCAAATCTAATTCTCTTTTCTTAAACCAATCCCAATGCAACCGGATGAGAGGCAGGGTGAAGGCTGGCTCTCGAGCACATGGCTGCTGAGAATGCCACAGCATCTCTGTTGTGCAGCAAAGATCCATGAGGCCAGCTGGCTTTGTCATGCTGGGCTGGCAGCACTAGGTGAAGTCACCTTGGTCCAAAACTGGGTCTCAGCTTTGCAGCCTCCAAAAATCAGTCTGCCAGTTCTTTGAGGGGCAATGTATTTTTAGGAGCTGAGTTGTACTAACCAAACTCAAAAGAGTCATATTTGAAAAGTAGAATGCTATTGTGTGACTTTACAGTGAGTACAATAATCTGGACCAAACTTTCCCCCTGACTAGTTCATTGTTATACTCTGCAGACCAAAGTATACATTAGAAGGAAAACAAAGGAAGCAGGGTGCTCTTGGAGGATCTGACCAATCAGGCTGGTCTTACAACTGGCCTTTTTCAACTTTAGGGTTAGAATCAATCACTTTTTTCTTAGAAAGGAATAGAGACCTGCTGGCTACTCTTTGACTTGCCATTTTCTAGATTTCATTTAAATTTCTTTGTGCAGTTTTTATTAATTTTGATAAAACTTGCAAGATTGTGTCTTATATCAATTATAATGTAGAATGGTGTCTAGAACTGAGAAACCCACTAGTTGTTCACTAATGAAAAAATTAGTCATTCACTTACAAGCATATTCTATTTTAAAGCAGCTTATTTTGAAATTAAGGTTGAATAACCTTAATTCCTGCAATCTCTGAATAAGATGGCAGTTATTCATTGTGGGTAGATTTTTCTTAGCTTCCTACTGTCTTCAGATTTGGGAATAGTTCCTGGAACCTCTTGTCTTACTTGGTAGCCCTGGGAGAAAGGCTAATCAGCATAACCAAGCAAATTTGTTCCTGCCTCTTTGATAACTCTGAGAAAAAACCTTTTGTACATGGAGTTTTTAATATGAAGAGGTCAATTTCTTTTTTCTAAGAAGCAGCAATCAATCCACTCTGCCAAAATTATGCTCAGACTAAGATATTTTAACACAGTAGGAGACCCATGAATCTTGAGGGAAGCACACTTCAGACAAATAAGTCAAACAATTTTCCTTCTGGAAGTTATTACTATGAAAGATAATAGAAAACATAAACACCTTGAGAAATGATTTCAGTTCTGAAGGTAAATTAAGACATTTAAGGGATGTATCAGAGAAGAGGACACTGCCCTTTGTAAAAGATCCCATGCTAACCTGAGTGCTAACAAGGCTTTTATATGAGCTGTCCATAAGCTGAACCCAAATGGCAACTCAAGAATTCTTGTTTAGTTCTTATATGGAATGTAAACAGTCCATTCCTCAAAGGGCTGAGGGTATAAACGTGAAACAACACCCAGATCTGAATCTACCAAAATTGTATCAACTATGTATTAACTGTTTCCTGAATTATATCAGCTAGGTTTCATTGCATATTCTTACTGCTTACATATTTAAACAGCTTTGAAAGCACAGAATATTGGAGGATAATGTTTTAAGAACACAAATTATTAAGTTGGAAGGCACCCAAAGTGTATAAGTTAATGCATGTTTATTACAAAAACTGGAAAGTTAAGATTTCTAGAATGCTGGGTTGTTTTCTATTCACCACCACCACCACAATAAATATTTGCCAAGCACATGCTAAATCTCCCCAGGGTTGTATTCATATTTCTGTGCTTTTATCTGCAATGTCATCTTCTCCCTTGACCACCAGGCCATTGCATCCTTACCCTTTAGCTCTGGTGTTGGCTCCTCTGATGAGTCTTTCCTGCCTCATCCCCACCCCGGCCACCTCTCCCACTTGGGGCAGAGTTGGAGGCCCTTGGTGTATTTCCACAGTCTACTGAGCATAACCATACTGAAAACTTGGTTCTGTAAGTGACTTATCTGGTACTACATCCTGACCAATTAAAAATGTCTGAAAATCATCTATTGAAGGTGAGCTTTATCAAATTTTGATCAAGGGAGAGAAAGCAAAGAGCAAGTACCATAATACACTTGGCTTTTGAGATATCAGAGCTGTTCCTATTGCTGTGCTCATCAGTTTTATCTTTTCTTCTCTAGTTTTTATTTGATGAAAATGCTCTCAACTCCCAAGTGGTCTGAATATTCACCAATTACTAATCAATGAAAGTACAGCAATATCTGACTTTCTCCCCAAAGTAAATGACTAAACGAACTGGTGGCAAAATGTTTCCTGTTTTCCCTCTTTCTGATTAAAGGTTTTTTGATTAAAAATATATATTCACTGTTGTACTGTATAAAATACAGATGTTCAAGGAGAAGAAAATAAAGAAATGGAAGAATATCCACACCCAGATATAATATCTTGCTTCCTATATTTTCAGATGCTTTTCTATGTATATAATATACATTAAAAAAAATGGCTCATGATATATTTGCCATTATAACTTACTTTTTGTATTATGAGCATCTTCCCACATATTTATGTGGAATACAATATAACATTTATGTAGTACACCTATGTCATATTTATGGCTGTACAATACTACACTGGTTGGTATCACAAGTGATGTAAGTAATCTCTTATTTTTGGATATTTGTTTTCAGTTTTATGACATTATATATGTGCTCAGTTACTCAGTCATGTCTGACTCTTTGTGATCTCATGGACTGTAGCCCCCAGGTTCCTCTGTCCATGGGACCTCCCAGGTAAGAATACTGGAGTGGGTTGCCATTTCCTACTCCAGGGAATCTTCCCAACCCAGTTATTGAACCTGCGTCTCTTTTGTCTCCAGCACTGGCAGATGGATTCTTTACCACTAGAAAAGTGAAAGTGAAAGTGAAGGTGCTCAGTCGTGTCTGACTGTTTGCAACCCCATGGACTGTAGCCTAACAGGCTCCTCCATCCATGGGATTTTCCAGGCAAGAATACTGGAATGCCTTGCCATTTCCTTCTCCAGGAGATCGTTCCAATCAGGGATTGAACCTGGGTCTCCCGCGTTGTAGGCAGATGCTTTACCATCTGAGCCACCAGGGAAGCTACCACTAGAACCACCTGGTAAATAATGGGTCATTAAGGATATGTGCATATAGTTATGAGTATATCCAATTTAATATCCAAAACTTTTCCAATTTTTGATTAGGATAAATTTAATTTAAAGCTATTAGCTTAAATGATGAACAAATTTTCTATTTTAAAGCTTTTGAATTGTATCATCAAATTCTCCTTTAAAAAGTAACAAAAATTATCACTCATAACTATTAAAAGTATGAAAGGCCCCACTTGTCATATCATCAGCACTGGGTATTATCAGTCCTTTTCATCTTTGCTTACCTCTTAAGTTAAAAAAAAAAAGGTAACTCATTTTTATTTTAATTGACATTTCTTGATTCTGAAGAGAGAAAACATTATCCCTGGGCTTTAATATATGATATGAAGGAAATACAAAAAGCATAGGAGAAATGAAAAGAATAATCATACAAAATAAGATCACCACTACAGTAGGAAAAAAGGAAACAAAAAGGAATGATCACAGCTTTTGTATTATTTTTTTTCATTGGGTTTGCTACTTGTTAACTTTGCTGTTTTGAATGCATGCACTGTATCTTACCCCAAGTCAGTGTCATTACTCAATAAGTTGAATATGCAAATTATGCTTAAGTATATGGATATTTGTTAGCTCTTGGACACATTCTAAATTTTAGAACATGGCTCAAGGAGAAATTCAAAAAAGGGCTCAAAAAGGCTGAGAAATGTTTCATGATGCCATTGCTCCAAGTTAGCACTAGTAGTTTATGTACTTATGCTAATTTCCCAAATCCCACTGAGCCCTTTAAATTTGATCATATTTGTCTGCCTCATTGCTTTTCCCCAAGCATGAGCCCATACAACCTTAATTTGCCACTTTTGTATTCTCATTTTTTATTTTTTTCTCCTTTACTATTTTATTAGAGGCAGCTGTCACTGTGTAAAGTCAAATGTAAGAGCAGAAGATTTTCTTCATTCTGCTGAGAATTCTTGTCTTATTGGGGGGGTGGGGAAGAAAAAGAACACTCAACACAGAGTAACCCATAAAGCTGACTCCAATTCTTTGTCAGCAATCAAGGCAGCCATGAGAAAATCCGACCTCAGGCTTGGGGATGGAGTTAGATATAAGGCGTGAGGAAGAACACAGGACCCAAAGGGCTTTAGTGCCATGGGCTGAGGGCCCCAGCACAGCCAGAAGAGCTGGCCATTCAATTGCCACACCTATACGAGCAATATGGATCCTACCAGGGTCTCCGCTTCACAGTTGAAGCTTAGGCTTTTTGAGGAGCCTGCCCTGGAGGCACCTAGATCTGCAGATACAAACCCAGATCTCTTGGACACAGAGCCTGTGCTCTCAGCCTGCAGTGCCATTTTGTTACTGGACTATTCCAGATATTCACTCAATCATATCTGGGATCTTGATAAATGACACCTGGGGTGACAAACATGTAACTATAAAAAACATGCTAGGGGGCAGATTAAATTAAACTAGGTCTGGAGATAACTCTTAAACCCTGACCTGCTGATCTTTTACTCACCTTATGTCTATGGGCTAATATTAAGATTATAAACATTTATGCCACACTCAAGGCTCCAATTTGGTGGCAAGCTTTGAGATTCTGTATGATTGTAATAACAATAGATACTACATTGAACAATATAAGGTCCTGAACAGCCTCTCACTCATTTATTCCACAAATATTTATTGAGCCCCTTTAACTTATCTCCTACTGTTTTGGGGGATACAGATGTGGACAGGAAATCTAAAATGCCTCTGCTCCTAAGAATCTATATTTCTAGCAGGGAAAGTAGACAATAAATGAAAAAATAAGTAAATATGTTAGCATGTTAAACAGAAGTAAGAGCCAAAGAAGAAAATTAAAGCAAAGAAGGGGTAAAAGAAGTGTTGGAGGCAGGGTCTGCAATTTTAGATTAAGTGGGTACAGAAGGTGATATATAAGTAAAGATCTTAGTAAATAAATATATTTCCCTGGTGGTTCAGACAGTAAAGAGTCTGCCTGTAGTGTGGGAGACCTGGGTTTGACCCCTGGGTTGGGAAGATCTTCTAAAGAAGGGAATGGCAACCCACTCCAATATTCTTGCCTGGAGAATTTCATGGACAGAGGAGTCTGGTGGGCTACAGTCCATGAGGTCACAACTAGTCAGACATGGCTGAGCGCCTAACACTAGTTAAAAAAAAGAATTCACATCTTTGAAAGTGTTGTCAATGAAAAGCTCCTAGTGGGTAAAAAAACCTTTATATGTTATGGCACCTTGGGGTCGAGGACTAATGTAAACACTTGGTAAAAGTTTAGCAGCACACTTGATATATACACACATATTCATGATACATTAGTTCCAAATCACTTAGGCTAGCGCTGTTATATAAAATATAGGATACCCAGTTAAATTTGAATTCCAGATATAGATGAATAGTTCTTTCACTATAAAAATTTTCAGATACTTCATGGGACATACTTATGTTAAAAAGCAATCTGTTTTTTACATAAAATTAAAATATCAGTGGGTATCCTGTATCTTTATCTGCCAAATAGGGCAACTCTAACTTGGGCAAATCAGCACCTCAGCTTCTTCATCAGCAAAACAAATAAAAATCTTGCCAAACTGGGGCAAAAAGATTAACTTGTCCTTTCTGGAAGAATAAAATAAAAATATAAGATAACAGAGTTTTAAAAGGGTTAAATTGAGATATGTATATGGTTAGAATTTAGAAATAAAACACACACTCAGTAATGTTATCCTTATTGCAGTTCTGCAAGACAAGTCCCTGAACATGGACACTTCAGGCTCCACAGGATAGAGAATGACAGTGAAAAGTATCTGGAATGGCTTTCATTCTGTAACCTTCCTCTCTTCTTTGGGTGGGGTCATAGGTAACTTGTGGGTTAAGTTATAGTCTTAGCACTTTAAAGACTTGTAGAGGCAAAGCAAACTTCAGAGACCATTCCCTACACTTTTTTTCACATTGTAAGTGGGGAAACTGAGGCCCAGGGGCTGATATAATGTGTTCAAGTGAGTTAGAGGGAGAGACGGGTCTAACAGCCACATTTGTTGGATGATGCTCCTGTCACCAGTGCAGCCCTCAAAGATAATATTTATCCCATTTTCCTCCCTTAGTTCTGAAAGCAGTGCTCAGTTTGAGGAGAGAGAAGCAAGAAGCGTGGAAACGCAGAGCAGGATGAGCATGGCTTGAAGTGACGGGACCCACAGACAGAGGAAGGAAGGGGCATCACTAGGAAGTGTTGAAAAATGAGGTGAAAAAGTCTGAACAAGACTGTGTGTGTGGGGTGCTGACTAGTCAGTGAGGTCAAAGCAGAGAAGCTCGAGGACAGATATCTAGCAGTGCCATGCTGATGTGGACAGACGTGTAGGTGCGGATGGAGAGGGATCAGTTTCTAAAGAGAAAGTGGCTGATGGACTGCCCTGTCTAGAAGAGGGAAGTAGTACTGTCTCTTTTTTTCATTTTAACATTTTAATTTAACTCAACTTCATATTTAGGAAAAAGACACAATAGTGTATGGAATTCTGTATATTCCTCAGCAGATTCTCCAGATATTATAATGTGTACATCTGCTTTATCCTCTCTTTGTGTCTCCGACTTTCTCTTAGTACATGTATACTGATAACCACACACATACACAAATACATAAATTTTTTTCCAAATCATCTAAGAGTCAGTTGTACCTGATACTCCTTTACCCCTAAATACTTCAGTGCATGTTTCTTAAAAGCAAGGGTATTCTCCTATATGACTATAGTGCAAGGCTCAAAGTCAGGAAATTAATATTACTACAATGCTATTACCCATTGTATAGATTACATTCAGATTTTGCCAATTGTCTCAATTATGTCTTCCACAGAAAATTTTGGATCGTACATTGTATTCAGTTGTCATGTTCCTTTAATCTCCTTTTACCTGGAACACTTCCTCAGTCACACTTTGCATTTGATTTTGAAGCCCACAGGTCAGTCATTTTGGAATAAGTCCTTTTGCTTGGTTTGTCTGCTATTTCTTCATGATTAAATTCAAGTTATGCATATTTTGCTGGAAATCCACTGAAGTGATGTTGTTTTCAGTGCATCCTATCAGGAGGCATGTGCTGTCAACTGTCTGATTACTGGTGATACTAACTCTCATCACTTGGTTAAGGTGGTGTCTGCCAGGTTTCTCCCACTGTTCTTTTGAAACTAATGAGCATCTTATGAAGATTTCTTCTAAAACACTGTTACCCCTTAAGCCTATTAGTTTTAGCATCTATGGAAGATTCCTGTCTGAAACAAACAATGATTATTTTGATAGCTGCCAATGGTGATTTTCTGCCTTCATCATTCTTTTCACAGGTGTTTCACATTTGACTGCAAGGAAAAGCTTACTCTGTTTCTTCCTTCCCCACCTCCCTTCCTTCCTCCCCTGCCTCCCTTCCTTCCTCTGCCTCTTTTGTTCCTTCATTTCCTTCTTCCTTCTATCAATGTGGATTCATGAATTCTTACATTATTCAATGTATTATATTCTTTTATCATTATTTACTTTGATAGTGAAGTTGTCCTCAATTTGGTTTAATTTTAATGGGTTGGGAGTAACAGACTTCAAAACAAGGACTTCAGAAAGGAACGTATAATACTAAGGAGTACACAAAGAAAGGTGAATTCCTCCAAAAAACCCCAATAACTCTCCTTATTACTACTATTTATGAGTGCTTTTGTACATCAGATGAGATGCCGTGTGATTTGTATAAGTTGTCTCATTTAACTTTCATGACCTTGTGAGGCAATCATTATGTCAATTTTACATTCCATTTAAAGATAAGGAGACAGAGACTCTGAGAAAATAAGTAAGTTCATCAAGATCTTACCCTTAGTAGTAGCAAGTCTAGTGGACTCCAGGGTCCCTGCTCTCAACCACTAGGCAACCCTACAAATAGGTGTGGAAACCTCCAGGAAAGGAAACGGTACTTAGAAGCAAGGCTGCACTGTTCCTGTGGGCAGCTGGACATTAGTACCAGGATTTGCAGGGTCATCTAAGCTTTTTGCATTTTTACAAATGGGGCAATAATTGCCTATAATTCTGTCATTAGTTTAGAAACTTTCCTAACCTGCATTGTGAAAAGCATCTAACCCTGCCTAAAATCCAGGGAGGAAAGCATAAAGGACTCATTTGTGCCAATGTCAGCTGACACAGATCCAGAAAGACATGAGTTGGCCAAGTCACCAAAGGAAGCGTTCCCATGGGTCGAGACAAGTAAAACCCGAATTTAGGCAGAGAAGAGGCAACTGAGGGAGCAGTAGAGCAGGGATTCTGAAGAAATTCAGTATCTATTCAACTCTTGAGATCCCAGGTGAAGACAAGGCTGTTAGCCCTCCCCCCAAGGCTAACATACAAGATCCTTCTTCCTGCAACAGTACTAGCATCTCCATCACCACCACACCACTTTTACTATTATATTTCAGATCCTATGAGAATAAGTTTGGGTGAAAAAAATATATCACCTGCTAGTGAAACTAATTCAAACAACCATTTTGCCCTAGAGGGAAAAGCACAATTGAATCTGAGAATAGCATCCTTACCCTCCCAGGAGAAAGAAACTAAAAATAAAAGACAACAAGGTGCTTCCTGCCAGTCAGTAAATCCAATAAGCAAAGAAGATGCCTCAACCTGGCACTGGGCAGTTAACAGTCAGCCCGACTCCCTCCATCGGAGAATGGCCATGTGGTTCTCAGAGCTAACAGCTGCCAAGCAGAGCCTCTCAGATTAACCCATAGGTGGTGTTGAACCACTTCCCATTAAGATATTTGCAAAGCAAACAAAAATGATAGCCCCATTCTGAGTGCTGGGAGCCGGCCAGGAGCTCTAGCTGTTCTTGTTGACACAAAGAGCTCTCCAGGGAGGGTCTGGGCCAGAGCGTGGAAGGCTACTCCTGCCTGCCTCTCCACACTGTGTTGATCTAAGGCCTTTAGAATCTCGGTATCAGGGACTGTTTATTATCTAATTTCCCAATCACAGCAGTTGCTGGAGCTCTGTTTCACCAGAACTCTCTCTCTCTCTGTCTCCCTGACCTACACTATTCAGATGGAAAGAAAAAATTCAACTCTCCTCCAGTTACGTCTACTCTTTAACGAGACAAGTCTGAGAAGTTACTAAGATGCATACAGAGAGTGTGGCATTGCCTCTGTCAACAGCTTCTGTGGCAAACACTTGTTAGGGTTCCTTCTGAATTTAAAGTAACCATGGCAATGCTAATGGGAAATATGCTTGCATATTTGTGTCCTACAGGTAGGAGCAAGCTACTGTTTAGTTCACAAAACTGAACTGAAACACTAATATTTCAACTGGAGCTGAAACACTAATATTTTTTCCCTCTAATCCAGAGGGTAAAATGAAATAAGGTTTAAAATGCTGTGGACACATGTAAAGTTAATCTTCTTTCAACCTGGACGATTACAGTCTCAGTTTTTTTAACTGTTCATAAAGAATTGCTTTCATATAGAATTCATTTTTATACAAATATTGTTTCCTGCAATATTTTCAACTTGAGTAAGTTTTCTTTTCTCAAGTTTCTCTTCTTTCAAAATAGCCTCCATATGCAAAGGTGTAAGTGAAATGAATGTTGCTCAGTCATGTCCGACTCTTTGCGGCCTCAATTCTCCAGGCCAGAATACTGGAGTGGGTGGCCTTTCCCTTCTCCAGATTTTCCCAACCCAGGGATCAAACCCAGGACTCCTGCATTGCAGGTGGATTCTTTACCAGCTGAGCCACAAGGAAAGCCCATGAATACTGGAGTGGATAGCCTATCCCTTCTCCAGCAGATTTTCCCAACCCAGGAATTGAACTTGGATCTCCTGCATTGCAAGTGAATTCTTTACCAACTGAGCTATCAGGGAAGCCCCACATGCAAACGTATTTTTTGTCAAAAACTCATTCTGAGCTTGAACTGAGCAAAGGTCCTGATGAGGATACAAGCAAAAGTTGACAGCAGAAATGTGCTGAATTTCTAGAATCTCCTCAACTCATGGAATGAGTAATGCAGGAAGGGAACAAGGGATGGCAAAATGGTCAGAAGAATTTGTCAGATTTTGTCATTACTGGAAATTGTCCTGAAGTTGTCCTTTAGGTTAGAAACCAGAATGTTAGAGATAGAGGTATTAATTCTATAATGAGAGAGACAAAGAAAGAAAGAGAGATTGAGAGAGAAAGAAGGAAAGGGAGACAGAGGTTGAGATTTCTTTTTTTTTCTTCTTTTTTTTTTTCCATTTATTTTTATTAGTTGGAGGCTAATTACTTTACATCATTGCAGTGGTTTTTGTCATACATTGAAATGAATTAGCCATGGATTTACATGTAGTCCCCATCCCGGTCCCCCCTCCCACCTCCCTCTCCACCCGATCCCTCTGGGTCTTCCCAGTGCACCAGGCCCGAGCACTTGTCTCATGCATCCAACCTGGGCTGGTGATCTGTTTCACCCTAGATAATATACATGTTTCGATGCTGTTCTCTTGAAACATCCCACCCTCGCCTTCTCCCAGAGTCCACAAGTCTGTTCTATACATCTGAGTCTCTTTTTCTGTTTTGCATATAGGGTTATCATTAGCATCTTTCTAAATTCCATATATATGTGTTAGTATACTGTAATGGTCTTTATCTTTCTGGCTTACTTCACTCTCTATAATGGGCTCCAGTTTCATCCATCTCATTAGAACTGATTCAAATGAATTCTTTTTTTTTTAATTATAAAGAGGTTGAGATTTCTTTAGAAAAAGTACAGGCATTATCATCCTAAAAAAAAAAAAAAAGGCTTTTTTATAAAAAAAGAAGAGAACTACTTGACATTTACAGTATGAAGTTAGAAAGCAGCTTTTTAGACTTTTGAAAATATCATTCAGTCTTAGATGATGTTTCTCTAACTGTTGCTGGACCCAAGCTCTCTGTAAATGTGCAAGTTTTCCAGAGAGAAAGTGAATCTAACACTACAGGTCAACTTTGCTGAACTCAAGACACTGTTTGCTAATGTTCTTATCATTTGCTGATGGCAAATATGTTTAGGGACAGATTAAGTCTTTCCATGGATGATCACGTTAAAGATGTTGCTGGGATGGTAGAATAACCTCCGTCTATCTGTAAGATGTGTTGGACATGTCAGAAACTAGCTCTCATGCCAAACTGTCTAAATTGTTTCTGGACATGCTCTTGTCTTTGTCTGAGGTACCAGACACAGAAATATTGCCTTGAAGTGTGGATCTCACATAGCGGTGGAGGTGGTCAGAGAACCCAAGTCAAACATGCATTCTAACATCATTTCTGCTTAAGTTCACTACATGCTGGTTTCTGGCAACTGATATCTTTAAGATATCAACCATAGATGGCTACCTGCCAATACCTAAACTTTTAAAGAAAACACATAATTAAGCATCTTCCCAAACTCAGGGCTTATTTTTGAGCTAGGAAAGTATATCTACTACAGAATAATTACATAGTGCTAACAGCATCTCCCTTCATTTATATTGTTAGCACTGTTGTCTTTTGAGAAAGTCAGCTTCCTACCTTATCAAAAATTAATTAATGTGTTCAAGCTAAACTCAAGGTAAATAGGAAGCATTTCTTAAGTAAAAGTAATGAAAGTTAACTTTAGATCCAACAGAAATAAAAATTCGAGGAGAGTATATTCGTTCATCCATTCATCCATTCATTTTATTTTATGCCTACAATAGCTGAAGATTTTAGATTCTAGATTCAGTGAGTCATACAGAAATAAATGACAGTTTCAGTGCTGCAGTTTATTATCTCATGTAGAATATAGTAATAATGGCTAACATTTCTGTGTACTTACTACATTCTAGGTAGTCTTTAAAAATTTCCAGTGGCTCATTCTCACAATAGCCATATGAGACAGATACCATTATCAGAAATATGTTTAACTTGCCCAAGTGACAAGTGTTTAACTTGTCACTGAGCTACTTGGACACGGACCCGGGTGAGAAGAGAAAACAATCTGTCTCCAGAATATGTAGCCTAAGTTGCTTCCTCTCCCTTCACAGAGCCCCTAATACATGTGGGCAGGAATCAGACTCTCATGCTGGCGGGGTCAGGGCATGGACTAAGCAGGACTGTGAGTTACTATCAATGGAAAACAGCTTCTACTCAGTTCTAAGTGATTGCTGCTAGATACTCCAACTTTCAGGAGCCATCAGAATTCTGAGTTGTGATATGAAATATTTCTATTTTTATATATTGGAAACATAGAGAATTTCAAAGATATTGTTCAGGTTAAAGAAAATATATCTGCAGACCATATTCTATCCAATGACTGTGGGTGTCCATCTTTCGGCTTACAGAATAATACCCACAATATCATGCAGCCTTTAAGGTCTCTCATATCCAGCTCCCATCTGCCTGATTCCCTATCGTAGTTCTTCCTGCATCACAGCATTCCTACCCACAATCAGTCCTTATCCCACTGAACATCTCTTCCCAGAACCACCCCCCCCAACCCCGCAACACACCCCCCCCATACATCCTGCCTCTGGGCCAGGGCCCACTCTGATCTGCCACCTAGGCTACTCTTCTCCTGACTCTAGTCTGCTTCAAAGCACTGCACCATGAGATGCCTCATGGGTGAGCCCTTAAAGGATGGTTAAATACAAACAGGTAAAGAAAGAACTGGCAAGGGAATTCTATTTAGAAGGAACAGCATGAAAAAATACACAGAAATAGGAAAACAAAAGATTTTGAAAACCATCAAACAATTCCAAATATTTTAAAAGGTTTTTGGCCCTGAGAATCTGGTCCTATAAAAGGAACTCTGATTGCTGACATCCTGGACATCCACGGTCCTTCTAAAAGAGTTCTTTGCTTAAGGATCACTGATGATTTAAGTCTTGCTGAAAAAGTTCAGATATATATTTATGTACAGCCATAAGCAAATCCACAAGGAAAAAATTCAAAACAGACTTTTTGTTGAAGATCCTTTCAGCTGATGATAAGGTTTCTGGTTTCAAAAAGGTTTTGAAAATACATGTGATCAATTACTATTTTAAACAACATCTAGAAACTCGAAGAAGGCTCTAACAATCAAAGAAGCTCTGAAAGTTATCATTTGAGGGTGTTGCCAATGAAACCTAGCTATATTGATAAGGGTGAGTCTGGGGCCCAAAATCAACCTCAGATTTATCCCTGAGGTAAAAGCCAGGAACACAGAAAAGAAAATTTGGCTCTCAGTTTAAAGCTGAGAGTGAGCATTGTTCTAAAGTACTGGAATCCTCAGGGCTTATTTTAGATCGTGGCTCAGATGGTAAAGCGTCTGCCAGCAATGCAGGCGACCTGGGTTCTATCCCTGGGTGGGGAAGATCCCCTGGAGAAGAAAATGGCAACCCACTCCAGTATTCTTGTCTGGACAGAGGAGCCTGTTAGGTTACAGTCCATGGGGTCGCAAAGAAGTCAGACACAACTGAGTGACTTCATTTCACTTCACTAGAGCTAAACCAGAGGGGTCTTAACTCTTCATATAAGAGTGGCTTTGCAGGAACCTTTCAAACACTACTCTTACCACTATTATTGCTACTGCTTCTATCACCACGATCAACAATAGCTTGCCATCATCTTTTATCGGGCATATATTCTGTCTAGAACCATGCTAATTCCTTTGTATAGATTGCATCTAATCTTGTATAGATTAATCCCAGATAACTTATAATTTTTTAGTAATCGATATTGGAGTATAGTTGCTTTATAATGTTGTGTTAGTTACTTCTGTATAGCAAAGTGATTTAGTTATACATACACATATATCCACTTTTTCTTAGATTCCCTTCCCATCTAGGTCACCAAAGAGCATTGAGTAGAGCTCCCTGTGACATACAGTAGGTTCTCACCAGTTACCTATTATCTATTTTACATTCAGTAGTGTATGTATGTCAGTTCCAATTTACCCCTCTCTCTTCCCCCTTGCTAATGATAAACTTGTTTTCTACATCTGTGACTGTTTATGCTTTGCAAATAAGGTCATCTATACCATTTTTCTAGATTCCATATATAATTGATATTATACAATTATTTGTCTTTCTCCTTTTGACTTACTTCTGTATGACAATCTCTAGGTCGAGCCATGTCTTATGTCATTCCTTTTTGGCTGAGTAATATTCCATTGTATATATGTACCAGGTTTTCTTTATCCATTTCTCTGTTGATGGACATTTAGGTTGCTTCCATTGGCATGCTATTGTAAATAGTGCTGCAATGAATATCAGGCTGAATGCATCCTTTTGAATTACGGTTTTCTCCAGATATATGCCCAGGAGTAGAGGTGCTGGATCATATGGTAGCTCTTTTTAGTTTTTGGTTTTTTTTTTTTCAGTTGTGACTCCAGACAGGATCCAGAGAGGAGTTCTAAAAATCTCTTTTCTGGGTTTTATGGAAACTTTCTTTACCCTCCTGTGTTAGCCTCTTAAGGCACTGCGTCAGCCTTAAAAGTGCATCTTTTTAGTTTTTAAAGGAACCTCTATACTGTTCTCCATAGTGGCTGTACCAATTTATATGCCCACCAACAGTGTAGAAGGGTTTCCTTTTTGCCACAACCTCTCCAGAATATACTGCTTGTAGATTTTTTTGATGATGGCCATTCTGAGGTCATATCTTGTAGTTTTGATTTAAATTTCTCTAATAATTAGTGATGTTGAGCATTTTTTTCTGTGTTTTTGGGCCATTTGTATGTCTTCTTTGGAGAAATGTCTATTGAGATCTTTGGCCCATTTTTTGATTGGATTGTTTGTTTTTTTGATATTGAGCTGCATGAGCTGTTTGTATATTTTGGAGATTAATCCCTTGTCAGTTGCTTTGTTTGCAAATATTTTCTCCCATTCTGAGGGTTGTCTTTTTGTTTTGTTATGGTTTCCTTTGCTGTACAAAAGCTTTTAAGTTTAATTAGGTCCCATTTGTTTATTTTTGTTTTTATTTTCATTACTCTAGGCAGTGGATTGAAAAATATCTTGCTGCAATTTATGTCCATGAGTGTTCTGTTTAGATTTTCCTATAAGAGTTTTGTAGTAGTATCCAACCTTACATTTAGGTCTTTAGTCCATTTTGAGTTTATTTTTGTGTATGATGTTAGGGAGTATTCTAATTTCATTCTTTTACATGGAGCTGTTCAGTTTTCCCAGCATTATTTCTTGAAAAGATTGTGTTTTCTTTTGTTTTGTCTCCTCTGTCGTACACTAGGTGGCCATAGCTATGTGGGTTTATCTCTGGGCTTTCTATCTTGTTCCATTGGTCTATATTTCTGTTTTTGTGCCAGTACCAAACTGTCTCGATTACTGTAACTTTGTAGTAATCAAGATTGCTTTGATTATTTGGAGTCTTTTGTTTTTCCATACAAGTTGTAAAAATTTTTGTTCTAGTTCTATGAAAAATGCCATTGGTAATTTGATAGGTATTACACTGAATTATAGATTGTTTTAGATGGTATAGTCACTTTGACAATGTTGATTCCTTCTGTCCAAGAACATGGTAAGTCTCTCCATCTGCTTGTTTCATCGTTGATTTCTGTCATCAGTATCATAGTTTTCTGAGTACAGGTCCTGTGCCTCCTTAGGTAGGTTTATTCTGAGGTATTCTATTTTTTTAATGTGATGTTAAAGGGGATTGTTTCCTTAACCTCTCTTTCTGATCTTTCATTGTTAGTGTATAAAAATACAAGAGATTTCTGGGTATCAATTTTGTATCCTGCATTTTTTACCAAATACATAGAAGAGCTCTAGTAGTTTTCTGGTAGCATCATTATATGTATAATATCATGTTCTCTGCAAACAGTAACAGTTTTACTTTTTCTTTTCTGATTT
Source organism: Odocoileus virginianus (assembly GCF_023699985.2). Lineage (NCBI taxonomy): Eukaryota > Metazoa > Chordata > Mammalia > Artiodactyla > Cervidae > Odocoileus > Odocoileus virginianus. The sequence continues at coordinate 19,486,716 of NC_069686.1, forward strand.
GGATTATTTTATTTCTTTTTCTACTCTAATAGCTGTGACTAAGATTCCTAAAACTGTGTTGAGTCTAACATGTCTAAAACTATGTTGAATAAAAGTGGCAAGAGTGGACCTCCTTGTCTAGCTCCTGATCTTAGAGAAAATGCTTCCAGCTTTTCACCATTGAGTATGATGTTAGCTATAGGTTTGCCATATACGGTCTCTATTATGTTGAGGTAGTCAGTCAGTCAGTTCAGTCGCTCAGTCGTGTCTGACTCTGCGACCCCATGAACTGCAGCACCACAGGCCTCCCTGTCCATCACCAACTCCCGGAGTTTACCTAAACTCATGTCCATTGAGTCGGTGAGGCCATCCAACCATCTCATCCTCTGTCATCCCCTTCTCCTCCCACCCTCAATCTTTCCCAGCATCAGGGTTTTATCAAATGAGTCAGCTCTTTGCATCAGGTGGCCAAAGTATTGGAGTTTCAGCTTCAACATCAGTCCTTCCAATGAACACCCATGACTGATCTCCCTCTAAGCCCAGTTTCTGGAGTTTGTTGTTGTTGTTGTTCATAAATGGGTGTTGGATTTTGTCAAAAACCTTTTCTGCATCTGTTGAGATAATCACGTGATTTTTACTTTTTAATTTGTTAATGTGGTATAGGGGAAGGGGACGACAGAGGATGAGATAGTTGGATGGTATCACCAACTCAATGGACAGGAGTTTGAGTAAACTCTAGGAGTTGGTGATGGACAGGGAGGCCTGGCGTGCTGTAGTCCATGGGGTCGCAGAGAGTTGGACACAACTGAGCAACTGAACTGAACTGAATGTGGCATATCATATTGATTGATAGTGTATATTAAAGAATCCTTGCATCCCTGGGATAAATCCCACTTGATCAGAGTGCATGAAAAGTATTATAAACCTATTACAGTACAGACCTATGTACCCGATTGTGTTAGTGGGGCATGTGTGTATATGCTCAGTTGTGTCCAGTTCTTTGTGACTCCATGGATTGCAGCCTGCCAGGCTCCTCTGTCCTTGGAATTTTCCTGGCAAGAATACTGAAGTGGGTTGCCATTTCCTACTCCAGAGGAATCTTCCCATCCCAGGGATCAAACCTGTATCCCCTGCTCTGGCATGCAGATTCTTTACCGCTGATCCACCAGGGAAGCCCTCCCTGTCAAACTGTGTTTGACTTAATGAACAAACTTGACTCATGAATGTGCTCTCAGAATGGAACTCGTTTGTATGCAGGGGACCTACTGTAGTTAAACTAAGATTCAATCCCAGGTCTGTCACCTGATTTTCTACTGGAAGAAGGTAACACATAGCATCATAAGCATGTCATGAAAGAAGGCCCCCACCCCTGCCTCCTCTCACTCCTGCTTATATTCCCCCTACCGCCCCGGTGTCATGGGGAGATGGGGGTGTCTCCTAGTGCATTAATGCACTAGCTTGGCCACAGGGGCAGGAAATGTGCAACTAGCCCCCTGCGTGAGTGAAATGAAAGTGGGAGGAAAATTAGCATGGGAATTGAAGGGTGGGAGAGGAAAGGTGGGAAAGGAGAGCTCCTCCGGATACTGACATGGAAAGAAAAGTTTTGTTTTGTTGAATCTTCTTAGCATTGCCACATATTTCTACAATGACCCCCACACACAGTCTGTCAAGATATGTGGCAATCTGTACTTCACAGCCCACAGGAAAATCTGGCCCACAGTCAGTCCTGATGGGAAGGCTGTTGCTCTGGCTCATCAATTCTGAGGTCAGCCCGATTGGCTTCAAGCCCCGGGCCGTAGGATGACAAACGGGAGAAATATGTGCTCATTTTCCCCTCTTGCAAAGTGCCAGCTCCCCTCGAGCTGTCTGAGTCATGAAGTTTCAGTCTTTCTTGAGCCTGAAGTGGCCCACGATGAAGAAGCTTCTCTGGGGGTGTGTTACAAGCTGCTGGGTAAAAACATCTGCACCAGCATGATCAATCTGCTGCCTCCCTCATAGGGGCTTCTTTTTATACGACAACAGGCTAGCTGTGCTAAAGAATGTCAAATAAAAGCCTTGTGAGAGCTTTGCCATACGCAGGCCAAATTAAATTAAGGGGCATAATCCTCACTATTGTACTTATCGGCATTAAAATGGAGGATTACCATCATGGGAACAAAGCCCCATGGCATAAAAGACTACTTCCATTCTGTCATTCACTGTACACAGTTACAGGCTTACACAGGAAGTGGAGCAGAGAAGCACCAGGCCAACCACTGACTTGGACTTGCAACGTGAGGTTTCTTTCTCCCCAGCCAAGTGAGCTGCCCCACCATGTACCCATGGGAACACCATTCCCATGAGGCCAGAAGCTTTCTCCCAAGGTTCAGAGCTAGAATTTTCTCCACCAGTTACAGGCTGAGAGTTTGTTGCCCATCAGAATTTACTCCTTAGCTGGCTGTAATTCAAGATTTGTTGCAATGACAGTTATAGAGAACAGAAAATAAAAAAACCCCTGGGCTAGGCATTTGGAGCCTGGAGAGGCAGCAGAATGTACTGGCTAAAAACATGGGCTCTGGAGTTACAGCTGTGTTCAAATCTTGACTCTGTCACTCTACTGACTAGGTAACACCAACAGCAAGTTCCTTGTTCTCTCTAAATGTCAGAAATTATATAATACGCACCTCTTTCACAGGATTATTATGAGGATTAAAAAGAATCATTCATGCGATATCCTTTAACACAGTGCCTAGGAAGTTGTTAATGAGTATCAAATATTAGTTGTTACTACTATTATTAGAGATAGGAAATCCAGACTCAAACCCTAGACCTGCCATTTATTCTCTGTGATAGTGAGTGAACCCCATGCTAACCAACTGGGGCAGAGGTAGGAAAATCTGATGCCTCCAACCCAGAGGTGGTCTCCAGTCCAGCATTTGGGAGCTAGTTGAGTAGTCGCCCCTGTGTTCAGCTGACTTACAGAGAACATCATCCAAAAGACTGGTGTGTGCATTCTGTGAGATACCTGTGAGGAAGCCTCGCCATTGCCATAAGTGTTGGGTGAATCAGAGTAATGTCCTCAATATGTCCTTGTCATTCTAGTCTTCCTGTGTTCAGCTGACTTATAGAGAACATCATCCAAAAGACTGGTGTGTGCATTCTGTGAGATAACTGGGGGGAAGCCTCACCACTGCCATAAGTGTTGGGTGAATCAGAACAATGTCCTCAATATGTCCTTGTCATTCTAGTCTCACAGTGTTTCTTGTCACGTCTGGGTCTTCCTTATAAACTCTTCCTTCTGACTTTGCCTTCCCTCCATCATTCCCTGTACCTATCTGTTCCGTCACTACCTCTTTAGGATTCTTCTAGAACACTTTATTGGTTGCTTCTCTAATCCCTTTATTCTTTCTTACTTTCTTCTGCAGAAGCTGAAAATGCTCACCTTTCCAGCTTCCCTTGCTGGACTCCTCTCCCTTGCAGAGACACCTCTGCAAATTTCATCTGATAAGATATGAGAGGAGTGTCCTGGGGAGTTCTGGGAAAGGTCTCCCTCATGACCAATAGGGAGAGACTCCTGAGGATAGGCCTTCTACATCCATCTCTTCCTTCCTTCTTTGAACAAGACCATGTGAACAAGGGATCCTTAGCATCCTGCTTCAGCTACCTTGTGCCTCTAAGTGCTGATGTGCTGGGATAGCAGAGCAAAGTAATGGAAGGAGCTGTGTCCGCATATCTGAGTGGCCAGCCCAGCACTGGAACTTCTATCTTCAGACCTGTTACACTGAGGGATCCTTGAATCTGCTGAGTTTTGTTACTTGCTGCTGGAAGCATCACCACTGGCATGACCCAGCTCTCTTCTCATTATGCCCCACCTGACCCCCTCAAGACTTCCTTCCTTTCAGTCCCTGGGTTGATCCACAGGGCATTGAGGTGAACATCAAACACAGAGGGAAAAATGGGCTCTCACCTTTCCTAGGGCATGGATGACCTGAAACACTATCTGATGAATTATTCTGGATCCTGTTGTTGTGCTACCACCACTTAAAGATTGAGGAAGGAGAACATTCCTTTCATAAAAATATGAGTTCTGAAGAGTGGTCTTGGAAGTCAGCCTGACAAATTTACTGAGACCCATTGCATGTACTAGAAACAGGAAGAAGGAAAATTTGGCCTTTGCCCTTGAGAAGCTGAACTGCTGGCACATGGTCAACTACAACACCAGACAAAACATGGAGAGCCACAGAGAGTAATATACCAGAGTGGCTGGAGGACCCAGGCTGTCAATGTCACCACTCACAATGTCATGAAGAGTTTGGGTCAGAATGCAAATCAGTTCAATCCGTTACCAAGTCTCTGTTTTCGTTTGGCTGAGACTATATATGGGGGACGGGAAGCAAAACTTTCTTGAAGAAAGCAGTAGCTTGATGTACATTAGGACACAACCTCATTTTCTTATGATCCAGCCCTTTGAGTAGTACAGTCATAAATGGACCACGATGGTTCAAGGAGTGTTAAAGAGAATTAAGGACTCTGTCGAGAAGAGATATATGATGTTGTATCTTGATGAAACATATAAGAGCTGAACTGAAAGGAGAGGGCACAGAGAACAGAAGGAGGTGCACTGGTAGGAACAATATGAAGTCTGACTCCAGGAAGCCAGAGGGTGCACATAGGATCATACAGGAGCTGAGTCTAGAAGACAAACTGGAGTGAGATAGAGAGAGGCTTGCAAAAGCAGACTGAGGCGTCTGAACCTCTTTTGGCCTAAAACAGGAAGCCATTAAAGTTCTTTGAGAAGTCAGAATATGCTTTAAGACAATTGATCAGGTGTTAGCAATGAAAGCTGATCTGTAAAGAGGAGAGAGTGGAGAGAGACAGAGATAATGGTAGGTCTGGGCCAGGGAAGGATGCTAAAAAAGTGACTGGAGGTGGGGTTAAGTGAGATGTAGGGATCAAAAATGAGCACCAGGTTTGAAGACCAGGTCACAGGAGAATGTGTGTAGCACTCATGGAAGTGGCAAGGTCTGGTGAACTGGTGGAGGTCCTTTGGTGGGCTTTTCTGTTGAGGCTCTGGTGTGTAGATCAGGAATCTAGAGGCAGCAGGAGGTGGGTGTAGTAGGGTGGAGCTCAGAACAGAGACCTGAGAATCATGCTCTCTCAGCTGAGAGTTGGTACCAGAATAACACTAGTGAGAGAGGATATCACCCAGGGAGAGGTGAAGAAAGAAGACAGTCAAGGACTTGGAGAACTGCCTGTATTTCAAGGTGGGTGGAAGAGGAGCAGAATAAAGATGGAGGACATCTGGGAGAAAGAAGCTGAAGACCACAGTGCTGTAGAAACCATGGACGAGTGCAGTTCACGGAAAGCACGGCCCATGGCACCGAGTGTGGCACAACCTGATGAGCACAAGGCTCTCTTAAGAGCTAGGCTTCCCAAGGACTGTTTGAGGGATGCAGTGAGGGCACGGATGATTTCGGGTTTAGAGAGGTAGGGGTTGGTGAGGGAACGAGGCAACCGAGCTGGATGTCATTCTGAGGAAGTCTGAGGTGTAAAAGAAAGAAGAGGAAGGGACAGGGCCAAGGGGAAGACTTTTGTTAGATGGGGAGAGGAATCAGCAAATGGGGAAGAGGCAGCAGAGAGAGAAAGATGTGAAAGCCAGGGCTGGTCTGACTGATGGTGGCAGGACCTGGAGAGCAGGAACATCAGAGGTGAGCCAGGGAGAGCTCACCTGGGTGAACAAAAGGAAGAATGGACAGCTGACTAGAAGGAGCAGTTCTAAGGTGGAGGGAAGGGAAGTGGACATTGCTCACAGCACAGCCCTGATATTCTGAGTAAAGCTGGTCATCAGTGGAGGTGGACGGGAGTCAGGCTGGGGCTGGAGCCATTTCCCAAACTATATTCATTGACTTGCCCAAGATCAAAGGTCTGGAAAATGTTTAGCTTTAGGATCAGAACCCAAGTCTTCCACCTGCCAAGTTCAGTGGTCTCTCTGCTGAAAGACATTTTGAGCTTTGTTCAAAATATGAGAGTATCTCTCATATGAGATACTAGGCCAATAATATTTCATCAAGTACCCTGACATGAGCTATTCTGACTATTAAGTACAATCTGCCCTCCACTTCTATGGGTTTTGTGCAAATCCAAGGTTGCTTGAATCTGTGGTTGTGAAACCCATGGATATGCAGGGCAAACTATACCACAACACTCTATATGTAAGGGACCTGAGCAGCAGCAAAGTTTGGTATCTGTGGGGACTCCTGGAACCATTCCCTGTGGTTACTGAGAGACAATCACAAACTACTTTAAAGTCAGCTCAAGCATTTGAGACTTGCTAGAGAAGTACTGAGGATTTACTTTGTCAAGTTTCAAAATATTAATAAGATGTCTCAAAAAATTTTTAAAAGTTACAAATTAAGACCACCTCTTTTTCCAAAAAGATGCAATGAATTTTCTAATGGCCTGCTTATTTCCTCAAAATCCTGGAGTAAACTTTTAATGAAAATGATGTACCCTTTTTGCATTAGCTTAAGCCCATAGTTTTTTGTCCTTTTAGGCTAGTCGGGCGGGAGCTGCCTTGTGCACTGTAGACTGGGCAGCAGCTTCTCTGGCTTCGATCCACTAGATGTCCTTTGCACAAACCCCCTGTGAAGAGTTGTGGCAGCCAAATATGTCCTCAGAAGGAAAGTGGGAGGGGGCAGAACTGCCCCCATTTGAGAACCACTGTTTTAACCTACTGAGGCCAAGTACAGGTTTCACTATGAGGAGAACCCATAAGAGGGCTGTAACCAGATTGCCCTGTAGATCAAAGACTTTTGCCCACAGAGTAATGACTTCTGACATGGGGGATTCTGGTGGGCAACACTTTTTGGCTCCACTCTCTCCAATTCACCAGAATAACAACAGTGTAAGAAATACTTTTGTTTCATTGTCTGTTGGAATAAAATCTTACAGATAAGACTCACCAATTTTTCTCAGTGACAGGAGAGGTACTTGAAGTGTCTGCATGGCCATTGCTGGATTCTGCTTGTGGGCTGCTTTTATGATCGCCAGAGCCCCTCAGAACTAAGAGAAAACAAACAAGTGCTTAGAGACTGAGGATAAATTCAGAGGTAGGCAGGGTTTGATTTAACTAGCCATCTATTCTCTCTGCAGCACCTCGCTGCCTGTCCTTGTGCTGCTCCCTGACTTTTTGCAACCTTTGTCTAGGACACATCATCAAAACTGACTTGTTCTGTGATGACAGCCTTGCTTTGTCGTCAGTCCCAGCTGGCAAACTAGATAAAGTAACTCATCTTGTAGGAAAACAAGCCACCTGCCTATGACAATAAAGAGTGGACAGGTTGGAGGCCCCAAGGTGAGGAAGTTGGCGAGCAGCAGAACACATGAGCTGGAGTGGTGTGGTGCTAGACAGTCTTAGGAGTCCAGCTTCCAGTCCTGCTGGGCTGGGCAGAGCTGCCTGTGGATGAGGACAGTGGTCAAGAAATACCGTCACAACGTGTGGAAGTAAGTGAAAGTGTTAGTCACTCAGTTATGTCCGACCCTTTGCAACCCTACGGACTGTAGCCTGCCAGGCTCCTCTGTCCATGGGATTCTCCAGGCAAGAATACTCAAGTGGGTATCCATTCCCTTCTCCAGGGCATCTTCCCAACCCAGGGACTAAACCCAAGCCTCCTGCACGGCAGGCAGATTCTCTACCATCTGAGACAATGTGGGTAGGATTACTACAACTAGGGATTCATTTCAGGAGGAACTCAGTTCTGTACTGTGGTTGAGGACAGCTCACTGACGAGTCTCTCAAGAGTGAGAGTGACAAGTGCAATTCCTCCTTTTACGACCAGGGCAGCTGTGACTAACTAGCCATTGCCTTCTTCTCTTGACCTTTCATTTGGCTTCAAGTTCCTAACACAATGTTTCATGTCAGTGGTTCTCAAGGTGTGAGCCCCACATTATCACAGCTAATCGAAAACACATCACAGAAAGCATCAACATCACCTAAAAACTTGTTAGAAAACAAAATTCTTGGGCCTCACCCTGACCTAAATGAATCAGAAAGTCTGGCGGTGGAGGCTGGCAATCTGTGTTTTTAACAAGCCCTTGAGGTAATCAGGATCTATGTTGAGGTCTGGAAGAACACTGCTCTAGATCAACAATTCTTAATCTTGACTGTACATTAGAATCACCCAGGAAGATTTTAAATATGCCTGAACCCAACTCCCAGAGATTCTGAAACTGGTCTGGTGTAGGGTTGGCATCATTTTTAAAAAGCTTCCTAGATAATTTTAAGGTGTGGCATAAAGTTCTCATAAAACTATGAGAACCATAGTTCCACATCGTTACCACCAATCCATTAGGGTCCGAAGGAGACTCTGTACCTATTTGCTGTCCTTATTTTAGATCATCTAGAAAGAGCCAAACCAAAATACAACCAATGAAGATAATCTACATATTTTTCAATTGTGACATAGTGTGAAAGGTGCATAAATTATTGAAGGTTTCTGTTATAATGACGGAAAATATAACATGATAAAAATGGAGTGCATTAAAAGAAATATGGAAATCAATTGTTTTTGTTTTGTCTAATCTATGAAGAGTATGCTCTGATTTTATATTATTCGTTTGGTTCCTTAGGCATATTTATCTCTTGTGTAGAAGAAACGTGATTTTTTTCATTATCAGTGGTAGATAAGACCATCTGTTGTTATTACTATTGCTATAAACACCAAAAGGATAAAAAGAAAACTTTGTATGGAACATTATTACATTTTTATTATTACATACACACACTCACATGCAAATACACACTATGACCAAACAGTGAAACAACAATATTAAAGGAAGTGGGAAGCAGAAGTCAAGAAAAATAGCTGCAGCCTTTTAGAATTTCACGAACCAATCCCCTCTCCTCCCTTCCCTGCCTTCTCTTGATTGAACTCCTCTGGTTAGAGGACCAGGCAGGCTTCCCCCTCCTGGAGATTTTAAAACATTGTTTGACCCAAGCTCACTTGTAATACTGTGAGAAGCAATATAAAAGTGAGAAATGATACAAAAAGAAAAAAAGAGAAGCCAACTTTAGGGACAAAAATATGTTTCCTTATTAAGAAGGAAAATCAACAAAAATCATTTTTAATCTTGTTCTCTGGCCCAATTCAGCAGCACCAACGGCTACCACTCACTGACCAAAGCCCAGATGGTCTTGTCCACATAGGAGGTTGACATTGTTGCTGTCTGCATCTATTTTGAGATCCTCAGTATGAAAAGGGGAAATAGCAGTTAAATAGCAATTCAGAGAGGAAGAAACACAAGCTAAGCTAGGAAGACCACTAACCCCATTTGGTTTGGGCTTTCCATATGAAGGTGCTGTGTCCACCACCAGGAAGAGGGGAGGCAGTGACACCTTTATCTGACACTTAGCAAATGCCCCCAGTTACTCTGCCCAGGTTTCCAACAAAAACCCACAGAATTTCTGATCATGTAATTAAAGGGAAAACTCATTCATGCTTCTTATTCACTTGAACTTCAGTCATCAAAATATTGATTTTTGAGAGTTATTTGAAGTTTAAAAGCCAAATAGAAAGGTAAAGAATATTCTTATTAAAGATTAGACGAAGTCTGTTCCTTGTCCCTCAGCTTTGTCAGAAGAGCAGCAACAAGGATTTGAGTCAAAGAGATAAACTTAAATCAGAAATGTTGTACACTTGACACAAATATAATGTTGTAGGCCAATTATACCTCAACTTTTAAAGTTTCTTAAATGAATAAAAAAGGTTATCGAACCACTGAATTCAAAGAAAAATCCTAAATTGTCAAATACTTTTAAAAATATGTATTTGGCTGCACAGGGTCTTAGTTACATGTAGGATCTAGTTCCCTGACCAGGGATTGAACCTGGGCCCCCTGCATTGGGAGCACAGAGTCTTAGCTACTGGACCATCAGGGAAGTCCCTGTCAAATACTTTTAAGTATGTTCAGTGACAGCTGGGATAATTTGGCATCTCTCTGGCAAACTGTTAAACAAGGAGATTGGAGAAATGGAAATATGGAGAAAAAGGACAGCGTAAAACAGGGTTACTGATTCTAAGTGAACAGATCAAGCTAAAGGAACTAAACCAGTGACATGGCTGAGAAAACTAAATGATGCATTTCTATAGCAGAAATGTTCACAAAATATCAGACTTGAGCTATGTGCAGGTGTGACAACAGAGGCTCCTCCAGACATGGGTCTCCTGTCTCCAGGGAAGCATCCTGAAGTGTTCTGGTTAAATGAAATAAAGAGATACTGGGAGGGACTTCTCTGGGGAATCAAAGCCTTCCAGAGTCAGACTGAACTCTAGAGCTATTCATATTTCCCAGGAGAACTGAGGCAATTCTTCACATTTTGAAATAAAATGAAAGAGCATTTGACCATCAGGAGGAAAAAGAAAAAAAAAAACATAGCAGGTGTTGCAAATTAAAAATGCCTTTGGGGTCATTCAGGTAACACAAATGAGGCTTGTGGAGAACCAGAGGATGTACAGCCGATTTGAAAACATTTGGGTTCAATGTTTTTTGTTAAAAAAAAAAAAAAAAAAAGTTGGTCTGGCCAAACAAACCATACCTGTGTGTTGATTACAACAGGAAGACCTCCTATTTCTGACATCTGCTAGGGAGAACGGACCTAGACTGTAGGTCTGTAACATCTAGACAGCCTTCTTTTGAAATTGAAGTGTCTCCCTGTCTCACCTCCAAGCCTCCTCAAGTTCAAGAAACACTGGTGCTCCTGGGGCTCCCTTTCTTCCCTTTTTACCCTCTCCCTAACCTCCTTGCCCTGAGGTGAGGCTCCAGTTGTGCATTTTCTTGAAACCTAGGCTGGGTTGCAGATTCCAAAGAAGCTGGAAGCACCCAGACCTCACTGCTAGGCCTGGAGTTACACTGTACCTCCAAGCTCTGTGTGAGATCCAGGGCAACTCAGCCTCACATTTCATACATGTGAGCATCAGCATTAAAAGGTCGTATTTTTAAAATCATAGCTGCTTCTTCAAGCAGAAGTTCAGGGACCTTCAAACTGAAAAAATGGAGGATTCTAATATCTTTTAAATGTTGGAAAACCATTCTAGTCCAATCTCTCATTATACAATGATGGTAATTAATGGAAGGCTTAGACTAGATACTCAAGTTTTAACTTCTTGTCCACAGTATTCTTCCCCTATGAATGTGCTCAATGTATCAGTGTCAGGATCATAGAAAGATATTCCTGAGAAGCTAAACTTTCATAAGGTCTTATGGTAAATAAGATAGAAACATGTCAGTGTATGCTCCAAGAGGATGGACTGAAGAGAGGCAATTGGCAAGGAAAGCTGCCACTAGCCCATCTTCCCCAGTGACAGGTAACTGGGCACCCAGTCAGGTGCAGAGGGGTTGAGCCCCAGAGATAAGGGGCTCCCCTGCAAGGCTGCCCCTGAACTTAATCAGCTGTCACCTGTAGAAAAAAAAAAGAGTGCCAGACAGAGGGATCACATCAGGTGATTGTTTCCAGCTCTGGAATCTTCTCTGGAGTGTCCATAAATATAGGACACCCATGCCAAACTTCTAATGACCTCACCTTTGTGGTCAGCAGGCTCACTGGAGAACTGAACCTGCACAGTTCCCCTGGGACCCCCTGTGATGGTGGGCTGTGGATCACTGCTTTGGTCTGAAGGGCACCCTGTGGAATGAAACAAAACAGCATCTTCTCAAGGTTATGTCTTCCACCTGGATGAATTACCAAAGTGGGGAATACAGCATGGCTAGGGAAATCCACATGTTTCTTATGGTTTGAGGCTCTGAGGTGATGAATCTCAGCCATGGATTTGGAGCTTATTTTGAAGAGTTAACACAGTGTGGTTGTGAAAGGGCACAAGTATAGGGGATAGGAGACTTAGTAACTCTCCTGGCTGGACGCACTACCAGCTTGGTGACATGGGGTAGGCTGGGTAACCTGTCTCATTAATCGCATTGGTCAGATAGGGAGTTGGGTGACCGAGGTCATGAGTGCACCAGGTGAGGGTTCCAGGTGTGACAACTGGACAGCATTTCCACTATGTTTCAGCGGTACCACCTGAGGAGAAAAAGAGGGATGGGGCCTCCTCTGTCTCTCCACATATCTATCCTGGGGCAGGCCTCTCTTATTCCTTTTGTCTTGCAGTCCTGTTTACTGACCTTTGTGGGTCCATGGTCAACTATGCTGTCATGGAAAAGGCAGACTACACACTATCTTCAGTGGAAGAACATCACCAGTGCAGTTTTTCATAGTCCAGTTAGCTTACTTCAGTAACTACAGTTAACTTAATGCAAGGAGATCCAACCAGCCCATCCTAAAGGAGATCAGTCCTAAAAGAGATCAGTTCTGGGTGTTCATTGGAAGGACTGATGTTGAAGCTGAAACTCCAATACTTTGGCCACCTGATGCGAAGAGCTGGCTCATTTGAAAAGACCCTGATGCTGGGAAAGATTGAGGGCAGGAGGAGAAGGGGACGACAGAGGATGAGACAATTGGATGGCATCACTGACTCAATGGACATGGGTTTGGGTAGACTCCGGCAATTGGTGATGGACAGGGAGGCCTGGTGTGCTGCGGTTCATGGGGTCACAAAGAGTCAGACATGACTGAGCGACTGAACTGAACTGAACTAGCTTACTTCACAGTGGTAAACATCTAAAGACTTCCCTACCAAGACCATTAATGGCTTGGGTGGGAAAGTGCTGCAGGGATGTTCCTGGCTGTCCCAGGTCTTCTTCCATGCTCCACGACCCACAAGGTCACAATGGGTTGAAAATGTTCCTACATCTCAGACCACCTCCGGTATCTGGAGAAGCCAGGTTCTTTCCAACTAGACCCCTTGGCTTTAGAATCAACTGTCCTGCCCTCCTCTCCGCAGCAGGCTCCTCCCTGAGGTTTCAACCCTAACTCTGTCTTATCTCCTTCCTCCCTGGCCTGTGATCCAGAGGCTGCTTGCTCTCATCTTGCACCACTTCCTGACTCAGGCTGTTTCTAATTCTGCCAAAAGTGCTTCTAGACATACCATGCTAGGGTATTTGGACCTTCCTCCTCCTTCATCCTCAAATGTGTTTCTTTCTGTCCTGTCTCTCTCCCTCCTCCTGGATGGCTCTCCTCCCTCAAGCGTGGCCCTCCTGGCGGCACCGTGTCTCTCTATTCCTTGCAGGCAGCCCCATAAGTATTCTGTGCTCAGTAACGCAGGCCGCCGTGGACCACACTTAAGGAGGCACACAGAGTCCATGTCCTCATGCCGCTGGCATTCTGACACAGAGACTGAGCGTACAAAGAGACATTTATCCTGTACCTCAGAGTGTAACCTTCTTTGGAAATAGGGTGTATGCATATATAATTGGTTTAAAATACAGTCCCATTGGATTAAGGTGGGTCTTAAGCCCCATCATCAGTACGCCTATAAGATGGCCATGTTAAGACACAGGACATGTTAAGGCCATGTCAGGACACACTCTCTCGGGAGATCTGGGTTTGATCCCTGGGTCTGGGAGACCCCCTGGAGAAGGGATAGGCTGCCCACTCCAGTTTTCTTGGGCTTCCCTGGTGGCTCAGATGGTGAAGAATCCTCCTGCAATGTGGGAGACCTGGGTTCAGTCCCTGGGTTGGGAAGATCCCCTGGGTTGGGAAGATCCCCTGGAGAAGGGAATGGCTACCTATTGTCCTAAGCTCTTTACAAAAATTAATTCTTTTACCCCTACAGGAACTCTCAAAGGTACAGATCACTATCGTTTCCATTTTACAGCTAAGGAGACTGAGGCACAGGGAGCTTAAATGATTTTCCCAAGAAAGTCACACACAGCTGGAGGCTGGCAGAGTCAGGATTCAAACTCATGCAGTTTTGCCCTGAAGTCTGAATTCCTAAATATTACAGGGTGTAGCCCATTTATTTAAACATTTAAAAACCATTAACCCCCACTGTCTTAGTAATGGAAATAAAAATTCAGACTTTATTTCATTCACGTGCCTGGGCCTTTTAAGAGTCCCACAGCTCAGCTGCTGCAGGAGACGGCTCTGGCACTGCCTGGTGTTTGATGACCCACCTAGAGGACAGACACAGGCACTGCTTCCAGCAGGGACACTGCCTGGGTAGGTCTCCTGGCTGGTGAGCTACGCCTGGTGAGCTTTCCTGTCCTCACCATGGACCTGGCAGAGAGGGCGCTTACAGATGAGGTGCAGGGACCCAGGCTTCCCCTCTCACTACTGCTGGCCAGTGGAGCGACAAGCCCATGCGGTTTCTGGCTGGAGTTACAGCTGGTCAGTAGCCATTTTACTAGAATTTAAAGAGGCCAACTTGTGGGAGGTCCAACAAGCAAATGCCACCAAAAGCAGCCCAAAGTCTAATTCTTTTCTTAAAGGACAGAATCTCATTGACACATTTTTTTTTTTTTTACCTACAGCTGTATCACAAAGCCTGGCCTCTGCCCCTACCACACAAAACAAATCTAGTAATTTTAGGCCTTTGAGCATTTTCCACTCTGATTCTCCACTACTTAATTCCAAATTAATCAAACTTTGACAGAGTTCAAAGAAAGTCTCATCTGGTAACCACTTTCTCTAACTTGGAGGTTAAGGAGGGAGGCTTTCCTCTCCCCTGAAGATGAGCTCCCTGCCTGTCCTGTAGCATCACTGAGGAATTCCTATTCCCTTCAGGCATCTAAGGACAGTGGCTCTCCTGTCTCCTGACTCCCAGCAGCCTTAGGTTGGATTCACTTCTTATAATTTATGCCCTGCTTGCTTCCAAAAAGGATTGAGGCAGGGATGCTTCACAGATCATTCGCTCCTTGTGACTGTTAGTTGGACCTGGCTTAGTACTCCTTTCAAGCCTGTGGTAGGCCAGGTTTTATCTGAGACTGTCCCCCTCCCTTGCTAAAAAGTCTGTATTTTTAGAACAATTTTAGGTTCACAGCAAAATGAGGGGAAGGTACACAGATGTCCCATATACCCTTTGCCCCCACACATACTCAACCTCCCCAATTATCAACATCGCTTATCAACTGTACATTTGTTACAACTGATGAACCCACACTGACACATCATACTTACCCCAGATCCATAGTTTACATTACAGTTCATGCTTGATGCTATACATTTTATGAGTTTGGACATTATAATGACACATATTCATCATTATGGTACCATACAGGGTATTGTCAACGGCCCTAAAAATCCTCTGTGTTTTACCTATTTGTCCTTCCTCACAGCTCCTCACCCCTTGACAACTATTGATCTTTTTACTGTCTCCAAAGTTTTGCCTTCTCCAGAATGTCATACAGTTGCGGTCACACAGTAAGTATTCTTTTCAGATTGGCTTCTTTCAGTTAGTAGAAAGCATTTGAGATTCCTTCATGTTCTTGTATGTTAGTCACTCAGTCGTGTCCGACTCTTTGTGATCCCATGGGGTGTAGCCCACCAGGCTCCTCTGTCCATGGAATTCTCCAGGCAAGAATACTGGAGGGGGTTGCCATTTCCCTCTCCAGCATCGTGTCTTTAATGGCTTGACAGCTCACTTCTTTTTAGCACTGAAGACGATTCCATTGTGTGGCTGTGTCATGGTTTATCCATTTACCTACAGAAGGACACCTCTGTTGCTTCCAAGACTTGGTAATTATAAATAAAGTTGTCTTAAACAAACATTCCTGTACAGGTTTTTGTGTGGACATAAATTTTCAGCTCCTTTGGGTAAATACTAAGGAGAATGACTACTGGATTACATAGTAAGAGTATGTTTAGTTTTAAGAGAAATTGCCACATTCTCTTCCAAAGTAACCACATCATTTGCATTCTCACCAGCAGTGACAGTTCGTATTGCTCCATATTCTCACCAGCATTTGGTGCTGTTAATGTTCCAGATTTTGGCTATTCTAATAGGTGAACAGTGGTATCTCGTTGATGTCTAAATTTTATTTCCCTGATGATATATGATGTAGAGTATCCAACTGTCTTCCCATCTTTTGAAGGAAAAAAATTCAGTATTTTTATGTAGTCTATATGACCACCCAAAGAGCATCCAGCAGAGTGTTCTGAATGAAAGGATGTTCAAAATACATTTTGAGGGAAGGACAGGAGATCAGGAGTTATGCAGTCTGAATTGCAGGGAGGTTTCTTAGCCACAATCTGTAAAATGAGGTAAAATCTCTAACCTCCTTCTCAGCATTACTATGATATTATAGGAATAAGGAAACTGGAAGTCCTTTGTGTGAATGTATGAATTGTAAATTGCTGTGCAAAAAGTATAAGATATTATAAAAATAAGTATTTCTATTGGTTAGTCAAGAAGGAAGCAACTCCTACTTCCAGTATCATTCTGGCTTCTTATAAAACAAAGTTATTTATTTTCCTCTAAATTTTTCTTAAAAAGACAAAGCTCCGAATATTTACAGTAGCTTTATTCATCATCACAGGAACTGGAAACAAATGTCCTTTAGCTGGTAAAGGGACTTAATTGTGGCAGACCCGCAGATCAGAATTCTGCTCAGCAATGAAAAAGAACAAACTACTGATAATGCAGCAACACTGATGAATCTCCAAAGCATTAGGCTAAGTGAAAGAAGTCAGATTCAAATATCTACATACTATATGACTTCACTTACATGGTATTTTAGAAAACATAAAATTACAGGGACAAGAAAACCAGTAGTGTTCACCAGAAGCTGGGTTTGCGGAAGGGATGGACGACAGCAAGGGCATGAGCGAACTCTTTGGAAACATCTTTTTCTTGATTGTGTTGGGGGTTACCTGACTATATGTGATCATCCAATTTTATCAAACTGAGTTTCACTATATGTAAATTATACCTCAATAAATCTGACTTTTAAAAATTTACCAAATTAAAAAAAAAAAAGAGGGTAAAGCCTCCTTCTCCCCAAACTGGATTGTTTCTGGACAGCAGGATTCAATTGCTTCTAACCCACTAGGAGGAGAGTCCGGGGGAAGAGCCTTGCTGTCAACGAGGGACACATCACAAAACGTTTGCATCACTGACCGTAGCTGGTTTTGACACTAAGCACTTGGCTCAAAGTCTATGAAATTAGCAGGCTGTGGTTGCTTATACATCTCACCCATCACAACTTTATTGACGAGAATGGCTACCAGCTGTCACATCTGCCTCCGCCTCTGTGCTTGGTGAGTCAGACTGCATGGCCACAGCAAATCAAGCCACGATCCTGCTATGGCTCTTCATGTTGGGGTTTGAACTCCTGGCCAAATGGCTGTTGCTCAGCTGTTATGCTGCCAATCACCCGTCACCGCGGGTTAAATGTGATAGGCTCACCCATATCTTCCAACTCTTCAGACATCTCAAAGGCAACTTGCCTTCCACAGCAGGAGGCAGCAGTCTTGGTGATATTTAACTCCCAGATTTTAGAATTTCTGACTTCTGGGAGGGGGTACAGAGGACACTTGCTATTTTACAGAACAAGCTGCAAAAGGGTCTCAAACCCATGAGTGAGAAAAATGACATCAGGAGCATATCACCTAAGT
The DNA here is from genome assembly GCF_023699985.2 of Odocoileus virginianus. Taxonomy (NCBI): domain Eukaryota; kingdom Metazoa; phylum Chordata; class Mammalia; order Artiodactyla; family Cervidae; genus Odocoileus; species Odocoileus virginianus. The sequence continues at coordinate 19,504,177 of NC_069686.1, forward strand.
CATAACAATTTTGAGGTCACTGAAAAATTTATCCACACAAATGAACCAAGCTCTTGGCATGATAGATCATATCTCATTACAGAAAGAAAGCCACTTGAAATCTTTCACATGCTATTGCTGTGTTTTAATTTTTCCCTGTCAGATAGGCAAAGACATAAGATTCAGAAAAATTCTCTCTTTTATAAAGGTTTTATTATAACTGTATTTGAGATCTGACATGCACTATCTTTTCCTCCAAAAGTGATAGAAATAGTTTCATCTTTCTGAAGTTACAACATTATTATTCTAATCATGGAAGAGTATTTCACAGACTGATTTTTTTTTCCCCTCAAGTAACTTCATACTTAGGAAGTGGGGACAGAGAGGAAATTGACACTTGCTGAATAGCTGCCATGTGCCAGGTCCCATGTGGGATACTTTGTGTAAATTACCTGCTATGATCTTCACAACAGTCCTGAGAATTAGACCTTAATGAGTCCCATTTTGTAGCTAAGGAAACTAAGGTTCAGAAGTTAAGCAATTTCCCCTAAACCATATGACAAACCTGGTGGTACAGCCAGGATTTAAAGTAATTTTGACTCCAAAGTCCACATGCCTAGGATGGTATATAAAACTCTCCCCAAAGCTTTGACTGGTGTCATATCCAAGATGGAAACCAATGTTAGAGCTGGTCTGCTAAAGAGAGCATTGGGTGAAGACTCAGAACAGGGCTCTGATATTAGTCATTAAGCTCACATAACACATAAGGGGAGACAACTTATGTAGACTCTGTGCTTCTGTTTCATCTGTTTGGGGAGAAAACAAAATCTGCCTTTCTACACACAGTAGTCTTTCGGGGAAAAAAGTTCAACAATTCTTTGCACAGCACAATTAATTCTCCCCCTAAAACTTTCTTTACTATTATTTGGACAGAGTCCAAAAGCTAATAAGGGTTTCGTAAAATGTGACATCACATTTTATGATTCTGTGTGAAAAAATAAAAGACATAAATGCAATTCAAGAGTGTTGTTGACATTATTACTAATCAATTATTGACTATAATGCTGCTTCACTCAATGGTGAGGTGGTAAAGCTACCATCTGAAGAACTGCCTTTTTGCAGCCAGATTCTGGAGCTCTACATGCAGTCCATAAGGGAGGAAATGATTCCCACCTGAAGAGGCTCTAGCCATGGGTTTACTCTGAAATTTAACCTTGAGTCCTGGGATGCCAACCGCTGCACCAAAGTTTCATCTTCAGCATTTCCATGCCATGTCAGTATGATATCAGGAAAAAGCAGACCTCAGTTCCACACTGGCTTTGAAGCTTATTCTCTAACTGTTAATTAGGTTAACAGTACTTTACATGCTGGGTGTTTAATCCTAACATGGGCAATAATTTGATTTCAGAACAAAGGACATTCCTTTGCATCACAATTTACTTCATGGTGAGAATTTTACTGCTTGTGCCCAGTGAGGTTTTGCAGAGCCCATTTCTTGACAGAAACCTCAAGGCTAAGGCCAGACCTGTCTCTGCTATACACCACTTCCCTGAAGCCATGTTTCTGGAGCTCTCTGTATGTCCTGACCCAGCTCACAGACAAGGCACATTTTCCCAAAGTAAATCACAATCCTTAACCCCCCCAAACATTCTCCTTCTCTAAGAAGTTATGCCTGTGGTTGTCAGAAACCAGTCACAGACCTTTACTTACAGAGAGTCAGAGAAGGCCAAACAGTGCAAGCGGACTCTGCAGCACCCTCACATAGCCTGAAAGGCACCTTCCTTCAGTTAATCAGAGGTTTGGAAGACAGTGGAGCAAGTGTGAGCTCTCCGTTCATCTCTAGCTCAGGTGTGCCAGTTAATTCCTTCTCCTAGATGTTGTTTTACTCTTGTGTGGAAATGGCCTGAAATACCAGGAATGGAGAGGCAGCTGGCCCCTGCCAAAAAGAGTTTGGAACTTTTCTTCAATCACATTTTGAGAAATCACATTTTTTGTGCAAAACGACCAGGAATATTTCCAAAGGTCAGAAACAGAATGAGTGAAGAAACAATGGAATAGGAAGGAATGATAGAGATGCATAAAGGAGCATGCTTGTTTTCCTCCTATGTGTCCAAAGTGGATATTTTCCCTCACTGGGTACATTCATTTGACTTTCCTTTACTGTTTGACTGGCGATCAACAACGTGCTTATGCACAGATTCATCAAACTGAAAAACATCTGCCTAATCATTTTTACCTTCAAGAAGCTTGGGCCATTTCAATGTATTGTTGCTGGTTGTTTAGTCGCTAAGTTGTGTCTGACTCTTTTGCAACCCCATGGATTGTAGTCCACCAGGATCTTCTGTCCATGGGATTTCCCAGGCAAGAATACTGGAGTGGGTTGCCATTTCCTCCTCTGGGGGATTTTCCTGACCCAGGGATTGAACCCATATATCCTGCATTGGCAGGCAGATTCTTTACTACTAAGGCACCAGGGGAACCCATTTCAAAGTATATCCTCAGCTATATATTATAATGATTTTGACTCTTTGGTGTTTAACAGAATTCCCTTCCAAGGAGTGCTGACATAGCATAGAGTACTTGATTATACAAACAGCGTCCATTTGAGGGAAGCATGTTTTTTAATCCTCTGTGTTGAAGATGAAAAATCTGAAGCCCCAAACTAAATCCCATTGTTCACCTTGAGAGTAGCTCCAGCATAAAGCAGTTACTTAAACAGTAGTTGAATAAGTGAATGAAATAAAGAAATTTCCTAATTTAAAATATAGTTGTTCTGTACACCTAGGGATATTTCTGGAAATCTAGTTCTAGGAAATTATTGCAACAACCCAGTCATTGCCAACCCACCAACAATGCTAAAGGAATCAGCCTTTCAAAATTAGAAAAGACTAGGAGGAAGGCTTACCCTGAGAGAGGTTTAAAAGTTCAGGCGTTTTAAGTATTAAAACTTGCTTCTGTCATGATGTGGGGTCAGACTTTTAAAAGAAGTTAACCTGGAGAAGGAGGAGAGCCTGTCTGGATTCTGTGCTTGCTTTCCTCTTTGGAAACTGCATTTAAAGCAATTCCCATTGGCTGGCGTCACATGATGTGCCCAGGGGTTCCAGCTGCAGCTGGTTTAAAATGCCTGCTCACAGGCTCAAGGAAGAGGGCCTCTCAGCCTTAGCAGGACTGAGGATGCTATTACAAAAACCACTCCCCTCAGAGGGCATTAGAAGGAGAAATGGCAATAGATTTTAGTGCTGTTATCCCTTGTAGGACCAAGGAGGGGAGTAAGTAGGATGCTGATCAGATAACAGAGAGAAAGAGAAAACAATTTCCAAAGCACTGAAGCAATTAGATGAGAAAGTGTTATAAACCAATGGGCTCTTCCCGCTCCTGGAGGGCTGGGGGAAAGAGGGGGAGAGAGGCTGTGAGAGCCAGCTCCTCCTGGAGACACCCTTTGAAGTTCCTTCCCAGTCCCTCAGGCTCCACTGTCACTGAGGGCTTCTCCCCTGTGAGATGAGGAGCCTGGCACTTTGCTCTTGCTTAAAAAACAGCTTTTGAGTCAGAGGGTTAATTTTTAAAAATTGTGCTGTCAAAAACTTAGAGAATGAGACACTGTAGATCTTTTAAAAAAAAAATTCCCTGCAGGTTTTTTGTTTTGGTAGTATTTACTGAGGAATGTATGCAATTTTCTTTGACAAAATATAGTGATATCCATTCTCTGAAACTTAAGAATTCATTAAGAAAAAAAAAAACAACAATAATACATTAGTGATGGGGTGACAACTATTAGTTTTTACTTAGAATACCCCATCTATCCAAACAGGAATATGTTTGCAATTATTTTTCTGATTAAAAAAGTACATATTTTAAATTGTTTTATTATGTTTCCCCATAGCAAGAACCTATTATCAGCATTAATCAAAAATAAAAACACAATAAAGCTTGCCACTTCTCACCAAGGTGACATTTGAAGTTGTTTCCCTCTCCTTGAAAAAAGAAACCGAGGAAGGCTACTTTTGCCCAGATCCTCAGCAGGCTCTCTCCCGGTGAACCCGCATCTCACAATGGCCCTTTATTGCCGGCACAATGTTGTGCACACAGGAAATGTGTGTGCATGTGCCTAGCATGTTTCCCCATTTGTTTTCTTTTCCAGCATTGCTCACTGGCTGGTGAACAGTTCAGGCCCACAGAGAGCTTGAGACCACCAGCTCATGTATTTGAAAGGCATCTGTTTATTTTGAAAATGCAAATGAGGCCTACCTCAAAGACTGACAGGCAGGAAAATACCAGGGAGCAAAGGGAGAGGTTTCCAGTCTGGAGCCCTGTCCCTCCCTCGATCATGCCCGCTGAGATCACTCGCCATCAGAACCACTTGAACAGCTCCGGGAGTCTGAGCGAACGGCCCACAATTCAAACGAGCGGCTCGTCTCTCCCAAGTCTAGCCCAGCAGATCATAGCTCACCTGATTTAAAGTACTGATGGAGTCATTTCCAAAAAAAACCCTGGGACTTGGAGATGGTGGTGCCCAGGCCAAGTACTGCCTGGAGGAGGGCCCCTAACGCGGACACAGGCCTCCTAACAGCCGCAGCCCTGTCCTGGGGACAGATTCTGGAGAAAGCCCGGGAAGGTTAATACTCTGACTTTGATCTCTGTCAAGGCATACCAGCAAGAATTAATTTACATTTCAGATGAAAAAGGTTGACAGCATGAAAAGGCATCTTGTTTCTGGTATGTGAATGTGCCGTAATAGATCGGGAATTCTGAAAGGAAGTTCTGAGGAAGCTAAAGGGATAAGCCGAGCGGCTGCTTTTATTGGGAAGGAGATGAAAGGAAAACAAATTTCAATATGCGCCGCTCTGTAGCAACATGTAGGCCAAATGCTTCCTAAATTTCAAGGGCTATTCTTTCAAAAACTATATAACAGAGCATTGCAGCATGATTTAAAAAAAAAAAAAAAAGACAATAGGCCAGAACCTGAAATATAAACCAAACACATTGCAGTCTACATTTCAAATGAAATGATTTGTTGAAAAAATAATAAATTAGAGAATAACCTTAGAAAATATCCAGAGAAGGTTGTATTGTGATAGCATCCCGAAGCCACTTCTGCAGGATTCAAAAGTAACAGTACCCCTATATTTAGGGTTTGTTCTACTTGAAATGTCCCAGGGACATGAAGAGCTTGTAATGAGAGGATTATACTTTAGGAAGAGCACACCCCAAAACAGAGACATTGGAATGAGCTGCCTTGCTTTTAGATCAACACCGCCTTTGAATTGAAACATAATGAAAACATTTCCAAGTAAAAGTAATCTGCCCATAAAATTGCAAATGTCGTTACCCTATCTGAGTATCTTTACCACTAACACAAAACCAGCCCCTCAACTCCTGTCTGTGATGTTGGCTGAAGGGCAACGAGACATTGCCCGCCTTTGCTCTGGCTGTCACACTCTCCTGCCAAGAGGGTGAGGTGGTGTCAGTACCACCCTCAATAACTACATGCCTGCCCAAGCCCATGGGGACTCGGAAGCTCCCAATATCACTTGATATGTGGGACACTAGCTGCCAGGCTAAGAAGGAGGTTGTTTCCAAAGTTTAAAAAAACAGAAGCTACTTAAAGAAACGTGTTCTCTCTAGTCCCACGAAACAAAAGGACCCTTCATAGTGTACCCACCCCACAGGTGCTGCGCTGAAAAGATGCAGCCGAGTGTCCTGGTATAATGGAGCCACTCACCCATCTGTTCTTATGCATGTTCATGTGGCAATAACGGAGTCCAAAAGGGAGCCATCTAAAGATGATTTTCAGAGAGGGAAAATTTGATTTATGACCCTACATACTTTATGATAAGGGAATCAACAATAGATAAGCTCAAAGTTTATATCTGAAAATATATGTTAGGCTTTGGCAGTATCTGAAACCCTCTCTCTCTCTCTGCTGCAGAGTCCACTGGCCTGGTCACTTCTCTCTCGTTCCATCTCTGATATCTTGTGTTCTCAGAGCCCGGGTGTATGTGCTCTGGGGCCTAGCTCTTCCAAAGCCTCAACTAGGCACATGCAGCTTCAAAAGACAGAGGGAGCTGAGCCCCACAACTCCTGTGGATATTGCCCTTTGCAGAAGAGCAGAGTGACCCGGGAGCCAGAGCTTGAGGTGCTCAGGCAGCTACAAGCTGAGCCGCAGCATGCTAACCCCATGGGGCCCAGAGGACCACTGAAGTCACACACAGGCCTGGGTGTGGGAAACACAGTTTGCCAGGCAAGTACCTGAGTTATTCCTCTCTCTGTGCTATGAAGAGACAGGCTGAGCATATAGTTAGAGAATTCCAAGTTTGGAAGACCTTTCAGACCTTTCTAGCCAATGTTCTTGTTTGCAGACAAGTGACTCCAGGAGGGGAAGGGAATTGCTCAGTTGGCACTATGGAAAATGGACTCTATCCAAAGTGTCTGTGAATGAGTGCTGACTCGGCCTCTGACTAGCTGTGTGACTATGGACAAGTTATTTCACTTCCCTGTGCCTTGTTTTCCCCCTCTATAAAACTGGGAATACAAGAGAACCTACTTGGAGCATTCTTAGCCAAGGTATGGCACGCGGCCAGTGCTCTCAATCATCACATGGAGAGGGGTGAATCAGAACAAACGCTAGACCCCACCAGAACTCTTGACTCCTCTTCCAGTGCTCCTGAATTATTAACCTTTCAGCTTTTTGAAACTCATATGAACTTAATCACAGAAGATTTCCAAGTGGATACTATGAAAATGATGTTTTAATTACCTGCGTGAATATGAACAGCAGACTCACTCCTTCTGTTGCTTATTTTCTTAAATTTCCTCCGAGCATCATATCCTCTCCAGGCTAAAAATATAAAACCATGTGCTAGGAATGACATTAATTTAAGAACGTGCCAGAGAATTGATATAAGCTGTTTCCCTCCAATCCTCTACCCCTCTCCTCCTCCCCACTGCTTTCTCACTGAACAAAATAAGCAGAGCTACGTGAGTGATGGTGGGGCCTCTATGTACTCTCAGCTCGGCCTCCAAGATGCTTTTGAGAAGGAGTCATTTTGGTTCAGGCAGTGAATTTCCACAACCTCTGGATTCCACTTATGAATCACTTGGAGCCCTGTCCAGGTGAGGTGGGGCCCTGTCATTCCAACCCATGGAGGAAGCTCTGCCTTCAGGACTTGAGGGGTAGGAGAGGACTGGAATGGCCTGACTCACTCTGTATTTTTTATTGGGAGAAAGGTAGAACACATGAAAATTGAAGGAGAGAAAAATAAATAATAATGATTAGTAGCATCACATTTGCATTTGTGGAGGGGGGACTATGTATAGAACTGCGTTCAGGGAAGGAATGCGTGACGGAAAGGGAAAATGCATGGGAAACGAATGAAGAGAAGAGAAAGGGAACAAGGGGCTGGGGGCAGGGTGTTGAGTCCTTCAGAGTACCAGGCACTGAACTGCTACCAGGAGCATGACCAGCTCTCCTTTCCACTTCCTCCCTGAGCGCTATAGCTCTCCACGTCACTGAATGAGGTCATGAAGTCCAAGTGGACGTTATGATTCTGGGTTACAACAACACAGAGGAAATCATCTGCTGTGTTCAAGACCTGGGACAACTGCCTGCAGTAGCACAGGAACTCAGACACTATTTGGGACACAAATGACACGTGTGTGCCAAGAGACACTGACAGGGCTGGGCGTATGACAGAGCCTAGTGATTAGCTGCCAAGGTTTACAAGCTCTGTCTGAGCTAGAAAAGCCTCCTGGATGTGACAGACAGTAGCAATTCTGATGATGAAAACCTGGTAATGGACATGAAGTGTGTATGAGGTGGGTCAACTGGGAGCTGGGGCACATGTCTGTGTGATTTGCGTTTTACATCCATCCACTGCTACTGCGTCTATCTTGCCATGGGTAGGGATGGCTCGTTTGCTTATCTGGAGGTCAGAGACTGTGGCAGTCTTGCTCACAGCTGTACCCCCAGCACCAAGCACAAGGCCTGGCCTGCAGTAGATACTTGATAAATATTTGCTGAAGGCAGGAGGGAGGGAAGAAGAGGAACCACTGAGAAGAACAAAAGGTGAGTGCCCTCAAGCACTTAACGAAATGCCAAGATTCAGGGCTGTTTACCTGACTGGATGGCAACAGCCCCCTTCTCTCTCTTCTCTCTGACTCTTCTGTATCTCCTGGCTCCCAGCCACCCCTTGGCATAGGCCTGCAGCACAACCACTCTGCCTATGACTTCCCGCAGCAGCAAATTTAACTGCTCGACATGATAATACTTGAGAAAAACCTGAAATAAGACATCAGTTTTAGCATTACATATAGGCTCCCAAGAGCTCCTCTGGTGCTGAGGGTTAAAGAAGTGTGTTAGTTGCTCAGCTGTGTCTGACTCTTCGCTACCCCATGGACTGTAGCCCACCAGACTCCTCTGTCCATGGGATTCTCCAGGCAAGAACACTGGAGTGGGTAGCCATTCCTTTCTCCAGGAGATCTTCCTCACCCACAGATCAAAACTGGATTTCCTATATTGCAGATTCTTTACTGCATTCTTTACTGTCTGAGCCACCAGGCTGAGATAAATCCTGCCAATGATTCTTCAGTGGTAAAGAAACCACCTCCCCATACAGGAGATGTGGGTTTGATCTCTGGGTTAGGAAGATTCCCTGGAGAAAGAAACAACAACCCACTCCAGTATTCTTGCCTGGGAAATCCCACGGACAGAGGAGCGTGGTGGACTACAGTTCATGGGGTCGCAAAAGAGTCAGACATGACTGAATGACTAAACAACAATAACAGACTCCCACACAGAAATTCATTCTGCTCCAACAAATTAACATAAATATTAAAACATCATCTAAATAAAGTTTACAGTGACTTGATTTATGCTAACATTACTGATTTCTTGGAAGCAAATATAATTAATTCCCCTTGTAAGGTTGAGCCAATGTGGGACTATTAATGTACACAGACGATGAAGTTAACAGGGTTTTAGGAGATCCTAAATGTTCTCCAGGCTGGCCTCAGTTCTGCCATGAGTTCCATTTTCTCAGCTTGATCTTTTCCCCCTCAGCTCTGATAGAGGTGTTAAACCAGAAAAACTGACCAGGGCCGACAGAAGTTCTGAGGGAATGGGGCTTGAATGGGCCACAGTGATCTAATTTCTACCGAGGAGCAGCAGCATTGCCATCCACAATCAGGCTAAGGCTGGCATTGTAGGGCAATTCAGAGTGGACCACAAAAACCTGGAATCTTGCAGGAATATGTTTCCCCAAATTAAAAGCTAGATGTGATGAGACTACTAATCAGAGTGGGCAGTAAACAACACGAGTCTAATGAAAAAAAGACAAAAGTATAAAAGATACTCATTATTGTCATTAACATGATTTGTGTATTTGCCTGAAGTGCTGGAATAAGCAGCACTGAAGAAAAGGACATTTAAAAATGAGCTCAAAAATCTCATTCTAGAAATGTTAAATGGTTCTCAAAGTATATGCAGAACAGGAAGCAAACTCTCCTCTTTTGGCCCCTGAGGTCCTAGGACTCCGGACCCAAGACCAGCAAAGATCACTGTTAGGTTGGGGTCTTGTTTGGTAAGTTACAAAACTTACAGAGCTATTCAAATCACTGATAAGAGACCGAGGTACACAGCAGAGTATCTCAAGTGACAATCTAAACAACAAAGAAAGAACTACCTTTGTTTTTCCCAGCAGCCAGTGATCTAATCTGGACTTTTCCAAGATAGCGATGCAACTCTCTTTGCTAGCAAGAGGTGTTTGATGTGCTCTGAATGCCAAGTAATAATACCTACAAAATAGAACAGTGAAATAAAGCATTTTTAGTCACCATTTGATTCAGTATCATAGAGTTGCTCTGGGCCCATTGACATGTCTTGTTTTTTAATATCAAATATTTGTTGAGCATAAATAATAGTGTACTAGGTAGTGGAAGATACACAATTCATGCTTATTGGCTCTTATCTACTTTCATATTTTCTGCTATGTGTATTTTCCTTTCAGTATTGCTTGTAATTCATATTCAAAGCATACATGGCATCTTTTACATGCAAAATCAAAGTATCTAATCCTTTAAAAAACTGAAGTTTAGACAGCTCTCCCAGTAAAAGTTATCATTTTAAATGTATTAATCTTTTAAAAATAATTTGTCATCTCGCTGTATGAATTTTGGCTCTGCTTTGAAAATTCCATCTGAAGCAATGTGTAGATAGCAAAAATGATCACAGCCTGACACTACTGATTCTGTCTGTTAAGCTCTATGTCTCTCTCAAGGTAAAACGTGGGTATGTTTTTTTGAGACAACCACCAAAACCACATCTGTCTTCCTAAATTACTCATTTTAATAAACTTCCATACTTTCAGATGAAAGAGTTTCTGGGTAGATTCAAAGAACATGACCAAATTATATATATATATACATATATATGTGTGTGTGTGTGTGTGTGTGTGTGTGTGTGTGTGTATATATATATATGTAAGCTTGTATATATATATATGTCCATAGGTATGTCTATATACATGTATATGCATATATATGTACATGATGTTGAATATATTATCTTTTTAGAAAACTTTACCTTAGCTTTTCTTTTACAAACTTTCAAGCATCTTTCCTTTGCTCCTTGTTGCCATCTGTAATTAAATTCAACCACTTGGAAGTATTTCTTTGTCAGAGGATTTTCCTGTCATTCCTCGGACAAGGGTGATCTGTTATTTTAGAACTGCTTTAAAATGTAGAGCCATTTTTACTTTTTAAGAAAATCACCAAAATAAAAAATATGTCCTTTCCTCTTACCAAATATCCCCATGCTTTCTGTTTATGGAAAGATGAACATACTTGATTAGCACCTGAGCCATTTAACTTTATCTTTGTGCTACAAGATTGTTCTGCAAGTTTGCTCAAATGCTCGAATGCTGATTTTGCTCAAAACATTTGCATTCAGAGATTCTGAGAATGTTTCTAAGACTCTGAGTCTCTGTTTCCACCTTTGAGGAAGAGAAGCAGTTTTCTCTCAGAACCCCTGAATGGTGGCCAGGACCATGCTAGGTCATCTGGCCAAGCCCAGGAGCCTGTTCACAGCAGACGTTCCTGGAGCTAGGTGGGAGGAGGGACAGCCAGGGGTCAGGCTGAGGTCTGGGCAGTTCGTGGCATCAGCACATATTCTTTAGCCTTAGTTTCTCAAGGACTGTAGTTTGAGTCATGGGTTCTTAGATTTGGCTTTGGCTAAAGCAAAAAGATTGTGTACTAGAGTGCATGGGGATGGTAGAAATAGATGGCAAATCTCTATGGGGTGAATGTTTTGGGACAGGTAATGTACAGATAGCTTAAGATGTAAAAGTCACTGATAAAAGCAAGACTTCCCTACTCTCTTTTCCTTTAGTCCTGGCCATTTATAAAATGGACTATATGCTATAAATAATAAATGGCATGATTATATGTTTATAATATGATTAAGGGCTTCCTTGGCCTTAATCAGACAGGCTTGCTCAGGATGATTGCTCAATACTCTTGGTGATGAAACATTTAAAGAGAATCTAATGAATGGCCAGAACTATGCAGTATGTGAGATTACAAGATCTGTTGTAACTATCCATTCAAGGGTTTATCCTTGTTTTGGGGGCATCCATGGATGCTTCTTAGCAATTTCTAAATAGGCAGAATATATCTTGAATTAATATAAATATTAGAAATTAACTTTGATTTTTAGCACTTCAAATCTCTTATTATGATAATAACATTCATATGTAGATTTTAGTTCAGGAAGAGATGGATAACAGTACTGTCAAGATGTGAAGATTTCAAAAAACATTAAGGAAGCATTTAAGTGATATGTCTACAGTAGTCAGGTCAGAGAAGTATGAGTACAGTGTGTTTTCTCCACAGAGTATTCTAACAGATAATACGGTTAAAAACAAGACAAGACAAACAAGCACTTCGACTGAGCTTCTCTATGCTTCAACACTTCAATATAAGGGCAAAAATGAAATGAAAGGCACAAAGATAACAGGTCTGCCACCAAGGGGACATCTTTTCGAGATCCATTCCACCCCCTTCTTGAAGCAGCTTGATGAGTTAAATAAGCAGGAGACAATGAAACAGCAAAATAATACATGTAAAGATTTGTCTTGAGGGTCTGAGTACTTGAGAACAATATAAAGATCAGTTCTATCTCTCTATTCAAGAGTTCTATCCTGAGCTGTTCACCAGTTCTGCCCTGAGCTATCTCTGATAGGTAGAATTCATCTCTCAGATTGGAGTTTGAGCCCTGAGTTAAGAGTGAGAAGGTCTTTCATCTCTAACCACAGGTAAGTCTCTTGTATCTGAATTTTCACAGGGAGCAATGGGAAACAGATAAGTGGTGGGGGGGAGGGTGGTGGAAGACTCTATGAAAATCTGGTAAAAGCTATAAACATTTTTTCTCAGGAAAATGCTCTTGATACAACATATTGCACATAGTATCAAGGGTTCCACATAGTTCCTGTTGGCCCTCCAATGACCTAAGAGCCCTTTCCTATTTCAGAGCTCTATGGAAAGTGATAAATTTTACAAGACCTTATCTTATTAAAACATGTAAGTTATTAAAAGAGTAACTATACAGTTGAAAAATATCTCTATCCAAAAATGTTAGTTTTCTGCCTAAAATGTTTTATTGTGTGAAATACAAATTTTTCAAGGAAGAGTTTTTAAGCTATTTAAACTAGATGTACCAGTTACTACATAACAAATAACTTCAAAACTTAATGGGTTAAAGAGCAGACATTTACTGTCTAACAGTTTGTGAGGGTCAGGAATTTAGGAACAGCTTATCTGGGCATTTCTGGCTCAGGGTCTTACATGAGATTACAGTCAAGATGTTGGCCAGGGCTTCAGTCATCTAAAGGCTTGAGTCTCTATTTTTAAGATGGTGCCATCACAAGGCTAATGGTAAAAAGCCTTAGTTTCTTTCTGTCTATTGACAGGATGCTTCTCAGTTCCATGCTACACAGGCCTCTTCAGATGACTGTTTCAGAGTCTTCGTAACAGAAGATGGTTTCCACCAGAACAAGGGATCCCAGAGAAAAAGCAAGAAGGAATCTGTCATGCCTTTTATGACTGAGGCTTAGATGTGATACACCATCACTTCTTCCATATTCTTCTACTCATAAGAAGCAAGTCACCAAGTCCAGATTACATTTAATGAGAGAATTTAAGGTTTACCTCTTAAAGGGATTTAAGTATCAAGGAATTTGTGGCCATATCTTTAAACCACTGCAAAGAATCTCTCTGAATCATCAACTCTTATCAAAAAATGCACAAATATAAAATAAGTTAAAAGTAAAAGAAAAAGACATACCATACTAATACTAGTCAAATTAAAACTGGACTGGCTATATCAATATAAACAAAGTAGATTTCAGAGCAAATAAATATTATGAGGGATAAAGAAGTTTATTTCATAGTGATAAAGAGGTCAACTCATCAAAAAAACTAAAAATTCTAAGCATTTTTTCACTTAAAAACACAGCTTGAAAACACATGAGCCTAAAAGTATTAATGCCACAGGTGCTAATGCTGTTAATTGTGTCTTGTTAACAATACACAATTATAGTCAGAGAATTCAGTACCCTCTTCCAATAATTGATAGGACAAGTAGACCAAAAAAAAAAAAAAATCATCAAGGATATGGAAGGTTTGAATAACCAACCTAACCTAACTGACATTTATAGAAAATTCCAGCTAAAAATAATAGAATACATTTTCTTTTCAATTACGTATGAAACACCTACCACAATAGGCTATATTCTGGGCAAAAAAACCTATGACTTAGTCACACAAGGTACATTCTCTGTTCATAGCCGAATTAAATTGGAAATCAAGAAGATACCAGGAAAATTCCCAAATATTTATGAACAGACTTCTATGAAAAAATAACCCATGTATCAAAGAAGAAATCAAAAGAGAAATCAAATTGATCAAATGTATAAGAAAACACAACCTGTCAAAAATTTGTGGGATACTGCAAATGTAGTAGTATTTAGAAATATATACCATTAAACACCTATAACAAAAAAGAAGAATGGTCTCAAATACATGAGTTCAGCCTCTAACATATATTAGGAAAAGAACAAATAAAACCCAAAATCAGCAAAAGAAAGGAAATAAAGACCATAGTGAAAAATCATTGAAATAAAGAAGAGACACTGAATGAAATTGAAAGGTGTTATTTGAGAAGGTTAATGAAATTGGTAAACCTTTAGCCATACAGGTTAGGAAAAGGAAAGAAAACAAAGGTATGAGATTGGTGATATTCTATAGATTCTACAAATATTAAAAATACAATAAGGGAATATTAGAAACAACTTTGGGGGCCTCCCAGGTGGGCCTAGTGGTCAAGAACCTGCTGCCAATGCAGTAGATGTAAGAGACGCGGGTTTGATCCCTGGGTCAGGAAGATCCGCTGGAGGAGGGCACAGCAACCCTCTCCAGTATTCCTGCCTGGAGAGTCCCATGGAAGGGGGAGCCTGGTGGGCTACAGTCCACAGGGTCACAAAGAGTCGGACACGACTGGAGCGACTTAGCATACAGGCACAAACTTTGTCATGTTAACAAGATAAAAGAGAAAAAACATATGATCCTACTAAATGAGGAAAAGGATTTGACAAAATCCAACATCCAACACTAATTGAAAAAAAAACAGAAAGAAACTTTTCAACAAGCTCAATTCAAGGGAATTTCCTCAATCTGAAAAAAAGTATCTATGAAGACCCTACAGCTAACATCACATTTAATGGTGGAAGACTGAATGCTATTCCCCTAAGCTTAGGAGCAAACAAAGGATGTCCATCGTTACCACTTCTATTCAGCATTGTAAAAGTTCCAGCCATTGCAAACAACAGAAAGAAATAAAAGGTATATCTATAAGAATGGAATAGTAGAACTGTCTTAATTTGAAGATGACACATTATCTATGTAGAAAATCCAATGGAATCTATGAAACAAAAACAAAAAATCCTACCAGAGCTAATAAGTGAATTTAGTAAAGTTATAGGCTACAGATCAAAACCAAGATCAAGGCATCCAGCCCCATCACTTCGTGGCAAATAGATGGGGGGAAAATGGTAACAGTGACAGACTTTATTTTCTTGGGCTCCAAAATCACTGCAGATGGTGACTGCAGCCATGAAATTAAAAGACGCTTGCTCCTTGGAAGAAAAGTTATGACAAACCTAGACAGCATATTAAAAAGCAGACATATCACTTTGCCAACAATGGTCCGTATGGTCAAAGCTATGGTTTTTCCAGTAATTATGTACAGATGTGAGAGTTGGACCATAAAGAAGGCTGAGCGCTGAAGAACTGATGCTTCACAACTGAGGTGCTGGAGAAGACTCTTGAGAGTCCCTTGGACAGCAAGGAGATCAAACCAGTCAATCCTAAAGGAAACCAACTCTGAATATTCATTGGAAGGACTAGTGCTAAAGCTGAAGCTCCACTACTTTGGCCACCTGATGAGCCAACTCATTGGAAAAGATCCTCATGCTGGGAAAGATTGAAAGCAGAAGAAAAGGGGGGAGCAGAAGATGAGATGGTTAAATAGCATCATTGATTCAGTCAACATGAGTTTGTGCAAAGTGGGAGATGGTGAGGGACAGGGAAGCCTGTCATGCTGCAGTCCATGGCATAGCAAAGAGTCAGATGAGACTGAAAAACTATATCATTTATAACATTTAAAAATGTGAAATACAATAGTGATAAATCTGACAATAAATGCCAATTCTTCAGTCTTTGTTTGAAGACAACAGCCAGAGTTCTACACAGTAGAGGGCCAGCATAAATCTAAAAGGAACAGTGTATAGTGTTTCTGTTGTCTACAGGTGATTTGGAGATTCAGCTTTTTTTTTTTTAACTTTGGTCTTTTTTTCAAATATTGTTTAATAAAGTTTAATTAGCTCCAGAAAAAAAAAGACCTGTGCACTGAAAATCATAAAACATCAGCTAAGAAAAATTAAAGAAGACCTAAATAGATGGAGAGAGATATAATATTTCTGAGTTAGAAGATTTAATATTGCTAATATTCAAGTAAAGCACATTACCCTTCATAATGCAGTGAGCCTCATCCAATCAGTTGAAAGTCTTAAAAGTCTGTGGTCCCCTGAGAAGTAAGGAATTTTATCACCATGCTGCCTTTGGACACAAGACTACATCAACTCCTGCTGGAATTTCTAGCCTGCAGATTTCTAACTTGCCAGCCCCCACAGCTACATGAGCTGATTACTTAAATCAATTTCTCCTTGAGAGAGAGACAAATCTATATCTGTATATATAAATATATATACATACTATAAGTTGGTTTCTCTGGTGAAATCTAATATAGTCCCAGTTCCTTTTTGCTGTTATTTAAACATGGAGTGGAGATAGAGCCAACTGTGGTAATAAACTTCCTACTAATGGTAGAGGCAAGTCTTGTGCAAACCCATGAGTTTGGTAGAAGGTTGTTTTTTAGTAACTTCCTTTCCTCTCTCTCATATCCTCCCCCTTTGTCACTGAACTCCCCAAGTTTCCCACAGATGTTGGGTTTGTGTACCACACACTGGGGGTCCAGGACATTCAAATCCAGCTGTTCCTCCTCATGTTCACAAACAGATCTTCCCTGTCCTGTGTCAAAACTCTCCGTGCCTGGGCATTGTTGCAGGGCCATCTGTGCAGGGGATTAGCTGGCTCATCTAATAAACATTTAGATCCTGAAGGGAATTTAGACTCATCAATAAAAATTCTTACTTTGTTTAGAGGAGAATGCCTGGGAGAAAGCCAGAGAACCAGAGCAACTGGCTTCAAGGCCACAAACTTAGAATTAGAGCTGAGGCTTTGCCAGGTCTTCTAATCCCAAGTTCAGGCTTCTTCATACTCATCTAACCTGTGTTTAGATGAGCCACCAGAGACTGCCCTGGTGGCTCAGACGGTAAGGTGTCTGCCTACAATGCGGAAGACCCAGGTTCAATCTCTGGGTCAGGAAGAGCTCCTGGAGAAGGAAATGGCAACCCACTCCGGTATTCTTGCCTGAAAAATCCCATGGATGGAGGAGCCTGGTAGGCTACAGTCCATGGAGTCGCAAAGAGTTGGACACGACTGAGTGACTTCACTTTCACAACCTGTGTTTACTCTTAGCTATTATTATATGCATAGGTAGTAGTATCATTGTCTCTCTAACAGGGACCTTTGATCCTTCAGCACTTTCCAGCTAACTGGAGTGTCTACAGTGATATTGGGACTTGACTTAGAAGTGTTCATTACCTACATCTGAAAATCAGCTGTCAGGCACTCCTTGACACATGATCCAAATAATACTCTATTTGCACTAGTGTATCAGTAAGGTGTTGCTGTTTCAATGGAAAACTACATTGTCTTTAGCATATTCTCCAGGGTTATCAGATTCCAGCCCTGGCTCATCTTCTTTGAGCTATTTCGCAACTCTTTCTAAATTGTAGGTAACTGATAGATACATAAATTCTGTCCATTCTGGTGATAATTTTAATTGACTTCTTCTCCACTGTGGAAAAACCAGTGGTGTTCCTATTCATGATTCATCTTAACATTCCTTTACTTTATATAAGCCTGTGCTGGTTTGATTTTTCCTTTGAACTGATTATAACATCTGCCTGTTTCCCTCATATCATGTGGATAAAATAAATTCTTTAAACATGTTCATTTTTATATCTGTATGTAAGTCACGATTTTATCTTCTGAAAATTATCTTTAAACAAGAGGAAGAAAGAAGTCAAGAAATTCAGGCTATGGAGTTTTGACCCAAAGGAGCACAAACACATGAGCAAGTGGAGGCAGGAAGTCGGCATACCTAGGCAGACCCGGTGCTACCAACCAATCCTAAAAGGTGTAGTGTGCTCAGAAATACTGCCACTCTTCCACCTCTGAAGTGCAAGTACCGGTTAGTGCAATAGGTTCATTTTGGAACTTACTGAAAAAATCAAGTTATTTTCCAAAGTGATCACACCAATTTATAGCCTCAACAGTGGAGTACAAGAGTCCAGCTGCTCTCTATCCATTCAACCCTGGAGATTGTCAGATTTACTGATTACTGCCAAAATAGGTATGAAGTGGTATTTCATTGTGGCTTTAATTTGTATTTCCTTAATTATTCATGTGGTTGAAATTTTCCTCTTGTTTTCAACAGTCTTCTGACAATGACATCTTTTAACAATATATATAATGAATTTAATTCTTCTAGTTTTTCCTAATGATTATCCATATGCCTAGAATGGGAAAGGGAGAGAAAAAAAACAAAAACACTAAGAGTATCTAATTTAGGTAAAAATTGTATTAGCATTGGAGATCACTTACTTTTTGTTATGCCTGACATTTTTAATCTGTACCTCTTACCTTAATCATTCTCCTCCTGCATCTTTATGTTGTTTGAGAAGGATGTGCCTCTTTTAAAGATGCTTTTGAAATCCCAACCTATACTGAATGAGCTCGGCTTTTCATTGCTCTGGTTTGAATTTTGCTCTCAAAGGCAAGCAAAACATCTATATTCTAAATGAAGATGTACACTATCTAAGTCAAGAGTGAGACATTTTAAAAAAGGTTAATTATACAAACAATTTTATTTTCCTTTTTCAAGAAAAAAAACTTTAAACAAGTAACTTCCTTTAGGATGGGTCATTCATTCTGTATACTTCCAGAGCTCTGATATAACCATGTTATTACTATTCATCACTTTCTAAATTTAATTGACTTTTCACCCCCTCTCTACTCATTTGTTTGGGCTTATCAGGTGGCACTAGTGGTAAAATCTACCTGCAATGCAGGAGTTATAAGAGATGCAGGTTTGATCCCTGGGTTGGGAAGATCCTCTGGAGGAGGGCATGGCAACCCGCTCCAGTATGCTTGCCTGGAGAATCCCCATGGATAGAGGAGCCTGGCGGGTTACAGTCCATAGGGTCGCAAAGAGTCAGACACGACTGAAGTGACTGAGCACGCACTACTCATTTGTTCATTAAATAAAACTTCATTTAGGACCTATTAATGTGCCAGATACTGATGGAAGAGCTGGAATGACATGAGTGAGCAAAGCAGACCATTTCCCCACCCTCACAAAACTTCCATTCTGGTGGGGGTAACAAACATTAACAAGTACACAAAGGACATCATTTTGAGTAGGAACAAGGACTATGAAGAATAGCAAATCAGGGTAGAGGGGGTTCATTAGTGTATTTGGGGATATATTTTGGCAGGCCTTTAGCAACCAGGACGGTGAGGGAACTCAAACCATGTTATTTGAGGAACTGGTAAAGACATTGGGGCTTCAAACTGAGAAACAAAAAATTTAACAGGGTCTTATATGGAAGGAAAAAGTTTTCTTTGACTCTCTTAGGGTCCCTCCCTGTCGGGGGTCTGAGAATTAGACTTTCACATACCAGATTCACAGAAGAAAAGCATTCAAATCTATTCACACAAGTTTTATGTAACACAGGAGCCTTCATAAGGAAGACATGAAGAAATGATTAGATGTGAGTGTTTTTATGCTGGGTGTGATGAAGAGTGGAGAGCTGTGGAAATGTGTGATAAGACAGGGGATGAGCTAAGTATATTAAACTGGGAGAAACTTAGCAAGGCCTGTCTGTTCAGATTCTGCTCTTTGTCTTTTTGTGTCCCTTTGTCTTCATTGATAAGGATGTTTATTTCCTCTAGGTCTAACAAGGGTACCTTTCACAAGACAGTCTTTTTGGTAAGGTACTCAAATATGTTTCAAATTTTAATAAGACTCTCTATCAGTGTGTTAGTTGCTCAGTGGTGACCAGCTCTTTCTCTATACATTTATTTACTATAAATATACATTTACATATAATAATATACATTTATTTACTAATGAAAATTGAAATAGCACATCAAAAGTTTTATTACAGTTCAAATTTTTGAAAACCAGATAATTTAGTTAATACACCTTTCTCTAATTATGCTCTGGCCACATTACCCAATGTTTTCTTTACATTCCTTCCATACAAGTTAATCTGTTTCAAATTCTTGATACTGGGTTTCATCTTACCGACTTCAGACTTTTAAAACAATGTGCATGCTTAGTCACTTAGTCATGCTCAACTTTTGCGATCCCATGGTCTATAGCTCCCCAGGCTCCTCTGTCCATGGGTTTCTCCAGGCAAAAATACTGGAGTGGGTTGCCATTTCCTTCGTCCAGGAGATCTTCCTGACCCAGGGACTGAACTGGCATCTACTGCATCTTTTGCATTGGCAAGCAAATTCTTTACCACTAAGCCACCTGGGAAGCCCCAAAACAGGTAATACTTGAGACCTATTAGTGCTTCTTTGTGCCAAATCAAGAGGTGGAACTAAAATATATTCAAGTCACCCAAACGCAAGTTTCTGTATCAAGGTAGAAAAGAGATGTAAGAAAAAAATACATCACAGAACTTACATCACAGGTATTACAATACTGGTACACAGTCTATCCCTAGTGCAGAGTAGCTTTCCCAGGCTGCTTAATAATGATCCTAAAATTACTAGCAAGAAAAAAACAGTACAAGAACAAAGTTTATGGCTCAACTGACTCTATGTCATAATTATTCTCCATGAGCGTATCCTCAGAAGGATCTCTATGTACAGGCAATAATGACAGGTACATTTAAACTTTCCAGAGATTGAGTCTCAACTACCTTCTGCCAAAGGTAGTTCTGAGTCAGAGGAGATTGGTTTCCATAGTACTATTTCATAATCTGAATCATCCTGTCTATCTTTTCTTTGTGAGCAGTTAACAATGTCCTCATTCTTCTCCTCCTATAGAGTATGCCTTCCATCCTATTGAGGTGGATATTTTGGTAGAAGAGAAGAGAATTTGGTACTAGAGTTGAGAGGTGAGTTACTAAGATTCTTTATAAATACTTCAGAGACAGGTTAAGAGGCAGCTGAAACTTCTTGGAAATTTTCTTTGATGGACATCTGAGGAGGCTCCAGGGTCCAGGTGGGGTTAAGCACTGATGAGTCCATTGGAAGTCTAGTCACAGCTTGAAGATTCTCATAGATTTTTGAGGTCTAGTAGAAGGTGATGCTTCAGTTCAGTTCAGTTCAGTTCAGCCAGTCATGTCTAACTCTTTGCAGCCCCATGGACCACAGCATGCCAGGCTTCCCTGTCCATCACCAACTCCCAGAGATTGCTCAAACTCATGTCCATTGAGTCGGTGATGCCATCCAACCATCTGATCCTCTGTCATGCCCTTCTCTTCCTGCCTTCAATCTTTCCCAGCATCAGGGTCTTTTTCAATGAGTCAGTTCTTCACATCAAGTGGTCAAAATATTGAAGCTTCAGCTTCAGCATCAGTCCTTTCAAAGAATATTTAAGATTGATTTCCTTTAGAATTGACTAGTTTGATTTCCTTACAGTCTAACGGATCTCAAGAGTCTTCTCCAACACCACCGTTCAAAAGCATCAATTCTTATGTGTTCAGCCTTCTTTATGGCCCAACTCTCACATCCATACATGACTACTGGAAAAACCATAGCTTTGACTAGATGGACCTTTGTGGGCAAAGTAATGTCTCTGCTTTTTAATATGCTGTCTAGGTTGTTCATAGCTTTTCTTCCAAGGAGCACGTGTCTTTTAATTTCATGGCTGTAGTCACAATCTGCAGTGATTTTAGAGCCCCCCAAAATAAAATCTGTCACCGTTTCCACTGTTTCCCCATCTATTTGCCATAAAGTAATGGGACCAGATGCCATCACCTTTGTTTTCTGAATGTTGAATGTTAAGCCAGCTTTTTCCCACTCTCCTCTTTCACTTTCATCAAAAGGCTCTTCAGTTCCTCTTCACTTTCTGCTATAAGGGTGGTGTCATCTGCATAGCTGAGGTTATTGATACTTCTCCCAGCAATCCTGATTCCACCTGTGTTTCATCCAGCCCAGCATTTCACATGATGTACTTTGCATAGAAGTTAAATAAGCAGGGTGACAATATACAGCCTTGTCGTACTCCTTTCCCGATTTGGAACCAGTCTGTTTTTCCATGTCCGATTCTAACTGTTGCTTCTTGACCTGCATACAGATTTCTCAGGAGGCAGGTTAGGTGGTCTGGTATTCCATCTCTTTAAGAGTTTTCCACAGTTTGTTGTGATCCACACAGTCAACAGCTTTGGCATAGTCATTAAAGCAGAAGTAGATATTTTTATGGAACTCTCTTGCTTTTTCGATGATCCAACAGATGTTGGCAATTTGATCTCTGGTTCCTCCACCTTTTCTAAATCCAGCTTGAACATCTGGAAGTTTTTGGTTTACATACTGTTGAAGCCTCATATAGAGAATTTTGAGCATTACTTTGCTAGTATGTGAGATGAGTGCAACTGTGCAGTAGTTTGAACATTCTTTGGCATTGCCTTTCTTAGGGATTGGAATGAAAACTAACCTTTTTCAGTCCTGTGGCCACTGCTGAGTCTTTCCTTTGCTGGCATATTGAGTGCAGCACTTTCAAAGCATCATCTTTTAGGATTTGAAATAGCTCAGGGAATTCTATCACCTCCACTAGCTTTATTTGTAGAGATGCTTCCTAAGGGTCACTTGACTTCACACTCCAAGATGTCTGGCTCTAGGTGAGTGATCACACCATTGTGATTATCTGGGACATTAAGATTTTTTTTTTCATTTATTTTTATTAGTTGGAGGCTAATTACTTTACAATATTATAGTGGTTTTTGTCATACATTAACATGAATTAGCCATGGATTTACATGTATTCCCCATCCCGATCTCCCCTCCTATCCTCCCTCTCTACCCGATCCCTCTGGGTCTTCCTAGTGTACCAGGTCCGAGCACTTGTCTCATGCATCCAACCTGGGCTGGTGATCTCTTTCACCCTAGATAATATACATGTTTCGATGCTGTTCTCTTGAAACATCCCACCCTCGCCTTCTCCCACAGAGTCCACAAGTCTGTTCTGTACATCTGTGTCTCTTTCTTTGTTTTGCATATAGGGTTATCATTAGCATCTTTCTAAATTCCATATATATGTGTTAGTATACTGTAATGGTCTTTATCTTTCTGGCTTACTTCACTCTGTATAATGGGCTCCAGTTTCATCCATCTCATTAGAACTGATTCAAATGAATTCTTTTTAATGGCTGAGTAATATTCCATGGTGTATATGTACCACAGCTTCCTCATCCATTCGTCTGCTGATGGGCATCTAGGTTGCTTCCATGTCCTGGCTATTATAAACAGTGCTGCAATGAACATTGGGGTGCACGTGTCTCTTTCAGATCTGGTTTCCTTGGTGTGTATGCCCAGAAGTGGGATTGCTGGGTCATATGGCAGTTCTATTTTCAGTTTTTTAAGAAATCTCCACACTGTTTTCCATAGCAGTTGTACTAGTTTGCATTCCCACCAACAGTGTAAGAGGGTTCCCTTTTTTCCACACCCTCTCCAGCATTTATTGCTTTTAGACTTTTGGATAGCAGCCATCCTGACTGGCGTGTAATGGTACCTCATCATGGTTTTGATTTGCATTTCTCTGATAATGAATGATGTTGAGCATCTTTTCATGTGTTTTTTTAGCCATCTGTATGTCTTCCTTGGAGAAATGTCTGTTTAGTTCTTTGGCCCATTTTTTGATTGGGTTATTTATTTTTCTGGAGTTGAGCTGGAGGAGTTGCCTGTATATTTTTGAGATTAATCCTTTGTCTGTTGCTTCATTTGCTATTATTTTCTCCCAATCTGAGGGCTATCTTTTCACCTTGCTTATAGTTTCCTTTGTTGTGCAAAAGCTTTTAAGTTTCATTAGGTCCCATTTGTTTATTTTTGCTTTTGTTTCTAATATTCTGGGAGATTGGGTCATAGAGGATCCTGCTGTGATTTATGTCGGAGAGTGTCTTGCCTATGTTCTCCTCTAGGAGTTTTATAGTTTCTGGTCTTACGTTTAGATCTTTAATCCATTTTGAGTTTATTTTTGTGTATGGTGTTAGAAAGTGTTCTAGTTTCATTCTTTTACAGGTGGTTGACCAGTTTTCCCAGCACCACTTGTTAAAAAGATTGTCTTTTTTCCATTGTATATCCTTGCCTCCTTTGTCAAAGATAAGGTGACCATAGGTTCGTGGATTTATCTCTGGGCTTTCTATTCTGTTCCATTGATCTATATTTCTGTCTTTGTGCCAGTACCATACTGTCTTGATGACTGTAGCTTTGTAGTATAGTCTGAAGTCAGGCAGGTTGATTCCTCCAGTTCCATTCTTCTTTCTCAAGGTTACTTTGGCTATTTGAGGTTTTTTGTATTTCCATACAAATTGTGAAATTATTTGTTCTAGTTCTGTGAAAAATACCATTGGTAGCTTGATAGGGATTGCATTGCATCTATAGATTGCTTTGGGTAGTATAGCCATTTTGACAATATTGATTCTTCCAATCCATGACCACAGTATATTTCTCCATCTGCTTGTGTCCTCTTTGATTTCTTTCATCAGTGTTTTATAGTTATCTATGTATAGGTCTTTTGTTTCTTTAGGTAGATATACTCCTAAGTATTTTATTCTTTTTGTTGCAATGGTGAATAGTATTGTTTCCTTAATTTCTCTTTCTGTTTTCTCATTTTAGGGTATAGGAATGCAAGGGATTTCTGTGTGTTAATTTTATATCCTACAACTTTACTATATTCATTGATTAGCTCTAGTAATTTTCTGGTAAAGTCTTTAGGGTTTTCTATGTAGAGGATCATGTCATCTGCAAACAGAGAGAGTTTCACTTCTTCTTTTCCTATCTGGATTCCTTTTACTTCTTTTTCTGCTCTGATTGCTGTGGCCAACACTTCCAAAACCATGTTGAATAGTAGTGGTGAGAGTGGGCACCCTTGTCTTGTTCCTGATTTTAGGGGAAATGCTTTCAATTTTTCACCATTGAGAGTAATGCTTGCTGTGGGTTTGTCATATATAGCTTTTATTATGTTGAGGTATGTTCCTTCTATTCCTGCTTTCTGGAGAGTTTTAATCATAAATGGGTGTTGAATTTTGTCAAAGGCTTTTTCTGCATCTATTGAGATAATCATATGGTTTTTATCTTTCAATTTGTTAATGTGGTGTATTACATTGATTGATTTGCAGATATTAAAGAATCCTTGCATTCCTGGGATAAAACCCACTTGGTCATGGTGTATGATTTTTTTAATATGTTGTTGGATTCTGTTTGCTAGAATTTTGTTAAGGATTTTTGCATCTATGTTCATCAGTGATATTGGCCTGTAGTTTTCTTTTTTTGTGGCATCTTTGTCTGGTTTTGAAATTAGGGTAATGGTGGCCTCATAGAATGAGTTTGGAAGTTTACCTTCTTCTGCAATTTTCTGGAAGAGTTTGAGTAAGATAGGTGTTAGCTCTTCTCTAAATTTTTGGTAAGAATTCAGCTGTGAAGCTATCTGGTCCTGGGCTTTTGTTTGCTGGAAGATTTCTGATTACAGTTTCGATTTCCTTGCTTGTGATGGCTCTGTTAAGATCTTCTATTTCTTCCTGGTTCAGTTTTGGAAAGTTATACTTTTCTAAGAACTTGTCCATTTCTTCCAAGTTGTCCATTTTATCGGCATAGAGCTGCTGGTAGTAGTCTCTTATGATCCTTTGTATTTCAGTGTTGTCTGTTGTGATCTCTCCATTTTTGTTTCTAATTTTGTTAATTTGGTTCTTCTCCCTTTGTTTCTTAATGAGTCTTGCTAATGGTTTGTCAATTTTGTTTATTTTTTCAAAAAACCAGCTTTTAGCTTTGTTGATTTTTGCTATGGTCTCTTTAGTTTCTTTTGCATTTATTTCTGCCCTAATTTTTAAGATTTCTTTCCTTCTACTAACCCTGGGGTTCTTCATTTCTTCCTTCTCTAGTTGCTTTAGGTGTAGAGTTAGGTTATTTATTTGACATTTTTCTTGTTTCTTGAGGTAGGCCTGTAATGCTATGAATCTTCCTTTTAGCACTGCTTTTACAGTGTGGGACATTAAGATTTTATCTGTATAGTTCTGTGTATTCTTGCCACCTTTTCTTAGTATCTTCTGCTTCAGTTAGGTGATGCTTGCTGCTGTTGCTAAGTCACTTCAGTTGTGTCCAACTCTGTGCGACCCCAGAGACGTCAGCCTACCAGGTTCCCCTGTCCGTGGGATTCTCCAGGCAAGAACACTGGAGTGGGTTGCCATTTCCTTCTCCAATGCATGAAAGTGAAAAGTGAAAGTGAAGTCACTCAGTCATGTCCAACTCTTCGTGACCCCATGGACTGCAGCCTACCAGGCTTCTCCATCCATGGGATTTTCCAGGCAAGAGTACTCGAGTGGGTTGCCATTGCTTTCTCCAAGGTGATGCTTAGGACTCTCAAATTGCTACAAGCTAGCAAGGAAGAACTATAGACCTGGAAAGAGCAAGAAAAATCTAAACTCTTAACTGTGGTGAGAGAAAAATCTCACACAAGACAGTTCTGTGGCCTGCTTCATGGAAGGTCAGGAAGTCCTTTCTATAGACACCATTTCTCAAATTCCTTCAGTTGAAAATATTCAATATGCCATGTGTTGTAGTTTGGGCTAGTGTAGCCTGAACTCAGTCCCTTAAACTGTCAGATCACCTTCATCAGATCCATGTGGAGGTTTCATAAAAGATGTGGATTCCTGGGCCAGACTCCAGATACAAAATCAGAATCTCTGGGTCAGGGCTCAAGATCTCTGTTTTAACAAGCTCCTATGGAGATTTTGATACACGGTAGAATTTGAGAACCACTGACTCAGGGGACCATAATAGCTGACTTAAGTTTAAGTGGAGAATGCAGCTGATTTGTTGTCTTACATCCAGAGGGAAGAATTCAGATGGCTGCATAGGAGTCTCCTGAAGGCTGGTTTTGGTCAAGGTTAGGAATGACATGGTTGTGATCAAACATCTGAAAACATTTACTCTCAGGAGCCAAAGAGTAAATTCTCAGACCCAGAGCTATTCAGGAAGAGGCAGACTGACAAGGCCAAGCACGTTGCCAAAGAAATTCTAGTTTTAAGCTATGTACTTGAGTTGAATGACCCTTTAAGAATCCTTCCAATAGAGGTTATGTTGAATTGTCCCCTGGCCTATAGAACTACTCCTGGGATTGTAGAACTGATGTCTACGTTAACCCAGTACAGCTATTGTCACGAATCCTGGGTTATTGTTACTACATTTGGGGAAGCTGGAAGTCTCCTACAGCAGCAGCGTCACCTGGAAACTCGCACATACACCTCCCCACTGAAGCAGAGACTCTAGGGCTCAGCAATCTGTGTTTGAACAAATGAGCCATCCGGGATAGTCTGATGTGGGAGAAAATTGAAAAATCACTGATTTGGAGAAACAGAATCCTATGGAAGTCAGGTGGCTTGCCTAAGGTGATCCAGTCTATCTGAGGAAAGAAACTGGCTCCTATAGCTGTCATCTTTTTTTCTTTTTTAGGCCCAAATGACCTTCTGGAGCACATCGTTTTTTCTTGGAAAGGGCAACCGCTTAAAATCTACGCTAAAGACTTTCTCACACATGTTTAATATTTAGGATTGTTTATTGAGCCTTGTTGGCAAACAGTTGGACACTATGTCAATATCCACAAGGAGAGGAATGGCTAAATAAATGTCACAGATTTCAGTGATGAAGCTAAAAGGAATCAGAGCTATAGAACACCATGAATTGATCTCTAATATCTATTGTTAAATAGGAAAGCAAGTTGCCAAATGGTATAAAGTGTGATTCAAGTTAAGCTGAAAATTTAGGGGTTTTTCTTCTCTCATCAGTTTCTCTCCTGGAATTTGTGTGTGTGTGTATTCTGAAAGGATAAAACTACCCTGAAAATAGCAGTGGCTACTCTAGAGAAGAGACATAATGCAGATACTGGGAAATGGAATCAGAGAGGCTGAAAGAAAGACTTTAGCCTAACATATAATATTTTAAAATTTTAGAGGAAAAGGTATTCATATACTATTTTTACAATTTGAAAATTAGATTTCAAATATTAAGTAAAAATTGTTATGATTTAATCACAATGGGCCCAAATCCTGTTCAAATATTGATTTGACCAGGTTTGATTAATACCTCCTCCATCTAAGTAGAAACATTCTTAGTCATATGGCAAAAGAGTATCAATTCTTTTCATATTTTAAAATATCCCCTGAGGAACCCTAAATTTCTATCAGTGACCACCCAGATTGTCTACTCAGACACCCAAAATACAGGACAATTATCTGAACAAGTCAATCCATAATAATAATTTTCTATTATGTAGATAATAGAGGAAACTGAGCTATTTTGGCCTGGATAATCTGATAATTACTCCCAATTGCCCATTTCCCTTTAGTGTGTATAAAAATCCAGATTTAGTTTATTAACTTCTTTCCCATATTTACCATAAGTCCCTTTTATTTTAATTTTTTCCCTTCATGTTTGGCCTTTAATAAAGAGAGAACAGCTGGCCACCATCTGCTACTCAAAAAAAAAGTCATTATACCCATTATATCCTTAGGAAGACTCTTCAAATTTGGCCTTGTGATAAAAAGTCACATTGATCTGTGTTACTAGACTGTGGAAGTCCTGAGATTGTAAATTCTAATTCAGTATTACTATAGCACTTGGTGCACACAATAGGCGCTTAATAAATGTTTCTGATGCTGTTGCTGTCTCCTTATAAGCTCTAAATGGGAGGCTTTCTAAAGAAAAAAGAACAGAATTAGAGATTGTGTCTTAGCTTATTCACAAATTAATTTGTAATAGAAAGTTAAAATTTAAACTGATCATTCTATTTCACCACTAGTAAAATTATTAATTTTTTTTTCCCCTGCCTGAATTCTACTGACTTTGCAATGATTATTTGCATGTGTTCAACTGTGTCATTTATGTATTTTAAGGATGGGCTTTGAAACCAGACTGATTCTCATTTCATGTCCTGACTGTACCATACAGTATCTGTGTGATGACTTTAACCAGTTTCCTCATCTGTAAAACTGGAATAATTTCATCTATTTGGGGGGCTAATGGTAAATGTAGGATGCATATGTAAAGCACTGACAGGAAGCCTGCCTTAAGCAGATGGTCAATAAATGTCCCTCTCCCCTTTCTTCTCTTCCTTTCTTTGACAAAAATGCATTTTTCTCCTCCCCAACTCAAATGTCTATGACAAATCAGCCAGCAATCTTTCCCCTGAGTCATCCCTAAAACATGGTTTTTAGGGTTGGGCTGATATGTACCATAAAGTGAACAGAATACACTAGAACAAGAATGACTGAGAGGTCAGCTGATGGACTGGGCAGTGGCCTGCAAGAGCACTGTATTAAAGGGAACGACAAAGCCCCATCTGGCCTCTGAAGGAAATGTGCCTTGACTGAGAAGCCAGGTCTGCAGCTGGGGCTGGAGAGGGAAGTGGCGCTCATTTGCCATCTCTGTGCCAGGAGGTTTCATTTCATACGCCTCCTCTTCTTCCCTTTGTTCATTATTTTCTTCATTATTTTTTCTCTCTGCTACTTCATTGTTATTATCTAACAGAAGCCAGTTCACTGGAAATTTGTTTTAAGGAATCTCCAAGCAGGAACACAGAGTTTTAATTTAGCCTCTGATTTTCATAGAATAAACTGGGCAGCCAATCCAGAAGTCTAGGGTGGCAGTCTTTTCAACTGCAGTGATACTGTCTAACATCTTCATAGCATCTTTCTTCTGGTTTTCCTTTATTATTTCTTCATATACTGTTTCCATAGCTGTTCCCTATTTCTTTTTCTGCATGGGTTCTTCCCTATCACTGATTTAGCTCACGAGGCTGCACACGGAGCAGACACTAAGGAAAGCAGGAAAGACGGCCTGGGCTTATTACTGCTGCTCCTCAGTATATTTGGAGAGCAGTGAGATTGATATTATTTCTTGTATCCACTTTTTAAATCACGATTATTGATTTGGGGCTGAATTTTGCAGAGCTTTCAGCTATAGAAATGATTTTTCTGAATAGATAAGAGATAGCTGTCAGCAGTGTGGGCTTTATGAGAAAGGCAGGACCTTACAAGAACGAATTTTGGGATTCTGAATCATCTATAAGCAAGTTGGGAAGGATCGTCAGGCCAAGCAAAGCAATTCTAAATCCATACTGCACACTAAGAATGCAGAGGTGGTCACAGAAATTCTCTTCAGTCTACAGTAACCTGAAAAGTTACTGATATGGCCACTTTCTTGAGATGGGACCTTGGGAAAGCTACTTCATCTTTCTGGCCTCAGCCTTCTCAACTGTGAAATGGAAGAGTTGGATCAGGCCATCTCTTAGAGTCTTTTAATGATATTATAAAAGGTACTTTTAGAATGTTTTTTGTTGATTGCATTAATCAAAGTTGTAACAATGGTAATAGAAGAGTTAAGAGAGAAAAGAAGTCATCCAAAGTCTCACCTACATAAAACACATCAACACACAGTTAGGAACCAGTAAGCAACTTTTTCAAACAAAAAACAAGGGTAGGAATGACAGTACACAAGAACAGCAGGTATTCTAGATCCCTCCCAGAGAATGCTACCACATAGTTGCTGCCCCTAGAAGGTGTTATAAATGCAGAGACTGTTCACATAAGCATGTAATATGTTTTACTCACAATGCTGATTCAGTCCATTATCCTCCTTAAGTATTATCTCTTAACATGTCCCTCACAACTATGTAAATCAATTTGCATTGACTGATGCACTGAGAATTCTGTTCACTGAGTTGTATATATACTAGCTTACCTAAATGGCACATTGAAATCTATTTCACGTCAGGTTCTCACCTGTGTGATTGCAAGTGAAAAGAAAAAACAAAAAACCCAGTGAATCACCATCCTAGCTCCTGGAGGATTTGTGTTTTTTTATTCACTGCCAACTACCCAGAGAAGAAAGTAGCAGCTTTATTCTTTTAAAACTGAAATTTGGATTTCAGTCTTTCTTGAGATGTCTGGATTCTTCTGTGATCCTGATTTTTCTCTCAACTCCTGTCCTGTGGGCTAGAACTAACTCTGGGGCTCTGTAAGGAAATGTCAAGGACCTCGTCTTCTTAGGTGAAGTTTTCACAGGGTAACTGATAATAGTTCAAGAGCTAAAAGAATTTGCTGCAGGCTTAAAACTGCAAACATCCCTCTCCATGACAAAGGAATTAAATGGTCCTCAATATCTTGCCATTTTCTACTCAGGCACTTCTGTACTTTTTAATTCTAAAAC
The DNA here is from genome assembly GCF_023699985.2 of Odocoileus virginianus. NCBI lineage: Eukaryota > Metazoa > Chordata > Mammalia > Artiodactyla > Cervidae > Odocoileus > Odocoileus virginianus. The sequence goes on from NC_069686.1 coordinate 19,535,323, forward strand.
TACAATCCTGAGGAAGAACCTAGGTAGTCAGGAGTAAGAAATGAGTGAGTTGTGAAGACATGAAATTATTTATTCAAATTCATCCAGCCCCTTAGTCATTCATCCACTCCTTTATTCAATTAATAAACATTAGATTTCTTTTCTATGGCAAGCATAATAAGTGGCTCACCCATTTCCGTTCCCACTTCTTCCTAGCTAACAGAGAACCAATTTTTCTTTGGGTCATGATGTACCCAGCCCCAGGCCTGTTCCTCACTTACTAAGCCCTTCTTTGTAACTAGAAATGGCCATTTGACTCAGTTCAGGCCAATGAGAGGTTATGTGAAACGGTTTCTGGGAAAATGTTTTCTTTCCTAATAAAAGCTGGGCAGATGTGACTGACTTAGCCATTCATCCTGCCCCTTCCCTTTCTTCCAGCCTTGAATGCAGACATAATGCCTGGAGAGGCAGTAGCCACACTGTGACCATGAGACACTAAGCCAATCCATACACTAAAGATGGTAAAAAAGAATTAAAGGAGGTAAGAAGATATTCATGACCCTGATGACATCACTGAACAGCTAATCTAACATTAAAAATACCTTACCTATCAATTTCTTTTTGTGAGAAACAAATGAACAAACAAATCTCTTTGGCAATAGTTCTCAGTATGGGCAATTTTGCTCCCCACAGGACATTTGCCAATGTTTGGAGACAATTTTTATTGTCACTACTTGGACTGCAAGTATTGGTATCTTAATAGGTAGAAGACAGGGATGCTGCTATATGTCTTATAAGGCACAGGGATACCTTCTTCAACAAAGAATTACCTGGTCCAAAATGTCAGCAGTGCTGAGACTGAGAAACTCTGGGTTAAGCCACCAAAAATATTTGCTTGCTTGTTATTCATAGTCAAATGCTGACTGATGGAGTCCCTTAACTGGGAAATATTAAATATACACCATGGGCCAGTCACCATACAATATAAGATACTAGAGATTTAAAAAATGAGTACAAAGTCAAGGATCAAAGTTCAAACATGAAAGATTTGAAAACCAAGGTTAATTCCAAATATGTATGGATGCCTAGAGTTGCTCCAGACCATCCACTGGAAAAAATATCTGGATCTCAAAGGATTGCTCTAGAATCTGAGAAAGTCAGTTGGTCAGCTCTGGAGATGTCCACAGTGTAGACTTTTATGGCTCTTCTCTCTTACAGTAAAAACTGAAATAGAAAGAAGGCTTTGTTAAGGAAATATTAAATCATAGCAAGAATTCTGAAGCATAAAAGGGAAGAAGCAGCTTTCTTGAGCAAACTAATTACTAAAGACTATTCTTAGAGCACAGAGAGGCCAGGAGAGAGACTCTGACAAAGAAAAATGACATCCAACACAGTCCCATATGGGACCAGACTATCATGACCTATACTGATGAAGATCAGAGAAAAGTGTCCAAAATGCTAGAAGATGAACTCAAACTAGGCCAGAACAGATTGAGTTTTTTTTAATCCCTCGGTTAAGTAGAGCTGGAAACTGTTATCGGAAACCTGCTATACAGTAGAGCTGTGGTTCAAAAAACAAATACCTTCCCAAACAAAAAGCTGACTATGCTTAGCTTAACTTAGTAAACTGTATACAGTTCTCATTCCAGTGTTAACATTGTTATTATCAACAAAAGTTGTATTCATCTTAGAAAATTTCTAAACTAAAGACCTCCTCCAGGGACTTCCCTGATGGATCTAGTGGCTAAGACTCCATGCTTACAATGAAGTGGGCCTGAGTCTGAGTTCTGGTCAGGGAGCTAGATCCCACATGCCACAACACGCTGCAACTAAGACCAGGTGCAGTTAAATAAATAAATAATAAGTAATAAATGAATAAATAAATAAAAACCTCCTCTAGCTATCCAGTTGGGGTGGGCCTTTCTGCACTGTTACAGTTGATTCCAAGGTATGGCATGGTCAAACAAGGGGTAATGAATGCTTATTGTTTTAGCCTATTCATCCTCCTCTCCTTCCTTTAACAGAGCCCCTCAGACCATGGTTCACACAGGGCTGACCTCCATGCCCTGGTACTTGGCTGAAGACTCTACCAATTAAATACCAACAGGTGACCCAGGCTGGGACAACAAGAGTGTTCCTTGAATGGGAAGTCTCAGGAACTTGCTTGCTGCTGATGTTGCTAAACCTTTAGGATGCTTCCTACAGAAGCTTCCAGGGACCTTCTTTGTGGACACATGAAGGTGGCAAAGAACTGCCTAGCTGACAAAAAACTCAAAAGAGGGAAAGCAAAGTTGGTGAAAAGAAAGACAATGGCTTGGTAAAATTGCTTGATGCCCTGGATCCAGACATATCTTTGAACTTCCTAGTTATGTAAGCCAATACATCATCCCCTTTTAAAACTTGCTTCAACTCATTTGAGCTTCAGTCACTTGTTATTAAGATTCCTGACTAATACACCAAGTAAGCAGCCTTCTTTTACAGGCTATTGCCTTAATAGGGCATATGCTGTGCTGTGCTAGGGAGCTCTAACTGATTCTTTCTTTTCTGGAATGTGAGCAGAGAGGTGAGAAGATGAATAAAGAGGCTAGAAAGCCAGGCAGGAGCCAGACAGAGAATCTTCCTTGTCCTATGAAGTTTGTCTTTTTGGGGGGGCAGGGGTGGCAGGGGAGGAGAGGGGAGGGAAGATCGGTGTTTATTGTAGAGAGAAGTAAGGCAAATTTGTTTAAATGTTACCTTTTTTAATGTATTAAGCTCTAATAATTCAAGCTGGGTTAGAGACTTTTTATTAACTTATTATGGTTCTTTACCTTTTCTTGACAAAAAGCTACTTAGCACTTACCTGAAATCTTATGCTCTAACAATCTAGATGCTACTTTTTACAATGCAAGCCAAACTTAACCTCAACAAAGCTAGCTTCTGTCATGCATTTTAAAACTGCAAGGGCCAAACAGTCAATCAAGAGATGGTAAAAGGAGGTAGAGATGAAGAGGAAGGAATAAGAGTTTGCTTAAATTCAATAAATATTTATTAAACACCTAATTTATATTGGGCACAGTGCTGGAGAGTACAGATATGAAGTTAGCTGGAAAATACCCCTGCCTCCCAGGTGGTAAATGTCAAGGTAAGATACCAGCAGCTAGTTTCCACCTCAATGTAGTAAGTGCTACTAATGAAGCTCATCACAGAGTCTCCAAGCCTAGCCTGGGAGGATCAAGGAGAGGATAACTCCTGTTCAAAGTCTGAAGGAATAAGCAGAGGTTAGCCTGGTTAACCTTTCAGGTTAACCTGAAAACAGCAATCACAGAAAACTAATCTGATCACATGGATCACAGTCTTGTCTAACTCAATGAAACTATGAGCCAGGCCGTGTAGAGCCACCCAAGACGGACGGGTCATGGTGGAGATTTCTGACAAAATGGTCCACTAGAGAAGGGAATGGAAAACCACTTCAGTATTCTTGCCTTGAGAACCCCATGAAAAGTATGAAAACGCAAAAAGATAGGACACTGAAAGAGGAACTCCCCAGGTCAGTAGGTGCCTAATATGCTACTGGAGATCAGTGGAGAAATAACTCCAGAAAGAATGAAGAGACAGAGCCAAAGCAACACCACCACCCAGTTGTGGATGTGACTGGTGATGGAAGTAAAGTCTGATGCTAATAAAGAGCAATACTGCATAGGAACCTGGAATGTTAGATCCATGAAACAAGGCAAATTGGAAGTGGTCAAACAAGTGATAGCAAAAGTGAACATTGACATTTTAGGAATCAGCGAACTAAAATGGACTGGAATGGGTGAATTTAATGTCAGATGACCATTATATCTACTACTGTGGGCAAGAATCCCTTAGAAGAAATGAAATAGCCATCATAGTCTTTTTTGACTATGTTTGAAATGCAGTACTTGGATGCAGTCTCAAAAACGACAGAATGATCTCTGTTTGTCTCCAAGGCAAACCATTCAATGTCACAGTAATCCAAGTCTATGCCCTGACCAGTAATGCTGAAGAAGCTAAAGTTGAATGGCTCCATGAAGACCAGCAAGACCTTCTAGAACTAACACTTAAAAAGATGTCCTTTTCATTATAGGGGACTGGAATACAAAAGTAGGAAGTCAAGAGATACCTAGAGTAACAGGCAAATTTGGCCTTGGAGTACAGAAAATGAAGCAGGGCAAAGGCTAATAGAGTTTCACCAAGAAAATGCACTGGTCATAGCAAACACCATCTTCCAACAACACAAGAGAAGATTCTACACATGGACATCACCAGATGGTCAATACCAAAATCAAACTGATTATATCCTTTGCAGCCAAAGATGGAGAAGTTATATACAGGCAGCAAAAACAAGACCAAGAGCTGACTGTGGCACAGACCATGAATTCCTTTTGCCAAATTCAGACTTAAATTGAAGAAAGTAGGGAAAACCACTAAACCATTCAGGTATGACCTAAATCAAATCTCTTACAATGAGACACTGGAAGTGAGAAAGAGATTCAAGGGATTAGATCTGATAGTGTGCCTGAAGAACTATGGACGGAGGTTCCTGACACTGTATAGGAGGCAGGGATCAAGACCATCCCCAAGGAAAAGAAATGCAAAAAGGCAAAATGGTTGTCTGAGGAGGCCTTACAAATAGCTGTGAAATGATGAGAAGCAAAAGGTAAAGGAGAAAAAGAAAGATATACCCATTTGAATGCAGAGTTCCAAAGAATAGCAAGGAGAGATAAGAAAGCCTTCCCATGACCAATGCAAAGAAATAGAGGAAAACAATAGAATGGGAAGGACTAGAGATCTCTTCAAGAAAATTAGAGATACCAAGGGAATATTTCATGCAAAGATGGGCACAATAAAGGACAAAAATGGTATGGACCTAACAGAAGCAGAAGATATTAAGATGAGGTGGAAAGAATACACAGAAGAACTATACAAAAAAAGATCTTAATGACCCAGATAATCACGATGGTGTGATCACTCAGCTAGAGCCAGACATCCTGGAATGGGAAGTCAAGTGGGCCTTAGGAAGCATCTCTACAAATCAAAGCTAGTGGAGATGATGGAATTCCAGTTGAGCTATTTCAAATCCTAAAAGAAGATGCTGTGACAGTACTGCACTCAATATGCTAGCAAATATGGAGAACTCAGCAGTGGCCACAGGAATGGAAAAGGTCAGTTTTCATTCCAATCCCAAAGAAAGGCAATGCCAAGGAATGCTCAAACTATTGCACAATTGCATTCGTCTCACACGCTAGCAAAGTAATGCTCAAAATTCTCCAAGCCAGGCTTCAACAGTATGTGAACCAAAAACTTCCAGATGTTCAAGCTGGATTTAGAAAAGGTGGAGGAACCAGAGATCAAATTGCCAACATCTGTTGGATCACTGAAAAAGCAAGAAAGTTCCAGAAAAGTATCTACTTCTGTTTTATTGACTACGCCAAAGTCTTTGACTGTGTGGATCACAACAAACTGGAAAACTCTTAAAGAGATGGAATACCAGACCACCTTACCTGCTTCCTGAGAAATCTGTATGCTGGTCAAGAAGCAATAGTTAGAACTGGACATGGAAAAACAGACTGGTCCCAAATCGGGAAAGGAGTACGACAAGGCTGTATATTGTCACCCTGCTTATTTAACTGTGATGCAGTGTACATCATATGAAATGCTGGGCTGGATGAAACACAAGCTAGAATCAAGATTGCCAGGAGAAATATCAATAATCTCAGATATGCAGATGATACCACCCTTATGACAGAAAGCAAAGAGGAACTGAAGAGCCTCTTGATGAAAGTGAAAGAGGAGAGGGAAAAAGTTGGCCTAAAACTCAATATTCAGAAAACAAAGATGATGGCATCTGGTCCCATCACTTTATGGCAAATAGATGGGGAAACAATGGAAACAGTGAGAGACTTTATTTTGGGGGGCTCCAGAATCACTGCAGTGGTGACTGCAGCCATGAAATTAAAAGATGCTTGCTCCTTGGAAGAGAAGTTATGACCAACCTAGATAGCATACTAAAAAGCAGAGACATTACTTTGCCCACAAAGCTCCGTCTAGTCAGAGCTATGGTTTTTCCAGTAGTCATGTATGGATGTGAGAGTTGGACTATAAAGAAAGCTGAGTACCAAAGAACTGATGCTTTTGAAGTTGGTGCTGGAGAAGACTTGAGAATCTTGAGAGTCCCTTGAACAGCAAGGAGATCCAACAAGTCCATCCTAAAGGAAATCAGTCTTCAATATTCATTGGAAGGACTGATGTTGAAGCTGAAACTACTATCCTTTGGCCACCTGATGTGAAGAACTGACTTATTTGAAAAGACCCTGATGCTGGGAAAGATTGAATGTGGGAGGAGAAGGCAATGACAGAGGATGAGATAGTTGGATGGCATCACTGACTCAACGGATGTGAGTTTGAGTAAACTCCAGGAGTTGGTGATGGACAGGGAGGCCTGGCATGCTGCAGCGCATGGGCTCACAAAGAGTTGGACATGACTGAGCGACTGAACTGAACTGAACTGAACTAGCCTGTTTAAGTTAATCAACCAAGAACTTGGAGAAAGGGCATTCAGGCAACATAGCATGAACGTAACATGACCAAAAGCACAGAAGTATGGAAAAATGTGGGGTGTTTATGAAACTCTAAGTAGTCTGGATTTTGCCAAAGTATGAGCTGAGAGGTGGGAAGATAAGAGAGAAGAGATTGGAAAAGTGGGTAGGGTTCACATCAGGGAGATTTCCCCCTATCAGGCCAAGGGGCTGAGGCTCATCCAGTGAGGTCTGAATGGTTATTTCAACTAAGGATTTTAAGGAAGGAAGCAACATGTTTAGATATGAGTTTTAATTAAATTGTATTCTGGTGGCTCTTTGGAGAAGAGAATAGGCAGGAAGTCCATTTTGGAAGCTAAGTCGAAAGGGTAGACAAAAGAGCCTCAAGAGGTTTGAAATAGATTTTGATCAATGGACTAGAATTGAGAATTCAGAAATAATTTATGACCAATTTATGGTCAATTGATTTTTAACAAGAATGCCAAGACAATTTAACAGGAGAAAGAATAGTCTTTTCAACAAATAGTGCTAGGAAAACTTGATATCCATGTATAATATACATGAATGTAGTTGAACCTGTATGTACCTCATACCATACCTAAAGATAATTCAAAATGCACTATTGATCTAAACATAAGGCCTAAAACCATAAATCTTAGAAGAAAACATAGGAATATAGCTTCATGACATTGAATTAAGCAATAATTTCTTAGCTATTGAAACATGACTAACAAAAGAAAACAGAAAAATTAGGCTTCATCAAAATTTAAAAGTTTTAATTCTTGAAAAGATACAATCAAGAATTGAAAAGACAATTCCACAGAAAAAGAAAACAAAAACTGCAAATAGTATATCTGATAAGGGCTAGTATCCAGAATATATAAAAATCAACAATTAAATGTGTAAATGACCTGAATAAATATTTCTTTGAAGGAAATATTATAAATGAGCAATAAGCATATGAAAAGATGCTCAGATAGCAGTGAGTTGCACAACTCATAAATATACTAAAACCATAGAATTGTGCACTTTAAAAGGTAATTTTATCATATATGAGTTATATCTTAAGCTGTTGCTATTATTATTAAAAGACCCTGGGAGAAAGGATGGGAGATTAATAAAGCCTTGGGAGAAGGGATCAGGAAATTCCCAGAGGAACCTTTTTGATAAACCTTAGCTGGTACAGCTGACAGGACTTTTGATGGACTGTTTGAAGAGAATGAGAAGATAGAGGTTACACCCAGTGCCAGGAGCCAACACACGAGACCCTACCCCTAAAAAGGCCATAGGGGAGAAAACCCGATGGGCAAAGCGAATCAGGTTTTCAGGGGTTTTCGAAAAGGCCAGCTCACGAGATCCCACCCATGACAAGGTCACGAGGAGAGAAAGTCTGGCAGGCAAGGCAGATCAGGTTTTCAGGGATTTCGAAAAGCTGCCCCTGGCTCTCACCTTAAAGATGATATCTGTCTTTCTGATGCCTGCCTCAATGGACTCTGACACAGGCAGGAAGGCCTTCCCCAGTCTCTTCCCAAATAAGAATCCATTTAGAACTTTAATCAATAAGTTTCCCAGGTGGTGGTATTTTATGAGATTATTTAGGGTGAAAGGAGTGTTTTAATTCAAACTCCTTTGCTGGTAGTTTGTTAGCCAAATGCATTCTATGCGCTTGGCACTAATATGCATGATTGCTTATAATATCCTAATCATAAAATAGCATAAAGAACCTGATTATATAAAAGCCCTGATATAGAGCCCTTTTAAGGGGTAAAGGAGTCCTATTAGAAAACATAAGAAAATTATTCTATAGGTGGTTATTGGGTTGTGATTTGCTTGCTGTGTTTTGTTTGCTGTATTTTTGCCTTTAATGTGCTAAAGTTGCGTTATAAAAACCATTGTTAATATAGTTAAAGATCTAGAGAAATAAGAACTTAGCCCTAGTGTGGTAACAATGAGATGGTTGTTAATTGTCAGTCAGGAGTGCTAGGCAAAAGCTGCCTCACTGAAGCCGCAGAGTCTGTATGGGGTAAACTTCTTAGATAAACGCAACTGACAACTTTTGCAGAAAGATTAATTTTTGTATTAACAAGAATATAATTCTACTCTGTACTATTTCCCTATGACCCTGTTACCTTTCAGTTAGAGTCACCATAAAAATTGGAAAATAGGCTTACAATCACCTGACTGGCGTGAAATGTTAATAGCCTCAAGGCCAGAAGATCATGTGCTAAAAATTACTATAGAATTAGAAAGCAAAAAAAAATCCTGCTCTTCCTAAAAAATCAAAATGATGTAATGCTAACCCTGTGTAATCATGAGTAAGCATCTTGTACCTTGAAAACGTTCTGTGAAAGGGAATAAAACGGGTTGTCAAAAAGTAAAACACCGATTTGGCCCTATCAAGGCTGGTCTCACGTGTCTTCTCTCTCTCTCGCCGACACCGTTCATCCTGAGGGTACCCCCTGGATCCTGCCGAGGCTGGACCCCGGCAACCTAGCTTTCTGAAGGACAGGAAGTAGAGGAATAGAAGGGAGAAGGAGAAGATACCAGGGCACCATGGGTTTCTCATACAATCATGAGAGGAAATGGAAGTTGCTGATCAAAGAGAAGATGGCAAAAGTTTCACTTTGTTCAACAGACACTGATTTAACAATTATTATGAACTGAGTCCTGGGAGATGCAGTTCTCCCTCCTGTGAGTTCAACCGGGAGAGGTGGGCCTTTCTGGAAAACTTAAAGGCTAAGGCCCAGGAATCCACATGTAATCTCTGAAAATCTTTAGGATGTGGATTCTATGTATTCCTGACTTCATCATGCAGATGATGAAACATCCTTTATGGAAATATTAGGTTACTTGCCTAATATAATATCTAAGAGGAGACTAGAACTTCAATCTTCTCACTAAATTATACTATTTTCTACAATAGCTTAGTAAACAAACCATAAGACTTTGAACTGAATACGCTGTACTATCCTTTAGTCATTTGCCAGAACACATCCAAGTATGTGCATCATACATGTGTGTCTCAGAGCAGATCTTCTGCTGGACCATACTTCAGAGTCCATTGCCCATGAAGCCAACAAGCATTCATAGTTATTTCCTGTGATAGCTCGACAGTAGGACTTCTAGGAGGTTTCAGCTACCTGCCCAGCACTGGCAGGTGGCCTTTTGTATGCCTACCTGAGAATAGATGAATGCTTCCAACCCACCTGGCCCCACTGTTGAGAGGGTGTTGAAAATAGCCCTTTTCTTGAAGGCTCCATGAGTAGAAAACTGGAAGGGCATTTCTAAGTCATTTTGCTGGAAAATTCAAGGATAATGAGGCAAGGAAACATTTTAGCTTTGGCCAAGTCTGCAGACATGGATGACTTGGGGAAGTCCTTCCTCATTTTCGAACCAGACAACATAATCCTCAAAACACTGCCTTTCAGGTGTGTGCAAGTCAGGATTTCAGTCCTGAGTGCCAGGAAACACAAAAGGTAAAGAGTAACACTAAACAAGTCTTTATCTTTTATTTACTGCCACCTGATAAGTCCTGCCTTTGATTGTTTTGTCTGCATATTTCCTGCTAAGAGTTTACAAAACAGCACTCCTGAACAGGAAGATAAGAGGGGCACCTATTTGTTGAATAACATCAAGGGGGGAAACTGCTAACTCATCCATTTTGTTGTTAAGTTGCTCAAAAGGATCAAAATACCAATTAACTTGCTGCCTCACAAATCTTTGATACCCTCAGATTTACTGACATTTTGAAACTCCTGTTCATACTTGCCTACCGGCTTTCTGATTACGAACAAAGAAGTGCCAATCTGTTTAGCATTTGACCTGTTTTCTTAAATATTTTTCATGTATTCAACTCTTGGTAGCTAAAAATACTTCACTAGTCACATTCATGAGCTAAAATCATCTTTTGTTTATTTGTTCCACCTCCAAATTTAAGATGGAAAAAGAGGCTCAAAGACACTTCCTTTTAAAAAGCCATTTCATTCTTATTTTTAATTTAACAGACTCATTGCCAAAAGCTCTTTTTGCCCTTTCATCTGCATGGAATTTAGTGGCATTGGGAAGATCCAATGAAGTGACCTGACGTATTAGGATCCATTCTTCCCTGAGGAAAAGTTGGAAAAATGACCTTGGGCCAAAGTTTCAGCATGGTGGTAAAAAGAAACTAAAGATGGTTGGTGGGATGCAGCAGATTTTATAATGAATCTTAATCTTCCTCCCTGGATATTCTCAGATAGTAGTGCTTCTCAGAGATTCTCTGTTGTTGTTCTTATTTCTTCACAGAAATTTTGTGAAAATTCTACCTATAATCACGTGCATGTGTAAGACACACCGATGGCAGCTGTTCAGAAAAGAGCAACATTTCACTCTTAGGCGAAGGCAGGTTCTGGGTTTAGAAAGCTCTACAGCAATTTCTGCAAAAAACTTTTATTGAATGGAGTAGACTGACGCAATTAAAACTGAGGCTGTTGTAGCCAGACTCCTTGGGTTCATATTTTGGTCCTATCATTTATTAGCATTGGACTTTGGTAAAGTCACTTACTTTCCTTCTATGATTCAATTTCCCCATCTGTAAAATGGGGATAATAATAAAGCCTAGCTTATAGGGCTGCTGTATGGATCAGAGATTACACATTTGGGACATTTTCGGTGCTATATAGATGTTAGCTAGCATATTAAATCGTGCCAGATCCTGAGAGAGGCGTCAGTGTTGTGTATACTTACATTTGCCAGAATCCTGAGCCATTCATGGAAGAATACTTCCATTACAGCAAAAAATATCTGGAGATTTGGAAACCTAAGGTTTATATATCTATATGTTTATACATAGCACATATTATATATGTGTTTATCTGTAACACAGAATTACCTACAGACATTTGTATTTTTCAGATGTGATCAGAAGGGGGGCTTCCCTGGTGGCTCAGACAGTAAAGAATCTGCCTAGAATGCAGCTGACCCAGATTCAATCCCTGGGTCAGGAAGATCCTGTGGAGGAGGGCACGGCACCCAACTCAAGTATTCTTGCCTGGAAAATCCAATGGACAGAGGGGCCTGGCAGGCTACAGTCCATGGGGTCACAAAGAGCCAGGCAGACCACTTTACCTGCCTCCTGAGAAATCTGTATGCAGGTCAAGAAGCAACAGTTAGAATCGGACATGGAAAAACAGACTGGTCCCAAATCGGGAAAGGAGTACGTCAAAGCTGTGTATTGTCACCCTGCTTATTTAACTTCTATGCAAAGTACATCATGTGAAATGCTGGGCTGGATGAAACACAAGGTGGAATCAGGATTGCTGGGAGAAGTATCAATAACCTCAGCTATGCAGATGACACCACCCTTATGGCAGAAAGTGAAGAGGAACTGAAGAGCCTTTTGATGAAAGTGAAAGAGGAGAGGGAAAGAACTGGCTTAAAACTCAACATTCAGACAGCTAAGATCATGGCATCCGGTCCCTTCACTTCATGGCAAATAGATGGGGAAACAATGAAACAATGACAGACTTTAAATCAAAATTGTGGGCTCCAAAATCACTGCAGATGGTGACTGCAGCCATGAAATTAAAAGATGCCCGCTCCTTGGAAGAAAAGCTATGACAAACCTAGACAGCATATTAAAAACAGAGACATAACTTTGCCCACAAAGGTCCGTCTAGTCAAAGCTATGGTTTTTCCAGTAGTCATGTATGGATGTGAGAGTTGAACCATAAAGAAAGCTGAGCACCAAAGAATTGATGCTTTTGAACTGTGGTGTTGGAGAAGACTCTTGAGAGTCCCTTGGGCTGCAAGGAGATCCAACCAGTCCATCCTAAAGGAGATCAGTCCTGGGTGTTCATTGGAAGGACTGATGCTGAAGCTGAAACTCCAACATTTTGGCTACCTGATGCAAAGAACTGACTCATTTGAAAAGACCCTGATGCTGGGAAAGATTGAGGGTGGGAGAAGAAGGGGATAACAGAGGATGAGATGGTTGGAGGGCATCACTGACTTGATGGACATGAGTTTGAGCAAGTTCTAGGAGTTGGTGTTGGACAGGGAAGCCTGGCATGCTGCAGTCCATGGGGTGGCAAAGAGTTGGACACAACTGAGTGACTGAACTGAACTGATCAGAAGGGAGCTTAACTTGTCTTCCAGATGACTGTAATTCAGTTGGAGTACAACAGAATCAACATTTAAGCAAGTAAATGGCAGCTGGAAGGTCTTCCCTGGTGGCTCAGTGGTAAGGAATCCACCTGCCAATGAAGGAGACGATGGCTCCATCTCTGGGTTGGGAAAATCTCTTGGAATAGGAAATGTCAACCCACTCTAGTATTCTTGCATGGGAAATCCCATGGAAAGAGGAGCCTGGCAGAGTCTATGGGGTTGCAAAAGAGTCGAACACGACTTAACAACTAAACAACAAACTAGCCAATCATGTGTTTGGAGGCAAGAGGGCTGGGGATGATCCTAGGGGACAGAATGGCTTTGGCAGAGTTGTGTTTAATATAATGTATTTCCCAAAATACCAGCCTGACCTTTTCACAAACTCCTCGAAGAGGATGCGGTGAGAATACCCCTGCTGGCGGATGCTGACTGTCTCTAGGATGCCCGTGGAGCGGAGCTGGGCCCGCACTTTGTCTGTGGAGAACTTCAGGGCCTCTCGGTCATCATTGGGCTTGATGCAGCGTACAAAGTGCGGCTGTCCCACCACCATTTTAGAGAGCAGATCCATCAGAGAATACTACCAGGGGAAAAAATGCACAAGAAGTGAGGTTACCAAAATCATAATGAGGATAATTACAACAGTGGCTGGCCCAGGCTTCCAGGGCAGTTTGTCAGCTTGTAAACAACTCATGGAATCTTTGAGGCTAAACAAGAATCCAGCAAAAAGAAATAACAATACACGTTCTGACTTATATTGTTCTGTACTTATAGCTGCCTATGGATTTTCTTTAAACATCACCTAGGGCCAAGCAATATCCCACTTGGCAGAAACTCCGCCATCTAAGAACTTGCTTAGATTATCTCATAACTCTGTTGCCAGAACTAGCTTGTCTCTGATATTTCAAGGTGATGCTCCATAAACTGTATCTGTAATTTTAAAGGTCCAGCTTTCAGGGAAGGGGTCAGTTGCCTCCTTAACCTAACAATCACCAGAAAGTCTAAACCAACCTTACAAAGGCAGAGGCGAAATGAGAAAAATAAAGAGGGCAAAGAAAACAAGAAAACTGGACGGTAAAAGGAGATTATAATGAAGATGAATTAATACACCAAACGGCTGTGTAGAGAACAGAAAGAGCACATGGAAAACTAGGGGTGCTCTCCGTTTCTCAGGGACATCCACAGTAGCAGTTTTTCTTTTGGACATGTCTTTGGGGCAATTACAAGCCACACATAAAATCAGTCCCATTATTTCATAATCTTACCTGCTACTGATCCAAAATGGTGTTACCTAGCTTGGCAATGTGCTATTTTTTTAGCATTTGGGGACTAGTATATTGAGGACACCCAACTGTTTGTTATGGAGATACTTCTGAAAATTGCACGCCATTGGCTTCTTCTGCTGAAAGAGGGATTCTAAGATCTTGAGGATAACCTTACAGTCAGAGCCTTCAAATCCCATACATGCAGAAACTAGGAGAGTATAGTCAAGCCACTAAGGGGATCAGAATAAGAAATAAATGGCAATTAGAAATGTCCAACCATGAGTGATGAAACAGGGGCTGAAAACCTACCTGTTGGAGAAGCTGTAGCAGGCATCACTACATCAATGGAATGCTGGACCCAAAGACCTCTCCAGTTCAGGTCAGTCACTCAGTTGTGTCCGACTCTTTGTGAACCCATGAACCGCAGCATGCCAGGCCTCCCTGTTCATCACCAACTCCCGGAGTCCACCCAAACCCACTGAGTCGGTGATGCCATCCAACCATCTCGTCCTCTATCATCTCATTCTCCTCCTGCCCTCAGTCTTTCCCAGCATCAGGGTCTTTTAAAATGAGTCAGCTCTTCACATCAGGTATCCAAAGTATTGGAGTTTCGGCTTCAAAATCAGTCCTACCAATGAATACCCAGGAAAACACCAAAGACCTCTTGGTCCCTATAATCCATACACTGAGACTCATTCTAGTCTACCTCTAAGGCACAGGTCAGACTTCTTGGCTCTAGGTCCTTCTTGGACCCGCTAGCTTTGGGTGGAACCTTCTTTCCATGGTGCTGGCTCCCAGGCCTACCCTCCAGCCTGCCTGGCAACTCCACCTCATGATCCACTTGACTTACTATCCCTGCCAAATCCCTTACTTTGGCAACCCCACCTTACAACCTTATTTTGTCGTTCCTGGTTTCAGTAGTTCTGTCTTTGGCCTAACAGCATCTCCATCGTGAAGTTGCCTGGACCTCAGTTTCCCATGGTCAGTGATCTCTAATGGGTTCTCAACCCCAGTGCTTTATAATTTGAAAATAAACAAATCTGTGCAAATCAGTGCAAAGTGACAGTCTCTTATCTTTCCTCTCTAATGTGCATGTGACAGAGTCCTTATGGAGACAACATTTTTACTCAAAAGAGTCATTCACCAGGTAAAAATATCAGGAATTGGGGTAACAGAGATGGGAAATAATGGGGCTCAGGTAAATGGCTCTTGCAATGGGTCAATTTAGTCTAGGAAAATGAAGTTGAAGCTAAGACTTATTTTCTCATGAACTTGATAAGCCTCCTTCTAGACTTTTATTAACTACTTTACTTCTCAGTAAATATGCTGGAAAAGTGGCTGACTCCAGTAGCTCTAAGGCCAAGAAGCAGCTGAAACGCTAACAGAATCAGCACATTCAATGGACTATGTGCCAGTGGCAGAAAGGGCCCTCTGTAGACACTTGCGGTCTCACACTGTACTCAAGGGTGGGTTCCCTGTTATAATTCTCCTTTCCCTTTCCCTACAACTCCATCTTTCCTGACTGACTCTGAGCTTTGCTCTTGTTTCAATAACTCTGTGGTATCTAGGCCTCTTGTGAGAATGGCTGACTCAACTTTTCTGGAAACAGGCAGAGGAGAGATCAAGAAGACTCCTTACCCGGAAGTAAGAAGCCATAGTTTGCCCCTTCATGTTGGTGGTTTCTTCCGGATGCCGTATCACCTCCAGAGTGTCCACCTGGAGCATAGGCAGAGGACAGTGGTTTGGGTATAGAGACAGCTTATTTTCTGACATTTCCCAAAATGTGAAAAGCTATTTGGTCAAATACCTGAGGGGCCTTGATGTTTAGGATGTAATAGTACATACTATAGTACATATTCATTTAAAGACATCTTAAAGAAAAACAGAATTTACACTGTCCTACTTATTTGACAACAACCACACTCTGTAATACACTATATGGTCTCAGTACAAACCCCAACCATGTTCTTTCTGTATTTCTCCATGTTCTACTGGGCCCTTATTAAGTTCTCCAATAATGTCATGTGAGACCATGCTATTTTTAAAAAGAAAACTGGGTAACAACACATGAAGTCGGGCAATTACAAAGTGAAGTGAAAGTCGTTCAGTTGTGTCCGACTCTTTGCAACCCCCATGGATGATACAGTCCATGGAATTCTCTAGGCCAGAATACTGGAGTGGGTAGCCTTTCCCTTCTTCAGGGGATCTTCCCAACCTGGAGAATTTTGGCCTGGAAAATTCCATAGACTGTATCATCCACGGGGTCGCAAAGAGTCAGACACGACTGAGCAGCTTTCACTTTCACTGTAATTACAAAAACACGGACCCAAAGCCCAGGTTGCACCACAAGAGAATTAGTTAAATCCTAACTGCCTTCCTGCTATCAGACCCTGACCCTGCAACATCCCTCCCGCGGCCCATAGCTCCTACATGTTCACTATGGACCAAAGCTTAAAGTACACCTGTTCCCAAGCATCTGCCCCAAATACCTGGGCTGACTGGGAAGAATTTATGAATGAAAACCACTGTAGCAAACAATTGCAGGCACCCTGTTTTCCATCATTTTATCTAAATGATAAAATTCCTGCTTCTGCACACACAAAGCTATTTGGTTTGCAGAGCATATGAGCAGCATTTCAGCACCAGCCTCCGTGGTAGCCTCCCATCTGCTCAGAACAGGTGGCAAGGGTATGAAGCAGGAACATTTGAACTGGAAGATGCTGCTGTCAGCACGTGTGTTCCGCTCAGTGGAGTGCTGTCCAGGCAGCTACCTCCCCGCGGGGTGAGGATGTCTGCAGCCTTGTTCAACAACAGTGAGAAGAGGTTACTTAGAAGGGACGCGGCCATGGGAGGTGGCTGAATAATGAGACTTACTCGAGGGGCATTTAGGAGACCGTTTGCAAAACTGAAGAAAACGCTTCAACTGGCTTATATAAAGAAAACAGGTCAGTTTAAGAAGGGGAACAAACATGGAACTAAGTTTTCAAACTAGAAAGCAACCTAAATTGTGAGCAGGAATCTGAGGGTATCTCTGAGCAAAGTGCCAGGAGCAGGGGCAGTGCAGCTTTCTTTCTCTAGGCTGCAGACTGGATCTGTTCCCAGAGTCATCGTTTCATCTAGATGCAGCTGAGCAACAGTACAACTGCCTGTAGCTGTTTTTTTTTTTGTTTTGTTTGTTTTTTTATGAGAAAGAAGGAAATGGCAGCTCTGTGTTTAAAGGGAAGGTTGCTCTCACATAGAAAAGAAAAAACACAACATACCCGCCCCACCTGCATAGGTCCGATGGCACTACCTGCAGGGACCACACGGAAGGTTCCTTCCCTATCTCAACCTCACTAGGAGTACACAGCTCAACACTGGTGAGATTTGGGGAAAGCTAATTAGGACTGAAGCAAGAAAGATCTTGGCTACGGTCTGCCTTTGGCCAAACTGTAAATTCTGACAGTTTTCCTAAACATTCTTTTTCCTTATTTTCTTTCTCCCCACCTGACTTTCATATACACACACAACTTTTGAGAATTTTCCACTATTTCTTTTTATTCAGAGATCCTCCCTGAAGAACCACAGCTTGCTTTGAACTCTGCTTTTCCTCCTTAATTTCCCTCCCTTTTTATTCAAATTAGCCGGCTAGTGCCAGCCCCCTCAGGCTCTAATACACTGTGAAAGGGCAGCTGGGAAACTCATCCGTATTTCTTTTATTAGTAGAATTTACCTGTTACCCTTCTTCAGAACAAACAGCAGACCCTTGGCATTTGAGAATTTAACAGTTTAGTGATCAGGAAAATCTTTGATGTATATTAATTCTGCTAAGATATAAATTTAAAAGTGTGATATATATTGTTTTCAAGATCAGTACCCATCCCCTGTAGCAAGTTGGAAAAGTACTGAATGAAGCACCAGTTTGCAATCCAAGATACAGGGCTGGAAGTATTATTAACTTCCCAAAGCCTGTGTTATTTAAAAACCACTACTGTGCATACACACACACACAAGAAGTCAGTCAGTTCCCCTTCCTTTATCACCATGTTTGATTCAGTTTTAGTAATCACCCAGCACGACTTTAAGTCCTGCTCTTAACTCACATACAGGGTAATTCTTGGGTAGTAAAAACCTATTCTGTTATATATAACTTAGAAATATTAATGCATGTATATAGTTCACCACCTACATATCTAGTACTATATTTTAAAGAATAAATAATGTACTATTGGGGTATCTTCTAATTTTAGAATTTGGAAAGGTCTTGGATTGGCAAAGGATATCTGCACAGTTATGAAGTTCCCCTGTACATGGAGTGGATCTAAAAGAGGGAATTGCACTTCAGACAAGGGACATACCAGAAGCTGCCTCTCTTGAACTTTTAAAGCAGGAGGCCTTTGTCTGCATTGGGCCTACCATGAACTCTGTGCTGTGCTAAGTTGCTTCAGTTGTGTCCAACTCTTTGTGACCCTATGGACTGTAGCCTGCCAGGCTCCTCTGTCCATGGGATTTTCCAGGCAAGAATACCGGAGTGGGTTCCATGCCTTCCCTCCAGGGGATCTTCCCAAGGGATAGAACCTACATCTCCAGTGGCTCCTGCATTGTAGGCAGATTCTTTACCACTGAGTCACCAGGGAAGCCCACCATGAACTCTACAGAACCGAAAAAAATTCAAAGCCAAAAGAGATAAGAAGGTTATTGTCTAAATTAAGAGCTTGTCTTTCTGAACTGATTTCGCTAATAGTTAAAGTTAAGTGTTAGTCGCTCAGTCATGTCAACTCTTTCAGACCCCATGGACTATAGCCCACCAGGCTCCTCTGATCCATAGGATTCTCCAGGCAAGAATACTGGAATGGGTTACCATTCCCTTCTCCAGGGGATCTTACCCACCCAGGGATTGAACCTAAGTATCCTGCATTGCAGGCTGATTCTTTACCATCTGAGCTACCCAGGAAGCCCCCAGTTAATGGTTTTAATTAAAAAAATAAAGTTTCTTAGAAATGATCCAGAAAGTAGATTCTATTGAAGCCATCAACTAGCGAATTATTTTTTCCAAAGGCGGGGATTTCGCAACAACAACAACAACAAAGTCTTTTCTGTAGATTCTTATAAATTTTTACCTCAGATAGGAGGAAAACAGGTTGGGAGAGCTTCCAAGGTTCAAGGGGTTTGTGCTAAAGGGCCCAGGGCTTGGAATTGGACACACTTGGTTCAAATTCTGGCTCCTGCGCTTAATAGCTATGTGGACTTTGACTTATTATTTAACTTTCCAAAGTCTGTGTGCTTAAAAACCACTGTCTTGCACATGTGCACACACAGAAAAGGTCAGTCAGTTCCCCTTCATTTATTACCATGTTTGATTCAGTTTTAGTTTAGTAATTCATGGGTTGCAAGAAGTCGGACATGACTTAGCAACTGAACAACAATAATCAATATTAAGGATGCTGGGTTTTTATTTCATGGAATAAGGAGAGTAACTAGCTCCCATGCAACACAGCAAGGAAATCTTTTTATTTATTGGCAGAGAAAATACTTCCAATGAAACCAATTTCAAAATGATCAGTATAACCAATATTCTGGATAAAAACATCATCTGTCTAACCCAGTATACCCTTCTTCTACACCACCAGTTGATATAACCATATAAGCCAACTGGAGCTGATCAAGCTTGCTTTGTCAGGAAAGCCCACATGACAAATGTCCTGCCCGATTCCTTGTGAGTGGTACTGGTTAGCCTTCAAAGTAGTCATGAATAAGCTTTACAGTTTGTGGTACAGACTCCAGGCCCATAGGAAATGAGCAAGCTTCCGTATACATATGGACTACACACATGGAATTTTAGATGGCTATCAAGACATGAGTAATAAAACATTTATTGTTTCCAATGGGAAATCACTATACTAAACACTTTGCCTACATTATGTCAATGAGTTCTCAAAAGGACACTATGAGGTAAATATCATTATTACTACTATTCTACATATAAGGAAGTTAAGGTTCAAAGATTTTAGGTAAATTTCCCAGAGACTTGCAGCCAATAACTGGCCATGCCTAAGTCTGAACCCAGTTCTGATTCCAAAACCTACTCCTTAAACATAATATACTGCCTTTATATGTGATTTGTTATAAGTTATAAAAATAAGTCTGAAAGCACAGTATTATTAAAAAGATTTGCCTCATCTGTCAACTAAATTTACTCTAGGATAAAGACATAGCTTCCAAAAAGCCTCGAAAATACATGTAACTCCATGGCTGATTCATGTCAATGTATGACAAAATCCACTACAATATTGTAAAGTAATTAGCCTCCAACTAATAAAAATAAATGGAAAAACAAACAAACAAAAAAAACCAAAAAGCCTCAAAAACCATCTACATCTCAGTAATAAATTAAAAGCTGGAGGAATTTTTTTCTTTGGTCTCAGTAAGTACCTACTATTTGCATCTCCAAACCTCAGAAGTGTTTACATTTAGCCTCTTGGCAAAGCCTTTGGTCAAGAATTTTTCCTGCTATCAAGTGATGCATCCATCTCTTAAGGAAAAAGCCCCTACAGCATCACTCCCCTCGAAAGTCTCCATGGCACTGAATGAGGAAGCAAGGCTGGTGCTGACACCAGCCCAGTGTGGGGGTGCTGAACGTGGTGGAGGCTAGCTTCCTGCAGGGTCACCTCTTCTATTTTTTCTTGGATAAGGTAGAGAGGAATCGGTGGAGCTTTTTATTGCTGTTGCTACCCTTCATATTTTCTGATGCCTTAATTAGAACTTTCAACTCATCTTCTCTCCAAGGGAAAACAAATCTCTAGTCATTTTCATCTCACCTATATATATTGTAGTGATGTAAATACATGCCACGCACTAGAGGGCACACTTCTCACATAGGCAGTGCAGGGAAGGAGATAATGCGTGGATAGGGAGCGTGGAAGGCAGAGGAATAGGTCCTGGCAGAATTCAGAGGTCAAAACGTCAAACTGAGCAAAGGAGGGGAATATGGGCTGACATTGAATAGTACACAGGAGACTTTCATATTTTTTTTGTCATGATCCTTTTTAGAAGGAGTCTCAGGCAATCAGTTCAGCTGCTCAGTCATGTCTGACTGTTTGCGACCCCATGGACTGCAGCACACCAGGCCTCCCTGTCCATCACCAACTCCCAGAGTTTATTCAAACTCATGTCCATTGAGTCGGTGATGCCATCCAACCATCTCATCCTCTGTCATCCCCTTCTCCTCTCGCCTTCCATCTTTCCCAGCATCAGGGTCTTTTACAATGAGTCAGCTCTTCACATCAGGTGGCCAAAGTATTGGAGAAGGAGTCTGGTGGAAGCCAATGACTCAAAAATAACCACATATGGTTGATCATTATTTGTGGATCTGTATTGGTGAATTTGCCTACTTGCTGAAATATATTTTTAATCTTCAAATCAATCAATGCTCACATGCTTTCATAGTCACTTACAGACATGCAGAGTGGTGGAAACTTATACCTGGATGTGCATGCTCCCAGCTGAGGCTGAACAAACTGACACTTTCTCTGCCTTCCTGTTCCAGCTCTCACACCATAAACAAGCGCCCTTTTCAAGGTGTATTTAAGTGCCAGAATTTTTCCTTTTTTTGTGCTTTTGACTGGTGATTATCCTGTTCAAAATAGTACCTAATCACAGTACTGAAGTCCTATCAAGAGTTCCTAAGAGTAAGAAGGCTATGATGTGCCTGTTGGAACATATTTGTGTGTTAGTTTACCTTCACTCAGGCATGAGTCACAGTGCTGCTGGCCTTGAGTTCAATGACACAAATACTATATTTGAAATGTTTATACAAAGAAATATGGCATACAGTTAATCACTTGTAAAAAGCATCTACAGTGGACCCTTCAGCCACAGAGATTTGAACTACATGGATCCATTTAAATGCAGATTTTTTTCAATAGTAAGTACAGCACTACTACACAATCCATGGTTTATTGAATCTGCATCTGTAGGACTGTGGATACAGAGAGCCCACTGTAAAGTTATTAGTGGATTTTTGACTGTGTGGAGGGTTGGTGTCCCTAACCTCCATGTTCTTCAAGGGTCAACTGTATTAAATATAATGCTGTTAAAGAGAAACACACACAATACAGGTTATATATTAATCAGTTGACAACAGTGTTGTGACCAGAGGCTTGCAGGAGCCTAACCATGTATTTCTTCTAGGAGCAATGCTTCAAGATTTGCTGATTCAGCATTCACAGAAGCCTCATAGAACACCACTTTTGTGAATAATGAGAATCAAGTGCATTGAACACAAACAACATTTACATATAATATCAAGAGACTCTCAGAACCACTGAAACTCCTCTGTAAACCTGACCTAGGGTCCCACACAACTCATGTTAAATAGCCCTAGTTTCCTGCCACAAATGCACATGATCGAAAAACAGAATATTCTATAGGATTGTGCTAACAGTGTGGATGTAAGACTTACTGTTAATAAAGATGATCTGAATCCTTACTATGTGCAGGTCTTTTATTCTCAAAGGAAGTGCGTATAGATATGTATGTCTATATCAATTTGGGGGTAATATTCATGTATTATATGTGGTTGTATTGATTATTCTTTATTAAATGAATCATTTAATATTCAGTATAAACAAAGGGTAAGAAAATTCAAAGACATGACCTGTTTTATTATCCCCTTACCTTTCAGATCATTATTTCTTGCTGCTAGTATACACAATGAATATTAAGCAGCCATTCCTTGAAACTTGGGCTAAACATTAGCAGGAAGAATGGACTAGTTAAGAATATTTTACAGCAGGATATTTAGTAACTTGCCTAACACCCTCTTTGCATGGATAAGTGCATCACTCACTTTTCAGAGAACAAGGCAGAGTAACAGGAGGGGGTTTCATTTCCTTCTTCCCTGCTGACCCCTTTTGTCATCCCACTCTGTACATTGGAGACAGCTTCAAGAAAAAGTGGAGTGTGTGCACTTCTTCCTGTGGATGTGGATGTGCATGTGTGCTAAGTTGCTTTAGTTGTGTTCGACTCTGCAATGCCATGAATCGAAGCCCACCAGGCTCCTCTGTCCATGGGATTCTCCAGGCAAGAATACTGGAGTGGGTTGCCATGTCCTCCTCCAGGGGATCTTCCTAACCCAGGGATTGAACCTGCTTTTCTTACATCTCCTGCACTGAGAGGTGGGTTCTTTTCCACTAGCATCACCTGGGAAGCCCTTATTTCTTCCCAGAGGGACTTTATTTTCAAATGTTATTGTTTTATAAACTTAAGTAGTATTTCTGAGAATCAGGTAAAGGGGTCTGCATATGCCATGTGGCATAAGGATTATTTTGAACTGAAGACATGTAAGTAACAACAGTTGTAAGAAGAAGCTTTTCTGAACTCTCCTTATCTGCCTAAAAGCAAAGCATTCAAAAATAATTCAACTGTCATAAATCCCCTCCCTGGGAGCTTTGCAATCAGAGAAGATTGACTCATATCACCAGAGATGAAAAGTCAGCACTGGGATAAGAAATTGCCTAAATAGATAGTGTCATATAAAACTGTTATACTTCCCATTTATTTTCCTAAAGGACCATTTATTTTTCCTAAAAGTCACTGATTGTCCCAGAAGTGTCCTTCTTCTTCTCTTCATCTCCTATTAAGGTGGTATAGAAACTCCAAAATCTAACTCGCCCTTAGAGTCACTTTTTTGGTGAACCTCTGTATGTATATGATTAAAATATGTTTTTTTTCTCTTGCTAATCTGTCAGTTCAAGTTTAATTTGGTCTTCAAACACTGAACTTAAGAGGGTAGAGGAAAAAAATTTTCCCCCTGACACAGGATTGTAAAGGAATCCATGATGATGTTTCAAACCTCTTAACCCCAAATTCCTAAATGCCTCAGTCTCTATTCTAGACTTCCCAGGTAGTGGGTCAGATAAAGGAAATGAATACTGCTCACCTAGGATGATCTCTAGGGTGGGAATGCTTGTGGTCCACAGTATTTTGGGTACAAACCTGCTACTCACCTTGAGTCTCCCAGAACTGAAATGCGGAGGCAAAGATCTTGAGGCTGCTGTTATCCTGGCTCTTGTCTGGGCCAAGTTACCTGTGCAAAGAAGACAAAAAATTAAGGCAAAGGAGTTAAAAGAATAGTATGATAAGTAATTTTTCCCTTTGTGTCCCTATATTTTTCAGAATGTTCTAAATGATCTGCCCTGAACTTGAAACATTTGGAAAAGTTTTGAAATTCAATGATGTAAATTACAATTAAAATATAATATTTATAAGCTATAATTTGTCATATAAATTAAATTTATATTAGTTTAATAAGAAAATAAGAAAGCCCAAAGTCTCACATTCACTTAACAAACTAGTGCTCAGTCACTGAGTCGTGTCTGACTCTTTGCGACCCATGGACTGTAGACTGCCTGGTTCCTCTGTCCATGGGATTCTCCAGGCAAGAATATTGGCATGGGTTGCCATGTCCTCCTCCAGGGGATCTTCCCAACCCAGGGATCAAACTAGAGATTGAAAGAAATTACTATAAGAGAACCATAAATGAAAATCCCATAACTCGTGTACTCAACAGTGAAAAATTGGAAGTTTTTCCTCTAAGGTTAGGAACAAGACAAGAATGTCTGCTCTCACTACTTCTATTGAACATAATACTGGCAGCCCTAGCTAGGTCAGTTAGGAAAGAATTAGAAATTAAAGGCAGCCAAATTGTAAAGTAAGAAGTAAAATTATCTCCATTCACAGATGACATCATCTTACATATAGAAAACCCTAAAGATCATACACATGCACTAGCAAATGAATTCAAAGTTGTAGGATATAAAATCAACATATAAAAAGACAGTTGCATTTATATACACTAACAATGAAAATCTGAAAAGGGAGTTAAGAAAATAATTCCATTTACAATGGCATCAAAAAGAATAAAATACTTAGGAGTAAACTTAACCAAGGAGGTGAAAATTTATACACAGAAAACTATACAACACTCCTGAAAGAAACAACAAGGGCACAAATAAATGGAAATCTATTCCATTGTGAGGGAGAAAAAAATATTCTTTTTCCTCTACCTGTTAGAGGAAGCACACTGACTGATAACGCCCACCCTGGCCAGGCACCATAGTAACTATTTACATGAGTTGTTTTATGACAGGAGGTTCTGGTAAGGAACATGGAACTAATAAGCCTCCACTAACCAGAAGAGTTCGGGAAAGGTCAAAAGGAGACACCACCTGTCTGTCCACCTCCCAGAATCCTCCTCTCTGGCATCCATCTTGGCTGAACAAGGCGTGCACCACCAGGTAGACTCTGAGCCAGAATGGTTGGCTGAGGACAACCCGGAAACGAAGCCCATCACCATAAAACCCGAGACTGCGAGCCATGTGGCAGAGCTGTTCTCCTGGGTTCCCTTACCTCCTGCTCTCCATCCGGGTGCCCTTTCCCAAAAAATCTCTTGCTTTGTCAGCAGATGTATCTCCTCAGACAAGTCATTTCCGAGTGTTAGACAAGAGCCCAGTTTCAGGCCCTGGAAGGGGTCCCCTTTCCTACAACATACCCACCTTAGGTTCATCGGCTGGGGCCCTGCAAATTAGACTGACAGAAGGTAGAGTAGCAAGAGAAAAGCAATCAGAAGTTTACTAATGCATGCATTGCACATATATACAGAATTATTCATGATGAGCAATTCAAAGGGGTGGCAGAACTTGGACTTATATAGATCTTAACAAAAGAACAATAAATTTATAAAGAAGTGAAAGAGAAAGAAAAAGAACTTTGTGTTTCCAGGGGTGGGAAATTATGGTAAGGGTAAATACATAGGGAAGGGCTTCCCTGGTGGCTCCGTGGTTAAGAACCCACCTGCCAATGCAGGAGACGTGAGTTCCATCTCTGGATCAAGAAGATACTCTGGAGAAGGAAATGGCAACCCACTCCAGTATTCTTGCCTGGAAAATCCCATGGATTTCCCATGGACTGTGGTGGGCTACAGTTCATGAAGTTGCAAAAGAGCTGGACACAATTTAGCCATTAAACAACAACAAATATATAGGGAAGCTATTATAAGATAAGGGCAAATTTATTATATAGATTTCTCTAGTGCTGTCTCTGAGTTGATAGGGTCTAGAGTTGTCTCTGGTGATTAACTTCTGTCTTTTTTTGTAAAGAGAAGAGAGGGCACATTTTTACAAATTTATGCCCTGCTTTTGGACAAATGCACAGAAGGCAGAGAACTTTTCTTATATCTGCTCCTTTTCAATTGCTTTCAGATTAAAATAATCTTTATGCCAAACTGGCATATTTTGGGGTGGCATATTCTGTTACCCTGCATTGTGTTCATGGATTACAAGGCTTAATATTGTTAAAATGTCCACACTACCCAAAGAGATCTACAAATTCAGTGCAATCCCCATCAAAATCTCAATGACATTTTTGGACAAATAGAATAAATCCTAAAATTCATATGGAACCCCAAAGGACTCCAAAACAATCTTCAGAAGGAAAAGAAAAAACTGAAGGCCTTATATGTCCTGATTTCAAAATACATTACAAAGCTATAGTAGTCGAAATAATCTGGCAAAACAATACTGACATGAAGATAAACATACAGACCAATGGAACAGAACAGATAGCCCAGAAATAGACCCATGCACATATAGTCAAATAATCTTTGATATGGGTGTTAACACTACACAATGGGGAAAGGATTATCTCTTCAACAAATGGTGCTGTGAATACTGGGCATTTACATGCAAAAGAATGAAACTGAAACCCTATCTTATACCATATTCGAAGATCAACTCATAATAAAGACTTAAAAGTAAAACCAGAAACTATATAAGCATAAGGGGAAAGCGTCATAACACTGGTCTTGACAATTATTTCTCAGGTAGGACACCAAAAGCACAGGCAACAAAAGCAAAAATAGACAATTGGGACTGTATATCAACAGGGGGAGAAAACCATCTATCTCGTAAGAGGTTAATTTCCAAAATATATAAAGAACTGCTACAACTCAACTCTTTGAGACCCCATGGATTATACAGTCCATGGAATTCTCTAGGCCAGAATACTGGAGTGGGTAGCCTTTCCCTTCTCCAGGGGATCTTCCCAACCCAGGGATCGAAACCAGGTGTCCCACATTGCAGGTGGATTCTTTGCCAGCTGAGCCACAAGGGAAGCCCTACAACTCAGCAGCAAAAAATAAAATAAGCTGATTTTAAAATGGGCAAAGAATTTGAATATACATGCCTGCAAAGATGACATATAAATGGCCTGAAGGTATATGAAAAGATTCTTAGCATCACTAACAGGGTAATGTAAATCAAAGCCACAACGAGATATCACCTCATACTTGTTAGACTGGCAATTATAAATGAAGAGGAATAAAATATCTCCCTTTGGCATACTGATTATTTTAAGTTGGTTATTTTTGAGAAAAGTAGATACACATGAGGCTCTGAAAACTGAGCCGAAATTACCCTTTTGTAAGAAAACTTTACAAGAGGAATGAATCTCCAAATGTAAAGGTGTCTCCCTCTCTCTACTAGAAAGAGAAGAATGACTAGCTAATTTTAGGGCTGTTATGGGCACTGGATGAAATAATTCATGAAAAGCATTATCAACACAGCTCTGGTACAAGGAAAGTGCTCATTTCGTGTTACTAGCATTGATGATGATGATTTGCTATGAACAGTTCACATGGGCAAGAGAACAGGAAATTTCACTAATTTGCTACTGTGAACCCTGGTTTGTAAAAAAAAAAAAAAAAAATTAATGAAAGATGAGAAAAAGTGATAACGCAACTCCACTTTGAATATCCATCTCTTGGCCTCTCTGATTTCAACTGCTTTTTGCTTTTGAAGGGTCTGAGTGGCCTGCTGGAACTCTCTTCTCCCTTCCTCTCCACCCACCCTTCATCTCCTCTCTCATCCTTAGCCCCCCAAACCAAGAGATCTGTTTTACCTAAAATGTCATTGGATTCTGTAGCAAAATAAAAAGTTGTCAGTGGAAGGAAAAGCTGCAATTTGTGCATTTGCAAGACACTAAAGATTTCAAAGTTTTTAGCAAGTCTAGCACAAAGATGTCCAAATGTTTTCTCTGGCGATATCTTCAGAGGCTAAACTGTGATTAATAGCCCAGAAAGAATCCTTTGAAGCAGGATTGGTGACATCAAAGTCGTAATCCAGGGGTGGCAGGAGCTTTATAATGAGTGGGAAGCATTTTAACACATTTCAAAGGATTTACAGCATGAATAAACAATAGACCTCAGCAGATGTGCCACACACACCTTTCAGAAACATAACCTATAAGAAGTTTCCATTTTAATTTAAATGTAAATACAGTGTTCACACTTCTTTCAAATGTTAAGCATCCTCAGTGCTTCACCCCCCAGACAGGCTCTTTGGCTAAGGATGCCTCACTGCTCCAGAGCACCCTCCTGTGACTCACTGACATATTGGAGAGCGAAAAAACAGAAGTCGGAGGCAATGGATGGAATTTATATCCTATGTGGGAACTGGGTTAGGAAAGAATCTAAAATGGAGCTTGCAATGATCCCAGATAATTTCTCTGCTTCCAACTTAAAGGAAAAGAGACAAGTGGTCTGAAGATAGAGCTGAAACTTTTAAAAGATGGCAATTTCCTGCCTGCTTCAGAGGATTTTCAGCTCTTGGAAAGCACCCAGCACCCAGGATTTCAGTTGCCTCTTAAGAGTTGCCCAAGATGACGGGTTGCTGTTTTAAATAATCAGGCTTGAAATTTGACTTCCCTCTGCTGCCCCCTCTGGGTTTAAAGGATTGGTTGCAGGGTTCTGGTGGTGACTGCTGGTGGGCATTTGTTTAGGAAAATGTCCTGTTTTAATTTTCCATAACACAAGAAATAGGCTAATAAGCTAATAAATGACTGCAAAGAAATGCTGAAAAGTAAAAGGTTAGTGTCAAATGCTGCCCAAAAAGGAGTTGCAAAGAAAACATCAGCTTTTTTTTTTTTTTGCCAGATTAAGTTATGTGAGTAGACCTGAGAACTACTATGTTGTACCCCACAGTCAGTGTGGGTGAAAGTGAAAGTTGCTCAGTTGTGTCCAACTCTTTTCGACCTCATGGACTATAAGCCTGCCAGGTTTCTCTGTCTGTGGAATTCTCCAGGCAAGAATACTGGAGTGGGTGGCCATTTCCTTCTCCAGAAGATCTTCTTAACCCAGGGATTGAACCCAGGTCTCCCTCATTGCAGGCGGATTCTTTACTGTCAAGACACCAGGGAAGCCCAGTTTGGATACTGAAAACCAAAATCACACCTTTCTGTCTAAATGAGAATGACCTTGTGCTATTCCTGTCCCCATTAACATGAATCTCTTTTCCAGGAGTCTCCTGTCCAGACAAATTGTTTGATTGTTCATTACAAGAATTTCCCCAAAGACCCAAAACCCATCAACTCTTTATGAAAAATGTCCATTGTTTAAACTCCATGGTTCTGTGAATCCCTTGTTTCAAATTCACACATTGCTGTTTCCACCAATCATGTGCTGGTTATATTGTATGTGATCCTTGTTATTGCTGTTCAATCCCCTAGTCATGTCTGACTGTTTGTGACCCCATGGACTGCAGCACACTAAGCCTCCCTGTCCCTCACCATCTCCCGAAGTTTGCCTAAGTTCATGTTCATTGCATCGGTGATGCCATCCAGCCCTTTCATCCTCTGACACCCTCTTCTCCTTCTGCCCTCAATTTGTCCCAGCATCAGGGACTTTTCCAATGAGTCAGCTGTTCACATCAGATGACCAAAATACTGGAGCTTCAGCATCAGTCTTTCCAATGTATATTCGGGGTTGATTTCCCTTAAGATTGACTAGTTTGATCTCCTCGCTGTCCAAGAGACTTTCAGGAGGCTTCTCCAGCACCACAGTTTGAAGGCATCAATTCTTTGGTGCTCTGCCTTCTTTATGGTCCGGCTCTCACAATCGTACATGACTACATGGAAAGACCATAGCCTTGACTGTACAGACCTTTGTCAGCAGAGTAATATCTCTGCTTTTCAACAGACTGTCTAGGTTTATCATAGCTTTCCTGCCTAGAAGCAATTGCTTTCTGATTTCATGGCTGCAGTCACCATCTGCAGTGATTTTAGAGCCCAAGAAGAAGAAATTTGTCATTACGCTCACTTTTTCCCCTTCTATTTGCCATGAAGTAATGGGGCTGGATGCCATGATCTTAGTTTTTTTACTATTTAGTTTTAAGCCAGCTCTTTCACTCTCCTCCTTCACCCTCATCAAGAAGCTCTTTCGTTCCTCTTTACTCACTCATGTGATCCTTATGCAGTTCTAATTAAGCCCTCTCACTTAGACTCATCTTAAATCAAACTTGACCTCTCAACAAATTCTGACCCAGCCTTTCCTTCTCTAAGACACTGCCAAAGCTTCGGGAGATGGTGGTCTCCCTTCCTGTGGGGAGCAATGAACTCTTCTTTGTCTAATTATAACAGGTAGGGTGAGTAATGTTTAGGGGGTCAGCTTGGGACAGACTTATGCAGGGGTGATACTTGGAGTGAATGAAATGTTCTAATTTTAGTTAATAACACTGTAACCAATAAAAATGCAAGGGGTTAAATTCAGTAGTTGTATAAAACATACTAGAGTATTTTGTATGTTTTTTTAAAAAACCACTTAGATAATGATCTATGCTATAAATCTATATAACAAGAACTTGTTTTAGATTTGATACACTGAGATAACTTAAAATAGTGACAAGAAAATGACACAGTTGTAGGAGGCGGAGAGAGAAAGGGTAATGTTAGATTTTGTTATGCAGATTTCTCTCTCTCCTGGCATTTATCTATGGCTTTGAGTGTTAATATCAATAAATGGACAAGGGGGAGGTGGAAGAGTTCCCAGTCTACTTAATCTCTCAAGAAAAGAACACAGATAATTTATGTATATATGGAAGTGGCTGTAGTTTTGTGGAGGGAAGAAATAAAGAGATCAGCCTGTACTCTAAGCTGTTCTAATGAAGAAAGATATGCATGCACATACAGCAAATGTTCTTTTCTGAATGCACAACCTAGACTTTATCATGTATGTGGGAAATTTAATGCCCAATGGGAACCTTTCCCCATTTCTGCATTCATTGGCATTTGCCTGGAAAATTAAGGAATTTCTGCACAATGAACACCTTTAGACTATCTGCTTGAAGGAAGCCAAACCAAGGTTTTCACGGATCTTTTTTTCCATTTAAAATGAGAACTATAGCTTTAAAGATTTGTGGCCCAGAGATTTTAAAATTGTATAGCTGAGGAAAAACTAATAACTCCTTTCCTCTTTAAGTTTGAAAACTCATAAACAGGATGTCATATCAGCAAACAACTGCATCAAATCATCAGAACGTGTCAAGGAGGCAACCAGACTTCCCTTCAATTCAGTCAATAGTGGAGCTGAGGTTCTCTGCTTCCTGCATTTTATTGCCACATGGGTGGAAACTGCCAGTTCAGCCTATCTTAATAAAGATAGAGCTAGTTAAGAAAAGCCCTGGGTATTGTCTGCTCTCCCCACATGTTTCACTTGAAGTATGCTTGGAAATACCATGACTGCCAAGTGACATGACACGTGTTCACAAAAGTGCTGGAACCTAGACAGTTGATACCTATCCATGAAGACTTAACTCACTGAGAAAAACATGAAATCCACAAACGCATACCTGCCAGTACCCACACATGTAAGGATCATTTATTTCAGTGTCAGGGCAACATCCATATGCAGCAGAGTGGTTTTTAGTCCAATAAAGCCTAGTCTTGGACAAAACTGTAATTTAGCCAAAAGATATATTCAAAGTCCCATACATGGCTTTTCACATCCCTATTCCTACTTCTGAAGGTCAATATGTCTTTAATGCTGTGACTCTTCCCTATCCCAACAACCAGTTTTCCCTATTTCCTTGCTCCACCCTGAAAATCTCCCCAGCAGACCTTCTCCATATTCCCATTGAATCTCCCCTATGTTCTAAACCTTCATGTTACTATTCTTCCTTGACAACTAAACCAGGTCCACTTTCTTCATGGATGGATAAATGTGTTACTTCACATAGGTGAGATCTTTGCACATGAAGGGGAGCAGAATTTGTCATCCCAAAATATGCCTCTCTAGCATAAGTATTATTTCAGGCTAACTATTTTTAAGAAATAGTCATCATAGAAGAGACTCTGAAAACTGAGTAGAAATGACCCTTTTGTAAAGAACTTTGGAGGGAGAAAACATGGAAAGGGAAGACTTTATTAAGACATCAAAAGTTACTGGTGGGACCATGGACAAAAGCTTAGCTAATTTTTCTCTTCCAGTGGCCTTATGTAGCTATTCATCCCACCATGTGGCCAAAGGTGAATGGCTTGGATACAAGCCACTATGGGTCTTACATTTGTTAGTTACTATAGGGGGTAGAGTCTTGAGTAAAATCTCTTGTGGGTCAGGTTGTTGCAATGGAGGGAACCCACATTTCATAGTCTAAGACTAAATGACAAGGCAAGAGAGAATAAACTGATTACTAAATAATAAATAATCTTTTACATTATATAAAATAGGGATATAATTATATTTTTATATATTATTATATTTTATAATATAAAATAGGATAAAAAATCCCTCCCTAGAATCTCTGCTCAATACAACTTATCTATTGATGGTGGGTCAGTTATAGGTTTCTCTATGTAAAGCATAACATTATGTTTTCAATTAAGTCTGAGAAAGCCACACGGTGTTTCACAAAACAAGAGGCTGGTAACTTCACATTGTGCAGGATGATGACTGAGTGCTTGAAATTATAAGTGCTTATTTAGTTCTCCCTCTTTAGCCTGGAAGCAATGAAAAGAATGCTAGACTCATAATTGAGAAACCTGAATTCTTATCCCAAGCCTATCTCTGACTTTAGATCACTTCTAGTCTCTATGACTCAACAGTATGACGCCTCAGATGAGAAGTTTGAGTAGATGAGCAGTCCTCCACTCGTGTGTGCGGCAGCATTTTGCCATGGCACTCACGGAACAAATCCTCTGTGGTGTGCAGCTGAATCTAGATCAATGTCTGCTAGTGTGCTATAAGAGGGGTAGACTCTTGAGAGATGGGACTACAAGGATAGTGTAATGTTTACCTAGTACCAAAAAAAGACTGCATGACATCTGTGGCCAGGGCATGTGAAAACTTTACCTAGGTTGTAAATCAGAGAGCTGGGCAGTAAACAATATTGATCAAAAGCAACACCAGGGGGAAAATTCACAAATGATACATCTGATAATGGATTATTATCCAAAACATACAAAGAACTCTTGAAATTCTACAATGAGAAAACAAACAACCTGATTTTAAAATGGGCCAAATACTTTAACAGAAACCTCACTAAAGAAGACACACAGATGGTAAATAAGCATATGAAAAGATGCTCCACATTATATATCATCAGGGAAATGCAAATTAAAATGAGATACCATTATATACCTACTAAAATAGCCAAAATCCAGAACACTGACATCATTAAATGCTGCCAAGGATATAGAGCAACAGAAACTCTCATTCATTGCTTATGGGAATACAAAATGGGGCAGCTACTTTGGAAGACAGTTTGGTGGTGTCTTACAAAAATAAACATATTCTTACATATGATCAGCAATTATGTTCCTTGGTATTTACCCAAAGGAGTTGAAAACACGTCCACACAGAAACTTGTTGCCAAACATTGGAAGTTACCAAGATGTCAGTAGTGAATGGAAGAACAAATTGAGTTATATCTAAGACAATGGATTACTTAGTTCTTAAAAAAGAGCTATGAAACCATGAAAAGACATGGAAGAACTTTAAATCTATATTACTAAATGAAAAAAGTCATCTGAAAGGCTAGATATTATATTATTCCAAATGGAAAATGTATTATTTCAAATAGGAAAGGCAAAACTATGCAGACTATAAAAAGATCATGGGTTCAAGAAAGAAAATTAATACAGTAGATGAACTGGAGTAAAAAAGGTTAAGTAGTGTTGGATTTCCATTCAGGTCTGAAAGTCTATCGATGGTTGTGAAATAAATTTTAAGAGATTGCTGAGTTAGGGAAAACAAGAAAGAACAAAAAAAGAGGGTAAAACTAAAACCTACATGATGTATTATTTCCTAGCAGTTTGGCAAGCAATAGAAGAGGGGAGGATGGTGATGATAGTGCATGTGTGTGTGTTCAGTAGACTCTTTGTGACACCATGGACTGTAGCCCGCCAGGCTCCTCTGTCCATTGGATTTTCCAGGCAAGAATACTGGAATGGGTTGTCATTTCCTTCTCCATGGGATCTTCCCAACCCAGGGATCAAAACTGTGTCTCGGCATTGGCAGGCAGATTCTTTACTGAGCTCCTGGGAAGCCCAACTTAGATAAATAGAGGAAGCTTAAGTAATGATTTGACAGAGGCGAGGCTATTTAATTTGCTAACTCTCTCTTCACAGCTGATCACCATGAGAAACTAACCCTGGCTCTGTTCCTGGGGTCTCTTTCCAGGTACTCCTCCACTTCCTTTGCTTTTTTGGCTAAAGTGAGCTTATTCAGATTTCTAATTTGTATATCACTCTTCTTCATAGCACATGAGAGAGGGGACAGTGGTATGAGAGGGGACAGAGGTACGATATTTTGCTCCCCCCAACAATGTTTTAAAGACTAAGTAACTCAAGGTGATAGGGACAGAGTAAAGGAAGAAAGTAGGTGGTTAAACTGAAAAAGTACAGGAGACCCCTGTAAATTAAAGATCATCCCAGAAAGCAGGTTTGCTTAGCAATAAAACCATGTGACAGAAACATGAGACACACCCCCAAGACAACGAAACAATGGTGGAATGAGAGCTCAATGCCCAGTGAGCTCAGCAAGTGAATGATTCCTAGGACATGCTTCTCCGCATTCACTAGAAACAAAAATAAAGGAAAAGGTAGCATTATATTAAAACCTGACATGATTTATCATATTTTAGTATGTTACTGCCTTTTGGTCTATTTCTGTAGCAGCATAACAGTTTCAGTTTGACCATATAGGGACAAAAAAACTCCCTTTCCCAATGTGGAGAAGTGGTTTATGACAGAAACTTGATGTCTACTCAAGAATGAAACAGAATATGGTTTTTCCAACCCTCCCCATTTTTCCTTTGATTATAAAAATGTAGCCACTAAGTTCTCAGGGCAGCACACCCTTGCCTGCCTGCTTGCATCTCTTACAAGTGTCCTACAATAACAAACTCCTTCCTTACCTGTCACTCTAACTCTCACTGAATTATTTCTACACCAAGACAGAAAATCCTGTTTCACTAAGCCCTGAAACACACTGTGTGATTTCAAAGGTGCTTATCTTCTGCATCTTCATAATATGTATTCTCCAAGTGAAAAATTATGCTTCTTTCAATTTGCATATTAGCAAATACCAGTCATTTTGAAAAGCTGATTGCTAATATGAATGCAACCATCACTTAAACAGATTTTTTTTTTTTTTGGTTGAGACTCTGAAAGCATTCAAGTTTAACTTTTGGTCTATAGGTATTCAAGTCCAGTTTTCTCACTTACCAATTATTTCGCTTTCTTTCAAGGAATGACTATTATCACCTAACACCTTTTCAAAGACCTATTCTAAACATTCAGGTGCAGATCTTGGAGGAAAACTGTAGCTGCTTAAAAATCCAGAAAATAAGGAGAGGCAAACTGAGAAAGGAAACACTCTATAGGCAACAAAGCTTATAACAGGCCTATCTGGCCAGTGTGACTTGTATCTAAGCTATAGTGCCACAGGTTTTCTAGACACCAACACATACATATTTCTCACTCTCTTCTTTCGCTCTCCCTCCCTCTCTCAAATTTTTGTTTGTTTTTACCATTCATAAAATGGCACTGACCAAAAAGATTCTTCTACTGAATCTTGTATGTGTCATGGTGCTGAAGGATGAAGTTTACGTAAGTTCTATTTTTTAAGTACAGGCATTGCTTTTTTTTATTGACTATGCCAAAACCTTTGACTATGTCGACCTCAACAAACTCTGGAAAATTCTTAGAGAGATGGGAATACCAGACCACCTGACCTGCTTCTTGAGAAATCTGTATGCAGGTCAGGAAGCAATAGTTAGAACTGGACATGGAACAACTGATTGATTCCAAATAGGGAAAGGAGTACGTCAAGGCTGTATATTGTCACCCTGCTTATTTAACTTATATGCAGAGTACATCATGAGAAATGCTGGGCTGGATGAAGCACAAGCTGGAATAAGATTTCTGGGAGAAATATCAATAACCTCAGATATGCAGATGACACAACCCTTATGGCAGAAAGTGAAGAAGAACTAAAGAGCCCCTTGATGAAAGTGAAAGAGGAGAGTGGAAAAGTTGGCTTAGAGCTCAACATTCAGAAAACTAAGATCATGGCATCTGGTCCCATCACTTTATGGCAAATAGATGGGGAAACAGTGGAAACAGTGACAATTTTGGGGAGGGCTCCAAAATCACTGCAGATGGTGACTGCAGCCATGAAATTAAGAGATGCTTGCTCCTTGGAAGAAAAGTTATGACTAACCTAGACAGCATACTAAAAAGCAGAGATTACTTTGCCAACAAAGGTCCATCTAGTCAAAGCTATGGTTTTTCCAGTAGTCATGTATGGATGAGAGAGCTGGACTATAAAAAAGCTGAGCACTGAAGAACTGATGCTCTTGAATTGTGGTGTTGGAGAAGACTTTGAGAGTCCCTTGGACAGCAAGGAGATCCAGTCAGTCCATCCTAAAGGAAATCAGTCCTGAATATTCATTGGAGAGACTGATGTTGAAGCTGAAACTCTAATGCTCTGGCCACCTGATGCAAAGAACTGACTCATTTGAAAAGACCCTGATGCTGGGACAGACTGAAGGCAGGAGGAGAAGGGGATGACAGAGGATGAGATGGTTGGACAGCATCACCGACTCAATGGACATAAGTTTGAGTAAACTCCGGGAGTTGGTGATGGACAGGGAGGCCTGGCGTGCTGCAATCCATGGGGTCGCAAAGAGTTGGACACGCCTGAGGGACTGAACTAAACTGAACTGCTTTTTTTTTTGAGAACTTCGCTTATGAAACTGTGACACAGCATCCAGAATAACTGATTTCCAAATCTCCCTTAATTAAAATCTTATCCTATTCTCTAATAAAGGAACTCTACAAGCATCACAGTTCTGTACTAATTCTAGAGGCTTCAGGTAGTCAGTGCATATGTGTCTGAGTCCTTTTAAGTCAATGCAAATATTTTACCTTATATTGGTATTTGTCTTTAGAAATGGCATTTTTCCTTATTCCAGTTACAAGATCTCTGAAGCCAGGCACTAAGTATTTCTATTCTCATTCATTAATTCAAAAATTATTTCTTCAGCACCTTCTACAAGACTTGTGAAGAGCTTTACAAATGTGTGTGTGGTTACTCACTCAGTTGTATCCAACTCTCTGCAACCCTATAGACTGTAGCTCGCCAGGCTCCTCTGTCCATGGAATTCTACAGGGAAGAATACTGGAGTGGGTTGCCATTCTCTTCTCCAGGGAGATCTTCCTGACCAGGGATCAAACTGAGGTCTCCCACATTGTGAGCAGACTCTTTACTGTCTGAGGCACCAGGAAAGCCCACTCTACAAATAGTAGGTGCTAAAAAAAGTTTATTGTAGATGGTATAATTTACTGGAACTACATTTCAAATGATTGCTACTCTTGCCTTATACGTGGATCATATCTACCACCTCTTGGCAAACTTCAGTACCACAGATTACTCTTTCAGTCATCCAAAAAGAAACACTCATTATTCCAAAGAAAGAGCAATTGACTGTGAACCATTTTACACAGTTAGAAGAACACCAAGGATGAAGAGAAAATGTCTCATCAAAGCCAAAGATGTTCCTTGATGTGACATTGAAAGCTACCCATGAATCTAATTAAAACACTGTCTGTGACTACTCACTGGAGTCTAAGCTCCATTACGGCAAGCACTAAATCCATTCTATTTACTCCTCTAGACCTGATTCTTTGCACAATTTACCTAGCAAGTAGTAGACACTCAGTTAATACATGTGAATGAATGAGTGAATATGTGTGGCATTACATTTATTTAATATGACATCCAATGCCCTTTTAGGAGTAGGCCCCAGCTCACCTCACTTCCCTCCATGTACCCTGAATGTTATGCTGCTCTCTGGCCATACCACACTCCCTTCATATTTCAGAATCTTTGCTCAAGCTACTGGAGACTCAGATGGCAGAGGTGAAGTGGTTAAG
Organism: Odocoileus virginianus; assembly: GCF_023699985.2. NCBI lineage: Eukaryota > Metazoa > Chordata > Mammalia > Artiodactyla > Cervidae > Odocoileus > Odocoileus virginianus. The sequence goes on from NC_069686.1 coordinate 19,573,490, forward strand.
ACCGTGAGTGCTAGAGACGAACCACCTGGGATTTTTCTCAGCTCTGTCACTTACTTGTTAGGAAGGCTTGGATGAGTTACTTACCTGTTTAATATCTGGATTTCATCATTGAGAAGGCTGGATGAACATTTATTGAGTTTGGGGAATAAAGTTTCTGTTAAATTTATAGTGAATAGAGTTTCAGTGAGTGGAGATGCAGATGTTGCTGGTATAGGGGATTTGATTAGAGCCACATGGAACCCCTAGAAGCCCTACTTGGCCAAGAGTTTTAGTTTAAGCTAAATCACTTGGCTCAGTGATCATCTCTTCAGCATATATTTTGAGATTTACAAAATGTTATTAACTAGAGGTTTTGACTAATCAGAGTTTTATAGACTATACAATTTTCTATTGCCTAGAACCTTATTAAATGTTGGATTGGATGACTAGAAAAGAAAATAAACTGAGGATGTAAGATTTGAGGGTTTATTTTATTCTTTCCTATTTATATTCTTAAGATACTATTTTCAAAACAGAGAACTAACAAACACTCAACAGAAAGAGAAAAAGGAAGGAAGAAAGGAAGGAAAGAAGAAAGGAGGAAGGATGACTCAAAGTACTATATAATTTTATTTACTGTCTTTTAAAAAAATTCATCAGAGATAAGGAAATATATGTAGAAATCCACTTATTTTGCTCTATATCAGAAAAGAGTTAATAATATTTAAATACTAACATTTATTGCATGCATGCTATATCACTTCAGTTATGTCCAACTCTGTGATCCTATAGACTTCAACCTCTAGGCTCTTCTGTACATGGGATGCTCTGGGCAAGAACACTGGAGTGGGTTGCTTGCCCTCCTCCAGAGAAACTTTCCAACCCAGGGATAGAAACTGCATCTCTTATGTCTCCTTACGTATTGGTAGGTAGGTTCTATGCTACTAGCGCCACCTGGGAAAATACTACTAACATTTATTAAATGCTTACAATGTAGTAAACACTATGGTAAATGTGTAGAATGAATTTTTAACACAACATTGTGAGCCACGTCCCCAGTTCACTAAAAAAAGAAAATGGTGGCAGAGTATACAAGCCTATGGCCAAAGGTCAGATATCTGCCGTGCAAAGCATGGAGCAGTGATGCTGAGAGAGCCCATCAACTAGGATGGCCTAATTATAGATTTTGTGGTTATGCCAGGGTTTCTGGTCATATTCAAGGAAGACCACCGAGTAACTGAGGGGACTGCTGCCTGGCCAAACTGATTGAACCCAATTGATTTTAGATGATGTCTCAATTTTTTAGTCATTTACACACCAAACCAGGTCAACTGCATACAGTTCCCATTGATTACCTGGCAGTCATTATCCTTGTGACTAAGCCAAACCTAATCATCTGGAAAACAGTTGATCTGGGTTTTATGTAACTTGAACTATCCTTATGAAACGTAAAGAATGGAACCACTCTACTAAATGCTCCTCTCCCACTTCCAAGTCTCCAGTAAAGTTAAGTGACATTTTATTTAGTTTCCTGACATCTCACATGTGCAAGCCAGTAAAGTTCACAATTGTTTCTCCACACAGCTGTGGTTTACAGCTTCTCTTCACACACAACATGCTGGCACCAGAGCAAAATGATTAACTTTTATATGTTTCTAACATATGGACCAGACTGTTAGAAGCTGGTCTTGTGTTCTAAAGAGAAAAATACAGTTTTTATTAACATGACCCAAATTCCTGGGAAAAAAGCGTTACATTGTGATCCATTTCTAAGCAGAGAGATTATAATTATGATGACTTTGTTTCTAATTCACTTGATTTGGAGTGCCTAGAGTTATCTTCTAGTAAGTTGAGGGGTGAGGGAAGATGACCTGAAAGCCCCATTATAAAGAGATTTTGTGGTGGGATGAATTAATAAACTATAAATGGCCTTGAGACTTTTCCTCAATATGAGCTATGAAATAAATGCAAAGAACCTTTCATCTTAAATGGGAACATATTTCTTCTCTATGAATGAGAAGGAATGCTGGTGAGAGAAGCAGAATTTGTTTTTCTTGCATTTTTGACCATTTGGAAAATCAAAGCTGCAATATTTGCTGTACTTCCCAAGATCATTAAAGAAATAAAATGGCCCTAAATTGTACTGCCACTTAAAAATAAAATGTGCATTCACTGGCACATGTAGGAGCTATGAGAGAAGTATTATATTAAAGTGTACTGAGGAAAGATAGTGGATCTGATTCACAACAGATACTTTCCCAATATTAGAGCCATTATATTATAACTCATTAGTGAAGGTTATTTTAGTTTTTGTTTTTCAAGGACATAGTAGGAACACGGTCCCTAGAGCTAGGAAAGTATAAGGAACTTTTGGAATTGGATTTAAGAGCCACACTGGAAGATTGCCCTGGAAAAGAAAGACTCAGGGAGAAAATTTTCCAAACAGCATTGCCTCACTGAGTCCCACTTGACTCTTGATCCTCAAGATGCTTTTTGAAGCAACTTACTGGTTTCGGAAGATCTATATATGGGAGCCACCTCTCGGTATTTCTGCAGTAAAGACACTTATTGGAATTTCATACTTAGTATTCCCCACACTTTTTACTATGGAAATCTCTTCTTCACATCACACCTCATCACATCTCACAAACCTAAGTTTTATGAAACACATGTCAGAAAACATTGCCCTTGATGCTGATAATATGGGACCTTTCTATCTCTGCAAAGAGAGCCATGAGAACTTTTAACAAGCGTGCGCTGGAGCTCTGCAAATCCAGAACAGTGACTTTTCTCACACACTGGGAAACAGACTGAAGTATTAATGTAATAAAATCTTACTTTATGAAGAAAGAAGTATTTATTTTCTTTGGAAAGACCAGCAAGAAGGGCTCTTTGGCATTTCTTCAATTCTCTTTGAGGGCAGAAATGAGGCACATCTGTGGCCAGGGCAGCAATTCTCTGAAGCCACGTTATTCAATGTAGTGGCTGCGCAACACATGAACTGTGTGGCTCGTCCGAAATGAGATGCACCGTAAGTAAAAAATACACACCAGATTTCAAAGACTCAGTAAAACAAAAAAATTAAGATATCTCAATAATTTTATATTGATTACAGTGTTGAATGATAATATTTTGATATGATGAGTAAAGATACATTAGTAAAATTAATGTTTTCTGTTCTGTAGACTAAATGTTTGTGTCCCCCATCCCCTACACACAGAAATTCATACACTAAATCCAGGCCTCTAATGTGATGATATTTGGCAGTAGGGCCTTGGGGAGTTAATTAGGTGATTCGCAAAAGCAGAGCCCTCATCAACAAGATCTGTTTCCTTATAAAAGAGGCCCTAGAGAGTTCCCTCACCCCTTCGGCCATCTGAAGGCAGAGAGAGAAGACAGCCAACCATGAACCAGGACCTGGTCTCTCATCAACCATAAAATCTGCTGGTGGCTTGACCTCAGGCTTCTCACCCTCTGGAACTGTGAGAAATAAATTTCTGTTGTTTATTAGCCACCCAGTCTGTAATATTTTGTTATAGCAGCCCAAATAGACTAAGGCATGTTTCTTTTTACTTTTTAAAATGTGGCTCATGTAACATTTTCTTTCCCACTGGACAGCATGGTGCAATAGACCAAAGAACAGAAGAGAGCCCAATGAGAGCTTTCAAACCACAGTGAAAAAAAGTGAAGTCACTCAGTCGTGTCCGACTCTTTGCGACCCCATGGACTGTAGACTACCAGCCTTCTCCATCCATGGGGTTTTCCAGGCAAGAGTACTGGAGTGGGGTGCCATCGCCTTCTCTGCACAGCTGATGGGATAGAACAAACTGCAGGTAGACTTTTTAAAAAGAAAGACAATTTTAAGCGGCTTACATGTGAACAAAAAGACAAATGAATAAACAAGCAAAAACAAAAACAGTACTTGGAGAATACAACTCAAAACCTGAAGGCATTCAGGGAAAAGAAAAACAAAAGAACTTCAAGAGGTGCTCTCTTCCTCCCATAACCATATCACACATCCATTTTGTCCTCAACAAGTCTAACAAAGACAACCAGTGATTCTTCTAGACAAGGGCTGAAAACCATTAACAAAGGAGACATAGGAAGGTGTGAAGTCTCTCCCAGGATGGCTCAGCTGCTTCCAGGGCCCTCTGTAAAGGGCAGCAGAGCCCTTCTGCTCTGCAGCTGGCTGTGGCAGCAATAGATGGGAGTGTGACTTCACATGCGCCCAGAGTCCCCAGGGCAGTGAGGTTTCCAAGAGAAAATGTGGGTCTCGGGCTTCCCAGCAAAGTACAGTCTGTGCTTTAAGCATGAGTGTGCTGCTTGCTTCTGGGAAAGTCGCACCCTGCCCACTCCACAGGAGGAAGGGGGCTGGCAATCAATCTCAGATGCTGTATGTAACTACAAGTCTATCTGCACTTCTCCAGAACCTGAGTCCTAACAGGGCATCACACTTGTCTCTCCAGATTCCAAATCCGGAGCTCTAGATGGAGTTCTGAATTTCACAACTTGTTAAAATAAATCTCTCACGCTGGTGGGCTCCCTGTCAGCACCATAAATCAGGACAACTCACACACATTTCTGATGTGTTTCAAGTGCTCTCAAGACCATGAGGGAAATCCATTCTCAAAGTGCACTCCCTGCCTGAACAGACAGACTCTCCTGAGCATCTCCTATGTGCCCAGCGCCTCTCCAGGAGCTAGAAAGAGGAGCCTACTAAATGGACAAAACCCTATCCTCATGAAACTTACACACAGGGGTTTCAGTTTATTGGAGATAAGCAAGAAACAGCTCTACGTTTTCCTATTACATCCAGGCTGTTACCTCTCCTTTCTTTGAGGATGGCAGCTCCCTTAACTATATTTTAGCCCTACTTCACAGATTTTCTGTTATTAGAGATTACTTTTGGATTTGAAGATTCCTTCTTATTTGTTTTGGACGTTTAGTATCATCTCAAGTCAAAGCTTTTTTCCCTACTGCCCCTTTACCTCCAGGCTGGATAGATACCTCCAGGACTTGAAGAAGGCCTGTCTCCCAAACTTCTGCTCTGGACTGGTTTCTCTGGTGTGGGAGGAGGGAGGAAGGAAAGGAGAGAGGGCAGAGCTCTCTTTCTCTGCCTGGGTGAGGCTGTAAACTCTCTCTGGTTAAACACAATAGTCCCTGGGCTTTGTAGGAAACAGTGGTGGCCTCACATGCCCCCTAGTAAGGGAGCTCACATGGAACAGCTCCTGCAACAATTAGTGATCCTGCTGCTGCTGTTGCTAAGGCGCTTCAGTTGTGTCCAACTCTGTGCGACCCCACAGATGGCAGCCCACTAGGCTCCCCAGTCCCTGGGATTCTCCAGGCAAGAACACTGGAGTGGGTTGCCATTTCCTTCTCCAATGAATGAAAGGGAAAAGTGAAAGTGAAGTCATTCAGTCATGTCCGACTCTTAGCGACCCCATGGACCGCAGCCCACCAGGCTTCTCTGTCCATGGGATTTTCCAGGCAAGAGTACTGGAGTGGGGTGCCATTGCCTTCTCCAATTAGTGATCCACTAGGCACTAAATTGTAGCCCCCCCCCCCCCCCCGAATTCATATGCTCAAGTCCCAACGCTCAGTCCTTCAGAAGGTAACCATCTTTGGACACAGAACCTTTAAAAGGTAATTCAGGGCAAATGAAGTCATACAGGTGGGCCTCAATCCAACATGACGGGCATCTTTATAAGAAGAGGACACAGACAATGTACACTCAGACCAAGGTGTGACCATGTAAGAACCCTGAGAAGGCAGCAAACTATAAGCCAAAGAGAGAGGTCTCAGAAGAAACCAAACCTGCACATATCTTGATCATGAAATTCTACCCTCCATAATTGTGAGATAGTAACTTAAGTCACTTTTTGTCTGTGGTGCCTCATTATGTCAGCCCTAGGAAAGTAACACAGATTAGAAGTCAAGAATTTGATTTTCCCTTTAGATTTTCTACCGTGCAGGAGTGAGTTATTTGACAAATATTTACTAGGACTCACTATGCATTAGGAAAGGAGGGTAGGGGGCAGTTCATAGAAGAGAGACAAACAGGATCATGTCAGCTCCTAATGGAGACAGTTAAACGGGGTGACATGACAGAGTGAGTGGGGAAGCACGGGGCTACCATCCACTGGGCAGAGAGAAGGCCTCTCTTTGGTACTAACGTTTAAGCTAAATTCTGGATCACAAGGATAGACCTGTAAAGATCTAGGCAAAGGATGTCCCGGGCAGAGTGAGCAGCTGGTGCTGAGTAAGGAAAGGCTTGGACTGTCTGAGGAACAGAATGAAGGCAGAGAGGGAGGGGAAGAGTTCAAAAAGATGGGGACATCACGTTAAGAGTTTCAGGTAAAGAAAGGAGTCTGGATTTTATTTTAGGTGTGATGAGGAGCCATGGGAGGCTTTAAGCAGGGCAGTGACATGATCAAATTTCCATTCCTAGAAAGACGGCCGTTTGGCTGTCAGGCTGTGTGAGGAAAGGCCAGAAGCAGAGTCTGGTTAGGAGATGCAGTGAGAGGGGCTGCAGAGGCACCACCCTGCTCACCGACTTCATCTTCACCTGACATCCTCCGTGTGACTCTGTCCAAATCTTCCTTTTTAATAAGGACACCAGTCATACTGGCATAGGGCCCATCTCAGTGACTCCATTTTACCTCAATTGCTTCTCCAAGGGCCCTATTTCCAAACAGAGTCACATCCTGATGAGCTAGGAGTTTGGATTAGGGAGACACAATTCAACCCATAACAAGCAGTCAAAAAGATAGAAGATACTATGTTGATGAGGATGACCACATTAAGAGGAATAGATAGCTGATGCAGAAGAGAGGAGGAATAATTGCAGGATGAAAGCCCTTGTGAAGATGAGGAGAGGAATGAAGAGGCAAGCGGAGAGTCGCTTGTAATGAGAGTAAGGATGGTTCAGTCATTTAGATTAGCAGGAAAACAAAATGGGAACAGATGCAGGTAGATGGATAGACTTGGTTCAACCATCCATTCATTTACTCGGCAAATACATAGAGAGTGGCCACCATATACTAGGTATTGCTAAAACTTTGAGGAGACAGTAATGAACAAACCAGAGAAAATTCCTGCTATCTGGAAACTTAATTTATATTAGAGGAAGACAGACAATAAACAAGTAAATTATATATAGTAAGTTAGGTAGTGATAAGTGCTAAGGAAAAAGATAAAACAGGAAACAAATTTATAAGTATTCAGTAGGTTGAAATTTTTACCAAGGTAGCCAGGAAAAGTAGATTTTGAGAAAAGACCTGAAGAAAGTGAAACAGCAGCCATGGGTATGTCTTGGGGAAAATATTCCACATAGAGGGGATAGCAAGTGAAAGGGCACCTACATAATAACTACAGCTAACACCATACTTAACGGTGAAAGATTGGATGCTTTGCCCCCAAGATCTGGAACAAAGCAAGATGTTTCCTCTCACCACTTCTATCTGGCTATATACTGAAAGTCATAGCCAGTCAAATAAGGCAAGAAAAAGAAATGGATGGTATAAGATTGGAAAGAAAAATAAAAAAGGGTTCTCATTAACAGATAACATGCTGTCTATGTAGAAAACCCCAAGAAATCTAAAAAAACAAAATCAAACAAAACTCCTAGAACTAACAAGTGAGTTTAGCAAGGTTGTTTAAGACAAGGTCAATCCACAAAAATCTATGGTAGAATAGAACAATACTAGTTCCAAAAACTGAAATATTTAGATATAAATCTAACAAAACATGTATAAGATCTGCATGTGAAAACAAAATACTAATTAAAGAAATCAAAGAAAATCCAAATAAACAGACATGGTGTGTTCATAAAATGAAAGACTCAATGTAGTAAACATAAAAATTCTTCCTGAATTGACCCATAGATTTCACGCAATGGCAATCAGAATCCCAGTAAGCCCTTCTATAGATATAGATAAGCTGTTTTTAAAATTTACATGTAAAGACAAACAAACTGGAATAGCCAAAAAAATTTTGAAAAAGAAGAATAAATCTGAGACAATCACACTATGTGCTCCTAAGATTTACTGTAAAGCTATGAGTGAAGACATTGTGGTAACCATGAGTTAGACACACAGACCAATGAAACAGACCCACACACATATAACCAATCCACTTTTGACAAATATAAAAGCAATCAGTGGAGAAGACAGTCATTTCAATAAATGGTTTTGGAATAACTAGACACACTTAGGAGAAAAAAAACCTCTCTCACACCTTATATAAAAAATAACTCCTGCGAGATCTAAATGTAGAATGTGAAAGTATTTATTGAGCATCTATTCACACAGAGCTCCACACAGACTCCTTGGGGCCCCTGGTTCTCTCTAATTAGTCTTGAACGCCCTATTTAAGTTTCCCTTTCTCACCCTAAAGCTGGCCCTGCAGGAGCCCACCTTGCCCCCCACCCTGAGCATTTCGAATCAACCTCAGGAGCCCACTATTGTTTTTCCATTTGCTTCCCTTCCCTGTTGGCTCAGCTGGTAAAAATCCACCTGCAATGTGGGAGACCTGGGTTCGATCCCAGGATCAGGAAGATCCCTTGGAGAAGGGAACGGCTACCCACTCCAGTATTCTGGCCTGGACACAACTGAACAACTTTCACTTCCTGAGTCCTCCCTCTCTGTCCTGAGTCCTCTCCTGTTTGTCCTGTTCACTTATTCACCCCCCTGCCACCTCCCTCTCATTTCCAGGGCTGTATGCCCTGGTGCAGAATGCCTCAGTACACCAGACTGTTCAATTTTCTCTAGTCTATTAGGGGGGAAAAAAAAATCTCTTCCAAGAAGCCTTTTAGTTAAGAGAACTCTTTCCCCACTCTGACTCATGATATTTCCATGACTTTTCCTTCTATTTTTACCTGTATAGATACAGTGCTTGTATGCCCCCCATTTATTGATGCATACAGGGTGTTGTGCATCCTTTATACATTTTAGGATTTGGCATTCTTTCTCTGTCAGTTTATTCTGGCTGGGATTTTCTTTTATTCCTTCTAAAAAGCACCTATGCATAGCACCATATCTGTTAATAGAAAGATGACAAATATCTATTATCAGTTGACTGAGATGCACTCCCAAATTAGAAGGAAAAGGCAGGTCTTGCACGAGGAGGAAATGAGTCACCAGGGCTCCCTAACAGGGTTGGCTTATTCCTTCCTCCATTTCAGGAAGAGCCGAGCACTGTCCGTGTCTGTGACTCGGAACTTGTCACTTAGAGTCAGCTCATCTTGCCAGACTCATACACTGAACTGCCAGAATGGAAAAAGAGCCAGAAGTGGAAAATGAAAACTCTGAGAAATGGTTACAAAAAGGCATCCTCTTAAGAGCTTAATGCTGTTAATTTGGGGAGTTACAGAATCAGGATCAGGCAATTCACAGCAAGGATTTCAGCATGGTATTACAGAGCTTTGCAGATACAATGTGGGGGCTTGTCTTGTCCCCCCTCCAAATTATAAGGGGAGCCAATGAAGTCAAGATAGAATTTACCATTGACTTTTACTTGCAAATTCCAAGAGAGGAAACCTCAGAATCCTCAGAGAGAAGGCAGCAATAGAAACAAAACTCATTTCCAGATTTTGAAGCAAAACCAGACTCTGAGGCTCAGAGAATAGCTCCCCAGTTTTACTCTTGGTTTTTTTTCCCCCCTAGCTTCTCCCAAGTCCCTAATTCTTTTAAAACCCCAAGTCCAAGTTCATGATTCAAAGACAGAAATGGATTTTTCATGTTCTTTTTGAAAACTCCTCTTTTCTTTCCTCCCCTGAGCCTTTTGAACTTTTCTCTAGTTTACTTGTAGCAAGTGGAATATTCCCCAAACAGGAAAATAGGCCATGAAACTATGTCATAATATCTTTCCTTTTAATGTTTTTCTACCTGGATCATTAGTTTGAAAAGTCCCAGCTGAAGGGTTGGAAACCAGTGTTGCTGCCACAACAAATTTTCACATATAAAGTCTTCAGAGAATTTCTTATCAATAGGAAGGATTGCAAGGAAAATTCCATCACGTCTGAAGTGGCCAAAGAGTGGTCGCAAAAGCAAAGAAGGGAAGAGAGAGGGTCCTTACTGACTCCAGCTGGCTGCGTATCTGATGGTCACCGGGTATCTCAGAACGAGAAGGCGCCCATCAGGCAGAGGTGATTCCACCACCAGGCACAGCTGGGCGCCCACAGAAACAGCTGCTAGGAAGGGTGCTGCAGAAACCTGGGAGAAGCTGAGGACCCTGAACCTCATGATCTCATGCGCCATGTTTTATAACCTTTTCAGTGAACAAGAAGGTGGGTACAGGAGAAAGGAAAATGCCAGCTGGAGTACTCTCTCTGATTTTATATTATAGTTTTACACGAACACACCCAGAGGTTAATCCTTTTAACCTTCATAAGAAATTAAACCAAGTGCTGATACTTCTGTTTGAAATGCACTAATGAAGGGATTGTCACCAGCCCAGCAGTCCTGGAGAGGAGGCATTTTAAGATATCATCTCTAACCTTGGGGGAAAAAAGTGTTATTATGAAATAGATTGCATGTGTAAAAAAGTGTCCAAAATATAAATATACAGCATAATGAATATTATAAAGCCAATATCCATGTAGTCACCACCAAGACCAGGAACCAGAGTATTGCCAAACTCCCCTTGGAAGTCTCTCTTCTTGAAACTGAGGAGCCAAACACTGGACCTCTTTTTAAAGTTTGGGGTTAATAGCCTCCAAGGCTTCCAGTCTTTGACCTTTCTTCTTCCTCTCAGTAGTTCATCCCCTAAAAGAAATTTGTAAAGTAAATGCCCATAATATCTATGCTCATTGAACTAATGCCCTCTTTATGTGTTTGAAGCAGGATAAATAAAAATTTAAATGACCAAGAAAATAGTTTCTCAAGCACTGAAAATATTAGCATATTTTCTCATAAGAGAAGCTCCCTGGTAGCTCCATCAGTAAAGAATCTGCCTACAATGTGAGGGACCCAGGTTTGATTCCTGGGTTGGGAAGATCCTCTGGAAAAGGGAACAGCAACCCACTCTAGTATTCCTGCCTGGAGAATTCCATGAATAGAGGAGCCTGGTGGGCTACAGTCCATGGGGTTCAAAGAGTCGGACACGACTGAACGACTAACAGGTATTCTCTTGCAAAATGCTAGGATGTGTGGGACCTCACTTCCAGCCCCAATGCTGAGATGGACAGCCACACAGCCCTTCCTAAAGGGTATGTGCTGGAAATAAGCATTTGCATTTTTAGCAAACACAATACAACCTTTTCTGTCCAGTAAGATTTTTCCACTTTCAAGGGGTGTAATATAGTAAAACCAAAAAATATAGAATCTGGAACTTTTAAACATTAGAAGCTTAATTAATGTTCAGACCTTCAACAGAGGATACACAATCTCTTCAAAACTGAGGTTTGAAGGCAAGTATTGTCATAATGAGATAAATTAGGGCTCAATTCTAGGTAGAATGTGAAGGTAAAAGAAAGTTCCAGTTGCTTTTAGGGCAAAGCCACATTATATTCCAATTTACTGCCTAAACAGTGCCTTATTTATTAGCAACTCTTCAATGAATGTTTGTTGATTGAAGGTATTTTTCCATGAATAATTTCAGAAAAAGAAAACAGAATCGTGCTTACTAAAGTTTTCATAATTATACTCAAAATGTGGAGAAAAGAAAAGCTAAGAATTTCAAAAGAAATTATTATGCATAATATACAACTCAAGAATACAAGGAAGCTTGTCAGGAAAACATGTTTCTTCTTGTCTCAGTTCTCACTTTTGTTTCCTCCAGGTGCTGTAGGGTGCAGTTTCAAGGCAAGATTCAGATGGAGTTATAAGACAGGAGGGAAGTTCTTTCAGAGAAAAGCAAAAATAAGAAGCAGAGGGTATCTCTGTTTTTGTTCCTCCCCAGCTTTTAGTCGATCATGGGCAGCAAGTGGTTGCTGCAGAGCATGACTTCTTGCACAGCGCCACCCAGTGGCCAAGACTTGAACTTGTTTTTTATTTTGCCAAAGATTGAAAAATCAGAGATTCTAAAATTGTCAATGGATTTGACAAGTCATAACTCTTATTTACAGGAGGGTATAAATGCTAGCTAACAAGTCACTTGGATATATTTTATTTCAAAGAGGATGTCTCCTATTAAAAATGACTGCCTCTTTGACTCTGCACAGAGTCACCTAGTGAGTATACACCTGAGTCTCTGGTGAGGGAGCCCCAGCTCTGCCCACAGCTGCCCACTCTCCCAGAAGTTGATAATAAAACCAAATCCTGGCTGTGCCCAAGGGAGGTCTGGAGAAGAAGCTGGAGGGCAGCCTTCGGAGGGGCACTCTACTATTCTTAAGGGAGCATTTTGAAAAAAGTTTAAAAGCTGGTTTCAAAGTAAAGATTAAGCAAAGGTTGTAGACTGTGACTTTTTTCTTAAGTAAGCTTTTCATTCCTGTGCACGTTGCTAAAATTCAGAGCTGGCAACCACTCTCTTTCAGCTTGCACAGGCTCCAAGCTAGACACACTGCCAATGATCAGACAAGGGATGTGAAAAGAAAAAGAAATTATGAACAATGATAAAGAGGTTTCTCTGCCTCCTTTTTAAAAGTAGCTGTTTCCAGACATAGCCTCAAAAACATAAGGCCCTTGAGAGGAGAGCTATGGGAAGCCCAAGTCTGTTGCCCAGCCAACAGCAGCAGAATCCCAGATAAATCAAAGGCGCTTGACCCAATTAGAACCCATTGGGTGAAACAGCAAAGACTAGGATGGTCCATCTTTTGGCCCTCCTAATCCTGCATGAGGACTGACTTAACAACTACACAGAAGTTGACTCTAAGGAGACAAAGGCTGTGAATATAGGCCAGTGACATATCTGTTCCAAGTTGGTTAGAAACAGTGGTGGGCTTAGTCAATGACTAAGTAGGAAGTTGGACCAGGTGACTTTTGAGGACTGCCTGACTGGATGACTCTGATTGGTCCCATTCCCATTACTTGAAATCATACAAAGATAGAAATAATCTTCTCAATAATTCTAGATAAACCAAGACCATCCTAAAGCATTTAGTATGAACTATGGGCTTCCCTTGTAGCTCAGTCGGTAAAGAATCTGCCTGCAGTGCAGGAAACCTGGGTTCGATCCCTGGGTTGGGAAGATCCCCTGGAAAAGCAAATGGCAACCCACTCCAATATCCTTGCCTGGAAAATCTCATGGACAGAGAAGCCCATGGGATCACAAAGAGTTGTGCACGACTGAGCGACTAACACTTACTTATGGTAATATAAGCTATGGGCTTCCCTGGTGGTGCTAGTGGTAAAGAATCTGCCTGCCAATGCAGGAGACATAAGAGACATAGGTTCGATTCCTGTGTCAGGAAGATCTGCTGGAGGAGGGCATGAAAACCCACTCAAGTAATCTTGCCTGGAGAATTCCATGGACAAAGGAGCCTAGAGGGCTACAGTCCATGGAGTCACAAAGAGTCGGACGTGACTGAGCACATAATAATACATGTTTTTATTTTTATTTATTGGCCACACAATGTGGCTTGCAGGATTAAAGTTCCCTAACCAGGAATCAAACCTGTGCCCGCTGGAGTCCTAACCACTGTACCAACAGGGAAGTCCCAACCTACGCTTCTATAAATGGAAGAATGAAAGGAATCAGGCAGAGAAAATTAGAAGTCTAAAATCTGATGTTATGGAAAGTGTGTGTGTATATGTACACACATGTATATATAGGCTGATACTGTGCAATTAGATGCAAAAAAAATAATCACTTTCCTTTTCTTGAACTTAGGTGAATAGACTTTTATCTCTGCTCAAATTTCAAAATGTTATTAGCACAGCCCTGGCGGTATTTAGACATGAACTGGAAAACCCCAGCAGGGCTTGTAGAAGTATGAGGCAGGCCTGTCAGAGACATTACAAATACCCAGTTTTTGTTGTTGTTGTTGATTGTTGTGTTTTTAAAATTTTTAATTTATTCTTTATGGTCATGCTACATTGCATGAAGGATCTTAGTTCCCCGACCAGTGGAATCATGGAGTCCCAACCACTGGACCACTAGGGAAGTCCCTCCAGTACCTGTTTTAGTCAAAGGGATTGAGAAGAGTTGCTGGAGAAGCTGGTTTTCTGATGCCCTCAGTATGACCACCACATCAGCAGGAAGAGTGTCTCTGTTTTTCTCAAGAACCCCAGAAGCATCATATAATACCTGCAACGTAAAAAGCAAATCACAAGTGAGCCAATACTGTCCCCAACACAGTGTTGCCAGGCAACACTGGGATTGCCTGAGGTCAGTCATTAATCGATCTCTGTATAGAATTCATCTTTACATAGCCATGCTTTTAAACCCAGGCCACCAGATAAGGGGGAGAATTGAAATTTTTGAGAGGCCAGTTTATCTTAATTCCTTGTTCAACAGTTCTTTGATGAAGAGAGTCCTATCAAAGATACAACACTTCAGAATAATTATATTGGGCACTCACAATATGAGAAGCATCCATCCGATGAGGTTAACACTGCTATTGCCTCCATTTTACTGTGGGCAAACAGAGGCTTAGAGAGAGGCTGAATCATATGGCCACGGTCACACATGTCACCAGGGTGGGCAGGCATCCCAACCCAGGCAGTTTGGCTCCATTCTCACACACACTTCACCCTCACTGCTTCCCAAGGGACTTGTGGCACCTGAGTGGTTGGCTCAGGGGTTCTGAGCATTCTTGGTTCTCAGGGCAGAGGACATCTAGATCGGAGACTTTTTAAGGAATGCTCCAACACAGAGCCCAGAAGGAAAAGGATCCTTTCTTTTTCCTTTTAAAATCAAGAAAGGATAAGAGGGAAGAAGAGTAGTAGTTAGAAAACAGGTGTAAAAGGACAGAGATGGGAAGAGAGGTGCAAGGAAGGGGACAAGAATGGAAGGCAGGAGAGAGGAGAAGAATGCGGACCAGGGATCAGGGCGGATATCTTATGCAGTCAGCCTTCAACACTAGAGTAAATAAAGTTTTTAGGAGGGAAAACTGGATTGCAATTTCTAGCCAAGATAGATACCGTCATGTAGTAATGTGAAGACAAAAACAATCTCTTCACTTACATTAACTCGCTTTTCAAACAACATTCAGTCAGGCAAAATTAACTTCCATGCCATGATATGAATGTGAAAAATAATTTCAACAAGTCTTAAATCAACAAAATAATCCAAAATGCCTTTTATTGAACTCCTACCCATTTTCTGGGCCCAGGGCCTCAGCAGACCCTGCCGGAACCAATTAGCCATAATTCACATGGCTCCTTAGAGAGTAACATGAGCAATGGATTGTTGGCTACAGGAGGAGGGGATTTCCTGAATCACTCACTAACCTGCTTCAGGAACTTGAAATTGAGACTGAGGAATAATGGATGAAAAGTGGAAATTTCAGTTAATGTTGTAAAATCTTAACATCTGGATGATGAAGTGAATTTTTTCCCCTTTTTATCTAGACATTTTTGGTGCCCTGTAGACATATGCTTATGCTACAGAGTGCTAAAAATTGAGCCCCACTGTGATATTAACCCTCCTTCATTGCCTACACATCTCCAAATTACTTTTGAATGTGAGCATTCACCACTAAATGCTGCAAAAGCTATCATGTTTTCTCTCTGGAGAGCTGTCACTTCTAGGCCAAACCTCAGGTGAGAAGCAGATGGCAGCTCTGTGGGCCACCCCAGCGAGAAATTACTTTGTTGCCAGCGGCTACTTTCCATGAGCAATACCACTGTGAAGGTTTAAGAATTATGATTAGGTATACAAGAAGAATTAAAAGGAGAAAGAAATCTGCAAGCAATTTCATGAGTGCCACAAACAGGGTACTATGGACGTTTGTTCCTTGTCAAAATTCAGGTTTAATAACTCACCTTTCCAGCATAGTGCTGAATGCCAAAGCACAGCTCCATTCCTTTGGGCCTCCAGAAGTATTTGCATCGAAGATTATCTTCAAATTTATCTGTGTGGATTTTCATGTTTAAAAGTTACAATGTGAACTCTTTGGTCCTTTAGACAAAAATACGCTCCTCAAACCACGATGACTCAGAATAAGGAACTTCAGGGTAGCCTGACATTATTCTTATATGTACAGTGATGGAGAAAGATCCCCACCCCTACCACATGATGGGCATTTACATTCAAGTTCTCATCTAGCTGTTTCATGTTGTCTTTTGTGTTAAGCTGATCTTGATGATATCATGTTCTGCCCTGAGAACTCCAAGAATAAACACTGATGACACCAGAAAACCAACCAATTAGCTTTAGAACCATGAAGATACTCCATGGAAGGCAAATAACCCTGGTTTATATTCCTCTTGATAACATGTGACAATTTTATAGCTAAAAGGAAGTCACTTAAAGGTGACAGTCTCAACTCCTAGAAGTGAATCTCTCCCACAGATCAATTTTCCATCTGGGAAAAAGGCTTGAAACTTCCTCTCCATCCCTCTCCAGATAGTTTTACTGTTGTGGTCAAGGATGGCCTACTCTGTGTGAGGAACTATGCTAAGCAGTAAAGGGATGCAGGGGTCAGACTTTGTTGCCCAGGGATCTCACAATATGAGAGATGGGGTCACATGCAACTCTGAAGATTGACAGAGGAGGAGGAGGAGGTGGAGAGGTATGCGGGTAAGTACAGAGGACTCCGAATGCCAGAGGAGATGTTTTACCATCACTCCACAGATAATGGTAATTGAAAGGAAAGGTGGCTTTACAAAAACTATATTAGGTAGGCTGTCCAGTATAAAACGTGAGCCAGGAAGCCAGAACATCAGCAGGGCTTCTATACAAAGTTGGGGGGTCCAGGTGGAGATATGAGAGAAGGGCATGAAAAAGGAGGGGTATCAAATGTTGGTCATGGAAAATAAGGGGAACAGAAGGTGTAAAAATGATACCGATATAGGGTAAAGGTATTTTGCTTTACAGAAACAGGAAAGTGAGGAGAGTTTGAGAGATGGTGATGGGTTTGCTTTAACACACAAATCCTACTAGGATGTGTTCTGAATATTTCAATATATTAAAAGCAGAGTCTTTATTTTTACAATCACCATGAAGGCAAAATACACAGGAAGGATTCCATAAACCATTTGATGATATAAGCCAAATAGCCAAGTTCTCTTCTGCACATATGTATGCCTTTTCTAAAAGGTACCTACCAACTAGGGTCTGGTCTGTTGCCTGAGGAAACCGACTTTCCTCATCCAAAAGTGCAAGCAGTCCCAGGGGTTTCTGGAGGAACATATCCAAGAGGGGGCGATTGTCCTCATACTCCACGGGTGTAGCATCAATGCCCTCGTTCTGATACTCCATCTGGAAGGAAATGGATCGTGAATCACTCCAGCCCAGTACTGACCTAGGTACAACCAGGCTGCACGCACTTTCTCTGTCTGGCAACACTGAACAGGGGTATGTTTTATGTGAGTAGGACAAGGCTTTTCTGCATCCAGCACTGTTGAAGCTCAGGATTTAAGACTAACCTACAGGGAGCCTATGGCAGGTGATAAGGTTGGCAAGAGAACCTTGCCTCTCTGTCTCTCAGACATGGACTTGGTAACTCAAATTGAGAAGCTGATGTAGAAAGGAAGGGAAGCTGAAAATTTTTTATTCTGGTGACAAGTATGATTGAAACCAGGAGGAAAGCAGATTTCTGTCTTCTGCAAAGGAATCATCTTGAGCTAAAAAAAAACCTAAAAAGAACTCCAGATTTCCTGGGAAAAAAATCAATGGAAGTAAACTAGATTGAAACAAGGTCTAGTTTTGTACAAGATGGATGGGGGAGGAGTGCACTGTGGATTTGTCCAGTTTCCATGATAAAACCAATACCGGTGTTTACAGTCCATGACTTTGTCTTTATCTAACCTAGTCTAACCTAGCAGTTTAATGTGTCCCTTGATCTTGCATTAAAACAAGGAACTTGGTCAGAATGTTTAGTTTTTACAACTATATACTCTCTCTTCATACAGGAGAGTCTTGGGATTGGGGTTTGGGTTGGGGTGGAGGATAAGGGCCCCAGACTTTGGGTCCACTAGCTTTACATCCTGTTTTATTTGCCATTAGACTCATGGGGGGAAGATTTCCATTTTGAGAAAACCAAAAATGTATCTTACTCCTCCCTGAAGATACCCATCCACTTCTGGTGGGGTCTAATATGCAGGAGACAGGAGATTCATACGGTCAGTGAGGGAGTTAAGGAAACCAAGAACATTATCCCGACTTCCAGGTCATCCTGTATCATTTTGGACATGATCACAGATATTTTTAGTTAAATAAAGCAGAAGAGAATGTAGCATTTTGGGCAATGCATATGAATCAGTTTGGAAACAGCATTTAAATAATTGGCTTGTCACCAGCTTCACTCAAGGGAGGAAACGTACCTTTCCACAGAAATCGAGACCTCTTTTTATCAAACTACATTTAGATCGCCAAGTTATTTTGACAGGACTGCCTCATCAGTGGTTTGTCTTTGGAGTCTTTGACCTGTTAACCTCACTAACAAGGTTTCTGCTTCGAACTCTGGGCAGCCTGTAGGCACATTCCCCACCAGGTCCAGTGCCTTCAGAGTTCACTGTTACCTGCTCGAGAGCAAAAACATGCTGATTGAAATAGTATTGAATTTGCTCATTGGCGATGTTTATGCAGAGCTGCTCAAATGAATTTCTCTGAAAGTTTTCGAATCCAAAAATGTCCAAGATCCCCACATTCAAACCATCGTCTGCAGTACTGCATGAGAGAGAAAAATAAAACCTTTTAGAGAAGGAAACAGCAGTCTCAGGGCAGAGAGAATATTCCTGCCTACATTTTTATCAATACATGTAGCTACTCAGGGAAGGCAACATCCTGCCACCTTTCAGAAAGAAACAGTCTATGTGTTAAACAGTTGATTTCCTGAGTCCTTCAACCGTACTTCCAACTTCTCTTATTTTAAGCAACAGAATACTTTCAAATTTTCCTCAGAAGCTCCATCTATAGAGAGATTAAAGAAGAACCACTCTATTTGAAGGGGCTGGAACTGCTGCTCATTTATTCTTTTACTTTCTCACCCACAAGGCTTAGCTGGAAGAAGACTCTAGAATTTGATACTGTCAGTTCCTCCACAATTTAGAAAACACTAGTGCTTAGCACAGATAAAGCTGTAGAAGTAGCAATACTGTGAGATTTCTGTGCTTTAACACCTCATGAAACGTCTCAGTTGATTCTAAAAACAGCAGAAGGAGGAGGATATTATTCTCATTTTACAGATGAGGAAACTATGATTTAGGATGTGCACAAATGAAGCTGTGGAGTCTGGATGCAAACCCCAGTTTTCCCAGCTCCTAGCTAAGCTTGTTCTTTTAAATACTATACTGCAGTGGCTCTGTAATCATGACCCTCTCAGGTGTAAATACACCGTCTTTTAAAGGAGATGCCCTGAGATCGTCATTAAAGAAAACCCAAGAGAGGACCAAATGCTTCCTCTTGGAAATTCTAGGAGACACTGGGGTCAATTACAGCTCTCCTCAAGGTCTCTGCTCATCGGGGGAACTTGCCATATGTTTTTGTCTGGCTGCAGAAGTGTATTGATGCGATTTACAATCCAGCTGAAAAGCCTCCCATACAGGGCTTTGGACATGGCATCTCTGACATCTGAGGCCCTGTCCACAGTGTTGGCGCGGATGATGGTCTCGCCCCGGGTGACCACGCAGTGTGAGGTGAGAGCCTCCTGGAGCTCTTCAGGGCTGATGCAGAGAACCAAGGCAGCTGGAAGAGAGGGTGAGGATAATGCTGGAGAATGTAGACATCCATCCATCTGTCCAAACAGCCAGCCAACCAGTTAGCCAGCATTCATTCAACATCAGCCATGTGCCAGGCTATATCTTCAGAATTCAGAGCCAAGGATAAACATGTGGGGCCCTGAACCCCAAGAAACACCTAGACTGATGCAGTACCTCCCAAACTGTTTTGAAAGTTCTTTACATGTGTTAGATAAAAAAATGTGGAAGGAGGTGGTCTTTGACCAAATAAGTTGGAACAATTGTTGGAGAGTATAGTCTGCTCTCAGAAAATCACAAAGCTTATTGGTATAGTTAAGTGCTACAGTTTAACACAGGAGATGTTTATTTAAATAAGCTTTTTTTTTTTTTCTTCCTAACTCAGGAATCTTATTCTTTGTGCCACTATTGCCAACCCACTCCAGTACTCTTGCCTGGGAAATCCCATGGATGGAGGAGCCTGGTAGGCTACAGTCTATGGGGTCGCGAACAGTAGGACACAACTGAGTGACTTCACTTTCACTTTCCATTTTCATGCACTGGAGGAAGAAATGGCAACCCACTCCAGTATTCTTCCCTGGAGAATCCCAGGGACGGGAACCTGGTGGGCTGCCGTCTATGGGGTCACACAGAGTTGGACGTGACTGATGTGACTTAGCAGCAGCAGCAGCATTATTACTTGTGGAAATTTAAAAATAAATATGTGCATGTGTTATCCCCTCCAGATGCTGATTCAGTGAATTCAGAGTGAGGTCCAACCTCTCATATCTTTTCAAAAATTTGCAGATGGTTTTTTAAAGCAGCCACTGGTGAGAATCACTGCCCAAAGTTACCTGCCACGGACTTTTCAGAAGAACATCTGTGTACTTGCCACTTATGAAATGAACACTGATGTTCTACAAGATATTCTCTGGGAAACACTGGTTAGTGAAAACACCCAGAGTCAGTTAAGGACCAGCACATTATATCTTCAAGTCTTGAAAAACTACTCAAGTAAAAGAAACACGTACTTTGGCAAAACAATGCACAGGAATTGAATACGTACCATTTTCCAAGGCTTCTGCATTGGGCACCTCACTTTTATCTGTTTGATGCTGAGAGGAAATAGCTGCAAACTCAATGTTTCCAATATTCAAAATCCCAGCTAATATCCTGTACACTGAGTGCACCTCCTGAAAAGGACATCAAGAATCATGTTTGGTCATTGCCAGTCAAACCAATAAATTTACCAGCACTGTGGTAGAAACCACTAGTCCACCCACATCCATCTCCACCCCACTGTCCTGGGCATACAAACAACAAATGTCCAAGCCTTCCTTGCAGTTAGGCCATGTAACTAAATTCTTAACAAAGGAACAGGTAGAATGAGGGGGGCCATATCTGGGCTTTCTTTATAGAAGGGAGCATGCCTCCTTCAAGCCTTTTTTTCCATTACTGCTAGATCAAACTCCCAACAACCTACCTTCAATCATACCACTGATTAGAATGTCTGAGACCAATGACTGGATGGAACAGAGATGTTCTACAATCTGAACCTCTTGCCTTGGAATGCTTACATTACAGAGAACTGATCTTTGTTCTTTAAGACACTTTTAGCCTTTAACCCTAGCTAATACCAGCTCCCAAATTCAAGTATGGGTCTTTCTTCAAGACAAGAGTAGAGATGTTTCCTTAACCTCTTGAATATAGTTTATATGAAATAGTTGAGGGGCATTCATTGATGCTGCACTAGAACATCTGAAGTTAAATTATGGAGTATATAGTTATGAATGAGGTCAAGGCATTTTGAAAGACTCACTAGAAATTACCTGTCATGTTTTAGTACAATAAGAAATAAACATCTGGTCTTCATACCCATTTCTGGCACAAGAGTTTCTAAAACTCTAGGACTTCTTGAGTGATAGAGCCGAGAAGGGTGTCCTTTGTTCATCACGATAAGCCCCTTTCATCCACACCTGAGTTTGTGCTAAGGAGGAGGCTCTTGGGGGATGGGTGTGCTGGTTGTCAGAGGAACCAACAATGTGATTAAAGGCTGGAAATCTTAGCTGGACCCCAGACTTCGAGGAGAGCACATGGCTTGAGATAGAGTCAATCATCAATAGGCAATGACTTGATCAGTCATGCCTAGGTAACAGAGCCTCCACTAAAACCCCTAATTGGCCAGGTTTGGAGAACTTCTGGGTTGGCAAACACATGAAGATGAAAAGAGGAGTTGGTGCCTCCTCTTCTGATACCTTGCCCTGTAAGTCTCTTCCATTTGTCTGTTCCTCAGTTGTATCCTTCATAATAAACCAGGAATATTAAGTGAACTGCTTTCCTGAGTTCTGTGAATCCTTCTAGCAAATTACTGAACTTGAAGAGGGGTGTCTTGGGAACTCTATTTACAGCCTGTCTATTAGAAACAGGAAAACATGGGAGTTGCAACTGGTATCTGAAGTTGGGGCAGTCCTGTGGGAATAAGCCCCTATCTTGTCTAATTTGAAGCTAACTTGAGAGGGAGGAGCCAAGATGGCGGAGGAATAGGACGGGGAGACCACTTTCTCCCCTACAAATTCATCGAAAGAACATTTGAACGCTGAGAAAATTTCACAAAACAACTTCTGATCGCTAGCAGAGGACATCAGGCGCCCAGAAAAGCAGCCCATTGTCTTCGAAGGGAGGTAGGACAAAATATAAAAGATAAAAAGGGAGACAAAAGAGCTATGGACGGAGACCCGTCCCGGGAAGGGAGTCTTAATAGAGGAAGTTTCCAATCACCAGGAAACCCTCGCACTGGCGGGACTGGGGGAAGTTTTCGGCAATCTAACTGGGAGGAAAAATTAAATAAGGCCCACAGATTACGTGCCTAAAAGCAACTCCCAGCAGAAAAGTACCCCAGACACCCGCACCCGCCAGCAACAAGCGGGGGTGGAACGGAGAGGAGCGGGTGGCATTGCTTAGGGTAAGGACTGGCCCGAAGACCCTGAGAGCAATCGGAGGGAGCTTTTTTAAACTGTGGGACCTCAAGGGACAAAATTAACCAGCCGGAACACACTGCCCGCGGTTCGCAAAACAAAGGGACTGAGAAACTCCAGAGAAGAGCCGGCCCATCCCCGCTGGAGGTAGGAGGCAGGGGGGAGGGGAAAGGTGCAAACTCAGCCCCTGAGAAGCCACCCCCTCCCACACTGCAAACAGGCCCCCGGTTCCTATCTAAAGACTTCCTGAGACCCGACTGGCGGCACACGCTGGGGCCGCGGAGGGAAAAAGCGTGCCGTACCCGGGGAGATTGCGCCTAAGCCTCTGGCTGCCTGGGCCACTCGCCGGGGAGGGAAAAGGCGCGCTGCACCCTGGGAGAGTGCACCCAAGCCCCTGGCTGCCTAAACCGCTCAGGCCGGGAAAGGCACAAAACGCAGGCGCAACCGAATCCGCACTTTTGTGGAGTACCCGAAAACTGGAACCGCAGTCAACGCAGGGCCCGCTCCATATAGAGCAGCCGGGAGCCTGAGCAGTGTAGACGGTGAAAGCACTGACACCCATGAGCGGGGCAAACCCAGTGTGGCCGGAACACGGTGAGTGCTATCCACACAGAGCGGTATCTGTCTGCAGCGCCCCGCCCTCCCCGTAGCAGGACTAAACTGAACTAGCAAACCTAAATAAGAGATCACCTCCGCCCGCCTGTGTCAGGGCGGAAGTTAGACACCGAAGAGACGAAGAGACGGCAAACAGAAGCCAAATAAACAAAGGGAACCGCTTCAGAAAGGACCAGTGCAACAGATTAAAATCCTTGAAGGTAACACCGACTACACCGGAAGGGGCCTATAGATATCGAGAAGTGTAAGCTGTAAAGGGGAG
Source organism: Odocoileus virginianus (assembly GCF_023699985.2). Lineage (NCBI taxonomy): Eukaryota > Metazoa > Chordata > Mammalia > Artiodactyla > Cervidae > Odocoileus > Odocoileus virginianus. Next base: position 19,597,039 of record NC_069686.1, read on the forward strand.
CTATCTGAAATTGAACTGAACCTACACTGACTGCAACAACTCCAGAGAAATTCCTAGATATATATGTATTTTTTTTTTAATTAAAAAAATTTTTTTTTCTTTTCTTTATTTTTTATTTTTTCTCTTTTATTTTCTTTTAAAATTCCCTATTACTCCCTCATTACTCCTCAACTTTCATTTTCATATATTTTTACAATTTTTTTAATTAGGGGAAAAAATTTTTTTTTCTTTTTTTCTTTTTCTTGTTTTTCTCTCCTATTTCCTTTTAAAGTCCTCTAATACTCCTCTATTATTCCTTTTCATTTTCATTTCACTATAAACTTGCCAAAAAAAAAAGAGAGAGAGAGAAACCCTATTTTTAAACCGAACTTCATATACATTTCTAAATTTTTTGTGTGTTTTTGTTTTTAAATATTGTATTTCAAAGAGTCTAACCTCTACACAAGATTTTTAGTCTTTGTTTTTCAGTATGTGATATAAATTTTGGACATTTAAGAATTCAATATTCAGTTCCCATTTCTATTCAGGAGTGTGGTGATTACTCTCCCACTTTTGACTCTCTGTTTTCTACCTCAAAACACCTCTATTTCCTCCTTTCCCCTTCTCTTCCCAATCCAACTCTGTGAATCTTTGTGGGTGTCTGGGCTACGGAGAACACTTTGGGAACAGATAACTGCGTAGATGTCTCCTCTTGAGTCCCCTTTTTCTCCTGCTCACCTCTATCTCCTTCCTCCCTCTCCTATTCTTCATGTAACTCTGTGAACCTCTCTGGTTGTCTCTCATGCTGGAGAATCTTTTCACCATTAACCTAGAAGTTTTATTATCAGTGCTGTATAGCTGGAGAAGTCTTGAGACTATTGGAAGAATAAAACTGAAATCCAGAGGCAGGAGGCTTAAGCCCAACACCTGAGAAAACCAGAAAACTCCTGACTACACGGAACATTAAGGAATAAGAGACCATTCAAAGGCCTCCATACCTACACTGATACCAACCACCACCCAAGAGCCAATAAGCTCCAGTACAAGACATACCACGCAAATTCTTTAGCAACGCAGTAACATAGACCTGAGTGTCAGCATACAGTCTGTCCAAAGTCACACCTAACACATAGACCCATTGAAAAACTCATTACTGGACACTCCATTGCACTCCAGAGAGAAGAAATCCAATTCCACGCACCAGAACGCTGAAACAAGCTTCCCTAACCAGGAAACCTTGACAAACCAATCGTCCAACCCCACCCACTGGATGAAACCTCCACAATAAAAAGGAACCACAGACCACAAGAATACAGAAAGCCCACTCCAGACACAGCAATCTAAACATGATGAAAAGGCAGAGAAATACCCAACAGGTAAAGGAACATGAAAAAAGCCCACCAAGTCAAACAAAAGAGGAGGAAATAGGGAATCTACCTGAAAAAGAATTTAGAATGATGATAATAAAAATGATCCAAAATCTTGAAAACAAAATGGAGTTACAAATAAATAGCCTGGAGACAAAGATTGAGAAGATGCAAGAAATGTTTAACAAGGACCTAGAAGAAATTTTAAAAAGTCAGTTAAAAATTAATAATGAAATAAATGAGATCAAAAACACTCTGGAGGGAACTATGAGTAGAATAACAGAGACAGAAGATAGGATAAGTGAGTTAGAAGATAAAATGGTGGAAATAAATGAAGCAGAGAGGAAAAAAGAAAAAAGAATCAAAAGAAATGAGGACAACCTCAGGGACCTCGAAACGCCCCAACATTCGAATCATAGGAGTCCCAGAAGAAGACAAAAAGAAAGGCCATGAGAAGTTACTCGAGGAGATAATAGCTGAAAACTTCCCTAAAATGGGGAAGGAAATAGCCAACCAAGTCCAAGAAACCCAGAGAGTCCCAAACAGGATAAACCCAAGGCAAAACACCCTAAGACACATATTAATCAAATTAACAAAGATCAAACACAAAGAACAAATATTAAAGCAGCAAGGGAGAAACAACAAATAACACACAAAGGGATTCCCATAAGGATAACAGCTGATCTATCAATAGAAACCCTTCAGGCCAGAAGGGAATGGCAGGACATACTTAAAGTAATGAAAGAGAATAACCTACAACCTAGATTACTCTACCCAGCAAGGATCTCATTCAGATATGAAGGAGAACTCAAAAGCTTTACAGACAAGCAAAAGCTGAGAGAATTCAGCACCACCAAACCAGCTCTTCAACAAATACTAAAGGATCTTCTCTAGACAGGAAACACAGAAAGGTGGTATAAACGTGAACCCCAAACAACAAAATAAATGGCAACGGGACCATACCTATCAATAATTACCTTAAATGTAAATGGGTTGAATGCCCCAACCAAAAGACAAAGGCTGGCTGAATGGATACAAAAGCAAGACCCCTATATATGCTGTCTACAAGAGACCCACCTCAAAACAAGGGACACATACAGACTAAAAGTGAAGGGCTGGAATAAAATATTCCACGCAAACGGAGACCAAAAGAAAGCAGGAGTTGCAATACTCATATCAGATAAAATAGACTTTCAAATAAAGGCTGTGAAAAGAGACAAAGATGGACACTACATAATGATCAAAGGATCAATCCAAGAAGAAGATATAACAATTGTAAATATATATGCACCCAACATAGGAGCACCGCAATATGTAAGGCAAACACTAACGAGTATGAAAGAGAAAATTAATAGTAACACAATAATAGTAGGAGACTTTAATACCCCACTCACAACTATGGATAGATCAACTAAACAGAAAATGAACAAGGAAACACAAACTTTAAAGGACACAATGGACCAGATAGACCTAATTGACATCTATAGGACGTTTCACCCCAAAACAATCAACTTCACCTTTTTCTCAAGTGCACACGGAACCTTCTCCAGAATAGATCACATCCTGGGCCATAAATCTAGTCTTGGTAAATTCAAAAAATTTGAAATCATTCCAGTCATCTTTTCTGACCACAGTGCAGTAAGATTAGATCTCAATTACAGGGAAAAAAATTGTTAACAATTCAAACATATGGAGGCTAAAAAACATGCTTCTGAATAACCAACAAATCATAGAAGAAATCAAAAAAGAAATCAAAATATGCATAGAAATGAATGAAAATGAAAACACAACAACCCAAAACCTATGGGACACTGTAAAAGCAGTGCTAAGGGGAATATTCATAGCATTACAGGCCTACCTCAAGAAACAAGAAAAAAAATAAATAACCTAACTCTACACCTAAAGCAACTAGAGAAGGAAGAAATGAAGAACCCCAGGGTTAGTAGAAGGAAAGAAATCTTAAAAATTAGGGCAGAAATAAATGCAAAAGAAACTAAAGAGACCATAGCAAAAATCAACAAAGCTAAAAGCTGGTTTTTTGAAAAAATAAACAAAATTGACAAACCATTAGCAAGACTCATTAAGAAACAAAGGGAGAAGAACCAAATTAACAAACTTAGAAACAAAAATGGAGAGATCACAACAGACAACACTGAAATACAAAGGATCATAAGAGACTACTACCAGCAGCTCTATGCCAATAAAATGGACAACTTGGAAGAAATGGACAAGTTCTTAGAGAAGTATAACTTTCCAAAACTGAACCAGGAAGAAATAGAAGATCTTAACTAACCCATCACAAGCAAGGAAATCGAAACTGTAATCAGAAATCTTCCAGCAAACAAAAGCCCAGGACCAGATGACTTCACAGCTGAATTCTACCAAAAATTTAGAGAAGAGCTAACACCTATCTTACTCAAACTCTTCCAGAAAATTGCAGAAGAAGGCAAACTTCCAAACTCATTCTATGAGGCCACCATCACCCTAATTCCAAAACCAGACAAAGATGCCACAAAAAAAGAAAACTACAGGCCAATATCACTGATGAACATAGATGCAAAAATCCTTAACAAAACTCTAGCAAACAGAATCCAACAACATATTAAAAAAATCATATACCATGACCAAGTGGGCTTTATCCCAGGAATGCAAGGATTCTTTAATATCCGCAAATCAATCAATGTAATACACCACATTAACAAATTGAAAGATAAAAACCATATGATTATCTCAATAGATGCAGAAAAAGCCTTTGACAAAATTCAACATCCATTTATGATTAAAACTCTCCAGAAAGCAGGAATAGAAGGAACATACCTCAACACAATAAAAGCTATATATGACAAACCCACAGCAAGCGTCACCCTCAATGGTGAAAAACTGAAAGCATTTCCCCTGAAATCAGGAACAAGACAAGGGTGCCCACTCTCACCACTACTATTCAACATAGTTTTAGAAGTGTTGGCCACAGCAATCAGGGCAGAAAAAGAAGTAAAAGGAATCCAGATAGGAAAAGAAGAAGTGAAACTCTCTCTGTTTGCAGATGACATTATCCTCTACATAGAAAACCCTAAAGACTCTACCAGAAAATTACTAGAGCTAATCAACAAATATAGTAAAGTTGCAGGATATAAAATTAACACACAGAAATCTCTTGCATTCCTATACACTAACAATGAGAAAACAGAAAGAGAAATTAAGGAAATGATACCATTCACCATTGCAACAAAAAGAATAAAATACTTAGGAGTATATCTACCTAAAGAAACAAAAGACCTATACATAGAAAACTATAAAACACTGATGAAAGAAATCAAAGAGGACACAAACAGATGGAGAAATATACCGTGTTCATGGATTGGAAGAATCAACATTGTCAAAATGGCTATACTACCCAAAGCAATCTATAGATTCAGTGCAATCCCTCTCAAACTACCAATGGTATTTTTCACAGAACTAGAACAAATAATTTCACAATTTGTATGGAAATACAAAAAACCTCGAATAGCCAAAGTAATCTTGAGAAAGAAGAATGGAACTGGAGGAATCAACCTGCCTGACTTCAGTCTATACTACAAAGCCATAGTCATCAAGACAGTATGGTACTGGCACAAAGACAGAAATATAGATCAATGGAACAGAATAGAAAGCCCAGAGATAAATCCACGAACCTATGGTCACCTTATCTTTGACAAAGGAGGCAAGGATATACAATGGAAAAAAGACAACCTCTTTAACAAGTGGTGCTGGGAAAACTGGTCAACCACCTGTAAAAGAATGAAACTAGAACACTTTCTAACACCATACACAAAAATAAACTCAAAATGGATCAAAGATCTAAATGTAAGACCAGAAACTATAAAACTCCTAGAGGAGAACATAGGCAAAACCCTCTCCGACATAAATCACAGCAGGATCCTCTATGACCCACATCCCAGAATTTTAGAAACAAAAGCAAAAATAAACAAATGGGACCTAATGAAACTTAACAGCTTTTGCACAACAAAGGAAACTATAAGCAAGGTGAAAAGACAGCCCTCAGATTGGGAGAAAATAATAGCAAACGAAGCAACAGACAAAGAATTAATCTCAAAAATATACAAGCAACTCCTCCAGGTCAACTCCAGAAAAATAAATGACCCAATCCAAGAATGGGCCAAAGAACTAAACAGACATTTCTCCAAGGAAGACATATAGATGGCAAAAAAACACATGAAAAGATGCTCAACATCACTCATTATCAGAGAAATGCAAATCAAAACCACGATGAGGTACCATTACACGCCAGTCAGGATGGCTGCTATCCAAAAGTCTACAAGCAATAAATGCTGGAGAGGGTGTGGAGAAAAGGAACCCTCTTACACTGTTGGTGGGAATGCAAATTAGTACAGCCACTATGGAAAACAGTGTGGAGATTTCTTAAAAAGCTGGAAATAGAACTGCCATATGACCCAGCAATCCCACTTCTGGGCATACACACCAAGGAAACCAGATCTGAAAGAGACATGTGCACCCCAATGTTCATCACAGCACTATTTATAATAGCCAGGACATGGAAGCAGCCTAGATGCCCATCAGCAGACGAATGGATGAGGAAGCTGTGGTACATATACACCATGGAATATTACTCAGCCATTAAAAAGAATTCATTTGAATCAGTTCTAATGAGATGGATGAAACTGGAGCCCATTATACAGAGCGAAGTAAGCCAGAAAGATAAAGACCATTACAGTATACTAACAGATATATATGGAATTTAGAAAGATGGTAACAATAACCCTATATGCAAAACAGAAAAAGAGACTCAGATGTATAGAACAGACTTGTGGACTCTGTTGGAGAAGGCGAGGGTGGGATGTTTCAGGAGAACAGCATCGAAACATGTATATTATCTAGGGTGAAACAGATCACCAGCCCAGGTTGGATGCATGAGACAAGTGCTCAGGCCTCGTGCACTGGGAAGACCCAGAGGGATCGGGTGGAGAGGGAGGTGGGAGGGGGGACCGGGATGGGGAATACATGTAAATCCATGGCTAATTCATTTCAATGTATGACAAAAACCACTGCAATGTTGTAAAGTAATTAGCCTCCAACTAATAAAAATAAATGGAAAAAAAAAGAAGCTAACTTGAGGTAGACAGTGTTGGAATTGAACTGAACTGTAGGAGAACTGGTAGGTATGGTGAAGAAAACTCCACACATTTGGTAAGAGTAGAAATGATACGTGATGATCTAAGTCCTATTTTTATATTGAAAGTGGAATTCATAAGTATGATTAATGGTAAAAAAAAAAATAAAGTACAATTATTTGTTCAAATATTTGCATTTCCTATAGGTGAGAAATGAAATATATAGCCAGGAAATCCCTGTATCTTATGCTTATAGATAAAGTACTTTGACAAAATATACTCAGGCTGGGCACTTGATTTAGTACTATACATAGCAGCAAACTAAGAGAAACTATCATTAGACCATTGATAAAGCATTGCCCCTCAATTGAGCCTTTCTGCAAACCCTGCTCAGTAAAGCCAAAAAACTGAACATGGACTGTAATAGTGACATCTGCTGGATACCTGATAATGCTACAAAGACAAATGAGGATTTTAAACTAGGCTTCCACTATAGAAAAATATTGTTCTTCAAACTCCTAAATCAAAGGCAAGATGTCATGTTTCTGACTTCAAGAATCACTGTTTTAATCACACAACTTAAGAGTGGCTAAGGAGAACACCTACCAAATGGGTTTTCTGGGACTAGCATGGATTTAACATGACAGAACCTCATTACTTTGATCAATACAGTGTGAGGCTTGCAGAATGCATCCAGAGACTCCCCACAGAAGCAGATCCCGAACAGTAAAACAGAAACTCCACAGCAATGAGTTCTATATCTGTTATTTGTATACATAGTTATCTCAAGAGCTTATCTAAAACTCTTAATATTTCCTCTAATTAAAATACACATACACACACCATGTATAAGTATACAAGCTATGAAATCTCCCAAAATAAGGCATCCAGGCATTTCACCACTAGGATGACCATCCACAAAGGAAATGACAAGGACCACACCCTTGAGACCAGCATCTCACCCCATGTGTCTTTGGCAATATTCTTTTCAGCACAACACTCAGAGATTTCCTCTTTCAAAGAGGAAAATTACCTATATATTTTAGCAAAGACTTTGGGTTCAAGCACTGTGCAAAAGACTGAAATTAAAAGCAGATTGAGTCTCCTTCCTTGGTTCAGAGAAGGGGACTTGAGAAGGGGTGCCCAATGCTCCCCTCATTATGGAGGTATTAGCCTTACAGTGCTGCCTGTGCTGTTTCCAGCCTATTCCCCTTGACTCTTCAGTCCCACCGTTTAGCCAATTTGTTCTTCCTTTCTGGCCTAGGAACCTACATCCATTCCTGTATTTAGGTCAAAACATTATTCATCTAATGGTAGAATTCAATCAGTGATATGTCCAACTGTGTGATTACTCCTCCCTCCCCAATATGTAATCCAATGTCTCTTCTCTTCTCTTCATAGTCAGCCTAGGAAGGACTTTTCACCTTCCTCACCTTGCTCATTTCCCCTTGCCTCATCTCCAGCTATGGAGGCTTTCCTGGAATTCCTGCCTTTCCTGAAGAATCTTGCTATCTGCTTGCCATTCATTGTTGTTCAGTTGCTAACTAATGTCCAACTCTTTGCGACTCCATGGACTACAGCATGCCAGGCTTCCCTGCCCTTCACTATCTCCTGGAGTTTGAGCAAACTCATGTCCATTGAGTCAGTGATGCGATCTAACCATCTCATCCTTCTCTGCCCCCTTCTCCTTTTGCCTTCAGTCTTTCCCAGCATCAGGGTCTTTTCCAATAAGTCAAATCTTTGCATCAGGTGGCCAAAGTATTGGAGATTTAGCTTCAGCATCGGTTCTTCCAATGAGTATTCAGGGTTGATTTCCTTTAGGATTGATTGGCTATCTACTCCGTCTTTTTATTTCTTACCAATTTCCAACTTTCCATATCATAAAATGGAGTCACCTCACTCAGGATAGGAACCGTTAGCAAGAAGACCAACAATTCCTACAATTAGGTTTCCCAGTTCACTGTTGATGAGTATGAATTTGGTTTTACCACCAATTGGCACAAGTGGGAAAGTATTTTTCTACCAAAACCCCATGCAGGATGTATGACCTTGGCTTATTTTTCTCTTTTTCTCAGAAGACACTTCTCCCACTGAGGCATATATTCTCTCTGTAAAGATGAGGCTAAGTGGAAAGTTGAGAAGAATCTTGGTTTTCTCTGTTTACTTCAGTTAAGTCATTCAGTCATGTCTGACTGCGACTCCATGGAGAGCAGCACGCCAGGCATCCCAGTCCATCACCAACTCCCAGAGCCTACTCAAACTCATGTCCATCATGCTGGTGCTGCCATCCAACCATCTCATCCTCTGTCATCCCCTTCTCATCCCACCTTCAATCTTTCCCAGCATCAGGATCTTTTCCAAAAAGTCAGTTCTTTGCATCAGGTGGCGAAAGGATTGGAGTTTCAGCTTCAGCATCACATCAGTCCTTCCAATGAATATTCAGGATTGATTTCCTTTAGGATGGACTGGTTGGATCTCCTTGCTGTCCAGGGACTCTTGAGAGTCTTCTCCAACACTGCAGTTCAAAAGCATTGATTCTTCAGCGCTCAGCTTTCTTGACAGTCCAACTCTCACATTCATACATGACTACTTGAAAAACCATAGCCTTGACTAGATGGCCATTTGTCGGTAAAGTAATGTCTGCTTTTTAGTATGCTGTCTAGGTTGGTCACAGCTTTTCTTCCAAGGAGCAAGCGTCTTTTAATTTCAAGACTGCAGTCACCATCTGCAGTGATTTTAGAGCCCAAAAAAATAAAGTCTGACACTGTTTCCACTGTCTCCCCATCTATTTCCCATGATGTGATGGGACCAGATGCCATGATCTTAGTTTTCTGAATGTTGAGTTTTAAGCCAACTTTTACACTCTCGTCTTTCACTTTCATCAAGAGGCTCTTTAGTTCTTCTTCGCTTTCTGCCATAAGGGTCCTGTCATTTGCATATCTAAGGTTATTGATATTTCTCTTGGCAATCTTGATTCCAGCTTGTGCTTCATCCAGTTCAGCATTTCTCATGATGTACTCTGCATATAAGTTAAATAAGCAGGGTGACAATATACAGCCTTGTCGTACTCCTTTCCTGATTTGGAACCAGTTTGTTTTTCCATGTCCAGTTCTAACTATTGCTTCTTGACCTGCATACAGATTTCTCAAGAGGCAGGTCAGGTGGTCTGATATTCCCATCTCTTGAAGAATTTTCCACAGTTTGTTGTGATCCACATGGTCAAAGGCTTTGGCATAGTCAATAAAGCAGAAGTAGATGTTTTTCTGGAACTCTCTTGCTTTTTCAATGATCCAGCGGACGTTGGCAATTTAATCTCTGGTTCCTCTGCCTTTTCTAAATCTAGCTTGAGCATCTGGAAGTTCACAGTTCATGTACTGTTGAAGCCTGGCTTGGAGAATTTTGAGCATTACTTTACTAGTGTGTGAGATGAATAAAATTGTGAGGTAGTCTGAACATTCTTTGGCATTGCCTTTTCTTTGGGATTGGAATGAAAACTGACCTTTTCCAGTCCTGTGGCCACTGCTGAGTTTTCTAGATTTGCTGGCCTATTGAGTGCAGCACTTTCACAGCATCATCTTTTAGGATTTGAAATAACTCACCTGGAATTCCATCACCTGCACCAGTTTTGTTCATAGTGATGCTTCCTAATGCCCACTTGACTTTGCATTCCAGGATGTCTGGCTCTAGGTGAGTGATCACATTATCTCTGTTAACCTGAAGCTAATTCAAGGAAACTGCCCCTGGTTGCCTTCACAGGCATCTCATGGTAGTTATGTTTTGGTATCTCCCTAGGAATTTACTCAGTCTCTCTTTATCTTACTTCTTTTTTATGTCTTTAGTTTTTCACCAGTTGGTTTTTTGTTTTTTTTTTTTTTGCCCAAAGCACTGCATTAGGCCCAGCTGACTGGCATTCTTCCTTACAGGTTCTTAACTCAGTTTCCTTTTCAGAGGCTCACAACATTCGTAACTTTAAAGTCAATGGTTGGTTTAAAAAGAAATTTTTTTTTGCATGTCAATCATACATCAATAAAGAGGTTTTTAAAAAAAAAAGTCAATGATAAATCCTATTGTCTGTCATTAAGGCACTGGAAATCTTCAACATCCTCAATTAACACTTTAATACGTACCCCTCTAGACTATCCTCAGCAGTATTCTCCGAATTCATTATCTGTTTTGAAGAAAGGGAAAAAAATATCCCCTAATCTCAAAGGCTTCTCCCTAGCCTCTTTATCAAGGGATATGCAATAAATGTCCAATCTTGACCATCACAGATAACCTGCCAGAAAAATCTTCATGTACTTTTAAACATAAACATACCTAAAACTCAATTTATTTACTATGTTATGGTAATTCATATACCAATAAGACACACATAATATTAAACAAAAATAGTATGGTTTAATCCAAAAATAAGAGTAGAAAAGCACTGATCTTCATTACAGGGTTTTAGGTATAACCTCCCCACCCCCACCCAACTGCCCACAGGGATTTCATTGTTACTGGAAGACTCTTTCTACCAGTGAAGTTTCTTTACAATAAACCTAGGTTCAAGGGTTCTTTCAGATACTTTTGGCTCTAAGGGTTTGGGAAAATTTGAAGGGCTTCCGGCAGGGAATTAGTGACACTGTAAGAAAGGACAGGGACCATACTCTTTGTATAGAAGTGCCCCTAAGAAAAACTTAAGAGAAAGTTCTGTTACATCAGTTATTTAGCATCTGCTTCCTGACTACCATCTGAGCCACCAGGAGAAGGAAATGGCAACCCACTCCAGTACTCTTGCCCAGAAAATCCCATGGATGGAGGAGCCTGGTGCAGGCTACTTACTGTCCATGGGGTCACAAAGAGTTGGACACGACTGAGCGACTTCACTTCACTTCCTGACTACAGTCAATTAGGTCTTTCTGAATTTAGTCAAACTACTTTGAGTTTACAAACATAAAGCAAATTGAGTTAATTCAGTAAAATAAGTTGTCTATAGAGATACAGACAAAGATATAACCAAAGAAATCAGGATAAGAAAGATCTAGCCTCTTCCTTCCATTTCCAGAACTGCTGACATAAACTGTGTTTATTTCCAGCATGAATTAACATAGGACATAATACATGGGAATATACACACACATACATATAATCACAGTCTGATTATTCATTTAACAGTCCAGACCAGACATAAACTAAAAATATTTACTACCTTTTGTGTTTCTTTATTTTCATATCTGTTCATGCAGTCATTCATTCATTTCTACTAGACTTTATTCCCATAGGAGTTAGGGATGGCTTACTTCAAGGATATATTCTTAGCAGATCTAGTTTCTTTTGTTTTTAATTTTCTTATCTTAAAACATCATCTGTTTTATTATTATTTCTACCATTAGGACAGGGCTGATATAATAGCCTTTCCTTTAGAATTGGCATCAATCTTTCCACAGTATTCTACAACCATTGTTGTACTTATTAGAAACAAAATCTTACGAACCCTATGACTGACTTCTCTATTGTTCCTGTGCCCTTTTAAGAAAGTACGCCCTGAACACTTCAGCGTGAGCCAGGTGACTTTAAATGGCTCTACTGCCAAGCTTTGACTCTTCTGGTGACGCATCTTTGATAACAACCAGCTCTATAAATTAACAACCATAAAGGTCCTTTAATAATGCTGGAACCTGTTTAATTGCTCTCCTTTAAGAAGCCAAGGGAAATATATTTCTATTTGTATCTGACCTTTGGGATTTTCCGCTGTCAGTTTAAAGTCTGTGGGAGGGTGACAGAGAAATTTAACAGCTAGCTAGAAAAAAGAAATGTATTATTATAACTAAAATCAACCAAGCTGGGGAGGAAAGGGCTGGCCAAACGCCTTGGATTACAAAAGCAATCTTTTATCCAGAGTGGCTGTCCCAAGCTAACTCAAGTGTCTTGTAATCTCATCCCTGAAGATTTAAACATTTTCACCTATCTCCTAATCATTCACCTCCTTTGTTGGAAAGGCAAAAGAATCTGTATATTTTACAAATTTGATGGCAAAAAGCCCAGAAACTATGACACAAATGTATCACACAGTATTATTTGAGCCTAGGGTAATAAATATTTTCTGTCACCCCCGGTATATATTTAATAGAGACAGCCTGTATCTAGTATGATAAAGGCAATATAATACTTAGAACTGTAGCTAATAATTGCAATTCTGCACCATGGAGAAGAAAGTGATTGCAAGAAAGTTGAAAAGGTTTAATTTGTCTGAGGCACAAGTAACTACTTACACAAATATATTCCTGTGGCTTGGGGGTAACCTCCTTATTCTTATACTCCTATTAGACAATTCACTTTAATGTTTGGAGCAACCCCAACTCAGAAAAGGGCAGTGTTGTTTTGGTGTTTGGTATCAAAGCTGGAGTGAATTGATGACAGAGGTAACAATTCACAGTATTTGGCATTTACAAAAGTACTTCTACATCATTTTTAAATTTTTATTTGTAGTACTTCTACTTTAATGTTCCCCTTGGATCTTACTAAAATGCAGATTTTGATTTAGCTGTTCTTTGTTAGACCCGAGGAGCTGCATTTCTAACAAGCTCTTAGGTGATGACAATGTTTCTGGTCCTTGGGTCACACTTTTAAGTAGCAAGACCTTATAACATGACCAGCATGGCATTTGAAAAGCATGGGTACTGCCTGAAGTTGGAACTTTCAGGTCTTCATTCTCACTGACCCAAGAATATGAACACTTGAGTTTCTTTTTGTCCTGGCAATCACTTACCTTGTCAGTGAATCCTATAATCCTGAAGCAATGCTGAATTGCTTCAAACTGTCTTCTGTAAGATGCCTTGGAAGTTATGTCATGCATCACCCTTCCAGTTTCATCAGCTATGTACCTATATGGAGTATGACCACACAGAATGAGTACTTACTTGGCAAATGGCATCCCAAATACCAGGATATCATTGGGCTCCTTCTTTGCAAGAGCATCTCCTTACAGTCTAATACTGTTATGAAATAATGGTGTGCACGGCTCAATAAAATGGCTGCAATTGAGTTTTTAAGCTTTCTATAAAATGCAAAGGGAAATAAAGTTCCTGCCATCTCATGTGGGCATTTTTGGCTAAAGAGACTGTGTGTCCAGTTAGGAGAACAGCTCCATTTCCAAGTTTTGTCAATTGTTAACTGTATATTCTTTACAAATTAGCAACTAAAACCTCTGACACTTACCTAGGAGGCTTTTCCTCAGGAAGTCGGAACTCAGAAAGTTTCTTTTGGTGATAAAGACCAGCATAAATATAGTAAAATATGTGAAAATTTTTCTCTCCTCTGGAAAAAAGCAGGGAAGGAACATTGTTAATAACGTATTCTTGGCTTCTCTATTGGGTGACTTTTCCCTCCCATGCAAAATATTATTCTGTAGCCAATTTGCATTCATAGGCAATTAATATGCTACATTCCTGGAGAAGGAAATGGCAGAATACTCTAGTATTCTTGCCTGGAAAATCCCATGGATGGAGGAGCTTTGCAGGCTAAGTCTGTAGGGTTGCAAAGAGTCAGACACCACTGAGCACACAGTACAATACATTACATCCCAAATACAGAATAGTAATAGGGATAGGATTAGGATAGCAATTTCCACAGTGTCACACTATTAAACACATTTATGTTTTTTTTTCCCCTCCCAATTATTTTTATTAGTTGGAGGCTAATTACTTTACAATATTGTAGTGGTTTTTGCCATACATTGACATGAATCAGCCATGGATTCACATGTGTTCCCCATCCTGAACCCCCCTCCCACCTCCCTCCCCATCCCATCCCTCTGGGTCATCCCAGTGCACCAGCCCCAAGCACTTGTCTCATGCATCCAACCTGGACTGGCGATCTGTTTCACACTTGATAATATACATGTTTTGATGCTGTTCTCTCGGATCATCCCACCCTTGCCTTCTCCCACAGAGTCCAAAAGTCTGTTCTATACATCTGTGTCTCTTTTTCTGTCTTGCATATAGGGTTATTGTTACCATCTTTCTAAATTCCATATATATATGTTAGTATACTGTATTGGTGTTTATGTTTCTGGCTTACTTCACTCTGTATAATGGGCTCCAGTTTTATCCATCTTATTAGAACTGATTCAAATGAATTCTTTTTAATGGCTGAGTAATATTCCATGGTGTATATGTACCACAGCTTCCTTATCCATTCGTCTGCTGATGGGCATCTAGGTTGCTTCCATGTCCTGGCTATTATAAACAGTGCTGCGATGAACACTGGGGTGCACATGTGTCTCTTTCAGATCTGGTTTCCTCTGGTGTGTATGCCCAGGAGTGGGATTGCTGGGTCATATGGCAGTTCTATTTCCAGCTTTTTAAGAAATCTCCACACTGTTCTCCATAGCGGCTGTACTAGTTTGCATTCCCACCAACAGTGTAAGAGGGTTCCCTTTTCTCCACACCCTCTCCAGCATTTATTGCTTGTAGACTTTTGGATAGCAGCCATCCTGACTGGCGTGTAATGGTACCTCATCGTGGTTTTGATTTGCATTTCTCTGATAATGATGTTTATACAGAAGATTTTAGAGAATGGAACACTTATAGGAGGTGACAACTCAGGTTACTTACGTTTAGAGATCTTTCTATTCCAGACCAAATAACTGCATCTGTGTCACACATCTTGTTTGAAGCCCATGTTGCATCAGAGACAGTGATATCCAACTTACAAAGATCACCCAAATTCCCTACTTCACTGAAGCCCAAGACAAGAAGCAGCTTACCAGTAGTATAGCAAGTTAGGGAAGGGAACTGGTCCCAGAACTAAGGTCTCCACTGTCTCAAACTTGTATTCTTTCAAATACAATCCAAAAGTGGCATGCATCAGTCTACCTAGTCTTGTGGAATGTACCTGTTTTTAGGCCACTCTGGCTAGGGTGGGTGCTTCTGGACTGTGGTCTGTGAACTACAGTTAGCTTATGATGAGACAAAAAACTGGACAGTCTATATCCATACATTTTATAGTAAGTGGTATTTCTATGATATCTGAGAGCATGATGATTTTTCTGGTAATACACTTCGATTATATTTTAAAAAAATAAAATCACAATTTATCATGAACTATTAAAAAAAAAACAACAACTAGTCTTTCAACAAAGATAGTTTGAAAAGTTCTTCTCTCTATCCTTACTTTCCTTTGGAGGTCAGTCTCCTCTGTTGATGCCCTAGGATTTTCACAAATCCTCACCTTGGCCAATGTAGCTCTGTGGAAAGAAATCTTATCTTCCTTCTACTCCTTGTCCCTGTCCGTGACATGGACCCCACTCTTTTCTTCAGTTTCTCTTGGATATTCTCCTGGATATTCTAGCCTTCCTCTACTTGATTATTCCGTCCAAGCTCACCTAGTACATTCTTATCTCTACTAGCCATTCCTCACCCATTTGTTCACTCAACTAATAAACTTACTGAGTGCCAAGTATGGCAGGCACTACACCAGATGCCAGGGATATGGGACAGAGGATTCCTGCTCTCTGGAGCTTCCTTCCAGTGATGGACAGAGATGAATCAGTATGAAAACTGATGATAAGGACTTTGAAAGAAACAATCAAAGGGCTAAAATGAACAACATTCGTGGATGAGGGTCACTTGTGCCCAGTGAAGGGAAGGACTCTCAAAGGAAATAACACAAAAATCAAACTTTAAAGTGTGAGAAGGGAATGGAAGGAGCTACAGGGAGAAGAGG
The DNA here is from genome assembly GCF_023699985.2 of Odocoileus virginianus. Classification (NCBI taxonomy): domain Eukaryota; kingdom Metazoa; phylum Chordata; class Mammalia; order Artiodactyla; family Cervidae; genus Odocoileus; species Odocoileus virginianus. Next base: position 19,613,222 of record NC_069686.1, read on the forward strand.
GAAAGCATTTCAAGAAGACGGAGCAGCACGTACACAAAGGCTCTGAGCATGAGATCCATGTAGGGACCAAAAGTCTGCTGGTGAGAAGCCGGTGGACAAGTGGGCAGGGCCAGCCCACACAGATCTTAACAGGCTATAATGAAGATTTTGTTACTATGCAAATAGAATTCTTTGAAGTGTTTGAAACTGTAAATGTGAGACTAGACTGTAAGAAGTTAAGATGGATGCAAGGAGACCAATTAAGAGGACTTGGTGAGAGAATCCTACTATGTGCCAGAGGATAGCAGAACCAGAAAGATCAGACGACCAGGACTTACACAAGTCCCACCTTCTCATCCAATGTCTTCAGTCTGTTTTACCCACCAGTGCTATCATACTGACTAAAATTGACAGCAATAATAAGTTATGGGTTACTAGATACCAATTATTCTATATTTGGCAAAAATCACATATCATCTCATTTAATTCTCATAACAGCCTGTGAGGTTGACTTTGAAAGTGAAAGTATTAGCCGCTCAGTCATGTCTGACTCTTTGCAACCCCGTGGACTATAGCCCACCAGGGTCCTCTGTCTATGGAATTTTCCAGACAAGAATACTGGGGCAGGTAGCCATTCCCTTCTCCAGGGGATCTTCCAGACCCAGAGATTGAACCCGGGTCTCCTGTATTGAAGGTGGATTCTTAACCATCTGAGCCACAAGAGGTTGGCTTTATTATGTCCTCTTTTGCATATGAGGAAAGTAAGCTATAAGGGTAGTTCTATTAATAAGTGACAGAGCTATGATTAGAACCCTCCTTACATTTTCCTTGTAAAAGACCACTTTACATTTGAACACAGGAAACTACAATTTCTATTCTGTCAGAGGTAGTTTCCTAAACTTTAAAATAACCCTAATTTAGAAAGAAAGAAGCAGGGCACCTCATAAAAATTAATCAAGACACCACAGGGAAGCTAAAAATGACTGATTCTATCCTTTCATGCATTTGTTTAATTTTCAAGTCAGTCCCTATTTTGTGAGGAAACTGCAGGAATCTGATAAAAGAAGATGCTGGGGTTCTGAAACTAAACAAGTCCTGTGGGTTCTACTTGCACAACCGCTCTCAGATCCATCAGCTCCCCTGCTTCCCCATCTCCACTGCTACCGCCTCAGTTCAGAGCCAACATTCTCTCTCAGGTTGATCTGAAAGCAGCCTCCTAGTGGTCTCAGTGTAATAGTACTTCTTGCATCTTCTCCAATCCATTTGCTCCACTGAAGCCAGAGCCATCATCTCATCATAACAAAATCCAAGTTGGGTTTTGTGACTCCCCTTCTTGAAAACATTAAATGACTTCTTTTTGCCTTTAGAATAAGGTTCAGAAGAATTGTCTTTAGAATAAGGTTCCTCAACCTGGCTCCAAAGCCCTGCATGATCCGGCCTCAGTCTTGTCTTTGCTCCTCTCTTCCCCCACCCCTCCACTCCTGTCCCCATCCCATCTTTGGCTGACTTCTAGCAATCCTCAGGGCTCAGATTAAATGTCTCTCACACAGGAAATCCCCTCCTCCTAGGCTAGGCTATTGCCCTTTCACCTATTTACTTTCAGAGTGCCTTACATTGCTTCCTGGCACCTACCACAATTGTTATGCATTAAGCTTATTTTTTTTTTTTTGCTTAATGCCTGTGACCCTTCCCACACCTGTCCCTCTCTCATCCCCCATCCACTCCAAGTTCCAAGAATACTAGGATCTTGTCTATTTTGTTTACTCTTGCAACCCCAACAGAAAGCACAACACTGGCATGCAGCAGGAATTCAACAGATAGTAAATGCATAAATGGAGCCATGCTCCTGAGGAAGTCTGATGTCCTCTAACAGTAATAATAATGTCAAGAGAGGCTAACTCTCTGATAACATGTACCAACCCAGGCACTTTTAAAAGTTCTTTTACATAAACAAACTCACTAATTTTCATGGCAAACTCATGAGGTCGGCTCTAGGAGCATCTTCATTTCACAGATGAGGCTCAGAGAGGTTAGGTGACGAGGTTAATTCTTAGATAGCTTGATAAGGAGTCAGGGGCCCTCGAGGAGAAGAAAGGGATAAACCTTTTTTCTGTATTGCTTTGTCTTAATCACATAAGACATTTTTTCTTAAACTCTGAGTTATTATGACAACAATCTTTAAGACTAACTTTCTTTAAGCCCAGAGCTAATGATTACACAACAAAACAACTCATCTTGCTCAAAGTTATGTTTTTCCTTAAGCTCTGTACTAATGATTATATAAGAACAATGCATCTTGCTCAAGGACATGTTTCTCCTCTTAACAAGAATCTTCTGACTAATCTTGTTATCTTAAGATGCATGTTGTGGGAGTGGGTCTGGTAAAAGTATATAAGGACTTGATAAGACTAGCGAGTGGGTCACTCTCTGTCCCCCTTCTGATGTCTATGTCAGAAGCTTTCTTTGTCCTTTCTCACTGTAATAAAACTTCTGCAACACAAAAACTCTGCATGATCAAGACTGGTCCCTGAAAGTGAAAGTGAAAGTCGCTCAGTCATGTCTGACTCTTTGTGACCCCATAGACTGTACAAGTCCCTGGAATTCTCCAGGCCACAAAACTGGAGTGGGAAGCCTTTACCTTCTCCAGGGGAACTCCCCAACCCAGGGATTGAACCCAGGTCTCCCACATTACAGGCAGATTCTTTACCAGCTGAGCCACAGGGAAGCCTGACAATACTGGAGTGAGTAGCCTATCCCTTCTTCAGCAGACCTTCCTGACCCAGGAATCGAACTGGGGTCTCCTGCATTGCAGGCAGATTCTTTACCAACTGAGCTATGAGGGCTAAATCTTGACCACTACTGCTATGCTGCTATTTTTTTTTGCTGCACCATGCAGCTTGTGGGATCTCAGTTCCCCAACAAGGGACTGAACCCTCAGCAGCAAGCGCCAGAATCCTAACCACCGGACCACCAGGCAAGCTCCTATACTGCTCTTAAAACAAAGTAACTTTTTCTTCTCTCAAACTAGGGGAAAATTAACATGTGGAATATTCTCAGTGCTTTTGTTTTTTTCTTAATAGACAAGCTCAATTTTAAGGGAACTAGTAATTTATAAAAGTAATTGCATATTGTTAAATTCTACCTGGTATAACCAACTCCAGGGAATGGGCATACCTATCCCAAAGTAATCCCATCCAGCCCTTTCTACTGTTCTTGTAGACATCTTTTAGCTTAGAAGTCACCAGTTATCCTTTCCTTAAGTAGTTTCTTGCCTTTGGGGAGGCTGAGGGTAGGAATGGGGGCAGGGATACTAAGAACAAAGAATGGAATGTAGCCATAAAAATTCCCAAAGCCTCCTGTCTACACTGCAGCACAAAACCAGACTGAGAAAATAGGGCACCTACACCGCCTGTTTTATAACTCTGGATTTTTCAAGGAGATATTCAGAGATTCTTGCTCCCATCACAGCTCCAGTTGGTGTAAACATCATTTCCAGATATTTTCCAAAACGGCTGGAATTGTCATTGATGGCAGTGCATGCATTTCCAAAGGCTTCCACCAGAGAGTTGACTTGCAGAATTTTTTCTCTCAAGGTCTGATTATCTGCCTGTGCCAAACAAAGAACAGTCCAGTGGAGTCTCCAGAAACATTACTCCAGTAGAGCTCCCACACACCCCTCCCAGTCCACAAAAATCACATTTATCTTTTTGGGAAAAACTCCATCTGGGAAATTAGCATCAAACACCAGCACTGTTTTCTCAGATAAGCATCTCCCCTGGTGCATAAGTATCAGATGAGGCTAGGTTAGGTCAGTTTTTATGACCAGCCACATTTCTCTTAAAATCCTTGACAGATAAAATGCCTAGAGTTTAGAAAGAATTTCAAATAGAGAGATTCCATCACTTTTCTCAGTTATTCATTATAATATTCAATAAACCTCCTCTCTAAAAAATACTTAAATTTGTTCTTAGTCTCATAATACACAGCTTGTAAGTAATTGCTAGGCTATTTTTACAGCCATATCTTCAATGTCCATTTCACCAAGCTGAAAATTTCTATTTCCCTCAACTTTTGCTCAAAGATTTCTACTGTCCAATCCTTTAATCATCTTAGTGACTCCCCCGATCCTACTCCTAGCATTTAACCACTTTTACTACTTAATGGCTAACTGTTTGTATTATACTGAGAACAAGAAAAATTAATTGCCAAATCTAGTAAATTCGTGCTGGCATTATTTTCTTCACTACATGAAAGGAGGACATGCTGACATCTTACAAGGCCTAGCAATCAGGAAGCGAACATAATAAAGATGGAATGTTTCTATGTACCGCCTAATAAAATCCAGTATTTCCATCATTTTAGAAATATGCAGTTACTCTGAAGGGACTTCAAGCCACAATACAGAAGGCAGGTCATCATTACCTTTCCCAAGAAGGTCAAATGCTGAACGATCAGGTGGGCACTTTCCGTCTTCCCAGAGCCACTTTCTCCGCTGATGACAATGCACTGATACAGAAAATGAAGTGTTGGTGAAGAATTCATAGCACAGTAAACATCCTGTGTGTTCAGCTATGGTTTTCATATAACATCCACCACTGTTCACCTTAACTTTTCACTGAGCAATACATCTTAGGAATCTTTCCATTTCAGTACATTGAGAGCTTCTTTAACCTTTTTAGTCATTTGTGGCTCCTCTGTACAGATGTACCATAGTCTATTTAACCAGTCAGAATGGATACTTGAGTTTTTCCCTATGTTACTACAAGCAATACTGCAATGAACAGCCCTATGCATAGGTCATTATATTTATGCAGGTTCATTTGTAGAATAAATTCCCAGAAATGGGTTTGTTGGACCAAAAGGTAAACACATTCATAAGTTTGATAGATAATACCAAATCGCTTTCCTAAGGACTGTATGAAAGTGCGTATTCTCCTGCAGCATCACCAACTGGGTATGTTGGATTTCTGCTATTCTGATAGGCAAAACACTGTATCTTGGTACAGTTTTAATTTGCACTTTTATTATGAGTGAGATTGGGCATCTTTTCATAAGTTTAATGTCATTCACACTTTCCTTTTTTGTGTCCAGTCTATATCCTTCGCCTTCTTTTTTTTAATATTATTGGTCTTTCTATCAGTTTTTTCTAGGAGCTCTTTATGTATAAAGGAGATTAGTGGGTGTGGTATAATAAAAATATATATTGGGTCTTTGCCTCTGGTTCCTGACTCTGAGCTCCTAAACTTTTGGAATGTCCTGAATGATAGAAGTGGTGGAGCAGCCTTTGTTATTCACAGAGTCCCTTTCAAGCAAATATAACTGCTAACCAAGTGGTTCAAGGTGGAGCCCAAGATAGCTTCAGGATGGGGGGTGATCACCAAAAAAGACCAAAAAAGATTGAGGGGGAGGGAACTTTCAGCCTTACCATTCCAACTTCTGGGGAGGAGAAAAGGGCTAGAGATTGATTGAGTCATAAAAACTCTTGAACAACGAGAATATGTGTGAATATATTGCAGGCCTGGGAGGGGCCTGTGCCTAGAAAATGCATAGAACCTTTGCACCATTTTCTCCCCTATATCTTGCCCTAAGCATCTCTTCCATTTGGCTGTTTCTGAGTTGTGCCCTTTATAAAAACCCAGTAAACACAAGTACTCTTCTGAGTTCTGTGAGTCATTCTACTGAATTATCAAACCTCAAGGGGATTGTGGGAATCCCTAAATTTGTAGTCAGCTAGGCAGAAGAGTGGGTAGCCTAGGCACCCCATTCACAACTGGCATTGAAGTACAGGTGGTCTTGTGGACTGAGCCCTGAACCTGTGAAATCTGTGCTAAATCTGGAAAGTTGGTATCAGAATTGAATGGAACTGAATTGTTAGACATCTGGTTGGCATCAGGGAATTGGAGAATTGGCTAGTGTTGGTAGAGACACAACATTTGGTGTCAGAAGTGGTATCAGAAAAAAGATAACACAGTGGGATAACTTTGTAACTTGAAAAACACATATATCTCCCTTCATTTACTACTGTCTATGAATTCTGTGGACATTTCACAAATCTCTGGGAAACGTAATAATTTGGAGAAGTCAAGTTTCTAACCTATAGTTAATTCATGTATTCCATTTCATAATTTGCACTATTAAAATTTCAAGTGATCCTCAACAAATCCAAAACTGGACTTCACAGGTCTCAGGAAATATGTACATTGTGCTTCTCTCTTAAAAATTTCTCATGCAATTAGACAGTTTCTATTTCAAACAGAATAAATACACAAGGGGAAAAACACACACGACAAGTAAAGGAAGGACCAAGGCTGGATATATGCCACCACTGTGAACTGGAGGTCCAGACAGCTGAAACGTGCAGGTGAGCTTTCTGTTACTAGCACTGAGTTTAAGATTTGTGCAGTTTTTACCCAATTCATCACAATTTCTTAGCAGCTAAACTGTGCGGTGCGTGACCATTATCAGCCTGTGTGCAGTGTTTCATACAAAAAGGATTGGACCATGAACTTTCTGAAACCTTCCTAGGAAAGAACTTAATTTCTGTCATTCTCCATCTTGTTTTTATTACAGTCATTACCATGTCATCAGTTTTGTGTTAGCTCTTTGTTCTCGTACTAGAATTATCTTATTATATTTTAGGGATTCCCTGATAGCTCAGTTGGAAAAGAACATGCCTGCAATGCAGGAGACCCCAGTTCAATATCTGGGTCAAGAAGATCTGCTGGAGAAGGGATAGGCTACCCACTCCAGAAATCTTAGGCTTCCCTTGTGACTCAGCTGGTAAGGAATCTGCCTGCAATGTGGGAGACCTGGGTTCGATCCTTGGGTTGGGAAGATCCCTTGGAGAAGGGAAAGGCTACCTACTCCAGTATTCTGGCCTAGATAATTCCATGGACTCTAGTCCATGGGGTGGGAAAGACTTGGACACAACTGAGCGAATTTCACCTTCCTCTATTATATTTTACCAGGGAAAATGAGTGTATTTGAGGAGGATGTCTCACATTTCTTGAAAAGGGTTTCTACATTCTCTTGTTCCTCTAGTTTATCACTACTCCTGTCCCACTGAGCTACTATTTCATTGCCTATTGCCTTGAGTCAGTATCAGCAACCAGAACGGCAAGTTTTTAGGAAAACTCAAGAGCCGCAAAGGAGGACAGAAAACATCCTATTGTGGGACTTGGTGGGGAGGACAGTTAAGTTCTTACCTGGTCTTTGCTGAAAGTAACCATGCATTGGTAAGCAGCATCTGCTGATGCAAATATGTGGGGGGGATTTGAGGCACGTTTCACCCCATGATACAGTCTGGAAAACTGAAAAACATTAACTTAAAGAACTCTTCTAATGTCCCAGTGCCCTTTGCCCATAAAACCAAGGCCTTGTCACTTTTCAGGGGAATTGTGGCATCAGGGAGGCTGTAGAGCAGAGGCTGACTTAAAATCCCAGCTCTTCACTTAGTGGCTCCGCAGCTCATTCAAGGACACTAACTTCACTATGTGGAATCTCCTCATGGCCAAATAGGCTTACTAATAGTACCCATCACGCAGGGTCATGACAAATAGCCAAGGTAACCCAATGCCCAGTCTACAGTAAACACTAATTGAATATTATTAACAATTGTTATCGTTACATCTTAACTTAAAAAGTCACCCCCAAAATGTATGAATTTTGTTGCATTATTATTTTCAGTTTGGGGCATGCCCACCCATGGTATTTTATTCTCACTTTTTCTCCCTTTTCATTTTTCCTTGAGATTTCAAATTTCCTGTTAAGGAGCCACATGCTCATAAAACATTCCTTACCTGTGGAGAATATATGCTTAGGTTCTGGAAGGGGTTTAAGGCAATTAAGATATCTCCAACATATGTGTAAATAAGTAAGTCCACATAACGCTTCTGCAGCTGATGAATAATTGTATCCTAAGAAGAAGATAAATAGTACTGAGAGTAAACATTATTTCTAGTCAAGGGAGAGATCCTAAAAATAACAACAAGTGTATTTTTACAAGAACAAGTTTCTCCAAAAGATTAAAATAGTCCATTTAAATCATACCCTATTGATTAGCACCCTAATGATCATAAATGCAGATATTCACCTTGAAAGAAGAAAAAATTAGGAATATGCTATTCAAAAGAATTCGGCCCATTTAGGACTTCCTAAAAAACACTGACATATCCGACAAAAATTGTGTTATTATGAAAAAACTGTTTGATCCCATCCAAATGTTCTATTCAGAATTCGATTTAATAGGCCATTCCTATTAATAAAGTACAGATAAACTGTAACTTCATTTCTCAAAGCATTACACTTAAAATTTATGTGGTGGGAATGTAGAATTGAACACTTTTATATCACACTTTAGTGATTCATACATTGCATTTAAGGGTCCCCAGAGTTAGAAACAGCAGAAGCAGGTCCAATGCAATTAACAGCTCTATTAAACATGCATATTTTAAATGGGGATTATCACAATTTTCAAATTTGGAATTCAAGCTATATTAGCTTCACTATTTCCCTAAATGAAGCTCTTCTTTATGAAGAATAAACAACTGTCTTAATTTAAGGGTTAAATTGCACCATTCTATAAACAGAAAATAATTTCAGCTGATATAAAAACATCTTTTAAGCCTGCAATATAAAAGCCTTCATGGGAAAACTCCAAATCCTTTTCTCTTCATCATTTAGGACATATAGGGGACTATAAATGAACACAGAACAACACGGGATCATAGTCACAGCAGCCAAACACCCTTGAGTTTCACCCCAAGGCTACACAAACAAAGTTTCAAGTGACCTTAGGAGAACATGGACTACAACAGAAAGATCAGACCAGTCATGTGAAACAAATGTCCTTGGTGAAAATTGCCTATTAAATATTTAGTACCTCATCCAGGACTTCCATATTGACCAAGTCATCCTCAAGGCAGTATTTTTCAGCATCTTCCACATGATAGGGTCTTTTGGTATGCATCCTTTCATGCCTAGAGTTTATCCAGAGAATATTAGTACTAAGGCAGTAAAAAATATAGCAGAAACTAGGCCACAAGAACAATTCAGCCACTGTCTTATCACACAACATGTTCAGAGACTTCAGAGAAGGGACAGGAAGAGCAAGCCTAGTCCAGACCCCCAGCCCTCTCTCATCACTGCAGAACTTCCAGGGGAAATGGGTGCTCCAGCACTCAAGACTTCCGTTGCGGTGAGGAGCACTGCCCATAGACTGTAGCACAACAGGCTTCCCTGTCCGTCACCAACTCCTGGAGTTTATTCAAACTCATGTCCATTGAGTCGGTGATATCATCTAACCATCTTAACCTCTGTTGTCCCCTTCTCTCCTGCCTTCAATCTTCCCCAGCATCAGGGTCTTTTCAAATGAGTCAGTTCTATGCTTCAGGTGGCCAAAGGATTGGAGTTTCAGCTTCAGCATCAGTCCCTCCAATGAATATTCATGACTGATTTCATTTAGGACTGACTGGTTTCATCTCCTTGCAGTCCAAGTGACTCTCAAGAGTCTTCTCCAACAGCACAATTCAAAAGCATCAATTCTTCAGTGCTCAGCTTTCTTTATAGTCCAACTCTCACATCCATACATGACTACTGGAAAAACCATAGCTTTGACTAGATGGACCTTTGTTGGCAAAGTAATATCTCTGCTTTTTAGTATGCTGTCTAGGTTGGTCATAGCTTTTCTTCCAAGGAGCAAGTGTCTTTTAATTTCAAGACTACAGTCACCATCTGCAGTCATTTTGGAGCCCCCCAAAATAAAGTCCCTTACTGTTTCCACTGTTTCCCCATCTATTTGCCATGAAGTGATGGGACCAGATGCTATGATCTTAGTTTTCTGAATGTTCAGTTTTAAGCCAACTTTTTCACTCTCGTCTTTCACTTTCATCTACAGGCTCTTTAGTTCTTCTTCACTTTCTGCCATAAGGGCCGTGTCACCTGCATATCTGAGGTTATTGATATTTCTCCTGGCAATCTTGATTCCAGCTTGTGCTTCATCTAGCCCAGCGTTTCTCATGATGTACTCTGCATATAAGTTAAATAAGCAGGTGACAATATACAGCCTTGTCATACTCCTTTCCGGATTAGGAACCAGTCTGTTGTTCCATGTCCAGTTCTAACTATTTTTTCTTGACCTCCATACAGAGTTCTCAGAAGGCAGATCAGGTGGTCTGGTATTTCCATCTCTAAGAATTTTCCACAGTTTGTTGTGATCCACATGGTCAAAGGCTTTGGCATAGTCAATGAAGCAGAAGTAGATGTTTTTCTGGAACTCTCTTGCTTTTTTGATGATCCAGTGGATGTTGGCAATTTGATCTCTAGCTCCTCTGCCTTTTCTAAATGCAGCTTGAACATCAGGAAGTTCACGGTTCGTGTATTGTTGAAGCTTGGCTTGGAGAATCTTGAGCATTACTTTGCTAGCATGTGAGATGAATGTAACTGTGCAGTAGTCTGAACATTCTTTGGCATTGCCTTTCTTTGGGATTGGAATGAAAACTGACCTATTCCAGTCCTGTGGCCACTGCTGAGTTTTCCAAAATTGCTAGCATATTGACTGCATCCCCTTTCCTGAATGACCACTATTTGGTGGGTATTCTTTCTGTCTATTTAAAAATACTGGTCATATACCGATATGTATTCATGAACAACACAGAGATTTTATACGTTTAGTTATAAAAATGATATCATACTGTTGGTTTCATTCTGCAAATTTACTTTTTTTTCATTCAACATCAGGATCCCCCTCACCTCCCTCTATATACATCTAGAGAAAAAGAGAGTGAAAGAGAGCTGTGATGATAGAGGGTATAAAAGATAATAGAAATAGACAGACACACATACACACACATACATAGAGACAGAGAGAGACAAGAAACAATGGGGAGAGAGAAAGAGAAAGATAGTGAGTGACCAAGTATCACATTAATCATGGGGTAATATTACATCATATAAATATATGCCAATTTCTTTAGCCAGTCTTATATTGATCAGCATTTAGGCTGATTCCAGCTTTTTACTATTATAAACAAAACAGCACTCAGTATCTTTATCTGCATCCCCTTGCATATATTTGTGAGATTTTCTCTAAGGGCTGTTGCTCCCCAGGCATTTAAAAACTCCCTGCCTATTAAATTAAAAGTTACTTCCTGATCCCTATTATTGATAGATTTGAGGAAGGAATATTTTAAGCATGGTATTAGTCATCTCAAGTACTAGAACCAATTTTGCTGCTAATTCATATAAAGCTCCAAAGTAGATGAAACTTAATTTTACTTAATAAAGTCAAATTTATAACCTGAGCATTTAAAAGTTGTTATTAAACAGAACAGTTTATTCATCTCTATTCTTATCATATTAGTGATATGAAAGAAAAATCATTGGTTTGGAAAACAGCTTTTTATAAAAACTCAGAGCTGCTTCTATCTAGCCACTTTGCTAAATAAAAAAGGAAGAAGGTCCATATTTCTGGCCAAATCCTATTCACATAAAGCCCAGTCACTTTTATCCCTTAAAGTTCATCATAAAACCAAATACTGTAACATATTTTTAGTAAGCTAATTAAATTCTCATAATTAATTCAGCTAGTTTATCTCCTTCCTAAATTTATAGCTTGCAATCATATGAAATAGGTTACGTTAGAGTTTATTTAAAGCATCTTTTAACAAAGAAAGTCAGGAATTTAATAACAAAGAAAGTCAGCCCTGGTTCCAGAGCAGGGACTCTCCATTCTCTCTCTGTACTGAATGCAAGTAAATATGATTGACACAATGCTTCGTGTTCTGAGAGATACACGGTAACAGGCTGACTAAGGGAATCAGAATTCAAAATATCACTGAATGAAATGGCAAGTTTCCTAGGAATTTTTTCTCCCAGTAACTCCTGACCTGAACTTGAAGTCAGCCTGATCTGCACACAAGGATGTCAATCTTCACACTGTGTGGCATTTTTATAATCAACTAAAAATGGAAGCACTGACAAACCTCAGTTGCAGTATCACAAATAAACTCTACTACAAAGTCCTGACTTTAACTATGAACATGTACAATGCAATATTGAAAGACTGAAACTATTATCTTCTGAACTCATAGAGTTAATCTATATGCCAATCTATCTGTCTCACAGATTTAACCTCCAGGAATTATGCAGATGCTATCTGCAAATATGAAATTTGATTCTCATAAAATCTCCAGTAATATTTTATAAACAAAAAACTTTTAAAAGATTTAACCTGCTGTCATTAGCATGTATGACCTTTCCTCATGTGTATAAGCAATTAACTTTCCTAGAATTATTTGCTCCCAAAATTGAAACTAGCAATCTAGAAGTTGATGTAGATGCAAGGTATTTCCATTCTGATAAAGGCCAGTTCATTTTCTCAACCAGGGGAAAAAACATGTGCCAGCCCTATCTCTATCTTCCTCAACTAGTGTTCTTTTGAAACTGCTACCTGCTTCATTTTCCTGCTTTGGATACAGGAAAAGTTTAGAGAGCATAAAGAGAAAAAATTATTTACTCCAATTTTTATATTTTAAAATTGACATTATCCTAGATTACATATTTATTCAAAGTGTAACACGGTTTTATATTTGTGCATTTTTAGTTGAAATTAATAAAAATAAATTTGGTTTAATGTTTTTACAGTTTTCTTGAGTTAAATAATTTGTTGTCACTGGTTAACAGATGACACCACCCTTATGGCAGAAAACAAAGAAAACTAAAGAGCCTCTTGATGAAAGTGAAGGATGAGAGTGAAAAAGTTGGCTTAAAACTCAACATTCAGAAAACTAATATTATGGCATCTGGCTCCATCACTTCACAGCAAATAGATAGGAAAACAGTGGAAACAGAGACAGACTATTTGGGGGGGGGGGGGGCTCCAAAATGACTGCAGATGGTGACAGCAGCCATGAAATTGAAAGACGCTTGCTCCTTGGAAGAAAAGCTATGACCAACCTAGACAGCATATTAAAAAGCAGAGACATTACTTTGTTGTTGTTGTTGTTTTCATTTATTTTTATTAGTTGGAGGCTAATTACTTTACAATATTGTAGTGGTTTTTGCCATATATTGACATGAATCAGCAATGGATTTACATGTATTCCCCATCCCGATCCCCCCTCCCACCTCCCTCCCCCTCCCATCCCTCTGGGTCTTCCCAGTGCACCAGCCCTGAGCACTTGAAGAGACATTACTTTGCCAACAAAGGTCTGTCTAGTCAAAGCTATGGTTTTTCCAGTAGTCATGTATGGATATGAGAGTTGGACCATAAAGAAAGCTGAGCACGGAAGAATTGATGCTTTTGAATTGTGGTGTTGGAGAAGACTCTTGAGAGTCCCTTGGACTGCAAGGAGATCCAACCAGTCCATCCTAAAGGAAATCAGTCCTGAATATTAATTGGAAGGACTGATGCTGAAGCTGAAACTCCAATCCTTTGGCCACTTGAAGCATAAAACTAACTCATTTGAAAAGACCCTGATGCTGGGGAAGATTGAAGGCGGGAGGAGGAGACAACAGAGGGTAAGATGGTTGTATGGCATCACCGACTCAATGAACATGAGTTTGAGTAAACTCCAGGAGTTGGCAATGGACAGGGAAGCCTGGTGTGCTGCAGTCCATGGGGTCACAAAGAGTCGGACACAACAGAGCAACTGAACTGAACTGGTCAACTTAAAATTTCCTTTAAATTCAAATGCTCCACCTAGTGCCTTACTTGAGAATAGCATCTATTATCAATTGTTGAACGCTTCCTTATTTAATGTGAAAATTACAGATTTCCAACTGTATCCAACTCTGGATCTAGTATTCCAAAGCTTAGAGGGATGGAGAGATAGTAAATGGTGGATAAAGTAAACAAAGGACTTCCCTGCTGGCTCAGATGGTAAAGCATCTGCCTGCAATGTGGGAGACCTGGGTTCAATCCCTGGGTCGGGAAGATCTCCTGGAGAAGGAAGTGGCAACCCACCCCAGTATTCTTGCCTGGAAATTCCATGGATGGAGGAGTCTGGTAGGCTACAGTCCATGGGATCGCAAAGAGTCAAACACGACTGAGCAATTTCACTAAAGTAAGCAAAAGGTATTCTATTAAACTAAGAGTTACGGTAAGGAATTACAGTTTTGATGATTTAGAAGATATTTTCAAAATTCAGTTTTTTGCCAGATTTTCTATTCGTTTTTATGAAGCCCTAAGTGCATTGTCTGCCACGCCTGGATTTCCAGATAAATGGTGTTTTGGGGTTAAAGCTTACAGAAGATGAGACTCAAAGCTCTGGTTTAGGCTGGTTCTCAGAGTTTGGGTTTCGTGTGGTAGTGGGAGAGGCAGTGGTGAGTAGGGTTGACCTAAGGATTCAGGGTTCAGGAAAAGAGGATACTGCTATCTGAGTCCCCAACTCAAGCAAGGTGGGAATGAGTGAAAGTCTGAAACATCAAGTCTAAGGAAATAATCACTGGATCTGAAGAGTGGGTGAGCCAGAGCCAGAGGTAGAGGCTAGGAACTTCTCTAAAACAAGGGTGGGCACAAATTGGACACAGGATGGAGGGATTTTTTGGAATGCCTTAGGTCCAGCTCATGAAGAGGAAAGGAGCTGTAGAGAGTATGAAGCTAATTCAGACACTGAGAGAATAAACCCTGGAGTGCTGTTGCCATCACTATAATTTAATCTCTATATCTGTATTAGGTTAAAACCATTTCTGCGTGCTCTCTTTAATATCTCATCACTGACCTGTGGACTTATTTATTTGAGCTGTGGGCCCTATGAACAATATTGATAATATAACATATATTATGTCTAAAAGTGACTACTTAAACCCTTAGCCTGTTCCTGTCCATCAACATGGAAGCAGTAACTTCCATGTAGGTAGGCCTAACAGGGCTGCAAGAGCTTCACATAGGTGTGGCAGGATACATTCTTCCCTCCACCCCAACTATGTAAAAAAACAAAGTGATAGAAGGAAGGCCTCTAAATTCCAACTGAAGAGTAGGAAGGAAACAAAATCTTTTAGCCTAATAACGACAGGGAGTATGCTAGTTAGAGGTTAAACTTTGCAGTGAAAAATGCCTGGTTGTCTTTTAGACAGCTGTCCTGTGACAGGATGACCACTGGGAAGGCCACCTCTACCTCCACCCCTCCCCACTCAGGATCAGAGCCCTACCCTCCATCCAAGAGAGGAACCAGTAGAAGTGAAAAATGACTAACCCTCTCATCAGATTCCAGATAAGTAAGTAAAATCTGTTGGGGGTGGAGAAGAAAATGAGTAAGGGAGAGGCTTGGACTCAAAGAGGTGGTCCTCAAGAGTCTAACGCAAAGATTCTGTGGCTATATACAAAGCTCAGGGACATGCTGACAATTTGGATACATTTAGAGAAACCTTTCCTTTATCATCACATTCAGTGGATCTCTCATAGAGTAAGGAAAATGTTACTCAAAGTGGGGATAGAGTACTATTACTCCAACAAAGACAGTAATGTTGAATATTTCTTCCAAGTCATTATTTCCATTTCAGTATATCTTCTGATAACAGGATGGATGAAAGAAACTTTTGACTATAGTTATTTAATCATGGACCTAGCATGAGAAAAATAATGGCAGACCATCTAAGTGTACCATTATTTCTTGGTACACCTAGAGGGCATGGTAACCCATTCTAGTATTCCTGCCTGGAGAATCCCCACGGAGAGAGGAACCTGGCAGGTCCTCATGTGTCCATGAGGTCACAAAGAGTCGGAAACAACTGAGTGACTTAGCACATCTAGGTGTAACTCCATCCTGTTGTTGTTTAGTTGCTAAATTGTGTCTGACTCTTCTGTGACCCAACAGGAAACAGGAGATGGCAAGAGTGAACATTGACATTTTAGGAGTCAGAGAACTAAAATGGACTGGAATGGGTGAATTTAACTCAGATGACTACTTACTGTGGGCAAGAATCCCTTAGAAGAAATGGAGTAGCTATCATAGTAAAAAAAAAAAAAAAAGTCTGATGCAGTACTTGGATGCAATCTCAAAAACAACAGAATGATCTGTTTGTTTCCAAGGCAAACCGTTCAATATCACAGTAATCCAAGTCTATGCCCTGACCAGTAACGCTGAAGAAGCTGAAGTTGAAAGTTTCCATGAAGACCGACAATCTAGAACTAACACCCAAAAGAGATATGCTTTTCATTATAGGGGATTGAAATGCAAAAGTAGGAAGTCAAGAGACACCTGAAGTAACAGGCAAATTTGGCCTTGGAGTACAGAAAATGAAGCAGGGCAAAGGCTAATAAGAGTTTTGCCAAAAGAAAGCACTGGTCATAGCAAACACCCTCTTCCAACAACACAAGAGAAGACTCCCATACATGGACATCACTAGATGGTCAATACCAACATCAGATTGATTATATTCTTTACAGCCAAAGATGGAGAAGTTCTATACAGGCAGCAAAAACAAGACTGGGAGCTGACTGTAGCACAGACCATGAACTCCTTATTGCCAAATTCAGACTTAAATTGAAGAAAGTAGGAAAATCACTAGACCATTCAGGTATGACCTAAATCAAATCCCTGATGATTATACAGTGGAAGTGACAAATAGATTTAAGGGATTAGATCTGATACAGAGTGCTTGAAGATCTAAGGACAGAGGTTCATGACATTGTACAGGAGGCAGGGATCAAGACCATCCCTAAGAAAAAGCAATGCAAAAAGGCAAAATGGTTGTCTGAGGAGGCTTTACAAATAGCTGTGAATAGAAGAGAAGCAAAAGACAAAGGAGAAAAGGAAAAATATTCCCATTTGAATGCAGAGTTCCAAAGAATAGCAAGGAGAGATAAGAAAGCCTTCCTCAGCAATCAGTGCAAAGAAATAGAGGAAAACAACAGAATGGGTAAGTCTAGAGATCTCTTCAAGAAAATTAGAGGTAACAAGGGAACATTTCATGCAAAGATGGGAACAATAAAGGACAGAAATGGTATGGACCTAACATAAGAAGAAGATATTAAGAAGAGGTGGTAAGAACACATAGAAGAACTATACTAAAAAGATCTTCAGGACCCAGATAAAACAATGGTGTGATCACCAACCTAGAGTCAGACATCCTGGAATGCAAAGTCAAGTGGGCCTTAGGAAGCATCACCACCAACAAAGCTAGTGGAGGTGATGGAATTTCAGTTGAGCTATTTCAAATCCTAAAAGGTGATGCTGTGACAGTGCTGCACTCAATATGCTGGCATATTTGGAAAACTCAGCAGTGGCCACAGGACTGGGAAAGTTCAGTTTTCATTCCTATCCCAAAGAAAGGCAATGCTAAAGAATGCTCAAACTACCACACAACTGCATTTATCTCACACGCTAGTAAAGTAATGCTCAAAACTCTCCAAGCCAGGCTTCAACAGTACGTGAACTGTGAACTTCCAGATGTTCAAGCTGAACTTCAAAAATGCAGAGGAACCAGAGATCAAATTGCCAACATCCACTGGATCATTGAAAAAGCAAAAGAGTTCCAGAGAAACATCTACTTCTGTTTTATTGACTATGCCAAAGCCTTTGATTGTGAGGACCACAACAAACTCTGGAAAATTATTAAAGAGAGGGGAATACCAGACCAACTGAACTGCCTCTTGAGAAACCTGTATGCAGGTCAGGAAGTAACAGTTAGAACTGGACATGGAACAACAGATTGGTTCCATATTGGGAAAGGAGTACGTCAAGGCTGTGTATTGTCACCCTGCTTATTTAATTTATATGCAGAGTACATCATGAGCAACGCTGGGCTGGAGGAAGCACAAGCTGGAATCAAGATTTCTGGGAGAAATATCAATAACCTCAGATATGCAGATGACATCACCCTTATGGCAGAAAGTGAAGAAGAGCCAAAGAGTCTCCTGTTGAAAGTGAAAGATGAGAGTGAAAAAATTGGCTTAAAACTCAATATTCAGAAAACTAAGATCATGGCATCTGGTCCCATCACTTCATGGCAAATAGATGGGGAAACATGGAATCAGTAAGGGACTTTATTTTGGGGGGCTCCAAAATGACTGCAGATGGTGACTGCAGTCTTGAAATTAAAAGATGCTTGCTCCTTGGAAAAAAAGCTATGACTAACCTAGACAGCATACTAAAAAGCAGAGATATTACTTTGCCAACAAAGGTCCATCTAGTCAAAGCTATGGTTTTTCCAGTAGTCATGTATGGATGTGAGAGTTGGACCATAAAGAAAGCTGAGCACTGAAGAATTGATGCTTTTGAATTGTGGTGTTGGAGAAGACTCTTGAGAGTCACTTGGACTGCAAGGAGATCCAACCAGTCCATCCTAAAGGAAATCAGTCCTGAATATTCATTGGAGGGACTAATGTTGAAGCTGATACTCCAATTCTTTGGCCACCTGATGGGAAGAACTGACTCATTTGAAAAAACCCTGATGCTAGGAAAGATTGAAGGCAGGAGGAGAAGGGGATGACAGAGGATGGGATGGCTGGATGGCATCACCGTCTCAATGGACATGAGTTTGAATAAACTCCAGGAGTTGGCGATGGACAGGGAGGCCCAGTGTGCTACAGTCCACGGAATAGCAAAGAATCAGACGTGACTGAACAACTGAACTGAGCTGAACTGGACTACAGCCCACCATGGTCCTCTGTCTACCAAATTTCCCAGGCAAGAGTACTGGAGTGCGTTGTCATTTCCTTCTCCAGGGGATATTCCTGGCTCAGGGATGAAACACAAGTGTTCTGCTTGGCAGGCAGATTCTTTACTACTGAGTCATCTGGGAAGCCCCATACCGTCCTACTGAGAGCCAAATATGAATGAAGTTACCACCTAGATAACTTTAAGTACATGAGTTCTATCTTGATCTGAAATTTAAGCTTGTATCTATCAAATAAACATTATAATACAAAGATTAAAAAATAAAAGAATTAGTTGGGTAGAAATCTCTAAAGTATCGCCCCATGTTTTCATTTAAACATAGTTTTGACCATAATTCCAATAAATCAGCATCTTATCAATTATATTAAATGAATTTTATATAGCTACCTTCTCCAGGCAGTAAGAATCAGTGACAGCAGCAGAAAATTAAACATCAATTCACTTAGTTATAGACAGACAGATAGAGACAGATATGCTGTTCAGTTGTGTCTGACTCTTTGCAACCCCATGGACTGCAGCATGGCAGGCTTCCCTGTCCTTCACCATCTCCCAAAGCTTGCTCAAACTCATGTCCATTGAGTTGGTGATGCCATCCAACCATCTCATCCTCTGTTGTGTCCTTCTCCTCCTGCCTTCAATCTTTCCCACTATCAGGGTCTTTTCTAAAAAGTTGGCTCTTCACAACAGGTGGAAAAGTATTAGAGCTTCAGCATCAGTCCTTCCAATGAATATTCAGGACTGATTTCCTTTAGGATTGACTTGTTTGATCTCCTTGCAGTCCAAGGGAGTCTCAAGAGTCACAGTTCAAAAGCATCAATTCTTTGACACTCAGCCTTCTTTACGGTATGGATTTGTTTCTTGTCTCTTAGGAAAATCCTTAACCTCCTATGTGTCAATCATCTTCAGCACTTGATGAAGCAATCATTCAAAATTCGTGATTTACACAGGAGTCCAAGAAATCAATAGTGTATATGTATATGTGTGTGTGTGTGTGTGTGTGTATGTGTGTGTGTGTGTGTGTGTGTGTGTATATATGGCGTTACATGTTTACAGGTAAAAGAGAAAGCAAGTAAGTAAGACTTACTGGGAAAACCTCAGCAGTTAAGTGGTGAAGTAAATATCTGTTTTTAAAGGTCATTGCTGCTGTTTGAAAAGAAATCAGAAAAGTTGAGGTCATTGTTTTAATCATTGTTCTAAAGCCTTAGGCAAATTGCAAGGGTATAATCAAAATCCATTAAACAGAACAGGAAACAACCAGCAACTTAACTGCTCTGCCAAGTAATACTTGGTAATAGACCCTTGGCATTTGAGGGTTTAACATTTGTGGTTTCAGCTAATCCCAAACCATCCACTAGGGAAGGAACAACATGCTGGATTTTGCGATTTTCCTGAGGCCAGAAGTTGAATCCACAATGGGAGGTTGGGAGGTGGGAGAAGGTTGGGTCACAGCACAGCCAACCATTGCTTTCCCTGCCTCCACTCCCACTGCAGACAGTGGTTTTTACTCTTCTCCCACTAACCCTTGTGAAGTGTTTTTTAATAATTCATGTCTTCTCTAACTTTGATAGTGACAGGACACACCAGATGATATTGATGAATTCAGGGATTTCCAGAAGTGAGTTGGGGGAAAAGCCCTTTTGAAAGTCAAAGAAATGGGAGCTGATGTAAAGGAAATGGCCAAATTGTTTCACAGAATCCTTGACAGCTGAAGTAAAAACGTAGCTGTAAACCGTTGTTCATGGAATATCAGGGTTATTAACCTCCTTCAAGAGAGAGTCAGCCTTGGATACATAACCTCTCTACTGTTCCTGAATTCAACATATACTACAGCAAAATTATAAATTACTGGAAAAACTTAAATTCCAATAGTTTCACTCATTTAATCAGCATCAAGAACTGGTATCAAATCTCAGATAGCACAACATAATGTGAAGTCGGAATGTATCAGTCTAGCTGTCCCCCAAAACTGTACCATTCAGAAGAGCTAGAATGCTTAGACCAGGAAAGAGCATCTGGGGCCTCATCACTTAAGCCCTTTTTTTATTCTGTGAATGAAAAATACTGCCTGCTTTATCAGTGAACAAAGGATGTTGCAGCCATCAAGCCATCACATTACAACCTCACTGATGGTGAGCTCTGAGGGAATTCAGGATGGAAACTGGATGCCTGATGCCCACCATTTAGCAGTCAACTGCTCCAGCTACCCTAGATGGTGCACCCCAAGGAGACACAGAATGGGAAAGCACAGGATGCTGGCCCCAGATAGCTAAGGTGCATATCAAAGGAATGATTCCAGGGAGCCCACAATCTTGTATCTTCCCATACATAGAGAAGCGCTAAATTCCTTAACTTGAGATATCTGGTTTTCTTTAATTAACTGTAATCTTTGGATGTTCTGACCATTTGGTCTTCGTTGCAAAAAAAAAGAAAAAAACTTCTACATATCCTGGATCCACACCTTGCCTCTTTGGAGCAGTTCCCCAGAGTTACCTGAGATGCTGTGTCCCAGGCTTAAGTCCCCAGTTTTGTCCACCAAGTAAAACATAACTCTCAATTTTTAGGTTGTACATCTTTTTTCAGTTGACAATATACAGTACAGCTTCTGCTCTATTGTGAATAAGCCCCCCATGATTCCTAACCTCACTCCTAAATATTCATCTTATTTCCTCATCACAGCTGGAATGGACCATTTCCCTATAACATTCCTGTTTGCCCCTGCCCCACCTTCTATCCACTTACAGTGAGGGAATGGGGGAAAGGAGCGTCTTCCTTGCTCCCCTCTGCCTCTTTCCATCCAGTGTTCTCCCTGACCAGTCTCTCTCTTTTAAATAGTTCACATAACACTCTTGGGTCATCTTCTCCAGCACTTGACCCCCATTTTCCTTTCTCTCTACTCCTTCTCCTGATACCAGGCTTTGGTTTTCCCATACTCTACCAATCACTCCTTGTTCTACTCTTTCCCCCCTTCTCACTACTGCACTTGACTAGTCTTTTGCAGACCTGACCCCATTCCAGGCATTAAATACATTGGTCTTGTCTTGATTTTAATTTAAAAAATTTGGAAGTCAACACTATCTTATCATTGAGACAAGAGCTGGGACTTTATTTTTGGGGGCTCCAAAATCACTGCAGATGGTGACTGCAGCCATGAAAAAAAGATGCTTGCTCCTTGGAAGAAAAGTTATGACAAACCTAGACCACTTATTAAAAAGCAGAGACATTACTTTGCCAACAAAGGTCTGTCTAGTCAAAGCTATGGTTTTTCCAGTAATCCTATATGGATGTGAGAGTTGGACTATAAGGAAAGCTGAGTGCTGAAGAAGTGATGCTTTTGAACTGCTTTTTGAACTGCTGGAGAAGACTCTTGAGAGTCCCTTGGACAGCAAGGAAATCCAACCAGTCTGTCCTAAAGGAAATCAGTCCTGAATATTAATTGGAAGGACTGATGCTGAAGCCGAAATTACAATCCTTTGGCCACCTGATGGGAAGAACTGACTCATTTGAAAAGACCCTGATGCTGGGAAAGATTGAAGGCAGAAGAGAAGGGACGACAGAGGATGAGATGGTTGGATGGCATCACCAACTCAATGGACATGAGTTTGAGTAAACTCAGGGAGTTGGTGATGGACGGGGAGGCCTGGCATGCTGCAGTCCGTGGGGTTGCAAAGAGTCAGACACGACTGAGTGGCCAAACTGAACCAATCACTTTGTTAATTCTTTTCACATTGTGATTTCAAGAGTCTTCTTTGTTGATTCTTTAAAAATTTTTATTTCTCCTCTACTGGAGTTGTCCACAATTGTGCTGTGACTAGTTCCCAGTAATCTCTCAAAGGTTCCTGAGAACTCAGCTCTACTATCTCTTTTCTCACCATCCTTTCACTGCATCTGCTCTTTGTCTTCATTGTAACTGCCAGTCCCCAGACCCAGACGCATGTTCAAAGTCAATAAGCCACTCTGGCTTCACTTTTCTTCCACATTCCCAAAAGACCTCAGGGATACACTCCTACTCAGATTCTTTTGCCCCCATGTCCGTCCATAATGTCTACCCAAGCCAGTCTCCAACCTGAAGAAGACCACAGTATCTGCTTTGTCTCCTCCTGCTCTTGTGGCTAAGAATTGCTAGAGTTGATAGATGGAAAAGGTGACAATGTTAATGGTACAATTTTACAGAGGTTCTAATGCCAAATGGTCTCCTGAATGTTCTACATGCATTATCTTAAACACTGATTAATTCTACTAAAATACATTGCTATTTGATGAAGTTCCACCTGGGTTTTCTGTGCTATTGAGTAATAGTTACATCCATCTTTAATAAATTCTTTATCATATTTGTCATATTGGCTATTTCAAAGATTTAACACTTCCCTGGAGCCCACAGCCCATTTCCAACTTTGAGAGCACTTTGCTTATTTTTTTGGAAAGCTAAAGACCATACAACATCAATTGCCTCATAGCATCTCCTCTTCCCCCTACCCTTCACATTTTCTGGGTATCACATAACCTTTCTGTCTTCCCAACCAAGACGAGTTTTCTAAGGTCAGTCTTTCTCTGAGGCGCTGGATCCTCCCTCTTGTGCTTCCTCTGTACCTTCTCTGTGTTTTCAATGTCTCCTTCTTTAGAAGGTCCTTCCCTTACCTATCCAAGTTCTTCCCCATTATGCCTTCTGTTGCCTTCTGCTCCACAGCCCCCTGAAAATACCAACTTTTCTCTCCTCTTGGGAAAGTACTAAAGTGGATAGAACATTCCTGCCTTTGCAGGAACAGAAAAACATGTCCACCCTATAGGCTATAGTTCTCATTTCTCTACATTAACTCTCAAAACTAAACAAGTCTGTGCAGCTGAGGGGCCCAGTACTGTCTGGACTACTGAAGAATGCTTCTTTGGGCAGAAAGCTACAACCTTTGTGTAAATCTGTAAGCACACAGCATAGCATGGACTGTGTAGGGCATCTGACAGGATATGAAGAGGAAGCAAAGCCTTTTTACTGGTGTTTGTCTCTCAGTGTCTTGAAGTTTCTATTTGATTGCAGTCTGAACCAGGGTAAGGAGCCCAATTCGGGTAGACCCTGTAACACTTCTCTCTTTTCCCTAATCTCTCTCCAATTCACCACTAAATCCTGATGATACTCTTATCATAATATAAGGTTGGTGCAAAAGTAATTGCGGTTTTGCATTGTTGAGGTTTGCCATTTTATATTTGAATACATTCTCAAAGAAATGTGGTTAGGTTATACATCATTTAAACACACTTCTTTATTTATTTATTTATTTATTTGGCTAATGACATTACTTGCTATCTATATTTATTTTAGACTGGGGAAATGATGTTAGACAGCAAGCAAATTCAAGTGATTTTCTTATTCAAGTTCAAAATGGGTCGTAAAGCAGCAAAGGCAACTTGCAACATCAACAATGCATTTAGCTCAGGAGCTGCTAATGAACATATACTGCAGTGGTGGGTCAAGAAGTTTTGCAAAGGAGATGAGAGCCTTAAAGATAAGGAGCACAGTGGTCAGTCATGGGAAGTTCACAATGACCAACTGAGAGCAATCATCAAAGCTAATCCTCATAACTATGAGAAGTTGCTGAAGAAGTTCAACATCGACCATTGTATGATCATTGTACATTTGACGCAAATTGGAAAGGTGAGAAAGCTTGACAAGTGGGTGCCTCACGAGCTGACCAGGAATCAAAAAAATCATCACTTTGAAGTGTTGTCTTCACTTATTCTACACAACAACAACAAGCCATTTCTTTATTGGATTGTGATATTTGACAGAAAGAGGATTTCACAATGACTAGCCTAGTGACAGGACTAAGAAGAAGCTCCAAAGTACTTCCCAAAGCTAAACTTGTACCCAAAAAAATGGTCATGGTCACTGTTTGGTGGTCTGCTGCTGGCCTGATCCCCTACAGCTTCCTGAATCCTGACAAAACCATTACATCTGAGAAGTATACTCAGCAAATCAAGGAGATGCACTGAAAACTGCAATGCCTGCAGCCGGAATTGGTCACCAGAAAGGGGCCAACTCTGCATAACAACATCTGACTGCACATTGCACAACCAATGCTTCAAAAGTTGAATGAATTGGGCTACGAAGTTTTGCTTCATCCACCATTTCACCTGACCTCTCGCCAACCGACTACCACTTCTTTAAGCATCTTGACAACTTTTTGCAGGGAAAATGCTTCCACAACCATCAGGAGGCAGAAAATAGCTTTTCAAGAGTTCATCGAATCCCAAAGCGGATTTTTATGCTCCAGGAATAAACAAACTTACTTCTCATTGGCAAAAATGTGTTGACTGTAATGGTTCCTGTTTTGATTAATAAAGATGTGTTTGAGCCTAGTTATAATGATTTAAAATTCATGGTCCAAAATTTCAATTATGTTTGCACCAAACTAATATCTTCTGTTATTTACAATTGCCACAATCTGCTCTCATTCATCCTCCTAGTTCCAACTCTGTCCAACTCCATTCCATCACTGCAATCAGAATGGTCGTCCCCCAAGCACATCCCTGCTTGAAATCCTTCTGCTGCTCCCTAAGTGCCTAAGAACACATCCAGGCTCCTTAGCCCATCTTGCCCTGGCCCCTGCCTGTCTTGCATCTCCTTCCCCAAAGTTCCAGCAACACCAACCAATTGTTCACCAAATCCCCTAAGCTCTCTTCAGCCTCTGTGTCTTTGCCCTCTGCTCATCCTTCTCCTCCATGTGGAATAACTGTCTTCTGTTTGTTCTTCAGGATGGTTCAAGGATCACCTTCCCAACAGTTTCTAGGGTTGTTCCTTTCCCAAGTACTCTGGGAAGTACCCCAGAGTAACTGACGGTTACCCCAGGAAACCGTCTATCCAGGTACTTTTCATGCGGAGCTGTTCTCATCTGATTCTTGTCTATTTCACACTGGACTATTAGCTCTTTATCAAGAACTGTATCTGATTTCCCTTGTAGTTCCTCTGTTTGGCAGAGGACTTGACACATATACACATATAAATGTCTCTAGAATGAATAAATTAGATTTTAAATAAGAGACAGAACTTTGTATTTGTAACATTTAATATCTCTGTACTGTTTATTCTCATGATGTTGTTTGGTAAGTAAATAGAGATAAATTTCCACAGATTAAGGCCAAAAGAAGTGGAGGACTCTGAATTAAACAAATCTCAATGTATTCAGCTACAACTACTCCTAACAATGACTGAGTTATCAACTGAGTATCAACGCTATCAGAGTTATTTAACTCTGTTATCAACGTTAACTATTTTTTAAGGTATTGAACTCTCAAAATTATCTCCATTTCACAGATAAAGAAATTTTGGAACAGAAAGATTTAATAACTTGTTGATAAGTGGTTGAGCTGGAATTCAAACCTGGCAGAGTCAGTTTTTTTTTTAAAACCACTGCATTGTACCACCTGCTGTGTGACCAAAACTGTGCAGAAAAAAAAGTAAATTGGGTATTTGCCTCACCCATCTATGCACTTATCCCATTTATTCTTTGCTTTTTCCACCTTAACTTGGAAACTCACAACTTTAAATATATTGAATTACCAGCATCAAACATTATCTAAGAATTTTTCTGGATGGACTTAACAAATACCTATGTAGCCAGCTCCCTGCCACTGCTAAGAGGAAGTAATAATATAGAATAAATCGTAAGATGTGTCAATTACATGCACTATGTTTCCTTTAGAATTAGTTTTACTTTCTCCTAAAGTAGTGCCTGCTTAAAGTTTTGACACCTATTTGTGAGGTTGTATATTTTTAGTGACTTTTTCAAAGAAACATACACTTCTGAGTGAAACTTTAGATTACAAAGACCCTGAGAGAAGGGTCTTTGACCCTATGAGGCCTTTGACATCAAAGGAATTAACAAACATAAAGAGAAATTAGAGGGGGAGGTGAGAGAGCCTGGAGTCCTGGCTTTCCATGGCAAATTGAGAAAAATCTTTAAAAAGAGGACACACACCTGGACATGCAAAATCAGACAAAAGTAGAAAGCTGAATCACTTTGCAACTTAGTTCCAGAAATTGCTCTGCAGCAAATCAGATGAAACGAGAAGATACCCGACTGGATGTAAAGTGTTTAAATGCGGGGTTTGCTTCTCCCTCGGTTCGCGCTTTATTTTCATCTGCATTTCTCATGGCGGTTCTGTGTGTGTGCGTGTGTGTGTAAAGGTGAGTGGTAGAGGAGTGGTGGCTGGCACAGGAACAAAAGCAGAAGAAGAAAAGAAGATTTCAGTTCTCTGAGGCTTAAACACAAATTCTACTGCTTCAAAAGGCACCAAGTGACAAGAATTTCTCTACCCTGTAGGCAAGCCATAGAAATAGAAATTGCAGTGGAAAAGGGCAAAGAGTAGGAAAAAATTTGTTTTGAGCTATCAAAAAGGGAACCTGGTGGTGGTGGGGAAAAATCAGCAAGATATATTCACCTTGAAACTATGCCTCAAGCTTCCAGAGTTCTGATGCTTTTTTATTTGTAAACAGTTTTCTGCAGAATACATGAATATTTCCAGAACTTGTGACTTGTGATATTTTAGTTTCTTCACCTCCAGTCCTTTGAATGTTCTTTTAATAATAATGGATTAGAGCTTATCTGCATCCTGGCCAGTTTTATAAAACCAAGTAATTGCTGAGCTGGGGAAGTAGCTTTATTCGCATTTAATTTTTTTAAAGAGAAATTCTGCCACCCTCTGGACAGAAACCAAACATCTATTTCTTAGAGACCACCACAGAATACTGTCTTAAGGAACTGTCCTTGAAGATAAACATTTTTTAAAAAAAAATCTACCCTATAAAAGTAGAGGAGGGGGGAATCACAGTTACTTTAGATAGCATAGACAATATCTGGGGGAAAAATTCACATAAAAATACTAAATTGCTTCTAAGGAATTTTTAACTAAAGAAAATGGGCTCAAAGCACTTTAGAGAAAAAATCTTCAGTGTTGAACTCATAATCTTTCCAAAACCACTTTATAGCCTACACTTCTGCTTTCCAGCCTGCAACAGCCAAGTAAAGATTTCTTGCACAATCTCAGCCATGGCTGGTTTCACCCAGTTTTCATTATTGGTGGAATTTTTTTAAATCTACATGTATATTAAATATATATGTGTGTTGGTTTTAAACTAGAACACTAGGGCAGAGTGAGATTTCAGCCACTCTGAGACAAATTAGCCGTAACAGCACAAATGGGTAGCTTGTTTCCGAAGCTTTGCTGTTGTCATCCACTGAGCATGGAGTACTTAATGTCATGTAAATGAAACTCAGAAATGCAGGGATGTGATAATTACCAGTAATAATGCTGGGTAAATCAAAACACATGACATGCCATTTTTTATAAATAACCAGAGAGAGGAAGCAGAAAAATGCCGAGGACCATACCTGGTTTTAACAACAGGATTTAGATGCTTCTGGTCTTGGAGGACTTTGGCCAGCTGCTTCTGCAGAAACAAAAGCTTCCCGTGGACTCCTTTAATAAATGGGTGGTCGAGGAGATGTGTGACCGAAGGTCGCTTTTCAAAATCCTTAATGAGACACCTGTTCACAAAAATCAACAAACAGTCCAAGTATTATCTTAGACACCTGGCTTCTCTGTAAATATGGGAGAGAGGAAAAAAAGCTCATTTATAAAACCTGATCACTAACCTTACATAGCTGTTTATTCATAGGTAGCAGAACATATAAAAAAAACATTCTCTACTAGTCAAATTAGTCAAAATATCAGAAATATATTTTAGTATGCTTTAAATATGTATTGAAAACACAATGAATTTAATTTGAAGTATTCAAAACACTGAAAAGATAGACTGGTCAGACTACATTTTCATTACTAAAAAAATGTTTACAATGGAGTCAAGTTGATTAGTCTATATACTTTATTTTAGAAGCATATAAAATTATATATTATCATTTAAATGAAATCCTAGTATATGAAATGTCCAGTATTTGGTGGTGGGGGAAATACATTTTGGAGTTTGCAAGGACAGAAATGAATCATAAAGAAACCTTCACAGAGAAGATTCAACCCCTTGATTTCTAATGCCTTCTGAAGAAGCAGAAAAACCTCGGAACAGGAAGTGACTACAATATAATTCCGATGAATTGGAATGGAATTATTCAAACAGGGAACAAAAAGTCCATTCAAAATGGTAAAAACTGGGTTGCATTTAAACTCCTCTGTGGTTAATTGGTTAAAACTGCACGGTTGTAACCACTTTCTGCTTCAGATTCAATGCCCTTTTCAAAGAAAACAATGATTCAGTACATTTTGCTGTGTGCTGTATGTTATTAAAGATGATTTTGACACAGGAAATTTCTAGTGAAATTGAATCCGATGAATACCCCTCCAATTACCATCGCATTTCCATTCTGAGTAGCTGCCCTTGACAGGAGAAAGAAATTTCAACATTCACATTTAAGTTATCAGTCCTTAGTTCACACTGGAGGCTTAGGGTAAATAGTAGATGCCTTTCTGCCCACTCCATAAAATAAACGTTTTCAGTTTCCCCAATAGTGACATGCTAGCAACATGTGAAACACAACATATTTAAAATAATGAAATGCACTGACAAATGGTAAAACGTTCAGTCTCAACTTGAGCATCTTTTCAAGACATTTAAGACACAATCCTCAACTGTTGGTTTTATTAAAAGACCTTAATCTTTGCCCTTCAAACTACTTTTGTATCCCTTGACTTCTAGTCCTGAAAGATACTTGGTAAATTTCCCAGTTATTTGGTTTTAGAATTGATTCGGGGGATTTCCTATCTATTGGAACTGGAGCTTTCAACTAGAAAAGCCAAAAGAACCCAGACTATCTCCATTCTGCTGCCTGCACAACTATAAATACCACCTCTGTCTTGCTATGGGAAGAAACCAATCATTTGAATTTTATAGGTCCAGGAGCCTTCTGTATCTATTAGTTTTCTTATAAAATAAAAAACCAGTGCCCAAACCTGAAAAATACTCTGTTCATATTTTTAAATCAGCAGTCTTCCTGTGATTCCACATACATTCATCTATATATAATTATGTGACTACCAAAGGAAAAAATGCTAATAATTCCCTAAGCACCTGGGAAAAAGAAATTCCTGGATAGTTTATGTGGTCAGAAATATAGGTGTATGGCTTCATCATTTTGGCTTGAGGGATGGTATATGAAAACTCCCAAAATAAAAACAGTCTGTGTTCTCTGAGAGTTCCTACTGAAGATGGACATGGTGGCTTCACACCACTACCCCTACCCAACCTGGATGGGAAACCAGACACTGCGGGGATCCCTAGCTAAGCCTGCCCAGGGATATTGTGAGGGCACATTACATCTGTCTCCCATCACCAAACAGCCATACCACCTGTATATAAGTATATGCCCAAACATGGGGAATGCAATTCCTTAATATATTTTCCCACCATATTAATTCCTTTTGCTTTCTGAGCAACTCTCAACTGCTTGTTGACTAGCCAATACTTAAATAGAAAACTCAAGGAGGCAAAAAGTGAGAGGCATACAATTAATAGAAAATTTATAGCAGGTGAATGGAAAAATGATTAGGAGCTGCTTCTGCCTTCTCCTTCAGGATAGGTACCTTGGAACAGTGTTCCAGGTACTCAAAGCTCCTTAGACAGGGCTTGAGACAGACCAGGAAATCCATGCTCCACCCTTATGAAAATAGGTATCTGCTGGATTCTGGAGATGCAATTAAAGGTGCTATAATATCTTTCATAATTTTAGCACCCACTGGAAGAGTAAGGTTGCAAACAAGGTTACAAGATCCTTTGGCATTTTGGAGAGGATTGCTCTCTAGATCACAGGGCGAGTAAGAGGAATGAGGATAAATAATTTAGTGAGATAATCAGACAAGGGAGAAATTAACAAGTGGATCTGTGATCTCTTGGGAGATTAAAAAAAATAAAGATGGTAGGCATTCTACTCTTTGAAGGAAAGACCAAGAGGATTTATTTGTTAGTTCTCTCAGGAAGGCCCAAGTGTGCTGAATGTCATACCACTGGATCAGCAAAACTGAAACTGAGTGTATATGGGAAGAATGCTAAGCAGAGGTGTGACATATCCAACTGCATTGGAGGATTTTTAGGAGAAGGACAGGAAGACCTTGAGGGTAGAGCCTTATTCTAAAACACTCTTGCATACTTTTTTCTCATGGGGAGCAAATAGCCAGGATGAAATGGACTTATTATTTTACTGATAAATAAAAGAAAGCTCTGTCTTAGGAACAGATATGGCTGGAGGTCAAGCATTACTAGATACCAGGTCATTGAAATCATATCATTTCATTTGTTCAGCAAACATTATACAACCAGAATTAGTCAAAATATATTAATTCATAAAAAATTATGACCCTTTTCCTCAAAGATCTACAATGTGATTTTAAAGATGGAAGGACAAGAGGAACATAGAAAACAGCAGAAACCAGTGTTTGATTATTTAGAATGAAAAAGTCACAAAAAAGCATAGGGTTTTGGAGCTAAAGGACCAAGATTTTCTATTCTAACCCCGATTTTACAAGGTAAGGAAGTTGAGGTCAGGTCCTGCTAGTGATGAGACCAATTCCCTGGCTCCCACAAGAGAACCCCTCCTGCTTTGCAGTGCGTTGTTAAAATGGCCCCGGGCACAATGTGCAGAACAATACTAAGTTATGGCAGGTGGGGGAGCAGTCAGGTAAGCCTAGTGGAGAGAATGAGAATTGAGCTGAATTTGGGGAGAAGTTTTGGAACTAAATTGAACTCAATTCGGGGAGAAGATATAGAAGACATTTCCAGGTTGGGAAACTGGATCAGCAATGCAAGAAGCCAGATTAGGCAAGCTGTGTAGTTAGGAACTCAGGAGGCCACCAGAACGTTGACATTCACCTCCTAAGCTGCCTCCTTTGAATGTCTAAGAACAATTCTTCACTTTAGTCCTTTCGCCAACTTTACTTGGGAATATTCTTTATTGTTTAAGATGTTGCAATTTTGTACCCCAAACCCATAACACTATGCTTGTCAGCTTGTCATTCTGTCTTATTCTCCTTTCAGGCAGGGATTTAGTGGATTAATATAGATAGAGTTGACAGTCAAGACCCATAAGAACTCCATGTCCTTTTTTACAGCATGATTAAATCCTCTAACAATGTGGAGAACAAACATGGAAAACTAAGGAAGTTATAATATGCTTATTCATTTCAGGATTTCTTCTTAAACCAGGGATTGCAAATTCCAGATGCAGAATATTTTCTCCCAGCCTGGGATTCAACAGTTTTTATAAGAACATGCATAAAACATTGACCTTTGTGTGGGAATATAGGGGCTGGCCAATGTGAGGTAAATTGGGTGAAACACTAGACTCATGAGACATTCCACTGAAAAATGAAACTAGTCTTCCGGTCAAAAGGTTGGGAAACACTGATGATTCCCTAAATCAAGTAAATCTGGAGCTTCATAGTACATATGAGCATATTAAATGTTCTTAGAAGTATGGAGGTAAAGAAAACTCAATTTTGCTTAGGTCCATGTTTCCAAACTTACTTGGCCACAGATCCTTTTTTGTATCAATGGAACCAGAGCCCTGCAAATGACATCCTTGGAAGCTCTGTTGTGAGAAATTAGTACCAGACTTTTGCAAATAACAGCTGAGTCTTCATCTCAGCTGATTGAGGGGAGACACTCAGAGCCCCTAATTTTCACCAGCATGTTTGAGATACCTGTAGGCTGCATTTCTGCAGAAGACAGGGTCTCAAACTGGAGAAATACATTCTCCAAGATAACTTATTCCCAGAATCTTTGACTCTGGAAAAAAGAAATTGAACAAGGACTAGATTTAGGAAATACTGCTTTTCCCCCCAAAATTGTAAGTAATTTTTTCTTTCAGTTCCAGATGTTTTAAAACTCTTTTTTAAAAATCTGGATTTATGTGTGGTTATCTCTGTGCTAAGATACAAAACAAAGGAATGAAAAATTAAAACTACCATGAGATGTATTAACTGGATTTACAAGGCCATGGACGGTGGTTTTGAATATGATAGAAAAGTCCACCAGAAGAAAAAGGAAGCAAACTTCAGCCCTGAAAGAAATTAATCCATTACCTAATTTGAAATTCTAGTACCTTCCATCATGCATTCTTGGCTGAAGATTAATTCTCAGAATTCATTAGTGTCACCACATTAAACACAGGTTGTTGCAGCCATTTGCTGCAGTCTCCCAGTCTGGCTTCTGCCAGAATCAGGGAGAAAATAAAGAGCCATTTCTTAACAAGAAACAAGGTCAGACTTCTGTGTCGGGCTCTGGAGCTGGCAGTGCCTGTGTTCCTCTTGCTCCCAAATGATCACACTGTCAAGATGCACCTGCCTGGTCGCTGTAAACAGACATTTCATAACTGAAGAATCAGACGCCTTCAAGGGGGAGCTATTTATTAAGAGTCACGAATGGATGTTTACTGATGACTAAACTACACTTGATAAAAGCAGCTGCAAAGTCAAAAACTAAAAATACTTGTGAACTTGGAGACAAAAACAGGAGAGGGAGCAACTGTATTCCACATGTTGGGACAAAACTAGACAAAAACTTGAGATTTATGTCTCTTCTCATTTCTTTTTTAATATGCTGTCTTTTATACTTTCTGCTGTTTTCTTGTGGGTTTTCTACTTAGGTTGTTAAGTGTTTCCGTTGTTACCGAGTAGCTGAACGTTCTTGATCTGAGCAAGCATTTCCCTGCCCCGTGATGCACTGCATCTGCAGTCTGTATCATCGGCAGACAGAAGCCTGAGTGAAAAAGAGGCCTCTGCATGAAAAGAAGAAATCCTCCAGAGGGTATACTAATTATAGGTTAAATATCACAGCTCATGGTGCTGTCCTGGAAGGAAATTTTCACTTTGGAAGACAGGACTATGACAATCACAGGCATTTTCCCAATATGACTAATGCCTCAAAAGAAGGCAGGCTGAGAAACTTGACATTGCATATGTAACAAAACCAAATCTCATTTGGTGGAAGACTTAGCTCCATTTCAGTTTTCATGTTCAGTCTGCAAATATTGCACATGGTGGTGAACTGAAATCATACACTAAGTTCACACATAGGGCAGGGAAGTAGGGTCCTAACCTGAAACAGAGAAAAGAGGACCAGAAGTCTGTTTCTCAGTGAGGCTGATCTAGGGTTATCAATCAGAGAAAAACAGTCAGTATTTGCCAAAAAAAAAAAAAAAAGCCCTCAGAAGATAGGATGGAGGGTTTTAAAACAGGAAGCTCAGTCCTTATTATGAAATGGGTAATGGGAGCAGATCCTGTGTGGCAAAGTAGGAGAGAAGTTGCAGAGTGGCAGGACCACAGGGCAGCTGGCATCTTGCCTGAGGTCACTAGGGTGAGAAGGCAGGAACAGAGTTAGAAAGATGAGTAAGTCAGCACCACCTCTAGACAAAGTCATCAGCACCAAAGGTCCAGAGTGAGTTCAAGGAAACACAGGAAGGAAAGAGAAATGGAAGAACATGGCATGTGCATCATGGCAGCCGGAGAGAGTCCTAAAGCAAACGGAAGGTCCAGGATGGGAGGGTGGCCCTAGGGCAGAGAGCCACCATGTGTAACCTGGAATGACCCAGGATTGTGGCCTGCATGACACCTGTGAACACAACTACCTCTTCGTGTTACCTCTATGTCTCTGATCCCATAATCAACAGTAAAGAGTTAGAAAAGTCTAGACTGACTCATTGTATTCTTAGGGATGGTGATTGGTAACAGAAATTCTAGATACTCAACATAGCTTGTCTGGCAGACATGTTGAGGGCCACAGCCAGGAAGGACTGAGGGAAGAAGAGTTTACTATACCACAAAAGAACGAGTAAAAATGCAAGAGGCAAAGTGAGGAGAAGAACCAAAAGGAACCAGGCCAGAACTGAGGAACAAGACAAGATGGGGCTCAGGAGACACTGAAGCTGAGGAGAAGCCAAAGGAGAAGATGGTGGCAGATGTGCAGTCTTATTACCGTTGTTGTTGCCACTTCTTTATTCTGTTTCAGCTGTGCTTTCCACATTGCAAAGACTGGGGGTGAGCACACCCTCTAATGGACATGCTGTCACCAAAGAAGATCCCCAAGTCCATGTCTTAGGACTAAGGCTGTCTTAAGGACTGAAACCAGAGGGCCCAAGTCACCACCTTCTCACTCCTCTTTTTCTTTCTTTCTTTCTTCCTTGATTCGGAAAAGTATCGATACTTTGCAATTAAACATATTTCTCCAGGTAACTCTGGCCATATGGTTCAGTCAGGGTGCTGGAAAAAAAATGAACCATTACTTCATCGCACAGCTCCAGCAAGTTTATTGGACAATTAATCCATATTCAGATCCCACCATCTGGTTCAAAGGGTTGGGGAAGGTGTAGTCCCGGGAGATGGGAGTTCTCTGAGGGCTCCGTCTCGCAGGCCGTGGCTTCCCAAGGATCTGGGAGTTGGCTGTTGCTGCAAATGCTGCTGAACTTCCCCTGCAGCAGCCACGCCACTGCCTTTGGGACCTCTGTGAGGGGCTGAGGTTGGCCACAGGTCAGCCCTAGACTCAGCCAGGAAACCAGATGTGGGCCTTGGCTTCTGTTAAGAGGTCTTTGCTTCAGGTAGAAATTAAGGTAATACTTGCTTAAAGCAGGTCAGGAAGATGAGGAACAAAGAGGGAAGTTATGGCTGAGCCCAGAAGGAAGTGTGGTTATGTAAATGTCGGTGAGTCAGAGCAAAAAGTTCATTTTAAAAAGATATTAATCTTTTTATTAATTATTCATATAACTAGATTCATATAACATATATATTATTATAGCCAAACTATTATTAATCTTAAAATATTTTAAATAGTCTGTTGATTTATTTAAATGACAGTATACTTAATCACTATTATTCTCTCAAGCATGACACATGTACTCACTCATTTAAAAAAATTAGGGCACCAATCATTGGAGCAGTAATATATAAAGGTTAAAAGTCAGGGGTTAGGATCAAACCTAACTACTTCATATAAGTACATGATGATACACAAGTTAATTCAATTCTCTGGGCCACAGTTTCTTCATCTGTAAAATTGTAATAAAGTCATTGTAGGGAGTAAATGAGATGATCAATGTTCAGTGCCTAGTACATAGTAAGCACTCAATAAATGCCAGCTCTGTGGGCCAGCCACTGTACTAGGTGTGGGGATACAGTTAGTCAGTTCATTGGAGGAAGACAGCATGGCATATGCATGGATAAAATGGCATATCCAATTCCAAGCAGGATGAGTGCTATAAAAAAAAAGGTTAAAGTGCAATGGCTCCTTGAGTCAGATTTGAATAATTTAACATGTGCCTATTAATCAACTACTTTTTCTCAATGTGATTCCCACCACTCAGGATTAAATTACTATTTGACAGATGTCCTAATCAGAATTTTCAAAGTTCTGGGGAAACAGAATTTTAGGCCCTGACAATTCAGCAAAAGCAAAGAACTTTGACATTTTCAAGTTCAAGCCTTTGGGCACTCCTGTTTTTGAATGTCTGGTTAATTTCTTTGATTCAAAAATCAATTTCCATTTTGACAAACCATTATGGTCTGCTTCTTAGTCCAGGTTTCAGTGCCAGGAATGTATGAATTCTAATCTTTCCCTTGATCCTTCTTGCCATGTTGTCTGGGATTAAATCCATAATTCTTATTTGTATGCATTTTTTCCGAGGAAGGAGAGGCAACGGACAGTACCCAGCCATTCCCTATGAGAAAAGAACAATCAGTTTCATGGTGCATGACCATTACAGGTAGGACTACTCCAAGACTGGAGTGGGGGGCTAGGAGAGTACAAAATAAATAGAAGATATATATGCCTCCCCCCAAAATTTATCTTCTGGGATAATGCCAAACTTACACATAAGAAACATTCAGAGATCCAAGTGAGATTAAATTCATTGATTCATTCAAACACTTACTAGGTATTTACTGTGAATGGCACTGTACCAAGTATTTCAAAGAAAAGATGCCTGGAGTGAGATGTCAACTTTTATGGAACTTAAAAACAAGCAATAGGATATAGACATCAATAACAAGAATTCAAGGCTAAAAAGTGTAACCACTAGAGTGGTTCAGATGAAGTAAACAATTCTAGCTAGGTGAACAGTGTTTCACTGGAGAGGTGATATTTAGGTCTTAAATTAGGAAAGCAATGCTGACCGGAAATACAAGAGAGGGCATGCTAGTGCAGAACACAGTAGGAATGGAAGCCCATTGGCTCATATGGGGAACAGAGTAGAATAGAATAATACAATTGTAATATAGATGGGGTGAGACCAGGAACATCTTATGCAGAGCCTAGAAGATCATACCACTGAGTTTGAGTTTTCTTTCTTAGTCACGTTGAAGTGGCTTTTTTGAACAGCAAGATAACACAATTACTTTAAAAAACAAACTGGAACTATACTAGGAAGTAAATTAGAGGGAGGGAAGTAGGCAGGGAAGGGATCCATTTAGGAAACATACAGTCTGAATTAAAGAAATGAGAGGGGAAAAATGATGGCTGTAGCTGTGGAACTTGAAGGCAAGTCAAGAGTATGGAAAGAAACAAGAAAGAACCATCAATGGACTCTTACACCAAGTTAAATCTAAGGGCAGACCTATAGCTAAATCTTTGTGAACATAACAATCTACTTTTTACTCTCACTATTCAATTATAATCTCTCTTGATGAAAACCAAAGATCTTTAAGTTACCAATTCAATGGTCTCTGCTCATTCTATTCTCTGTTCACTGATGACCACCACTGATTTGCTCCTCCTTCTTAAAATATTCTCTTTCCTTGCCTGCAATGATGCCACATCTTTTAGTTATTCTCTTACTTCTCCCTGACCACTTTTGCTCATTTATTTTCACTACCAGGTAGAATAAGATGACAAGGTAGAGGAGACAGGGTCTACAAAGACAAGCCCCAAACAAGGAAGAATGGAAGTAGAATATCAGCCTTTATGTCCACAGGCTTGGAACTTGCTGCTGAACAACCTCAGGCTTTACCTGGTGGGTCAAACGACCCAAATAGAGAGAGTATTTATTTGCATCCTATGGAGAAGGCCATCTTTACTCTCACAATTCCAAACAAGTCTACAGATTCTACTGCAAATAAGTGAATTTAACTACAGTGCACATGTCTGGCACAAAGTGAAAATTAAAAGTGTAAGAAAAGCAGCAAAAACTACTCCATAAAATTTACAGTTGATTGCTGCAAATCACTTTTATAATAGCATAATGAGACATAATTCATATACCATAGGGTACATTCATTTAAAGTATACAATTCAAATAGCATACTCACAGTTTTGTAACCACTGATAATCAATTTTTAGGACATTTTCATTGTCCCCAAATGAAGCTCTATATACTTTAGCAGTCACTCCCAATTTCCCTTCAACCTCCTTAGTCCCAGGTGACTACCAACCTACTTCCTGTTTATATGGATTGCCTAGTCTGGACATTTCATATAATATGTGTGGTCTTTTGTAACTGGCTTCATTCATTTAGCAAAATATTTTCAAAGTTCATCCATGTTGTAGCATGTATCAACACAACATTCCTTTTTATTACTAAATAATGCTCCATTGTAAGGATGTATCACACCTTGTCTATCCATCATCTGAGGGGCATTTGGGTTGCTTCTACTTTTTGGCTACTATGAATAATGCTTCTGTGAACATTTGTGTACAAGTATGTATGTGGACATATGTTTTCCTTCCTCCTAGGTGTATATACCTAGGAGTGGAATTGCTGGATCATATGATAACTTTATGTTTAAGCTTCTGAGGAACACAAGACTATTTTCCAAAGTGACTGCATCATTTTAAATTCCCACAATCAGATACAATTTATTTTTAATATTTCATCTTGGTCTAGAAATAATTTAAGGCATCTAACAACAACATGTGTTTAAATAAATAAAGGTACTTGCAGTAAGGCAAGATAAAAATAATTAAAAGCAGAAGAGAAAAACAAAACAAAGGGGAAATTAGGAAATGAAAATAGGAATTAGAATACCAAATAAACCACTTTGTTAGAGGTGGCCACAGATTTGGTTCCAGGCTCTCAAGCAGCCAATGTGAAAGGGAAAAGGCAGTCTGTTCTCTATTCTTAAAATTCATTACATAAAAACAGACCAGCTACTTAAAGAAGGATGATGAAGATGATGTTGCTGTTGACTGGTAAAGAGACTAGAGATTTACGACTTTCCTGGGTTTTCACAGAAATGACTTCATATAATGTAATGAATATTATTTCCCTCTAATAAACATGGCCATGGGTTTCATAGGGCTGTTTCTTATATTAATAACATGCTTTAATCCCAACTGATATCTTGTATCAAAGAACCATCAAGTAAAAACATTCTCCCTGGGTGGCCAAGGAAACATAGAATTCTCTGATCTTAATCTAGGCTTTATATCTACTAGAAGCTAGGTGAATTTTTGTACAGTTAAGTCCCTTGATTCAGCACATGCTGAATGTAGCATCCAGATGCTGACATCCATCAAGGAGAAGAAAGGCAATGTGCCAAGCTACTATGTGCTGTTCATTGCAAAGAAAGGAAAGAAGATGGAGATGGCTAAAAAAATTTAGCCTATCAATAAAAAGCAACTCAAAAGTCAGGAGGAGAGGAGATTGGGAAAGGTGGGAAAAGGACTGGAACATCACATCAGTTCAGTTCAGTCACTCAGTCATGTTTGACTCTGCGAGCCCATGAACTGCAGCATGCCAGGCTTCCCTGTCCATCACCAACTCCCAGAGCTTGCTTAAACACATGTCCATTGAGTTGGTGATGCCATCCAACCATCTCATTCTCTATATCCCCCTCTTCTCCTGCCTTCAATCTTTGGCAGCATCGGTGTCTTTTCCAATGAATCAGTTCTTCGCATCAGGTGGCCAAAGTATTGGAGTTTCAGCTTCGGCATCAGTCCTTCCAAAGAATATTCAGGACTGTTTTCCTTTAGTATTGATTGGTTTGATCTCCTTGCAGTCCAAGAGACTCTCAAGAGTCTATTCTAACACCACAGTTCAAAAGCATCAATTCCTTGTCGCTCAGCTTTCTTTATAGTCCAGCTCTCACATCCATACATGACTACTGGAAAAACCATAGTCTTGACCAGACGAACCTTTGTTGGCAAAGTAATGTCTCTGCTTTTTAGTATGCTGTCTGGGTTGGTCATAGCTTTCTTCCAAGGAACAAGCATCTTTTAATTTCATGGCTGCAGTTACCATCTTCAGTCATTTTGGAGCCCAAGAAAATAAACTCTCACTGTTTCCATTGTTTCCCCATCTATTTGCCATGAAATGATGGGACCAGAAGCCACGATCTTAGTTTTCTGAATGTTGAGTTTTAAGCCAGCTTTTTCAGTCTCCTCTTTCACTTTCATCAAGAGGCTCTTTCACTCCTCTTTGCTTTCTGCCCTAAAGGTGGTGTCATCTGCATATCTGAGGTTTTGATATTTCTCCTGGCAATGTTGATTCCAGCTTGTGCTTCATCCGGGCTGGTATTTCGCATGATGTACTCTGTATAAGTTAAATAAGCAGGGTGATAATATACAGCCTTGACATACTCCTTTTCCAACTTGGAGCCAGTTTGTTGTTCCATGTCCAGTTCTAACTGTTGCTTCTTGACCTGCATACAGATTTCTCAAGAGGCAGGTAAGGTGGTCTGGTATACCCATCTCTTTAAGAATTTTCCACAGTTTGCCGTGATCCACACAGTCAAAGGCTTTATTTCATAAGTGACATGAAAACAATAGGATAGTCACATTTGCTCTTAAATGATGGCAATAATGATTCCAACTAAAATTGCAGGCCATAGTATATAGTGGAAGTGGGAGGAGGATTAGATTAAGAAGAAAGATAATGGCCTAGTTCAGTCATCTTGCTGGCATTGTGTCTACCCATATTTAGTGCCCTTTCTTTTACATGTGTTCTTTTGGTAAATATTTAAATTGACTAAATACTTCTCTGGTTGATTGCCAATTGTATGAATATTATTGATGATATTCAGTCAATTTGGGGAAAATAAGCTAAATCAGGTTTTCATTAACAAGCTAAAGTGAAAGTGAAAGTTGCTTAGTCGTGTCCAACTTTTTGTGACCCCATGGACAATACAGTCCATGGAATTCTCCAGGCTAGAATACTGAAGTGGGTAGCCTTTCACTTCTCCAGGGGATCTTCCCAACCCAGGGATTGAACTCAGGTCTCCCTCATTGCAGGTGGATTCTTTACCAGCTGAGCCACAAGGGAAGCCCAGCCTAATTACTATTGGAAAATCTGGAGAAAATACTGTCAGATAATAAGTAGTTATGTAAGATTTCCCTGGCAGTCCAATGGTTAAGATCCCTGTGCTTGCACTGCAGGGGGCAGGGCTCCATCCCAGGCTGGGAAAGTAAGATCCTGCATGCCTTGCAGCAAGGCCAAAAAAAGGTAGTTGTAAATGTCTTATGCAAATAAGGATTTTGCGCAGCTATTGGCTGCCTTGGTTCCTGTTTGTGAGGATACAAACCACTACCAACCCTGTCACCTGCCATCTCTCTGCCCAGTTTCTGACAAAAAAGAACTTTCCTAGGCGATGATCTACAAAGCCAACGAGATTGCTCCTTTTGCTCTTGGGAGAGACAGTTCTTCCTGAGGAACTGGTCACCCAAGGAAGCCAGTTAGTGCTGTGCCTCTGCATTTAGACCAAAAAATGAACACCAGGGAGGCCAATACAGAGTCTTGTTCAAGCACTAAATTTTTGTATGATGAAATATTTTTCTTTTTAGGCGAGGGGAATCAACTGCCAGAGAGCCTGGGGAGTCCCTAAGGCCCCTGCATTAACATGAAGGAGAACAGCTCCATCTATTACATCAAAGCCTCATCAGAGACCCTAATCCTTTCTGAAAGGAACTCTCAGTCAGCCAAGCCTTTAATTTGATGCATAATGGGCCCTCTAATTAACCCTTGCAAAGCAAAGCATAGACACATAGACACTGCAGGGAACAAATGTTCTTGGGGATTGATAAAGAAAGTGGGGGTGGGGAGTGTGGATAGCTTCTATTCCCACTGTTAGTGATCTAACTCCACGCATAAGTTTCTAAATGGTTAGCTTTCTGTTTTCCTTTTTAATTTTCCTTATTCTTTCTACAGTGGATGTGTCACTTGCCTGCTCTGTACTGGTGTGTCCTGAGCTTCAAGCCACTCTAACTCAGTGACAAGCACAGACAGGTGATGCAGAATGACTATGTCCCTAAATATACTCATAGCAGCAAATCAGTGACATGATAGGCTATCTCAGGCCATTTAACCACCCACCCTGCTCTAGGACAAACTACTTGTGCTCAAAAAAGAAAAAAAAAAAGTAAAAAGAGTAGGAACATATGCCTGAGGGAAAGAGAGAAGGAAGAGAGAGTAACAGCTCTAGTAGTTCTCTGATGTGTTCTAATTCAACAGAAGATGTCTGGATTTAAAACACTGTTGATCCTCCTTGTGGAATCCTATTACTGGACGTAGACAACTGTATACTACGTTGCCAAGGACAGGTAACAGGTTAGATGGGTCATGGGTTTCACACTAGTGTGCATTAATAAATCACATACATATTAGACTCCTGGCTCATTTTATCAGATAATGAGATGAATGATTGAATGTATGACACAGTGGTCAATTATCATGTGGATGATATAAATTCTATTGTGCTGAGGACATTTATCTCTGAATCAATCTGGCTTTTCTAGCAAGGATCATAAATTACTAGCCTTCCATAACCATATGATAAATACTCTAAAAACAGAATGCCACCAACTCCTTGGTTTCCCAATAAATTTCTACATGATTTCAGTTAGAGAAGTAATGCAGAGAATCTGGGTTTTCTAAATCTTTATTCTGTTGTCAAAATTATATATAGTATGAAGACCATGGAAAAAAGCCTGTCTTTCCCAAATAAACAGCAGTATGCTAAAGTCAGCAAGCACAAGCTCCCTACGTATTACTGTTACATTTTCAAGGATTTTGTGAACTGACTGATGTTACATTGCTATCTTGAAACTGGTCATGGTAGGAGTATTTATACCATGGAAATCAGTAAAATCAATGAACAATACAAATCAACCCCCTACCCCCACTCACTCTGTTGTTAAGCATCACTGCTTGTGGACTAGAGATCCTGGGGAAAACTGTCTGCTAATTCAATAGCACAATTCAATAATTCACATAGGTAGAAATCTCTTTTTAGCACCTTTTCCCTCTAATTCTTTCTCATTTCCTGTCCTGTTGGATTAATAAAGTTTTCTATAAACCTCTTTTTTCCTTCTGTTGATTTAGAAACTAGACACTATTTTTCTATACTTTATTAATATTATCCTGCATGTTAACATATTTGCTTAACTATAAATTTTTCAGTAGTTTTATCCTCACTTTGAGCACAAGAACCTATGCATGCCATAACCATGCATCAAACACTGCCTGCCATTTTTATGACTGTTTGGTTTTTACATGTTTTATCCCAAATAGTTCTCCTTCTTATAGTTAATAGTTACTTATATCACTCCTTCAGATTGTTCGATGAAGTCAATTTCATTTCAACTGAATTTGTTTCATTTGTTGTCTTCTCAGCCTTAGGTTTTTTACATGCTTTGAAATAGCAGTTGGCAGGCTCACCTTGAGGAGGAGAAGGGTTTTGTTTCCTCTCTCACTTCCTCTGTGTCTGCCCCCATAGGCTAATAACTGTAGGGCTGTGTCTTTTCTGGGTCTCTAGCCCCAGTCTACATTGTAGAATGGCATTTTGCGCTCCTGTTCCATGGTTGCTTTAGGTATACAGAAGAGCCCATCCGTGTGGAAGCAGAAGATATATATCCAGCTGCTTACATATCCTTCTACCACCTTGAGTCAGAAGCTGGCTAAAAGCCATCACCCCAGGGAACAGTCAGCACTACCTCAGGTGATGGAGAACAGCATCGAAGAAACTGCCACAAAGTACAGAATCATATGACCCCTCCCCTGCCCCATTCTTTTCCCAGCCTCTTTTTATCAGTCCTCGAGAACCACCCCAAATACTGCTTCAAGCAGAAGTCCAAATGAATTGCTGGAAGCCCTCTTAGTCCTTTTATTCACAGGAACCAAACTCCCAGACACCACTACTTGCTTTTGATCCCAGGAGACTGTGACTTCAGCCTAGCAGAGCACTTTTTGGTTTTATCCATTCCAATATGTCACAATATTTAGATTCCTTCCATCCCTCCCTAGCAGTATGTTTTTGGTCTTTTCTTTTTACATGTGGCCTGTCATTGTTATCTGTTTGGAAAAGCACAAACTTGAAAAGCCCCCTTGACGGAAAATCTCTTGCATCTTAAGGCAAAAAATCCTTAAATATCAAAATTATTGAATAATTTCTTAACACTATCCTAAATTATCTTTTTAGTTACACCTATAGATGAGAAGAATGTATTAAGCTATTAACATATGTGGCCAAGATTAACATCTATTTGTGAGATGTGCCCCTGATTTTATTTTATATGGAGGAAGCAAAGTTTAGGTCATAGGCCACAAACTCCCCCACTTCCACTTTCATCCATCACACCTTTGTATTCCCCTAAGCAGCCTTGGTGAGGTAATGTTTATATTAAAAGGAAATTTCCAGAATCTGTGGGACACAGTGAAAGCTATTCTAGTGGGAAAAGGGAAATTTATAGCAAGATAGGCCTATCTCAATAAACAAGAAAAATCTTGAATAAAAAACCTAACCTACCATCTAATGGAATTAGAAAAAGAACAAGCAAAGACCAAAGTCAGCAGAAAGAAAGAATAATAACGATCAGAGAGGAACTAACAGTTTCAAAGGGGAATTCTACAAAAAAAAAAAAAAAAGAAGAAGAAGAATTAATCCTATATTTCTCAAATAATTCCAGAAATCTGAAGAAGATGGAACACCTCTGAATTTATTCTATGAGGCCACCATTACCCTGATACTGAAACCAGACAAAGATACTACAAAAAAGAGAAAATTACAGTTCAATATCTCTGGTTAAAAATCGTCAACAAAATCTTACAAGTCAAATTCAACAATATATAAAAAGAACCCTGCAGCATGATTAAGTGATTTATTCCAGGGATACAATACTCACAAATTAATGTGATA
The DNA here is from genome assembly GCF_023699985.2 of Odocoileus virginianus. NCBI lineage: Eukaryota > Metazoa > Chordata > Mammalia > Artiodactyla > Cervidae > Odocoileus > Odocoileus virginianus. Next base: position 19,657,927 of record NC_069686.1, read on the forward strand.
CACCACATTAACAAAAGAAAGGATAAAAATCACATGGTTATCTCAACAGACACAGAAAAAGCATTTGACAAAACCCAACATTCATTCATGATAAAAAAACAAAAAGCCCTCCGCAAAGCTGGTATAATAGGAAAACACATGTCAACACAAGAAAGGTCATTTAAAACAAACCCCCAGGTAACATCATTCTTAATGGTGAAAAGCTGAAAGCCATTGCTTTCAGGAACAAGACAAGGATACCTGTTCTCACCACCACTATTTGGCACAGTATTGGAAGTCCTAGCCATAACAATCAGACAAAAATGAACAAATAAATAAATAAAAGACATCCAAACTGGAAGGGAAAAAGTAGAAATGTCACTGTTTGCAGATGACATGATATTATATATAGAAAATCCCCCAAATAAAATTAGTTCTCTTGTAGCTCAGTTGGTAAAGAATCTGCTGCAATGCAGGAGACCCGGGTTTGATACCTGGGTCAGGAAGATTCCCTGGAGAAGAAAATGGCAACCCAATCCAGTATTCTTGCCTGGATAATCCCATGGACAGAGGGGCCTGGCAGGCTACAGTTCATGGGGTTGTGAGAGTTGGACCTGACTTAGCAACTAAACCACCACCACACAAATAATAAACTACCAGAAAGAGAAAGCAAGGAAATAGATTTAAAAATCACATCAAAGAGAATAAAATACCCTAGAATTTTATTTAAAAGAATTTAAAAATACCCTAGAATTAAAATTTAAAAGACCTGTACTCTGAAAACTATAAAACAGTGATGAAGTAAACTGAAGGTGATACAAAGACATCCCATGTTCTTGGACTGGAAGAATTAATATTGTTAAAATATCCATACTACCCAAAGAAATCTGCAGATTTAATGCAATCCCTATCAAAATACCCAAGGCGTTTTTCACTAGAACTAGAACAAATAATCCTAAAATTAATACAGAATACCCAAAGACCCTGTATTGAGAAAGCAATCTTGAGAAAAAAAGGACAAAGTTGAAGCCATCAGATTCCCTGACATCAGAAAAGCTATGGTAATCAAAACAGCAAGGTACTGGCACAAAAACAGACACATAGATCAACAGAGCAAAATAGAGAGGCCAGAAATAAACTCATGCATATATGGTTAACTAATCTAAGACAAAGAAAATACAATGGTGGAGACAGTCTTTTCAATTAGTGGTGCTGGGAAAACTGGCCAGTTGAAAGTAAAGAAAAAGATATTAGAATATTTTCTCACACCATATATAAAAATAAACTAAAATTAAACTAAAGAGCTAAATGTAAGACCAGAAATCATAAGACTCCTAGAAGAGAATATAGACAGAACACTCTTTGACGTAAATTGTAGCAATATGTTTTTGGATCTGTCTTTTAAGGCAAAAATAAAGAAGAGACCTAATTAAACTTAAAACATTTTGCACTCCAAAGGAAATACTCAACAAAATGAAAGGACAATCAATGGAATGGTAGAAAGTGTTTGCAAATGATATGACCAATAAGGGGTTAATATTTGAAACATATAAACAGCTCATACAACTCAGTTTTTAAAAAAGGCCTCAATTTAAAAATGGGCAGAAGATTTGAACAGATATTTGGCCAAAGAAGATATGCAGATGGCCAACAGGCACAAAATGATGCTACACATTGCCAATCATCAGAGAAATGCAAATCAATACAATGAGATATCACTTCACAACTGTCAAAATGTCTATCATCAAAAAGTCTACAAACAACAAATGGTGAAGATGGAATGGGAACTCCAGTACACTCCTGATGGGAAAGGAAGTTGGTGCAGCCACCATGGAAAACAATATGGTGGTTCTTCAAAAACCTAAAAATAGAACTACTATTTGATATGATCCAGCAGTTCCACTCCTGGATATAATCTGAAGAAAATGAAAACATTAATTCAAAAAGGTACATGCACTCCAAAGTTCAGAGCAGTATAATTTACAATAGCTGATATAAGAAAGCAACCTACATGTCCATCAACTTATGTGTGGATAAAGAAGATGTGGTATATATAGATATATGGAAATATTACTAAACCATAAAAAATAATTAAATTCTGCCTTTTGCAATAATGTGGATGGATCTAGGGGGTATTATGCTTAGTGAAATAAGTCAGACTGGGAAAGACAAATACTCTATGCTATCACATGTGGAATCTAATGAAAAAAAAAAAAACCAAATATCTGTATATTAAAAAGAAACAGACTAACAGATACAGAGAACAAAGTAGAGGTTACCAGTGGGAAGAGGAAAGGGGGAAGTTGGCAAGGTAGGGTGTGGAATTGAGAAATACAAACCCTCATGTATAAAATAAATAACCAACAAGGACATATTGTACAGCACAAGGAAATATAGTCATTATTTTGTAATAACTTTAAATGAAGTACAGTCTATAAAAAACTGAATCACTATGTTGTATACCTGAAACCAATATAATACTGTAACTCAGCTATGTGGTGGTGGTGGTGCTCTGTCATGTCCAACTCTTTGTGACCCTATGGGCTGTAGCCTGCCAGGCTCCTCCGTCCATGGCATTCTCCAGGCAATACTGGAGAGGGTTGCCATTTCCTACTTCAGGGGATCCTCCTAAACCAGAAATTGAACCCAAGCGTCTTGCATCTCCAACACTAGCAGGCAGATTCTTTACCACTGTACCACCTAGGAAGCCCATACATCAATTTAAAATAACAAAAAAGAAAGGAAGTTGCCAGCTCTGTAGAATGTCATGTCACTGACCATGGTCCTGAAACATCATGTGCTATGAGAATACAGCTTTTTCTCTTAATCCTGGGTTCAGAAATGGCTCCTCTTCAACCTTTTCTGGACTTCTGAACCAAGTGATGAAGGATGTGATGGTGGGAATAGCAGCAGTGGATTGGGGTCAGAAGAAAGAGAATAGGGGAAATGGAGAGGAATGGGCAGAAGTTGTTGGAGGGTAATAACCACTAAGAGTACTTAGGAAAGGATTTGTTTTGATGTTATTTCCATATATTCAAAGCAATCAAAACAAACAAAAAATAATCCACAGGCAACTATGTAGTTGTCATCATTCACTTTTACCAATCCTATCATGTTTTTGACTGTTGCAATTTTATTTTTGCTTTGGGAAAGTATATGTATGTTGTTTGTTGCTGTTCAGTCATTCAGTTGTGTCCAACTCTTTGCAACCCCATGGACTGTAGCCCACAAGGCTCCTCTGTCCATGGGATTTTCCAGGGAGAATACTGGAGTGGGTTGTCATTTCCTTCTCCAGGGAATCTTTCTGACTCAGGGATCCAAACCATGTTTCCTGCATTGCAGGTGGATTCTTTACCACCAGGGAAGCCCATATGTATGTTAGGAGAGTGAATCTGACTACCTTTTACACCTCTCATAATCTTTCTAATGCTATATTTTTGGCTAGAAGAGACTGTTCAAAGATTATGAATCATAACATCCAACTTCTAACCAGGTCCATCATATGCTGTCCATCATATTTTGAAGATAGCACCTCCTTTCTAGGGTTCTTGTTTCTTCAGAAGAAAATTATGTTTATGAATTCCTGCCATGTGCTAGAAACTGAGCCAGATATTGAGGATACAAAACAGAAAGACATTCTCTGCTCCCAAGGTACTCAAAATGTGAGTGGGGAGATAGATACACAAACCAATAATTTCAGAATGGCTTGACCTGCTGCTCTCCCTTCCTTATTATGAAGGTCTGTCAAAGGTACCATGCTCACATGAAAGTACGAGGGAAAGGGGACCTAATTCAAGTTAAAGAGGCAGGGGATGCCCCACTTATTCAACTTTGCTAGAAAATGCAGAGTATGGAAGAGAAAATGCTATTGCATAGACAGAGTCTATCCTGAATGGCTTAGTGTACTGAAGAGCCTTGGTGTATTCTTTCAGTAATGCAAAGCCACAGTATGATTGAGAGGAGGGCATGACTTGAGCAGTTTGGGGTTTCAGAAAGATCATGCTGACTTATGAGGGATGGTTTGCAATGACTGCAGTTGTAGAACCAAGGAGAGTAACATGGAAGCTCTTGCCCTATTATAGCACAAAGCTGAGTCATCACTTAGGAACATCGGAGACCTGTATGATGGAATATTCTGGGAACCCAAAAGAAGCCAGATAGCAAAACTACCAGCCTAAGTTGGGAGGAGATAGGGGAAACCACATACCCTATACTCTAGTTAGGGCTCCCACCTCTAGAGAGGCCTTGGACATGAAGATGGAAAGCAGACCATGTCTAAACACGTCTAACTTATATGGGTACAGGGGAAGAAGAAGAGTGATTTTGACAGGTGTTTCAACAGTCTGGTCAGCCTTGGCACCATGTATGGACTGACAAGGGGAAGTAGAGGAGGAATCTGAGCAGCCAGACATGGGTCCTCTTCATATCTCCACATGGAAAAAGGTGTGTGTGTGGGAGGGGGGTGGCTGTTGACATTCTGCCTCAAAAACACACATACAGTATCATTCAGCCATTTAAAAAGTAATGAAATACTGATATATGCTACAACATGAATGAATCTCAAAAACACACAAAAGGTCACCTATAGTATGATTCCATTTATATAAAATATCCAGTCTAGGTAAATTCATCAAGAAAGCAGAGGCAGAAAATAGATTAGTATCGGCCAGGGGCTAGAGGGGAGGAGGAAATAAGAGAGTAACTTCTTAGTGGGTATAGGGCTTCCTTTGTAATAATTAAAATGTTTTGGAACTAGGTGTAAGTGGTAGTTGCACAACATCGTGTATGTATCGAATGCCACTGAATTATTCACTTTAAAGTGGTTAATATTATGTTACGTGAATTTCACATCAGTTAAACACACATACACACTGCAGCATCATGAGACTCAGAAGAGATACTGTACTATGATGCAGACCTTGGCTTGAATTTTAGTTCTGCTAGTTTCTAGTAGGTCCAGCTGTGAGAGCACAGGCTGGTCACTTAATTCTTATGGCGCTCAGCCCTGGATCTGAGTAGTAACCTGCCTCACATGGCAGCAGTGAGGAGTCACGGAAACAATGCATATAAAATCCATTTCACTGTGACACATGACAATCTTTAAATAATTCCTTATGATTAATATCTGTACTTCTCACACACACAATTCCAAATTTATTCAACTAATTTTAACTCTCAAGTATCTTTTATGCTACATCTTATTTAGTTGAGGGTAAACTTTCTTTGCTTTCCTTGGTGGAATGAGTTTTGCCAAGAACAAAGATTTTCACATAGCAGACAGCCTGGTCATAATTAAAAAGATATACAGTGGTACAAGTTACCCAGTTCAGGTTCACAGCAAATATCACTAAGTGATCATGATCCTCTATCCTGGATGTGGCCTCTGAATCCTTCTAATACAGTATTCTAGAAAGGTGATCTGGTGGTTAGTGCTGGGATGCACGATGACACCAGTTGGTCATCTCTTTCTATTCTAAGTTGTTTCTCTCAGAGAGGCATATGTGACCATGAAATCTTAGAGCAAAAAGCATATTTTGTTCTTGAAGTTCTCAATAAAGGCCAGCAAATCATTGACAAGTACAAAAGCATCCCTCTTTTACTATTAGTCAGTAGGCTTGGGAAGAGGAATTTAACACAAACCCTTAACATTTGAGACATTAAAAAAAAAAAAAAAGGAAAGGGAAAAAAGGGAGGAAGGAAAGTAAAGGAAGAAAATACACTATGACTCTGTGGTGTAATACTAATACTTGAGGTTGTGTGTACTAAAGGATTTTACATTACCCTCACTGGTAGATGGGTAGACGTTGCTATCCTCACCCACCACTTAGGAAGCAGAGGCCTGGAGAGATCAAATGACTTGAAGACATGGAACCACAAAACCAAGCTCCCCTGCTGGCTCAGATGGTAAAGAATCCGCCTGCAATGCAGGAGACCTGGGTTCCATCCCTGGGTCGGGAAGACCCCCTGGAGGAGGGCATGGCCACCCACTCCAGTATTCTTGCCTGGAGAATTCCATGGACAGAGGAGCCTGGTGGGCTACAGTCTGTGGGGTCACAAAGAGTTGGACACGACTGAGTGACTAACACTTTCACTCGACTTTCAACCACCAAGTCATGGGCTATATTGGTTTCCTAGGGCTGCTGTAACAAAGTACCACAAACTGATATTTATTCTCTCAGTTCTGGAGCCTAGAAGTCTGGGATCAAGATTTAAGATGAGCAGAGCCATGCTGCCTCTGAAGGTGCTAGAGAAGGATCTACTCAAGCCTCTTTTGCAGCTTCTGGTGGTTCCTTGGCTTGTGGCAGCACGGCTCCAATCTTCACATGGCATTCTCTCTGGGTGTGTCTGTATCCAAATTCCCCCCCTTTTTTTTTTAATAAATGTCACTCTTTGTGACCCATGGACTGTAGCCCACCAGGCTCCTCTGTCCACAGAATTCTCCAGGCAAGAATACTGGAGTGGGTTGCCATGCCCTCCTCCAGGGGACCTTCCTGACCCTGGAATTGAACCCAGGTCTCCCACATTGCAGGTAGATTCTTTACCATCTGAGCCACCAGGGAATTTTACTAGTTAAACAAAATTAGGCATCCACCCTACTCTAGTATGATTTCATCTCAACTAATTACAAGTGCAATGTCCCTGTTTCCAAATAAGGTCACATTCTGAGTATGGAGGGTTGGGACTTCAGCATATGAAATTTTAGGGGCCCAATTCAACCCACATCATGATCAAGGCCAGGTTTTCTGTACCTGTGTGAGGAGGACCGCCTGAGTCTAAGAGTTTAAGTTTTGGGCCTCCACTGAAAGCAAGAATTATCACTATTCATTAAAATATAGAGCCCTCTAAATAAAATTCTTCTTTCAAAAAGCCAATCAACAGTCCTTCACATAAAAAAATCAATTATGGGATATTTCCCCCCACTCATTAACCTGGTATGATAGCTATATCACACACTTGATCAAGTTTCAAATCAAAATACTGAGGGGTCACCAGAAGTCACACACATACCTAGAAGAAGATGAAAGACCAAAAGAATCTATGATGACTTACTGTATTTAAAATCACTGTTATAAATTTTGAATCCACTTAAAAGCAAACAAACAACAACAACAAAAACCAGCCCTTTCCTCATCACCCTCAAAGGGTAATGTCTGCTATTTTTAACCCTGCCAGAAATTATCAGTAGGCTGGAAGAATGTAGTACTTTGACATGAGCTTTCATTTCCATTTCTAATTAAAATTCTTACTGATCCCAATCCAGATGTGCTTTTTTCACCACAGCCTGTGGAAACTTCACAATGGAAACTACAGTGGCCTGAGAATGGAGGAGCAAGCAGGCAAGGATCTGGGGCTTAGCATCATACTGGAAGACCATCACAGCCCTTGGGAGAAGATACAGGAAGGGTGTCAACCAGGCCACTCCGTGTTCCCATCTTATCCTTACAATCTCATCTCTCCCAGCCCACAGGTCAGCCTTGGTGGGGGTCACAATTGGCTTTCCTCAAAATCCACCGCCTGGATCTACTTCCTGACTCCCTCACCTCTTGGCATCATTGTTGTAAGTTACAATATTCATCGTGAGCACTTACATTTGCTGAACTTTCAGTCTGTATGTACCTCACTTCTTTCAACACTCTATAAAGAACAAGATTGTGGATTACTACCTGTCTACATGCTCTTCATGTGCCATAAGGATAGCATCCTGGTACCGACCTGAGCCTGTGGCTGCCCTGTTCAAGAACTGCATTTCTTATCTTCCTTTGTAGCTAGATGTGGCTACGTGATAAATTGCAGTTAACAATATACTGTATGGGTTTGCCAGAAAGTCTTCTTCAAGAAAGGAACCTTTCATTTTTATCTCCTTCTATCTGCCCATAAATGTTGGAGCTACAGCAGCCATCTTGGTCCATGAGGTGCCTTGGGAATGGAAACGACACTTAATGGGCAGCACAAGGGCAGGAGTCTGGGTGGGTGCCACGTGCCCTGCCAGACCAGCAGTACATGCAAGGTTTAACTCCCAGCTTACTTTATGCGAAAAGAAATAAAAATATACCTCATTTAAGCCACTGTTATTTGGGATTTTCTTTCACAGCAGACTTAATCTCAAGTTGTTAAGTACTAACTAGAACTCCCACTTTACAGATAAGGAAACTGAGGCCCAGAGAGGTTAAGTAACCTGTTCAAGGTGAAAAATCTCGGTGGCAGTGCTAGACTACAACCTGATTTCAGACCCTATGCTCTTAATCTCTCCAACATATATTCTCTAAAATGACCCTTCCCCATGCTGAAAACAGTGGCATCATGTTTAACTCTTTCCTCTCTGTAGCGTTTGTCTCCTCCCATGGCTTCCCTGATAGCTCAGTTGGTAAAGAATCTGCCTGTGATGCAGGAGACCCTGGTTTGATGCTTGGATTGGGAAGATCTGCTGGAGAAGGGATAGGCTACCCACTCCAGTATTCTTGGGCCTCCCTGGCAGCTCAGCTGGTAAAAAATCTGCCTGCAATGCAGGAGACCTGGTTTCGATTCCTGGGTTGGGAAGATCCCCTGAAGAAGGGAAAGTCTACTCATTCTGATGAATATTGATTCAGTCCTGGAGAATTCCAAGGACTGTATAGTTCCTGGGGTGGCAAAGAGTCAGACATGACTGAGAAATTTTCACTTCACTTCATAGATAGGTGCCACACACTGTGGGTTCTGCCTCCCAGGGTCCTGGCAACAATTTCCTGTCCTACTGCTCCCTACTTATATTGAAACACATGGCTGGCTGCAGCAGAAACAGAAGTGCTCAGCCTGTACAAGGCATGCCCTGGGATGTGGGGGGAGCTAGGGTTGTCTGTGCTTCAAGCACTGTGACTCCCGCTAGGGCTGGTTCCCTCAGACTGAGCTTAAAGGGGCTGCTCCCTTGAGAAGGGAGCTGAGGAGTGTTTGTGTGTGTGTGTGTGTGTGTGTGTGTGTGTGTGTGTGTGTGTGTGTGTGTCCGAGCTGTGGAAGTCAGTGAGCTAAAGTCTAAATAAACAGAAGCTGGACAACAGATTTCAGAGGTGTCAAAAATGAGGAGGTCATTGACACTTTCTTTTTTCCTAAACTAGAGGTTTCACACATTTATTACTGAACCTACTAGTACAGAGGCAAAGAAACAAAAAGAAAAATAATATCCCTCCCCTACCTCACAAAATGTCCAATTCTCCAGATAGTGGTGATGTTTTCATCTTGATGTGGTAAGAAGTGTATGCAAGTGCATACAGACCCAGCTTGTTCTTCTCCACAGTCTCCTCTTAGAGTTGTACCTGGTTTTAAGACCAGTTTTTCCTATTAGAATCCACTGGGGGATTGGACAGTTCTGCTTTTGTTTCTTGGCCAGGAATTACTTGATCCTGAAAGTCTTGTGAGAAGAACAGAATCAACCACACATCCCACAATGGCAGGAAAAAGGAGGGAGCCAGTGACACTTTCAAAAGGCAGTTTCACAAGTATACTATCAAGGGTGAAACAGACCACCAGCCCAGGTTGGATACATGAGACAAGTGCTCAGGGCTGGTGCACTGGGAAGACCCAGAGGGATGGGATGGAGAGGGAGGCGGCAGGAGGTATTGGGATGGGGAACACACATAAATCCATGGCTGATTCATGTCAATGTATGGCAAAAACCACTACAATATTGTAAAGTATTTAGCCTCCAACTAATAAAAATAAATAAAATAAATAAATAAAACAGTAATTACAGAAAAAAAAAAGGCAGTTTCAGAATGGTGATATGGCCAATTATGAAACATAAAAATAACAGCCACTGTTGGCTGGGCACAAATGCGTAGGAAGCAAGTCTTCTTGGGGTTGAAATCCCAGCTCCACTCCTTAACAGCTGTGATCTTGGGACATGGCCTCTTTTGACCTAATTTTTTATTAAATAGGGATAATATTAGAACTACTTTATAGGACTGTGAGGATTAAGCAAAGTATATGATGTGTAGGTCATATCTGAATGGTCTAGTGGTTTTCCCTACTTTCTTCAATTTAAGTCTGAATCAAATCCCTTATGATTATATAGTGGAAGTGACAAATAGATTCAAGGGGTTAGATCTGATAAGAGTGCCTGAAGAACTATGGACAGAGGTTCATGACATTGTACAGAAGGCAGTGATCAAGACCATCCCTAAGAAAAAGAAATGCAAAAAGGCAAAATGGTCATCTGAGGAGGCTTTACAAATAGCTGTGAATAGAAGAGAAGCAAAAGACAAAGGAGAAAAGGAAAGATATTCCCATTTGAATATAGAGTTCCAAGGAATAGCAAGGAGAGATAAGATTTCCTCAGTGATCAATGCAAAGAAATAGAGGAAAACAATAGAATGGGAAAAATCTAGAGATCTCTTCAAGAAAATCAGAGATAACAAGGGAACATTTCATGCAAAGATGGGCACAGTAAAGGGCAGAAATGGTATGAACCTAAAAGAAGCAGAAGATATTAAGAAGAGGTGGCAAGAATACACAGAAGAACTGTACAAAAAAGATCTTCATGACCCAGATAATCACGATGGTGTGACCACAACCTAGAGTCAGACATCCTGGAATGTGAAGTCAAGTGGGCCTTAAGAAGCAACACTATGAACAAAGCTGATGGAGGTGATGGAATTCTAGTTGAGTTATTTCAAATCCTAAAGGATGATGCTGTGACAGTGCTGCACTGGACATGCCAGCAAATTTGGAAAAGTCAGCAGTGGCCACAGACTGGAAAAGGTCAGTTTTCATTCCAATCCCAAAGAAAGGCAATGCCAAAGAATGCTCAAACTACTGCACAATTGCACTCATCTCACACATTAGCAAAGTAATGCTCAAAATTCTCCAAGCCAGGCTTCAACAGTACATGAACCGTGAACTTCCAGATGTTCAAGCTGGATTCAGGAACCAGAGATCAAATTACCACCATCCGTTGGATCATTGAAAAAGCAAGAGAGTTCCAGAAAAATATCTACTTCTGTTTTATTGACTATGCCAAAGCCTTTGATTGTGTGGGCCACAACAAATTCTGGAAAATTCTTAAAGAGAAGGGAATACCAGACTACCTGACCTGCCTCTTGAGAAATCTGTATGCAGGTCAGGAAGCAACAATTAGAACTGGACATGGAACAACAGACTGGTTCCTAATCGAGAAAGGAGTATGACAGGCTGTATATTGTCACCCTGCTTATTTAACTTCAATGCAGAGTACATCATGAGAAATGCTGGGCTGGATGAAGCACAAGCTGGAATCAAGATTGCTGGGAGAAATATCAATAACCTCAGATATGCAGATGACATGACCCTTATGGCAGAAGATGAAGAAGAACTAAAGATTCTCTTGATGAAAGTGAAAGAGGAGAGTGAAAAAGTTGGCTTAAAGCTGAACATTCAGAAAACTAAGATCATAGCATCTGGTCCCATCACTTCATGGCAAATAGATGGGGAAACAGTGGAAACACTGAGAGACTTTATTTGGGGGGGGGGGGGGTTCAGAATCACTGCAGATGGTGACTGCAGCCATGAAATTAAGACGCTTGCTCCTTGGAAGAAAAGTTATGACCAACCTAGACAGCATATTAAAAAGCAGACACATTACTTTGTCAACAAAGGTTCATCTAGTCAAAGCTATGGTTTTTCCAGTAGTCATGTATGGATGTGACAGTTGGAGTGTAAAGAAAGTCGAGCACAGAAAAGAATTGATGCTTTTGAACTGTTGTGTTCGAGAAGACTCTTGAGAGTCCCTTGGACTGCAAGGAGATCGAACCAGTCCATCCTAAAGGAAATCAGTCCTGAATATTCACTGGAAAAACTGATGCTGAAGCTGAAACTCCAATACTTTGGCTATCTGAAGCATAGAACTGATTCATTGGAAAAGACCCTGATGGTGGGAAAGACTGAAGGCAGGAAAGAAGGGGATGACAGAGGATACAATGGCTGGATGGCATCACCAACTCAATGGACATGAGTTTGAGTAAACTCCAGGAGTTGGCTATGAGAGGCCCAGCATGCTGCAGTCCATGGGGTTGCAAAGAGTTGGACATGACTGATTGACTGAACTGATGATGTATAAGGAACAGAGCCTGGCATGAGTAAGAGCTATATATGTTAGTTATTATTATAATTATCTGGCAGGTTCTACATATACATTATATAATGTAATCTTTACAGTAACCCTCTGAGACAGGTATTCTCAGCCCCAATCTGACAACTGAATACCAAGGATCAGAGAGGTTAAACACTTTCCCCAGGGTTACAGAGCTATTAAGTGACACTGCTGGATAGCGCACACTGCTCTCCCATGGCTGCCTCTTCTTGATGATGAGCCCAGCTGGACTTGGGGAAGGGCTGAGAATGACAGGACACGGACAGATGCGTGAGTCATGCCACCATCTTTCCACCCCTAGCCCAAGCACACAGCTCACTGCTGACTATCACTTGTCTATTTCAACTGCAGATTCTTTTTGATGTATGTTATGAAACTCAAGCATTTGTTTTGAATGTTTTCTTTTTTTGAATAAATTGTATAGATGGTACATTCAGACTAACCTTATCTAAAAGTCATCTAACAAAAAAAATCTACAAACAATAAATGTTGGAGATAGCGTGGACAAAAGGGAATCCTCTTACACTGTTGGTGGGAATGTAAATTAGTATAATCACTATGGAGAACAGTATGGAGGTTCCTTAAGAAACTAAAAATAGAGCTATCATATGATCCAGCAATCCCACACTTAGACAATATCTGAAGAAAACCATAATTTGAAAGGATGTATGTACCTGGATGTCCACTGTGGCACTATTTACAATAGCCAGGACATGGAAACAACCTAAATATCCATCAGCAGGGGAACGGATAAAAGAGATGTAGTGTGTATATGTGTGTGTGTATGTATATACACACACATACACACATACGTACTCAGCCATAAAAAGGAACGAAATAATGCCATTTGCAGCAACATGTATGGACCTAGAGATTGTCATATAGAGTGAAGTCAGAAAGACAAATATTGCATAGTATTGCTTATATGTTGATCTAGAAAAATAGTACAGACGAACTTATTCGCAGAGCAGAAATAGAGTCACAGATGTAGAAAAGAAACTTACGGTTACCAACAGAGAAGGTTAAGGGGTGGGATGAATTCAGAGACTGAAATGGATATATGCGCACTACCTTAGGTGAAATGGACAATTGGTGAGAACATACTGTGTAGCACTGGGACCTCTACTCAGCGCTCTGTGGTGACGTAAACGGGAAGAGAATCTAAGAAACAGTACACACAGTCTTTCACATACATATACACATAAAACGGAATCACCGCCCCGCTCCCGCCGCCGGGGTGCTCTAGGAGCCCGCGGAGACCCTCTGCACCCGTGCGCACACGGCGCTGCAAGCGGCGCGGCGCGTTTGGGCGCGGTCGGCAGCCGGCGCGCCCTATCGGCACCCAGCGCGCCCTGCTCGCCGAGGCCCTGGGGACTGCGGGCGGGTGCCCTCCGGGCACTGCGCACCGGCCCTGCTCTGCTGTCGGTGCGGAAATTCACGGAAAAACACGAATGGGTAACAACAGAAAACGGTGTTGGAACAGTGGGAATCAGCAATTTTGCATAGGGGGCTTTGGGAGATGTTTACTGTAGTCTGCCTGAAGTTGGGACAAAGTTGAACAAACAAGAGGAGTTTGGTGCTTTGGAAAGTGTGAAAGCTGCTAGTGAACGCTATTCCCCTCTATCAGAAGAAGTAACGGAAATTAATAAAGCTCTAGCAGAAAATCCAGGACTTGTCAACAAGTCTTGTTATGAAGATGGTTGGCTGATCAAGATGACATTCAAACCCTTCAGAACTAGATGAACTAATGAGTGAAAAAGCATATGAAAAATACATAAAATCTATTGAGGAATGAAAATGGAACCCCTAAATAAACTACTTTGAAACAACTTAATCTAGCATAGTTGTCTTAAATTAGTGGTGGATAGATATTTAAAAAGCAACTTTTAGCAAAAGAAACTACTTGTAACAATGTTTCCTGAAGAAAATACCCCTTAACTTTCTAATGCCTTCAGATAAACACTGTGTATCTTTTCCACAGCATCCTGTGATTTTTAGGCTAGGCTCCAGTTATAATATTCAGAATTCCTGAAATTATCTCTGGTAAAACTAACTACAAAAATTATGTAATTCAAGGATAACATGGTTATCTTATACCTTATATGACATTGTAACTTGCTTACAGCTATCCTTGGATTTGGGTCAAAATGATCTTCCCACTAGAAATAACTGCCAGTGCAGGAAAGTTTGTTAGTTGTATAGTGTCCAGTGAAGAATATTACTGTCTTAATTTTGCAATATACTGTGTTTGCTGGTGCTATTTTTATACAGTGAAGCAACAGCCTTGCAGGAGAATAAGCAATTTAATAATAAAATATTCAACTTCTTAAAAAAAAAACTGAATCACTGGCATGAGTAAGAGCTATCTATGATATATATACATATATATATATATAACTGAATCACTTTGCTGTACAGCAGAAACTAGCACAACATTACAAAGAAACTATACTCCAAAAAAATTAATTAAAAAAATTAAAATAAAAGTCACAACATAATGTGCCACAAGCACTAATATGAAATCTATGACATATGCTACAGACTTGGTCTCTTACAAGTTCTAAATACATTTATTGGGAATATGCTGACAAGAGTCTGGGGTACCTACTTTACTATGCCATTTGCTTATTTTGGATTAGGCTGAACTCCTCATTGCCACAGTTCCCAGGACAACAGTATATTTCAGGTATGTGAAGATACTACACTGTGTTTCAAACTTCAAGCCACACTAAGGTTTATACCATGAGAAAAGCAGATTTTATCAGCTGAGTTTACAGGTGGAGTATAAGTGAGATCGAATCAGGCCCTCGGTGTTTTTAAGATGATCTATTAGGTAATCTAAATTAGATGTTCTTCAGGGAGATACAACCTTGAAACACACAGCTTTATTCTTCTCATGAAGGGGAGAAAAAAAATCTCAGTTTTTCAAAATGAGAAAGAAGTTGGGTTGCATTTATAAATATATTGATCAATATGTTTAGAGAGGACAGGAGAATTGGGGAGTTTTTTAAATTAGAATTTTTTTTAACTTCTCCATCAGTTTTTATTAATTCACTAATTCCATATAGCTCAAGAGATGCTAATTAATTCAAGGAACCATAATGCTAATCATTGGCTAAATAAATCTAAAATGGAAAGAGTCTGTCACCAGAGATACCACTGCTCATTTTAATTAAAATTACCAATTCGTGAAGTAATATAAATAAAGGTTATTGTATCCTTCTACTCAGGCGGTATTAACCCTGTGCATAGCCACCTGAGAATCCATCAGGACTTAAAAAGCCAAGAATATTTGTGGAAACTTATCAGTCTCTGAGTTAGGATATTTATCATTCCAAGAGTGCTGTTCACTGATACTATAAAGCCATGTGGAATTAAGCTGCCTTGAAATGCAAAACGGGGAATGGTGAAGGGCTGAGAATTGTTGCCTTGAAGGGAGTACAATCAATGTCAAGAAATTAACCATTCCAAAATGATTACCTTTACAAACATTCAGGCCTAGAGAAAAGCAGATGTTCCAGGTCTGAGTTTCAATTTTTAAGGAATAAATTTATGCAAACGCCCATTTGTTTTAGTAGTTTTGTAGTTCAGAATGATCACACCTTGTTAACATTCAGTACAACTGCTTATAGCCATTTGAATGTCATTTGCAGGGATAGAAAAGGTTGCCTCAACATTTCATGACTACATGGCAGGCATGACCACGATGCTCACTCTGGGGAATAGACACACCTGCACGTTTAGCTACTCAAGGGGGTCAGCCCTGGAAAGAGGTGTGTGCGTGGGCAATCATGTGGTTCAAATCATCAATGAGTCTGAAGCTGAATAGTCGTAGTACTCTTGGTGAATTTGCCCTTGACTAAGAGAAATCCATCTTTATTGTCTCACTAATCAGCTCAAAAGCCATTGATGAAGAAGTCCTGAATCTAATACCTAATAAAACCCCAAAAGTTTCAGAGGCAAAATGAAAAAGCACAGCTCACAGATACCTTTTGACCAAAGGTTGGTAAAGAATTTTCGTAGATTAGTCCAAAGACTTGACATTGGTTTGAACTAAAAAGAGAAGTGATGTCCTTTAGAACCAAAGAGAACCTGGTAAAGGAAAATTATTGTCATCTTATCAAAAGGCTACTTCTGAATGCAGCTTCCAGACAAAATAGAAATCTGTCTGGGACTTCAACCAGATAACCTTGTTATGCAAATAGCTTTAGCCAAAGAGTAAAGGGCTGATAATGAAATCCCTACACAGCCAACCACACATTACAAAGGTGACAAAAAACATCAGGCAGGGTTCTAGCATCTGGATAAAAAGCAGTGCAGAATTTATGTGAGTATCATGTTTAATTTATAACTAAGCTGTCAGGAGTCATGCTTTGACAAATGCTTAACTAACATACATAAATGAATCAATCATCACTAACGACCAAAGGTTCAAAACCAAACAAGATGATGTTTCCTTTCTTTTTTTTTAACCCTCAAAATAGGTTTACTAATAGGATGTCAGAATTTAAAATCTCTTCTACTGTCTCCAGATTAAGAAGAATGCTGGAAACACATCTAAAAACAGTAAGCTACTTCCTGGCACTTACAGCCTGCCTCTGCTCCCACTCCTGCACTTATTGCACTTGCGCTCTCTCTCTCTCACACACACACACACACACACACACACACACACAACACACACACACACACACACAGAGTCCCCTGTCTACATAGCTGTGATCACTGGGCTGCAGCCTGACCAATTCCTTCAGATCCCTGAAGCAACAATGAGAAGCCATGAGGTCCTTTGGTGAATGGTGCCATCATGGACCAAGAAAGACTTAAATTACTGAATTGATGCTGATATGGCTCAGCAGTTACATGAGAACCAGGTATTAAAGGTTTTAAAACTGTTTAAAAAAATTTCTAGTCCTATTTATTCTTTAGAAAGAACTAGTTTAGTTTACTTTAAATCAAGGAGCCATAGCTCCACCCACAATGGGAATTGAAGACATTATCTGGATAATTCAGGCTAAAAAAATTTACCAGATAACATTCTTCCCACCTCAGTTTCAGCAATAATGAAAAGTTTATGGTCTGAAGGTCTTAATCCTTCATAGTTTCCCTTTTCCTTCCCAAGATCAGTAAGGTAAGTATAAAAGAAAACCAAGGCTCTCTCTTTAAATAGACATTTCTAACCCAGTGAGTATCTTTGTTTACATTTAATTAGAGATTTGAATAAATAGAATGAAATAGAAAATTAAAATCGCATTTGGTAGGCTGGTTCCTAATAACCAAAGGGTAATATTTTGGAATAGTAAATAGTTTTCTACCTAAAGATATAAAATACAATAGTTAGTTCCTAATCTTGATAGTAATATTCCTAAAAAAAATTGTAAAAGGAAAATTCATGGTTAAAGAATCTCAGACGTTACAGGGAAAATAGAATTGAGGGACTGAGATCAGGAAAGAATCTATGAACACCTATAACATATAATATTTTCATTAATGAAACCAGTAAGGACAAATCATTAAAGAGAATACTGATGACATTTTTCCATATCTTAAATTAGTAATAAAGCACACAATCACTTAATTTCTCTTTACCTTCACTGGCTCATTGGAACCTTTTCAGACTCTCTCTCCTCTGCCATTTCAATAAGATGCTTTTGCTCTGTAGCTGATGCATGCTACTAAAGGCATTGTTTTCTGTATTGAGTCCTCCATTCCAGTACCAACATTTTTCTAAGACTAAAGCAACTCAGAATGAGCACATATAGAATTTTCAGAGTTGGGAAAGACTTCACCAGATTTAAATGGGAATATAATGGGATTTTCCATAAAGAAAAATCAATAGTAGAAGGGGATTTCTATACTATATTTAATCCTGAAAGCCACAACCCTATTATCAATTACATACCTTTATTCCCACATCTATCCATGAAATACTGTGCTTACTTTAAGAACACAAACATACTCTTGAAGCCAAACCTTTGGTGAGTAAGTCACATTTTAGAGGCATTTAGTGTTTGGTATAGGAAAGTGTTTTTGTGAGTATGTGATGTGGTTTTCTTGGTCAACAGCTTCGAGAAGGTCAGTCAAGGGCATCTGTGTGAAGCAATGGAATGAAAAGGAAAATCAAAATCACAGGAAGCCTAACCGCTGGATTTCTTTCTCTGGGGTCATCTGAAATGTGTTTCCAGTCACCAGGATGTCTGTAGCTCTCCAGTGCCTTCCACCTCTTCATTTGGCTTCCAAATATCAGGAAGTGGCTCTTCCTCTGCTCCTCTGAGAGCATCATCCCTCCTGCTGTATCTGTTGTTCCTCTCAACACTGCCCACTATCACCAGCCTTGACTTGCAGCTGCTTTTGCATTCTGCAGTCACTGCAGAACATCAGAGTGGGGACCAGAAGGACAAGAAAATATCATCTGTCCCCGGCCCTGAATTTCATGGTCACATTCCAACACAGCCTTCCTTAGAGTTGTGGAATTCTTGGAGTTCTTTACCCCTGCTCCCTTCTGAGGATGTCAGCAAAAAGCTAGGAGAGATTGGCGGGACAAACAATTTCAGGGACCTTGAATTATGCTGTATTTGAAATGGAGATGAAATACAGGTTCACAGCTCTTTATACAAAACCCTTGGGGCCAAATATGTTTTAGAATTCAGAATTTTATCAAATTTTAGAAAAGTAAATCAGTGCATTTACTGTATGTTATATAACATCCCCAGCAGGATCAAGGGCAGCACACTGTAATCAAACACATTAATACATCTGCAGCAATTCACATGACTATTCACACTGAGTAGGACAAATAATGGCTATAAATAGCCTCACTTCAGTTTAGGTCATGTGTTGCCACCAAATCAGTTCACATAAGGTCAGGGATTGCAGCTAAATGACTCAAATACAAAAAAAAAATTTCCATTTTTCAGAGCTCTTTGCGTTTTGGAATTGTGAACAAGGGATTGTACTGTGCTTAAGGAAGGCGATCAAGAGACCCAGTTTGCTTCCTTGCACTGTCTTTGTGGAAGCTAAGTCTGCACATAGGCATAAGCTAGAGAAATTTGTGTTGACTCTTTCCTTCTTCCTGTTTATCAGCTATTTTGGTCATGTCTTTTCTCCTTCCATGACCCTTGAACCCCTTCTTTGATACACTAGATGCTGAGGGCACCTCTATAGCTTATAATCGCCTTGGCTAGATTCCTGCCCCCCACAGTTCACCAGGCCCCTTTACATAGACCCCTCCAACACTGAGCACCTTCCCCAGACTCAGGACTAGTGTGGTTTCTCTGTCAGGGGACAGCACTCAGTCCCCACCCCATTGGCGCTACTGTTGGCTCTGCTCCTGTCTTGGTCCCATGCAATACTGCCTAGTTCCAGGTAACACAGTTCCCACCAAGTACATTACCCATCAATTGGATTTTCATCTTGTTCTCCACACTCTGAGCCCTGGCTGGGGCTTCTCACCTTGGTGCCTCAGGCCCAAGATCTCACTTTGCCCCTCAATCGTCTTGGAAGCTGGAGCCCTGCTCCTAGACCACAGATCCTAAAGCAAAGCCTAAATTCCAAGCTGCAAAATCTCTACTGAAGGCTACCACCTTCTGTCTCCTCTCTGGCTCAAGTGTGGGTGTCAGATGTTTATATGGAGTCCCCTTTCTTGTTAAACAAGACCCTTTGGCAATATTTTTCCCAGGACAGAGTAGTCAGATAAATGTGACACATATGATCAGGAGGACTGATTATAACCAAAAGTCAAGTGGAATTCCATATTTTTCAAATCTGCAGAGGCACCATCTATCATTTACCAGAACAAATTCTGTGTCATGATGTGCTAGAAGGTATAACAACATCTAGCACCAAATCAATTCCACAGCTTGGATTTCTCCAATCACTGTCCAAGGCCTTGCTGGATAAACAATTTTTCGTGGAAGAAATACTCACTGTGAAATAAAGTGGTTGAATTCTTCACACCATTTTTCCGGATGAAGTAAAGTAGGTGGAGGATTTCTGAAAAACAAAAACATTTTTTTCTTTCAAAAAAATTGTTTTGTTAAAAGCAAAATATCAACTTATCTTTACTGATATTGTTCTAAATAGCTCTGATAAAATCTAGGCTTATTTATTTCTGGGTAGGAGTCATTTATCAGTGGTAAATTATAAAATGCCAATCCCTATTTGTTTAGTGGCTCATTTCCATTGATTGAAGGCCTACTATGTCCACAGCTTTCTGCAGGACCTCTGAGGGTTACACAGATCAGGAACATTCCTCAGGGAGTGGACACTATTGAAGGGTGAGGCAAGCACATAGCCACTCTGAGAGCTGAATATTATTGCTGCCATAAGAAAGCTATAAGCCAAGTGCTATGGGCTTGAGAGAAGACTTTTAATTTTACAGGATTTTCAGATTATCATGATCCATTTGAATTAATTACATGATGTATTTAAAGTATACTTATAAATTCACTGGTCACATTTTAAAATTTTTTCCTATATGTCAACATTCACAATAGGCACCAGAGAAAGCAAAACAGCTAAGACAAGGTTCCAGACCCTGAGAAGTTCCTGGGTAGTGAAGAGGACAGACACCTAATGTAACTGGAGTTAGGTGTTCACCTAAGTACTGGAGGTCCCAAGAGAACTAGAGAACTGTAGAAAGACTCTGGTAACCAGAACACTTCCTGGTGAGAAGGCAGGAAAAGGAAAATGTCAAAACCCTGCATTTGGCTGAATATTTATCTGAAGAGAATCAATTTTAAAACAGAAGTGACATTACCTTTAATTGATAAGAATTTTTTTCTAGTGGTAAGTGGAAATAGGGGCTTATGAGCAAGTCAAGTTCAGCAAATGAAGAAAGTTACATTCTGCACACCTGAACTATGACTATAAATCTTAAACCCATTATATATCTTTGTTTTCACTCGGGTTCTATCTGCTTCCTAAAGCCATAGCTTGCTCAGCTTCGATCAGCAAAGGAAGGGGGAGCAGCATGCATGATCAGAAATAAAAAATGTATCTGATAATGTGATAGTAAGCTGCCTCTCAATACCCTTCCTTTTCTCATCTCTTCTAATACAATTTTTATTCTGATACAATGCTGCCATATATATTTTTCCTGAGTTTCGTGCAGCTAGATATGGCCATGTGACTGAGTTCTGGCCAAATTATATACTACTAAAATTGTTCTATGATATTTCTAGAAAGTTTTCTTAAAAAAGAAGAGACATGCTATCTTTTTTCTTCCCCCTTTCCGCTTCTTGGAACATGGGTGTTGTGAATGCACCATGAGCAGCTATTTTGTATGTGAAATGAAAATGTGAGCTATGAACTGAGTATGGCAAAGAAGAGGGATTCCCTGGAGACTCAGATGGTAAAGAGTCTGCCTGCAGTGCAGGAGACCCGAGTTCAATCCCTGGGTTAGGAAGATCCCCCGGGAAAGGAAATGGCAACCCACTCCAGTATTCTTGCCTGGAAGATCCCATGGACGGAGAAGACTGGGGGGCTACAGTCCATGGGGTCACAAAGAGTCAGACATGACTGAGCGACTTCACTTTCATGGCAAAGAAGATAGACAGGATGTTGGATTCATGACGACATTTTAAAGCTGCCATACCAGCTCTAGATTGCTTCTGCCTAGTCTTCCTTAACAGGACAGAGAAATAAACTTCCATCTTCTTTAAGCCTCTGCTTTATGTAATTAATTCTAATTGAGCTGATCATATTTCAGAGGATTACTCCATTATATGGTTAGAACATAATTTTATAAGTATATCACAAGCACAAAGATATGTGGAAGCATAATAAAGTGGCAACTTATCCAATCTCGGGAGTCTGAAGACTTTAAAAAGAAAACAAATTTCAGCTAACCCTTGAAAACTGGTTGGAGTTTTTAAGAGAGAGGACAGGAAAGCTATCTCAGTTTTAGGAAACAAGATGTACCAAGTTACAGAAGTGTAAAAAGTCTGGTAGGTTCAAAGAACACAAATAATCTTTTGAGGCTAGACTATATGATTCTTTCAGGTCTGGAGAGAGAGTAGGTGGGAAGGATAAGGTGGGAAAGGAAGAATGATGAAAGAAACTATATGATTTCCCTGTTCTATATAACAATGTAATTATTCTTCAGATCTTCTGATTTAGAAACCTAAAGGAAAATTACCTGTGTACCCGGCTAGAAAGAGTAGCCATTGAAAAGTTGCCCTTCAGTTATTGTGGAGACTGCCTCTACCTCATTTGTTTAACTATATTTGCCTTCAACTTTCCCTGGACTTCTTTACATAATAAAAATACCATCACATACCTTCTGCTTTAATACCAGCTTGGCTGAACTGTTCTTACTGACTCTAGCTATTTGGAGACTATACGTCCACATGTCCTTCCAGTTCAACTCAGGGTAGCAACTCTTAGTGAGCAGTTTACTCTAGATCATCTCTACAGTCCTTTCCACAGCTCAGACTTCCCCAATTCTGCTCAGGTTTCCTGCTTATTCTGCTCTCAGGGAGGTCAGTTCCATAGAGAAGAGTTGCTCAAGCAATTTACTGTCTATCAGACTTCATCCACCTCCAAAGCCATTAACTGTGACCAATAAGTCACTTGTAGGCACACTTGATTAAACCCTGGTAGGCTTGACCTTGGCCAGTCGAGCGTGGAGGGACAAACCTCTGCCACAATTAGAGAGCGACCTCGCAAGAGACAACTGGATAAATGGATGGAAGTGTCCATACTGGTGTGAAGAACACTGTCCCTTCCTATTTCCAGTCTGTCCCTCAGCAGGAACTATGAGCAGGAGTTACTGTTTATGTGTTGGCCTGAACCTCTGCAGCAGGACACAGAGGAAAACAGCAGGAAAACACCATTCGCCCAGGCTGCCACCAACCCCTCATAGCTTGGTTGGTAAACAATCTGTCTGCAATGCAGGAGACCCAGGTTCGATTCCTGGGTCAGAAAGATCCCCTGGAGAAGGAAATAGCAACCCACTCCAGTATTCTTGCCTGAAGAATCCCATGGTCAGAAAAGCCTGGCAGGCTACAGTCCATGAGGTCACAAGAGTTGGACTTGACTTAGCGACTAAACCACCACCACCACCAACCTATGATGGCCTCACATGAACCCCACACAAGGAAACACTTTCTCTGAGTTTGACATCACAGGAATTTAGTTTTAGAAAAGCTCATTTGACCTTGTAGATGCCCCACCTTTCCTGGAGTCCATCCATCATACTTAGGTTCAGTAAATTACTATCTGAGCATAATGAAAACTAAAAGGAATTTGAAGGCTTTACAGTACTTTGTTTGCATTGGCAATATAAATTTTCTTTCTCCTGATATGCAGAAAGAGCACCAAATAATAATAGTCCTGCCTTTTTGGCTCCTCTAAACACTACAGATGAAAGCTGTAACCCTGCCCGAAAGGGTCTCTCACCACAAGGAGAAATGCTTCATGTTCAGTGTGATAAGAGTGTCAGAGCACAGCTGAGGTCAGCAGGCATCACTCATGTATGTGTATGGATGCTGAGAGCCTGTAGGATGTTTGAATGCTGAGTGGTTGAAAGGCCCATGAATCTGAATACCAAGTTCTCATTTGGATAATATTTATAAACATACCAAGGCAATGTAGAAAAGAGATTAGTCAGTAAAGGAAAATGACTATATTTGATTTGAGGTTTTCCTGCCTGGAGTTTATTCCTGTGATTTGGACTCCAAATTCAATTTCTACAAAATAATCCCTGCATACAGACAGCATTAGAGCTACATGAGGCTAGCAGCAAGAGGTGATGTCCATTTTTGACATCATAATCCTAGATCTAGCAAATATGATGGAGATAGAGTTAACCTTCTTCCCCCAAAGCCTCTGTGGAACAAAATGATTTGCTGAACAGTCAGATTGAATTCATTTTAGTTCCTGAAATAGAGAAGCAGCTGACTGTATGAAGCGGGGCATCCAATCTCGACCAACCAATCCAAATTTCACCTAGTGACCTGTGCCAAAGCATGACTCAAAATGATAAGCTGGGTCAATTTGATTCTCTTTAGAAGGTTTCCCCCCTTTTTTTTTTATTTTTTATTTTTCACCTTGAATAGAAACAGAACAACAAACAAGCAAACAACAGGCAGTTTAGTAGTGGGATCTGAAGCTGAAAGATCCATGATGACAGGACAGCACAATATACAAACTGGTTTTGGGAAGCAGATCCTAGGAACAGGCAGGAAACTAGGGAAGCAGCCCAGGTAAAGAGAAAAGAAATAGGCTACAAACATCCCAGACCCCATGATGGGAGACCACGTAGGTTCTCCTTTAGTTCCTTTTGTGAGTCCTTCTCCCTCTGGTGCAACTACAATATATTGGTCCCAGCATTCTGTTCTCAGCTCTCTTCTCCTCCTATTCTAAACATTCACTGAGGGCTCACTATACGTTAGCAGCTTTCTAATCTATATTTCCTGCCTCAGTTTTTCCTCCACCTTTTCACTGGTGCATTCAACTATTTACTAGATGTCCATTTTTATTTCCTAGGGGCACCTTAGAGTCAGCATGTTCAAAATCAAACTCATCATCTTCTAAATCTGCATTCTACCTGGTAGTTGAAGTCAGAAACTTGAGTTCAATGCTCTCCACTGACACCACATCCAATGTAAAAAAACAGAATAAGGGCTCCCCTTATTAAAGAAGTCCACATTCTAGTGCCTGGTGCCTATGAGCATGTTACCTTCCATGGTAAAAGGGACTTTGCTGATGATTACAGTTAAGGACCTGGAGATGGAAGATTACCTTGGATTATCTGGATGAACTTAATTTAATCTCAGCTCCTTTAAAGCATAAAAGAGAGGCAGAAAGAAAGAAGCAGTAGGAAAGAACTGAAATGTGAAAGGTACTCTACTTGCCACTGTTGGCCTTGAAGATGAGGAAAGAGAACCACAAGTCAAGTGGACTTGGACTGCAGGTGGCCTCTGGAAAATGGGAATGGGACTCAGCTGCTACCCAGCAAATAAATGGGGATCTCAATTCTGCAAATACAAGAAACTGAATTCTGCTAATGACCTAAATGAACAAGGAAATCAATTCTCCCTTGGGGCCTCCAGAAAGGGATGCAGCCCTGCTGACACCCTGATTTTAGCGCAGTGAGATCCATGTCAGATTTCTAACAAATTTGTTATGACAGCAATAGAAAACTAATACATCAATCAAGCACCAACATCTATCAATTCTGCTTCCTAAATTCCTTTCTCATCACCCCTTTCCCTCTTTCATGGCCTAGTTCAGTCACTTATCATCTCCATCAGCCTACTCCATAGCCTCCTTATTTTCCTCTCTCCCTCTGTATTCATCTCCCTCTAATCCATCTTGTACTTGGAAGTTGGAACTTCTTTATAACACACAAATATGATCTTGTTATTTTCTTCAAAATTCTATAGCAGGCCTACGTTGCCAGCATGATAAAATGTCAACCCTTTGGCATGATATACAGATGGCCACACCTGCCTATCTACTCAATCCCATCTCAAACTACCTACCTATCTCACCCAGCGCTGCAGTACTAAACTGTGCAGAACCTGAACTCCTGAAGCCAGTCCTGTTCTCTCATGCCTTGGGGCCTTTGCACATGCTGTACCTTCAGCTGAGAATGTTCTTCCCAATTTGTCCACCTAGCAGGCTCCTACCCACGCTTCATGTGTACCTTTAGTACCTAGCACAACAGCACTCAGCAAATTTTTAATAAATGACTGACTACAGGAATGAACGCACATAAACACAGATATACTGTAAGTAACCCAAGAAATGACGCCAGGACAAAATATGACCTTGATCCCCAAAGTAGCAAAAACAAAAAAATCAAAGTAGCAGGAAAAAACAAAAAACTAGTCAAATATGGAACAGTTCCTTTGGATGTGAGCAAATTCACAGTAAGCAGAGTTTGAGGAACAAAGGAGTCCCCTTAGGTAGTAACTTGATTAGGATTTGATAGTATACACCTCATTTTCATCATTTGGGCTACCTTTGTAGTACCCAGGACCCTGAACATATTTGACTAAAGCTAGTAAATAAATCATCTGACATCAGACAATGTCTATAATGCAGTTTAAATTACGATTTATTCCAGGTTCACATGTGGGGAAAAGGGAGCTTAAAACAAGGAATTTTCTTAAAAATGTCCAAGTAAAAAGTGGAAGGCTGCTGCTGCTGCTGCTGTTAAGTTGCTTCAGTCGTGTCCGACTCTGTGCAATCCCAGAGACAGCAGCCCATCAGGCGCTCCCGTCCCTGGGATTCTCCAGGCAAGAACACTGGAGTGGGTTGCCATTGCCTTCTCCAATGCATGCAAGTGAGAAGTGAAAGTGAAGTTGCTCAGTCGTGTCCAACTCTTAGCGACCCCACAAACTGCAGCCTACCAGGAGATTTCTCTGTCCATGGGATTTTCCAGGCAAGAGTACTGGAGTGGGTTGCCACTGCCTTCTCCAAAAGTGGAAGGATCAGGTTTCAAATAGGTGTTTCTGTCTCCCATGTCCACACACCTCACTGTTCCCTGTATTTCGTCTCATAAAGAGTCCATTACTTTAAAAGATGAATTAAGAGAACATATATGCAAAAAATGACAGAAAAACAATTAGCAAGCAATACCTCTAGAAGGTGTAAAATGAAGTTGCCAAATATTAAAGCACATTCATCAAGAACATACTGAGTAAAGGATTTATCAATAAGACTAAGTTAATTAAGAAAGACATCCTGGAAGTTGTCAATTTTGAGGCAGATCCTACACAGAATATCAACCAGATGGTAGGAGGGGAAAGGCTATTAAAGGAAAGGGAAGGAGAGAGAGAATAAGCGGAGGAAGATACAAAGATTGAAGTATAAGAGTTAATAATCATTAATATACAGTTAAACACAGGAGTGTGCTAAAAAGCTATTCTATTTCCCTACTAATAAAAGCAATAAAGCAAGACATTTGAGAACAATGAATTATTCTGAGTATTAACCACAGAGACAGAGCTGCCACTCTGACACCTACTGCTAGATTCACTAATGAGGGGAATGGTTAGGTCTGTGCCCATGTCTCCCCTCAGGATCACCACCTAGCTCCAACCAAAGTGGTTGCTTTTTGTCCTAAGTCATACCTTCCCTGTTCAGAATTATTTTAAAGTTTTTATATTTAATTGTAATACATGATTCCATCTTAATATTAAAAATTTCCCCAGGGATAGAGAAAGCAAAGAGTATAATACCTCTTCACTACCACCCCTAATCCCAGTCTCCTCCCTGTGTCAGTACGGCTTGTATTTTCTCTGGGTTTTTTTTCACTTTTAAATATTTGCTATAATATAGTTTTGCTATACTATAAATTATAATATAATAAATATAAATTTATATTACTATTTACAATATATTTATAGTTGAGGACTGTAGAAATGAAAGTGTCATTAAGTGTCCTGGTCCCTATATTTCCCATTCAGTAACAAGACTTAAAGACAATCCCAGACCAACTTCATACTCAAATAGTATTCCCCAACATGTGCATATAATAGTTTAGTTAATCATTCACTGATGGATATTCAGGCTGTTTTCATTTTTTCCATAGAAAAAATAAAGATAGAAGAAGGCTGAAATGGTTTACATATGCCATTATGTGATTTCTAACTTTTAAAAAGTTTCTTAGGTGGTGGACACCTCTTGTCAGTGAACATTTAGGATCCTGCATATATATTTCAAATGCAGAGAGAGCAGGTGCTGACTGCCTCATTTTCTCAAAGTGACCAGTGAGCAAATGTAGAGCAGAGGAGAAAGTGACAACCCAAAGGCCTATAGAGTTGTGAAGAGTTGTGAAGGTTGTGAAGCACCCCTGGGTTACCACCTCCTAGAATATGCTGTCAATGGGAACTTTGAGTTATTCAACTCCATCAATATCAGACCAAGAATGCTACTCCTGAGGTCCCCTCTGCCACTTGCAGGCATCTGCGCCCTGGTTTGGACAGTGGATATCTCTGGGTAATTATCTTGACACACAGGACATAGACCAAGATTTATTAAAAATATACATGTAATTCTGTTAAAGAGGAATCATCTGAAAAAATTAAATAGCTGCAGCTATATCTTTATCAAAACCACAATGAGGTACCATTACACACCAGTCAGGATGGCTGCTATCCAAAAGTCTACAAGCAATAAATGCTGGAGAGGGTGTGGAGAAAAGGGAACCCTCTTACACTGTTGGTGGGAATGCAAACTAGTACAGCCGCTATGGAGAACAGTGTGGAGATTTCTTAAAAAACTGGAAATAGAACTGCCATATGACCCAGCAATCCCACTTCTGGGCATACACACCAAGGAAACCAGATCTGAAAGAGACACATGCACCCCAATGTTCATCGCAGCACTGTTTATAATAGCCAGGACATGGAAGCAACCTAGATGCCCATCAGCAGACGAATGGATAAGGAAGCTGTGGTACATATACACCACAGAATATTACTCAGCCATTAAAAAGAATTCATTTGAATCAGTTCTAATAAGATGGATGAAACTGGAGCCCATTACACAGAGTGAAGTAAGCCAGAAAGATAAAGAACATTACAGCATACTAACACATATATATGAAATTTAGAAAGATGGTAATGATAACCCTATACGCAAAACAGAAAAAGAGACACAGATGTACAGAACAGACTTTTGGACTCTGGGAAAAGGCGAGGGTGGGATGTTTCGAGAGAACAGCATTGAAACGTGTATATTATCTATGGTGAAACAGATCGCCAGCCCAGGTTGGATGCATGAGACAAATGCTCAGGCCTGGTGCACTGGGAAGACCCAGAGGGATCGGGTAGAGAGGGAGGTGGGAGGGGGGATCGGGATGGGGAATACATGTAAATCCATGGCTGATTCACGTCAATGTATGACAAAAACCACTACAGTATTGTAAAGTAATTAGCCTCCAACTAATAAAAATAAATGAAAAAAAAAATTTTTAATTGAAAAAAATAAAACCAGAAAAGAGATACATGAAAATGACATAGAAATCAGAAATACAATGCTATGTGCTAAACCCTCAGTAAATGTGGGAAAGGACTCCATTCATGCAGAATGCTAACTCCACAGTGAAGGCAGCTCCATCAGGGTCAGTCCTTTGAAGGAGGGAGAAGGAGGAGGGAAGAGGTTTTCAAAGACAACACTAGATGGATGGGAAGGTGTCTGGAAAGAAGTAAATGTACAAAAGGAAAAATACCATTACTCCACCCTTTAAGTTCTCAACTGGGGCCCCTGTGGCAAAGGACAGACGACAAGAGAAAAGCAGATAAATATGTTTTAATATAAGTTTTACATGCATGGGAGCCTTCATAAGTAAATGAAGTCCAAAGAAACACTTAAACCTGAGCATGTGGAAGAGTAGAGAATCTTGGAAAGGCATGATGGGACAAAGAGTATGAGTAAGTGTGGTGACCTGGGGAAATTTAGCAAGGCCTGTTCACTCAGGTCCTCTCTGTGTCCACTGTCTTGGTCTTTTGCAGTAAGGTGCTTCTTTCCTTTGGGTATAGGGAGGGCATCTCTCACAAGAGGATTTTATAAACTGCTTATAGGGATGGTCAGAAAGTCCTTCCTGCACATGCCACTTCTCAAATTCCTTCAACTTGAAATATTCAATATGCCAAGGTCCTGTATTCAAGGGTAGCATGTCTTGAATTGTGTCACAAAAACTAAATGAGTCTAAGTCACATCTCAACCTTGTATCACCATTGTCTAAGAAAGTAGAGATTTTTATGATTAATACCTATGATAATTTTTTCTACACTAATTGATAAAGTTACTAAAAGTAGTGAGGAGAAAAGAAAAAATTTGTACTTAAACCTCAACTTTGTTGATTCCTTTTTTTTCCTGCTTCTTAATAACCTAATTTGATTTTGTCCCTTAAACAACACTGCTGGCAATGTTAAGCTAAAATATTTAAAATGTAAAGTTACCACATCAAATCACATGGCCCATAATAAACCCATTTTCAACCATTTACCATCAGTAATTGACAAGATGGTCATTTCCTCCGGCTTTAAGCTCAGCAAGAATCTGTTTCAAAGATCATCTCAGAATCCCAAAATTGCATTACGTTTCTCATGTCAAGCCTAAGCCTGAGATGGAATGTTTTACTGAGCTTTATCAATCTTTGGCCACTATACCACATTTCAAATGTTCACAGAATGCATTTTCTCATTCTCTCTAAAGCACACTAGGGTACCTTTCCCTCATTTGTACTTTCACTATGTAAACACACAGGATACATAGGCAACTCAGTCACACATGTAGAGTGCCAGAGAAAGTCAAGGACAATAGAAAGTGCTATGTCAAGTGGTATGTAGCTCACTGTCTGAGCCAATATGGTCACTTGCTGACATCCTTTCTTCAATTTGCTCCTTCAACAAGAACTCAGCAACTCCATCATATTCAACTGTTAAAGTCCAATGTGTGGAGAATATGACCTTGCCCAACAGCTGGCTAATGACCTATTTCTTCTGTGATCCTTTATGCAGATGAGCCACAAGTCTTTTTTTTTTTTAAAGCACAGTTTTCAGTGCATGATTTATTAATTCATGATTTTAAAGAGATGTGTTTCAAACAGATGACACTGTTTTCTAAATGTTTTCCTTATCCTCAAATTCTGGACTGTTTATATGGGTTCTGTGGGATTGTACTCTGAAGGGGATCACTAATGGTGTGTCAAAGCATTTTGGAGGTATAGAATCACTCTCAAGTTAGGTTAGTATTTTAAGAAAAAACGATGTCTGGTCAGATGAAAGTCATAGTGATGAGCTTAGTAGGTCAGGGGACAGGCAAAGCTAAACAACATGCACTAGACATGCTATGCTTTCTTGGTGCATCCATTTTTCTGGCAATAAGTTATTTAAAATTGCTTTATGTAAAAAAATCATTGGTGCAGACAATAAAAAGTAGGACTTCTCCCTGCCTGCATTCTGAACTAATTGAGAGACAAGAAAAAGTCAGCGGATTGAGTCCAAAATGATACCTTTATTACTGATAAAGCTGATCTCAGAGAATGTGGCTTTTACCTGAAGAAAATAGTTTCTAAGACTGAAAGACAGAGTTAGACAGACTTAACCAGCTGGTCTTGGGCCCAGGGCTAGGCCACCACAGGCCTCTCACTCAGAGGCAGAGCTTTGGCTGAGTGCAGGCTGGAGAACCATCCTCTAGTGCAGGCTGACTCGCAAAAGGAAGAGAAGGGACAGAGCTGGGGTCTCTAATGTCCAGTGCCTCCGCAAACTCCTCATCTGCATACAGCACTTCTGACCCTCTAGGCTCTGTCAATTTGGGTCCAATCAGAAGACAGGAAAAACACTAGTAATTTGAATGCAGAAAATTTAATATAAAGAATTAATATGTGAATCAAGAATTTCCAGATGTTCAAGCTGGATTTAGGAAAGGCAGAGGAACCAGAGATCAAATTGCCAACATCCACTGGATCATAGAAAAAGCAACAGAATTCTAGAAAAATGCCTACTTCTGCTTCATTGACTATGCTAAAGCCTTTGACTTTGGATCACAACAAACTGTGGAAAATTCTTAAAGATATGGGAACAGCAGACCACCTCACCGGCCTCCTGAGAAATCTGTATGGAGATCAAGAAGCAACAGTTAGAACCAGATATGTAATAACAGACTGGTTTCAAATTAGGAAAGGAGTACATCAAGGCTGTATATTGTCACCCTGCTTATCTAACTTACATGCAGCGTACATCATGTGAAATGCTGGGCTGGATGAAACACAAGCTGGAATCAAGATTGCCAAGAGAAATGTCAATAACTTAGATATGCATATGATACCAGCCTTATGGCAGAAAGCGAAGAAGAACTAAAGAGCCTCTTAATAAAAGTGAAAAGAGGAGAATGGAAAAGTTGGTTTAAAATTCAACATTCAAAAAATAAATAAATAAATAAATAAAAGTCAACATTCAGAAAAACTAAGATCATGGCATTTGATCCCATCACTTCATTGCAAACAGATGGGGAAACAGTGGAAACAGTGAGAAACTTTATTTTGGGGGGCTCCAAAATGACTGCAGATGGTGACTGCAGCCATGAAATTAAAAGACACTTCTTCCTTGGAAGAAAACCTATGACCAACCTAGACAGCATATTAAAAAGCAGAGACATTATTTTGCCAACAAAGGTCCATATAGTCAAAGTTATGGTTTTTTGAGTAGTCATGCAGGATGTGAGAGTTGGACCATAAAGAAAAACTGAGAGCGGAAGAATTGATGCTTTTGAACTGTGGTGTTGGAGAAGACTCTTGGGGTCTCTTGGACTGCAAGGAGATCAAACCAATCAGTCCGAAAGGAGATCAGTCCCAAATATTCATTGGAAAGACTGATGCTGAAGCAGAAACTCTAATCCTTTGACCACCTGATGCGAAAAACTGACTCATTTGAAAAGACCATGATGCTGGGAAAGATGGAAGGCTGGAGAAGAAGGGGACGACACAGGATGAGATCATTGGATGGCATTGCCAACTCAGTGGACATGAGTTTGAGCAAGCTCTGGGTGTTGGTGATGGACCAGGAAGCCTGGTGTGCTGCAGTCCATGGGGTTGCAAAGAGTCGGACACAACTAAGTGACTAAACTATACTGAATAGTGGATTAGACACTAAGGAGTGAAGAGAACTCTAGCAAGAGCAGACATGGGAGCAGCTACTATGTCTAGATGAAACAGGACATCCCAAGAAGAAACTAACTTGTAAGAGCCCTTGCCCCCAAGGCTGAGACTCTGATCTCGTTGGAAAAGATGATTGTGGTCCATGGTGGGTGAAGTTCTCAGAGGTGAGACAAGCCAGGGCTGGCAAACAGGAAACCACGTGCCTGGTGCCTGAGACTCACCAGGAAGCTGCCTAATGAGTTCTGGTAAAACTTACTGGAGGGTGAACACCACTGGGTGTCCCAAACACTGCTGAGGGTCAAAGGCCACAGAAGCAAGAAGGAAAAGTTACCCTGAAACCAGGAAGAGGGCCCTTTTCCTCCGGCAGTGGCCTTCTGGTGCCCTCTACTGACAAAGCTTAACTCCTACCATATGGCAAAAGAGAAATGTTTGAGTACCCTCCAGTATCACAAAGCAGGGAAAAGAAGGGTAAATTTGGAGCTGAAAGGCACTAAATTAATAACTGGCACAGGAAAGAATTGAATGAGAAAAACAGAGAGAGGCTAGGAGTTTTACAGTGTTTTTTTGTTTTTTTAAGATGAAACACCAGATTTTAAGAAATCTCTATTTCACGGTGGGGAGAGAAGAATTAGGAGTTTTGGGGTTAGCAGATGCAAACTGGTATATACAGAATGAATAAACAACAAAGTAGGATGTATAGCACAGGAAACTATATTCAAAATTGTTATAAACCATAATGGAAAAGAATATGAAAAAATATATCTGTCTACATATTTATATACCTGAGTCACTTTGCTATATAGAAGAAATTAGCACAATATTGTAAATCAACTATACTTCAATAAAATACTTTTTTAAAAAGAAATTTCTATTTCAGGCTTGGAGTAGGTAACTTCCAACCATGATCAACTGAATGAGTCTAGCCTTCTCTGCCTTAAGAGCACTTGCTGAATATATTTAAGAGGTAATGAAGAGATAATGGAAAACTTCTTCATTCCCCACTTAAAAATTTTGTTTTGTCATGGTGCATCAAATTTTCTCATTAAGACTCATTGCTTTCTATCCCAGAAGTTCCTTATTGAAATAGGAATATTCTGGGGAGCATCCTATTGTAAACCTTTATTGTCCAAAACTTTTCTTGAGATAAAAGGCAGACAAGAATAAAAACTCAGAAAAGGGGACTCAGAAATGATCCGTGAGGGGACAGGACCACAGACACGGACTTAATCTCTTTTGTGATTTTTCCATTTCTATGATTCCAACTTTGTGTGAGCTGAAAAGTGAAGAGTCAGGTGACATGACACCTCTTGCTACTTTCCTGTCTCTCTGCCTCTAAAATGCCTCCCAGCACAGAAAAGAAAAGGCACCAGTGAAAGTCAGTGTGGTTCACAATGCCCAGGATCATGGTCACAGAGAGGAACTCCTTTTCCTTCTGGGACTTCTTTCCAACTCAACAGTCACTAGCACTCTGTATGGAATGGGCAGAGGGGAGCTGATAATTGTTCTTTCCTCACCCCCTTCCCATTCTCTCAAGCCCATTCAGGAATCCAGGACTTTGGTTTAAGCTGGATCACTTTTTCTGCACTGTCTAATATTATTTCTGGGGAATCCTTAATTTCTTGAGAGCTTATTATGTATTATAAGCACTGTGTTAAGAATTCACTTATTCAATCCTCACATAAACTCTCTGAAGCAGGTTATACAATGCTCTGTTTTAGAGAGGAAAAAATCAAGGGTGAGAGCAGTTTGCTGCTGCTGCTGCTAAGTCACTTCAGTCATGTCCGACTCTGTGCGACCCCATAGACGGCAGCGCACCAAGCACCCCCGTCCCTGGGATTCTCCAGGAAAGAACACTGGAGTGGGTTGCCATTTCCTTCTCCAATGCATGAAAGTGAAAAGTGAAAATGAAGTCGCTCAGTCGTGTCTGGCTCTTAGTGACCCCACTGACTGCAGCCCACCAGGCTCCTCCGTCCATGGGATTTTCCAGGCAAGAACACTGGAGTGGGGTGCCATTGCCTTCTCCGGAGAGCAGTTTAGAAGCTGGTAATGGTGTGGCCAGGCTTCCTGTGCAGGCAGCCTGATCCCAAAGAACACAATTACAACAACTGCTTCCCCACTTGGGAATTACTTTTGGTTAATCAGGCACCACAGTATCTTTAGATTCTGCCAGAGCAAATTATGTCCCATTAATACAGGAATATGGGTCTGATTTAATCAGCCAGTTGCCTTTCTGACATCCCATCAACTTAAACACAGTACACTTCAGACAACCAAGACATTAGTAAGCAAACTCAAAAACATTTTGTTTAGGATACAAAATAATCAGTAATAAGGAGCATGAGCAAAGAATGTTTTCATCTGTTGAGTTTTATGCATCCTCTGTCATTCAGCTCCCTCCAAAGTCACAGCTGGTAAAACCAAATGGGTCATTTTACCACAATCAGACTAACGTCACAGTTCAAGAAGCACCATTTGTCCTCCAAGGCAAAGCCATGCACCTAATTACAACACACTGTTAATAAATTTATAATAGACAAAAAGAAATTGACTGCTATGGATTTTTTCCCCTAGTAAAGCAAAACCATTTAAAGGGCATTTTGTGCAGCTATTTCTTCTTTTATTGTTTCAATAAAGTTAGTAATATATTCCAGACAGGAAAAAGCAGGGCAGACCTCAGATGAACAGATTGTATCATCTGATCCTACCATATTGTCTCTAATGGGGGAAATTAGCAGCTGAACATCAACACCTGTCACCATGCGCAGAGCCTGGCACACACACCAGGTAGGAAGACTGTGCTGTTCCTTAGAGCAAGCAGAGCCTGGGCCACCAGACCCAGTGCACATACCAGTGTCGACAGAAGCAGGCTCCATTTAAAATCAAGTGGACATATTAAATGCCAGGGGTGATACAGCTGCAGTTCCTAAGGAAGACTGGATGGTTACAACTGTGAGCTCTAAAAACGTTTTATGAAGATTGTGCTAACTGCAAGTGGAACCACACAGACGTAAGCAGAGAAGACTGGTCCCAGAAGGAACCACTGAACATTCATCCCCTTGCAAGGGTAAATGTACCACCAGAACAGCAACCCCCTCTCACACCTAGATGGCTTGAGTCATGTCTCCACTGGCAGATTACAGCCAAGTGTTTTATCAACCTCAAGATCAACTGCAGTTATTGAAACTGAATGAATTACGTTGCAAGTCCAGGCAGTTTGTGAGCATGCCCAAGAAAACAAGCCCACATTTATTTTTCTGACATCATAAGCATGTCTTCTCTTTATAAGGGCTTTGGCCATTTTTCTATCTGGTTGCCTAGCAACATTTTGAAGGGACAGAAAAAAGGAAGAAGGATGCTGGAGCCATACCTGTGAGTGAATTTGTATTTATTTCACAGATTCCTTTTCAAAATTCCTGGGGTGGAGGTGGGTGGGGTAGAAGGGGCTGTATTATGTTATCAATAGTGCTGCTACTCTTATAGCAGGAACATACAATGCCAGCAAGTATATTTATACAAGGATACTCAGCAAACAAAGGGTGGAGGGAGGTATCACTGGTTACTGCATGTTAATACAGATGAAGAATAAATACATTAACATCAAATCAAAAGAAACATATTGAGTAAACATAATGCCCATTTCATCATTCTCTCTCAGGAAGGTCTCAGACCATGCCTGAGGAAAACCTATCATCTCTATCATTTTATCCAAATTGTGAGTGGCTAATGAACTATACAGCGCTCTTGTCTGCCTTGTATCCTTTCTTTTGCTAAATGATATTTCCCGACAGAAGGTACCAATTCCAATCAGATGCTCAATTTTATTTTAAGGGAATTGAATAAAGTAGACTCCCATGATTCTTCTAATTTCCTCTGCATCTGTGGCTACTTTCCTCTTTTAAAAAAAATTTCATGTGCTAAAACTTCCTTTTTTCATGATTAGTTAATAATTCATCTATTTTATTATTTTTATCCAAAAAAGCTTATGATTTATTTATTGGTTCTATTGTTTCATGTATTTTTGCTTCATTACTTAATCACTTCTATTTTATTAAATCCCTTCTTCTTCTACCTGGATTTAAACATTTTTAAAAATTTCTGTTAGAAGTTTAATTCATTTACTTTCATTCTTTCTTGATTATTAATATAAGTATTTGGGGCTATGAATTTGCCTCTAATCCCTGCTTTATTTTCCTGTTAATTCTGATATGCAGTATTTTGATAATAATTATTTTCTACATATTCTTCAACTTTCATTTAGATTTTCTTTTAAACTTGAATTGTCAAAGATGATTTTGCTTTTTACTCACCTAGGTGGCAGGAAATTTATGTTTTCTGTGTTTATTTCTAATTGTTGGCATTGTGGACAATTAATGTTGTCTGTACTGTTTATACTTTTGGAATCTGAGAATGTCTTTGTAGTCTTTGTAATAGGCACAACAGCAGTATTTATGTTGTTGTTCAGTCACTCTGTCATGTCTGACTCTTTGCAACCTATTGGACTGCAGCAAGCCAGACCTCTCTGTCCCTCACCATCTCCCAAAGTTTGTCCAAGTTCATGTCCATTGCATCGGTGATGCTGTCCAGCCATCTCATCCTCTGATGCCCTCTTCTCCTTCTGCCCTCAATCTTTCCCAGAAGCAGGGGCTTTTCCCATGAGTCGGCTGTTTGCATTAGATGACCAAAATACTGGAGTTTCAGCTTTGGCATCAGTCCTTCCAACGAGTATCCAGGGTTGATTTCCCTTAAGATTTACTGGTTTGTTCTCCGTGCTGTCCAGGGGAATCTCAGGAGTCTTCTACAGCACCGTAAGTATTTATATTTATATAACATGTGCAATATAATATCATATACATGTATATTAATATATAAAACATTGTCCCTCAAGAATAGAGAATGTTCCTCTTTTCAAGCACTCCTGAAACATTCACAAAAATTTATACTATTGCTTATTATTTTTTAACATATTACAACTGCCATGGGATGAAAGAGGTTCGATAATAACTTCTGAAACTAATGTGTATCTCCTTGCACTTTCTGTAGTTTCTGCTTTATGAATGTGATGCTATAAATAGATATATTTCTATCTTCATTTTAAAAATAGCACCTGTTTAAAAGCACCCTTTTTGAACTAATTAAATATTTTTGGTCCTGAATTCAATATTATCTAATATTAAGAACATAGTGTTAGACCCTGCTGATCTAGTGGCCTGTGTGCCATAACTACTGGGCCTGTGCTTTAGAGCCTGTGAGCCACACATACTGACCTGGAATGCCACAACTACTGAAGCCCATGCGCCCTATAGCCTGTGCTCTGCAACAAAAGATGCCATTGCAATGAGAAGACTTGTACCTCAACTAAAGAGTAGTCCCTGCTCACTGCGTCTAGAGAAAGCCCACACACAGCAGTGAAGACTCAGCACAGACAAAAGAAAAAGTGTTATAACTACTGCTTTAGAAAACCATGTATCCTTTAAAGAAATTAGAAATGAAACTGAAAAATTATATTTAAAGAGTTTTTCATATTAACCCACATATTTACCATTTCCTGTGCTCTTTATTTATTCCTGTGGACTTCAGTTACAATCTGTTATCATTTCCTTTCTGTATGAAAGACATCCCTGGGGCTTCCCTGGTAGCTCAGCAGTAAGGAATCCACCTGTCAGTAACAGGAGACAGTTTCGATCCCTGGTCTGGGAAGATCCCACATGCTCTGGAGCGACTAAGCCCATGCACCACAACTGCTGAGCCCATGCTCTAGAGATCAGAAACTGCAACTACTGTTTCCTTGCCCTGCAACTACTAAAGCCCGCGCACCCAACAGCCCATCATGCTCAGCAACAAGAGAAGCCATTGAAATGAGAAGCCTGTGCACTGCAACTAGAGAGTAGCCCCCGCTCACCACAACTAGAGATAAGCCCATGCAGCAACAAAGACCCAGCATAGCCAATAAATAAGCAAATAAAGTTATATTAAAAAGACATCCTTTAGTATTTCTTACAAGGCAATCAGCTAACAACAAATTCTCTTCGTTTTTGTTTACCTGGGACTGCCTTTACTTTCATTTTTGAGGGATAGTTTTGTTACCTATAAAACTTTTGACAGTATTCCCCAGCACTTTGAATATGTCATCCCACTGCCTTCTGACTATCATTTTTCACATGATAAATCAGCCACTAATCACATTGCCACTCTTCTACACATTATCAGTTGTTTTTCCCCTGATGATTTCAAGAGTTTCTCCTTGCCTTTCAACAAACTGACCATGATGTGGACAGATGTTTAACTTTGGATTTGTTGAGATTTTTGTTTGTGTAGACCAATGTTTATCCACAAATTTGGGATGCTTTTACCCTTTACCTCTCCAAGTACTTTTTCTGGACCTTTATCTCTCTTACTTCCTGTCTGCACTCCCTTTACATGCATGTTGAAATTTATGATGGTGTCCCACAAGTCTTCACGTCTTTGTTTATTTTCTTTTTTCAATTGTCATACTTTAAAGTGTCATTATAGCAGAACAGATGCAGCCTAGCATAAAGGGAAAGAGCTTGACTGGGATCAAACTTTGTGAATTCAGGTCTACATACCACCACTTACTGACTGTGTGACCTTAAGCAATTTACTTGGTTTCTCTTTACCTCAAATTCCTCATCTATAAATTGGAAATACAAATAGTGCTTACCCTATAGCATAGTTTGAGAATTAATTGAGATCATATGTATGAAGTGATTAGAACACAGTTTGTCATAAAGGAAGCACCCAGTTACTCTTTGCTATTATTATCTCTGCTGAAATAGGATTTTGGTTATCACCAACAGGTATAGTCAGAAATTAGCTTTGTAACTGAAGCCTGGAATCTGGTGTAAAAGGGATAAGCCCCTTGTACATGACCCTTTCAGCAATCCTTTCTAAGTTTCCCTTTGTTCCCTCAGTATATCTGGGTTTCTCTATTGTTTTTTCTAATTTACATTATAGTCACATTATATTATACATTATACATTAACACTCAGCTCACTTGGTAAAAACTTTAACATATGACACAGATTTTTCTGGCCCCCTGCTCTCTGGAAGGCCTGGACCTTGATTCTCATGCCTACAGGTGCTAGTTGTCATTGGGCTCTGACTCACACTAACAACTCATAATCATATCACTCTATGTATTAAATAATAAGCATTGTTTCTGTAGTAAAGTACCCACTCCTCTACCTTTCCAGCCCACGATACTGGACCCTTGTATATGACTCTTACATATTTGAACTCAAGTTTGTTAAAATTCCTTGAGACAGTGGATTTGGTCTGGGGTCGCCCATCTCATGGAGTACAGCCCAGTAAACACACCAGCAGCCCAGGTTCCAGTTCTTACTAGTCCTGGCCCTCTTCCTCCTATTGGCTCAGAGTCTTGAACACCTCCTTTACCATGGGTCACCACTTCTCAGTCCTGTTTCTGCACTGACTGCCAAGTAGTTACGGCTATAATATTTGGTCAAATCAGAGTGTCAGTGGAATGATCTAGAAACAGTATTCTGAGAATTTCTAGTTAACTACTAATGTGGCATTGAGACAAACCCAGGTGAACTAAACAGATCAAATTTTCTAGTCCATATGGTCAGCCTAGGCTAAGTCTAGGCAAAGATGAAGATTTTCCAGTGCCCTCTCTCCACTCTCCAAACTTGTATGCAACTCATATGTTTCCCAAAGAATGTGACTCTCAGAAGTTTTCCAATGACAACTAACGGCTCTTTGCACTTTACAAAGCACTTACACAAATATATTTCATTCAATCATCACAATAACCTTGTGATCTAGGTGAAGTCACATGATTATTCCCATTACAGAGATAAGGAAACAAATTTGGATTGCATAAAGTTATGAACTCTTTTGGGTGTAGAACTGAGGTTACAAACTAATTCCTCTTGCTTTCAACTCATTGAGATTTTCAGAGTGTGTTTCATGAAGCAGTAGTACCATAGGAAATGCTGTGATTAATAAGTTTAGGAAATGGTGAAGATTTTGTCACCATAAAAATCTCCAGGAAACCCTGAAATAAATAAATCTGGTTAAGTTTATTTTTCACAGTACTTCTCACACTTATCTGACCAACCCCACTTTTTTGTCTAATAACTATAAACATGCCATAGAATTTTAGGAAACATTGCTCTACATCAAGCTGCCTTACCAGAAAGTCACAGAAGGCCAAATTGAGTGAGCCTAGGGGATTCTTGGAGGGTCATACTGCTCTGAGCAACCTCCAGCCTTTTACCAAATACTTCCTCTATTGAAAATGATCCCTGTCTGCAAGTAAAAAGGGACTCTGGTGACAGGAAAAGTGGACTATTAAGATGAGGACAAGGAACAAAAATCTAAATGCATACATGTATTTACTACAAGATCAGGATATTTCCTAAAGTGGCCCTAACTCAGTGTTTTTCAGAATGGAGTTTACAATAGCACATATGCATCAGAATAATCTAGGAAATCTTGTGGCCATAAAGATTCTGAGATAACACTCAGACCTGTTGAAACAGAGTATCTGGGAATAGGGCCCAGGAATCTGCATTTTAATAACCCTACAAGGTGATTTCGCCATGATTAGAATCTGAGAAGCACAGCCTAAGGTAGTCAACAACAGATGTGAGATACTTTTCCAATTAAATCAAAGTCACGAACCAAAGTGAAAATGACCTGAGATGTATCCAGTAGGGGACTATTTGGTTCCATGGTAAATAACCACATCTCAGTAAGACCAGCCTTCCTGGGGAAGACTATTCCATGGTCTATCAGATCTCTTCATTAGGGAACTTCCCTAGTATTCCATCTAAGTAGCTTTCCTTAATTTGATCCTACTCCCATGTTTTATACAAAGCAAGTGCAGCAGTTATACTCAATAAACAAAAATGCAATATAAATGCCATTTCAGGCTCATTTTTCCACCCAATTACTCTCAAGTGGCCACATCTCTCAACAAAGTGAGGGTCAACCTAACTGTCCAAGGCAAGCTGAAGTCTCAAATCTTGATTTGGATGAGTAGTGCCATATTCAGAGTCAAGTGTGCAGCCATCAATGGCCCCATTCTTGCAAACAGATGGTATTCTCACAGCTTCTCGGCCACATTACAAAAATTGGGACTCAGAGGGCTGTTCAAGATGGAGGCACTTAAGGAAATTGGAATGTGACCATAACTACCGACTCAGTTATAAATGCTGTGATTTCTTGGCTTTGGGAAAAAGACCACAAACAGGATAACATCAGTATCATGACAATCAAATAGAATAAGCCAAAGTAGCAGGAGAGATTTGGATAGCACATCAGGAAATACCTGCTGACTATCTAGATTATTAGGAATGGCAACAAGCTGCCAAGATAGGCTGTATGGTATCGTTGAGGTCATTAAAAATAGAAATACAATCTTCCAAGAAGATTTCCTGCCCAGGAACAAGTGGGTAAACAAGATGGCCTTTTCAGATTAGAATAAAGATTTTAATGAGTATTCAGATGTATTTAGAGAACGGTGCTCTGTAGAACTGAAAAAAAGCTCTTCAGAAGAATAAATAATGCATTTAGAGATCATCTGAAAAATTTCAACAGATTTTCCTGGGAATACCTTGGTTTCAGAGTAACTGGGAAAGACTTCAGCAGATTGGTACATCTAAAATAATTAAAATAATTAACTGTCTAAATCCGATACACCCCATCATCTCTACATGCACACACACACATTATATACATATGTATATACATGTGCATGTATGCTTGGAGTTTGAAGGCTATAACACTAGGAAGTTTTAGTCTGGAATACTTGGCAAGTTATTTGACCTAAAATTGCAATAACAATCAATAGTAATCCTGCCTACAAATAATAATAATTCTTTGGAATCATCTCTGAAATAGCCCAGACATCTGTTATTTTGAGGTCACATTTGTGTTGACCTGCTTAGATCCTGGGTGATAAAGAATGTGATCATTTCAGATACTGTCAGGCCCACAGTTTCCATCACAGAGAGAAGCTGTGACTGGGAGAACCTGCAAAACATAGGCTCTCAATTGGACTGCCTGAGCTCAAACCCCAGTTCCACTGCTTATTATCTGCATAAGCCTGAACAATTTTTCAACGCCCTGAAGTCTCAGTTTTATCATATATGAAGTGAGATAAATGCAATGACAAATACAACATTGGGATCAAATGAATTCAGTAGAAATATTCATGTAAAACATTAAATGCACCAAATAAACATTCAATAGGTAGTTAAAGTTGATCTTATTGTTAAGAACTATAAGTAAATCATGAGTCCCTTCACTCTAATTCTCCAGATAATCCCTGACATTGTATGATAAATTTATGAGGAATCAGTCTGCAAAATAAAGCAGACCTTCAGGAATCATAAGAAATGCTTCTTTCATTTCCTGAAACTTCAGGCTGTCAAGAAACAAAAGAGACAAGGAATTATGTGCTGCTTATAGATCGTGGGAACCAAAAACCAGCAAAATAAAAGAGTAAGAACAATAAGATGTTTGTGATCTGAAGCAAAATTTGTCCAGTCAGGGCTTTAACCATCCAATACAAACTCGATACAGTTAATAAACTCTTATA
Source organism: Odocoileus virginianus (assembly GCF_023699985.2). Lineage (NCBI taxonomy): Eukaryota > Metazoa > Chordata > Mammalia > Artiodactyla > Cervidae > Odocoileus > Odocoileus virginianus. The sequence goes on from NC_069686.1 coordinate 19,701,205, forward strand.
AGGGAAGGCAGATGTTTTGTGAAATACATGGCTATTGGTGGCCCAGCCTTGAGGAACATAAGGGAGGACGAATTGAATAATGTTGAGTAATATAGCATAGTGTGTTCAATTTATATATTCTAATACCAAGATTCACCCCCAGCACAAGGTGCTTTTCTTTCAACACTTCCCATTCTAGGACTTCTTAACTCTCAACTAACCCAAATGTGACACTTCCATTAGGGTTTTCCTCTCCCCATAGCCATTCAAAGATATTTTGCTTAAAATACATTGGTCTTTACATGAACATTCACTCATTCATTCATTCAGTACTGCTTAATTGAGTACCTACAAGCAAAATATAAAGCTGAACTTAGAGCTGAGGTTGACGTATGTATGTACGTATATGTATATGTGTGTATATGTGTGTGTGTGTGTGTGTGTGTGTGTTATATATTCCCCCTTTCGTAGCTATATTTTCTGTCCCTAACAAGATAAAGATCAAGTGAAAGATTTTAAGACAGAGCAACACAACTAAGTAAATTTAGGGGAAGGAAATGCAACGACTGGGGTGAGCGAGTAAATGGCACACTAGCCTGTCTGCAAGAGATGTCTGTCACTAGACAGGGTTAAAGTAGGGAGGAAAGCACACTTCATAGGGAGGAATGCAACTTCAACTTTCTCCTCAGAATCTCTTTGTGGTGAGTTCATGATAAATTCAGTTGGATGAACACATGAATTAATGAAATAGAGCCTATTTAACCTCCATTCAGGAAAATGGGCATATCAGGTCCTGGCTCAAGGTTATTGAGGCCTTCCAGGATGAAGTACTTGACAGAATCCAGTCACAGTACCAATTCTAAGCTGCACATTAAATAAGCATAATAAAGATGTGAGTTTGGAGGTGAATGGCCAGCAGGAGGTTACTTTTCTGGAAACGGCATGTGAGGTGGGGAGTAGGGGAAAGGAGGAGAAACAGTAGGGAAGGCACACAGCCCCCTCCTTCCCCTCTTACCCATCAGGCTTCTGGTTTACTAAAACTCAAACAGACCCCTGTTTTCTCTCCTGGGCCAGTATGAATGGCAGTAATTATCCACTCTAGTCACAAGGCAGTGCTGGCTCCCATCTCCTTGCAATTTTGAGCAGCGTGTGCGCGTGTGTTTACCCACTACTATTGAGGGGTGGAAAATAGATTACAATTACATTCTGGCTGGCTTTTGAAGACTTGATAGACAGCTGGAAAGAAATCTTTCCTGCAGCTGGCGGGATGAGAGGGTGGCCAGGAGGCAGGCGTGGAGAGAGGAAGAGAGGCCTTGTCAGGAGAGGAGGGAACAATGCAACACGGACTCAGTACATTTTCAGAGGAGTATTTTTTAAAAGATTAGGGTTGCTAATATTAAAAATGAGTCTGGGGTCCAGGTGGCTAGTAGCACATATGTGGGAAGGAGGTCCCTCTCAGGAACATTCTGAGTGTTCATTTCCAAAGATGCTGTCACTGGATCATACAGCAGCAAGATCAGACTTGGACAAGGCTGGCCCTGAGGATGGGTGCAGCCCACACTCTGAGTCAAAGGGCTCAGCTGGACATTTCTCCCTCTGCATCTGGAATCACTTTTCTAGGTTACAACTGATACGATTCCCCAAGAGATTAGGTAAAATGATTTTTATTCCCTTCCACTCCAAACCAAGTTGTTTGTGTGTGTGTGTGTGTGTGTGTTTTTTCTTTTTAAGTATTGGGGTGGGAGGAAGAGAGTGGGGAAGTCTCAGTTACTTCCTGAGCACTAAATGCCCAGATGCTGGAGGACAGGGAAGCCTGGCATGCTGTATGCAGTCCATGGGATAGAAAAGAGTCGGACATGGCTTAGTGACTGAACAGCAACAAAGGCTGCCATATGTACTATCTACCCAGCCCATGTAATCCCAACCACTTCACTGAGAGGGAACTCTCATTTTATAGGGGAGGAAAGTGAAGTTCAGAGACGTGAAGCACAAGGATGTTCAGGGACAGAGTGGGCAGCCCCAACAGGGTCATTTCAAAGTTAGTCTCCCAGCACAGGGCAATACTGAGTCTTTATCTGGTTGGTCACAGCACCCACAGTGCTCTGTGGTTTTTCTGAAACATTATCTCCCAGGCCATAGAACCTATTAAAGGTTGATAGGGTGAACTTCTTACCCTGTTATTGAGGAATTGTTGGTCAGAGTGTGGAACACAGGAACAGGCAGGTACAGACCAGAAGAGAATAAGAAAGGTTCCACACCCCAGGTCTGGTTCTGAGAAAAGAGCTTATGGTTGGGGCATGGAAAGACAAGGGTGGGAGCTGCAGGAGGAGTACAGGGGACAGTCATGAGTAGGGCAGGTCTCTGGAAAGAAGGGCAAAGCTGAACTGCAAACACAAACTCAGTCTACTTTCCAGCCTGCCTTGGCCAGGGTTTTGTCTGTGGTCCCACACACATCCACCCTAGACCACACCAGCAATTCTGTCCCTACAACTTGGAGAACTTTCATGTAAGTGTCCACTATGACCTCACTCTCACAAGGTCATCACAAGGGAGGTCTTTTGAATATATGAAGACCACAGGTATATCTTAGTTGGAGCTGGTTCAATGAGTCAGACAGCCTCAAACAAACCCGAGTCTCCAGAAATAAAGGTATAAGAATTGTCATACATTCCTCAGATTACAGGAGACCTTGTTAGTCTTCCTTAATCTGCTTGGAGTATCTCCTAATAGAAGTGTACCTTAAGCCACCTACACATAAAAATAAGTGATTAAAATGAAAATTAAAAATGTCCTGCTTTGGCACAGCTGGCCCGCGGCTGACCTTTCTCCTGACACACTGCAGGGTGTGCAGGGCGCATTTTACAGACCGAATGAGCAGGATGTGAGGTTTCACTTAGGGCCTGAATGAGAACTGTTCATTCCTATCTTGTTTCCGGCTTCCTTTGGATAAGAACTGATAGATTTGGTTAAGGGGAATGAAGGGGAAGGACAAATACCTCTTCACTTGCTAGTGGTTATCCTCTAGGCTAAATGCAATATATCTATGGTATGTTATCCAATCAATGTCAATTAGTGGGAACAGTGGAGGGGGCAATGCTAATATATTTGTTACTCTTTTTAGTTGTGCTTTTAGATACTCAGTAGTCTAGGTTCTGCAATTCCATAGTGGTTAAGAAAATAAATACAATGGTTACATCACAAATGAAATATAGATAGCACTCCTATGTATAGTTTACATACATTTGCAGATATGTGGGTATAAAATCCCCACTCCACATAAGGTACTGGGGAACGTGCCAGCTTTAAGTGTAACCAGAATTCAGACAATAATTGTAGGTGAACATGGACCTCAAATTTCAGGTAGACAAGATTTCCCTGGCTGACAGATGGAAGTGATTTCAGCAGGCCTCTAATCTCCAGAGAAGGTGGTTAGCACAGTAGTCTGCAGAAACCACCTGCAGGGGCCAAGTAAATATTCAGAAAGTCTCCTGTATCCTTAGCTAATGGCAAAAATAAACATTTCCACATTTTCCCATCAGCCTTCTAGGCAGGGTTTGCCTTGATAGCATTTTGCTTATTGATTTAGATCAAAATTAGATCACACTTTAAAAACTGGTTTACTAACCACCTCCTTTGTCAATGGGATTGGAACTCTTCCCTAAATGTGAGACAACACCTATCCACATTTGGTCAGGGATTTCTTTGTTCAGTAACACACTAACCAGGGATGGTAAGCTCCTACTGAAGGCAAGGGGTCGTTAAATACCAGAGGTACCATCCTTGTACTCCACCTGCTTACAGATTAATCACAGGTAAGTAAATAAGCCATTACAAAATGTTGTCCAGGGGTCCCAGCTGGATGAGTCAGAGAAGGATGCTGGGTCGAATTTTGACTCCCTGCTATCACTTCATCCTATCCCAGACTGGTTTTAAAAGTAATTAGCATCATGAAATCACAGCAAACCCTAACTACTCCCAGAAACACTTGTGACTGTGAAAAAAACTGAAAATATAAAAAAATGTGCATCTTAAAACACTTGTTATGTGAGTGATAGAAAGGATGGAGAAGAAAGTATGCAAAGGAATGAAACAGCCTTAGCTGAAAGACAAAGATAATTATGTGCCAGAAGAATATTGAAAAATAAGAACAAAGTTAGGAGACTCATACTTTTAGGTTTCAAAACTTACTACAAAGCAATGATAATCAAAACAAAACAGTGTGGTACTGGCATAAGGACAGATACATAGGCATAGAATAATAAACCTGTATATCTATGGCTGATTGATTTTCAACAAGGGTGCCAAGACCATTCAATGGGGAAAGAACAGTCTCTTCCACAAATAAGGCTGGGACAAATATCCACATGCAAAAATAATGAAGTTAGATCCATACTTCACAACATATACAAAAATTAACAAATGAATGCACAATCTAAATTTAAGAACTAAAACCATCAAGCTCTTAGAAGAAAACAAAGAAGTAAATATTCATGACTTTGGAATTGGCAATGGATTCTTAGATATGACACTACAAGCACAATCAACAAAAGGAAAGAATAGATGAATTGTGCTTTGAAGGACATCATCAACAAAGTAAAAACACAACCTACAGAATGGGAAGAAATATTTCCAACTTATATATCACATAAGGACCTAGTATCCAGAATATATTTTTTAAAAAAACTCTTGCAACTCAACAATAAAAAGATAAACAGGTAAAAGATGGGCAAAAGTATTGAATAGACATTTTCCCAAAGAAAATATACAAATGGCCAGCAACCACATGAAAATAAGTTCAACGCCGTTAGTCATTTGGAAAATGCAAGTCATAACCACATTAGGTACCACTTTAGACCCACTAGCATGGCTATAATACTTTTAAAATACTAAATAACAAATGTTAGAGGGGATGTTGAGAAACAGAAATCATATAGGAATGTTGTTGTGTTGTGCTAAGTCGCTTCAATCGTATCCAATTCTTCGTGACCTCATGGATTACAGCCCACCAGGCTCCTTTGTCCATGGGATTCTCCAGGCAAGAACACTGGAGTGAGTTGCCATTTTCTCCTCTAGGGGATCTTCCCCATCCAGGGATCAAACCTGTGTCTCTTATGTCTCTTGCATTGGCAGGCAGGTTCTTTACCACTAGAAGCCTGGGAAGCCTTATTTTTATTTCACTTTGCAGATTTTTTTTTTTTTAAACAAATTGACAGTTTGAGGCAACAGTGCACTTTTCCAATGACATTTGTTCAATTTGTGTCTCTATGTCACATTTTGGTAACTTTCACAATATTTCAAAGTTTTTCATTATTGCGATTTGTTATGGTGAACTGTGATCTGTGTTCTTTGATGCAATTATACAACTGCAGTTGTTTTAAGGCATGACAAACCATGTCCACATAAAATGATGAACTTATAATCCATAAATGTTGTGTGTGTTCTGACTACTCTATCAACTAGCCATTCTCTCCCTCTCCTTGGCCCCCTCTATTCCCTGAGACACAACAATATTGAGATTAGGTCAATTAATAACCCTACAATGGCCTCTAAGTGTTCAAGTGAAAGGAAGAGTTGTATGTCTCTCATTTTAAATCAAAAGCTAGAAATGTTTAAGCCTAGTGAGGAAGGTATGTGGAAAGCTGAGCTAGGCCAAAGGCTAGGCCTCATGTGCCAAATGGTTACCCAGGTTATGAATGCAAAGGAAAAGTTCTTGAAGAAAATTAAAAGTGAGTATTTGAATGATAAGAAAGTGAAACAGCCTTATTGCTGATATGGAGAATTTGACTGGTCTGGTTCAAAGATCAAACCAACTACAACATTTCCTTAAACCCAAACCTAATCCAGAGCAAGGACTTAAATCTCTTCAATTCTATGAAGGCTGAGGTAAGGAAACTGCAGAAGAAAAGCTTGAAGCTAGCAGATGTTGATTCATAAGGTTTAAGGAAGAGCCATCTCCATAACACAGACATGCAGGGTAAAGCAGCAAATGCAGATATAGAAGCTGCAGCAAGTTATTCACAGGATCTCACTGAGATAATCAATGAAGGTGGCTGCACTAAACAATAGATTTTCAATGTAGACGAATCAGCCTTCTAGTGCAAGACACCCTCCAGGACTTTCATAGCTAGAGAAGACTTTCATGGCTAGATGTCACCTCTAACACATTTAAATTTGTCTTCCCTTCTAAAAGAACTAGTTCATTTAGTTGGTTTTGGTGTTGTCTTTCTTGTATGTTGCGGAAAAGAGGAGTGTGATAACCTAATTGAGAAAGGTCTAAAGGAACGTGAGAAGGGATCATTAACCATAATACAGAATTAAGCTGGTATTTTTAATACATCAAAGAATAAAAGGATTCTTGAGAGAAAGGTGAGAACTGAAATCAACTTGAGTATCTAAACCCAGCCCCTTGGATTCTGAAGCCCAGAGACTCATACCCACACCTACAGGATGCCCAGCACTAAAGACCCTATTTGAGATCAAGAAAAAGGAAGCATGATCCTTACACAAGTTAAGATTGTTGTGGGAGCAGTGATTTTTGCACTTCCGCTGATGCAAATCTTGGCATGGAGAGCATGCTCTATTCCCACCAAGCCCAGGGAGACACCTTTGTGCAGACACAAAGAAGAGAGGTACTCATGTCTCAACTTCAGCAACATGACTACAAAAATAATTACAGGAGGCAACGGCTTCTTTGATTTTTGCTTTCAGGTTTCTGAATGCCAGAAAGGCCTCCAAAGGGCACCACCTACAGCAATTACAGCATCCCCTTCCAATGTTACAGGAATAGAACATTCACACTTTCTCAGAAACGGAGAATAGTCTATTATTACTGAATGTTCTGAGACAATGGGGTTCAATAGGGCAAACAAAAGACTTTGGAAATAGGAGGCCAGTACATTCAAAGCATTGCCTTAGCCATTTGCTCAATAGTATCTATTGAGTACTTACTATGAACCAAAGCAAGCACATAAGAGAACTACTTCCCACTTTCAGCTGAGACAAACCATTCCTTCCACCTGTGAAGCAGTGTCTTGCCCTAACACTTTAAGGCCGTGTGGGGAGATGGGGAGCCTAAATTCAATGACTTGAATCTGACAGCTTTAGAGAGTCATACATACCATTGATATGCAATGAATTCTCTATCATATTGACAATAGGAAGAAAGTTACCTTGGGAAGAACAAAGTCTCACTGAACAGATCATTTTAATTAAAGGCATAATTCACCATGTTTCTGAGCACCCTATTCTGTAGTGAAAGTATATATGCCTTTCCAAGTCAGCGGTCAAGAAAAAAGCAATGTCATGATCAACCTAAAGTAAAAGACCTGGTAAATCACAGGGACTTTGAAATGGAAGAAAAATTTGTGAATGAATGAGTATAAAATAAATGTTTTCCCCATTTCTGTTTGCCTGAGAACACACAGAGCTACTTGCAAAAAATAAAATACATAATAATTAAAAAAACAGTATTTTAAAATAGGTTATTCAAATGCACGAAATGTACATGGGTACCTAATGATTCTTCATGTAGTAAGATGAATCACAGACCCAACCTGAGAAAAACCTGGATTATTCATTTTCTCCCAAATGATCACCATGTTGTCACTTGGTATCCAGACTTGCAACGGCAGATGGGCTAATATGGGGTCAGAACTACAGAAGTCCTCTCTTCTCAAATGAGGACCAAATCCCTGGCCCTTGGATCATGAATGTGGTGCTCCAGCCAATTGAACTCGACTTGACAAGGATATTTGGAAAATCACAAGCGAAACTAATGGCCAGTAACTAGTCACTGTCTGATAACCTGTATTTCCAAGGTTAGACTGAACTTAAACTCCTCCACAATACTCCACCCACACACACGCACTTAAACCATGTATGTATATCCATGGAGTTCCATAAATAGGTTATTTATATCCATAAAATAATGAAGAAAACCTTCACATAGCTCTGACTTGAAGTTCTAACTACTGTGGAAGCATGTCTAAAACAGTCATGTGAAACTGCCATATGCAAATATTCTGTGATACTTTTCCCATTGAGAGGTGAGGTCTATGCTCCTATTAAGTAGTGGGATCGGTACCCTAACCCCTTAAATCTGGTCTAGTTCTATAACTGCTCTGATCAACAAACTCTTACAAAAGTGATGTAGTGCCAGTTTCAGAAACCAGACCTTAAAAGAATGGTAGCCTTCACTTCCTGTCTCTTGCAACGCTTGCTTGTAGAGACTTGAACAGCCATGTAGCCTAACAACCCTGCTGGAGAGATCACATGCCTAAGGAGAGGGGTCCAATTGAGCCCAGACTTCCAGACATTTCCACCAAGGCACAAGCCATGCAAGTGAAGCCATCTTGGACCTACAGACTGGACCAGAAACCAGCAGAATGCCACTGGGTGACCTCAGTTTATGTCAGAGTGAAATGAAAGAATCACTCATCTGAACTCTGCCCACATTTCTAACCCCAAATCTTGAAAAGTAATAAAATGTTTGGTTTCTTTATCCCATGAAGGTTTGGGGTAATTTGTCACACAGCAACAAATATGTAAAACAAAAGCTTACAGGATTTTGGAGCTGTGACTACTTGAGTGAAGGGCATAGGGAAAAGTTTCCTAGCAAGGTATTTAGTAGACAGAGGGAAGCCTGTATCTTTTTCCCTCCATTATTACTAAAGACTTGGTATAATGCTTGGTGACAAGGTTAGGAAACTAGAAGTGCAAGGGTTGGATAAGGACTACATAATCTAAAGGAAACCACCTCTTACAGTAACATTGTTGCATCCTAACATGAATAGTTTCTGGAAGAGTAAAAGTGGAAAAATAGCCAGAAATATTTGGGGGGGAAAAGTGAGGATTCATACTACCAGCTAAAAAAAAATATACCTTAAAGTAATGAAAACAGTATGGTACTGCTTTAAACACAGAATAGAAAGGGCAGAAACAGACCCATGTATATATGCTTTTGAGTGTGGGATAAATAGATATTCCAACCACTGAGAAAGGATGAACCATTCTTCATAGTGGTAGAGAATGGTGGCTGTGTCCTACAGTATTAAGACCATAGGTTATTTGTATTTAATAAATCTAATTACATTCCTACTTGAATTAATCATAAGTTCCAGATGGACTAAAAATCTAAATATTTCTATTATTTATTGTTGCTTTGTTGTTTTTCAGTCACTAAGTCATGTCCAATTCTTTGGGACCCACTGGACTGTAGCATGTCAGGCTCCTCTGTCCTCCACTATCTCCTGGAGTTTGCTCAAATTCATGTCTATCAAGTCAGTGATGCTATTTAACCATCTCATCCTCTGGAGTCCTCTTATCCTTTTGTCTTCAATCTTTCCCAGCATCAGGATCTTTTCTATAAGTCAGCTCTTTGCATCATGCAGCCAAAGCATTACAGCTTCAGCTTCAGGATCCCTCTTTCCAGTGAATATTTCTTTAGGATTGATTAGTTTGATCTCCTTGCTGTTCAAGAGACTCTCAAGAGTCTTCTCCAGCATCACAATTTGAAAGCATCAATTCTTCAGCCCTCTGCCTTCTTTATAGTCCAACTCTCACATCTATACATGACTACTAGAAAAACCATAGCTTTGACTAGACCAACTTTTGTTGGTAAAGTGATGTCTCTGCTTTTTAATATGCTGTCTAAAAGTTTGGTATACCTTTCCTTCCAAGGAGCAAGCGTCTTTTAATTTCATGGCTGCAGTCACCATCTGCAGTGATTTTGAAGCCCAAGAAAATAAAATGTCACTGTTTCCACTTTTTCCCCTTCTATCTGCCATGAATTGGTGGGTAGGACCAGATGCCATGATCTTAGTTTTCAAATGTTGAGCTTCAAGCCAGTTTTTTCACTCTCCTCTTTCACCCTCATCAAGAGGCTCTCAGTTCCTCTTCACTTTCTGCCATTAGAGTGGTGTCATCTGCAGACCTGAGGCTGCTGATATTTCTCTTGGCAATCTTGATTCCAACTTGTGATTCATCTAGCCTGGCATTTCCATGATGTACTCTGCATATAAGTTAAAAGGCAAGATGACAATATACAGCCTTGTCATATTCCTCTCCTAGTTTTGAACCAGTCCATTGCTCCACGTCCAGTTCTAACTGTTGCTTCTTGACTTGCATACAAGTTTCTCAGGAGACAGGTAAGATGGTCTGGTATTTCCATTTCTTTAAGAATTGTCCACAGTTTGTTGTGATCCACACAGACAAAGGCTTTATTGTAGCCAGTGAAGCAGATGATTTTCTGGAACCCCCTTGCTTTCTGCATGATTCAATGAGTGTTGGCAATTTGATCTCTGGTTCCTCTGCCTCTTTGAAATCCAACTTATACAACTGGAAGTTCTTGGTTCACAGGTTACTGAAGCCTAGCTTCAAGGATTTTGAACATAACCTTATTAGCATGTAAATGAATGTAATTATACGGTAGTCTGAACATTCTTTGAAATTGCTCTTCTTTAGACTTGAAATGAAAACTCTCTTCCAGTCCTATGGCTGTTGCTGAGTTTTCAAAATTTTCTAATATATTGATTGTAGCACTGTAATAGCATCATCTTTTAGGATTTGAAATAGTTCAGCTGGAATTCCATCACCTCCACTAGTTTTGTTTGCAGTAATGCTTCCTAAAGCCACTTGACTTCACACTTCAAGATGTCTGGCTCTAGGTGAGTGATCTCACCATCATGGTTATCTGGGTCATTAAGACCTTTCTTATATGGTTCTTCTCTGTATTCTTGCCACCTCTTCTTAATCTTTTCTGTGACTGTTAGTTCCTTGCCAATCCTGTCCTTTTTCATGCCCATCCTTGCATGAAATGTTGCCTTGATATCTCTAATTTTCTTGAAGAGCTCTCTAGTCTTTCCCATTCTACAGTTTTATTCTATTTCTTTGCATTGTTCATTTAAGAAAGCCTTCTAATCTATCCGTGCTATTCTCTGGAATTCTGCATTCAGTTGGGTAAATCTTTCCCTTTCTCTTTTGCCTTTCACTTCTCTTTTTTCCTCAGCTTTTTGTAAAGCCTCCTCAGACAACCACTTTGTCTTCTTGCACTTCTTTTTTGGGGGGGATGATTTTGGTAACTGCCTCCCGTACAATGTCATGAACCTTCATTCATAGTTCTTAAGACACTCTGTCTACCAGATCTAATCTCTTGAATCTATTCACCACCTCCACTATATAATCATAAGGGATTTGACTTAGGTCATACCTGAATGGGCAGGGCTTCCCAGGTGGCTCAGTAGTAAAGAACCCATCTGCCAATGAAGGAGACACAAGTTCAATCCCTGGGTTGGGAAGATCCCCTGGAGAAGGAAATGGCAACCCACTCCAATATTGTTGTCTGAGAAATCCCATAGATAGAGGAGCCTGGCAGGCTCTAATCCATGAGGTAGCAAGAGTCAGACATGACTTAGTAACTAAACCATCATGGCCATACTTGAATGGTCTAGTGGTTTTCCCTACTTTCTTCAATTTAAGCCTGAATTTTGCAATTAAGGAGCTCACAATTCGAGCTACACAGTAAGCTCCAGGTCTTGTTTTTGCTGACTATATAGAGCTTCTCTGTCTTTGGCTACAAAGAACATAATCAATCTGATTTCAGAAGTGACCATCTGGTGATGTCCATGTGTAGAGTCATCTCTTGGATTGTTGAAAAGGTCTCTTGGATTGTTGAAAAGGGTGTATGCTATAACCAGTGTGTTCTCTTGACAAAACTCTATTAGCCTTCTACCTGCTTCATTTTGTATTTCAAGGCCAAACTTGCCTGTTATGCTGGGTATCTCCTTACTTCCTACTCTCGCATTCCAATCTCCCATGATGAAAAGAACATCTTTTCTTGATGTTGGTTCTAGAAGGTGTTGTAGGTCGTCAAAGAACCAGTCAGCCTCAGCTTCTTCAGTATCAGTGGTTAGGGGATAGACTTGGATTACTGTGATATTGAAAGGTTTGCCTAGGAAATGAACCAAGATCATTCTGTTGTTTTTGAGGTTGCACCCAAGTACTGCACTTCAAACTCTTCTGTTGACTATAGGGCTACTCCATTTCTCCTGAGGGATTGTTTCCAACAGTAGTAGATATAATGGTCATCTGAATAAAATTCGCCCACACCCATCCATTTTAGTTCACTGATTCCTAACAAGATGTAGAGTTCAACCTTGCCATCTCTGACTTGACAACATCCAATTTACCTTGATTCATGGACCTAACATTCCAGGTTCCTATGCAACATTGTTCTTTACAGCATCAGACTTTACTTTCACCACCAGACACGCCAGACACATCTGAGTGTCGTTTCCACTCTGGCCCAGCTGCTTCATTCTTTCTGAGCTATTAGTAATTGCCCTCCACTCTTTCCCAGTAGCATACTGATACTTTCTAACCTGGGGGGATTCATCTCCCAGCGTCATATCTTTTTGCCTTTTCATACTGTTCACGGGGTTCTTGCCACAAGAACATTGGAGCCGGTTACCACTTCCTCCTTCAAGGGACTACATTTTGTCAGAACTCTTCACTATGACCCGTCATCTTGGGTGGCTCTGAACAGCACGGCTCACAGCTTCATTTAGATACACAAGCCCCTTTACCACAACAAGGCTGTAATCCATGAAGAAGATTATCTAAATACAAGACCCTAAATGTAAAGAATACTTTTAAAATTTTGAGATAGGAAAGAGCTTCATCAGGAGCATGATATAAAATTTAAAGCTATCAATGAAAAACTTGACAGATTAAACTACAGTAAAATTTCAAATTCTATACAGAAAAAGATACATTAAGCAAAATTAGAAAGACAAAAGAAACCTTGGGGAAAAAATACCTGTGATACATGAGTCAAAGGGTTAAGACCCATAATATATTATAAGCATATACAAATTTCTAAGAAAATATAAAAATCCCAATACAAAACTGGATGAAAAACATCAACAAGCAATTCACTTCAACGGAGTGCAAGTGGCCAAAATCATCCAGAAATATGTTCAAACCTACCCATAATTGGAGTAGTGAAAATAAATAATTTTACCTACCATGTTGAAAGGAATTTTGATGATTAACAATATCCAGTGTTAATAAAATGTAGGGAGATGGGTATTCTCACACAGTCAGAGGAAAATATAAATGGACACAGCCATCTTTTAAAACAACCTGGCAATATGTGTTAATATTAAAAAATAAATGTATCTTTTGAGTCACAGGCTCCATTTTCTATTATCTATCTCACAGAAATACAGTTACACAGATATACACATAATGATATTCACAGAGACCTGATCTATAAGAGCAACAAAAAGAGAAACATCCAAAATGCTCATCTATAAAGGAAAAGTTAAATACTTCTATACTACAGAATACAACATAGTCATTTTAAAAGAATAGGTTGATCTATGTAAGACCTGATAAGGAAAGTTATCCCTGAGGAAATTGCTAAGTGAAAAAAATAGTAAAATACAAATGGTATGATCACATTTTGGTAAAAAAGCAAATTGACAAGAGTGTATTTGTGTATAAATATATGTTAGTATGTGCACAATAAAAATCTAGTGGTGTACAAACACATACATATATACACCAGAAAAGATAATGTCTGAGATTATATAAAATAGGCTACCTCTAATAGATTTAAATATTTAGTATTTCATAATCTTTTTAAAACAAGGACCTAAATCACAGCCCTTTTATGATAGAAAAACCAAACAATACAGTGACCAAGAAAGGTTTAGCATTGGATCAAATCATCTTCTCTTTGTAATTGCATTGTGACACCAAAACTAACTTCATCCTTGTCTCATAGTCAATACCTCCACATTTTAGCTCTTTCTCATAAAATATGTTCAACATCTGAGAGATTAACTAGCATCTAACTGTTGTGTTTGCAGGACCCATTCTCTAAAGCAGTGATCTCAAGGAGGAAGAGTGAAAATTTTAACATGACACATGCCTCATGCACTCCAGATAGTTCCCTTGCCCCTGCCATGGGCTTTTACTAGAATGAACTTCACTACTACAGAAAGTACCTTCTTTTGATAGTAGTGTATGTTATGTCTCTCAGGAGTTTGGAGGCAGGAAGGAGTTTGGGAACAACTGTTCAAAGGAGTAGTTATTTAGTCTCCTTGAAATTGCATGCTGAAATTGGGGCTGATAGATGGGCTTCCCCGATAGCTCAGTTGGTAAAAAATCCACCTGTAATACAGGAGACCCTGGTTCAATTCCTGGGTTGGGAAGATCCACTGGAGAAGGGATAGGCTGCCCACTCCAGTATTGTTGGGCTTCCCTTGTGGCTCAGTCAGTAAAGAATCTGTCTGCAATGGGGGAGACCTGGGTTTGATTTTTGGGTTGGGAAGATTCCCTGGAGAAGAGAAAGGCTATCCACTCCAGTATCCTTGCCTGGAGCCATGGACAAAGGAGCCTGGCAGGCTACAGTTGATGGGGTTGCAAGAGTCAGACACGACTTAGCGACTACACCACCACCACCACCCATACTATAGGAAGTACTCTTCATTTAGATTATACAGTCCCAAACACAACTAACATTTAAATTGTGGAAAACAGATAACTAATTCTGCCTTTATTTAAGATAAGTACCTTCCATTCCATATAATGGTTTTTCTTCCTCTTAAAATTCTTCCTAACATTAACATTCATATATTAACTCTAAGAGAAAATACATGTGGAGTAAGAGCAAAAGAAATGCAAAATCACATAAAAATAAGAACACTATTCACACAATTTCAACTTCAACTGTTATTACTCATTGTGCCTGTTCCTTTTTTAAAGTCAGAAGTCTCACTGATCTCATTGTCTGTGGCAGCACTGTGGGTTAGAAGGACTCCAAGAACTGCTGAAGGATATATCCAGCTTGGTGGGAAGGCTTGCCAACGGTTCCTCCCACACTTCAGTCTTGCTTCAGGGCTTCAGAGAAGTATCCAAAGCTCACAAACACCTATCTACTTAGAAGTTCCCAGTAAGGCTTTAATTTGCCTCCTGCTGCTGGCTCTAATTATCTAGCCAGTGCCTGAGAGGGAAAATCCAGGCTCCTGCTTCTACTCAGCCCAAGTGGCGGCTCTCTTGCTTGTTTCCCATAGGCTTTCTCCTCTCGCACAGACCCTGACGCATAAAAAGACCCTCAAATACTGGGCTGGTGTGTCCCCACTCTCACCTGCCACATGACTGTGTACCACACAGGAAACATTTGCTCATGATAACTATCATTAGTTATTGCAAGTAGACTACTGAACATCAGTCATTAAACCACTCCAGCAACTCCCAACTATTGTTTTGTTTCCTGATGGCAGACAGGATTCTGACGAAGAGCATTTTCCTTAAAAGATTCTGCCTCTTTCCCCCTTCCAATCATTTTAAGCATAAACTGAATTTAGTGGAAGAATTTGAAGGCAGAAAGATTTCTTAGTAACATTACACCTAAATTGGACCGTGCTCTGTACCCATAAGTATACAAAACTAGGATAACCTATACCCAGTACTGGGGCCTCCCTGGTGGCTCAGGCAGTAAAGAATCCTCCTGCAATGCAGGGGACCTGGGTTCGATCCCTGGGTCAGGAGGATCCCCTGGAGGAGGGCATCTCAATCCACTCCAGTATTCCTGCCTGGAGAATTCCACTGACAGAGGAGCCTGGCTGGCTACAGTCCTTGGTGTTGCAAAGAATTAGACACAACTGAGCAACTAACACACACACGTATACATACCCATTATCGATTCAGTTTGAGGGACTAAAATTCCCTCAAGCTTCAGATAAACCATTTGATGTATAAAGTTACCCTAAAATATCAACATCCCCAAATTTGACATCCTAATATGTTATTAGGGCTAAATTATTTATTCAAGTCTAGGATATCTTCGGAGAAGGCAATGGCAACCCACTCCGGTACTCTTGCCTGGAAAATCCCATGGATAGAGGAGCCTGGTGGGCTGCGGTCTATGGGGTCGCATAGAGTTGGACACGACTGAAGCGACTTAGCAGCAGCAGCAGCAGGATATCTTCGTTAGTAAACTAGGATGCTTTTTCCTAGGACTTCAGTCTCTAAAATAAAACCTGGTTGAGCAGTTGGTACAGATAATTAAAGGTCCTGTAGTCTTTCTCATTCAGCTGAGGAAGGGATCATCACACTGACAAGAAGACTGGTTTAACATTCAGGGAAATTACTCTCGTTGTCATCCAGTGACTCCCACTCTCCTGTCTGAGGGAGCCTCTTTCCTAGACTGAGATGTCTTCTCCACAGGTTGCCAGTACAGATGTAGCCTGAAAAAGTCTAATGAGCTTCATGCCAGCACCCACCATGGTATGTCAACTAACTGAAGAAACCCTCTCTTTGAAATTCAGCACCTCTTCTCCAGGTGTGTTTTGAATCTCCGAAAGATCTCATGTGTGGAAACCTGGTTCATCTTCACTCTTTGCTAGTTTTGAAATAGAAGACTATAAAAACAAAAACAAACCCTCACTCTCGTCTTACTAAGTCATTTAAGATACAAGGTGGTAAATTTTAAAAGGTAGAAGAGTACTCTGATGTCTACCTAATTTTTATTTTATGAGCACTAGCTTCTGGAAGTTGGTTGCAGCTAGATGTGCCAGGATACAAACAGCAAGAATGGTTTCAGTCTTGTCACTCTTACTGTTTCCTATGATGCCTGATCCTCTACTTTTTAAACCACAAAGGTGATTATAAGAGAAGAAACATCTCACATCTGTAGCACTAAGTCCCTTATTTTGCACTCTGGCCCAGCCACCAAGTACCCTTATTACCAGCAGGGCTTTCCCAGAGGGACACAGTTGAGGGCAGGGGTTAGCATAAGATATGCCATGTGGTAAAGATTTAGAAAACGGCATATCCTTAGATTGAAGGTTGGAAATGAGTCTTCTTTTGTGGTCCTAAACCCTGGTATAGCAGAAAGGAAGGAAAGAACTTACATCCTGATCAGCACTTCATTCTTTTAATATGGGTTGTACTCATATTGGTCCTCTAGCAGACAAGGCACACTATCAAGCATGTTGCCCATCTGAGTGGCAAGAGAAAGAGAACATGAAACTCGCTTTTCAAAGGCTTCCACCAGAAATGTCACATGTTAGCTCTGCTCACATTTCCTTGGCCAAAACAACTCATGTAATCAGACCCAATTTCAAAGAGGCATGTGAATGCAATCTAACCTTGTGCCCAAACAAAGGAAACTGGAATAATGACCTCTATGCACTGCATACTTCAGAGGTGATTGAGGATCAAATGCAACAAGATATGAAATTGCTTTTAAAAACTGCAAACCCAAAACAACAGAGAGTCCCCTTATTAATGAATGCCATACCACTGAGAGTATTCAAGACCTTTGCCACACTGAGACTGTATAATCTCACCCTAATAATGCAAGCACAAATGTTTTTGATATTCAGGAGATGCTTCCTAGGCTTTTATTAATAGATCTCATCAAAGACCCAAGATAATTCTCCCTGTGATCTAGGGATGGACCTTTTTCCTCACTATCCTCTCCCACACTAAAAAGCTTTTTACCCTTATTTTTGGGATCCCAGAATCGAGTTTATTTCTATATATATTCAGTGTCCAAGGAACAAAGGAAAGGCAATGGAAGTTAAGCAACTTGGTTGCAAATTCTGGCCCTAATACTTGCTAGTTACAAAATCTCAGCTAATCTTTCTAAGCCTCAGTTTCCTTCTCTAAAAAATTGGCATATTAATCGCATTTACCTTCCAAAGGTTTTGAAGATTAAACATACACATTAATATGTAAAGTGTTCAGCCCGATGGCTGGCTCATCATAAGCATTCAGAGAATATTTTCCCTTTTTCTTTTAAGGAAAAAGAAACTTACTAGAAAATTATTTTAAATGTCATGGGAGCAGTGAAGGTAACTTGTCAGCCAAGCCATTGGCAATGTCCAGGGAGCAAGGATGGTCCTAGAAAATGGAAGATGAGTCTGCTTCAGTTGATTCATTCATTTAGTAAGTTAATCATTCAGGCCTTTATTTCCCATTCTCTCTATTCCAGGCACTGTGTTAGGCCTATGACTTCAGCGATAATTAAGACACTATCCTTCTTTCCATGAGCTCATAATCTAGTAGGGAAAGATACACAGATGTACTGTTCCAGAACATAAGAAACATGTTAAGAGATATAAATCCTAAGTAAAGCTAGAGGAAGCTCCTGGTCACCACCCATCCTGAATGTTATCTTGCTTGAGATTCTGTCCTAGAGTACTAGTCCTTCGGTGAAAGAATTTCTCCCTCTTGTTAAGAAGAAACTAGCACCAAGGGAACAGCCACATTATTCTCACTTCCTCCCATCCAAGACCAATCATATCAGGGATGTCATCTGTCTGGTCTCTGGGGAGGGCTGTAGCCTCAAATTCCCCTTCCCATTCCCATCATAGGGACCAATATATCACTGTCTGAGGTTCATTCATTTAGATCACTCTTCAGCCACCTGGGATTTGATTTGGAAATAAAACAAATTATCTTTGGAATAAAATTCCCAGAGAACAAGCCCTGAAATATATATATGGCATATATTTATATCAACACATATACATATACATTTATAAGCTTTCATCAATATTCTATCAACTCTCCAAACAGTATTTCTAGAACATTATTATCATAATGATTATTTGCTCGCCTAATCATTTTCCTTTATATATTTGTGTCTTTGGTCTCATGACAGCACCTGTGAAAGGCTAGAATTCCTTGTTAAAAGTACACTCACAAGCTATTCCTATAGGATAGCTGCGGTGCTAATCAAGAAGAGCGATTAAATATCTCGCAAGCAATTTTAACATTCATCAAACTGATAATGGCAAGAAACAAATTGGAGCCTTTCAGTGTTTTACTAAATGTGCTCTCTAATTCCTTATTACGCTATATATTTCTGGAAACTATTTCTATACACAAACCAAGCTGAAAAGAAATGTGCTATTTGCTGCAAAAATAAAAGAACAAGTGTAAGCTCCTTGCCACCCTGGGGATAATCACAATCACATTAAAATGCAGCTCCATGGCTCATCTTTCATCTTTCCCCTCTATCAGTCAGTAAATTAATTCCTCTATAGATATGAACATCAATATTCTATTTCTGTAAAAAGTGCCCTTTTTCAATTACTTCCTGAGAAAAGCAGAGTTACTATGGCAATCTCCAAATTTTGCACTCTGCAGCTTTAGACTACCACTGTTTTATAAATGGAAAGCTATAATTTAGCTCAATTCCTTTTGCAAGGTATAAGAACACCCAC
The DNA here is from genome assembly GCF_023699985.2 of Odocoileus virginianus. Classification (NCBI taxonomy): domain Eukaryota; kingdom Metazoa; phylum Chordata; class Mammalia; order Artiodactyla; family Cervidae; genus Odocoileus; species Odocoileus virginianus. Next base: position 19,720,425 of record NC_069686.1, read on the forward strand.
ATGTTCTTAACTGTCTGTGGCAACAACATGGGAGGGGGAGTGGGGAATGCATCTTTTCTTAAGGGGGAATTTTATATCCCAGCACCCAGTGAGGGCCTCAGTAATGATGGGTGCTAGATAAGTTTATGGAAGATAAAGATGAAGAAGTAGTTTTGTATTCCCCTGGGACTCCCTCCTATTAATAATCCTATATTCAACATGTAAAGGAGACCAATTTGTGCAAAGGTTTTGCATTCCTCTGGGGCTATGAAAAGTAGCCTCATGGCTGACGAAGACCCTGATACCTCCCCATTACAGGCTCTGCTCAGTTCTGTAGCCTCCTTTTAATCCTACTCAACGCTATCCTGCAGCTTCCCAATATCTGGATCACAAGAATCTTCTATAATAAGTCTGTTTGATGTGGAGACATCTAAGTAATTCATTGGAAAGCTCTTTCAAACACCCTTCTTATTGTATTCCATGTGGGTATAGACGTACCGTTAGCCACCAGTAGTTACACAGATGGATTAGTAACATCTTAGGCAATTTATATTTCCACTTCAGTTTCTACATGGATTGTCTTTTAAAGATTTCTTCTGTTTTAGACCAAGTGCTTTTAGGCACTCCTTTCTCTTTTAGTCAGGCCTTTGACTGGAAGGACAAAAAAAGCACTCAACCCACACACAGGTCAGCACTCTGCTCATCAGAGTAGGAGCTTAGAAATGGAATGGAAATAGGGCTGAAGTCCTTCATAGAAAGATTAGGGTCTGCCTCTCACATGGAAAGACCTCCCATCTTTGGATAGCCTATAACAAATCTTCTTAACCTGGGGCCATGGATGTGTTTCTGAGTATCCATAAATCATCTAACTAATAGGCAACATTTTATACATTTTCTAGGAAGATGGTTATATGATTTTCAGCAGTGCCATATGAGCTCAGGACCCACAAAATGGGTGAAGCCCATAGGCTTAGCAGAGGTGGGCTTCAGGTAGAGACTTAGAGCAGATAGCCAGCATTCTTTGGAATAACATCTTCAACATACAGAAAGAAAAGTGCTCTCAACATGGAATTCTATTCCCAGCTATTTTTAAAAAGTGAAGATGTCCTGTAATAAAGAAAGAAAAATACAAGCCACAGACTTAGAAGATATTTATAACACATAAAACATATTATGTATTAGTATCCATAATCTATAAGATGTTCGCATAAACTCATAAAGACCAAAAAAGCCTTGATAAACAAGTTGCTAATATCTGATTAAACTGAAGATATTCATATTCAGTAATACAGCTGTTCTATTTCTAGGTGTGTCCTCCAGAGAAATCCTCATTATACATGTCCACAAAAAGACAACTACACTATTATTTATATAACAATTTAGACACCCATCAAGAAGAATATGGATAAAGTATGATATAGCCTAATAATGGAATACTATGCAGCAGATAAAACGATGAACAGATTAGATCTACTGCATCAACATGAATAAACCCCAAAAACATGGTGTTTAGCAAGCTACAAGTGAATATGTATAGTATGAGACAGTTTATGTAACATTTTAAAAGAATCAAACAGTGTATTATATTACTAATAAATGCATGTGCAATAAAAGTTTTCAAAAACTCATGGTAAAGAAACATATCAATTTGAGTGGGATGGTTACGTACCTCTAAGAAAGGAGACTGAGGAATGAGATGGGTAACGTCTCTTTACCCCTATTTATTACCTTTTATTCATCAAGGAAAAGGAATTTAAATGGATGTGGGAGGTTCATAGGTGTCATATTTTCTAAACTTTTTTTGTATGTTTTAACTATTTAACACAAAAATGAAATCAAAATTTAAAAACCTAGACTACACTTTTCAGGGATAAATCTTTCTATCATAAATATCTTTCTCAAAGCTTCCTTTCTCTTTCTTCTTTGGCCCATTATTCACCAAAATTCTATATAGGCCTCAGAAAAAATTCCCTGCTATGCCTGCCTCTCGCGCTTTCTGCTCTACACTCCTTCTGGACACTGCATTGGACTCAAATGCTCCCTGTTATCAGAACTACTACATTGACATGTTTTGGGCTGACCCACAAGAGACTGCCGCTGTTTGCAGGTCAAAAACATTTAAGTATAGGGAATGTCATACAGTTCCAGCAATCATTATGTTTACATAACTGCCTTTCCTAACTAGACTCTGGATCCCTTGGATGTTCATGTTAGATTCACCGCTGTGTTTAAGCATGACACTCAGAGGGTGCTTAGTGAACTGATCCCATAATGACAAGCATTTGCTCTCAGCCTCTCCTTCAGTCTTTTGCCCCTGGATTTAAGAGGATAGATGAGTGGTACAAGCATTTTTCCACTGTATATCAGCAAGGAGTTATGGAGTGGTCATTGACGTGTGGTCTTTGTTTCATGGAGTTCTCTGTTTATGCAAGGAACTAAAAACAGAATATGTGAGTGAAGAATTCACAAGAACTGCTCAGCTTCTGGACAGAAGGGATTCTTGGGAAACTGAAGAGCCAGTATACCATAGCAATAATGCATAAAGATGCAAATTTGTGCATTTTTCATTCACTCTTTCACTTATCCATTGTTCAGTATCAGTATGAAATTTATCCAAACTTATCAGGAATGACCCAATAATCCAAACATGATGTGCCTCTTTAACTGCCATTTTCAAGTAGAGGCACCATTACCCACCTACAGCCTTCTGACAGCTAGCTGCACAGAGAACTGACCAGAACCTTTTAACCCAAGAATAGACAATTATAATTGCTGTTACTGGTAACAGTGCTGTTAGTTTCAGGAATGAGCCAGTTTATGCCTGCTTTATGACCGATGGATGGTCCATGTCTCCTTTATTCTGCTTCTGTGAAAAGGGTGTGTCCCATAACTGCTGTTCAAAGCTGGAGAAATATTCTAATAGGGAAGAACATCATAAAATTTAAACATTGTAATGAATTCATTTTAGTATTTAGGATATTTGGACTCTTATTTAATAGCTTCAAAAGCATTCTGCTGTTGCCAAAAATAGATGTGTGCTATTTGAATTCCAAAGAGCTGTTTTATAAGGGAAATACAACGAATTGTAGAAGAGATTCTGTGTATAATCCTTTCCTATGTGCTTGCTGTATATAGGACTATGACATTCTTAAAATTTCAAGCAGGGAAACCTGCTCTGGTTACCTTGGTGATAAACTGGGGATAAAAATTACACATAATTGCTGCTGATGTCACTACTGCCTTATTGTTTCCAAGGCTACAGATTGTCTCCAAATAATTGTAATGCTTTGTGCATTGGAAGGCCACCATGTAGGAAAAAGCTTAGTACTGCAGTTATTCTTTCTAAATCTATCTAATAAACCATCCATGGCCTCTCAGGGACTTTGGATAATTACGGAGATAAAAAGGCATTGAAAAGGCTTCTATCTTAACCTATCCCAGGAACACAAACATCATTGAAATATCTAATATATAGAAAAGTTAGTTTCAATTATGATACATCAGGAAATTTCCTTCTAAAATACATTTTCTCTAAATGCTAGTCAGAAAGCAAACTGCATAAGTGTGTGTGTGTGTGTGTGTGTGTATTCTGCATGAAATATACTGACAAATGTGCAGCAAACTGTTGACAGTGCTACTTTCTGAGGGGTAGGATTAAGGCAGGCTTTCATTTTCCATAAGACATATATTTGGGTAATATCTGAATTTTTGCAGTTAACATATATTACTTTTGTAATCAGATAAAACAGCTAAAACTCAAAGTCCTCAGCAGAGCTATTTTTAAACTACCAGTCAAAATGAAATGACCTCCTAAGTTGCATGAAGAGATGAAGCCATTTATAAAGGACACATTTCCCTCTATCCAGCTTTCATTTTAAAAGCAGTTGCCAGTGAGTTCCTTGTACAGTCACACTCAGCCACAATATAGTTATCCTCATAAGTTACATTAGGCACAAATCAAGAATCTCTTTGAAAACCAGCAACTGATGTGTGCTGATTTAATAACTTTCTATCTTTTTCTTTTCTTGCATCAGCCATAGATACTGACTGCCCAAGAATCACCACAAAGCAGTTATGGTCAATGAAAAACACCATTAAATTTAGCTTCTTGGGAAATCCTATTTAAAGCGTAAGATGCTTAAAAAACAGTGTGGTAATGATGTAATTAACCCTAACAATCATTAGAATAGTGTGTGCTTTCCAAAGTCACCAAACCTACTGCTAAACCTGGGCTTCTAGGTGCAACCTGAGCCCCACATTTCAGATGCTTACTTGACCAACAGCAAACAGGGCAAGAGCCTTCTGTCCAGCCCTCTCCCAGGGCTGCAAGGACCTCATGCTGCTTGGTGACGCTGGGTTTCAGCAGTGACCTTGTTAGCAGGACATTTTCCACCAAACCAAACTAGAACTGGCTCTCACCATATCTCAGCTGCCCTTACCTTGCTGAGGGGTAGGTTTTACATAGTAGTGATTTACCTTTGGAGCCCATTTACCACATAACACATAAAATGGCTCACATCTGGGGCTGGGAGGGGGCTTACAGAACAATCTTCATCTTTTAGACTAAAATATATAGAAACATGAAACAGAATTAGAATCCAGATAAATTATAAAGCAAAAACATAGCCCTTTTGTATCAGAGTCCTGATTCTTTTTCTGCTGGTGAAATTTACATCAGAAATTGCTACTATAAAAGAGATTAGAGATCAAAGAATTATGTTTACAAGAAAGGCAATTGGTTATACTGGCAAGGTATTATATTATCTACATGTGAAGAACTGAATACTAACTATTTGTCCTTCTTTTTTGATGGTCATCATTTTAGGCTCTAATAATGCTTTAATGATTTATTTCTGTGCCTCCTGTAATTGGCCAGGTATGTACCTACCCACACATTTACAAGCTAATGAAAGCGGCAAACTATACTATTAAGATGGCAGGATTGTTTAAGCTACAGGGTTTACATATTACATAACATGTTTCCTCATTTTACCAAAGTGGATTTTGTAAACTTTAGATAACCATAAGCATATGAGTTCTATTCTAGAAAGCTCTTTAGGGTATCATGAGACCAGAATTAATAGAGCTTGGAATTTATGAGTAAGTAGCCTATAAATAAAACGGGACCATTCATATCACTCCTAGTTTCTCTACGTGACCCATTTATTTGCCATTTCAAAGGACCATACTAGGAATAGTTTATTTACAACTTGAACTAACATTGGTTTCCACGTCACTCATTCCTGACCTCATCGAAAGTCTCTTTCTAAGGCAGTGGGTATAGACGGGAAATCTAACTCTTTGTATCACTTCATTTGTCTAGAGTGACAATCACCATTTCAGGAATAAAATTTACAAGTGATCTATGAATAATCCCTCTTAGGAGATGAGACTGGCTAGCATGGAAAAGTACAGAACTGTACCTCTAAGTCCTCACTCATTGCAGAGAGGAAAACAGCCTGGATTTAGTAAAGGTTACAAAATTCTGCTGTTAAAAAAATGTAACTGAAAAAAACTCGAATAGCCAAGGCAATCTTAAGAAAGAAGAATGGACCTGGAGGAATCAACCTGCCTCACTTCAGACTGTACTACAAAGATATAGTCATCAAGACAGTATGGTACTGGCACAAAGACAGAAATATAGATCAATGGAACAAAATAGAAAGCCCAGAGATAAATCCATGCACCTATGGACACCTTATCTTTGACAAAGGAGGCAAGAATATACAGTGGAGAAAAGACAATCTCTTTAACAAGCGGTGCTGGGAAAACTGGTCAACCACTTGTAAAAGAATGAAACTAAAACACTTTTTAACACCATACACAAAAATAAACTCAAAATGGGTTAAAGATTTAAATGTAAGACCAGAAAAACTATAAAATTCCTCGAGGAAAACATAGGCAAAACACTCTCTGACATAAATCACAGCAGAATCCTCTATGACCCACCTCCCAGAATAATGGAAATAAAAGCAAAAATAAACAAATGGGACCTAATTAAACTTAAAAGCTTTTGTACAACAAAGGAAACTATAAGCAAGGTGAAAAGACAGCCTTCAGAATGGGAGAAAATAATAGCAAATGAAGCAACTGACAAAGAATTAATCTCAAAAATATACTAGCAGCTCCTGCCGCTCAATTCTAGAAAAGTAAACGACCCAATCAAAAAATGGGCCAAAGAACTAAACAGACATTTCTCCAAAGAAGACATACAGATGGCTAACAAACACATGAAAAGATGCTCAACATCACTCATTATCAGAGAAATGCAAATCAAAACCACAATGAAGTACCATCTCATGCCGGTCAGAATGGCTGCTATCCAAAAGTCTACAAACAATAAATGCTGGAGAAGGGTGCGGAGAAAAGGGAACCCTCTTACACTGTTGGTGGGAATGTAAACTAGTACAGCCACTATGGAGAACAGTGTGGAAATTCCTTAAAAAATTGGAAATAGAACTGCCATATGACCCAGCAATCCCACTGCTGGGCATACATACCGAGGAAACCAGAATTGAAAGAGACACATGTACCCCAATGTTCATCGCAGCACTGTTTATAATAGCCATGACATGGAAGCAATCTAGATGTCCATCGGCAGATGAATGGATAAGCTGTGGTACATATACACAATGGAATATTACTCAGCCATTAAAAAGAATACATTTGAATCCATTCTAATGAGGTGGATCAAACTGGAGCCTATTATATAGAGTGACTTAAGTCAGAAAGAAAAACACCAATATAGTATACTAATGCATATATATGGAATTTAGAAAGATGGTAACAATAACCCTATATGTGAGACAGCAAAAGAGACACAGATGTATAGAAGAGTCTTTTGGACTCTGTGGGAGAAGGTGAGGGTGGGATGATTTGAGAGAATAGCATTAAAACATGTATACTATCATATGGGAAACAGATCGCCAGTCCAGGTTGGATGCATGAGACAAGTGCTCAGGGCTGGTGCACTGGGATGACCCAGAGGGATGGGATGGGGAGGGAGGTGGGAGGGGGGTTCAGGATGGGGAACACATGTACACCCATGGTTGATTCATGCCAATGTATGGCAAAAACCACTATAATATTGTAAAGTAATTAGCCTCCAATTAAAACAAATAAATTTAAAAAAATACAAAGAAAAAAGAAAATAAAAGCCATGACCACCGTAACTATATGCAGAATCACTCAGAGGTGCTTATTTTTGTTTTATTTTTGTTTTTGTTTTGTTTTGTTTTGCTTTATTTTGTTTTTCCCTGCATGAACAAAATATAAACATTATTATTTAAGATAAAAATTTCTACCATTTCTACCTTTACCCCTCCAGAATGCTAGATAACTGGTTTAACCCATTCATTATGTGTTTTGTTTTCTGCACAGATTTTACTGGTATTATACTCTGTTTTCTGAAAAGCATGAAACAATTCCTTAATTAAGAAACATGCCTCAGACGTAAAAAAAAGGGCAGGAAAACTATTCATACCCTGACAATGAGCCTTCTTTACAAGCACCAGAGACTTTTTAAGACAAGCTAATGTACTGAGCTAATGTATGTGTTACGTGGTATAAACATGAAAAGTTCAAGAAACCCTAACTCCATGCCTTTCTAAAGCAAAACAAAATAAAATCAATACAACAACACAGTATTTAAAGACATAGATATATGAAATACTCTGGAGGAGGGCATGACAACCCAACTCCAGGACTCTTGCCTGGAGAATCCCCAAAGACAGAGGAGTCTGGTGGGCTGCAGTTCGTAGGCTCACACAGAGTAGGACATGACTGAGCAACTAAGCACAGCATATAAGAAATAAGTCATAGTAACAGTAATGATTCAATCACATCAAGTTCCAAAGCAAAAATGTAGGAAGGGGATGGCAATATCTGGTAATGTTGGATGAAAGAGGTTGACAGTAATCAAAGATGTGCAAATCTCAGTATCTCTCTTCACAGACTCTATTCTAAGATATTAGGAAGTCCTGAAACAAGAAAACCTCTCTACCACATCTGATAAGGGGTTAGTATCCAAAATACAAAAAGAACTCAAGTCAATAGAAAAACATCTTTTTTGCTGCCAATTAAAAAGTGGGCAGACCAATAAAATGGACAACTTGGAAGAAATGGACAAGTTCTTAGAGAAGTATAACTTTCCAAAACTGAACCAGGAAGAAACAGAAGATCTTAACAAAACGATCACAAGCAAGGAAATCAAAACTGTAATCAGAAATCTTCCAGCAAACAAAAGCCCAGGACCAGATGGCTTCACAGCTGAATTCTACCAAAAATTTAGAGAAGAGCTAACACCTATCTTACTCAAACTCTTCCAGAAAATTGCAGAAGAAGGCAAACTTCCAAACTCATTCTATGAGGCCACCATCACCCTAATTCCAAAACCAGACAAAGACGCCACAAAAAAAGAAAACTACAGGCCAATATCACTGATGAACATAGATGCAAAAATCCTTAACAAAATTCTAGCAAACAGAATCCAACAACATATTAAAAAAATCATTCATCATGACCAAGTGGGCTTTATCCCAGGAATGCAAGGATTCTTTAATATCTGCAAATCAATCAATGTAATACACCACATTAACAAATTGAAAGATAAAAACCATATGATTATCTCAATAGATGCAGAAAAAGCCTTTGACAAAATTCAACATCCATTTATGATTAAAACTCTCCAGAAAGCAGGAATAGAAGGAACATACCTCAACATAATAAAAGCTATATATGACAAACCCACAGCAAGCATCACCCTCAATGGTGAAAAATTGAAAGCATTTCCCCTGAAATCAGGAACAAGACAAGGGTGCCCACTCTCACCACTACTATTCAACATAGTTTTGGAAGTGTTGGCCACAGCAATCAGGGCAGAAAAAGAAGTAAAAGGAATCCAGATAGGAAAAGAAGAAGTGAAACTCTCTCTGTTTGCAGATGACATGATCTTCTACATAGAAAACCCTAAAGACTCTACCAGAAAATTACTAGAGCTAATCAACGAATACAGTCAAGTTGCAGGATATAAAATTAACACACAGAAATCTCTTGCATTCCTATACACTAACAATGAGAAAACAGAAAGAGAAATTAAGGAAACAATACCATTCACCATTGCAACAAAAAGAATAAAATACTTAGGAGTATATCTACCTAAAGAAACAAAAGACCTATACATAGAAAACTATAAAACACTGATGAAAGAAATCAAAGAGGACACAAGCAGATGGAGAAATATACCGTGTTCATGGATTGGAAGAATCAATATTGTCAAAATGGCTATACTACCCAAAGTAATCTATAGATTCAATGCAATCCCTATCAAACTACCAACAGTATTTTTCACAGAACTAGAACAAATAATTTCACAATTTGTATGGAAATACAAAAAACCTCGAATAGCCAAAGTAATCCTGAGAAAGAAGAATGGAACTGGAGGAATCAATCTGCCTGACTTCAGACTCTACTACAAAGCCACAGTCATCAAGACAGTATGGTACTGGCACAAAGACAGAAATATAGATCAATGGAACAGAATAGAAAGCCCAGAGATAAGTCCACGAACCTATGGTCACCTTATCTTTGACAAAGGAGGCAAGGATATACAATGGAAAAAAGATAACCTCTTTAACAAGTGGTGCTGGGAAAACTGGTCAACCACCTGTAAAAGAATGAAACTAGAACACTTTCTAACACCATACACAAAAATAAACTCAAAATGGATTAAAGATCTAAATGTAAGACCAGAAACTATCAAACTCCTAGAGGAGAACATAGGCAAAACACTCTCCGACATAAATCACAGCAGGATCCTCTATGACCCACATCCCAGAATTTCAGAAATAAAAGCAAAAATAAACAAATGGGACCTAATGAAACTTAAAAGCTTTTGCACAACAAAGGAAACTATAAGCAAGGTGAAAAGACAGCCCTCAGATTGGGAGAAAATAATAGCAAACGAAGCAACAGACAAAGGATTAATCTCAAAAATATTCAAGCAACTCCTCCAGCTCAACTCCAGAAAAATAAATGACCCAATCAAAAAATGGGCCAAAGAACTCAACAGACATTTCTCCAAGGAAGACATACAGATGGCTAACAAACACATGAAAAGATGCTCAACATCACTCATTATCAGAGAAATGCAAATCAAAACCACAATGAGGTACCATTACACGCCAGTCAGGATGGCTGCTATCCAAAAGTCTACAAGCAATAAATGCTGGAGAGGGTGTGGAGAAAAGGGAACCCTCTTACACTGTTGGTGGGAATGCAAATTAGTACAGCCACTATGGAAAACAGTGTGGAGATTTCTTAAAAAGCTGGAAATAGAACTGCCGTATGACCCAGCAATCCCACTTCTGGGCATACACACCAAGGAAACCAGATCTGAAAGAGACACATGCACCCCAATGTTCATCGCAGCACTGTTTATAATAGCCAGGACATGGAAGCAACCCAGATGCCCATCAGCAGACGAATGGATGAGGAAGCTGTGGTACATATACACCATGGAATATTACTCAGCCATTAAAAAGAATTCATTTGAATCAGTTCTATTGAGATGGATGAAACTGGAGCCCATTATACAGAGCGAAGTAAGCCAGAAAGATAAAGACCATTACAGTATACTAACACATATATATGGACTTTAGAAAGATGGTAACGATAACCCTATATGCAAAACAGAAAAAGAGACTCAGATGTATGGAACAGACTTGCGGACTCTGGGAGAAGGCGAGGGTGGGATGTTTCAGGAGAACAGCATTGAAACATGTATATTATCTAGGGTGAAACGGATAACCAGCTCAGGCTGGGTACATGAGACAAGTGCTCGGGCCTGGTGCACTGGGAAGACCCAGAGGGATCGGGTGGAGAGGGAGGTGGGAGGGGGGACTGGGATGGGGAGTACATGTAAATCCATGGCTAATTCATATCAATGTATAACAAAAACTACTGTAATGATGTAAAGTAATTAGCCTCCAACTAATAAAAATTAAAAAAAAAAAAATAAAAAGTGGGCAGACAATCTGAATAGACATTTTTCTAAAGAAGATGCAGAGACAGCCAACAGGTACATGAAAAGATGCTCAATATCACTAATCATCAAAGAAATACAAATCAAAACCACCTGTCATAATGGCTATTATCAAGAGACAATGAATAACAAGCATTAGAGAGGATGTGGAGGAAACAGAACCCTTATGCACTGGTAGTGAAGGTGTAAACTGGTGCAGACACAGTGGAAAACAGTATGGAGGTTGCTCAAAAACTTAAAAAATCGAACTATCATATGATCTAGAAATCCTATTTCTGGGAATTTATCCTAAGAAAATGAAAACACTAACTTGAAAAGATATCTGACCCCATGTTCATTGCAGCATCATTTACAATAGCCAAGATACGGAAACAAGCTCATAGATACAGAAAACAGATTGGTGGTAGCGAGAGGCAGGTATCAGATGGGGGTTTTTGCCAAAGTGGGTAAACGGCATCAAAAGGTACTAACTTCCAATTGTAAAATATATAAGGCATGAGGATGTAACATGAGCACTGTAACTATAGTTAACAATACTGTATTTCATATTGAAAAATATTATGACAGTAAGTAAATCTTAAAAGTCCTCATTATAAGAAAAAAATCTATAACTACGTATACAGGGAGATGGATGTTAAGCAGACTTATGGGAGTGATCACTTCACAATATGTTAAATTATCAAACTATGTTGAACACCTGAAACAAATATAATGTTATATGCCAATAGTACCTCAGGTGAAAAACAGAAAAAGATCTGTTTGCTTTGTTTAAGCCACAATTTCCCAAATGCATTTGACCCTAGCAACCCTCAGTTCAGTTCAGTCGCTCGGTGGTGTCCGACTCTGCGACCCCATGAATCGCAGCACGCCAGGCCTCCCTGTTCATCACCAACTCCCGGAGTTTACTCAAACCCATGTCCATCAAGTCGGTGATGCCATCCAACCATCTCATCCTCTGTCATCCCCATCTCTTGCCCTCAATTCATCCCAGCATCAGGGTCTTTTCCAGTGAGTCAACTCTTCACATGAGGTGGCCAAAGTACTGGAGTTAGTAACCCTCAGAAGCTGTAATTGTTGTTGTTTTCAATCACCCTGTTTAAATATCCTGTGAACAAGTGTTTAAGTCTGGGAGGTGCTGACTTAGGTCATCTAATCAATATTGTTTCAAGACCTTAAATCAAATGGTTAACAGGCAAAATGTTAGATGAGGGTCCAGTAGCAGCTAGAGCTCTGGAAAGTGGACATATTTCTCTTTAAGCATAATCTTCTAACACTACTCAGAACTAGAAAGTGAAAAAACAGTACCTTCCATTTTGACACATTTTGAATAATGTCAAACCTGCCAAAAAAAGCAAAATCATGTTCCAAATTCCTATTATCTAATGCCTAAGGTCATAGAGGAAAGGAAAAAGAGAACTGGATGAGCTAAACATTTTAAAAGTTTTGAGATTCTTTATTAGGAAATTAATATGTTGTGGAGAAAATCTTACTCTTGCTTTCTTTTTTTCTTGCTAATTAATTCATTTTTTAAGGTCAAGTTTATGAGTTATAATTTACTTTCTGCAAAACTCTTCCTTGTTAGATATACAAATCTGGGCATTTAAACATGTACTGACATGTAATCACCACCAGTACTAACCTATAAAACATTTCCATCACTCTAAAGAGTTGCCTGGTGCTTCTTTGCAGTCCAGTTCTCCCACCTTTACCTATGTCTTTCAGTTTTGATTCTACAGAATAATTTCCTGGATGCTGTGCAGCATCCTTAGTGCCTAATGTTAGTTCTTTCATTATTTACTAATACCAGGATACAAAGAATACAAAAGGGAGAACCCTTGTTATCTTCCCTCAGAAAGCTCCCAGAAATGCACTGGTTAAAGCTCTTTGTTTGCACTGAAGAAAAATGTTTCAAATAGCTCGAGGAGTTTTGTGTAAGACCATAGTACTCCAATAAACCTGAGAACACAAAATTACATTCAGACAGGCCCAAATTAACCAGGCTGGGAACAGGAAAGGTAAGAAATTTGGATCATCTTGGTAAACCATGTTGCCTCTGCTGCTGCTGCTGCCGCTAAGTCGCTTCAGTTGTGTTCGACTCTGTGCGACCCCATAGACGGCAGCCCACCAGGCTCCCCGGATCCTGGGATTCTCCAGGCAAGAACACTGGAGTGGGGTGCCATTGCCTTCTCTTCATGTTGCCTCACCAACTCCTAAAATCAGCCCAGTTCTCTTCTCTCTCTCTCTCTCTCTCTCTCTCATGCACACACCCTCCACCCCCACCCCACCTTTCCTCCAGCTGGTTCTACTAATTCATCTTGAAATACATCCATTCTGGTCATCCCACTCCCAACTCTTTCCAACTTTTCAGCTCATATACTGCTATAGACTGAATGAGTATAAAATTCCTCTCAAAATTCATATGTGGAAACCTAGTCCCTGATGTGTTGCTATTTAGATGTGGGGACTGTGGAAGATGATGAAGTCATGACAGCAGAATTCTGATGAACGGGACTAGTGCCCTTTTGAAAAAGATCCCAGAGAGCTCCCTCACCCCTTCTTCCATATAGGGACACAAAGAGAAGTTGGCTGTCTATGAACAAGGAAGTGGATTCTCACCAGATACCATTGTCATTCATAAGCCAACCAGCCTATATGGATTATACCACCAAGTGGAATGTCTCCATGTCTCAGTTAAACTTTCTAAGAGAGGAAATCTGATTGGCCCAGCACCACACTATGCCTTCCATAGCCACTTTCCCCATTCAATCAAAGTGGAGTCTACAGGCCTCTTATTATCAACTGTGGCTCATGAATTTGGGGTCATTTCAAGCTTGTGAATGCCTTACTCTAGGAATAGGGAATTGTCACAAAAAGTATTTCTAGCATTATGTGATAAATATACATGAGTCCAATCTTTTCTGATATGTTGAAGAAGGTTTCACAGAGGAGGTGATATATAAGCTGAGTTTTAAAGCCCATGTAGTTGGGCTTCCCTGGTAGTTCAGATGGTAAAGAACCTGCCTGCAATGCAGGAGACCTGAGTTCGATCCCTGGGTTGGATAGGTCCCCTGGAGGAGGGAATTGCAACCTGCTCTAGTACTCTTTTCTGGAGAATTCCATGGACAGAGGAGCCTGGTGGGCTACAGTCTATGGGATGGTAGAGTCAGACACAAGTGAGCAACTAACACTTTCACCATGTAATTAGTGGTAGAGCCCAAGGGGAATGTGGAGTATGTGTGAACAAATGGGCAATGAGCATTCCAAGCTAAGGATACAGTATGTGAAAAACATAAAGAACTAGGGAAGCACAAGTCTTCCTTAGGAAACTTAATTTGATATGACTGGAGAGCAAGGTGCATTTGGGCAGTGTCAAGAAAAAAGTTGGAACCAGAATATGAAGGGCCTTACAGGCTGTAGCAAGAGATCTGGATTTCATCCTATGGGCAATCATGGGTCATTCAAAGATTTGAGGCAAAAGGAAGAGTCTAAGTTTGTTAGGATATCATACAGCAAGGACCCAGGGTCTCAGAATTTTCATATCCCTGTATCTGCCTCTAGTACTCAAAAAAGAAGTGCAAAAGGACTGCTCTGGGCTTCTTTGTTAATTATCAGGCTTTCAGCCCAAGCCCCTGGAGGATCAGTACATCAGACAGGTGAGACTTCAGAGAGCTAAGTAGACCCCTTTTGCTTTGGGTCCAGAAAGCCCTCACGTTTATACCAAAAACAGACTGAATACCCTATCTGGATCTTTCTTAGAGACCAGTTTTTGAATCTTGACCCTCCTGATCCTAAGTTTTATGTGGCCAATAAAGTTGATCCTGAGGAAAACACATGCACCCCTCCCCACCAAAAAAATAAAATTCACCATCTAAAAGAAAAGGAAGAAAGATCAGTTACCCAGTATCCCTTCCCATAATGGCTAACACACACACACACATCACTATCAAAGTCTTAACTGCATCCACTGCCTGGGGCTGCTCTTCAGGGGTGAGTGGAGTAAAGGGCGGAAACTTGGGCTCCCTCTAGTGTTGAGCACTCCAGTGGGGACAAGATGAAACTGGCTTTTCATTAAGAAGGCAGTAATGTGGAGAACGGATTGGAGAGGCTGACTTGAAGGCAGAAGACCAATTGGGAGGGACTGCTCCAGCTCAAGTCAGGGTTCATGAGGGCCTGCCCCAGAGCAGTAGAGGGCTTGGAAAGGAGTCAAGGAGCAATGGCCCATCCAGGTGTTTTCAAACCTTAGGGAGCGTCAGAATAGACCACAGGATTTGTAAAAACACACAACATTGGGGTCTACTTCTAGTTTCTGATTCAGTAGGTCTGGGGTAGGGCCTGTGAATTTGCATTTCTGATAGGCTCCCAAGTGATGCTGATGCTATTGGTTCAGGGGCCAAGTTTTGAGAACCATTGGAAAAGAACCATTCTGTGTGCCAAATCAAAAATGCACTGTTCTCTCATTTTAGAAAAATAAGTCACTTGTGCTAGTGGCATTAAGATAAAATGCAGAAAAACAACAGTCCCTTACCAGTTATCCAGCATCTGCAAGATGCCTACACACAGACAGCTATTTTCATTGTTATGTACAGAAACCCAGATGCACACAACCACCCAAATCTACTAGTCCTCACCCCAAATTCAGAGGCTACTACTTGAAAATGCAAAAGCCATATTCAAGTAAGGTTTCCAAATCACATTGTATGTAGTAATAGAATCAGTACTGGTTTTAAACTAAGAACTCCTTAACTTTGGTTTCTTTGTGGTAGAAATTCTCATCAGTTCAGTTCACTCATTTGTGTCCGACTCTGCAATCCCATGGACTGCAGCATGCCAGACTTCCTTGTCCATCACCAACTCCCAGAGCTTGCTCAAACAAGTCCATCAAATCGGTGATGTCATCCAACCATCTCATCCTCTGTCTTCCCCTTCTCCTGCCTTCAGACTTTCCCAGCATCAGGGTCTTTTCCAATGAGTCAATTCTTCACATCAGGTTGCCAAAAGGATTGGAGTTTCAGCTTCAGCATCAGTCCTTCCAATGAACACCCAGGACCGATCTCCTTTAGGATGGACTGGTTGGATCTCCTTGCAGTCCAAGGGACTCTCAAGAGTCTTCTCCAACACCACAGTTCAAAAGCATCAATTCTTTGGTGCTCAGACTTCTTTATGGTCCAACTCTCACATCCATACATGACTACTGGAAAAACCATAGCTTTGACTAGATGGACCTCTGTTGTTAAATTTGTTGGTTGTTGTCATTAAATTTGGTTTCTTTGTAGTAAAAATTCTCATTATGACTGTTAGCAATTTTTTAGACCAGACTAGCAGCATTAATACATCACTTTTCATAAGATAACATTGCTTAAGGAATTTCTGGGTTCACTGCAAGTTAAAATGGTTATTACTTCCAGTGACTCTCAGCATTAGGCCATGTTGTACTCCATCCACTGGGCCACACTTCACACAAGCAGAAGCAGCAGATGGAGGAGGTTAAAAGAATCAAATAACAAAGTATCAACTTTGCTAGGCCACCTCCCTTCATAATTTAGACCCTTCTGTTGGAGATTTGAAAATATATTCTAGACAGATGACATGTTAAGAGAATCATTTCATGGTTCAGTGTCCTCTCAGTGTGATTTATCTCTATCTGCAGACACCAGAGGCCCCCATTTAAGAGATTTATGAGCTACCTATACAATTCTATTTCGTTGAAAGGAAATGTATGCATTATTGAAAATCAAAATGAAAATATTTAAGATTATGCCACTTTCCAACTAGAGGGTTTAGAAATAAAATCTTTACATTCCCTGTTGCCTACCCATTTCTTTATCCCGTTAACAAATACTAAAATAATACCTTGAGGAGAACAGGGAAAAGTCCTCATTTCTGAATTCTTGGACCTAGACTTAAAGTCTCCAAACCTGGATGTGAATTACAAATCTGCTACTTAGTAGCAATCTTTATGGGCTTCAGTTTCCATGTTTAGAAAATAAGTATAACACCTCCTTCCAGGGTATGAGAATTAAGGAGAGAATACATATGGATACAGTGTGTATAGGGCGAAGTGTTACACAACTCCATGGTTGTAGAGCTAGTCTTAGTTCCTGCCTCAGAAAGATCCCCTGGGAAGGGAATGGCTATCCAACTACAGTATTCTTGCCTGGAGACCCCCATGCACAAAGGAGCCTGGCAGGCTACAATCCATGGGGTCACAAATAGTCAGACTCAACTAAGCAACTATACTTTCACTTTTCACAGCAGGATGGGTAGCTGTGAAGGTCCTAATCTTCAGTACTTCAGACCCCAAACCTGCAGCAGCATCACTATCACATGAGATTTGCTAAAAAATGCAAATTCTTTCTGCACTGACCCCCACCAGACCTCCTGAATCAGAAATCTGGCAACAGGGCTCAGCAATGTTTTAACAAGTGCTGCAGGTGATTCTAAAGCTGTGAGAATTTATGTGCCAAAGTATTTTTTATTCTGATCTTGATAGATATTAATAAACTACCCTCCAAAAGGTTTTACCAATATTCCCATTGAAAACAGTGATGCCTGTTTCCCCACATTCTCACCAAGGTTTGTTATTGCCCGTCTTTCCCAGTTTACAAACCTGATGAATGAAAAAAAAAATTAGAGTATAATCACATGTTATCTGTAAGGCGGGGCGGGGGGGGGGGGGTGTTATGAAACATAGGTTTTAAAGTGGTGATAAGAAAGCCATGGGGAAAAAAAAAGAAAACCATGGATAGTCAAAATAACCTTCAAAGATCTCTTAGGAAAAATGCTACTTTGATGACCTACACACCCACTCCAACTGCAGGCAACTCAGCCAGCTTTTTCCCTGGGCTATCTCTGTGGCTCTGTATGAAATCTGGGGGAACTTGTCATATGAAAAGTACACATAATTAAATACCAGACTTCCACTCTGTATAAAGGAATCTCTCACATTAAGAAGCATTAATGAGATATGTGACCACCTGAGCAAACAGCAGGTTTTTCTCCCCCTATCCCCAGTCCCCCACAGCTCGCATCTTACCTTCACCTGGGCAGAGCTGGATGCAGGTAAATTTCATGCCCTATGAAGCAGTTCAAGTGTGTACCCTTATCTTATTTCACATTTTCTTGATTTTGCTACCAAAATGCAAGTCCGTGTGCCCAATACACAGTGAGGCCAAACAATATCAAAACATCGGAGTTTAGAACAGAGAAAGGTTTGTTGCAGGGTCATGCCAGAAGACGGGTGGTACATGCCCTAAAAAAAAACCCACCAAATTCCTCGAAAGCTGTTAGCAAAGATGTTTTCTAGGAAAGGTGAGGGAGGGCATGGTCAGTTGTTGCAAACTTCCTGATGTCAGATGTTTGGGCTTGAAGGTCAGGTCATGGTCATGTAACCACGCTCCTATAAATCTCCAAACAAATACTATTCTCTGTTCTGACAAGAAAGGGCGAGGTCCCAGGGTACAACTTTCTTCTTCGAGGTCCAGGTCCTGGCTAAGAGCAAGCTGATCTCAGTTGGTGGATCCCAGAGGGCCAGGTCCCCAGACCCTGCCCAGCTGCCACTGCTGAGGAAGCCAGGAGCCCAGAACCTAGCTGGCTCTCAGGCTCTTCGGGCTGCCTTACGGGTCCCACAGGCTGCGTCCCTTGCAAACGGCCACTGCCACTAGGTCTCCGTGGCAGGGATAGGGGAGAGGTTCACCTCTGCCTCAGCACCCCAGTGATGGCTCCAGAGCCTTGTAGGACACAGCCCCCAGACTGTTCCCTGGGACCCCCATGTTCACCCACTGCCCCAAGGCTGGGTGAGCTGGAAGGCGGCGGGAGAAGGCCGGTATCTGCCTCGGTTTATCTCATTCTCTCTCTGACGACCACCAGTCCGCTAACTGTTGGCTGAATAGGCCACTAACGGTCACTTATTGACCGTTGCTTGCTTAGGGGAGGGACCTACTGCAGCACTGACCAATGGCTGAGCAGGACCACCAACGGTTGCTAATTGACAGTTGCCCACTTGGGGGCGGGGCCCACTGAGGTGCCTGGCGGAGCGTGGCAGTGCTCTATTATAATTTGGACAGTTTGAGCACATTCCCATGTTTCAGTGGCCATTTGTATTTCTTCTGTGGAATGCCAATGTCTATTCTTTAACCTTTCTTCAATTGGACTGTCTCTTACTTTTTTGAAGGGGCTCTTTATATATTTTGCTATGTGTGATCAGTCGTTAACTCATGTCTGACACTTTTGAAACCCCATGGACTGTAGCCTGCCAGGCTCCTCTGCCCATGAGGATTTTCCTGTCAAGAATACTAGAGTGGTTTGCCATTTCCTTCTCCAGGGGATCTTCCTGACCCAGGGACTGAACTCCCGTCTCTTGCATCTCCTGCATTGGCAGGCAGATTCTTTACCACTGTGCCACCTGGGAAGCCCCTTTACAGATTATAGATATTAATTTTTTTATCTGTTATATATGTTACAAAAAATTTCCTTCCATCTCAGTATTGATCATTGGTACTCCTTTATACACTATATTATTTACGTGTTTCATATGTCTTCCTAACTAGATGATTGTATGACTGAAGAACAGTGAATATGTCTTACATTTTAAAATGTATCTCCTCATCCCCTCCAGCTATCAATTTTGTAATAGAGTTACCAACAGTAAAATATTCAATAAAGGGACTCTCCCAGTGGTCCAGTGGCTAAGACTCCAAGCACCCAGTGCAGGTGGCCTGGGTTCAATCCCTGGTCAGGGAACTAGATCCCACATGCCACAGAGATCCTGTGAGCAACTTAGACCTGGTGCAGCAAATAAATATTAAAAAATATTCAATAAATTGAATGAATTACTATAGAGAAAAGCCATGTTTTAAGTATAAACCCTGTTATTACTCAAAATTCAATTTAATATTTAAATTAACTTTATTTAATTAAATATTTAAGTTAACAGTTCCTGTTATGATTCTTCTTTTAAACACATTGTCTACCATTTAACACTATTACCATCAGAAGAAACCTGTTAAGAACAATATAGGGCTATTCAAAGTTCTTATTGACCTTCTTTGAATTTCTGACTCCGTAGATAAGAATCTGTTATGAACTAAGAAGTACGAATTCACTATAGATTCCTAGTTATTATGACCTTTACATAGAATTTAGAACTTCCTTCTCTCACTTGTGTCAGTTCTTCTACTCTCCCATGTGACAAAGAAAAAATGATAAACATGTTACTACATACAGAAAACTGACTTTTTCTTGAAACAAAATTGTTAAGAAATAGATGAGACATAAGCAAGCCATAGAAAGGATTACTTTAAAATATTCTAAAACAAGTAATAATTCTGGTAGGTCATCCTACAAAAATATAATTAGCTTATAACAATAAACCAACTTGATTGGTTATCTGGAAATCCATTTGTTTAACTCAGGGAGTATACCAAGAAACAACATGAATTAAAGTTAGCTTAAAAAATTAAAATGAGATGCTTTATTGACTTCAGTTGTGCTCCTGTTTTATAGCCAGGTGGGGGTTTAATCTATCAGTCTAGAAAATCCAAAAATTAATCTCATATTAGGCTAAACCACTAGAGAGCTATACATGTGAACTGCACTGTTTTATTAATTTTGACCTAATTTTCCTTTATAGTTATAATATCAATTTACATTGAAAAATTGTTGTTGGATTTACCACGAAGATGATAGTGAAAACATTGTTTATTATGTTACCTATCTTGAGCACACTGCATTTGTTTGTAATCTTTTAAACATTGCAAATCATGTAGCTGATTGTATTTTGCTGTTTGCCTTGAGAGTTAGGAAGCTCAAAAACAAATGTATGGTCCAAAGGTGAATAAGAAAGTATGGTGCACAGTTTGTTTATCAACCTCCCCTTGGCTTAATCTTTTTCCTAACTTTGTTTTCTCTCCATACTAAATTCCTTCCCTCATGTGTTTTCATCTTGTTGCAAAGTCTGCATTTTCCTAAATACTTTTTGGAATAGCCAAGTGATGAAGAGCTGGGTACCTAACTAGAGAGAAGAGAGAAATCAAGGTATAAGGGTGGACACTAAAAGTAAGCCCTCAGCAGAGTCACAGATTTTCTTCAAGCCGAAATCTGGCATTACCTGGGCCATAATTCAATCAGAGGACTAAAGTACTTTAACTCCCTGGTTATCTCTTTACCCTGAAACCCCTTGTTTGGAGATCTCTCTGACCTCACAGCTCCTTACTTTGTGTCCTGGCTCCTGCCTAGCCTGCCCTTGCCTGCCTCCTGCTTGTGACTACCCACACCTTGGCATGGGGACCTGGGGGCTCTGGCTGTGTTCCTAATGACTCTAATTTGCTGATTTTGGCCCCAGCCACACTGTAATTACTCCAAATTCACATATGATGTAGGGTTATTTTTTTTTAATCACATTTACCTTCCAAATTATGCAGAAAAGTGCTTTCTTTTAGAATCTTTTTGGAATGCATGAATCTTTTCAGAGTTTTGGAAACTCCAGCAGTGTGATTTATAGGCTAAATTTCACAGTACTCTGAAATTAAGGCCAAGACTTAAAAATCTAGAAGAGCTTCAAATTCTTTAAGTGTTTGTCTCCAACCAGAGGGAGACTTTGGAAGGTGAGAAGACAAGAGACCCCTGTATCAGGAGGCAAGAAAAGTTAGATAAAGAGATAGAGTCCTGTTATGAAAGCAAACCTCAACAGCTTTCTGGTTCATAATCACAGCATTCTAAATATGAATCTGTGAAACGTTAAGAAGCCTTTTAAAAGCCCTGCCCTCATCAATTATCTCCTTTCACATGGCATCATCCACCTCTCTTCCTGCCCTTCTGTTTAACCTGATTTTCCCACATGACAGTCCCTTTCACTTTATTTCCCCCTTCACTGCCAAACTGTGCTCACTGCCCTCAAATTCACTTATGGCTTAACTTTTGCCACTGGCTTTTGCTAATCACCTTGCTTCTGCTCTTTCCCAAAGTCAAGCAGGCATCAAAGGTTTCTTAAATGTCAAATTCAACAGACATCCTCTTCTCTGTTTTCATTGTATTTATCCTCTAAGTGCACGGGACAGTAGTAATAATAATAGCTATTATTTATTGGGCACTTACTACAGGCCAGGGCACTTTGCCATATCATCTCTTTCCCTTAGCTCTGTCAGTGTTAGCATCCAATAACACTGATATTATCTCAGCTAAGAGAGTTCATATAACTTACCCCAAAGCACACCACCGTCAGTGGAGGATCCAGGATTCAAATCCAGGAATGTCTGTGTGGTGGATTAGGGATGTCTGTAAACTGTCTGCCAGTCCTTCCTCAGAGAGGTAGAGTCTATTTTCCTCCCCTTGAATCTGGGTTGGTGCTGTGATTTGTTCTGCCCCATAGAATGTGGCAGAAGGGATGCATGTAACTTCCACGGCAGGGCCTTATAAGATCTGCAGATATACTTTTATGCACTGGGAACTTGGTCACCACGTGGGAAGTCTGACAACCCTAAGACAAGACTGCCATGCTGTGAGGCAGCTGGTGGATAGAGGAGGCCACATGTAGGAGCCTGGGGCATGTAAGTGAAGAAAGAGTCCTCTGACCTTCTGGCCTAATCAACTGCTAGCTGAATGCAGCAGTTGAGCCAATGCTCCAGCTGACTCTCACTATGTGGAGCAAAAAGCTACCTACCCAAGTCCCACCTGAATTCCTGACCCACAGAATCCTGATACATCATCAACTGTTATTCAAGCCACTAAGCATTCAGCCAACTAAGTATTAGAGTTGATTGTTACATAGCAATAAATAACTAAAGAAGTCTGATGCTAAAAGCCTATGCCACTTGGCCTCTCTAATTTTCACTTTCTCCTATTTTCAGACTTATTTGATGATACATCTACACACTCAGTTACCTCAAAATTATTTTATTTAAGAAAAAGCCTGAACACATTGCATGCATATAATTTGGTCCCAGATGCTATGACAGATATAAAGATTCAAAAAGTTGTAGCCCTATCCCTCAAAGACCCTTACATCCAATCAAAGAGAGAATCAAACACACAACTTGACACTAATACACAAAGGAGTAAGTAAAGATGGATGTGAGATTGAGAACTTGACCTGGGAATAGCCTGGGTTCAGCTTCTGACAGGAACCCTCAGATTAACAGGGAGGCCTCAGTGCATGACTGAGGGGAGCATGCCTGGGGAAGGATGAGCCTTGATTTCTAACTGCCAACAACGCCCCAGAAGCATCAGCAAGTTCTGACACCTGCCCTTGCTGCCCCCCCCCGCCTCTCCCCTCATCTTGTGCTGACTTGCTTTGCCCTGGCACAGCCTCTGCATGCCCTCCCTACCCCTGTTTTCTCCAGTTCATCCTTACTCTGTCTCTAGAGGTATCTTTCTAAAACAGGGGACATACTTGCCACTGTTCTCCTAAAGGCAATGGCTTCCCAGTTCTCTGCAGTCCCAACAAACTGCTCAAAATAGCCATCAAGACCCTCAGCACAGGTTCTCCAGGGCACTTTCTCATCCCATCTCTCATGCTCACAACTCGTGACCTGGACCCTTTTGCACCGTGTTCCCTCCGCTCATGCTCTCACTTCGCTTCTGAAGTAGCACTTCATCCATCCATCACAGATGTACAAATCCAGCCTCCCTAGGTCTCTTCAGTCAAAATCACTTCTCTTTTTACATCTCCACACCTTTTACACCCTCCCTCCATCTGCCTTAGGTGTACGCTTCCTTACGTGTGTGTGTGTGTGTGTGTGTGTGCATGCACTCAGTTGTGTCTGACTCTTGGTGACCCCATAGACTATAGCCCACCAGGTTCCTCTGTCATTGGAATTTGCCATACAATAAAACTGGATTGGGTTGCAATTTCCTTCTCCAGGGGACCTTCCCTACCGACGGATTGAACCCAAGTCTCTTGTGTTTCCTGCATTGGCAGGCGGGTTCTTTACCAGCTGAGCCACCAAGGAAGCCCTTCCTAACATGAGGGAGTTTTACATAGATTGTGAGCTCCTGAGGGCCATATCAAGGCTGTATATTGTCACCCTGCTTATTTAACTTATATGCAGAGTACATCATGAGAAATGCCAGGCTGGATGTAGGACAAGCTGGAATCAAGATTGCTGGGAGAAATATCAATAACCTCAGATATGCAGATGATACCACCCTTATGGCAGAAAGCAAAGAACCAAAGAGCCTCTTGATG
This sequence comes from Odocoileus virginianus, assembly GCF_023699985.2. Taxonomy (NCBI): domain Eukaryota; kingdom Metazoa; phylum Chordata; class Mammalia; order Artiodactyla; family Cervidae; genus Odocoileus; species Odocoileus virginianus. Next base: position 19,744,625 of record NC_069686.1, read on the forward strand.
AAAGTGAAAGACGAGAGTGAAAAAGTTGGCTTGAAACTCAACATTCAGAAAACTAAGATCATGGCATCTGGTCCCATCACTTCATGGCAAATAGATGGGGAAACAATGGAGACAATGACAGACTTTATTTTGGGGGGCTCCAAAATGACTGCAGATGGTGACTGCAGCCATGAAATTAAAAGATGCTTGCTCCTTGGAAGAGAAGTTATGACCAACCTAGACAGCATATTAAAAAGCAGAGACATTACTTTGCCAACAAAGGTCCATCTAGTCAAATGGTTTTTCCAGTAGTCATGTATGCATGTGAGAGTTGGACTATAAAGAAAGCAGAGCACCGAAGAATTGATGCTTTTGATCTGTGATGTTGGAAAAGACTCTTGAGAGTCCCTTGGACTGCAAGGAGATCAAATCAATCAATCCTAAAGGAAATCAGTCCTGAATGTTGATTGGAAGGACTGATGCTGAAGCTCAAAACTCCAATCCTTTGGCCACCTGTTGTGAAGAACTGACTCATTTGAAAAGACCCTGATGCTGGGAAAGATTGAAGGCAGGTGGAGAAGGGGACAACAGAGGATGAGATGCTTGGATGGCATCACCGACTTGATGGACATGGGTTTGAGTAAACTCTAAGAGTTGGTGATGAACAGGGAAGCCTGGCATGCTGCAGTTCATGGGGTCGCAAAGAGTCGAACATGACTGAGCTACTGAACTGAGGGCCTAGGTTCTTCCTGGCTGATCTCTGCATTTCCATAGGTTTGAGCAATCCTTCACACATTGTAGGTGCTTATATATGTATAGTTAATTGATGGTATCCTCAACACTTTTGTCTTTAATTCAAGCTTTGATTAAGCCTGCCAAATCTATTTTATTCTTACATTTATATTCTCAACCCCAAAGATTAACAACCGAGATTATCAAATCATCCCACGTGGGATGCAACAATGCTAAATATAGCACCAGCCACAACCAGGCACGTTTCTCTAGAACGTATTTTTCATACTGCATACACTTCGTAATGAAAGACCACATTGTGCACATAACACACACCATGGCCTCATGTGTGTGTTCACTGGAATGCCCTATTTATAACACCTACAGATACAAATGACTACTGAAATTTAGAAAATGTATCCTTTATCTCCTTCTTCAGTTACCAGCTCATTTTTCCTGCTCCCTTTAGAGCTGAATTATCAAGAGTTCTCTATAATCACTATCTCAACTTCCCTTCCGTTTAGGAAATGTTTTATTATGTAATATATCATGTATAACCTAACACTAGTGTAACCACTACCCAGCTCAAGAAACAGAATATTGATATCATCTGAGACTCTACTCCACTTTGGTTTTTATCCCTGTAACTCCATTGAAGCAGCTCTTGACTGGGTCACAGTTTCCTCCAGGTCATCAGATTCAATAGGCAATTCTCAACCAGTATCTTACTTGACTCACGAGCATTTGATACATCTTGATCATCCTCTCTCCTAACCCTTCCTTCTCTGGTTTCTGGAAATCATGCTCTTTTAGTCCCCCTCTTGTCTCAGTGCCATTCCTTGTCAAACTCCTTTCCTGGTTTTGCTGCGTCTTTCCCATCTCTAAGTGTTGGAGTCACCTTCAGGGCCTTGTACCTTCTTTATCTACACCCACTGGTAAAGAACCCACCTGCAATGCAGGAGACACAGGAGACATGGGTTTGATTCCTGGGTCAGGAAGATCCCCTGGAAGAGGAAATGGCAACCCACCTCAATATTCTTGTCTGGAAAATCCCATGGAGAGAGGAGCCTGGCAGGCTATAACTCAAAGGGTCACGAAGAGTTGGACATGAACATGAGCATGGTTGGACTGCCCAGGTAAAGTCTACTAGACCCATGATATTAAATATCATGTGTATTCTGATGACTCCCATCTGATGACATCAGACCAGATGTCTCCACAGAGCTCCAGACTCCTGCTTCTCACTGCTTGCTCAATAGCTCTACTTGGATGACAAATCTGCATTTCAAACAATGTCTGAAACAGAACTCTTAATTCTTGACCCCTCACCCCTGCCCATCAAATCAGCTCTTCCCACAACCATCTGCACCTAAGGAAGTAGCCTGTTTTCCAGTTTCTCCAGCCAGCTATTTTGAGATTTTCACTATCTCCTCATTTTTTCTCACACCTTACATCTAATCCATCAGCAATCCTTCCAACTGCACCTTCAAACTATATCCATAATCCAGCTACTTCTCACCACCTGCACTTTGGTCCCAGGTGCCATTCTTCCTTAGCTGAGTTATTACAGGTAAGAGACCCTTACCTTCCTTGTTTCTCTGCCTGAACTCCTACCCTCTTCCTTCCCTAACATTCCATTCTCCATGTACTATCCAGAAGATTTCTCTAAACAGAAGTCATTTCATGTCTCTTCTCTACCTCAAACTCTAAGGGCTTTCCATCTCATTCATAAAAGAATTCAAAATCATTGCAGTAGACTACAAGGCTCCGCATGATCTGTCCCCAACTCTCTCCCTCTCTGCATCATCTCCTCCCTCCCCACCTCCCTCTGGCTCTCATTGTGCTCAGTTGGGCTTCCTTCCTACCCTAAAATGTGTCCCCCACCTTCCCACCTCAGGAACTTAACCCTTACTTTTTCCCTAGGCATGACTTGCTCCCTCACTCCTTTTAGACTCTTCCCTCTACCTTATCAGAGAGGCCTTTTTTCAGCACCTTATCAGTTCAGTTCAGTTCAGTAGCTCAGTCATGTCTGACTCTGCAACCCCATGGACTGTAGCACACTAGGCCTTCCTGTCCATCGCCAACTCCCAAAATTTACTCAAACTCATGTCCATTGAGTCGGTGATGCCATCCAGCCATCTCATCCTCTGTTGTCCTCTTCTCCTCCTGCCTTCAATCTTTCCCAGCATCAGGGTCTTTTCAAATGAGTCAGTTCTTCACAACAGGTGGCCAAAGGATTGGAGTTTCAGCATCAGTCCTTCCAATGAATATTCAGGACTGATTTCCTTTAGGATGGACTGATTGGATCTCCTTGCAGTCCAAGGGACTCTCAAGAGTCTTTTCCAACATCACAGATCAAAAGCATCAATTCTTCAGTGCTCTGCTTTCTTTATAGTCCAACTCTCACATGCATACAACCATAGCTTTGACTAGATGGACCTTTGTTGGCAAAGTAATGTCTCTGCTTTTTAATAGGCTGTCTAGGCTGGTCATAACTTCTCTTCCAAGGAGCAAGCATCTTTTAATTTCATGGCTGCAGTCACCATCTGCAGTCATTTTGGAGCCCCCCAAAATAAAGTCTGTCATTGTCTCCATTGTTTCCCCATCTATTTGCCATGAAGTGATGGGACCAGATGCCATGATCTTAGTTTTCTGAATGTTGAGTTTCAAGCCAACTTTTTCACTCTCGTCTTTCACTTTCATCAAGAGGCTCTTTAGTTCTTCTTTGCTTTCTGCCATAAGGGTGGTGTCATCTGCATATCTGAGGTTATTGATATTTCTCCTGGCAATCTTGATTCCAGTTTATGCTTCATCCGGCCCAGTGTTTCTCATGATATACTCTGCATATAAGTTAAATAAGCAGGGTGACAACATACAGCCTTGACATACTCCTTTCCTGATTTGGAACCAGTTTGTTATTCCATGTCCAGTTCTAACTGTTGCTTCTTGACCTGTATACAGATTTCTCAGGAGGCAGGTCAGGGGGTCTGGTATTCCCATCTCTTGAAGAATTTTCCACAATTTGTTGTGATCCACACAGTCAAAGACTTTGGCATATTCAATAAAGCAGAAATAGATATTTTTCTGGAACTCTCTTGCTCTTTTGACAATACAGTGGATGTTGGCAATTTGATCTCTGGTTCCTCTGACTCTTCTAAATCCAGCTTGAACATCTGGAAGTTCATGGTTCACATACTGTTGAAGCCTGGCTTGGAGAATTTTGAGCATTACTTTGCTAGCATGTAAGATGAGCACAATTGTGTGGTAGTTGGAGCATTCTTTGGCATTGCCTTCCTTTGGGATTGGAATGAAAACTGACCTTTTCCAGTCCTGTGACCACTGCCAAGTTTTCCAAATTTGCTGGCATATTGAGTGCAGCACTTTAACAACATCATCTTTTAGGATTTGAAATAGCTCAATTGATTCCATCACCTCCACTAGCTTTGTTCATAGTGATGCTTCCTAAGGCCCACTTGACTTTGCATTCCAGGATGTCTGGATCTATGTTGGTGATCACACCATCGTGACTATCTTGGTCAGGAAGACCTCTTTTGTATAGTTCTTCTGTGTATTCTTGCCACCTCTTCTTATTATATTCTGCTTCTGTTAGGTCCATACCATTTTTGTCCTTTATTGATCCCATCTTTGCATGAAATGTTCCCTTGGTATCTTTAAGTTTCTTGAAGAGATCTCTAGACTTTCCCATTCTATTGTTTTTGTTGATCAGCACCTTGTTTCTTTGCATTGATCAGCACCTTATATATAATAGCAAATCCCACCCCAGCTGTCACTCTCTACTCCCCTTGTCCCAGTTTATTTTCTTCAGTCAGGCCCCTGTCACCACCCAGCATATTATATATTTTGTTTAGTATTTCTCCCCCCGCCTAAAATAAAAACTCCGTGAGGACAGGAAATTAGTTTTGTTCACTGCTGTGCCTGACACAGTGCCTGATTACAGTGTACACCTGATGAATATTGATCAGATGATTCAAGAAATTAATTTCAAGCATCAATTTACAGTCCATTTGTAAGTAGGTCACTATTCACATACAGGCTCCTAGTTTAAACTTGGAAACTCTTACATTTTGCCAAGTTCATTTGGCAAACATTTTTTACCCAGGTGTCATTCTTTCCTTACTTGTAAATTTGTTCCAGATGCACTGATTTTTTCCCCCACCCCTTTCCAGTTAGAGAGCTAAGCCAATGAACTATGTCCCTGATAATATACATATTTAGTTACAGTTGGGGTTATTTTCTTTCTGATAGACTCAGAAGTGCCAAATGTGAAGTTTTAGAAAGAAGTAAAGGCAGGGCCTTCTCTGATAGCTCAGTTGGCAAAGAACCTTCCTGCAAACAGGAGACCTGGCTTTGATTCCTGGATTGGGAAGATCCTCTGGAGAAGGAAAAGGAGACCCACTCCAGTATTCTGGCCTGGAGAATTCCATGGACTGTATAGTCCATGGGTTCTCAAAGAGTCGGACACAACTGAGCAACTTTCACAAAGTGGGGTAGCAGAAGGAAAACTATGATCTCCAGAAAAGAAGATCATCATCAAGGCAAAGACAAAACACACTTTTGACCTGTTCCTTTAAAGTCATGGACAGAATAGTGAGCCATGGCAGGTGGAGGCAGACCACCAAGGCAGGACCAACAACAATTCTAGTGATGAAGGAGACAGGTCAGTTTCTCTGCATTCACCCCTCCTAACCTTGACCTTGAACTGAAGAGTCAGAATGTGTGAGACTCGGGCATATCACCGAGGAAAAGTCACTCTCAGCCTCTGGGCTGCTTATGGTTGCACTGGATTATATCAGTGGTTGTAAACATTTTAGGCTCCTGTACCATTTTCAGAGCTATGGACCATTGTATTAGTTTTCTAGGGTTGCCATAGATGCCAATTGGATGGCTTATATTTTAACTCAACTACCTCTATCATGACCATGTTTCCAAATTAGGTCACATTCTGAGGCACTGAAGGTTAGGACTTCAATATAAGTTTTGAGGAACACAATTCCACTCATGACAACCATTTTTCTAAAACTGGCCCATTTTGTGTTCTATCTTGGCTAGTTTACAGACCCCTTGAAGCTCACCTCCTGCTACATATTGGCTTCTATTAACTGTGTGTCTTGAAGCAAACCATAACTCTTTTGAGCTATGAATCCTCAACTCTAAAATGACAAAAACCCTACCTATCAGAATTACAGTGGCAATTCAAAGAAATTACATATAAGACAGTAGATGTGAATTGTGAATGACAAACAATTGTAGAAGCACTATTTACAATAGTTGAACTAGAGCCCAAAGCTATTGGTCTAGAAGAGTGGTCTCTAAGTATTTTTGATTGTATATTTTACCAGTAAGAAATTTTTGAGTGAACCCTCTAATGAAAACTTTCCTTTCTTATAAACTGTATGCAAGTGTTACTAAATTTTAAAAATGAAGAAGATGAAATAATGCTTTTTAATAGTACCCCCAGAACATTCAGTAATTAAACTAGAAAGGTTTGACTGTGTCATATTAATAACTTCTTGCTCAATATACACTGAGGAAAGTGATTTATCTTACCAGTAGTGGATATAAATCGATAGTTCAAATACTCTTCATAGTAATCTTGAATTTCAAAAAATGACTTCTTGGCACAGCTGATTAGCTTATCATTGATCTTAACTTCACATGCCTGATGAAGACTGTTCTAGAAGAAGTCTCATCATCTCAGCAATTTTTCTGATGCTCAGATGTGCTTGCACTAGTAGAATCAGATACAATCCAGAGTTTCTTTGCAGAACCCTTTTAAAACCACGTGTCCATTTTGTGAAGGCCTAATTAGTTGACGCTTGATGGTATTTGCCATGTTACCACTTAATAAGACCCTTTAACTTCAGTGCTTCCTAGGACTCTACAATGGAACCTCCAAGTAGCCCCTTCTCAGCCCTTGACTGTGGGGCTCCCTCGTGATTCATCTACAGATCAAACCAGAAAAGACCATCCAACATTTGGACTGAGTGAAGGCATTAGTGTCCATCTTTAGAGTCAGTAATAGGGAAGCATAATTTGTTTCTTGGTTTTGAGATTTAAAATGCATAGGTATAGAAGTCTTACTGTTTCTTCTCTGCACCCAAATAGGTTGTTCTGTATCTTCCCACACTAGAGACCACTGGACAGTCAGTACATTCCTGTATTTCTCTTCTCCCTTAAGTGTATGTTGACATAAATGAGAGTGTCTATTGAGTAACTGATGCAGCCAGAGGGTTAAATTTGGGCAGAAGAGTGGAGGAAATTGGAGGAGGTGGAAAGGGGGATTTGTTTCATTTCTGTTTCCTTGGATTGATTAAAAGAATGATGATCAAAACAGAATAATATGTTATTCTAGAGGGATTTGATGCTACTCTGTCAAGAGAGGAGGGCCAGAAACTGACCAAAATAATGAGTCCAAGGCATTGAACTTGACCAGCCATTTCTGGCTTTGAAGATGGAGAAGGACGGGACCAAAGAGTACATGTAGTCTCTAGAAGCTGGAAAAGGCAAATACATAAATAAATGAATGAATTTTCCCCTAGAGCCTCCAGAATGGAACTCAACTCTGATGACTCATTGATTTTAGTCCAATGAGACCCATTTCAGACAGATGACTTTCAGAACTGTAAGACAAGACATTTGCATTGTTTTAAGCTACTTACATCAGTGTTAATTTGTTATAGCAGGAATAGGAAATTAACACAGGGGATGTGCACCCCAGATCTTGTTATTATGGGGTTGGGCCTGAAGACATTAGAAACAAGTATAAATTAGTATTATCCTACACGTGCTGAATGACTTCCAGAAACTTTCAAATCAGGCAGAATCCCTGTAACTTGGTAGCCTAGAGATAACTAATTTCAAACCCCTTCTCAGTCCTTCAAACACCAGGCTTCCCATCCCCTCACTCTTCCAGAAGGAAGGCATCTATTAATAGAAAGTGATATTTTCATCAGAGCTGGAGGTGGACTGCAGAGTAAGGGTAGCAGGAGAGGCCACACCCATCAAGATTGACAAATAATACAGCATGGTGGAGGTCCCAACCCAAGGGACAGGTGGAACAGAAAAAGGGGTAGGAGGGGACCAAGACTCCAGAGAACAGAGCCAAGGTTCACATGAAGAATCCGAGGCCAAAATAAGCAGCTGAGAGTTTGTATGCAGAGGGAGCAATAAGGCCATGTGTCCAGGAAGACACCCTCGCCTCCTCACCTTTCTCTGAATTGGCCACAAGCTACAGGTGGAGTTAAGAACAAACCCTGGGTGAAGCCTGGAAGTCAATGTCGGTATCTCACAGCCAGGACAAGTCATCATGCTTGGGATGCCCGTCTGCCCTCTGTGCAGTGGGGAGGCCCTTTGGGACATGGGAAGCAGGTGATACTGCTCAATGGATCATGCTCCACTGTGCTTGGCCCAGCCAAGGTAGACATGTGGGTCTTCTGGGACATCTTCACCAACCTCACAATACCTGTCCCAGGTATTGGGCCTGGGATGGGCAGTAGCCTGCCACAGCTACTGCACAGTGCCTCTAGTTCAAATTGTACCATGCAGTTCCCTTTATGCTAAGATGGAAATATCAAAGGTCAAGAGCCATCTCCTTCTATTCTGAACTCCATTCCAGAAATCCTGAGTCTGGAAGGAACTCAGAGAAGAAATGCAGAGGTCTGTTCTCCATGCTGAGCATTGTGGAAGGGAGCGGCTCTTCCCTGCCCATGTAGGGCTGGATGGGGAAGGAAGTCTTGGCTCACTGGTCCAGAACAAGGGAAGGAGGAACTCTCATGCACCCACTTCCTAGGCATGATTTGTACAGAAATCCCATCTGGAGTTTGATGGAGTGGAAGGTTGGCCAATCTAATCCCTGGGACCCCCAACCCCAGGACTTTTCTATGCTATTTCCCTCCTACCCCAATCCCCTCATCCCTAATTATACTTTAGACAGCCTTCCAGGAACAACAGGCTCCAAAGGAGATAAAATCACTGGGTTGTTTCCTAGGGCTGGCATAACAGAGTACCACAGACTACGTGGATTAAAACAACAGAAATTCATTCCCTCACAGTTCTGGAGGCCAGGAGTCCAAAATCAAAGCATCACTCCTTTCCTTTCTATGGAAAGATTCTCCCTGGCCTCTCCAGCTTCTAGTGGCCTAGGTGCTCCATGACCTATGGCAGTGCGGCAGTCTTCCTGTGTGACTCTGTCTTCATGTGCCTGTGTGTGTCTAGGTCCAAAACTCTTTCCTCTGCTAAGGACACCAGTCATATTGGATTAAGGACCCACTCTGCTCCACTACAACCTCATCTTAATCCAGCTAACTACCCCTGCAATGACCTGATGTCCAAATAGTTTCAGTTCTGCAGTATAGTGGGGTTAGGTCTTCAACATATCTTTTTAATGGGAGACATACCACAATTCAACCCCAGACAGTCATCCCTGACTATTCTGCTGAAATCCTTTTTATTTTTCCTGCTTTTACATTCTTCATAATGTACAACACACTCCTATCTGTATCATCTCTAATTTCTCGATTTTCAACCATGAGGTGGGGATGGGGAAGGTAGGAACCAGAATTGCCAGGAGAGACACTGTAGTTTTGAAATATAAATAAAGAGACAACTGTCTGATAGCTGTTTCAGGGCCAGGTTTTTCTCAACTGTGGGTGCACTTTAGAGTCATCTGGGGGAACTTTAAAATGCAAACAGTATGCATGTTATTACAAATGTATAGATTTGTAAAATTAATGTAAATGCTGAGCTTGACTTCAGACAGATTACATTGGAGTCTCTGGTGGTGGTGCCCAGGCACTGGTATTTTTCAAAGCTCCCGGGGGATTCTAAGCTGTATTTAGTACTAAGGATCTCTGTGCTGGGTGAGACTCACTGCTTAGGGAATGGCTCCAGCCCTGCAGTTGTTGATGACTCACATTCCTCTCTATTGGTACCCATGGAGCGTAGGAAGGGTGCTGAAGGAAACAGCTTACACAGGCCTTGTTATCTGAGTGCAAAACATTCTGCCTAAGTTTGGTGCCATTTGTGTGCCCCACCCCCACCCCAGAGATGAAAGGATGGACTGGTGACAGAGGAGGAGCAGAACCAAGTGTCTGAATCCCAGTTTGAAATGCCAGCTTCAGCTCTGCTAGAATTCTGCCAGGGTAGGGCTCTCTTGTGGCAATTTGAGTGTGGTGCCCATGATGAATCCATCCTTCCAAAGGAGTTCTGACTGGGATGGAGCCAGTGTGGGGGTGGTGTTTGTTCTGACTTTCAAGCCTCATGTTAATCATGAAAAATTGTCTTACTGTTTGACCTACTGAACTTATGCCCCAACTAAGGTCATTTGCCACCCATGCATTCTCAAGCCATGGCTCTCTCAGTCTATACAGCTCACCAGAATTTCCAAGTTTACTTATTTGTTAGAGAATCCCATTGTTCTTGGTGACAGAGGTCTTTGGGGGATTCCAAGTCTGACATTCAGCATACCAACTACCCTTCCATGAATGTGATCAATAGGCTAATGTCCTCCAATTCGTTATACACTTTAAAACATTCAGCAGACAGGATGGTCAGCAGAGAGCCCTACCCAAGGCCTCCAGGACTTCCCACCATGGTGACACTGACAGCATCATCCAATGCTCCTCAATATATACATCCTTCCTGTGTTGTGATCCATCACCACTACCATCCTCCAGCCTGTGTTTCTCCATCTTGGCCACAAAAACATCACAACAGATTTTAACCTAAGGGCAATATTCCAAATATATTCTTTCTGAAACAGTCCCTATTTGCATTTGTCTTGCAGTAATACCAAACCACAACATTAGCTGGACATGGCTTATTTTTAATGAACCCAGCCAATTCATAATGATCACAGATTTCTCTTCTAAGAATTCATAAGCTATTCAAAGAAAAAAGAAGAACCTTAGTGATCATAATTAGCCCAGCATAAAATCAAGCTCACCAGATAGTAGTCTGCAGGTCCTGCTTTCTTTACTTTTTTGAAGAACTGAAGTACATTCTCCCTTTCCACTCTTCTAATACTGTTTTGGTCCTCCAGAATTCTTCCAAGATCACCGTCAGTGGGTGGACAGTCTCATCTGCTCAGTCCCTGGGGTACCACTCCTCCAAGTTGAGAAACCTGAACTCGTCTGGAACAACGAAGTGCTCTCCTTACAATCCCTTCACATGGCTTGGGTTTCAGTCTCCCATTGCCAATGTTTTTAGCCTTTCCAGTCTGGACTAGAAAAAAAAAAGCATTCCCAATCTTGACAGAACTCTCAGTATTGTGCCTTTACCTAGGGACATGAAATTACTAGAACATGGGGGGAGGCTGTACCTACCAAGAGGGTTAAAGGGACCTATAGAGGGGGGCAGCCAAGCCCCCATGACACAACTCACCCACCAAGCACAAAGCTGCCACAAAGATGAAACTGAGAGGAAGGAAAAGCCCTGCAGCCTCAGTTCTCAGAGGATGACAGTATCACCATGCACTGTAGACACAATGAGAGAGGGGACCAAGGCCAGCTCTGCTCCCAAGGGGCAGTCCTGACATCACATTCATGGGTATACATGGGGACGGGGTGGGGCTGGGGGGTCCACATCTCTGAGAAGCGTGGCTGCCAACAAAGGAATTGTGATAATGGATATTCACAGCAGAGTCCCTCAGGCAGATGCGGTAGAAGTATTAATAGTGAGGATTTATTGAGAAATCAGCCTTCATTCTCTATTTCCCATATAATCATCAATAAATCAATTAGCTAAATTTTCAAATGATTGATCTCATAGGGAGCCCTTTTGAAGAGAAGGTTTCAACTCCTGAGCTACAAGGGAAAGCAAATTTCTCACAATATAAATACTCTTCTGAGGTTTTGTTGATAGCATCCAGCAAACATCGAATGCTTTCTATATACTGTCCTGAGTAATTTGCATTCATTAACTGCTCACAACAACTCTATGAGGTTAATATAGCTTCAGTCAATATCTCCATTTTACAGAGGAAGAAACTGAGGCACAGAGACAAGTGACTTGGGTCAAGTCCGTACAGTTTTAAAGTAGTAGAACTGGTATTTGAACTCATGCAGACTGACTATAGAACATTGGGATAAATGAATTGTAAAAACAGCCCAATTTTCTACCTGTTCCTATATCTATGTTGGGAACCCTGTCACCAATGTGAGAAGAGTCCTGGCCAGCCTGCTAGATGATGAGAAAACAACAGAGCCAAGTCATCCTAGACAAGGGCATCCTAGACCAGCCAGCCCGAAAACAAATCTCCAGCTGACCACAGGAAGGAAGCATGAGGAAGCCCAGCCAACAGCCACTCAAGAACCCAGACTTATGAGAAATAATAAGTGATTGTGCATTTAACTTTGGGGTGGTTTGTTACCTACCAGCAGATAACTGACACAAACCTCAATGCTTGACCACTACCCTATATCTTCTTTCTTATGACCCCGGCTTCACCTGCTTTCAGGACTTTTCAGGAGAGGACAGCTGCAGCTGTAATGAGCCTTCATTTTGCCACCTTATCACTGTTCATCCTTGTGCTATCCCTGCCCTACTACTATGCCAACCCGTAAAGATAGTCTGTCTAACTATCCTTCACCTTTACTCCTGTGTTTTGTTTTTTTTTTTTTCCCCCAGGAATCAAGAGGAAATGAGGGTGCCGCAAACCCTTCAGTACTATTTCGAGTTCTGTTGCCTTGCCTACCCCCTTTGCCCATCTCTCCACCATTTAGGAGCTAAGTGGGCATTAGCCAAAGTGACTGGGGCCAAAATAATGAGATCAGAGACAGGAGGGAGAGAGCTTGGATAGAGTTCAAAGTCAGCACCTCTCATTCTCCAGCCTTTCCCTCCTCTCCAGGCGGGCATCCTCTCCACAGGGATGGGGACCAGCTTTGCCACCTGATCTCCAGATGAAACCCTGCAAAGATGAACTTTCCCTGCCTGCCAGGAGTCACGAGGGGCAGCAAGCCGCACCTCCACAGGAACTAACAGCCCCAACTGCTCAACTCAAATTGAAAAGAAAAGAGTTTGGAAATATGCTCCACAGAGGGGAAGCCTTCTGGGGCATTTCTGCCAGCTGCCTCCAGATACTTTGTTCTCAACTAATGGAGAAGATACCCTAGGGGGAAGGAGGGCACCCCCAAGACATCCTGAGAGGCAGGGGCCACAATCCACTAAAACGGGACTAGAAATCTCCCAAGAAAGAAAAAGAGGCATAAAAGACTGTTGTTTTTCTATTTGAGTATTTTTTAACTTATTCTTGCTCTTAGGCACTCAATAAATGCTAAACGATGCTAATTCTCCTAGCTCTTCTTGCTTTATGAGTGAAGCCTGGATTGTAAGGGTTCGTTGCTCAGAGGGCCAATAGCTAAGTGACCTGGGTTGATGAAGAGAAACAAAAGTTCCCCGGGGGTAAACCCAGCCTTACTGTGCCATTAGATACCCACCCCCCCAACTCATTACATTCCAACAATAGTTTAGTTTTAATTTCTTTTCCTTATATTTCACAGCCCTAAGGGAAAATGTCCTGTGACAATTCTATAACACTGAGACAATTACTGGTGACTCAGGACTCCCTGCTGCCTCGGCAGCATCTCGCAGCTGAGGAGCGGGTTTGCCACCCAAGTGAGAACAATTTGGTCTGTGAATTAGGAAAGTCCGAACAAAAGGAATCTTCACGTTTTAAAAATGATGGAAATTCGAAGAAATTAGATGAAAATTCAGCCCAAGGAGTGTGTTTCAGAACAGGAGTCAACTGTAGGCATTGAGACCCTGAGGAAATCTGTCACAGAGACTCCTGCTTGCTCAGTCCCTTCTCTTTGCCTTTTTTTTTTCCTGCTGTTTCACTTCTGCCCATTTTACCTCTGCCAGTGAATGAAGCAGTGAATGGAATGTAAAACTATGTTCTCCTTCAGACAAAACAAACAAAAATATCCTGTCTTATTCTTCTTGCACTTCAAGCACTCAGCCCAAGCCTGACTTAACAAGAACCAAGTTAGAGATGTCCTGGGTTGGAGGGCACAGTCATCCCTAATCTCCAGCAGACTATGTTCCAAAGCACACTTGTGAATGGATAGTTTAGAGTAGGGAAAGCATTTTTTCCCATTAGCATGAAGTTTAAGACAGAGGCTGTCCTCGGACTCAATTATAAAACTCGAGCTGGCCATGAGCCTAATAATACTCCAGGAGTGAGAACTTCAGTTGTTTTATCACCTCCTCCCAAACAACCACTTAAAAGTTTCCATGAGAAAATGCATTCCAAAGCAGGATGCCAGGAACAGATTTTCATTTCCTCCACAACCAAAGTGAGGCTTTCCTACTGAAAAACCAAAAGGAAAATGAAGGGGGGAAAGATGCTACCAGAAACAGCCCTGATGGTCATGGCAGGCACAGGCTTTGCAAGGAGCATGGAATGGGATGGGAACGACTGGGTACCAACAATGACAACCTGAAATGCTGCTCTGCTTTTATGTAACACATGTTCTTCAGTTCTTTAGTTCAAACACTGGCCCTAAGTGTGCTAAATCAGGAACTAAAAGGCAGTTGCCTGAAGGGGAGCCTGGAGAAGGGAGGGATTTCTGGTTTGGGAGTCACTGATCATTGAACCAAGGAGGGCCTGTGCTCACCTGTGATGACACTTGATTTCTGTTCTTCAGTTCCTTGACTGACACGCTGATGCTAATAAAATTCTAACTCTCAGGTTTCCTCTGTCAGTTTGAAACGGGAGCACGGAGAAGGAAGGCAGACTGTAAGCTTCTTAAGGACTGGGGTATCACTTTCATTTTTTTTTCCAGTGGAAAATTTTATTCAACTCAAATATATATAACCCAGGAACAGCCTCTCAGAAAGCTCGAGAACAGTTCCCTCCTATCCATTTCTTTATATTCCAGCCCCCTCAGTGCTGAAATCACAATCCATATAACTTAAGAAAGGGCTTTAACTTTTCAATGCAGTTGCAAAATGGGGGGTCTTTGGAGTCAAACTTTACAGATTCAAACCATTTTTCCCTCCACTGGTGCAGGAGCAGGGCTTTCTCCCTGGAATTCCAGTTTTCTCCTCTAGAATAAAGCGGTGATAGCATCTACCTCAAGGGTCACTGTGGGAACTGAACACATTTGCTTTTGTGAATTGCATAGCACTGTGCCTGCCACATAGATGGCACTCAATAAAGCTAAGCTAGGGCTTTCCAGGCGGCTCAGTGGTAAAGAATCTGCCTGCCAATGCAGAAGCCACAGGAGCTCTGGGTTTGATCCCTGAATCAGGAACATCCCCTGGAGGAGGAGATGGCTACCCACTCCAGTATTCTTGCCGGGATAATCGCATGGACAGAGAAGCCTGGTGGGCTGCAGTCCATGGGGTCACAAAGAGTTGGACACGATTGAATGACGCACGCATGTGAATATAATTCAGACAAGGATCTTGAGATGGAGTCACCCTAAATTAGGATGAGGCCTAAATTCAATGATGAGTGGTCTCACCAGTCAGACAGAAAAGAAAAACACATAGAGTGGCAGTGAAGAAAGCCATGTGAAAATACAGGCAGAGATTGGAGTGATGCTGCCAAAAACTAAGGAATTCCAGAAGCCACAGAATCTGGAAGTGGCAGAAAGGATTCTCCTCCAGGGTCTGCAGAGGGAGCAGGACTCTGCTGACATCCTGATTTTGGACATCTGGCTTCTAGAACTGGGAGAGAATACATTTCTCTTGTGTTAAGACACAAGGTTTGCGGTAATTTGTTGTGGCAGCCCTCAGAAACTAAATAGCTGGGGACAGTTTGGAACAATCTAAATTTGGTGAGGAAATCAAGCCTGAACGTAAATTGGGATGATCATGAGTTCTTCTCCCAAATTGTGTACTAGAGGAAAACTCCTCTTTAGAAAGGAAAAGTCACTAGCTTCAGGGACTGGAATGTTCAAGTCATTCTGTCTCATCCACTCTCAGACAAGGACATTTCTGCTGGGAATCTTAAAAGCACCCTGCATTTTCCCACAGGAACGCAACAGAAGCTCTCAATGTGCAGTAAGACTCTGCGCTGATTCAGCTGCTATCTGGCCCCAATAAACTGGTCAGTGACAGGGTTCTTGGTCCTCATCCAGTAAACGCACCCACGCTGGTCCCCACTGCCTCCCTGACCCCATCTGTGGAGGTCAAAGAGGTCATTAGCCAAAGACTCCAAGCTAAGGAAAGATCCTGTTTGCCAAGAAAGGTACGTAATTGTATATTTCTCCTAACTCCATGGGTTCTTGCAAATACATCTATAAAGTAGAGCTCCTTTTAAGTGAAAAATCTATCCAGGTCATCTGCAAGATCCTTCTATGCCTTTGGAATTCTACAGGAGTCCACAGGAGAGAATTGTGAGAGAGACGTTGTTGAACCCACTGATGCCTAGAGAAACAGTTTTCCTTCTTTCCCTCTCTGACTCCTGGAGAAAAATAGCAGCACAAAGAGCAGTGGCTGTCAGAGAGGGGTGACCTTTTTGGAGCAAAGGCATTAGACAAGATGACACATGCTGACAAGTTCAGCAAACAGTGGCTGCTCTGCCAATCAGCAGATAATTTCTGTGTGTTTGCAATGAAGGAAAGGTTGCAAGTCATGTCGTGATCAGAGACAGGTCACGAATACCCCACATGTCATCTTCTGAAGTGAAGGTCAAAAGAAAGGGGGAGGTGAGTGGAGGCAGAGAGCTGAAAGCAGGAGACCCCTGTTCAGGCAAATCAAGCACAGCTAGGCAGATCTCTCCTGTTTTCTGACAAAGCCCAGGGAACCCCAGTAATCACCTGTTCTGTTGACATCTGAGGCTCCCTCCTCATATGTAACCAGCACTGTGTTAAGTCCCAAGTCCTTTATCACTCACGAAAGTCACTCCTTCCCTGACTTGGGGCAGGTTTTCTTTTCTTCCCTTACTTGGTAATTTACTCAATTTATTTCCAATCAGAGAAAGGCGTAGGCAAGAGGCAGGTAAGAGAGGCCACACACAGTACTCTGGCCCCCAAGAACAGTCTGCAGTGGATTTCATTGTTTAATCGAAGCGAGCTCCAGAACACTGACAACACTCATAACCAAAGAGGAAGAAAAACATTCTGAAACCAAATAGGTTCAAAGGAATTTTGTCATGACTTGCCATTAGCTTTAGGAAAGGAAATGCTGAGATAGAATGAGAGAGAGCCATGAAACACATAGGTAGATAACCTGAGTACCTATCTAAAATGTTTAAGTATTAAATTTCTCCATCAAAGAAGTTTTCTGAGAAAAGGATACTGTTTTTACCACTGAAGATTAAGAGGATAAACACATGCGTGCACACACACACAAACACACTTGGCAATCTACAACCCTTCCTAAGAAAATTGTGTACTTCTAATTAACAAGATACTTTTTAAGTAAAAAACTTGATGAGTATAAAAAGCTATCAGTTCAGTTCAGTTCAGTCGCTCAGCCGTGTCCGACTCTTTGCGACCCCATGAATCGCAGCATGCCAGGCCTCCCTGTCCATTACCAACTCCCGGAGTTTACTCAAACTCATGTCCATCGAGTCGGTGATGCCATCCAGCCATCTCATCCTCTGTCGTCCCCTTCTCCTCCTGCCCCCAACCCCTCCCAGCATCAGGGTCTTTTCCAATGAGTCAACTCTTCACATGAGGTGGCCAAAGTATTGGAGTTTCAGCTTCAGCATCAGTCCTTCCAATGAACACCCAGGACTGATCTCCTTTAGGATGGACTGGTTGGATCTCCTTGCAGTCCAAGGGACTCTCAAGAGTCTTCTCCAACACCACAGGTCAAAAGCATCAATTTTTCGGTGCTCAGCTTGCTTCACAGTCCAACTCTCACATCCATACATGACCACTGGAAAAACCATAGCTTTGACTAGACGGACCTTTGTTGGCAAAGTAATGTCTCTGCTTTTTAATATGCTATCTAGGTTGGTCATAACTTTCCTTCCAAGGAGTAAGCATCTTTTAATTTCATGGCTGCAATCACCATCTGCAGTGATTTCGGAGCCCCAAAAAATAAAGTCTGACAGTGTTTCCACTGTTTCCCCATCTATTTGCCATGAAGTGATGGGACCAGATGCCATGATCTTAGTTTTCTGAATGTTGAGCTTTAAGCCAACTTTTTCACTCTCCTCTTGCACTTTCATCAAGAGGCTTTTTAGTTCCTCTTCACTTTCTGCCTTAAGGGTGGTATCATCTACATATAAAAAACTACGCAGTAATTATAAACATGCTACATTAAAAAAAATAAAACCTCCATCCTTCCTGTCCAAAAATGTCAAGCTGGCCATTAAGGTTGTAATAAAGGCACACGTAATCACACTGAGGGCCTGCTAACCAACTGATTCATCACTTACACAGGAACCAAGAGATGGTGAAAAGGCCAGAGGTTATACCACGAGGAGAGAAAGCTTCAAACTACTTTGGGATAAGGATCCGTGTCACTAAGATCCTTTTTTAGCAATTCACCTGTTCCTGAAGTTTGCCCTGTCCTGAGGCAAGCAGTGGGAGGCTTGGTTATTTGTGTTCAGATCTGGAAGCTTCTTCCAAGACAGAAGAAGGGAGGGGGAGTGACAGTATAAAAGTTATTAGAGAGCAGAGGTTTGGCTGGGCACAGAAGCAAACTAAGAGGAGTCACTGGAGATAAAGAGTCTGTTAAACACATACACATTCACGTGAGTATGTGTGTACCCATGCACACGCACACACACTTTCAAAGCCTCATATTTATTACCTATGAAATTTTCAAACATTTGGTCTGTATACAAATGCACATCAAAAAAAGACAGAAAACATACCCAAGTAGATGATCGCCTATTAAAAGTACGTATGTCTTGCTAATCAGAAAAGTGAAAGTGTTAGTCGCTCAATTGGGTCTGACTCTGAGACCCCCGTGGACTGTAGCCTGCCAGGCTCCTCTGTCCACAGGATTCTCCAGGCAAGAATACTGGAGTGGGTTGCCATTTCCTTCTCCAAGCTAATCAGAAACCACACCTTAATTCTGATAATTGAGAAATTATGTGGCTACAGTAAATAAAGAGCAAGCCATTTGTAAAAAATCAAAACACACATATAAATTAATCCAGATACCATCTATCATTTTCTGACATATTACTTTACACAATACTGTTTTGGGGTCCTGCATTCTTACATTATTTTGAACATTCATCAGATTATTCATTTAAAAAGCCAGGAGCCTTGTCCTAATCATCTGGACCTGTTTTTATACTTTGGAAAAGTAAAAAAGACCAACTCTGACTTGGTTGGGAATCATTTTGGGAATAATGGTGGGTGGTTGTTCACATCTGGACTAGGTATAAAACGATAACATTACGATGATGAATGCCACAGAACCTCATCTGCATATAAATAGGCCTAATCAGAAATGCAAATTGCAATCAGGAGAAATTTTTAAAGGCTGTGATAGCTGTGTGATTGTGCAGATAAGGAAAGGTTAACACTTGTATTGTTAAAGCAGTTAAATGGCTCCCAGCCGGCCAGAGCCTTCCTTTGCAAGAGAAATGTGAAAGGCACAAAGCTTTCAAGCTGCAACATGCCTGCATGGAGCTCCCAGATAGCTTCATTTTCTATTACTAGTGCCTCGCCAAACATCAGCCCTACTCTAATGAAGGACAACCAACAAACCTCTTGTACAAAACCCTAATGAATATAGACAATAAAAAATATATTGGCATTTAAATACCCTTCAAACAGACCTCTCTCAGCACCATTTCCCACTGAGACAGAAATAAAGGGTTAGAGAGAAAATCATGACTGATGTAACATTTTTCTAAAATTTTTTAGTGCTGGTACACATTTTTTTTTTTATCCCTAAATTTTTCAGCATACTGGAGAAAAATTCAAACTGAAAAAAAAAAAAAAAAAAGACCAGATATGATTATATAATTTTAAAAGAAAACACTAGTATTTAGACAGAGTACTTAAGCCAAAGCTGCATTTTTAGTCTTGCCATGCAAAGCCTAAAAAAATCAACATCTCAGAAAAATTGGAGTACTGAAAATATGCGATTGTTACAACATACTCCTATTATTTTTGGAATATGCTGTCTTTCAGGAAACCCTCTATCCCCCCTTCCCCCGTGCCGACCCCCGCCGCCCCCTTAAAAGAGAAATACATTTTACAATCAGGCTTTCACAGGTTTGGAGAGAAAACTGTTTACCAACTCTTTATTATCCTAACGAGCCTCGTTCACAAAGAACTAATGAGCCAAGAGCGCCATCTTGTGTCCTACCTTGGAATCTTAAAGAGCGTTTTCACAGGATGCATGTCAAAGAGGGGAGGATCTCCGTCCCCCAGTTCAATAGCTGTGATCCCCAAGGACCAGACGTCACAGCGAGCGTCATAGGAGGAGTCATACTGCTGCTCACAAGCGATGACCTGCCAGACACAAGCAGGACACCACACATCAACCCCACTGACACCTCAGAGGCCCCAGAAGGCGCTTGGCCGCTCTCAGCCCCCGTCTCAGTTTCCTGGCTATGCTGATACTGAATTTCAGTAATAACAAGAGGTCCATTTTCTAGGCTTTATTCGTGTGATTGATTTATCATCCGATATGTTCATCCACTTTTAAAACGTATGAATTCAGTTCAATGAACATGCACTGAACCTTGTTGATACCAAGGACGGTGCAAGGGTGAATACCTCACCACACCCACCCTGACGCCCTTTAAGTGTTGGGCCTTGTCCACATCCTTCATCTCCTTACCAACAGTGAGGAGCAGCTGTTC
This sequence comes from Odocoileus virginianus, assembly GCF_023699985.2. Lineage (NCBI taxonomy): Eukaryota > Metazoa > Chordata > Mammalia > Artiodactyla > Cervidae > Odocoileus > Odocoileus virginianus. The sequence continues at coordinate 19,765,086 of NC_069686.1, forward strand.
TCAAAGATGCCTGTCTCTTGTGTCTCCTGCACAAAGTCCCTAGAGACTGATGTGGTTAACTTAAAATGGGAACCACTCCCTCGCATTCTCTTTTTCCAAGAAAATCTGCCCCCCTCCGCCACCCCAACTGGTTTATGCTTCCGCCCAGCTGCTGCTTCGGGGATTAGCCCAACCGGGTACTGGAGAAGGGGAACCAGAAAATGCCCTTGGGCTTGTCTTTGGTTTGATGAGTTTGGAACCTTGTGGGAAAGTATTTTTCTATCAGCTTTTTGAGTTAGCAGGGAAAGCTCCACACTTAGACTCTGGTGGGTATCACAATGGGACTGGGAGAAGGCAGGGGTGGGCCGGAGCATGTTGCAGGGAGGAAAGCTCCTATTTGACCTGAAATCTGCCTCCTTGACCTAGGATAACCCATGATTATGAGAAGGTAGGAGACTTTTACGGTTTGAAGCTGTGTTAGTCCAAACAGCCTATGAGATAGACATACAGCATCACTGGCCAAAGGAGTGGGCCTCCCTGCCCTCTTAGGCCATCAGAAGGTCTTTGACTTTGAGATGGACCAACTTGTGTGGAGGAGAAGAGTAACAGATCTGGCTTATACATTAGCAGGAGCATTCTGGCTACTGTGCTGAGCATACATTAATAAGACACGTGAGTAGAAAAAGCAACACCAGTTAAAGATGCTACTGCAGGAATCCAAACTAGAGACAGTGAGAAATAATCAGATTTTGATAATATAATTTTGAAGGTAGAGTCAACTGGATTTGCCGAATGGGGCTTAGAAGAAAGAGGAGTCCAGAATTTTTAACCTGGGCAATTCCAGAACGAAATTGGTATTTAATGAGATGGGGAAGACAGTAGTAGAAGCAAGTTTGGGTTGTGCTCCACTGGGGACATTCTAAGTCTGAGATTACTGTGAGACTTCCAAATGGAGAATTTAATTTTAGTTAGGTAAGACTCAGATGTCTGACCTAGAGAATAAACATGCCTTGTTTAAAGCCATTAAATGTGTGGTAATATTATGTCAGTGACAGAAACCTAATACACCTTTTCTCTGCCAGACCCAGCTCACTGGTCTCACGATGCTAGGTGAACATGCCCATCTTACCCGAGACATGGTCTCCTACTTTTATAATTGTCCTCTACCCTTTTCTTCTGATTTCTGAACTAAAAAACCCTTTTCCATGAACCTGCATCCTTGGCCTGGGATGGATCCCAGCCCCATGCTCTGAACAGACTCGCCTGTCAGAGAAGGATACATTTAACACATTAACACCTTAAAAGGATACTTTTAACACATTATTTTCAAGTGTGCATTTAAACTCAAGTTCAAATAATTCCAATTTTTGAAAGCAGGGGCCGTTTCATTGTCCCGCAAGACCTCACTTTCATCACCTCAATCAGGTGAGAAACTACATTATTTTAAAAGATCTCCAGAGAAGGCTATTTAACACCTTCCATTTCAGAAATGACATTTCCAAATGTGTGAGACAAATATAATTTTAGACCTATCAATCAGCAAGTAGTTCACCATCCTTATACATTCCTGTGGAGAAAAGAGAAATAAGACTGTATCCTTCTCCAACAAGAGCTATGGCTGAGTGAAATTTAAAGTGAACCTGTTAAGAAATTAAATAACAATCTATGACACTTATAAATGTCCTAAGCCAGTACATACTAGCATGTCTAATAAAGGATGCAGGCTTCAAAAGCTTGGGATATTAGAGGGAGACCAATTCAGGCCAACCAAGATAATGAAAAGTATCTAGTGACCCTAGTCTACAACTTCCAGGAAGAAATTCCAGTTGACTTCTAGCCATCTTGAATGGGACACAGAAGGCAATTCCAAGAACCTGTCCGAAAGTGGGAATGGAGATATCCTATCGTTTCTCAAGTGCTGTTATAAAATATTCAAAACGTGTATCTGGTTTTCACTTCTCTTCACAGACAGACACACACTATCTCCAGCTCAGTTTGATTAATAGAAGAGTATCTTTGGCCAAATTCTCTTCCCTAAACTCAGCTAGCAATGTGACAAAGGAATTATTTAAGCTTAGCTTTCTAAAGAAGTTTATAGAAAATTTCTGAAGTAAAATAACTCACAAATAATTATTAAGTACTGATGAGCCAGCATGGTCCTAGGTAGGTACACAATCACTCTGTGAGACAGGTACTATTACTACCTGTAGTAGGCATGGAAACTGAGCTATAGCACAGTTAAATAGCTTCACAGAGCCCATAGCTAGTTATGGTCAGGGACAGAATTTGAACCCAGGCAGAGGAGAGGCATCTAAACATCATAATATGATAAGGACTCTAAATAATAAAGGTTGTCAAGGAACCTGAATTATCAGCATCTGTACTCATATTTTGACCAAACTAGCCACGTTTTTGAGATTTGTTTCACCTAAACTCCATGTCTTCAGAGAGAGTCTCTCTTTCCCTTTCTCTTTACTGAGTTATGGGTGATGGGATTCAAAGACACACACTAAGAGGTTACATCCCTGTTGGGAGGTCAGCACATCCTGGAACTGTATTCCTGTCAATGCAACATCAAAGTCTGCAACTGTTTCTTTAGGAGAAAAAGCAATTTCATTCTCCTTAGCTCAGCATTCTCCTTGTCTCTACGTAAAATAAAACTGAGTTAAGAATGCTTAGATGGTCAGTTGGTCTTGCCCCCAGGAGAACGTGACCTCTCAAAGAGCTCTCTGAATCACTTCTGGAGCTCTCTGAATGCTCCACAAAGAAAAGGTGAGTGGCAGTGGCAATTAATTGCACTGCCCTGGGACCAGGTTTCCCAGGTTCTGTAAGTCATATTAAAGGGGTGAAGAGAGGGGAGTTTGAAATGGCATTGCCACAGGCCCATGGCCCGAAACACCTCATCCTCTTCCATCCCTTCACCTCAGCTCTGCTACCCCCAGGAGGAGACATACGTGAGGCAAGTGTATACTCTCCCTTACGGCAAGCCTTCGCTTCAATCACAGGAGTATAAATGATGTTGGTGGCAGTGGAATGAGACAGATAGAACAGGTGAGAGAGAGAGAGAGTTCAAGGGAAGACTTGCAGGACTTGGGAGGCTAGGGAAAGGGGCACACCAAGGAAGACTAACATATAACCTGGGTGACCAGGAGAATGATGGTACCATTCACAAAACAGGGAAGTCAGGAAGAAGACATCAGCTTGGTAGGCAGTACAGAAAGCTCAAATTGAGTCTAAGCTCTATGCCTAACTAGGTACAGAAAAGCCATGTGTGCTCTTGGAAACTTTTTTCCCGTGTGTAGATTCAATAAGAAAAACAAAATTCCATCAGGATCAGAAACAGAATATACTAAAGGGTAACAATGAAACACTGATGTGCTTTTAGTAACTACATGGAATTTTATGTTACAGTAAATATACCTTACATTTCACAACTCTATAGACTTTAATCTTCCTATTGTTGGTTGCCAACACCACTAGTCAAAATTTGTAGTTTGAATACACAGTTATAAGTACCAGAAGCAGATACAAGGTTGTATATCATGAACTTTAACAAACTGGGATGTTTCTCTTAATCTAGTATTGTGAATAGAAAAACTGCTAATGAATGTCAATTCTACAAAGTAAGAATTCTCCATAGTAGATTTTAGAGTCTCACAAGCATGTTCATATGAAGAAGATATGTCTTCTGGAATGTTTCACGTGATGTGTATGTAAGTGTACTTGGCAAAAGCTAAGAGCATAGAATTAACTGAATTAAAGAGAGTTCTACAGCAATATTTGCTAATGACCTACTGGCTCCAAGATTAAAATGCTGACTCATTGAGTCTCAATGAGTTTCAGGATGTATAAATTCCTACAAACTTCTGCATAGTCACCTTTAACAACCTTCCATTCTTCCACATGATATCAGTGAGTGTTTATACTGCTTCTGAGTTTTAATGAGTAGTTTTATCCACTTGGTGTTAATCTATCATTAGCCTCATCACTTCTTCCAGGTTTTAAAGGGGCCAGTCTTACGATCTCATCAAAGTGACCCCTGAAGTAAACAGAAGTAACACAGGGTGAGGATTATGTCTTATCTTTCTTCCTTTTCCATCCATATCAATTTGTGGCACTCATCAGAGAAGCTATGCTGAAAAACTTTTGGATTGGAATCAGAAAGTCTGAACTCCATTATTCACTAGCTGGGTCCCTCTGATCAAGTCCCCTGAAAATTTTGAGCTGAGGTTTCTTTAGTTAGAGTGATCTCACTTTCTAGATGTATAAACTGGCAAGGTGGGGATGAATAATCTCTAGAGTCCCTTCCAGCTCTAACATACTGACTTCATGATTTCAAAATAAGTGCTTTAGGGGTATCTCAAAATGAGAGGCTAACTTCTCCATGTAAATTACTTAGCAAACAGTAGATTATTCTGGGGTATGAACCGGATGACTAGAATTTTGAGTGGATTGTATTGCCAATATTTGGTAGAAGGTGTTAAAGTCTATGAAAAGATGCTGGTTGCTGTGATAATGCCTCTGTTAAGGAAGATAAGCTTCAACAACCCAGCAGTTGTTTGGATGCTGGTTAATGGAGCATATCCACGTTCCTACCTTGAAATGCAAACTTATGACTTTTCTGATACACTTAGCTACATTGATGCTTATTTTAGGAAGGGGAAAGACACTAATGTTCAATTTTCTGGCAATATCTATGCACTAACAGCCTCAGTGCTCAATACCAATACCTATTCTACCCGGAGATGGGCTAGAGCCTCTGAAATGTTGGTCATTACCTCCTGGGCTACCCCGAAACTTCTTTCTGGAGGGATCTGAGGACAAGAAATACATTTTCACTATAGTTTAGCTCTATTGGTCTTTGTAGCAAAAGCTAGCAGTCAGTTTTCTTTGTTAGGGCAGTTCTTGCAAGACTTTTTTAAGCTAACCAGTTCCCAAGTTTAAGACTCCAAATCTACCCCAGTCACTCCTTCCTCCCCTCTCTTAAAGGAGTTTCTAGGGTGAAATTGTAGCTACAATTTGATAACACAACCGCTTTGGCACATATCATTTCCTTATCCATCCTTGGGCATGGTCCACCCAGTTCTGTTGAGGAGGCTGGCCCTTTCTTTAGTCCTGAGCTGGAGAAAACTAACTGTGAAAAGCTCTGGGAGGGTGAAAAGACTTGCTTGACCCTCTGGTGACTGCAAAAAGGTCCCAGAGCCAGGCACCTTCATTTTGGTTTTGCCGCCTTCTCACTGGCTAACTTTAGCAAATTATTTAATCTCCCTGTATCTCTTCTTCCTGTGTAAACCAAGCAACCCTTTCCCCCTGGGTGTTGTCTGAAGCACTGCTTAGGGAAATGCTGATTACCCAGCTTTCTCTATGGTACTAGAATGTTAGTAGAGGATATCACTGATGATATCATAGATGCATGGGTAATATATATGTTATTCATTTACTTCTGTAAGACTGTCTACATTTACTAAAATATCTACAGGGGACACAAATTATTTCTATAACAAAAAAGAACAAATTTGTCTGTTTTTCTGTCTTGAAAATATAAATAAGTATTGGAAAGTTTGCCTTGATCTTCGAAAGGGTGTGGTTACTTCCTCAGGGGTCTGTATTGGCTGTGGGGATTCTTCATCAGCAAGATGACAGGTTAAAGGTGATGTCTTGGTTGTAAAACTAGGGTAGCACAAGTTTAAAAAGAATTCTCTTCTCAACCATACCCCTTCCCATTGTAAGCACAAGACTAGGCATAGTACTTTCACTTTCTCAAGCCACCACAGTCCCATGGAATGCCCCATGATTGCAGTTTCATTTCAACCTAGACCAAGAGTAGGGCTTACTGGTAAAGTTCCCAAAACAGGGGTGAGATCTACCCTCTATCTTTGCAGAAAGACTTGAGCTATAATAACCTGAGAGAACAGTCTCTCCTCAACTCAAAGTCTTCATTATCTGCAAAGAGTATCTGTATTAGACTGGATATAAGGGGAATAAAAAGTAGTCAACATATGAACTCCTGCATTCAGAAAACCTAGATTTCTCCAAACTATTTAACTTAAACCATTTATCAGATGACAAATCAAAGAACTGCTGGGCTGAAATCTCTTTCAATAATGTGATTTTTAACCAATATTTTCAAGCAAATAATATTACAGTAGCATCATCCACCATAAGGAAAAATATGTTTTGCTCTTTTAAAGAATGATTTACAAAACTTAAAAGACAATAGCTGTTATTCAGACTATTTTATTTTTCCACTAATTTTTAAAATGTCATTAAAAATGCAATTAGGTTTGCTTTATATGTTCTGATTTCTCATCTTACTAGAATTGATTGTGTGATCCAAAATTATAACCAAAGGTCAAGATTAAAATTTCAGTCAAGTACACAGGCAAAATGTTGTTATCTCAAGAGCTAAATTCAGCTTAAAAAGAGGCAAAGCAAATAGACCTAAAGCTATTAATCCTTGGCTGACCTTGAGCCCAAAAATACAGTCAACAGACTGGCAAATAAGATGGGCTGAGAAGTAGGAAGGCAAATAGGATTCTTAATTTTGCTTACATAATTCACACAGCATAATTAATAAATGTTATTGATCATAAAGATTTCTAAAATAGTTTCCCTAGAATTGTAAATTGCAGCTATAAATATTCCAGTGGCAAATATTATTCATCAGTTTTACATACAAACATCTTAAAGTGTTACCAGCTGAGATATTGAATAAGCACATGAAATCTCTTCCCTTGGATGAAATATAACTTCAAGGGAGAATACATTTGAGATTTGAGGGGTTTCTTTCCAAAAGGGATGTGGACTAGAAGAACTGAAATTGATGGGGTGGTGCTTTTTTTGGTTCATTCATAAAACTCAAGGCTAGAACTGAATATATATTCCATATACTGAGAAACTGCCAGTAATAATTTAAATTATGCTATTCACATAAAATTGAGAAAGGTCTCTAATTAAAATATGATGTTCTACAAGCCTTTTCTCAGGATTGTAACACTCAGCTTATGCCTTTAGAAAAATAAAACAAGGTTCAACTTAAAAAAGACGCAGAGCCCACATACACAACACCACTTCCCACCATGGCTGGCGGAGGGCAGAGGGGGGCTGCTCTGGGTTTGAGGCCAGCACACAACACCAATTTTGTACTGAAATTCCCCAAAGCCCTGGAAACATATCACTTTTGTTGTTTCTTTTGTTACAGACTGTAGCCCACCAGGCTTCCCTGTTCATGGGATTTCCCAGGCAAGGATACTGGAGTGGGTTGTCATTTCCTTCTCCAGGACATCTTTCTGACTCAGGAATCGAACCCGTATCTCCTGCACTGGCAGGTGAATTCTTTACCAATGAGCCACGAGGGAAGCCCAACATATCACGTACACTTAACTGTCTGGCAAGCCCTGCTCTCAGACTCAGGACCAGTATCACAGAATTCCTCTGTGAAAGCAAAATCAGTGACCCCAAATTTTTGTATGTGTCCTTAGTACTCAAAGATTCTGAAGAAATACATGTGCTTGGAGACCCAAGAGGATCCCACCACCCTCCCTTAGCAGCTTTCCCCAAATTAGAGATGGATGCTGGAAGGGATCCTAAGATTCATTAAGTCAATCCCCCTATTTCACAGATGAGGAAACTGAGGTCTTGGGGAATAGCTGAGTCACAGAGCTGGTTTGTAGCCAAACCAGGAGCAAAGTCCATGACTTCTCCATGAGTGAGGCATCTCCCAGGGAGTCTTATTATACACAGAATGCTGAGACACTCCCAAACGGATTTCATGTTCCATCATAAGCCATAGCCACAGTAACTGTCATACTCCGAGCAAGCAGCATTCCCTCCACTTAAGCAGGTGGAGTTTCTACTGCCTCTCACTTCCCCATGCCCTCACTTTTCCTTCCACTGCCCCTTCCCTTTGTCAACTAGAGCTCTAATTCTACCAGAGTAGGAGTTCTACAATTTCGTTCTTTTCACAGCTGTTAGGTCAGGTATTCTTACCTTAGGGGAGGAGACAGATTCAGAAGGGTTAAGAAACTCTCGCCAAGTTATATAGCTAGTAGGTAACAGAACTGAAGCATAAGCCACAATAAGAAACCAATGGGGGGAGGGGTTGCAGGTAGTTTTTCTCCTCTGCAATACATCTGAAAAACAGGAAGGGAAGCAAATCGAACAGAATATCTGAATGTTCCCTCATGGGCACTCCCCTTTATCCACACGTGGTCTCTGGGTGATGTCCTCTCTCAGACTGACATCACCGTGCAAACCAGAGCACCCTGGGGAATATCACACAGTTCTGGCAAAGAGTGATTTCCTTTATCTTTTTAAAACCAAAAAAGATATGGGAAAAACCTGGGACATAATAGAGTTCCATGAATAGAAGTTCCACATGCTCCAGCCTCACGCCCACCCCAGGCTCCCTGGGGCCCACTCCTAATGCTGACTGCCCGCCTCCCTCTGCTTTCCTCCAACAGCTCAGGGTCCATCTTGCAGCGGAGCCAGGGCAGCCCTAGCCTAGCTGTGAACTCCTTTCCCCTTCCGTGGGGCTGAATCCCTCCCTGGGCAGGGCAGTGGAGGCGCTAACCAGAGGGTAGCTGCCGGGTGATCTGACTCAGAGCCTAGGAGGAGCAGAGGCGGGCTCTGACATTTCTTCAGCAAACACTTCTGCCCCTGCGGGAACAGTTCTTCATCTTTGATGGATGAAGAAGGGGAAACAACAGGTGCCTTGACCTTTCTCACCTCCCCAGAGAGAGGTGAGAGGACAGTCAGGGAATTCTAAATGCTCACAGAGGCTATGACTTTGATAGGTCTTACTCAGCCCTCAGCAGGAGGCAGGTTGGGGGCCCCACATGCTTCTGCACATCTGGAAGCTGAGGCCTCAAATGGGGTTCTATATTTAGATCTGCCAGGAGGAGGGTAGCGACAAGTCACCACCACCTCCAGGGCCAGCCCCCCACCTCCACAGTGACAGATGATATATGGCTCAACCCCACAGAGCTCCAGCTGAGAGGGGAGCTGGGGCTGAAGCAGAGGGTGAAATCTGGGGCTGCATTAGTCACTGTGACCCTTCACCCACTGCAGCCCCAAGTGTTTGGGTTGTGCTCCAGGACCCTCAAAGACAGGACCACCCTGGGAATGCAGGTAGGGTCTGCCCCAGAACGAGAAGGGAGGGAATCCTTGCTTCTCACAGGCTGACCCAGGAACCTGGGGGGAATCAGGGAAACAAATGGCTGCAGAATTTCAGAGATGAAAGTTGTGGGGGAAGACACACAGGTCTTTCAGACAACCATCCAAGGTTCTAAACCCCTCACTTGAATCTCCTGAGCAATCAAAGCCTATATACCTCACAGTGAAGGGACTGGCAGGTGGGGTCCCAAGAATCCCCAGCCTTTTAAGACAGAGTTGGGTAAAATCAGACCCTGAAAGTCTCACCATTGTCATCACTTTGCCCTTACTGAGAGCCTGGAGAGATCCCCCCCTTCATTATCCCAGGAACTCCAGGGGCTTGGAATGTGAGAGTGGGAAGACTCTCTTTCCCCCGGAAACCATCAGTGTTCTGGGAAACCCAGAATGGACCTCAGAAGCAGAGACTACCCAGGCCAACCCTCTGAGCCGAGAACAGGGCAGGAAAGGTAGGGTTTAGGCAATAGGCCACCATTTTCACAGCTCACACCATGCTGGGTATGGCAGCAAGCACTTTCAGGACATCATTTCATTTTGTCCTCTGAGGCTGCTTTTCTTCCCTTCTCACTTCCTCTTTTAACTTCTCTCATCTTTCTAATCAAAATATTTGGTAACTCGCCTGAGGTCCAGGATTAGGTGTGTAAGCATGGTACCTACTATTTGCTCACAGGTCTATGACTCCAAAATTTGTACTCTTATCTTTACTACCAAAAATGAAGCCATATTAAAATAACTGAGCCACATTCACTTTTTTAAAATGAGTGGCAGGGCTATAACTAAAATCTAAATCTAAATTCTATTCTGAAGAACTTTGCTAATTTACTTTTCCAGATCCTTCTCTGAGGCATTAGTTATACTGGTTTCTAGTGTCATGTGGAAATATTGTATTTTCCTCAACATATTAGGAAGTATAATTCTTATTTAAAATAATTTTTAACTTGGAAAAAAAGATATTCATCTTATCTGGTATACTGGTAGTCATAAACAGTTTGCTCTAGTATAGTGGTTAAGAGCGGGGATTTTGGAGCTAAATATCTGAGTTAAAATCCTGGTGTCATCACCTAACAGCTGTCCAAGGACAAGAACTTTCTGTGACTTATTTACTTTCTCTAAAACACTGAGCCAGTAATAGCAGTAATTTCATGGGGTTGTTGTAAGGATTACAAATGAATTAATTCATACAAAGCATTTAGTGCCTGGCACATAGTAAGCACTCAACAAATGCTATTAATTCTTATTGGGTACCAAATCCATTAGCTAGAGCTTAGGGAACAAAATGGTAATAATGACAACAATAATATTTCAGCTCTGTAGTGGTTTATGACTTTCTCAGCCCATCAGCACAAAACATCTCATTCGTCATCTCTATTCCTGACAGTGCCAAAGGAAATAGCATTATTGTATCATTTAGCTAGGAATGGCATAATTAATGAAGGCAAGAGCGGTTGCAAAAAGCCTGTGATATTTCTGCATTGGTGTAAGCTGGTTGTTATGGCAACCATCCCCTGTCAACGACCCTTTGCCAAGCAGAAAGAGACCCATTTTTGGAGCCGTCACAGCACATCTGTTTCTCTGCTCAGCTGATTAGCTCTTGTTTGCAACAACCAGCAGATGGAAGTAAAAGTGAAAAAAATTTTTTCTAAAAAGAAGCAAATGTTTATTTCATCCACAACTCTGCTTTCTAATACAGAAACAGACTTTTGGCTGTTTTAGGAAGATGCCAAGTAAACTGGACGCTTAATCTATAGGCTGCTCCTCTCATTGGTGGGAGGGAAAAGTGTAATCAACCTATAAATTACAGGTGATAGGTCCTTCATGTAAGTCTTTTAAAATGATGTGGCTCACACTCCAGAGTGTTCTTCCACCACCCCTCCATCTCTGCACGGCTTTGACATAGGAGTCAGCTCAGCACACACATTCCTGACCATACGTCCCATGTGAAAACACTGAAGCTGAGGAACACAAGGCCAGTGGATGAGGAGACCTGAATTCTGGGGCCAAATATGACCTGAACCAGCTCAAAGAGTATCTTCTCCCTGCCTTAGTTTCCTCACCTATAAAATGGAACTTGGATTCCCATGCTTTCTGAAAATTCAAAGAGCTCCAGTACTCACCAGATGTGTGAATCTGGATACAATATCTCCTACACCTCTTTGAGCCTCACTTTCCTTAGTGGTAAAATGAAGAAAATAGTATCTACTCGAGAGGGCCATTGTGAGGATGAAATAAAACAACATATTAAAAAAAGCACCCATCCCAGTCCCAGTGCATTCACGGGTACATCCTCAGTAATTGCAAGCGTTCTTCCCACTCTATGTTTGCTGAGCAGGTGAAATAGTCAAACTATCTGCCAATCAGCTACACATGGCCCTGAAGCTGGTTCTTAAGACACCCTTCTTCCTAGACCTTATCCCCTGGATTTGCTGGGCTGTTAGGAAATCTGGGTGTCCAGGGAAAGAGACAGGCACTTCTAGTGGCCAAAGAGCACACTAGAGGTTCTGGATGGCAGCCACTTACCATCTAGGGCAAGAGTATCTCAGTATTTTAACAATCAGCATGGTCCCACCACTGCTTCCCAGCTAACTGTAAGGCATTATTTTAACAGAGATTACAAATATTCTCAGTAAAGACAATAATGATGATCTTGGTCACTTTCTTTGGGTTTCAATCATTCATAAACACTCAGTTTAATTCTGCACTACCTGTGACGGTAGGAAAGGTAGATTAAGGGTCAACTAGTCCCACACCCCTGCCATCACCATAAGCAAACATAAATCAGGCTTGTGTCCCTTTCTGCTATGAACCAGGATATTATCTGGCAGATGTTCAATGCAAATACTAGCCGAGCAATCCAATACTGACAGAGGGCATGGGTTGTATTGGAAGTGTCTCAGTTCACTGAGTCACAACACAAAGATTCCAGTTACTGTTACCCACCTACCCACCCAGTGTTCCTGGGCACTTAGCCTGGCAGAGCCTTAGATTCCTTCTCTATAAAATCAATGTCATCATGCCTAACTAACTGGCATCTTCACAGGGAGCGAGTGCTTAAAAATAATATTTGGAAAAGTTCTATGCAGATGTGGGATGTTATTATTCATATGATTATAACAAACTGGCTATTAGGAGACAGTGACTGAGAAAAGAGGCAATAAACATGGGTAAAGGGAGGGTCGTGTGAGTTAATGCAGTTCCCCCTTTACCAATGCTTTATATACAAATATATATAAGATACAAGCCACAGTCACAGGCAAGGAGGGAGATCAGAGGCTCACTGTTAATTAGGTTGAGGGAATTGACCTACACCAAGCATCTCGGAGATAATCCAAAAATACCTGACCAGAGAGCAGGTAGACCAGCACAGAATACTCAAGGTGTTGAGGCTCTATGTGAGAAGGCAGTTTGTTATGGTACATCCAGAAGAACACATGGTACATTCTAGAACATACAAAAAGAACTGTTTGCCTCAAACACCTAAGGCTGCGAGAGGGGTGTGTGTGTGTGTGTGTGTGTGTGTGCGTGCGTGCATGTGTGCAGACAGGCAAAGCTGAGCTAACTAACCTAGCACCTGTAACATGAGATCTGTAGATTCAAAATGACTGGCTGATTACCTTAGAAATCTGAATTATTTACTACAGAGGAGGGGTGCTAACTATTTCGGAGAGTTGTTTACAGGTTGAATCGTGTCCTCCAAGAAAGATACGTTAAGGTGTTTGCTCCCAGGACCTCAGAATGTGAAATTACTTGAAAATAGGGTTGCTGCAGATGTAACTGGTTAAAGTGAGGTCATACTGGAGCAGAATGGGTCCCTAATCCAGTATTACTGGTGTCCTTATAACATGATGGCCACATGAAAGCGAATACACAGGGAGAATGCAATGTGATTCAGTTCAGTTCAGTCGCTCAGTCGTGTCCGACTCTTGGTTTCTATGTTGAGCATCTTTCTTTCCCATTTAAAATCATCTTCCTGTGTCACAGTATGCTACTGACATGATCAGTTTGTTAAAAAAAAAAAAAAGAAAAAAATTCTACTGATATTGACTTCTAGAATAACTCTTAACTATGCCAGCCAATATTTCCCCAGTAGCAGTGTTTCAAAGTACTATAACACTAAAGGCACTCCCTGGAATTTTTCTTCTCCTACATGGCTGAGTTGGTACCACTTTCACTCAGCATCTTTCAACCTTACTAGTGTCTACATAAGGTGGCAAAGAGAAAATAAGTGGAGAATGTTGTGAATATGATAATTCATGCTACCGCTTCGAGCTGCCCTGGTGAACTGCTGTTTAAACTGCAAGTCAACACCTGATGGTGGTCTGGTCACATTTCATCAGCTATCTGGTTTGAAGCCTATAGCTAATTTGAATTATTATAGATATTGGAGTTACTCAGGCTGGTGAAATCAAAATGCAAATGGAAAAAAATAATTTGGTTCAATTTCTCAAAAATAGGGGCTTCCCTGGTGACTCGCTGGCAAAAAATCTGCCTGCCAATGCCGGAGATGCAAGTTCAATCCTTGATCCGGGAAGATCCCACATGTTGAGCAGCAACTAAGCCAGTGCGTCACAACTACTCTAGCGCCCAGGAGCTGCAACTACTAAGCTCATGTGCTGCAGCTACTGAAGCCCACATGACCTGAAACCAGCGCTTCACAACAAGAGAAGCCACCACAATGAGAAGCCACCACAATACAACTAGAGAGTAGCTCCTGCTCACTGCAACTAGAGAAAAACCCAAGCAGCAACGAAGGCCCAGCACAGCCAAAACTAAATAAATCATAAAAAGTAAAATAGGATCAAGGAGCTTTCAGCTGTGTTTTCAAAGTAAAAGCACTGGTGGCATGCAGTCATTTTATTCCACTGGCATTGGCATTACATGCATTGCTGTCATATTTAATATGCTGCTGCTGCTGCTGCTGCTGAGTCGCTTCAGTCGTGTCCGACTCTGTGTGCCCCCTAGACGGCAGCCCACCAGGCTCGCCCACTCCTGGGATTCTCCAGGCAAGAACACTGGAGTGGGTTGGCATTGCCTTCTCCAGTGCATGAAATTGAAAAGTGAAAGTGAAGTTGCTCAGTCACCAGGCTCCTTCGTCCATGGGATTTTCCAGGCAAGAGTACTGGAGTGGGGGTGCCATTGCCTTCTCCCATATTTAACCTAAATACCACTTATTCACATAAGCAGAAATGAAAGCATGTTAAGGTCATTATACTATGCAGGCCACCATATAAAGACAATATCCATTTGAACCATTACTGATTATCCTTTCAAGGACTCCTCTTGACCCAAACCCTGGCCTCACAGAAGGACAGTACAAGTTTGTTGAAAGGAACACTAGTGAAAGTCGCTCAGTTGTGTCTGACTCTTTGCGACCCCATGGACTATACAGTCCAAGGAATTCTCCAGGCTAGAATACTAGAGAGGGTAGCCTTTCCCTTCTCCAGGGGATCTTCCCAACAAAGGGATCAAACCCAGATCTCCCACATTGCAAGCGGATTCTTTACCAGCTGAGCCACAAGGGAAGACCAAGAATACTGGAGCGGGTCACCTATTCCTTCTCCAGCGGATCTTCCCTACCCAGGAATCAACTGAGGTCTCCTGCATTGCAGGTGAATTCTTTATAACTGAACTATCAGAGAAGCCCCAAAGGAAAACTACTCAGCCATTAAAAAAAAGAATGAAATAATGTCATTTACAGCAACATGGATAGACCTAGAGATTATCATACTAAGTGAAGTAAGTCAGAAGGAGAAAGACTAATACCATATGATACCACTTATATGTGGAATCTAAAATATGATATTATCGAACTTATCACCCAAACAGAAACAGACTCACAGATATAGAGAACAGACTTCGGGTTGCCAAGGGGGTGAGTGGGAAGGGGAGGATGGACTGGGAGTTTGGGGTTAACATGCAAACTATTATGTATAGAATAGACAAACAACAAGGACCTATTGTACAGCACAGAAAGCTATAACCAGTATCCTGTAATAAACCATAATAGAAAAGGATATGAAAAAGAATATATATATATATGTATATGTATAACTGAATCACTACTGAAATTAATACAACATTGTTAGTCAATTATACTTCAATAAAATAATTTTTTTTAAGTTTGTTGAATGGAACTGACAAATTTAAGATTATTCCTATGGACATTCTTATAGAGGGTCATGGAGCAAAAAGACTCTGGGGAATAAAAATATGAGGACAGTGTGGGACTGAGTCCCAGGAGCTGCAACCTGGTCCCAAAGTGTCTTGGATGCAAGCACACATTCTGAGAGAACCTCTGAGTCATACTCAAAGAAACTGGGCACTTGCTCCTGAGAGACACTCTCAAGGTCTCCACACCATAATCTGCCTATTCCTCAATTTATCCACTACAGCAGGCAAGATGCAACACTAGCTTTTCCCTGATAAGAAGGGAACCAGTTCCAGGCAATCTGGGCAACAGAAGCTCACCATGGACCACTAAAGTGCCCCTATTGAAACAGTCGACATATTTTCTTCAACCCAGCTGAAACCTAAAAGTCACAAACACTTCATGAGAAATGTATAAAGCCAAGGGCAGCTTTCCCTTTTCTGTGTTCTGTGGTTCTGAGAACACCAACTTGCTGAAGACTGGAATGGGAATACCATCTTCTGACTTATGCCACCCTAAATAAGAATTGAGTGGCCTCAGATATACTTTCCTTTAATAATAAATTAACCAATGAAAAAAATTTTTTTAATGTTTTTAAAATAAATAATTAACCAAAATCAGCAGAGCAATGTGTGAATACCAATAGTCACAAAGCCCTTCTCAATCTACCCTCCAAACTCATCTTCTCTTTGACTTTTCCTTTTTAACCAATATATTCATTCATTCAACAGATGCACATTGAGCACCTACTCTATGCCAAGCACTACGCTGAGAGCCAAGCATCCCAAGTCCCTGCTAGACTTTAGAGCTCAGTTAGAAGACCTGCTTGTCAATAACTGTAGTACAGTGGTCATAGCTTGCTAATGGAGAGAGTAAAGGCTGCAGTGGACACTCGGGGAAAAGAGCTTCAGTGTTGGCCAAGGATAAGGAAGGTTTCCTAGGGGAATAGCATTTGAGAGAGGATTGAAGATTGAGGAGGAAATTTGCAGAGTTCTGAAGGTCACTCCAGATGATGTAACAATATATAGAAAGGTTTAAAGAAATGATGTATAAGGACAGATTTGTTTTTCCACTACTGCTGAGGCATTAAAAACAAGTAAATTGGGGGAAAGGAAACTGAGATGAGGTTGGACAGCAGAGAGGCTTGAATATGAATGTCCTTGTTCCTCATCCGAAGGAATCGTGACTTTGTCCTACAGTGTTTCTCAAAGTAGAGTTCATGAGATCCCTATGAAAATTTTTATGGTTTGCCTTTGTTTCAACGATAATTTTATATGTAATAATGAAATGGGAGAAGTTGCAGTAAAAACCGTGTTCCAGATTATCTGGATGGTCATTTGCCACGTAACATCAATGCCCGTATTTATTTTTATTATGAAGCTGGCATCAAGTCAACAGAGATGTACCAGTTAGAGGCCAAAGGAGATGCTATTTAAACAAGGAGATCACACAAGCTGAAATAGAGTAAAGTGGTGGGAGAACTGGATCACCAGATGTTATGCGGTAATAAGAATGACAAAATAACTCAAAATAATCCATGCTGTCATGCTCTGAAATGGATTCACATTGCAAAGGACAACTGAGTTCCACAAAACAATGCCATTTGTCTCATTAAATTAAAACTGTTAATTTGAACGGTGCTGGCTTTGTAGTTTTTCATAATACATTTCCCCCCATCTCCAAAGAGATGACTACATAAGTCCTCTTATTCAAAGAGCCCATTTGCCTGATCCCAGGCCGGAGTACTGTGGAATTCAATGCTGACCTGACAAGCAAAGCTGTAGTTGTGCTTCAGGGTCTGTTGGTATCTAGCCTGGAAATTCTGCAAACTTTTACATGTGTCATTTCACAGAGGATTTTGTGGTGATGTCAGAACTAAAAATTAGACCCAAATCCCAGGTTTTACTAGAGATACAGAAAAGTACATAAGAGAAGTTGCTATGTATCCTGTATTGAAAAAAATAGCTAGGACTATGGCATATTGTTCTGTAGGCCACCTGGAACTGAAATCTGTCTCTTCATTGAGCCATGTGTCACTGGGCCTGCCTCTATCCAGGGAAGGTGACCTCTTCTAATTTACGCAGTGGTGGGATGAACTTGCCAAGCCTTGACCCTCGGAGAACATGGCATCTTCCGGAGGAGGCACCTTTTTTCTAACTGCCTGAAGGTATTCTATGGGCCTTCTGTCACTTAGTCCTAAGATTGTCATCATTCTCACCCACCAAGTCAGAACTCTCACAGTTCAATGAGGATAAAGGATTTTTTTCTTGCTGAAAGTTTTGTGAAGTGTGTGACTTTCCCATAAAAAAGGCATAGTACCAAGGCTTTCAACAAATACACAGAAATAGATGCCCTCTGCTCACCTCAGGGGCCATCCAGAATGGGGTGCCAACAGATGTGTTTCTCCGTAGACGTGTACTGGTGAGTTGAGCTGAGACACCTACAAGAAAAGCATGTCATAATTCAGCACCAAGCAGATGATGATGCTAGACCAGGGCTGGCAAACTTCTTCTATAGAGGGTCAGACAGCAAATATCTTAGACTTTGTGAGCTTAAGGCTCTGTCACAACTACTCAACTCTGCAAAAGCTGCTCAGATAACACAAAAGCAAATGAGTGTGGTTGTGTTTTTGCAAAAACTTATTTAGGGATGCATATCATTATCATGTATCATTCTCTTCTTTTGATTTTTTCCCCCAACTGTTAAAAAATATAAAAATCTTTCTTAGTTCATAGGGTGTACAAAAATGGGACACAGGTCAGACTTGGTTCACAAACTGCAGTTTGCCAAACACTGTAGGCATGAGCATTTAACGCTCTATCTAAATCACTAGGATATTTTTTTTTTCTAGTGAATATTTCTATCTGTACTGCTGCAAAATTGGAATCAAAAGAAAGCATCAAGAACTAGGATTAATCCCCAATACATCCTACTATATTTCCAAAATATTTCAGGTGATATCTTTCTTAAAAATGGTGCTTCATTTGATGGAGGAAGAAAATTGGCATGTATTATCTATAATTGAGTATCAGTGTAGACATAGAAAATTTTCAGTGCCTTATCTTACCTAGAAGGCTGGAAACCTGTCAAGAAAAATACATTTGTCAAGTGGAAAAAGAAACAGACTAAGACTATTATTATCTAGGGCTCAATGTTGAGGACTTGAATTTTAATATAATTCCCATGTACTTTGTTTTAGTCTTTGGCCAGTTCTCTTTTTTTATGCCACAACAGATGTAAAGGTGAATTGGATTAGGAGTCAGAAGGCCTGTTTCCCATAGAGATTATGCCTTTTCCTTTAATAATTGTAAGGCCTCAAGCAGACAACCTCACAATGAGTCTCAGTTATCTCACCTTTAAACTGGGGGTAATACTGCTCATTACACCTAACACAAAGAGCTCTTAAATATCAAGTAATGGAGCAACTGTGAAAATGACTTGCAAATTGAAAAGCACTTTACAAATACAAGGTACTGTTTTATACCAAGCAGAAACCTACCACAGCCCTTAAGACAATAACAATAGTTGCCACTAATGTTGTCAATAAGAACTAAAAAACTTGGATCCATGTGCTCATCAGCAAAGAACATATCTTTAAGAACGTTAGGCATAGATTTGCCAAGTACCTTGGTTGTTTTTTGACAGTAGTTCCACAAACGGCTTGCATTCTTTACTCTTTATTAGACAGCCAAAGAGGGTTCTTTAGACTCTATTTAAACACCCTAACATTTTTCTTTGCTTTTTTAAAAAACAGACCAATTACTTAGTGCAATTTCATTTATCTTGGAGTAATTTCTTCTGAGCAAATGATTCACTGATACATTTTAACACTAAATTCTTCCTTACCAATAAAGCAATGAACATACAAAATCATCCATCTTTTCTCCTCCTGTGCTGCCACTGAAAAAGAACATTTTAAAAAGTGCTTCTGTAAATGTTTTCTCATTATTTACAGCAGTCATGCTGAAGGACTAACTATTGTTAAATTCATTTAGAAGATGAAACCATTTGATAACCTTAAAGAGGAAAATCAAATGGTTTGTTGGATTCAATTCAAGGAGTGCTGTAAGGAGACAGTTAACAGTTCTCTGGCCTTCGGTGATACAGCTCTGCTTCCTCTCGCCTTTCCATTTCCTGTAAATGTCTCCAGTTCAACCAGCCTCACGTGTAGCAGCAATAATCACAATTTAAAGGGATGTTAGTTTCCAGACCCAAAGGACTATTTTACCTTCTGCTCACTGGGAATTAGTATGCCTGAGGCTAGAGAAAGTCATTTAAAAGACCAAACGGTTTTCTCTTTTCATATGCAAAAGAATAATAGACAAAATGTAAATTACAGACAATTGCCCTGAGTTGTGAAATCCTTCCCAACAAACCAAAGTTTTTCCCATCAGATTTTTCTTTTGAAGCACTTTCATATTCTCTCTTTAATAAAATTGCTTCTAAAGCTGAAAACAGATTAACAAACAGCATCTCCTAGGGTGATCCATCTGGTGAACCCCCCCGACTCTCCAGGCTGTGTGTCACTGGAAAGGCCCTCAGCCTACCGTGTAGAAGAGAGGCTCCAGTCTTCTGAGATCACAATAAATTGTTGCCTTTGGCTAAACTGCACACATCAAGAAAACAAACGACAACAGTCATTACCAAAGTCAACGAGCTTAACTCCTCCTTCTGCTGTCAGAAGAATGTTATTCCCCTTGACATCACGGTGGATGATTCGGTTATTGTGCAAATGCTGAAGGCCCTTCATGGAGTCCCATCGCCACCAAACAACAGGAAAGAGAAAAGGAATATTTGCATCGGTTAGTTTTAAACAATTACCCTACGATTAAAATCTAATCAAAGTCCATATTAGGCTACACCTCTCTGCTATTAATACACCTTGCATATTATAGAGCAGTATTTCCCCTTGTTAATATGCTGTGGGGAGCCAACCAA
Source organism: Odocoileus virginianus (assembly GCF_023699985.2). Taxonomy (NCBI): domain Eukaryota; kingdom Metazoa; phylum Chordata; class Mammalia; order Artiodactyla; family Cervidae; genus Odocoileus; species Odocoileus virginianus. The sequence goes on from NC_069686.1 coordinate 19,785,319, forward strand.
TGATAAACTGCCCCCCCGACCCCACCTTGAAGGACGTCCTTACCAAGAGGGCCCCGTATAAGATGTATGAGATCACTGCTTCGTCCAACCGCTGGTTGCACCTAAGTAGACTTTTGACGAGCTCGGTGACCGAGCCCCCATTACACAGCTGCAAGAGGAGGTGCCAGGAGAGAGAGACAGCAGGAGCATACATACAAAAAGAAAAGAAAAAAGACGTTAAGAAAAGCCCACTGATTACTGACCTCAAGTAGTAAATTTGCAAATCACAAAACTCTAGGTTGGAACAATGAAACTTCAAATTTCCATTGCACAGTAAAATCTAGTTCTGTGTGTGTATGTGTTTGTGTATATTTATTCAAGGTGATGACTTATGATTGAAAATACAAGTCCAAAAAAGTTGACTTCTTTCTCAAGTTAAATAGCAAAGCACAAGACATTATTTAGACATTAAAAAGAGAATGCATATAATAATTATGGTGAGTTATTATTGGAAATTTTACATGTCTGTTTTAAAAAAAAAACAACAACAAACATGCAGTTTGAAGGAAGGACAGAGTCAAGATGAATGCCCTTGATTCTTGGGAGGGGATAAATTTTATTTCAAATCTTCCTGTCTTCAGTGCTGGCACTGCAGACACCAGATGCACAAATAGTAGCTCTTTCTAGAGTTGCCACTGCATGTCAGATTTATGGAATGGAGCCGCATCATATGTTCATTTAACCTTTTCATATTCAACTTTAGAAGCTCAGCAACTTCATGCTCTTTCTTTCCCCTGTAATTAAAAACACTGCAAAAGTATACCTTTCATACTTGCTCTCTGTTATGGAATATACCGAGATTTTAGATACATAAACCAGGCATATTATTTTTTCACAGCAACTTAAGGGTTTTCAAGGATAATTTTGACTAAGTGCAGAAGGCAACGTGGCGGTTTGGGTGTGCTACATGCCATTTGAAATCAAGGGTTCTAAAGTGGTTTGAGCAGGGCTTGTATATACCTTGAAACTGTAGGCAGCATGTTGTATATTCATCTTGCAGTTTCCTGCTGAGAAAATTCACAGCTTTCGTCAGATCCACAGAGCCATCCGTGTCCATATAAAGTCAAGACCCTGATTTAGAGACCTAGGTTTCCTCCTGGCACTGTGTGTGATTTGAGAGAGTTAACTAGTGAACAGTGGGGGTCCCCTGGCTGTGGCTGTTTGAGTCAGCTGGCTTTTTGTAAGCAAGGAAATCTGAGGGAGCACAGATTAGCACCTTTCCTAAAAGAAGACACTCTTTTATCCAGGGAATAATACATTAAGATCTATTTGACTCTAATTACAAACATTCGCAAGGTTTTAATAAATGGTGAGGAGATGTTTTTGTTTAATGAATGTATCTCTCCTTGCTATATATGGCAGATATCTTGCCCACACATTAAGAATCAAGATAAGCTGAAACTGAATCTGCCCATGTTTTTATCATGTAAGTTGGTCACAAACAACACTATTCAACTAAAAATCCAATATAGAATTGTTTGTGGGGGCTGAGTTGCTTCTGACTCTTTAAGACTCCATGGACTGCGGCCCGCCAGGCTCCTCTGTCCATGAGATTCTGGAGGCAAGAACACTAGAGTCAGTTGCCACGCCCTCCTCTATGTGATCTTCCCAACCCAGGGATCAAAACCTCATCTCCTGCATCTTCTGCAGTGGTAGGCAGTTTCTTTACCACTAGTACCACCTGGGAAGCCCCAGTATAGAATTAGGAATCTTTAATAAAACTATGATTAATCACTATCTCTCAGAAAGTTTTCAGGAGGGAGCCAAGAACAGTGAAATGCACTGAAGGCTATAGTGGTCTGGGATTACATGAGTATCCTCAGAATCCTCTCTCCACCAATGTTTGGTGCAACCTGTTAACACCAACACCTCTCATGACCATAATATTGAGTACCAGTGTAATTTCTTCTAAAGGATTCCACATTCTTTTTATTTCAGCTATGTCTTACATGACCCTGAAGGGCACGTAACATTCAATGTTCAATCTAATACTCTCTTGAACAGTGAATGCATTTTCAGTGTCATGATTTGTAGAAGAATCTTAAAAGCTAAGCTTTCAGTAAACATAAAATAATTTTCTCAGGGCTCCCCCAATTAGATTTTATATTTCAAGGCAACAAAAACAGGAAAACTGAACAAAGAGTCAAATGATGATCACATAAGAATGCAGAACATGATAGAAGGGATGTTATGGACCCACAAAAATAGTCCTTCCGAGGCTGATGGCATAGAGCTTGGAGAGCTTGAGAAAATAAGATTAGGGTGGGGATGCTCCCTCTTGGAAGTGGGAGTTGTATGAAGGAATCATGATGATGAAACCATTTCATATGAACCTCTTTTATTCAGAAATCTTCAGGAAGACCTCCTCACAGGAGCCTCATGCCAACAAAGGGGTATCCGTGCTGTAGAGAGGCAGTAGAGTGCAAGATCCACCCAACCTGGGGTTCTAACTGTCCCTACGCCTGACCTGTCTCCTGAGAAGCCTGAAGGCAAGATAAGAAGCAACAGTTAGAACCAGACATGGAACAACGGACTGGTTCCAAATTGAGAAAGGAGTACATCAAGGCTGTATATTGTCACCTCCTTATTTAACTTCTATGCAGAGTACATCATGCAAATGTCAGGTTGGACGAAGCACAAGCTGGAATTAAGATTGCCAGGAGGAATATTAGCAACTTCAGATATGCAGATGATACCACTTTAATGGCCAAAAGTGAAGAGGAATTTAAGAGCTTCTTGATGAAGGTGAAAGAGGAGAGTAAAAAAGCTGGCCTAAAACTCAATATTCAAAAAACTAAGATCATGGCATCTAGTCCCATCATGTCATGGCAAGGTAGGGAAACAATAGAAATCATGACAGACTTTATTTTCTTGGACTCCAAAATCACTGTGGATGGTGACTGCAGCCATGAAATTACAAGATCCTTGTTCCTTGGAAGAAAAGCAATGACAAACCTAGAAAGCATATTAAAAAGCAGAGACATTACTTTGCCAACAAAGGTCAGCATAGTCAAAGCTATGGTTTTTCCAGTAGTCATGTATGGATGTGAGAGTTGGACAATAAAAAAGGCTGAGCACCAAAGAATCGATGCCTTCGAACTGTGGTGTTGGAGAAGACTCTTGAGAGTCCCTTGGACAGCAAGGAGATCAAACCCGTCTATCCTAAAGAAAATCAACCCTGAATATTCATCAGGAGGACTGATGCTGAAACTCCAATACTTTGGCCACCTGACGTGAAGAGCCTACTCACTGTAAAAGATCCTGATGCTGGGAAAGATTGAGGGCAAGAGGAGAAGGGAATGACAGAGAATGAGATGGTTGGATAGCATCACTGACTCAATGGACATGAGTTTGAACAAATTCCAAGAGACAGTGAAGGACAGGGAAGCCTGGCATGCTACAGTTCATGGGGTTGCAAATAGTCAGACATGACTTAGGGACTGAACAATAACAACAGCCTGCTCATGACTTGCAAGAGATTTAGAACTTGATGCTGCACTGGCAACAAGGACAAGGCTAGAGCTTGAATGAAAAGGAGAGACAGTGAAGAGACCACGATAAGGAGTATCAGGGACCTAAGGCTCAGGGAGATACCAAATGCAGACAGTAGGAGGACTCAGGTCATCACACAGTTGGAGTGTGGTCTCATTGCCATAGATTTACATGAGCGTCTGCTATATTCAGATCCAAATGTCACCCCAGAGAAGGACAGGAAGAGGGGAAAAGAAAACCATTTTAAAACTAAGTCCTTATCCAAGTGACTAAGCTTTGCGCTAGATTGTGAAAATGGGAAATAAATTCCCCAAACTTCTCCCTTTCCAAAGAAGTACTCAGCTGACTAAGTTTAACAGGACGAGTTCAAATCAACCGTTTCCTCTAGGCAGGCTGGGGAGTCAAGAAAAATGTTAGGTTTAGCTATTGAAAAGAAAGTGAGCTCTTGTTCTCAGTAGTTTGTGACTGTCCAGTTTGTTACCCATTACTCACTCATGAACACTGTCCCTGCAACTCAAAGAGCTCAACATCAGGAATGGACATGTGAGTAATAAGGGTGGCAGGTGGAAGTGGAGAATGCCCAGGGGTGTGGTGGCGCTGAAGAGGGAACGGTGACTTCTGCCCTTCCAGGGTGGAGAGGGAACAGTCTGAAAATCTTCCCAAAGGATGTAACACATACAATGAATCTGAAGGACAAAGGAGCTTATGACAGGTGAACAAGAAGAAGAGCGTCCTTGGAAAAGGACACCATGTGCAAGGAAGCGAGCACAAAAGAATGAGGTGGGTGGGAGTGTTTCTAGTTGCGTGTGTGTGTCTCTGTCTGTGGGTCTGAATTCTACACACTCTGCCACTGTTGGGACAAAGGGACAGAATCTACACAGAGAGCTGGGGAAGTAGAAAGGGGGACAGGGGATGCAGGTGTGCCCTGCAAAGTGTGTGGACATTATGCACATGTATTATGGTACCATAATATACCATTGGATAGGAGTGGTAAGCTAGCAACAGGTTTTAGACAGGAGGTCTGTTCAGATTTCTAGAAAGAAGACCTTGGTAGCAGATTGGAGGGTGGGCAGAGCAAGAAGACACAGGGAGCTAGACACCTGTCAGGAGATGTTGAAGCAATCAAGAGAAGCAAGGTCAATAAGTCAAGAGTCCTGAGGACAAAGAATCAGAGACAGATACAGAGTGGGTGTTGGGGGGGGTGCTTTTATGAGATAGCATCGACAGGAATTTTTGACCAGTTGGATAGAGAAAGTTAAGAAGAGACAGAGTCTGGGGGTCTTGTGAGAATATCAATAAAGTTCTTTGATCCTCTTAAGCCAAAGCAGTAATAGACAGGCAAAGCACTGCAACACCTTTATCAGAACCACTTCTCAGCCTGGCTTCCATCTCAGGGAGGCACATGCTTTACTGAATGGCAAGTGCACTATTAAAATTCTACCCAGAGAACATTTAAATTAAATACTGGGTGGTGATCCAAGCTAACTCAAGCCTGGAATTTTCCCCTGAAACCTCATTTTAGTCTCTCTGCTGCCCTACTTTCAATCTGGCCATTTCTGCAACAAGAGCCTATTTAGTGGCATTTTAGATGGGTAGCCAACTTACAAACTTTCTTCATAGCTCTAGAACCTACGGATGGATTAAAAGCAGCCATTTTGTCAGCAGGATCAAAACTCAGCTGTGGATATAAGAACAACAATAGAATCTGACTCAGTTGGTGCCTTTTGTTCACTAATGTCAGAGTTTAAGAGTTGTCTGATTTCTTGTGGTTCAAAGAAACATATAATTAAATGGCTCAGGGTACCTTTAGAGGAAGCAGTACTGTGAAGTTGAAAAGCCCACTAGCAAGGTTTTAAAGGGCAGCCTGTGGGTTACAGGGAAAGGACTTAGGAGACTTGGATATAAAAAAGGAAAGCGGGTGCACATTGACAATTGTCTAATCAGAGTAAATATTCAGTGAAATGGACTGAACACTTTAAAAGCATGACAAGGGAACTATATTTACATGCATCAAATAATATAATCCTCTTAAAGCTGTAAGGAGGCAACCAAGCTTCCTACCCCACCCACCCCTGAGGGTTGGCACCTGCAGCCTTTTATTCCCGCCCACGCTGCCAGCCATCAGACTCAAATACAGAGGTAGGTCTGCATCCTTGCGTTCCTCCCTACGCCCTCAGCATTCAGGAAATGTGGCAGCTGGATGCGTCTTGAATTTAATGAGCATTTCGCTCCAAACCAAGAAAAACAGAAAAATCATTTACATTCCACATCTATTTTCCAAAACATCATTGAATATTGATTCAATCACAGTATGTGCATTTGCTAAGATGGTCGTAATTTCAAGCAATAAAATGTTCCTTGCTCCATAAGCCATCAACTTTCCTCCACATTATTAAAGAATGACCCATGCAACACCATCACCAGACCTTTATTCTAGTTGAAACTCTAACCTTCAAGTAGATCCTGTACTGGCATGTTGATTTGCCCTAAGAGGACAGAATTAGGAGGAATTTCTTTTCAATGCTCTTTTGTTCAGTGGACTTGATCTTTCAAGGGTGTTAGGTTCTACAGAGGGCATAAAGCAAAAGGCAAGGATTATCAAAATTACTCTTGAAGATGCCTTAGGGAGCACCATGTTAGATAATGTCCACCTCTCAGGAAGTCCAAGCAACATAGTTTTCCTCCACACCATTAGGAGACATTGTGTTCATTTTACTGATACTAAGTAAAGTCACTGTCTTGCCCCTAGAAGAATGAAAACAATGTTACTTGAAACTGTGGAGTTCCAGTCCAGGTGGGCTGGGAGGAAGATGCTCACACTACTAGAGGCAGGAGGGCCCCAAGACCCCACCTCCTGGTTCAGCCTCTCTCCAGGGCACATCGTAGATCTGGTGGGTAGGCAGAATCACTCCAACCCTTCAGCTTCTTAGGCCCTCTTGTTTTTTGCTGAACAAAGATAGCACATGAATATAGGGTGCAACTCAGCTGCATTTCAAAGTTCTTGCCTTCTCCACTCCTACATGTTCTGTACTTTCCTTCTGACCCCCAGGCACTCCAATGACTCTCGTTCTAGAATCCAGCCAGAAACTGTCATTGGAGGCAGTGTTCTGTGCTCCAGGGCTTTCTAACCATCTCTGACCAATCAAAACATGGTTCAGACCATCAGAGTTCCACTATGACCCTGACTTGTTAACATGATAACCTTGACTCATGCCACAATATCAATGGGTGAAAATGGTTTAAGGTGTTAACTTGCAATGATAGTGGGGCTTAGACTGGACTTTTTCTAGGGCCTTACATAAATAAATGCAAAATCTGAACAGAGGTACCATTTCCCCCCACTTTGGCTTAGAAACTAAACTTACACAGAGAGAGGAAAAACAGGTTAAAAATAATTCTTTCATTTGGTTTTGAAATATAAGGAATATTTTTTTAGTTTACATTGTCACTAGCACTCTAAACGCTCAACTATTTCTTTTAAATTGAATGTATTATTTGAGCAGAAATTATAGTATTTACCAGTGGAAAGTTTTATACCAAAGGAAAACAGAAAAAAATATATTTCATGTCTTAGCAAATACTAGGCATTTTGTCTGAATATGGAGCTTTTCTTAAAGGTCGAATTTCTTATTTCATTTAGCTGAGAGTTAATAAAACTTATAGATTTTCTGAATTTAACATTAACTAGGATAAAACTTATTCACAAATTATCCAAAAGATTATTATGTATGTTTGTCTCCATATCTTTCTCCTATAGTAGTTGTCTGTCATTGAAAAAAGCTTTGGTTTGCTTTCTGGTAACAATTAGTAATTAATTTCAGAAATGACATTTTTATTTGCTTTTGTTTTCAGAGTTGTGGTGATTTAGGAGGGTTATTAATAACATTTTTCTATCCTCAAGAATTGCTCTGTGGAATAGCTTCCCACGGTTCCTTTTATCATATTCAGCAAGTAAAGAGCAAAGGCAGTATAAATTTAATCTCAATATACAGGATGAAGGGAGCAATATTAAACAGATCATAATTTTATTGTACAAGTTTCCTGAAGTACTCATTAAAAAGCTATAGGCGGCACAACATGGTCAAGGTACTGTGTGGACTGTCATTATCTTCCAGCACTGTGTTTGCATGTGTATCATCAGGAACTGCTGCCATTTCAACCAGAGATCCAAAGTCTCTTCCCTGGGCCTGACAGACAGCATCGTGGGCAGCAGCAACACAGAAGGGAGAAAAGCAAAGTGCAGTCCTTCTCTGGCTCTGCTGTGTAACTGGTTATGGGACGGTAGGCATGCCACTCCTTCTCTGGGTCTCTATTCCTCACTGAACACTAGGAGAGTGACCTGAAGGCCGAGGTCCCTGCCAGCTCTCGGAGTCCAGGAATCTGTGTCTATAAGCATGCTGGAGGCACCGGGCACAGCTAACCCAGGATCCTGGCATGGATGGCCCATCCCTAGACAGAAAAGACTGAGGGTATCTGGTTCCCCATGTTGTCCACTTTGGCATGGATCAACACAACCTGCAAAAGGTATAATATCCACATACTATACTGCTGAGGCATGAATAACTCAGTGAGCCAGGGCAACCTCGTTATCTGTACTTAGTCACCCGGAAAAAGCAAGAGGCAGTCCGCGGGGAAGTATCTGCACAAGGCTCAGTTCATAGTTCTGAGCTCCTTCTCATCTTTCAAGGCCAGGTGCAGCCCTTTCCGGCTGCCTTGGCTGTGCCTGACGGGCTAACATTCGGTCACTCCTCATGGGGAAGAGCACTCGTCCTCCCGGGGGTGGCAGGTCTGAGCAGCCTACCCACCCACCTGGTCAAATGGAGGGAGGGACAGTCCCTTTTCAGGCTCTGGAAAACCCCTGGGAGGTCCAGTTTTCTATATCTGAACACAGAGTCTTTTTAAGTCAGGGTAAAATGAAAAGAAACTAAGACTTCTTGGTCACTTTACTTATATTATTAAATGATAATCAGGTTTAAAACACTGAGGTCTTACAGAGTTTAAGAAGAATATAACCCTAGAGACCCTAGAAATTATTATTTCAGAGACCCTAGAAATATTACTTTCCATATTGCACGATAATAAGCATTTAAAAATTAATGTTAATAATATTCTAGAGCTTTGTATGCAGGATAAAATCTGTAATATCCCCAGGGAAGGAGTGGGGGATAATAAAATCCAAAAGACGATACTATGAGAACATGCTATGTGACGTAACTAGCCAACTAAACAGACAAAGATGATTTCTAAAAACCAAAATCCCTTACATCTTTATTCTGAAGAGCACAACTAATATGACAGAAATGTTCCTTGCAGATTATCCCATCTGAATACAACAAATGAATTTCTCATACATGGTTGCTCTGGCATCCAATATATATTGTCTCATGACCAGGCCCTCCCAGAGCCAGATGGGAGGTTTTCTACAAAAGACCCCAGACAGTAAATCCAGGACTGACCTCCCCTTTGTTGCTTCTCTCTTAAAACTTTCATACATGTCCCCATGCTCATGGATCACACGTGTGACCTCAGGAACAGAGGCTGGTTCAGAGGGGTGGAGTCTAGGACAGATGAGGGTGGGCCTTGTGAGCATGAGGCAATACAACAGACCTGTCCTAATATACTAATTTCACATGCTGCCACTGCATTTTTGCCATGTTAGTCCCATGGAGGAATTGTATTTGTGGGGAATGGACTCTTTTGCACCCAGTTATACACATTCAATTCCATTAACAAGGTAGAAAGAAGGCAAGACTATAGTGGATACAGTGATGCTGTCTTCAGACTGTCTCTTCAAAGCAGATGTTGCCAGGAATATCAGCTGCCCCTTGCTCCCAAGTCTCAGAGGCATCTCTCACCAGGAATTGTGCCTAGCTACAGGGAACTTCCGCCCCCAAGGCCACATGCCCACCCAGGGTGGCATGCACCCAGTGATTGGCTGAGGCAAAGACAAAATACAGGACGACCCTACAAGAGCATCCCAGGTCTTCTCCCTGAGGATGGGCTGAGGCCTCTGTTACGACTACACTGATGTTTCCTGTCTCCCTTGTCCAATCCCACCTTCCATCCAGGTCTAGCCCCAAGAAGAGGAACTCTCCAATAACCTTCCATAAACAACTGTCAGAGTTTACTTTCAGGAAATCCAACCTGAGATGAGGATTAATGACCATGAATGGGCTGATTCAAATTTGGTGAGCAAGTAAACCTTGGGTTAACAACTTTTGAAAATTAGCTGCAATCAGTTGGAACATGTTTTCTGTGAAATTTTCCCAGCCTGGAGTAGAAAATAACCCTTTCCAACTGTATTCTTATATTCATTGTATTAGAAAAAAAGATTATTAAAACCTCAGAAGCAGAGAAACATGCACATTTTCAGCATACAGCCTACCTGTAAGAACGTAGAGAATATCATATCTGGTAAGGTACCTGTGATATGCAGGAGAGATCATTTCCCCCAAATGTGTATCTTATACTATTTAGGCAATAACGTGTCTGCTCACCCCTGGTGCACTGTCTGAATCAATGGTCACCCAACGGGAGCCTCTTACCTCTAGGACCAGCCACAGCTGTCCTCCCACACAGTGATCCGCTTTGTAAAACATCCCGTAAAACTTTACAACATTGGGATGATTCGGGAGAAACTGCAAAATGTTGTATTCCGCCTCAATCTCTTCATCCATATCCTATATAGGGTAAAAAAATAAATGCTGGATTCATATAATGTGTGAGGTAGGGTACAGGACTGATACCATGATCAGGTAACCTGTTAATAAAGCATATTTAGTCTGCATTTTTTATGTCATCATTACCATATCTTGAAAACACCTAACAATGAACATGTAGATACCAACTAAAGCCTTCTAATTGTTATATCAATAAAATGTCTTTGTTATATATCTTTAATAATAATATCATAAATATATTTTTAAAATTTAAAAATGTCTGAGTTTTCAAAGCAATTAAGGAGAAGTAGCACAAAGGGATCCAACCAGGATACAACACTTATAACCTCACTGTGCTAAACAGTGGACAGCATTGTAAGCTGAGTGTCCAGTGCTCTGAATTATGGATGCCAGGCTAAGATGACTGAACACCACAAGTCTGGGCCACTTTGTAACTTACAGAGAGACCAGACTCTGTGTAAACCCAAAACATCACTCTTTATAAGAGAATAACTGTTGGAGAGCCCTGGGGACTAAAACCAAAACAATAGCAAAATGGACAAAAGAGAAAAATCAAAGGAACTTTTGAATCCAAATGAAGTCCCTTCATTTAGATGGGCCAGGGAGTCATAACTCATTTGGGGATATCATGCCAGGTTTCACTATCTCTAGAAAATCACCCCCAGAATCAAGAAGGAAGTTGAAAACTCAATGTACATGAAACCCTATATTGTGGTTACTTACACTGATTGGATCCAGAATTTTTACTGCAGCCAGGCTCCCATCTTTCTTATTAGTCACCTTGTAGACCTTGCCATAGGTGCCTTTACCTATGGTCTCTATAATTTCCCAGGTATCTGTGGGATCTGGAAGCGACTCAAGTCTAAGCATCGTGGCGTTGTAATGAAACAATCCATACAGATGTCTCCTGGTGGGAAGAAAAGCTTGTTATAAGCAACAGATCACAGGATTAGTGTCAGTGGGCTTTTGAAACAAGAATATTTTTATTTCTTAACCAGCAACCTTGTGGTACTGTCCTTGTTTTAACTGCCCCCTTGTACTTTAAGTAGATTTTTTTTTAAGGGATTTGAAGCCTCTTTAAGAAACGGGGTTAGAAGATAGAGGGTGGGCAGCATGGCTCTGGAACATCTTTAAAAACACAATTCTAAAACGAGAGATTATATCCACACAGAAGGAGAGAGTAAAAGGGCCAAAGAGGATGTCCAGCATGGCCAGACAATCCCATTCTAGGTTGCTAGTAGTGGCTGCTGATGCCAGGGAAAAAATCTGAAAGTCTCAGGTCTGAGATCTTTATAGCCAGATTATGTAACCTTGAGCAGGTCTCTCTGATGGTCACTAGAAACTAGCATCCAGCCTCTATGTGCAAAGTCTGGGCTGTTAGGAAGGAGGATCTGGTGCCTGTACAAATCCCTATGTCCCTGTCCTTTCAGAAAGATTATGTCAAATCTTCCAGGACTCCCTTGAGTCTCGAAAGTCTGGCTCAAGAGTTAATGATTAGGAAATGTGAAGATGTAGAAACAAAGAATAGCTATTGGGCCGAGAATCTGGTAACAACTTAGACTATAAATCTGCCACATAGCAGAAACACTAAACTCCCAGATCGCTGAAAGATATGGATAAAAGCCTGACACATTTCTGAATTGTTTCTACAGGAAGAAGACTGCAACCAGATGAAAACTGCTGACCACAAGAACAGAGATTCTAGACTGGTTGAAACCAGAAAGCTGAGGATGCTTGCAACTTCACCTTGATGCCAACCGATTCGAGATGCTTATGCACAAGTTGATCACACACCCTCCCTCACACTGCCTTTAAAACTCCTTTCCCCAAAGCCATCAGGGAGTTCAGGTCTTTTGGGCATCAGCTGTCTGTTCTCCTTGCTTGACGCCCTGCAGAAAACGTTGAATTTTCTTTCCCCACACCCCGGCGTCCGTGGATTGGCTCTGGGGTGAGTGGGTAAGAGAACCTAAACTGGGTCTGGTGATAGCATCAGTTAGCACACAGTATCCATCGTTATCCAAGTCTTAGATCCTGCAAGGATTAGCCAAGCCCAGACCCCATCCACACAGCAACAGCCTACTGTAGGAATCACACTGAATGGCTAACCGGAAGCTGCAAGCTCACCCCACCTCAGCAGTATTCTATCTTATAAGAACTTGGACCTGTAAAGTTCAAGTACTTTAAAGTACCAGCAGCAAGCTTGGCAGGCAAACAAAGTCACCCTAGACTGGTCCCATGAAAAAGCCCCTTCAAGTATAGTTACTCCAAGGCTGGAAGAGGGGTCTCAACCCCAGGCTGCTTCTGACCTCAGGAAATGGGCCATTAGACTCCAACAGGAACCACAGCATCCAGTCCCCAGGTGTCCACCTGGAGTGAGCCTTCTGCCTCATGCTGGGCAATCCAAATTCCACTTCTAATTATCTTCCAGACTGCATTCACTCAAGAAACAGCCTTTTGACTTGGAACAAAAATCCACTTTTTACCCTTACCCTATCTGATGAGGGCATTTCAAAGATATTGAAAACCATTACCAAAACCAAACAAAATCCCAATATCTGTGGTATTGATACTGGGAGGGAATCTGTCTTTCCAGAGTCCACCTGGCAGGCATTTCACGCTCTGAAGGGGTCTCCAACCAGCACCTTGAGAGCCCAGGACAGGCTCACCCTGGGCTGAGACAATGACCCTAAAAGGTCAGGTGATCAAACAACTCTTGATTTTCATCTTCTGGTTTCAAGATTCTAACAAACTCTAACCTTTCCCCTTGGCCAGTGTTTCCTAAAATCCACCTTTCTCAGCACATGTTTCACAATTCTTGCAATATATGTATGCTACCTGTGCTATTAGCTACTAATTTAAATTACTTGCTTTTTTACATAAATAAATGTCTTATGGCTTTTAATTTTTTTTTTGTTGCCCACAGACTGCTGGGAGAAATATCAACAATCACAGATATACAGATGATACCACCCTAATGGCAGAGAATGAAGAGGAACTAAGAGCCTCTTGAAAGTGAAAGAGGAGAGTGAAAAAGTTGGCTTAAAGCTCAACATTCAAAAAACTAAGATCATGGCATCTGATGCCATCGCTTCATGGCAAATAGATGAGGAAACAAAGGAAAGAGTGACAGATATTTATTTCCTAGGCTCCAAAATCATTGTGGGAGGTGACTGCAGCCATGAAATTAAAAGATGATTGCTCCTTGGAAGAAAAGCTATGACAAACCTAGACAGTATGCTAGAAAGCAGAGACATCACTTTGCCAACAAAGATCTGTGCAGTCAAAGCCATGGTTTTTCCAGTAGTCATGTATGGATGTGAGAGATGGACCATTAAGAAGGCTGAGCACCAAAGAATTGATGCTTTTGAACTGTGGTGTTGGAGAAGACTCTTGAGAGTCCCTTGGACTGCAAGGAGATCAAACCAGTCAATCCTAAAGGAAGTCAACCCTGAATATTCATTGGAAGGACTGATGCTGAAGCTGAAGTTCCAATACTTTGGCCACCTGATGAAAAGAGCTGACTCATTGGAAAAGACCCTGATGCTGGGAAAGATTGAGGGCAGGAGGAGAAGGAGACGACAGAGGATGAGATGCTTGGATGGCATCACCAATTCGATGGACATGAGTTTGTGCGAGCTCCAGGGAAGCCTGGTGTGCTGCATGCAGTTCATGGTGTCACAAAGAGTTGGACATGACTGAGCGGCCAAACGACAATAACAACACGGCATGTAGGATCTTAGTTCCTCGACCAGGGATCAAACCCACACCTCCGGCAATGGAAGTCTGGAGGCCTAATCACCGGGAAGTCCCATATATATCTTTTAAAGGCACTTCATATCCCTACCCTAAATCATTTGCCATGTATCAAAATTAACTATGAAAAGATGATTATACTAAAAACAACAGTTGTTCAAGTACAGCCAGAGACTGCTGCCCCTGTTCTTTTGGGAAAAAGAAGGAGATCATGGAGTGATGGGGTAGAATTAAAGACTAGGACAAACTTTTCCCTTAATCTCATCAGAAGACAAGAAAAACAATTAGCAAGTGAGCAGTTTTGTCTTTATGTAATTCAGTGTCCTTTACTGCAAGATCCTCAAAACCTCTGAACACCTTGGGAACGGCTCTTCAGCTCACCTTCTACAAAAGCAAAAGGCAGTGCAACTGGAGATATCGATTAAAGCCAGACAAGTGAGGATGGGGAGGGTACTGAGATGTGCTTCCTGGAGAGAAGAATCTGGCCCATCGGCGTGGGTAGAATTACTTAATACTCACCAGGACAGGCCCTGTTTCTCCACTTGCATCTGGGCTTAGCGCCACTGACACAGGGGTGCTGAACCAAAATGCCTGTGTGATCCAGGCCCTGCCCTGCCTAGCCTCAAGATTTGCCTAGTAGCGCATCTCTCTGGGCCTCAGTTTCCTCATTGGCATGGTGGGGCTGCTTCTGCCACCCACTTCACATTGTGGCTATGAGTCTAAGAGGATGAAGACAGAACAAAGTGAATGAGTGCTCGACCAGTGACAACTGCTGTCACAAAGGCACAGCACCATGTTCTGCCTCAGCATAGGCAGCACAGTTTCTTGTTCTGTTTTATTTTACCCTCAGCCACAAACCAAATGAGAACCAAATTTGCTTGGCTCCAATCAGTTATCAGTTTCCAACAAACGGCAAGAATTCGGTGTATGCAAGTGAAGTGAAATCATAGAGCCCGTGGCAGTGGGAGGGGACCCTGGAGGCCCTTGAATCAAGTGGTTTCCTGATGATTTGGGGCCATGACACCCTTTTGTTAAATTAAATCTTACTTAGTATACTGATGGATGAGCTGAGAGAAGCAGTGTCCTTCTGGCTAAGGGAGGCTGGGGAAGCAGGTGTCTCCACTGTGCCTCCCATGGGGGACCAGAGGGAGCACCAACCCCCTGGTCTGCTTGCAGCTGCTGGGTTCAGCACTGCGAGTCCTGTAGCCTGGAAACCTCAGAACTAGGCAAACCAGAAGAGTCTGTCACCCTAGACTCTGGGATCTTCTCTGAGCACTATTAGAAAATCACTGATTAAGTAGCCTCCACCATCACCATCTCATCCCCTGCTATGGATAAATTGTAACTTCCCTCCACTCCAATTCATATGACTGTATGGGTGTGTGTGTCTCCGTTATGTCTGACTCTTTGCAACCACATGGACTGTAGTCCACTGTAGTCCACTCTGTCCATGGTATTTCCCAGGCAAGAATACTGATGTGAGTTGCCATTTCCTTCTCAGAGGATCTTCCTGACCCAGGGATAGAACCTGGGTCTCCTGCATTGCAGATGGATTATTTACTGCCTGAGCCACCAAGGAATCCTGCCCCAGTTCATATATGGTGAAGTTCCAATCTCCAGTACCTCCAAATGCATTTGGAGATAGAGCCTTTAAAGAGGTAATTAAGGTAAAATGAGGTTATGGGGCAGAGGGGTGGGAGGAAGTTAATCCATATGACCAGTGTCCTTTAAAAAAGAAATGAGGGCACAGACACACAGAAGAAAGACTCTGTAACAGAGGGACAATGGTCATCCTCAAGCCACGGAGAGAGCCCTCAGAAGGAACCAACTTTGCTGACATCTTGGTTTGGACTACTAGCCTCCAGAACTTTGTAGAAATAAATTTCTGTTATTTAAGTCACCCAGTCTGTGGTACTTCGGTATAGGAGTCCTACCTAGCTAACTAATGGGTTTCCCCTGCTGGCTCAGTTGGTAAAGAATCTACCTGCAATGCAGGAGACCTGGGTTCGATCCCTGGGTTGGAGAGATCCCTTGGAAGAGGAAATGGAAACTCACTCCAGTATTCTTGCCTGGAAAATTCAATGGACAGAGGAACCTGGCGGGCTACAGTCCATGGGGTTGCAAAGAGTCAGACATGACTAAGTGCGCGTGTGTGCTCGCGTGCACGCGCACACACACACCCACACCCACACTAATTTACAGACTCTCAATCTACATATGAAACTAAAGTCCAGGTTGGTGACTGGACTGTGTAGGGGCAGTACAGGAATGGGAATCCAGGCTTTTCTAAGACCACATAATAGAATTAAGGGAATCCTCTGATTAGCAGTGGTGCTCTCTGACCAACTGCACCAAATACTGAACAGTTCTGGGAGGGAGATGCTTCCCACATGGAAGCCAGACGCATCACAGACCTAATAGACAGCACTCTCTGCACTCTGCAAAACAAGAAAAACTCACCAGAGGGAATCATCTACAGTCAACACCAGTAGTGGGTGAGCAGGAGACAGACCCACCAGGTTCCAGTGCCACGTCCATCATGTTGATCTGGACATTCATTCACAGACAGGGTTAAATAAAGGTGCAACAGAACAGGCACACATTTATAGGCTTGCTCTTTAAAATCAATACCCGACTCTATAAGCTCTCTGATGATTGATTAAACAGCCAGCCCAAACAGTGGCTGCTTCTACAGCCCCGTAAACGTGGTGATAATCTGCTCGGGGAGGCAGCCCAACAGACAACCCCGCTCCTGGCCAGAATGTTAACCTTGGCGGGTAGACGGCGCTTCTGCCTATGTCTATGCCCAGGGCCTCATGTAATTAGCCATGAGTGACCAAAGAAAGGTCAGGAACCGTTTGGAGTAAGAGGGATGAACGTGGGACTGCAGTTTCCGGCGTCCCCCTCATGAGGTCTCCATCATTTATTTAAACACAGAATTAAAGAATGACCTCAGGAGATTTGGCTTCCCTGAGAGCTCAGCTGGTAAAGAATCTGCCTGCAATGTAGGAGACCCCAGTTCAATTCCTGGGTCAGGAAGATCCCCTGGAGAAGGAATAGGCTACACACTCCAGTATTCTTGGGCTTCCCTTGTGGCTCAGCTGGTAAAGAATCCGCCTGCAATGCTGAAGACCTGGGTTCGACCCCTAGGTTGGGAAGATCCCCTGGAAAAGGGAACACCTATGCACTCCAGTATTCTGGCCTGGACAATTCCATGGACTGTGTAGGCCATGGGGTTGCGAAGAGTTGGACATGACTGAGCGACTTTCACTTCACTCATGAGACTTGAAATATCAAGTTACATGGGTTGCTCTCAATGCAAAACAAATAGGACAAATCTATCTGGGAAGATGTGAGTGATGGCATTTTTTCAGCATGAGACAGGCTCATGCAGTTTACACCCCAATTCTTATTTCTTATCAGCCTGGACATGTTTTTAGTGTGGATGTTCTAGAGTGAAGAATTGATGAATACCCTTTGATTTTTTATCTAGTAATACTATGGAAGTCAATACCACAAACAGATTTCTGATCAAAGTCACTACTCTCTCAGAGCAAGATTCTGCTGTCCCCTCTTTTCCTGTGACATCCAAACCCTTCCACTATGGGGAAAAGCTATCAGCAAGGCAAGGAGGACATCACTTATGAAAGAAATCTCCATCTAGTACATAAGGGTAACATAGGTATTAAAGGAATGTTTCCCTACCTTTGCCCATGCATCACAATTAACAAAATATCTAGGATATATTCAACTTCTCATTACTTAAGCCACCAGATAGATAGATAGAAAAGCAGACAGATATTTAATAAGAGACTTTAAACAACAGGGCTTCCCTGTGGTTCAGATGCTAAAGCATCTGCCTGCAGTGCAGGAGACCCAGGTTCGATCCCTGGGTTGGGAAGATCCCCTGGAGAAGGAAATGGCAACCCACTCCAGTATTCTTGCCTGGAAAATTCCATGGACTGTCGCCTGAGGAGCCTGGTAGGCAACAGTCCATGGAGTCGCAAAGAGTCGGACACGACTGAGCGACTTTTAAATAACAAGGTCCTACTATATCTCACAGGGAACTATATTCAGTATCTTGTAATAACCTATAATGAAAAAAATCTGAAAAAGAACACACATAAATATTTACATGTATATATAACTAAGTCACTTTGCCGTATTCCAGAAACCAAAACAACATTGTAAACCAACCATACTTCAATAGAAAGAAAAAAGAGACTTTATCTTTGTGGTAACAGAATCCCTTAGAAGTTAAGAACAATAGTATTTGTTTTGTTTTTAGAAGGCAATCTCCTAGAGTCATAGGCCGTGCCTCTTTGCAACAGTTAGGAAAGTAGGCTGCCAATAATATTCTTTCTGTTGTTAAGTACAGATGGACTGAACATGACCTTTGTTTGCAGCTAAGAGCAGGGGAAGGTCTTGATCCACCAGTGAATAGCTCAGCTCCAGAACCTTCTACCACAAGAGAGGGGCACCTTGCCCAGGTTACAGGTCGCACTGCAGTGAGGATTTCCCATGTGGCTGTAAACTCGTAGCACATCTGCTGCTTTATCTTAGCAGGATTGAATGTCTAAAGACTTCCTGAGGAGTTCTCGTTACAATTATCACCAGAGGACACACTTTAAAAAATAAGCCAGTGTATTCCAAGCTTCAATTCAGTTCAGTTCAGTCGCTCAGTCGTGTCCGACTCTTTGTGACTCCATGAATCGCAGCATGCCAGGCCTCCCTGTCCATCACAAACTCCTGGAGTTTACTCAAACTCATGCTTAGGTTGTGTCAAACATTACACCATAGAGATTTAACTTCCACACATTTTTAGCAATCACAAAGGAAAGTCAGGCATCCTGATGGAAGAACACCCTAAGAAAGAGTGTTGCCAAAAAAATTTAAGCTGAATCTGATCAAACTTCTAGATTACCAATTTACAGGAATAACACAGGTCAGGGCAACATGCTAGACAACACCATGGGTGTACAATAAGCAAAATCCAGACTCTCAGTAAGAAATGTTCTAAGATAAATGACCCAACTTCTTCAAAAAATAAACTGCAATAAAAATAAATAAATTGAAAGGGAAAACCTCAGGATTAAAAGGTGCTTATGACTTATGATACATACCAAATATAAAATAAACTGGATTCACAAAAACAAACTTTAAAAAAATAACAGTTATGAGATTATTAGGACACTGACTAGTTATTTGATGATATTAAAGAAATATTGCTAATTATTTTAGCTGTGAATACTATATTTGTGGCTGTATTTTTAGTCCTTATCTTTTATCAATACATCCTGAAATATTTACAGGTACAACAATATGCTGTCTGGAAAAATATGAGTGGGAAAAAAACAGGGCATACATGACACAAGATTGACCATGGGAGATTATTATTAAAGCTACGTACATGAGGGTTCATAATCATGTTCTGTTTACATTTGTATGTTTTTCAATTCCCTACTTTGGAGATTATAAAAAGTTTTAAAACTTCTGTTTGACTAACGTACATCGGCATACATTCTGATATTCATACACCTGGTCAATCCCACCTCTCCCTGAACCACTTCCTCACAGTGGATGATATTCTATAAAAATGTCTCTGGACAGCTACATGTAAAAGAATGAAATTAGAACATTCTCTAACACCACAGGGGCTTCCCACTTGGTGCTTAGTGGTAAAGAATCCTCCTGCCACTGCAGGAGACATAAGAGACACTGATTCGATCCCTGGGTCAGGAAGATCCCCTCAGTAAAGAAATAGCAACCCACCAACACCACACACAAAAAGTAAACTCAAAACGGGTTAAAGACCTAAATGTTAGACCAGATATTATAAAAGTCCTAGAGAAGAACATAGGTAAAACACTATTTGACATAAATCACAATACTCTTTTGGCTCCATTTCCTAGAATAATGGAAATGAAAACAAAAATCAATAATTGGGGCCTAATTAAACTTCAAAAACTTTTGCACAGCAAAGGAAATCATAAACAAAATGAAAAGACAGCCTACAGAGTGGGGGAAAATATTTGCAAATGATGCAACTGACAAGGGATTAACCTCCAAAATATACAAACAACTCATGAAACTCAATTTAAAAAAAAAACAAAACAAATAACCCAATCAACATGGGCAGAAGATCTAAATAGACATTTCTCCGAAGAAGACATACAGATGGCGAAAAGGTACATGACAAGATTCTCAACGCAACTAATTATTATAGAAATGCAAAGCAAAACTACAATGAGGTATCACCTCACACTGGTCAGAATGGCCATCATCAAAAAGTCTACAAATAAGGAATGCTGGAGAGTGGGTGAAGAAAAAGAAACTCTCCTACACTATTGGTGGAATTGAAAAACTGGTGTAGCTGTTATGGAAAACAGTATGCAGGTTCCCTAAAAAAACAAAAAAGTAGAATTACCATATGATCCAGTAACCCCACTCCTGGACAGAGAAAAACCATAATTTGAAAAGAAACAGGCACTCCATATTCACTACAGTACTATTTACAATAGCCAAGACATGGAAGCAACCCAAATATCCATTGACAGATGAATGAATAAAGAAGATGTGGTATATTTATACAATGGAATATTACTCAGCCATAAAAAATGAAATAATGCCATTTGCAGCATGGATGCACCTAGAGATAATCATAATAAGTGAAATAAGCCAGACAGAGAAAAACAAATATCATATGGTATCACTTATATGTGGAATCTAAAAAAATGATGCAGAAAAACTTACATACAAAATAGAAACAGACCCATTGACACAGGAAAAAAATTTATGGTTACCAAAGGCAAAAAGCAGGGAGGGATAAATTCAGGAGTTTGAGATTACATATACATACTATACACATAAAATAGATAACCACCAAAAACCTACTATATAGCATAGGGAACTGTACTCAATATTCTGTAATAACCTTTATGGGAAAAGTATCTGAAAAAGGGTAGATATATGTATATGTATAACTGAATCACTTCACTGTATGCCTGCAACTAACACAACATTATAAATCTATATTTCAACAAAAATAGATTAATTTTTTAAGTCTCAAAGTCTCATGTGGGCTAGCACTGGAGTCATTAAGAAACAGTAAACCACCAATATAAGATCAACAACAAAACACTTTGATTCTAAAGCACCCACACTCATATCGTCCAAAAGTCACCTTTCCAGCCTGCCTCTAGGTGACCGAGGCACGGTCAGTCCCCCTCAGTGGCTGATGTCCCAGCCCAAACTGCCACGAAATGCAGAACTGTAGTTACAAGAAACTAATGAACCGCTGAATGGCGTAGGAAAATCAATAGGCAGAAGAAGGCAAGTGACCTTCTTCTGCCCGTCCAACGCCTGTTCTTTTTTCCTGAAGGAGGAAGAGCAAAAGAACATCAATACACAGACACTGAAATAAATAAAAAGGCTCATCACCAAAAAGATCTGTGATCTTTTCCCTCTGGTCTCTGAAAAAGGACTGCCCAATGGCCTGAAGCTGAATCTGCCCAAGGCTAAATGCAGAGTCACTAACTAGCCGGGTGGGTGGCTCTAAGCAGCCGGTGAAAGGCCTAGAGGGAAAATGAAGGATAGTCCAAGGTGAGCCTTAGCTTTGGCAATAAAAGGAATGCACAAAACAAATTTCACATGGTGCCCTTAAAACTGATGTGTTGAGTGAAAAAGAAGGAAAAAAACTAATCCAAAGAAAAACGGTCCTCCTGATAAATTCCCTACTCATTCACCTGTGTCTTTTCAGAGGCCCTATGAGCTGATACACCACAAGGGGTCAAAAGCAAATAGATGAGCTCTATTCTTCCAGGGCTGAAGTGAGCACTAAATATCCTCACTGCGAAGTGTGGCCATTTCTTCCATGTCCTACTGCTCTTACCTCGTGCTTTTGCCCATCACCTCTGCGGATTAATAAAAAATTAGACTTGGGCTTTCAAGGTGACTGTACATCAACAGTAGGTCATAGATTAGCCCGCATGTGCTCAATCACTAAATCGTGTCCAACTCTTTGTGACCCCACGGACTGTAGCCTGCTAGGCTCCTCTGTCCATGGGATTGACCAGGCAAGAATACTGGAGTGGGGTGCCATTTCCTCCTCTAGGGGATCTTCCTGACTCGGGGATCAAACCCACGTCTCCTGTGTCTCTTGCATTAGCAGGTGTATCCTTTACCACTGAGCCACCTGAGAAGCCCATTAGATTAGCCCAAGTTATTATAAAATTTATTGCTTATGCATTTAGTAAGTAGTTATTAAATGCCAATTGTGTGCAAGCCTTGGACTAGGTTCTATAAGGAAGAATAGGAATCAGCTTTGGTTTTAAGTTTCCAAGCTTGTTTATGAAAACTTTATGACTTCTGGGTGAGAAGGAAGAGTAGAGTCAGGTATCAAGTTTCTCTAAAACTAAATGAATGAATATTGTTAACAGCAAAAAATTGAGATCCAACAAAGAAAATGAAAATGTACAGCACTAATCAAACAAAAGACGGGATGCAATTTCATGCCATAATCTTTGAAAAGTAGCATTTGGGGAAAGCGAGAGATGGAAGATCCCAGGAGTGACTGCTATTCTTAGCTCAGCTCTCTCTCTTCTCCCAGAAGAGTGGTGAGTTTGAGAGATGATGGTTAGACAAAATTCTGAAAAACCTTAGTAACACTCTCTTTTTAGAGAGAACTAGAAGGATGAATTAGCAGCAGAGAAATGGGTCCAGGCTCATCACTTATATATGCGGTAAGAATTTAAGAACCTTTTGCTTACATCACTCAAAACTAGGCTTTGTGGGTCATTAAAAGAAGTAAAAGAAATGATCAGGCTGTGTTCTAAAACAAGTTACATTTCCAAAGATATGCAGGAGAAGATGCCTCCTGCCAAGCAGAGTAATGCTGGCACAGCACTTTTAAACAATATTTCGGAGAGAAAAGCAAAGTCAACATCAATCAAGCGTGGCTGCCCCAACGTCCACTACGCGTACATCGGAGGGCAAAATGAACAGTCGAGACAGACAGATGTTTCCTGGCAAAATTAACTGAATATCAAGGCAGAGAGAGAATTTTTCAGGTACGGAGGACAGATACACACACACACACACACACACACACACACATCCATACCCCAAAACAAAACAAAAAGCAAACAAAAAAAACAAAAGCAAACAGAACAGAAGCTCAGGTTTCTCCCCACACCAACACTCAGTACTCATTAGAGGAATATCTGTAATCTACGTGTACAGTAGTCTGAAGGAGAAAAAAGTGTGAACATTTTTATATTTAGCCAAAGTGTTATCCAAGAATAGAGACAATAAACATTTTCAGACATGAAAGAGCTCAGTAATTTTGTGACTCCTACTTAAAAAAAAAAAAAATGACTTGAGTTCAAAACTGAGCAAACAAAGAGATAAAGGTGGAGGAAAAAGTCTGATAGGGATATCTGAAATTATTTATATTTAGAAATGATACAAAGCAGCAGTAGGAAGTACATTTACAGAGGGAACTGTTATACCTTTTAATAATTAAAAAATAGTAAACCAAATTAACAAGAAGGGGAAAGTTTCTCTACTTTCTAAAGATGATAAATCAAAAGATGGACATTTAAATATACTATTTAAAATTATAAAGTTAACCAAGTGAAATAATATTCATTAAAAAGAGAACGCATATGCATTAATTTTCTCACTCATTTCACTGAGTCACTAGTAATTGCTACATTGATAAACAGAAGTTAAAATCACTATACAAAGTTATAAAAAGAATCTTTAAAAGACAAAAAAATCTACTATAAATCCTTGACATTATCATTAAAACATACACTTACCCATACAGACACATGTATATATATACATCACATGAAGAAAAGACAAACCATGTGGTAAGAGACAGGGGAGAGGCGGGCAACATGAAAGACAGAAAATACAATGTAAGTTAAGAAGTATTAGAAATGTTCAGATGAAATTAAAAGATGCTTGCTCCTTGGAAGAGAAGCTATGACAAACCTAGACAGCATTGAAAAGCAAAGATGTTAATCTGCCAACAAAGGTCTGTGTATTCAAAGCTGTGTTTTCCCCAGTAGTCATGTATGGATGTGAGAGGTGGACCACAAAGCAGGATGAGTGCCAAAGAATTAACGCTTTTAAACTGTGGTCCTGGAGGAGACTCGAGAGTCTATTGGACTGCAAAGAGATCCAACCAGTCAATCCCAAAGGGAATCAAGCCTTAATATTCATTGGAAGGACTGATGCTGAAGATGAAGCTCCAATACTTTGGCCACCTGATGTGAAAAGCCCAACTCATTAGAAACAACCCTGATGCTGGGAAAGATTGAAGGCAGGAGAAGGGGACAAGAGAGGATGAGATGGTTGAATGGCTTCATCACTGACTCAATGGACATGAGTTTGAGCAAGTTTTGGGAGATGGTGAAGGATAGGGAAGCCTGATGTGCTCCAGTCCATCGGGTCGCAAAGAGTTGGACATGACTGAGTGACTGAACAGCAATAAAGAGCAAAAATATTTATTATATCAATAAATATAGGATTCTTCAATGACAACAAACCAAATCTACATAGATCCACACTAAAAAACTATCTAAGAGTCTTCATTTCTCAGAAAGTTTAAAAGTAAAAGGAGGTCAAAGGTAAGCCAGTCAAATGGTAACAACAACAAAAATCATAGTATTAATACTAGAAAAGAGTAAGTTCAAGGCAAAAACTATTAAAGAACATGAAGTGTTATTAGTATGTTCAGTAATAATAATTGAGTAATTACTATGCACCAGGTACAATTCTGAAGAAGGAAATGGCAACCCACTCCAGCATTCTTTTTTTTTTTTCATTTATTTTTATTAGTTGGAGGCTAATTACTTTACAATGTTGTAGTGGTTTTTGTCATACATTGACATGAATCAGCCATGGATTTACATGTATTCCCCATCCTGATCCCCCCTCCCACCTCCCTCTCTACCCGATCCCTCTGGTTCTTCCCAATGCACCAGCCCTGAGCACTTGTCTCATGCACCCAACCTGGGCTGGTGATCTGTTTCACCCTAGATAATATACATGTTTTGATGCTGTTCTCTCGAAACATCCCACCCTCGCCTTCTCCCACAGAGTCCACAAGTCTGTTCTGTACATCTGAGTCTCTTTTTCTGTTTTGCATATAGGGTTATCATTACCATCTTTCTAAATTCCATATATATGTGTTAGTATGCTGTAATGGTCTTTATCTTTCTGGCTTACTTCACTCTGTATAATGGTCTCCAGTTTCATCCATCTCATTAGAACTGATTCAAATGAATTCTTTTTAATGGCTGAGTAATATTCCATGGTGTATATGTACCACAGCTTCCTTATCCATTCGTCTGCTGATGGGCATCTAGGTTGCTTCCATGTCCTGGCTATTATGAACAGTGCTGTGATGAACACTGTGGTGCACATGTCTCTTTCAGATCTGGTTTCCTCGGTGTGTATGCCCAGAAGTGGTATTGCTGGGTCATATAGCAGTTCTATTTCCAGTTTTTTAAGAAATCTCCACACTGTTCTCCATAGTGGCTGTACTAGTAAGACCAGAAACTATAAAACTCCTAGAGGAGAACATAGGCAAAACACTCTCTGACATAAATCATAGCAGGATCCTCTATGACCCACCTCCCAGAATATTAGAAACAAAAGCAAAAATAAATAAATGGGACCTAATGAAACTTAAAAGCTTTTGCACAACAAAGGAAACTATAAGCAAGGTGAAAAGACAGCCCTCAGATTGGGAGAAAATAATAGCAAACGAAGCAACAGACAAAGGATTAATCTCAAAAATAGACAAGCAACTCCTGCAGCTCAATTCCAGAAAAATAAATGACCCAATCAAAAAATGGGCCAAAGAACTAAACAGACATTTCTCCAAGGAAGACATACAGATAGCTAAAAAACACATGAAAAGATGCTCAACTCATTATCAGAGAAATGCAAATCAAAACCACAATGAGGTACCATTACACGCCAGTCAGGATGGCTGCTATCCAAAAGTCTACAAGCAATAAATGCTGGAGAGGGTGTGGAGAAAAGGGAACCCTCTTACACTCCAGCATTCTTGCCTGGAGAATCCCATGGACAGAGGAGCCTGGCGGCCTACAGTCAATAGGATTGCAAGAGTTGGACAAAACTTAGTGACTAAACCACCACCACCAGGTACAATTCTACATACTATTAGGATAACCAAAGTTTAAATCAGTAATGAATTTATAAGTATTAAAAATCTTTCAGCACCAGAGACAGTGTTAAAATTTATAAAAACAGAAACATCTAGAAGAAATCAACAAAACACAATAATAGGTAACAGATATTGTTGGTCATGACAGAACAAGGAGACAAAATAAGAAATATGAATCATACAGTCAAAATGGTTAGCCCAGTGGATATATATCTAAGTGCATAATCTATCATAAAACCTCTTTTCTAGTACTGATGGGATATTTAATTTTAAAAAGACAGAATACATTAGTCCACAAAATAAAGTCTCAGTGTATTCCAGGAAAGTGGAATTAGAACACTCTCCCCTGACCACACTGCAATAAAACTAAATATTAATAATAAAAACAAGAAAAATCGTTGCCACCTGAAAATCTTAAAGCCCTCTCAGATCTTGACACAGTGGAAAAAGTTAAAACTGAAAATATAGGATATAAAAAATAACAATATTAAAGTTAGTACCTAGCTAAAAAACCTTGAAGCTGGATGCAATGTAGAAGCTGGGGAAAAACAAACAAACAAACAAAAACGATAATAATAAACCAGTTTAGTCAAGAAAAGGAGATTGTTTTTAATAGGAAACAAGATACAATCTCAAGGTCCATCACTATGGAGAGATTGTATGATAAATCATAATAATTACATAAAACAAAATATCATCTATCCATAAGTAATCACTTAAAAGAAAGTAAGTTTTGCTTTGACTAATATAGAAGAATGTCAAAATGTACAATTACAGTTTTTTAAAAGTATTGAACAATGTGTAAAAATAACTTTTGTGTAAATAGAAATAAAATGTACATTTATAGCCATTTTATGTGTATGCGTGTGTATCTATCTATGCGTGTTTATCTAGCCTTT
This sequence comes from Odocoileus virginianus, assembly GCF_023699985.2. Classification (NCBI taxonomy): domain Eukaryota; kingdom Metazoa; phylum Chordata; class Mammalia; order Artiodactyla; family Cervidae; genus Odocoileus; species Odocoileus virginianus. Next base: position 19,812,387 of record NC_069686.1, read on the forward strand.
CCAGAAGGCTATAAAACTCAAACTTTAGGGAAACGTACCAGGAGAGGTACCAGAGAGGTTGGAAAAGAGAGAAACTACTATTGAAATTAATATAATTTTTAAAAACTTCATACCTATCTACACAATACTTTTTTGCTGGGACATGGATTATTTTATTTTACAAGATAAAATTTGTTTTAATGAATAAGAGATCTCTAGAGAGATTATTCTCACCCAGATGCACGCTGGAGTCATGGAAAAGCAAAAACCACACGAAGCTGTAGAAGCCCATCTTGAGAAGAAGAAAGAAAAAGCCAAAGGACCGTATGCTTGAGAGAGGACTGGTGACTGGGTTCACTATGAACGCTGTACCCAGGCCCTCTCAGGCCTGCTGAACTTTGCTGTCTGTCCTTGAATATCCCTGAAATTTCCTACTACATTCTCCTAAGAAGCCCCCCAACACAGGTCCCCTTCTCACAAGCCAATTTGCCGTCTCTCACAGGCTGACTTTAGTTCCTAACAACCCCAAAGGAGCCTTGACCTGTACTTTGCTGAATACCCTGTGTTATTCCATAGTGGAAGTGCAGCCTTACCTTGCCGAAAATAAAGCAAACTGAAGCTTAAACCCCGTGAACTCCTGCAGTCAGTCATGCCTAGCGAGCATGATTTAAATAGAAACTTGTCCAGCAACATTCTAGAATAAGCATATTTATGATGAAGGTATCCATGTCTGAGTATCTTACTAAGAATACTTTGTCTATATGTTATAGTATGTTCTATATGAATCATAAATCGTAGGACGATGCTTTTAACGCTGGAAGCACAGCTTTTAAAAAGAAATCAGAAGAGTGAACAGAGAAAGTTCAAAGGAAATTTGGCCAAATATTAAATATAATAAACATGCAGAGACAGACAAAATTTTAAAAACACATACCATACAAGCATGAGCAAATCAGAACATTTCCAAACTGATGCATAAACAAGTGCATGATGTAACAGCCAAAGCTGGTACGACAGAGACAAGGCCCATTTGTAAGAACTGGCTTCTTCACAAACAACCCATCTGCACATGGTTAGATAGGACCCACTCAAGTATAGCACAGATCTCTTCTCTTCTGGGAGGCTCCCCTACTCGTGCCAGGAGAGGTGCCCTTTCTTAGTGGTCTCGGGTATTAGGCACTCTTAGGCTATTATGTACTTTTTTCTAGCAGTAATCACATTGCCTGACATTTATTGTTCACATGTTGGTTTTCTCCACCAGTGAGCTACTAAGTACAGAGGCCATGCCTTAAAACTTTTCTCTGACTCATCAGTAAATACCCAATGTATAATCAGTGTTCAATAAATACTTATTTAATATAGGATTAAAAATCAGAACTTTAGAAACCAGTGAGGTTTCCTTAATTAAAAAAAAAAACAATTCTAGCTTCATAAAACACTAAGACAATACAGAAAAATAAAGGAATAAAAATATCACAATGCTCATAAAATTCTACCATCCAAACATAATGACTCTGAACTATAAATATCATTGCAGATACTAATACACACACTCATATATACTCACATAAAGATGAATGGCTATGCTTATTTGCTTGTTTGTTTCACAAGGCAGAGGATCTGGTTTCCAGCCCCATCTCCCTTCTGAATCGCTGTTTCAAAGGTTTCAGTCATGAAATTCAAGACACTTAATCCTTATCCTCACCCTCCAGGGAATCAGCCATCCATGATCCCTCCAGGACTGTTCTCTTTTTTTACAAAACACTCCCTTCCCTTTGTTTTCTTTACACCTTACTTTGCTGGTTCCTATTCTGCCTCTTCATTTTCCCATTAATGTGGACATTTAAACCCAAGTCCTGCCTTCAGTTCTTCACCTGTCTTACAAATGGCTCATCTACACTGACGGCTTTAATATACTGACGGCTTTAATAATCACGTCATGGCAGGTGGCGCCATTTTTCCAGCCCTATTTCTATTTCTCTGAGCCCCAGACCAGGATTACTAACTGCTTGCCACACATCTCCACTAACATGCAACCCTTAATTTGCAAAACCCTCAGACATTCCACATATAAAACTAAACCAACCACCTTCGGCTTCTCAAAGCCACTACTCAATTCCCAATGTCCATTAGGGGCACCATCATTTTTCCTGGTAGCCCAAGCCACGGCCTCAATCTCACATTAGTCAGCCACTAAGCTGTGGCCATTCTTTGTTCATTTTTGTCTCTCCCTTTTCATCCTCACTGCTGCTACCTCTGTGCATCTTACAAGGGATGGCTACAAGAGCCTTCTTGTCTTCCTTCCTCTAGTCTCCTTTTATTACAACTCCTAATATTCCTTACAACCACATACAACATCCAAACTCATCAAGGAATTCATGTAACAATCTTGCTTAAACAAATAACCTGTGATGGCTTCCTACTGCTAAATTTAAAGACAAAACTCTTTAAATATTTAAGATCTCAATAACCTAAATACAGCTTTCCATTCCTGTCTCAAAACTCCTTCCATTTCCTTGTGTCAAGCTTGTGATGAATTTCAACCTAAACCCTTGCCATTTTCTGAACCATCCTTGGATGTTTGCACCTCTGTCATTTTGGATTTCTGCCGACAAGAGTGCTCATTCCACCATATCCATTAATCAAGAATCCTGCCAGTCCTTCAAGAGCCAGCTCATGTTCCCTAACCCCTCCACAAATAGGCAGCACCTCCTCCTCTTAACTCAACTCCCCATCAGGATCTCAGGTTTCTTATAGACAGGGACCATCTAATTCATATGAGTCCCCTCTGCACTTGCATCAGCTGTCACTCAACAAATATTTATGAAACCAAAGGAGGAAAAGATGGAATGCTATTTAACAGGGAGGACTGAACTTTGGAGTCCCAAAGCAATAACTTAAGCTGACCCTTGAAGAAAGTATATGCCTTTAATTAGTAGGGATTGTGGAAAGGATATGCAAAAAAAAAAATTAATGAAGGCATGTTGAGCATTTTCAACAAGAAAGCCTTTCACTGTGGAGGGCTGTTCTACATATATCAAAGTTGTGTGCCAGCCCCCCTTCCATTGGAGAACCACAGGCAGCCCCCAGCCCTCTTCCAGGTGAGAAGGATAAATTAAGGTGAGCCGTGGGCACTGGAGAGGAAACTGCTGAACCCTGACAAGATTTGACTGGAGTAAAAGAATTACTTCCACCAAGGAGATGAGAAGAAGTACACCTAGCACCATTTATCTTTCACCCCCTCATGCTACTATGGAGGAAATAAAGCAACTGACAGCCACTCCTTTTTCCATCAGCTTCCTCATGCACAGACTGAGAAACAGTGAAAATATAAGGTGAAAAGCATGGTCACTAACTCTGGGTTCGAATCTCTGCTTTTATACTTACTAGCTTCATTGGAAAGGAGAGGGTTGCTTAACCCTCTGTGCCTCTGCTTCTCATCCATTAAACAGAAATAATGACTCACCTTTCAGAGTTGTGTGGTAGTCCCAGCCAACAGAAGGCGCAAAACACATTGTTTATTATTACATCTTGGAAAAAATCCACCAGCTAGAAAAGAGAGAATATCACCGCTGGATACACTTTCAATAACTAGGAAAACCCCTTTTATCATAGAGAGCTTTTTCTGAGTAAATATTAGATGCTGGACACTATGCCAGGTGCCATACTTCCATGAGACAGTAGCTGTTACTATTTCTATTTTATAGATAAGAAAACTGAGGCACTGAAAGGTTAAGTGAGTTAAACTGGGAACCAGGATTTAATTCTTTTTGTTTACCCCACTCTGACTCACTGAGTCAGCTAATATTTAATGAGCATCTGCTAACTGTCTGGCAGGGCTTCCCAGCTGGTGCTAATGGTAAAGAATCTGACTGCCAATGCAAGAGACACGGGTTTGATCCCTGGATTGGGAAGATCCCTAAAGCAGAAAATGACAACCCACTCTGGTATTCTCGCCTGGGAAATTCCATGGGCAGAGGAGACTGGTGGGCTATAGTCCCTGGGGCCATAAAGAGTTAGACATGACTGAGTGACTAAACACGCACACACACATTCTCTGGCAGTGTTCTAGGTGCTGAGGATATAGCCAACACTTCAACTGATGATCAAAACAAGCTAAAACCATGCCTACATGGAGCTTATATTCTAGCAGGGGGAGAGACAGAATCAACAAAATAAATAAAAATAATAAACAGATGATGGGTGGTGATCAGCTGCTGGGAGAAAATAAAGTAGGAGAGGTGGATAGAAAGAGTGGTGAAAGGTAGAGGAACTGCAATTTTAAAATGTATGGCCGGAGAAGTATCATTGACCAAGAGGCATTTGAGAACTGAGGGGAAAGAGATGAAAGAGGAAAAATCTTAGCCAGGGATTTGGAGTGGGAGCCATTCCTAATAGAGGTATAGGAAGTGCAAAGGCCATGTGGCAGGAGTTTGCCTGGCTTATTCAGGAAACAGCAAGAAGCCAGTGCAGCTTCAGAAGAATAAGCAAAGGAGAGAAGCAAGAAGCGGGGTCAGAGAGGATGGGGTGGGGAAAGAGGAGAGATCATGTAGGTCTTCATTAGCCTTGTAAGGTAAGGACTTGGATTTTACTTAGAAAGCTGTTGGTGGGATTTGAGCAGGAGGGACATGATCTGACTTACATTCTAACAAGTTACTCTGGTGGCTGCATAGAGTGTGGACTGAAGGAGATGTCTCTTAGAGGTACCTTAAGAACAGCCAAAGATATTGGCAAAAACACAGAAGCACCAGTGCCACCCTCAGTTCTAGCAGGTGTGATCCAAATGGATGTTTTTCAGAGTAAAGTGCTTGGGAAGCCTCTTTCCACTCTATCTAGGATGTCTTGTTGACTACATAGGTCATAGGGAACCCTCCTTCAACTATTCAGTAGTGGGACCCTTTCTAAAGCAGACTGTCAGGATGAAATCCACAGCGGCTGGATGGAAATTGCCACATTCACACTCATCACTCCTTAGTGTTTTCCTCATTTTTGGTGGTGAATTTGAGTACAGAACTGGTTGTCCAGTCTTAGTACACGGTACGCCTTCTATGATGGGAACATTTAGAAGACGGCCAAGTGGAAGGACAAAGTCCAAAGAGAGCTAGGATCAAGCTTAGCCAGATATTTCACAAAATGCATATTGACACCTACTCTGAGCAAATCAGTTACCAGGACTTTCCTGGTAGCTCAGATGGTAAAGTGTCTGTTTACAATGCAGGAGACCCAGGTTCAATCCCTGGGTTTGGAAGATCTCCTGGAGAAGGAAATGGCAACCCGCTTCAGTATTCTTGCCTGGAAAATCTGCAAAGAGTTGGACACAACTGAGCGACTTCACTTTCACTTTTCTGAGCAAATCACTGAAAGACTCTAAAATGAATCAAATTCGGTCTGACCTAAGTAGGCATACCATCCATTATGTGAAAGAATATGACTTGAATATAAGTTACTATACAGCAATAAGTAGGCACACCACACATGATACACTGTATAGTATAGTTACTTGAATATGATTATTTAATTACATGAATACCAGCAGCTATACTGCAAAATAGAAAGTGACAAATGTCTTATAGGGAGGGAGATAGCCTATTCAGAGGATCTGCGGGTGGCCTCTGACTTGGCCTTAGAGAGAAAAGTGGAGCTAGAGACACAGAGATGGGCAGAAGAAGGTGGGCCAGGCAAAGGGAAAGACTGGAAAATGGGGGCCTCAGGATGGGAGCTCAGTTGGTAAAGAATCTGCCTGCAATGAAGGAGACCCCAGGCTGATTCCTGGGTCAAGAAGATCCACTGGAGAAGGGATAGGCTACCCATCCAGTATTCCTGGGCTTCCCTTGTGGCTCAGTTGGTAAAGAATCCACCTGCAATGTGGGAGACCTGGGCTCGATCCCTGGGATAGGAAGAGAAAGGCTACCCACTCCAGTATTCTGGCCTGGAGAATTCCATGGACAGTATAGACCATGGGGTCACAAACAGTTGGACACAACTGAGCAACTTTCACTTTCAGGATAGAAACCAAGGTTGGGAGAGTTTAGAGAGACTCGGGAATGCTCAGAAAAATCTCTCAGCAACATATTTAAAATGAAAATTCTGGGCCTACACCCAGCAATTCTGAGTTGATGGGTGGAGAAATCTCTATTTTTAGCAAGGACCCTCAAGTAATTCTGAAGCAGTTAAGTCCCACTCAACTCTACCTCCACTTTGAGAAATACCAGTAGAGATGGGTTAAAACCACCCATGTATAATTTTCCTTATTATCTTCTCTCATATAATCCTATTTATTTCTTCTATAGGACTAATTGTTATAGATACTGTTTATACATCTTTTACTTACTATTGTTTCACTCCACAGGATATGAGCTCTATTAACTCACCAACATACAGCAAATATTATACTTAATACTGGCAGAATGTTGAATGGGAGAACTAGGTCTGAGTGCTGGAGGCCTTGAATGTCTCACTAGGTATACAAACCTTATTCTAAAGGCAAGTCACTCAACCTCTCTGTTCCTCAGTTCCTTCTTCTGTAGAACATGGAAAATAAGAATATTTTCTCTATGGGTTTGTTCTATGAATTAAGATAAACATGCCAACATATGTAAACTTTAGATCTATTCCTGATCCTGGTTCATAGCAAGTTCTCAGTAAATTATTATCATTATTATTATTAGCCAGAGGGAAGCTATGGAAGTTCCCAAACAAAAAAGTAACCTAACGGTCAGTTTAGGAAGATTCACCTGGTAGGAGTATGTAAAGATGGATGAAAGGAGTTGACTCTAATTGGGAAGATGAACCAGAAGGCTACTGGTGGATTCTGGTTAGAGTTATAAGGGTTTGTACTAAGGCAGAAGTCTCAGGAAAACAAAAGGGCTATCTGAGAGAAAATTAGTAGTAGAAGAATCAACAGATTTGAGGTAAAACATAGGCTATAGAAATGAAAAGGAAAAGCAGAATTAAAAAACAGCTAGAGTTTTGAGCCTGGAGAACTAACAGACAGTCGATCAAAATGGGGAGCCCAAGAAAAGGCACAGTTCTGGGGAGAAATTCCAAGTTTTTCTGGGGATCTGCTGGGTTGAAGGATGAGCGACAAGAAGGCAGAACTGGAGCTCAGAAGAGGCTGTGCTGGGAGAACTCACTGGAGAACAGTCTGTAGAGAGGAGTGAGCTGTGACCCTGGTGGGGTTCCTGAGGCAGAGGTGGGTGTGGGGGAAAGGGAAAGGCAGAACCTCATACAATCTGTTCACTGAGCAGAGGTGTGACACGTGGAGGAGGAGCCAGAGGAGGAGCTGACAAGGGGGTTCTGAGAGAATGGAGATCAGAGTGTCCTGAAGAAGTGGGGTGAAGTGCCCTGAGAGGATGAAGAGGAAGATTCTGGAGTTCTGGAGAGAATGGAGATCAGAGTGTCCTGAAGAAGTGGGGTGAAGTGCCCTGAGAGGATGAAGAGGAGGATTCTGGAGTTCTGGAGAGAATGGAGATCAGGGTTTCCTGAAGAAGTGGGGTGAAGTGCCCTGAGAGGATGAAGAGGAGGATTCTGGAGTTCTGGAGAGAATGGAGTGTCCTGAAGAAGTGGGGTGAAGTGCCCTGAGAGGATGAACAGGAGGAGGAGGATTAAGGAAAGGTCTGGAATTTTTTCTTCAAAAAGATGCTCCGAGGCGGCACCAGGTGAGAATATGGAGAGAATGGCCAGGATTTAAACACCTTGCTTGGGAGCTAGAAGCAAGAGTTCCTAATGGCACCCAGGCAGCATGCCCAGCCCTGTGCATGGAATGGCACCCCAGGGGTCAGCCGGACCTAGCACATGGTCACTCAGCCTGCAGGGCCCTGGTGCTCACAGAGTGGCAGGGAAAGACAATGAGTATGGGCCAAACTTTTTTTAAAAAGACTTACAAAAATAAATAAATTAATTAAAAGACTTACAAGAAAGTCAGACCATAGTCATAGTTTCATGGGCTCATGATAAAGCCATTTGTCAGGGTGGGATGGGGGGTAGGGGGGAGGCTCCAGAAGGAGGAGATATATGTATACATTGGCTGATTCACTTTGTTCTATAGCAGAAACTAACACAACATTGTAAAGCAACTATACTCCAATAATAAAATTTTTAAAAAAGAAAAAAAAAGCCATTTATCACTTGGGCCTCTAACTGTTGCAGATTAGCTCCTGTAGATGAAAAAGTCTCATTTAGCGACCTAAAAATATATTTCATTTGTGGAAGTGACCATACTTTACAAAAACCATGAGTAACTGAAAAAGCATTAAGAAACAGAATACATTCTGTAAAATCCCTGCTTTTACTTGGACAAATAATTCTATTTTTCGGTGGCAGAATCTATTGCTCTGAGGCAAAAAGTCACCGCTATGGACCATATGTTTGTGCCCCCACCCCACACCACGAATTCATTTGTAAAAGCCCTAATCCCCAATTCAATGGTATTTGGAGGTGGAGCCTTTAAGAGGTGATTAGGTCATGGAGTCTTCACAAATAGGCTTAGTGCCCTTAGAAGAAGAGACAGAGAGGATGGCCCTTCGCCACTGAAGATGCAGCAAGAAGGCAACAGTCTGCAAATCAAGGAGTGGGCTCTCAACAGAACCCAACAATGTGGTAGCCTGACCTTGGACTTACCAGCCTCCAGAAACTGTGGAAAATAAAATCCAAACAGAACAGAACAAAGCAGTCTCCCAGCTATACCACAGATCAAAACAGAAAACTATCTGAGTTCATCACTGAGGGCCTTATGTAGATTTGAGAAGGGAATCTTCCAAATTTACAAGATTTCTTATTCTAATGAGTTCTAAGTTACTTCACAAACATATAACTAAATAATAAGCACTTTTTAGTACTATCAATAAGTCTGATTCAGTCAGTCAGTCAGTTCAGTCACTCAGTCATGTCCAACTCTTTGCAACCCCATGAACTGTAGCACGCCAGGCCTCCCTGTCCATCACCAACTCCCAGAGCCTACCCAAACTCATGTCCATTGAGTTGGTGATGTCATCCAACCATCTCATCCTCTGTCGTCCCCTTCTCCTCCTGCCCTCAATCTTTCCCAGCATCAGGGTCTTTTCAAATGAGTCAGCTCTTTGCATCAGGTAGCCAAAGGATTGGAGTTTCAGCCTCAACATCAGTCCTTCCAATGAACACCCAGGACCGATCTCCTTTAGGATGGACTTCTTGGATCTCCTTGCAGTCCAGAGGACTCTCAAGAGTCTTCTCCAACACCACAGTTCAAAAGCATCAATTCTTTGGTGCTCAGCCTTCTTTATAGTCCAACTCTCACATCCATACATGACCACTGGAAAAACCATAGCTTTGACTAGATGGACCTGTGTTGACAAAGTAATGTCTGCTTTTTAATATGCTGTCTAGGTTGGTCATAACTTTCCTTCCAAGGAGTAAGCATCTTTTGATTTCCTGGCTTCAGTCACCATCTGCAGACATTTTGGAGTCAAAAAAATAAAGTCTCTCACTGTTTCCACTGTTTCCCCATCTATTTCCCACGAAGTGATGGGACCAGATGCCATGCATGATCTTAGTTTTCTGAATGTTGAGCTTTAAGCCAACTTTTTCACTCTCCTCCTTCACTTTCATCAAGAGGCTCTTTAAATTCTTCTTCATCTGCATAAGTCTGATTAGCTCTATTTTAAAAATACATCCCCGAATCCAAATACCTGCCACCACCACCACCACAAACCCCCAAGGAGCCTTTTGGGCAAATTAGAAAAAAGACCCCTCATCACCTCTGCCAGCATCTCCATCAGGGCCCTGCATTCAGCCCTGCTACTTTCTCCAGGGGCTCAAGTCACCCAGGTCCCCCACCAGGACCACAGTCACAGTCTACCTTCTTCCTGTCTCCAGCTCCTGTCCTTGCCCCTCATCCCTAGCAGTCAGTTCCCCACACAGTTACAAGCAAGATCCGTTTTAAAGTTATGCAAAAGGCTACTGCATTTAGAACTGGATCCCACCTTGCCCCACCAAGACCCTGCATCGCCTGGAGCTTTCTCCCTCTCTGAACTCAAACTCTTATCACTGGTCTGGAGCAGCAAGCTTGTATTTTTATGATCCTACCAAATCTCTCAATTGTCTTCACATTTTTGAGCCTCAGTTTCCTCATCTGAAAGATGAGATGGTTGAACTAATCATGTTTTTGTGATTGCTCAAGGCACTGCTCACCGAACTTGCTCAAACCTGGAGCTGCTGACACTGAATCTTCAGGGGAGAGACCAGGAATGGGCATTTGACCATGCTCCCTGGGTGAGTCCAGAGATCTCTAGGTTTACCTCTAAGTTCCCTTCCCTAGTGTTGTATGATTTTTAAACCCTAAGCTTATACAAATACTGAGAGGAAAAAAAAAAAAGAATCATGGCATAATTGAATTTATCAAACACTGTTCAAATCGTCATTTCCAAATCAGAAAGGAGTCACGATGTTGCGGGTACCAAGGAACAGTACACACCCACAGCTATGACAAATGATTAACTAAATGATCAGATTTTTTTCACTTCCTTACCAAAGTATGGAGAAATTTATCTTGGCTTTAACGGCCTTAGACCTGAGTGAAATACATTAAAAACAACTCAAATAACTGATGACTAATACCCTTCAATTTGGCATCAAGCTGGGAAGTTCTGTGCAGAAATAAAGTGGTTTATAATCCTACAGGTCTGTTCTATTATAAACTGCAGGTGGCAAATCAAGTAGCTATGAACTATGATGTGTGTGTGTGTGTGTGTGTAAAAAATCTATACTCAAGGAGGACATTTCTGCACTCTTTTAATGGGAATTTAACAGCCCAGACAAAAGGCAGATGTTAGTCTTGAGGACCCAGGGATCTAGATGGTGCCTGAAAGGGTTTGAGGCCGGAGTGGCTATCAATCCCCTCACCTGCGCACCACGCAGGGCAGCTGTGCCTGCCTTTTGCAAGAAAAGCAATCAAAACTAAGCTCAGAAGAAAGCTGGAAGGAAAATAACTGCAACTCACATTGATGACCTATTTTCTGAATCCGGCTTATCTGAGATTGGATTGTCACTCCTCCAAAAACCCGTCGAACCCTTCAGGCCCAGGAAATGGCATCTTTGAGAAGTGCAGGGACCAGAATGTGCAACACATCATCACCAGAGAGCTTTCTTCTGACACAGGTTCCAAGTGGCATAGCTTCACAGGGTTATTGTGGGAGTGGCTGACACATCTACCAAATCCTCAGAGGCACTTCATTCTTAGCCAAGATTAACATGATGCTAATTGGTAGTGAGCCTGATCTCTTTAGTGTCTTCAACCAGCGTAAGCAGAATCAAAACCATCCAACCTCCCAGTCTCCAAGTGCACGTCATGTAATATTTCCAATGTATTCCTCCACTTTAGTCTGCAGTGCCCCTTCATTCCAGACATCCTACAAACTAGTAATCTTTTTTGACTCAAGGGCTCAGTCAAGGCCTGCAGGCAGATTCACTTTTCCGATCTGCAGTTGCACCTTGGGTAAATGCCATGAGTTTCTGATCTGAATTCCTAAATAAAAGAGAAGTGACTCTTCAACAGCATTCAGAAGTATGCTCTGGGCCAAGAGGAGAGAGGGGCAGCTGGGAATAGAAAGGCAGGGCCTTTCTACCTGTCTGCAGCAAGCTTCTTTTCTGGCCAGCCCAGGTGGCATGCAGGCCCTCGTAAAATAGCTGAGGACTGCAAAGCGGCAGGCAGCAAGAGCCAATAACCTTGGATTAGCTGGATCCATAAATTGTGAAGAAGAGTCTGTTTAACCCAGGACCAAGAGCCCAGGGGGAATGCTTTCTGGGCAGATAAATTTAGGTACAGTTTTGAAGGAAAAAGTGAACAGGATTCATGTACATGAGGCAGGAAGGAAATACAGAGCCAAGAAACAGCTCTCAGAGGATGCAGATGTAAGAGTGGCATTTAGAGAATGCTCATGTTATAGTTTGTAGAATCATAACACAGCTGGATGGAACTGATTGATAATTCCATCTATTTGCTGGATAAGTAAATGGATGAATGAGTGAACAGGATACAAAAAAGAACAAAGTCCAATAGAAGGGTCATAGACATAATCAAGAGATGCATCAATACACAAAAATCCAATGATGGAGAGTTCTCAGGCAGCCTGAAGGGTTAAAATTTGAATCCAGAGGTGATAGGGTGTCACACCAGGTTCTTAAGCAGTGGGGTAAAATTGGAAATTTTCTTTGAGAAAGATTCCTGACAGTTTTCACAGGAAAAAGTAGAACAGGAAGGCCAATAAGATAGTTTCAAAGATCACTGCCCAGGCACCAACAAAGGAGGATCAGCTAAAACATCTTTAACCAGAGATTTTCCCTGGGCACCCCAGCAACTTATCCTGTCTTCCTTCCCCACTTCTCCACCCCCTACCTCAGCCCTGACAATACTTGTTAGCTCAAAATGGACCGTCTGAAGGAAGGGATGGGCTCCTGCAAATGGCTGCGAGTCTGATCGCCTCCAGATAAGTTTTTTCATCTGAGTAACGAGTTAGAGCTCGTTCCCAGTGTGCGCCCAGAAGTGACAACCTGACAGCCATTTGCATAATTTTTCTTCTGTAACAGGCTTCAAAATAATAATAGGCAAACTAGATAGAATTTATTCATTTTAAATTTGCTTGAGCTGCTGGCATTAATGAAGGTAACTACTAAAGGACCATAAACATTTTAAATTCAGAAATCATGTAGTGTATCACTTGTCCTCTCTGAGGAGATATTTGAGGGAATTTGTGCTACTACAATTATCAACTGATTTGATTCTGGGATTTTGATGGCCACTTGTTTTCTGATGTACTGATATTGGAAGGTAGCTTTTTTAGAAAGTTCATCTGAGAATGGCAGAAAAAATGATATCAAAAATAATATAATGGTATCAAAATAACAATGATGTAATAATATGATATCAAGAATAAGAGACACATCATGTCAGCAATGACTCAAGAATCTAAGAATCCAGAAGCAAAAGAATGTCATAAATGACTTTTGCAGGTGCTGACATCACTACACAGTCTGCAACACTGTGACAGTGTCTGTGATTGTCATACATCCCAGTCTTAACATAGCACCTGGTAACATGGTGCGATGGTGAAAGACGTGACCAACTGGATGAATGAGTGAATGAAAAAATGAATGAAGAATGAATGTGATTTCTTTACATAGTAAAGGCAATTAAGATACCTAAGAAATTTATGCATAAGAGTTACTTTTTTAAATAGATGGAAATAGCAAACATTTCAACATTTATTCATAAGCCTATGTGCCCCCATATTTGCACAACTGCACACACACATCTCAAGTAAAAACACCTTCAGCGGGGGGGGCGGGGATCGGGATGGGGAACACATGTAAATCCATGGCTGATTCATGTCAATGTATGGCAAAAAACACTATAATATTGTAAAGTAATTAGCCTCCAACTAATAAAAATAAATGAAAAATAAATAAATAAAATGTGTGTAAGCAACAACAACAACAAAACACCTTCAGAAGGTACGGACATCAAACAGAATTTAAAATTCTTCATACAGTCAAAACATTTTAAAATGAATTAGCGTCAGTTAACCTTTTGGTCTCCCTCAATCGTTTATGAAGTGCCAGGTACCTCACTTGGTGGCAGAAGGATTGCCAAGGCAAAAAAAGAGCTAACTTGGAGGTTTCTCCCCATGGATAATTTTTCCAAAGAATATCCTATTACTTTTTATCCTAAACAGATGCATTTTTTGGCAGGACCAAAATAATCCATTTTCTGCTCTATTTTAATACCCACATTTTCAATTCATGGGTATTATCCCTCAATTCCAAATGACATTCTAAGTCAAATGAGAACTTTGCCAAAGTCATCAGCTGGTACTTAAAAAAGGAAAACAGATCTTAATGGTAAAAGGAGAGAAGATCTCTGGATATTAAGTCTGTCCTGAATGGCACAGTCATTGAAATACAAGGCAAACAATATGCTCAATTTGAGATTTTTTTAATTTGGGGGTCTCAAGTTCTGTTTTAACACACACACACCCCAGGCATACACAGATCTCACTTTTGTCTGTAAGGACAAAAGAGAAAGAATGGCTAAAGAAAGAGCAGACTGAGGACTGTGGTTTTGATGTGGGTCATGTTCCCAGGCAGCTGTTACTACACTTTTATGCTTCTTTCTGTGTAAAGGGCCATCCTTCTTCATCCTGAATGCCATAGAATTTACTATGATGTTGCCATTCTACTGCCCCAATCATATTTTGGATACCACTGTGTTGAAATCACTTAGTATTCATATTTTTAAATAAATCCTCCTAAGACCCCTCTAATCAAAGCACGGTTGGATCCAGCCTATCAGCGAGCCGAGGTGTGACAGGTCCGAGTGCCCTAAAGCAGACTCCTCTCGTGCTCAGGAATGGAACAGGAAATGTGCTGCGGGAGCCCAAGACAAAGAGCTAATCCAGCCCAGGAAGTGCCTCCCCAACTTGGTTGCACACTGGAATCACCTGGGCAGACTTAAAGATACTAGTTCCTGGGTCCCACCCCTAGAGATCCTGATTTAATTGTTCCGGAGTACAGCTCTGAGCATCAGCAATTTTCAAACTTCCCAGATGAGTCTAGTGTTCCACAGAGTTGAGAGTCATCGCTGCAGGGAAGCGGTTTCAAATTTTAGAGGGTGTCAGAATCCCCTCGAGGGCTTGTAGAACTCAGATTGCTGGCCCCCAAACCAAGAGCTTCAGACATTAGTTGCGAGGAAGAGTCTCAGAAGGTGCATTTCTATCAACTTCTCAAGTGATGCCACTGCCAGAGTCCAGGGACCACACTGTTCTGGGGGGTCAGGGGAGGCGGGAGCTGAAGGGATGGGGAAGAAGGGAGTGTTCCAGGCAGAACAAAGACTCAGAGACATGCCCAAGGGCAAACACACATTCCAGGAACTGAAAGGTTTGTTCTACGGTCAGAGTTTAGCAAGCAAGGAGAAGGTAATGCAGATCAAGGCTGAGAAGTAGGTGGCAGATCAGACTAGGTGGAACACACATCCTGTCCCTGCCCTCCCTGGTTTTGCCTGAGGAGAAACTGACTCCAGGAGGCTGAAGAGAGTGTGCTCTTCTTCACAGGGACTGGCCCCAGCAGAGCTACAATCAATAACCCCCTTAAGTCTCAGGTTATTAAAAGTCCAGACTGCTACTACTAAGTCGCTTCAGTCATGTCCTACTCTGTGTGACCCCATAGACAGCAACTCACCAGGTTCCGCCGTCCCTGGGATTCTCCAGACAAGAACACTGGAGTGGGTTGCCATTTCCTTCTCCAACGCATGCATGCATGCATGCTAAGTCACTTCAGTCATGTCTGACTCTATGCGACCCTATGGACAGCAGCCTGCCAGGCTCCTCTGTCCACACGATTCTCTAGGCAAGAATACTGGAGTGGGTTGCCATTTCCTTCTCCAAAAGTCCAGGCTACATTATCATTAAAAAGTATTAATACCCTCTGCAGATACAACATTCTGTAGCTTTCATGACACTTTTGCAAACATATCATTCAGTTCTTACAGACGTTCTGGAAGGCAAGAAGACCTGGAACTCCTGTCTTCATTTCTCTGACAAGGGAAAATGAATCAATGGGCAGAGAGGGGGCAGCCAGGTCTCAGACCCAAGCATTCAGCCTCCTGGTCTGGTGATCTTTTATAATTCATTACCCTGCAACTTTTAATTCTACCTCCAAACGGAAAAGCCCAGTCTCCTAGGAAAATTGTCCTCATAGTGCTAAAAGAAAAAGCAGGAAAACCCAGCAGAGATTAGGTGACACATACACCTGCTTATAGAGTCTGTACGTGTATCACGGCAGAATGTTCCAGAGAGCCCTGGCTATGTTTGGACAACTATTTGACTCCAGAAATTCTGTCAGATATAAAACTGATTTGAAAGAGAACTAAAGTGTTTGTCATCACATTCTAGATGACTTCCTGAGGCAATAGCCCGGAAATCTGAGCAACTGTGAGGGGGGCTGTAATGTTTAAGTGTGTTATACTATAAGCCAAAAAAGCTGGATTTTCCTAAATCATGGATAGCTAAGAGACTGCATGAATGTAATGCACAATTCAGGAACTTACTGTTTTATTGCTTTTTTTTCTGTCCAAATTAATACTCTTTTGAAAAGATTGACTCCTACTCTAGCTTTTGCATCTTCTTTAAATTTCAAGAGTGTAATATTCTTTACTCTGGTTATAAAATAGTATATATTTGTAGGCAAAATATTGGAAAATACAGGAAAGAATTTAAGTGAAAATAAAATCACCCATAATTTTGCCCCCAAAACTCATCAGAATCAATGTTTTAGTATCCTTCCTTCAGATTTCAGATATTTTTTAAATGTGTGTGTTTATAAATATTGATGATCTAATGTTTGACATTTGATTTTTTAAAATATTATAGTGGTAGGTTTCTATATTATTTTACTATAATTGTGATTCTTAAAAAGGAATACTCCCCCAACAGAGTATCAGAATCACCTGGGAAGGCTCTTTTCAAATCACAATTTCTTTCCCAACCTATATCCCAACCAGCCCCTCCCTCAAGCTAAGACTTGCTAGTGGATAAATGTTGTTCAGATGAATGAGAACATCACATGCCTCTCATATGAGAACTGCCAGTCTAATATATCACTGACCATTTCTCTTTCTATTATGTGGCTCCACCAAAATG
Organism: Odocoileus virginianus; assembly: GCF_023699985.2. Classification (NCBI taxonomy): domain Eukaryota; kingdom Metazoa; phylum Chordata; class Mammalia; order Artiodactyla; family Cervidae; genus Odocoileus; species Odocoileus virginianus. The sequence continues at coordinate 19,829,033 of NC_069686.1, forward strand.
TATATAACCAATCTACTATGAACATTATGTTGTTTCCAATTTTTCCACATTTAAGAACTATTACATTTTCAGGGTTTCCCAGGGGGCACGAGTGGTAAAGAACCTGCCTGCCGATGCAGGAGACTTAAGAAATGCAGGTTAGATCCCTGGGTCAGGAAGATCCCCTGGAAAAGGTCATGGCAACCCAATCCAGTATTTTTGCATTGAGAATTCCATGGACAGAGAAGCCTGACAGGCTACAGTCCACAGGGTCACAAAGAGTTGAAGGGACTTAGCACAATAACATCTTCACATTCTTGAATGAATTCTTGTATACATACCTGATGATTTTAGGCTAAAGTCCCGGACTAAAGGAGTTGAATATTTCTAAGGTTTATGCATAGCTTTGGGGGCAAAGATACAGCCTACACTAGAGAATGATCCAAAAAAATAGAACTATTTAAATATACAAAGAATAGTCCTCATACTGAATGAGTTGTTTTCAATCACTGGTTCTTCTAAGTAAAAGGCATGCATAGATTTTTATTTAGGTGTCCGAACACCCTAGATTTCATGCATGCACAAAGCTCCCAGGGAGGCTCACACATCTGCCTCCACTGTGACTTCAGAGATGCTTTGGCCTCTGAAGTCTTAACTACCTGCTTATACCTTCTTGGAAAGACCCATTAATCAGCCTTCTTAATTCTCTTAAGAATGAATTTTTTCTGGCACTGCCTATCCAGTCTCTTCACTGGGAAACCTTCAGCTTCCTTTTCTTTCAAAGTCAGAATGGAAGGGCTAACTATGATACGCATGTCTGCATACACACAGCCCCACATGTGTTATTTCTTTTCAACCGGAAAAGGTTTCCTTGGCAACCATCTACATCACTGCCTCAATGCCTCCTGCTCAGTAAGTCCCTGATGATAGCAAAGAACAAGACTCTTCCTCTATGGATTTTACTGCTTTGTCCCCCAAGAGCATTTCTCCACATGGGCAGAAATGGTAGCTGTCTTGTTTGTCATCAACCACTGATCTCCCAGTGCTTGGCAATAGATCTCAAAACATATTTGCTAAATGAATAGATGAGATTCAGCAACCTCCGTTTTGTATGTAAGACTTGTGAAACTCATAAGCATTTTGAATATTTAGAAACAAAACAAACTTGACAAAACAGTTTGCAAACAGCCATATGGTGGTTTCCGAAGAGATGTTAAAAATGAAAATACCATACTTCCTCTAATTTGATCTGAACTGAATCTGCAATGTACTCATTAGAACTAACTTATAAGATCTGAATACACAGTAGATGTGCTATTACCCCAACCAGATTACAAAGTGAGAACTGTTCTTACCACAGTTGCTGAATGTGGTTGGGGAGGTTGTACACTGCCCAAAGTCAACCAGCCAAGGAGATGACTGGAGCCAAAATCTAGCTCAGGCTCTACTCATTATTACATGTGCCATGGCATGGTGCTGCATACACTCAGAGAAAAAGGCAGCTTTTTCCAATGATCACCAGGCACCATCACTCACCAAGTTGTAGAGCATTTTGTAATTCACACAACAGCACTAGATGAGTTCTCTGTTTCTTACATTTATTCATATTCCTCAACCGCATGTAGCAGAGTTCTTAAATATGTCAGGCACTCCATCAATATACATCTACTAGATTGAGGGAGTATGGTGTTCATAGATAATTCATAATTTTATTAATACAATTCTGAAGGAGGAAACCTCCCAGCAGAATAGTGGTTCACTCAATTTGGGATCAAATACCATTTTAGCAATTGAAGAGAATTCAGAAAACATGTCCTTCTCACTTTTTAGGAGAAAAGGAGACTGAGAGAGTCATCTAGATTACTGGACTCTTAGCATAGCACTGTTAGGCTAGCCCAGATACATATTAAATCCTCCAAATATCTAAACTGTAAAAAACCCCTCCAGCAGGACCAACCCTCAGTCCCCAGCTAAGCGAGTCTCATGATAAAGTGAGCAGCTTTGCAATTCAACTGGGACTTTGAATTTCAGCTGGGTTGTTATATTGCACAAATTATTTTTTCATAACATCAAGATATTCTCCTAACTTTCAAAATGAACTCTGATAAAAAAGAAATAAATCAAATTTTTATAAGATCTAATAGATGTCAGAGTGTTCATTCCTTGGCAGAAATTCTAATTCTTTTTTTGAAAAAAAGATTAATCATCAAAGCAACTTAGTATAAAATTGAAGTTCCTCATTTATATTAAATTTATATTACTTGCCACTTCTATCAACTCTAAAGGAGTAATTTTCTATATTGAATTATTTATATTCTCTTGTAATCAGATATCTGATAAACTTTTAAACATTTATACACCTACCTAATTCAAAGATGGTAAGTGAACTAATCTGAAAATGAAAATCCACCTGTCAGAATTCAGAGCAGTACAGAATTTCCACATGTCTCTTTATCTGCTTACCTGTATCTCTACACACACGCCTGCACAATAGGTACCCAGTCATCATTAAATGAATGATGAATAAACGTAATAAATATCGTGACTTAAGATGGCAAGTCAGATAATGTCCACAATAGTAGATAAAATAATATATTACCACATTATTTCAGCACTCTATGAATTTTAATGCACCCTACCTTGTTTGTTATAGTCATTTCTATAGAAAAGTAATTGGAGGAAAATTGCTTTACAATGTTGTGTTTATTTCTGTCATAAAATGCAAATAAGTCATAATTTATATACATATATATATATACACACACACACACACACACACAGAAATACCTCCTCACTCTTGAGCTTCCCTACTCTCCCCCCACCCCCCATCCCAACCCTCTAGGTCATCCCAGAGCACCAGACTGGGCTCCCTCTAGCCAGACTGGCCTTCCTCTAGCTATCTATTTCACCCAGGGTAGTGTACATATGTTAACGCTACTTTCTCAACTTGTCCCACCCTCTCATTCCTTTGCTGTGTCCACAAGTCCATTCTGTACATGTGCATCTGCATTCCTTCCCTGCAAATAGATTCATCAGTACTGTTTTTCTAGATACCACATATATGTGTTAATATACAATATTTGTTTTTCCCCTTCTGACTTACCTCATTCTGTATAACAGGCTCTAGGTTCATCCAACTCACTCCAACTGACTCAAATTTGTTCATTTTTATGGCTAAGTAATACTCTATTATATATGTACCATATCTTTATCCCTTCATCTATTGATGGACATTTAGGTTTCTTCTGGCAACCCACTCCAGTATTCTTGCCTGGAAAATCCCATGGACTGAGGATCCTGGTAGGCTACAGTCCATGGGGTCGCAAAGAGCCGGACACGACTGAGCGACTTCACTTCACTTCACTTCATTGTCAAAAGTGCTGCAATGAACTTTAGGGTGCATGAAAAGTTTTGATGTTGGATTTCTCATATAGCAGGGGCCAACCTATACCATATCCCTGGACCATGAACCAGTACCGTACAGCAGGGGGTGAGCAAGTCTTTATCTACTGTTCCCCATCCTTTCCATCACTCACATTACCTCTTGAATCATACCCCACCCTGTCCTGTCTGTGGAAAAATTGTCTTCCATGAATCTAGTCCCTGGTGCCAAAAAGGTTTGGACCACTATCCTATAATACTGCTGCTAAGTCACTTCAGTCGTGTCTGAGTGTCCTATAATACTAAGACTCTCATAATACAAGCATATTTTAATTTGGTATGAGCCATAAGAACTCCTAATCAAGATGCATGTGTGTTAGTTGCTCAGTTGTGTCCCATTCTTTGCAACCCCATGGATTGCAGCCCACCAGGCTCCTCTGGTCATGGGATTCTCCAGGCAGAAATACTGGAGTGGGTTGCCATTGCCTTTTCCACCTAATCAAGACATGAGCTTTTAAAAGAGAGAATTAAATTTGCTCCTTTAAAGTGTCACAAGAAGATAATTTACACATTGCTTATCTGTTCAGACTTTCTGTATTAGTTTCCTCAGTTCAGTCGCTCAGTCATGTCTGACTCTGCTATCCCGTGGACTACAACATGCCAGGCCTCCCTGTTCATCACCAACTCCCAGAGTTTACTCAAACTCATGTCCATTGAGTCAGTGATACCATCCAGCCATCTCATCCTCTGTCGTCCCCTTCTCCTCCTGCCCTCAACCTTTCCCAGCATCAGGGTCTTCTCAAATGAGTCAATTCTTTACATCATGTGGCCAAAGGATTGGAGTTTCAGCTTCAGCATTAATCCTTCCAATGAACAGTCAGGACTGATTTCCCTCAGGATGGACTGGTTGGATCTCCTTGCAGTCCAAGGGACTCTCAAGTCTTCTCCAACATCATATTTCAAAAGCATCAATTCTTCGGCGCTCAGCCTTCTTTATAGTCCAACTCTCACATCCATACATGACTACTGGGAAAACCATAGCTTTGACTAGATGGATCTTTGTTGGCAAAGTAATGTCTCTGCTTTTTGCTGTCTAGGTTGGTCATAACTTTTCTTCCAAGGAGGAAGATTTTTTTAATTTCATGGTGCAGTCACCATCTGCAGTCATTTTGGAGCCAAAAAAACTAAAGTCTCTCACTGTTTCCACTGTTTCCCCATCTATTTCCCATGAAGTGATGGGACCAGATGCCCTGATCCTAGTTTTCTGAATGTTGAGCTTTAAGTCAACTTTTTCATTCTCGTCTTTTACTTTCATCAAGAAGCTCTTTAGTTCTTCTTTGTTTTCTGCCATAAGGGTGGTGTCATCTGCATATCTGAGGTTATTGATATTTCTCCCAGTAATCTTGATTTCAGCTTGTGCTTCCTATCATTACTATAGATTAACACAAACCTAGTAGCTTAAAATAACGTACATTATTACCTTATAGTTCTGGAGGTCAGAAGCCTGAAATAGGTGGTTGTTTTTTAGTACTAAGTCATGTGAAACTCTTTGCAACCCTATGGACTATAACCCACCAGACTCCTCTGTCCATGAGATTTCCCAGGCAAGAATAATGGGGTGGGCTGCTATTTCCTTCTCTAGGGGATCTTCCTGGCCCAGGGATCGAACTCACATCTCCTCCATTGCAGGCAGATTCTTTACTGCTGAGTCACATGGGAAGCAGTATTACTGGGCTAAATTCAATGTGATAGTAGGGCTATATTCCTCCTAAAAACTCTGTAGTAGCAGAGCTGATACTGGGAATGATTGAAGGCAGGAGGAGAAGGGGATGACAGAGGATGAGATGGTTGGATGGCATCACTGATTCAATGGACATGAGTTTGAGCAAGCTCCAGGAGTTGATGATGGACAGGGAAGCCTGGTATGCTGCAGTCCACAGGGTCGCAAAGAGTCGGACACAACTGAGGGACTGAACTGAGCAGAGAATCTATTTCTATCTTTTCAGTTTCTAGAGGCCACTTGCCTCCCTCAGCTTGTGGTCTCTTCTTCATCTTAAAAGCTAGAAAAATAGCATCTTCAAGTCTCTCTTGGACTCTGACCCCTGACTGTCCTGCCTCCCTCTTTCACTCATAGGGATCTTTGTGTTTATATCAGATCCACAGGTAATCCAGGTAATACTCCTATCTCAAGATTCCTAATTTAACCAGAATGCAAAGTTTCTTTTGCCACTTAAGGTAACATAGTCACAGGTTCTGGAGATTAGGGTATACACATATTTGGGGGGTGGGGAGGCAGATTATTCTGGCTACCCCTGTCCCAAAACCATTGCTCGCATTTAGCATTGAGCAGTGCCCAAGGGAGGCAACACAGAAGTAATGAATAAGACATATTTTGGGAGTGAAGGAGACCTGGGTTTGGATTCTGGCTTTGACCATTTACTAGGATTCCTGAGTAGTTCAAATGGTAAAGACTCTGCCGGCAATGTGGGAGACCTGGGTTTGATCCCTGGGTCAGAAAGATCCCTGGAGAAGGTCATGGCAACCCATTCCAGTATTCTTGCCTGGAGAATTTCATGGACAGAGGAGCCTGGCAGGCTACAGTCCATGCGGTCACAAAGAGTCAGACACAACTGAGCAACTTTCACTTTTGACCATTTACTAGCTATACTGGAGGAGGAAATGGCAACCTACTCCAGTCTTCTTGCCTGGAAAATCCCGTGGACAGAGGAGTCTGGAGGGCTACAGTCCATGGGGTCCCAAGAGTCGGACATGACTTAGAGACTAAACCACCACCACCACCAGCTATATGGCCTTGGCCAATATATTCAAATCATGAGCCTCAGTTTTTTCACTTGAAAAATGGGGTCACAGTACCTACTTTGTTTTGTTGCTATAAGGATTAAGGAGAAAACAAACACAAACCAGCTGGCTCTCAATCCACAGTGGGTGTTGAATAAATTTGAGTCAATTTCTCTTGCTTCCACACTGAAAGGGCACAGCAACATTAAGCCACTAATGACTAATGACTGTAGCCATGAAATTAAAAGACGTTTGCTCCTTGGAGGAGAAGCTATGACAAACCTAGACAGGGTATTAAAAAGCAGAGACATTACTTTGCCGACAAATGTCCACATGGTCAAAGCTATGATTTTTCTAGTAGTCAAGTATGGATGTGAGAGTTGGGTCATAACGAAGGTTGAGCACCGAAGAATTGATGTTTTTGAACTGTGATGTTCGAAGAAGACTCTTGAGAGTCCCTTGGACAGCAAAGAGATCAAACCAGTCAATCCTAAAGGAAATTAGCCCTGAATATTCATTGGAAGGACTGATGCTGAAGCTGAAGATGATGCATCCTGATGCAAAGAGCCAACTCACTGGAAAAGACCCTGATGCTGGGAAAGACTGAAGGCAGGAGGAGAAGGGGATGACAGAGGGTGAGATGGTTGGATGGCATCACTGACTTGATGGACATGAGTTTGAGCAAGTTCTGGGAGATGGTGATGGACAGGGAAGCCTGGCTTGCTACAGTCCATGGGGTCACAAAGAGACAGACACAACTGAGCAATAACAACAGCAGCATGCTGATTTGTATTATATTGACATGAAGTTAGTTACTATTAAATTCAGTATAGAGAGGATTTCTCTGATCCAGAAAGTTAAGAATAAACAGTCAATTACAGGCTTTTCTTTGTTAGCAAACACTGTTAAATATCAGTAAGGCTTCTTGAAAACTTGTTCTACTCAGTAGCTTAAATGTCAGCCTGATTTAAGGCAATGGAAAGGATTTCTTTTTATCTCTGATTCTCAATTACCTCCTAGAGAAGATACTTATAGTCAGGAGTTACCAAATCATGCTTTAAATCTATAGAAAATGATAATATTATGGTAGAGTTCATATTAGAGGGCATTTTAAAATGCCAAGTTTCTAAATAATTTTTATTATATTTTTAAAATTCAGAAGTTTTATATGCATAATATATGTTGAGTTGACAAAACTGACCCGAGAAAAAAATGCAATAACTATTTGAATGTCATCATTTGGGATGTTATAGATAAAGCATTAGATTCTAGGTTAGATATTGTTATTCTTTATTCATTCCATAAACATTTATTTTATCTTTACACTGTGGTAGATACTAAAATGGAAAGAAAATGAAACATCAGTAAGATTCTGGTGACTGACCTCCAGGCTCTCTCAAGCTAACAGGGAAACGGACAGAAGCGTGTTGTTTTTCTATAAAATTTCTCCTTTAATGTTATTTTTTAGTTTATATATAATTTACTTAGAGTGAAATGCTCAGATCTTATGTGCACTATTCAGTCTAATTTTGTCAAATACATATCAAGAGACAATATATTTCCACCACTCTGGAAAGTTTCCTTGTGCATGTTCCTGGTCAATCCACACTCCTTTCTTAAGCAACAACTGATTAGACTTCTGTCATCACAGTTTAGTTTTGCCAGTTCCAAAGTTTCATAAAATGGAATCATACAGGATGTACTCTTTTGTGTTAGGTCTCTTTCATTCAGCATATATTTTTATATTGACCCACACTGCCACACTTATTAGTAGTTTGTTTGTTTTTGATTGGTTGGTTTGTTGGTGTGCTTTGCTCTATACTGTTCCTTTTCTGGATAAATCACATTGTCCATAGATCAAAATGGAGTTGCTAATGTTTTGTTTTTGTTTGATATCTACCTTTATAATCTCTTTGCTTAATATAACATCTGGTACATGAGAGGCACTTGGTAAAATTCTGGTAAATAAATGAAGGCATGAATAGTGGGCTGGACCAAAAGAGGAGCTGGAACTAAACAGCACCTAAACTGTTCTACTATGTTTGATCCTGCCATCAAGTAGCAACCACCCCTTCAACTCTCAAATCACTTTCCCCAACCATCTTAGCAAGAATAGAGACTTGAGAATCATGATCATAGCTCTTTTCAAGTCACATATGCCCACTTTTCAAGTCCACTGTCTTCCCAACCCACCCTCAGGTGACTCAACCCTGGCTGCACACTGAGCTTTTCAAAAACATAAGACCTGAATTTAGCATTAGCAATTTTTATTTAATTGGGCCAGAGTGGAGCCCAACAACTGCTGATGTGAATAATAACAACAACAGTATCATGATTATACAGGAATGATCTTATTCAAGTAGTTCATTAAGACCTACACCATGTTTACTATTATTTATTATGCAGTTAGCAAGCTAGATGCTTAGAGCCGGGAGCTAATATTATGTAGGAAAGGATTAGAGAAAAAAGAACAGAATCATGCATTTTATACTCTTGGCATAACCCAAAAGAGAGCATATAATTGGTGGCACATTAAAAATCTTGTCCAATGTAGTCTGCTATTCCCACCCAGATGCCAGGGTGGGAGATGATGGTGGTATAGACCCAGTGCAACTGATAACGCTTTTGTAAACAGTGTAGAATTAAGGGGCCCCTGAACCTTTTCCAAGTCAAATCATTGTGGGGCCAAAAGAGAGCACTGGACTGGTAGTCAGGAGACTTGAGTTCTATTTCTCAAGTCTCAAGGCTATCTGCCTTATCATCTTGAATTCAAGTTAAATACTAAGCCCCTTCAGGGAAGAGGGTGGTGACTAGGTTGATTCCTTTATTGGATTTGTTTTGAAGGACAAATAATGTCTCAAAGTTTGCTTGGACATAAAGAGCATTCCAGGCAGAGGGAATTTAGGTGGCAAAAGAAGGAAACAAAATGCCATGACATACTTGGGGAATGAAATGACAAGTGCCTCAGCTTAGCCAGAGCATAAAAATCAAGCAGAAGCAGAGGCAGGATGTGGGGACTCAGGCAGACCTGTTCCTGAGAGTGTCATGTGTATCACTGTATGCCATGCCAGGAAGCTTCGGCTGCATTCAGCACAACTAGAGAATCATCAAAGAGTTAACATAGAGAGCACAATAACAGTATCACAATAATAGTGTGATTTAGAAAAATCACTCTGGCACCAGAAAGAAAGAGTGAACGAAAGGGAGCAATCCCAACCCCATGGCAAGAATTCGAATTAAAAGACTCCTGCAATCACTTCGCCTCTCTGCTCTCAGGTTCTCATGTATAAAATGGGCAGTGAATTAGGATGTTGATTATAAATGACAGACATGTAACTTCAACTAGCGTTTTTCCAAACTAGCTTTTTTAAAAAGGTAGTTTCTTGGCTCACACTCCAGAAATGTCCAGGAATTAATGGATTTCAGTCATCACTCAAAGGATTTAATCAGAGTTCTCTACATCTTTCTAACAAGATCTCTCTACATGAGAAACCAGATGGCCACCAGCCACCCATCAGTTCCGTTCAGTTGCTCAGTCATGTCCAACTCTCTGTGACCCCATGGACTGCAGCACACCAGGCTTCCCTGTCCATCACCAACTCCCAGAGCTTGCTCAAACTGATATCCATCGAGTTGGTGATGCCATCCAACCATCTTATCCTCTGTCGTCCCCTTCTCCTCCTGCCTTCAATCTTTCCCAGCATCAGGGTCTTTTCCAATGAGTCAGTTCTTTGCATCAGGTGGCCAAAGTATCGGAGCTTCAACTTCAGCATCAGTCTTTCCAATGAACATTGAAGACTGATTTCCTTTAGGATTGATTGATTTAATCTTGCAGTCCAAGGGATTCTCAAGAGTTTTCTCCAACACCACAGTTTAAAAGCACCAATTCTTTGGTGTTCAGCTTTTTTTATAGTCCAACTCTCACATCCATACATGACTACTAGAAAAACCATAGCTTTGAGTAGACAGACCTATGTCGGCAAAGTAATGTCTCTGCTTTTTAATATGCTGTTTAGGTTTGTCAGCACCTTTCTTCCAAGGAGCAAGCTTTTTTTACTTTCATGGCTGAAGTCACCATCTGCAGTGATTTTTCGACTCCCCAAAATAAAGTCTGTCACTGTTTTCATTGTTTCCCCATCTATTTGCCCTGAAGAGATGGAACTGGATGCCACGATCTTAGTTTTTTGAATGCTGAATTTTAAGCCAACTTTTTCACTCTTCTCTTTCACTTTCATCAAGAGACTCTTCACTCACAGTGTGTAATTTTTAGCACCTCCAGTAGAAAGTTATGACCAACCTAGATAGCATATTAAAAAGCAGAGACATTACTTGCCAACAAAGGTCCATCTGGTCAAGGCTATGGTTTTTCCAGTGGTCATGTATGGATGTGAGAGTTGGACTATAAAGAAGGCTGAGAGCCAAAGAATTAATACTTTTGAACTATGGTGTTGGAGAAGACTCTTGAGAGTCCCTTGGACTGCAAGGAGATCCAACCAGTCCATCTTAAAGGAGATCAGTCCTGGGTGTCCATTGGAAGGACTGATGCTGAAGCTGAAACTCCAATGCTTTGGCCACCTCATGCGAAGAGTTGACTCATTGGAAAAGACCCTGATGCTGGGAGGGATTGGAGGCAGGAGGAGAAGGGGACGACAAAGGATGAGATGGCTGGATGGCATCACCGACTCGATGGGCATGAGTTTGAGTAAACTCCGGGAGTTGGTGATGGACAGGGAGGCCTGGCATGCTGCGATTCATGGGGTCTCAAAGAGTAGGATACGACTGAGCGACTGAACTGACTGACTGAACTGACCAGTAGACTGACAGCTCCAAAAAAAAAAAAAAGTCCCAGGAAGAACTCTGATTGGTCTGGCTTGGGTCATGTGTCTAACCCAGAACCAATCACTATGAATCAGGAAATGGAGTGCCCTGATTGGCCAGGCCTGAGTCAATACCCACTTCAATAAGATGGGGACAGGTCTATGCCATTCAGGCCACATGGAATGAGTTCCCCATAGGAAAAGGGAATGCTACTCTCAGATGAAAAAAGAATAGATGTTGAGTTGGCAAAAAATGACAGATGTCCACTAGAAGAGATTATACCAAACAGTCTACAATCCCCACACTGTAAGCCATGTTTTCAGTATAATATCTTTCCCTTCTCCATCCCGCCAGGCTCTCAGAGCCATGCCTTGGTCCAGGAGGAAGTTTAGACATCTCTTATTAATATTAGTAAATGTTTGATCTCTTGAGATTACACATACACACAGACATGTGCTAATGGAAAATAATGAACAGAAACTGATGTTCTTTAGTTCTGATACAATTCATCTTCACACTAAAAGAAAAGGAAGGAGGATAGATTTAATAGAAGCAAGTTCCCTTTCAGTTCAGTTCAGTTCAGTCGCTCAGTACTATCTGACTCTTTGCAACCCCATGAATCGCAGCACGCCAGGCCTCCCCGTCCATCACCAACTCCCGGAGACTACTCAAACTCATGTCCATCAAGTCAGTGATGCCGTCCAGCCATCTCATCTTCTGTCGTCCCCTTCTCCTCCTGCCCCCAATCCCTCCCAGCATCAGGGTCTTTTCCAGTGAGTCAACTCTTCGCATCAACTCTTCACATGAGGTGGCCAAAGTACTGGAGTTTCAGCTTCAACACCAGTCCTTCCAGTGAACACCCAGGACTGATCTCCTTGCAGTCCAAGGGACTCTCAAGAGTCTTCTCCAACATCACAGTTCAAAAGCATTAATATTTTGGTGCTCAGCTTTCTTCACAGTCCAACTCACATCCATACATGACCACTGGAAAAACCATAGCTTTGACTAGACAGACCTTTGTTAGCAAATAATGTCTCTGCTTTTTAATATGCTATCTAGGTTGGTCATCACTTTCCTTCCAAGGAGTAAGTGTCTTTTAATTTCATGGCTGCAATCACCATCTGCAGTGATTTTGGGGCCCCTCAAAATAAAGTCTGACACTGTTTCCACTGTTTCCCCATCTATTTCCCATGAAGTGATGGGACCAGATGCCATGATCTTAGTTTTCTGAATGTTGAGCATGTTTTCCTTTAGGAAACACCAAATAACAAATTCGATTTAATAATGTTCATTGTGGGGATTTCCCCAGTGGTCCAGTGGCTAAGACTCCATGCTCCTGATGGAGGGGGGCCCTGGTTCCATTCCTGGTCAGGGGACTAGATCCCACATGCTGTAACTAAGGCCCAACGCAACCAAAGAAAATATATATTAAAAAAAAAAATAATGTTCATTGTGAATCTAGAGAGGATTTAAAAGAGAGCCACAAAATTAAGTCATAGAAAATAAGCTCCTGAAAAAGACTTAAGGATCTAGGATTTTTTTCAGCATGAAGAAAAAATTAAGAATACATGTAAATCCATGGCTAATTCATTTCAATGTATGACAAAAACCACTGCAATGATGTAAAGTAATTAGCCTCCAACTAATAAAAATAAATGGAAAAAAAAGAATATTAAATAAATGTGCCAGCAAGGTGATGTGTGGCCTCTATCTCCAATATTATAGAATTTACTAGACATAGAAATAACTAATTATTCCTTCCTCTTTTCCCACTCTGCCTTTTGATATGAAGAATTTGGAATATCTTAAAATGATATATTTTTATATAGTGAAAAGGTACTGGAAATTAGAACAGTTACTAAAGTAAGCTGAGAATGAAGGAAGGAAAGAAGCCCATAGACTGTATGAACAGTTTGAGATGGCTGGTTCTTTCCAAAGGCAATGAGAACTAAAAGATGCTGAGGTTTCATGACCTTCTATCTATACTTAAAATTAAATTAGGTGATAATTTATATTCTTTTCACTTGACTTTGGGCTATGTCTAAAAAAAATGTTTAAACCCTCCCTATAAAAATATACTGGAGAAGGAAATGTCAGTCCACTCCAGTACTCTTGCCTGGAGAATCCCATGGACAGAAGAGCCTGGCAGGCTACAATCCATGGAGTCGCAAAGAATCAGACATGACAGAGCAACTAAAATACACACACATAAAAATATCCAAATGTAAACAAATAATTTGGTCAAACAATATTCTATTTAAACATCACTTAACACTTCAAGAAAACAATAAAGTGGTGTAATCCTAATACCTCTTATTTCCAAGTACCAAATAAATGCACTGTTAACTCAGGTCTTTCAAACTTTAAAAATTAAACAAAAATTTCACTAAGAAACTACATAACACTTAGTCTTGTTAAATTTAACCCCACATTAGTTATTTATGTTTAAAGTGGTTTATGATCCAATCAATTAATGTTTACAAGACATCTATGATGTGCAAACTATTATCCCAGACATGGTAGGGAACACAGAAGCAAAAGGTAGGGTTTCTACCTTCATGAAACAGTAATTAAGTTATGTGGACAAATCATAAATATTGTGAAAAGTTAAACAAAAATGCAGAAGAATGCAAGATATGAAATATCATATGGCAGGTCATAATTTATTACAAACTGAGTGGGAGAAACCCTAAGTCCCAGGCAGGGGAAACTGCTGTAAACTTGGGGTTTGCAAGGAGATGGGAAATCCTGAAGAGGACCAGAGATACCAATAAGAAGAGGAGAGAGAGGACTGGGATTTGGAAAGCACAAGCTACACTTGATCAGATGAGAACCAGCATAGGGTTTCTCTAGAGGAGGAGTAGGTAAATATTTGCTGGGTAAATATTTGGGGATAACTTTGGCCTTAAATATTTTGGAATTAAGAAGATTCTTAAGGGAATTACTAAATAAGCATTTTAGGACCATTGGTCTGTTCACAATTTATTTTTAAACACTGCTTATTATGTTGTAGATACAGCTGAAGTACTTGAAAACTATGGACTCAGTTACTCCTCATGATGACCCATTACAGTAAATACTAGGACTCTAAAGCACAGAGCGGTCATGGTCACTTGCCTGTGGCCACACAGCTAGCAGGAGTTAGGGCCAGTGTCCACAGCAGTGGTCTGGCTCCAGAGTCCATCCTGCCCATCACTGTGCTATGCACACCCTGCAGAGGACAACCAGAAAGGAGTGGGCCTCCCAGAAGCAGATCAGGAATCCCCACCCAGAATCTAAGTGTTGGGTCAGGCCATAGTGAAAGGAGAGGAAAAGGGACTCTGTGGAGGAACCAGACAAAATAATGATTGGTTGAATATGGGCAGGTGTGGGGGGTCAGGGGACGGGGTTAAAAATGGTAAGAGAGGAAAAGTCAAAGAGAACTTGAAATTTTTTAGTTTTATGCTTCCCCAAGAGAGATGCAGTTCTGGTTAGGGAAAATGGGTCCCAAGGTAGGCATGAAATGTATGAGCTTCTTGATGTTAAACAAACCTGGCTTTGAAACTAACTATGTGACTCTGGGCAAGTTATACAATCTCTCTGTGCTTCTTTTTCTTCATCTGTAATAGGAACAATTTCAGCAACTGAGATAATGTAAATCAGGGGGCATAGCATAGCCTTTGACAAGGAGAAAGCCCAGAGAAAGCCTTTTGTTTGATGCTCTTGAGACAGCGGAGGCAGGGGACTCAGTGGGGATGAGTTCATGGCTGTAGAATGTGGATTTGGGGAGAGAGGAGAGGAGGAGCTTAAAATAATCAAGGACCAAAAATGAGACTGCCTCTTTGCTAGGTCCGTTCTTTAAACATTATTCTTTAAAATTATTGTATGTAATTCTCACAACAATCCAATGAGGTCATTTACAATGTAGATTAGGAAGATGGAGTGGGAGGAAGCTTTCCTAGTTTGGGTCTGTCAAATCTCCAAAGCCCTCTATCCCCACAGCCTATTGCCTCCCCAACAACTGTGGCGCTATGAGAGCTATCACCAAGCCAGACAATATCAGAGATGAGGAAGAGGGATGAGGACTGAACACTGGGGGAAAGGAGACCAAGAGGGAGCACCAGCATCTTGTAGTCATGACTGCCATCTGCAAACCACTGTTATTAGCTGTCAAGCACAGTTCTTCTTCAAACATCTGAAAGTCAAAAAAGGAGACCCTACACAGCTGTGACCTCGTCCACACAGCCTGCCTGTGAAATAACAGAAGAAAATACATATATTGGTCTCCGCTTTGTTCCTGATCCATGCCTCTTGTAATTTCCTAATGTTAAGAGCACTGGGAGCATCTTTTGTTCTAATATTTGGTTTTTGGCTTTGCCATTTGTTCCTGACACAGAGCTGCTAAATTCCTTGGAATTTCCTGGGTGATAGGAATGTCTTTAGTTCTAATGAGGCAACTCTTGATGGGCTCCTGGGTGGAGGCTGATCACCAGAAATATCGAACCATATTTAGAAATGTGGCATTCTCAGTCCCAGTCCATATTCCCTGAAAAGGGGAAAAGAAACTGGAGACTGAGTTAATGATTGATCATGTCTATGTGATGAAGCCTTCATGAAAACCCCAGAAGTATGGGTTTGGGGATGCTGCCAAGGTTGATGAAGACATCTACATGCTGGGAGGATGCTGTATTCCAATTCTACAGGGATAGGAGCTCGGCACTTGGGACCCTTCCAGATCTCACTGTTTCTCTCCACCTGGTTGTTCATCTGTATCCTTTATTATATTTTTTATTAGCCAATAAATAGTAAACATAAGTAAGTGTTACCTTAGCCTCTGTGAGCTGTTTTAACAAGTGATCTAATCTAAGAAGGTGGTCATGGAATCTCTGATTCATAGCCACATCAGAGAGAAACTGTGGGTAACCTGGAGATCTACTACTTGTGACTCGCATCTGAACTGAGGCCAAAAGGCAGTCTTGTGAGACTGAAACCTTAAGCTGTGGGGTCAGCACTAACTATAGGCAGTGAGTGTCAGAACTTCTTGGTGTGGAAAACTCACACATCTGGCACCAAAAATGTTGTGAGTGTGGTAAAAGTACAAGAGTAAAGGAGAATCAAGGAGTTTGTCCAAGTAACTACCCCAAGTGAGGAGTCTCCAGTCAACAGTATATGTTGGACCTATCCCAGGAAAAGCCCAGTACAATACCCCAGACAGACACCTGGGGGCCTGCTTTCTCATCTTCCTACTAATCCTATTTCCAAGACTAGGTGTGGTTTCTGTCTCTTTCACTTCAAAGGATTCCACTAAACACAGCCTTGTTCTGCATTAAAAACCCTGTATCTGTACATTACTGCACACTATTCTCTCAGAGACATACTCTCATCCTCCCCTCTTAACTGGAATTGGACTGGAATTTTCCACTGCCTTTTGGTCTGGGTGTTCTAACATGCTAGCTATTGGTTTTTTTATCTGGGAAAGGGCCACCACTTCTGCCCAGGGTTTCTCTTACCCTCTTAAGCCCACACTCATATTCCTACATGTTTTGTAGGAATGTTAATTCCTTTCTGGAAAATATTTGTGGCAGAGAGGTTAGTTGGGATCCAGTCAAAGACAGCAGAGTTTCAAGAAAAGAGTAATCAGTAGTCTTATAGGCTACCAGAAGACTGAGGACTAGGAAAAGCCATTTGACTTAGCTAGTGAGAACTAAAGATAGTTTCCAAAGATACTAAGCAACAGAGGCAGAAGCTACATTGCAGGAGTGAAGAACAGAACTGTAAACCACTTCCCCCCACCAAAACTCTGGAAGGGAAAAACAGGGTAAAGAGAAAGGGAGTGTGATATGGCCAACTGAAGCTTTTTCTCAAGGTAGGAAAAAAACCTAGGGCTATTTTCCAGCAGAGAATAAAGAAATAGAATATGAAACCAAAGTCTAAGGTGCAATAAAACTTCCTTATTATTGATGACATATTTCTATTTGTCATCAAGAATTAACTTCACTTTCCAAAAGCTTTAAAGAGCAAGCAAAGTGTATATAAGTAGAGATACTCTTTCACTTGGATTTTTGAATTTAAAAATTATGCACATAAAAATTAATATATGCAAACCCTTTTAAAATTATAAGCCTTGTAGGACTCTCTGACCCCTTTTGATTAAATTCGACTGGCATGAAAAGCAGTAATTGAAGTATTAAGAATCAATTAACAGTGATCTGGCTGATTGTCATTACACCTTTAATTAGCAGTACTGGTTTCAGTATCATAGTGCAATAGTTAGCAGCTATAAATGAATTGATTGCCCAGCCACCAGCTGACATTTTGAGAACCTTGATACATCATTACTTTTTCCTGCTACTAATTAAGATTTATATCTTCCACTGAATTAATATTGCAAAAGCCTTTGTGATACAGGCAGCATTTTTCCACTGCCTTTGTGTCTGTGGGTCTCACTAGTTATAGTGCAGACACTCTGAGACCATAGACTTGTAAGCTCCTTCCCAGGACTCATTTCAAACTGGATCCTCTGCTGATTCATCCAAGAAATGTTTATAAAAGGACAACCAAACGCAAATCACTGTGCTAAATGCCAGGGCAAGGTTGGAGGAGAGAAAGGAATAACAAGGTAAACAAGGCACTCACCCTGAATTTAAGATCATCATTTCTGAAGGATACACACACTAGGTACTCACCATAACACAGCAGAATGAAAATTACAATAGGCTAGAAATAATGTAAAAACCCAACATTCAAAAAATGAAGATCATGTCATGTGGTCCCATCACTTCATGGCAAATAGATGGGGGAAACAATGGAAACAGTGACAGACTTTTTCTTGGGATCCAAAATCACTGCAGATGGTGACTACAGCCATGAAATTAAAGGATGCTTGCTCCATGGAAGAAAAGCTATGACCAACCTAGACAGCATATTAAAAAGCAGAGACATTACTTTGCCAACACAGGTCTGTTTAGTCAACGCTATGGTTTTTCCAGTAGTCATGTATGGATGTGAGAGTTGGACTATAAAGAAAGCTGAGCGCCAAAGAAATAATGCTTTTGAACTGTGGTGTTGGAGAACACTCTTGAGAGTCCCTTGGACAGCAAGGGGATCAAAAAAAAGTCAATCCTGAGGGAAATCAGTCCTGAATATTCATTGGAAAGACTGATGCTGAAGCTCCAATACTTTGGCCACCTGATGCAAAGAACTGACTCATTGGAAAAGACCCTGATGCTGGGAAAGACTGAAGACAGGAGGAGAAGGGGGTGACAGAGGATGAAATGGTCGGATGGCATCACCAACTCGATGGACATGAATTTGAGCAAGCTCCGGGAGTTGATGATGGACAGGGAAGCCTGGTGTGCTGCAGTCCATGGGGTCGCAAAGAGTCAGACATGACTGAGTGACTGAACTGACTGAATGTGAACAGGAGCACAGAAAATGGAGCAATTAGTTCTGATTTCCAACAAGTGACTTTTTAAAATGCTTATTGTCACAAAGGTTCAAAAGTTCATCCTCAAGTCATATAACAAGGGAAGGAATATTTATTGGTTAATTACATGGCCAGACTGGAGTTTCGTGAAGCAGCAGCCCCATCCATCTCCAGCCACAGCTCCCCCTCTGCAGGGAGCAGAGACCAGCATAGCCTGTATGTGACTCTGGCTTGGTTTTCCCCTCATTGGTCAGGCAGTCAGTGCCTGTACCTTGCTGGACATAATTTCTTCCTTCCTCCCAAAGTAGCTCAATGCCAACTGTTGCTCATTTAATTATATATGTACTGCTATAATTGGAGCATCCCAAGTGGTGTAGTGGTAAAGAATCCACCTGCCAATGCAGGAAATGCATCAAGAGACTCAGGTTCGATCCCTGGGTTGGGAAGATCCCCTGGAGGAGGAAATGGCAACACACTCCAGCATGCTTGTCTAGAAAATCCCATGGACAGAGAAGCCTGGTGGGCTACAGTCCAAGAGGTCACAGAAGAGTCAGACATAACTGTGTGCGGGCACACACACACACACACACATGCACACATGCACACACACACACTGATATAATTAAATCAGTATGTATAAATCACTTTGGAAGCATTTTTAAAGGCCCTCTTTCAGGCTCCAATGTAAGAGATTTTAATTAAACTGATAGCCTAGATTATTTTGATGCTAGAAGTCGTCAAACCAAATTTTGAGAAATATAGCCTAACCCAGCTTTCTAGCTTTACAATCAAGAAAACTGAAACCAGAGAGGTAAATGACCCAAGCAGCATATAAAACAGCAAAGACTTACACAGTGCTCCATATGAACAGGTGTGGTTCCAGATGTTTTACACATGCAGAAACAGTTCCTTCAACCCTCACAAATCTCTAAGGTAAATGTAAGTATTTTTTGTTTTTTACAGATAAGGCACAGAAAAGTGAACTAAGTTGCACACAGCGAGAAAATATCAAATCTAGCCTTTGAACCCCAGACTGCCTGACTCCAGAGCCCACCATAACCACTACCCACTGGGCAAATGTTGGAACCCAGGTTGTCCAACTTGCAGCCATGAAATTAAAAGATGCTTGTTCCTTGGAAGAAAAGCTATGACCAACCTAGACAGCATATTAAAAAGCAGAGACATTACTTTGCCAGCAAAGGTCCATCTAGTCAAAGCTATGATTTTTCCAGTAGTCATGTATGGATGTGAAAGTTGGACCAAAAAGAAAGCTAAGAACTGAAGAACTGATGCTTTTGAACTGTGGTGTTGGAGAAGACTCTTGAGAGTCCCTTGGACAGCAAAGGGATCAAAAAAAGTCAATCCTAAAGGAAATCAGTCCTGAATATTCATTGGAAGGACTGTTGCTGAAGCTGAAGCTCCAATACTTCGGCCACCTGATGCAAAGAACTGAGCTGGCCCATTGGAAAAGACCCTGATGCTGGGAAAGATTGGAGGCAGGAGAAGAAGGGGATGACAGAGGATGAGATGGTTGAATGGCATCACCAACTCAATGGACATGAGTCTGAGCAAGCTCTGGGAGGTGGTGATAGACAGGGAAGCTTGGCATGCCGCAGTCCATGGAGTCACAGAGCCAGATACGACTGAGCGGCTGACCTTACTTACTCAGGTTGTCCAACTCCCAGGCTGGGGCAGTCTCCACCATACCACACTACCTCAAAGGCTGTGATTCTCAAGTAAGGACTTGGGAGTTCTTACATTGGCCACTGAGAGCTTCAGCCATTCTTCCTTCTGGGAAGAGCTGGCTTATTTTGGACACTTGCCCATATCACTCCTCTTCCTCTGCAACATTCTACACTTCTCTTTGCTTAGAGGATCTTGACAGATAGAGGAGGTCGACTTGAGAGCATCAGGTAGGCTCCAATTTAACTGATACATTCTTTGGGCAATTAAATTGCTGCATACATTAGCAGTTCCATTAGGGCTAGAAGGAAAAAGATATCACACACCCACCGCTGAATGTGCTGAATACAAGAATTATACTTCCAATTTGCCTTCCAACAACTTATACTTGCCTCAACACTGAACTTTCCATTTGTTTTCTGCTTGAAATGATTGAGAGAACCAAACTTCTCGTGGAAGAGCTTGAAAAAGAAGTTCCAGGTCATTAAGAAGAAAGAATGGGAAATTGGGTTGACAGAAATAAGCTCCAAAGCACAAGGGCCTGCCTACAGATTCAAGCATGACCATCTACACAAGAGAATAACCTTCATGAGACATTTCTCTTTATGACTCTGCTGTTTGGAATCTCTAGCAGGCTGTAATATCAATTAAGCAAAGCTCTTTGAGAGTCCCTTCATTAAAAAAATAAAATTCTCTGTGGTCTTCTTAGAGAACTCTTTCTTGCTGCTTTGCTGCTTGGTGCTGATAGCTAAAGGTTCTCATTCCAGCTTGGTCTGACTCAACTGCCAACTACTTTCTGACATTCAGAAATCTCATCTCCAGGTCCCTACTGTTTTCCTGCATGAGGCTGATTGCCACTTCTGGTTCCCAGGAGGCGCCCCAGCTCAGACGAGCTGCCAGCTTCCCACCGCACAGCTTTGATCTCAGAGCCTCTGTCCTTGATCAGCAAATCACCTCTCCACCAAGCTCAGGGTCTTTTCCTGCTGGACCCGCACAGTGTGATCATCACAGTAAGACAGCCAGCACGTGTTCCTCATGGGATGGCCACACCGTACAAGACGCAGAGCTCACTTTGGTTGGACGTCTGCTTTCACCAACTGCTGGCCTCCAGATTGTCAGAACTAACAAGTGTCATTGTGGGAATGCTGTTGCCTGGGATTTTACTGCAGGACCAACCTACAGCAAAGAAAGCAGTTGTCAAGCAAGGTGGTCTGGGATCTAAGCAGTCTTCAGTGGTTTTAACACAGTCAAGGCTTTTGTAGATGCTATCAGGTGGAGGAAAGTTCCCCTCTCTTCTGAGTCTGTTGCAAGCTTTTAATCATGAATCAATGTTCAATTTTGTTTACAAAAACTTTTTCTGCATTGATTGATATGATCACATACTTTTTCTTTCTAGACTGTTAATATGGTGGATTATGTTGATTGATTTTCAAACACTGAATGCCATGCATTTCCAGGACAAACCCCTCTTGGTTGTGATGTAGCATTTTTTTTTTATGTATTGGATTTGATGTGCTGATATTCTGTTGGGAACTTTGTGTCAATGAGGATAGAGATCTGGAAGATTCTCATATTGTGTAAATCTAATTTTGGTATCAGGATAGTACTGCCTTCATAAAATTGGTTAGGAAGTGTTTACTCTTATTTTCTGAAAGATTATGTTGGATTGATTTCTTCTTTAAATATTTGGTAGACTTAGCTAGTGAAATTATCTGGTTTTTGGAAGGCTTTTGATTATGAAATCAATTACTTTTGATAGTTATCAGACTACTCAGGTTATCCATTTCATCTTGGGTTAGTCTGGGTAGTTTCTGTTTTTTTGAGAAATTGGTCCATTTCATCTCAGCTGACAAATTTGTGTGTATAAGACACTGAAGCCCCAGTCCTACAGCCTCAAGGAAACAAAGTATGCCAAGCCACCTGAGCAAGTTCTTCCCTCGTGAGCCTCTGATGAGGCGATAGAAGCAGCCTGGTGACTCCCGAAGTAGGAAATCCAGCTAAGTCATGCCCAGACTTCTGACCCACAGAAACTGTGAGACAATAGAGGTGTGCTGTCTTAGACGGAGGAGTGCCCTGTGTGCGGCCCTAGAGAGAACTTCCCAGAGGACTCACCTCGGCCAGACGCAGGCAGCGCCTGCGGAGCGCCCTGTAGGTTATTTTAAAGTCCCTTGATGAAGGGGACCCGAAGTCCACTTAGGTATTTGGAAGGTGGGAGGGGGGGCACAGGTGCACTTTCTCACTGTTCTGTGAGCCTCTGATGGCTCTGAGCCTCAATGCTTAGGAAGGTTGTGTGACGGTTGCTCTTATCTTGTCCTCCTCAGTCTTTCCCATTGTATTTAATTCTCTTCCCCCCAAGTCTGTGAACCTCAAAGAGGACATGAATACAGTTCTGGCATATTATTTACAGAATCCAAGGGACACAAATAATTACTCAGACTGAAAAGATTAAGCTCAGCTGGGGAAGCACAATCCTTTATAACTTTGTCTGTCTGTTAAGTGGGCAGGCATACACATGGTTGGCATTTCTTTTCCTTCCTTCCCTCCCTCCCTCCTTTCATTTTCCATCCTGTCTTCCTTCCTTATCTCTTTTCCTTTTTTCCACCCTGCCTTCCTTCCTTCAATAAATATTTATCAAATATTCACTCCATACCTGGTGCTGAATGAGGCACTGGGACATTTGCAGTATAAGAATCATGCTATAAGAGTTAAAGAACACTACTGCCCATCTTTTCTTTGCCTATGTATGTGATTGTAGCTGGGTACATAATGTCCACATCATCCCCAATGGAAAATGAGAAGTAACGTGTGACACTCACGACAAAGCTTTTAAGGAGTACATGTGTCTGTGGGTGGGAATGTCAATTGGCGTAGCCAATTTAGAACACTAAAGAGGCTCCTTAAGAAACTAAAAACAGAGTTACCATATGATCCAGCGATCCCACTCCTGGGCATATATCCAGGGAAAACTCTAATTCGGAAAGATACATGCACCCCAATGCTCACGGCAGCACTATTTACAATAGTTAAGACTTGGAACAACCCAAATGTCCATTGACAGAGGAATGGATAAAAAAGATGCATATATACATATAATGGAACACTACTCAGCCATAAGAATGAATAAAATAATGCCATTTTCAACAACATGGATGGACCTAGAGATTATTATACTGAGTAAATTAAGTCAGACAGAGAAAGACAAATGTCATATGATATTAGTTATATGTGGAATCTAGAAAAATGATACAAATGAACTTATTTGCAAAAAGAAATAAACTCACAGACATAGAAAACAAGTTTATACATACCAAAGGGGGAAAGGAGTTGGGGAGGGATAAATTAGGAGTTTGTGGTTAACAGATACACACCACTATACATAAAATAAACAACAAAAGCCTACTGTATAGCAAAGGGAACTATATTCAATATCTTGTAATACCCTATAATGGAAAAAAATCTGAAAAAGAACATATGTATATGTATAAATGTATAACTGAATCACTGTGCCGTACGTCTGAAACACAACATTTTAAAATGACTGTACTTCAGTTTAAAAATTAATCTTTTAATAAGTGGATGTGTTTCCTCCATGCTCTTTCTTCTTCTACCCATTGGGTACAGGTCAAAATGACAAGGCAGTAAGGCCCCAAGAAAGAAAGTAGATTGAAGCTCCTGAATCCTTCTATGAAGGAAAGCCACTCATCAACTAACGGTACATATATACAGTCCCCATTACATTTGTGCCATGACGCAGCTTTGGGGGTCTTCTTTTTTTCTTTAGCAGTTAGACTACCCTGACATAGAGACTGGTATATCAAAGTGGGGGGCTACTGTTTAAAACTGTGTTTATGAGAACTGGCCTGGTGGTTTGGTGCCAGATAGGAAAGAAACAGATATAGCAGCTCGGAAAGCTGGAAATTCCTCTTATCCCATGGGTAAAATATTTGATAAAACTGTCATTTGCAGTAACTGGTAAGGTTAATCCAATAAGGCCTGTAAGGCCTGGAGCTTCAGGGCAGGAGTTAGCAAACTACGGCTCATGGGCCTGCTGTCTGGTTTTGTAAATAAAGTTTTATTGGAACACAGTCATATGCATTCCCTCACATATTGCCTATGGTTGCCTTTTCACTATAGGGGAAGTGTTGAGTAGTTGTAAGAGAGCTCCTGTGTACCCCAAAATTTAAAATATATACTACCTGGTCCTTATTTGTCAACTCCCAGTATCCTGAGGTTGACAGTGACAGTGATGGGACTTGGGTGATGATGGAGCTAGAGAGCGGAAGATGCCTGGGATCCTGAATCATCCCCTCCAAACCAGGTTATATACTGTTAAATGAATGAGAAATGCATTTCTACTGTATTTGAGCCATTATATGCTTTGGAAATGTGTTTCAGCAGTTTATCTTACCCTATCTGAGGCAAGTTGATGGCAAAAATGGTCCCAAATCCTCACTCCTCCCTGGATCTCTTTTTTAAAATATAACTTTGCAGTACCTACCCATTTTGGCTGGGGTTTTCTGTCCCATCCCCTGACTCTGGGTTCAGCCATGGAAATAATTATGGTCATTAGATATTAGCTAATATAGCACAAGCAAATGCTTGAAAAATCACTTGCACATTTTCACCTTCTGTCTCTTATTCCTCTGGCTCTGCCATAAGGATAAGTTCAGGCTAGCCTGCTAGAGGATGAGACACATGGAAAGAGCTGAGTTGGCATAGCTGTCTCAACCAAGATCAACAGAGCCACCCACCCAGCTTATTAACTCATAAGCAAAAATAAGGCTTTATTGCTACAGATCACCAAAATCATTGTGGTCATTTGTTACATATCATTGTGGTAATGAAACTAAGCAAGACCCTGTAGGGTCTTCCCAGGTACAAAGGCCCCTCCGTGTCCCCCATTGTTTGTTTGTAGAAAAAAGGCTTTAGTCTCCTCAGCCTTCGCCAAGTTCTAATCTGGACTTCGGGTTTCTGGACCATCAGATGCATGTGATAGTTGAAAGGTTTCCCGGGTGAGGGACAGAAGAGACTCCATTATTTCAAGAAGGCATGGTCTTCTCAAATCTCCAATGCTCTGTGCTGTGGGCAGATCTTTGTTTAAATTAGGGAACTGATTATAGTCACTCCCCCAAAGAGTTTACTTTATCTGATTATTTTCTTCTTTTTCTCTGTAAGTGAACCTTATCCTTCTTTAAATTATAAAACTCTGCCTGCCTATCAAATAGCCTTAGGTTATAAAAACAAGGAAAATTCATAATTAAGGTATATAGCATTTTAAAACCTAGCAGAAATAATGATAAAAAAGATATAGGCATCCAACCTATGAATTCAGCATAAAATTACATTAAGAAATGACCTCCTCTGAGTATCCAGTCAAGGTGGCTTAGCAGACTGCAAAGATAATATCCCATGCTGCAAAGCATTGAATAAATAAATGGCCTTCCTCAAAACAACCATGTAATTTCTTTACAGGAAGCAGTACTGTTTTTACTTATTTACTCTTTAATTGTTTTAGCAGCATTTATATTTGAGAGACTGGGAGTGTATGGGAGGCAGGGAAGATGAAGAGATGTTTCTCACAGTTCACAGCTGGCCATGAATGGACACAGAGACTTGAGAAGGTCAGGGTATACCTGGAGTTATCTGTCTCTGGTTTTTCAAATGGGCCTGAAAGGTTGAAGTAGAGGATAGGGTAAGCACAGGAAGATGTCAGCAGGGACGCACAAGGACAGCCACGCATACCAGGCTGGTATTCAGCTTCAGGAGAGTGACCATTCACAAACAGTCCTGTTTTCACAAGTGCTAATGAGACCTTAGACACACCAGTTTCTGAACTTAACAGCAGTCCACAGTCTGCCCAGAAAAGCAAACACAGTTTAGCTAAGCAGAAAATGTGCTTGAGAAATCCACTTGTTTAATTTCAGTCTTTTTTTCTTATTATTTAATATGGAAAAATACATTTTATTTGACCTCACTCTAAAAAAAAAAAAAAAAACAAACACAGTTCCTTTTATGGGAGCAAAATAAATAAAGATTATTCCTCTCAACCAGCCAAGCAGATAAAGTGACTACTCAATAAGCAAAAATGATACCTCAAGTCCTTAAATAACCATTTCCAATACAAGCTCTGTTAGTTACTCTTGATTGCCTTTTTTTTCTAAGCAACTCACTCTGCAGAAAATATTCCAAAAACATCAGAGTGATAAAACTCAGTCCTGAGAGACACGACAACTAGATAAGCGATTTGAGGAGAAAGACTAGGATTGTGGGTTTTCCACAATGGAAGTCCCAGAGTGGTCTTAGAGTTGAAGTTTCTGGAACTTTCCTTTTAGCATAGCTTTAACTTCTGCCATCAAAGCTACAGCTGGGGTCAATCTACCATTTGCAAGGGGCAAGCATTTCTAAACTTGCTGAACTTTTGTAGTCTTCAGACCAGATGCCTGTAAGGTGGTTGCTTCAAGGGAGTTTGGAAGCTGCCTACAAGGGCACTTTGCTGAGGCTGGCAGACGCTTCTAGTCCCGGCTGGCTGAACACCCAGATTATGTGCAGTGTGGAGACTGTAAGGTCAACTTCATCCCTCCACCAGCAGGTTTGGCACCAGATAAATCCATTAATATTTCCCCTTGAAAGAAACAGGCTTGTCAAACACAGGGAGGACAGAGCTTCCACCATATCCCATAACTGCTGTTGTAGACATTTTTAGCAAGTGACCAAATACCAGTATTTAGGATTCCCACAATGGACTCTCTATGTTAAAATATATGTGCCAGATTCATTTTTCCATACAGACAACACCTTCTGGGCTCTTGTCTACAATATTCTAATGAAAGATTACTAGTGTTTAAAATGAGAGTTTTATTAGACCCTGTTTCAGTTATATCCAATCAGAGCATTTTAGTTGCAATCCATTGTCTTTTTTACTAAGTCAAACAGATTGAATCTTAGATAGCAGCATTTGAACACCGAACAGTCACCTCTTCCAAAGTCATTTTCTTTTCGCCATAGATTCTTCTCTGATTATTCACTCCACACTTGGCAAAAGTTAGTCTGGGGAAGCTGCTATGCCAGGCCTGGGGACATGACAGTGAACAAAACACGGTTCCCACCCCCAACAGATATTACAGTCAAGTTGGGGAGACCCTGTGCAAACTGCTTTTTCACATTCCAAAGAAAGTGGCTTTCTCCCTTCATCTTATGTGAAACTGAGTACCCTACTTCTCTTTCTTATTAAAACCTTTTGGTTATGAAAGGCAAACATACTCACTAAAAATGTTGAAAAATATTAACATGTAGGAAAGAGAAAAGTAAAATCATACATAATCCTCTCAGAGATAACTGTTAAAACATTAGGAAGGCAATGTTCATAGCAGCACTATTCACAATAGCCAAGATATGGAAACAACCTAAATGACCATCGGAAGATGAATGGATAAAGAAAATGTATACACATACACCCCCCCACACACACAATGGAATACTACTCAGTTATAAAAAAATTAAGTACTGCCATTTGCAGCAACATGGATAGACCTAGAAATTATCATACTAAGTGAAGTCAGAAAGAGAAAGACAAATACCATGTGGTATCACTTATATGTGGAATCTAAAAATATAACACAAATGAACTTATCTACCAAACAAAAAGAGACTCACAGACATAGAAAACAGACTTGTGTTTGCCAAGGGGGGGATGGTGGGGAGGGATGGATTGGGAGCTGGGGATTATCAGATACAAACTATTTCATACAGAATGGTTAAACAACAAGGTCCTACTATAGAGCATAGCAAACTATATTCAATATCCTGTGATAAGCCATGATGGAAAAGAATATGAGAAAGAATGTATACATATGTATAACAATCACTTTGCTATAGAGTAGAAATTCACACAACACTGTAAATCAACTATACTTCAATAAAATTTTAAAAAATTTAAAACATCAGAGAGGAATGTATTTCCAGGCCTTTGTCAGTGCATGTGTGTGTGCCTGCGTGTTTCTGCAATTATGTACACTATTTTGTTAGGTTTATGGATTTTAAAAAAAGGTATGAGACAACAAAGGAGAGAGAGAAACAGAAAGAAGCAGAGACAGATTTTTATATTTTAATTTTATATTGGCGTAAACTTGATTTAAAACATTGTGCTAGTTTTAGGTATACAGTAAAGTGATTCAGTTATACATATACATGTATGAATTCTTTTTCAGATTCTTTTCCCATATGTTATAACAGTATCGAGTAATTTCCTGTGCTATACAGTAGGAATATTGATAATCTTTGATTATTTATTTTATATACAGTAATACGCATATGTTAATTCCAACTTCTTAGTTTATCTTCCTTCCATCACCGCCCCCCTCCCCCACCTTATCCACTTATCCATACTTTTGTTTTCTAAGTTGAAACAATGACAGACTGATGCGAAGAAACAGGCAGAGAAAAGGGGAGAGACACAAGGAAAGAAAGGCAGTTTTCCTTTAAATAGTTTAGGTCTCCTTCCTCACCAGAAAGATTTTTTTAAATGCTTCCTGGTGACTGGCTCTTGGATCCCCCTTATCTCCACCGTCTGAAGACAGAGTGCCAGGGAAGGTGCTCCAGGCCCAGCTTCTTGGCCAACAAGTTGCATAAATCAACTTAAGAGCAGTGATTATACCTAGGGGAGGAAAGCCACACGCCTCTCCGGTCCCTCTGCACCACCCTCAGCCCCGTAACCTCATCTTCATCTCTGGATAACAGCAACTGGCCTTCCATCAGCCTCCCTGGAGGCCGCCCTGGGAGGCTGGGAAGAAGGGAGGGTGCTCAGCTTCTGATGGGAAGAAAGGGGGATAAGACCATTCCTCCCACCACCTACCTGTGCTCAGAATCACAGAGCTTTCCCAGAATGTCAGGGTCTGATGGCAGGCTAACATTTTTGAACTATAGGTATAAAATTTGATAGATCATTTCTGCTAAGTCCCCAAAAAAGAGCAAGAAGGTCTGAGCAATTCAGCAGCCTCCTGCCTCCAAAGTTCCCACTTAGCAGGGTAGAGTCTGCATCTGCATTGTGGCCCCTACTTGGACTGGGCTCCTCTAAGCCCAGGAAGGTCTCCCACAGCCCAGGACAGAGGCGGCTGGACAGCAGAAGAGGCATGTGGAGAGAACAGTTTTACCAAAAGACCTCATTAGAAGGCAACATTTTCATATTTACTCCGCACACAGTTGCACTAAAATTCACAGCTGCTGCTTAACATTTTTCTGACAAGGACACGTTAAACAAAAATATATGCTGGGAGGGCAGGGTGCATAGCAGATAGCTTTTAATCATATTTAAATCAAATTTACCTAAACCTTGCAAATTTTAACTCTTCTTGTGCTACAGCTGACAAGCATCATCACATGATTCACAGATGCAGCTGTTTTATTTTTTAAAAGGGAAAGTCTTCTTTAGCATGAAAACAACACATGCTGGAAAAAGTAAGCCCAGCTTCTGCACATCAGTCAAGCCTACAGACCAGTCTGAAGTGAAGGATGCAGCTTTGGGAAGTCATCCTCTTACCGGGATTTGTTTCCTTCGGTTCTTTCACTGCTCACCTCCGATGCTGCTGTAACGAACAAGCAAAAAAGCAGAATCGTGACAGCCACCTGACACCTGCGGCCCTCGGTGGCCACCAGGAACACTGGGGTCCAGGCAGGACTTTTCACTCACTCAGCTCCTGGCTAGAGGAGAATGGGCCTTACCTGCCATTATTTGACCTGACCAAAGGCGAGACTAACCCTGAAGAAGTCCTGCTCCCGAGCTATAGAACTAGATGAGATGAATGATTAATAATTCACTGGAACTTGAAGCGGATGGTAAGTGTGAGGTCAGAGTGAATAAAAGAAAGAAACACTAAACAAAAAGGCCATGTTTCATTCATCAGAAAGCTCAGAGATGGGATATTTTGCTCAACTGTTGAGAATCAGAGCCTCTGTTTCCATTCATGAGTTTTGGATGAAAAGAAACCAGGCTTGGATGCCAAAAATTTCCAGGGGATGCTTGCAGAGAAAAGGCTCTTTGGAGCCCGGTCACCCTGGTTCCTGCATGTGGCCTGAGAAGCCAGTTGATTCCGAGGAGCCTATCAGGACATTCTTCCATCATATTAGTTCCATTCCTACGAAACTTCCTTGTGTTTTTCAAAACAGTTTACTATTACAGGTGTCATTACCCAACTAATGTCATTCACTGATTCTTTTACCCATGTGTCCTTCATTCAACAAACACTGATGAAGCTACTCTCTGTGCCAAGCTCTGTACTAAAACCTGGAGCATCTCGGGACAGGCTTGTGTTCTGTTGTTTTAAATGCCTGTGTGCACTGGTGAGCCCCACACAGTCATTTCCAGCCCACACTTCTCCCCAGAACTTGGAATTCACAGAGCCAAGACCACACTTAACATCTCTCCTAGAAATCTCATGCCATCCAAGAGGCATCTGATTGGACCTTGTCCAGATCCAGACTTCAAACCCATTCCTCCCACAGCCTTGTCCATCTCTATTGAGGCACCTCCATTCTTTCTGCTACCTGCATTTTTCTTGGAGTCACCCACGCTTTCAGCATGGATCAGTTAGAGTCTGTTTGGGAACTAAAAACAAGAGCTGTGTTCTTGTTCTTATTTTCGCAGGGTCATGTGGCATGAGGGATCTTAGTTCCCAGACCAGGGATAGAACCCACGCCCCCTGCAGTGGAAGCACAATCCTAACCACTGGACCACCAGGGAAGTCCCATCAGTTATTTTAACAGAATTTAATATAAATCACTGCTAACCAGGTACTGGGGAACTGACAAGGCAGATGGTAGAAGAGGTCAGTGTAGGAAGCAGCCACCCACCCTCAGCTGAGGGCACAGAGAGACGTGCTGGGTTCATCGGAACCCACAGTCTGTGAGGAGGGGCACAGAGAGCTGGGCCTCTGAGGCGGGAGCCATAGCCAGCAGACGCAGTGACCTCTGAGGGGCCCAGTGAAGTTGGCTCTGGGAGCATGAGGGAAAGAGAGAAACGAACCAGCTACCACCGCGGTGTCACTGACGTGAATGGACTCCTCCCCTCCCGCCCCAGCCTTCTAGCAGCCTCTGGCACCCGCTACCAGCAGAGCGGAGCATGGACCGCGCTGGCAAAGCTGAAGGGCAGCCTGCAGGGAAACACCGACTTAAGAATCAGCACAGTCTCCTCTTGGGCTCGGATCTAGGTTGCGTTAACATGGCGAAACGCACCAAGAAGGTAGGAATCGTGGGCAAATACGGGACCCGTTATGGTGCCTCCCTCAGGAAAATGGTGAAGAAAATTGAAATTAGCCAGCACGCCAAGTATACCTGCTCCTTCTGTGGCAAAACCAAGATGAAGAAAAGAGCTGTGGGCATTTGGCACTGTGGTTCCTGCATGAAGACAGTAGCTGGTGGTGCCTGGACCTACAACACCACTTCTGCTGTCACAGTAAAGTCTGCCATCAGAAGACTGAAGGAATTGAAGGACCAGGAGAAGCACCACCATTTGATAATGTTGCTAGCCTATAATAAATGGGCTAATTTATGTAACAAAAAAAAAAAAAAAAAAGAATCAGCACAGTCTTTGGCTCCTTGGCCTCTATCACCTGAACACAAAACTTCTCTCTCTCATACCCCACCTCCAGCTCTCAGCTCTACCTGTCAGAAATCTCCATGACTTTGCAGCGTCTCCTCACTGCACTCCCACTCTTCTGGTCTGAGCTCCGCTGGGTCTCACCTGGATCATCACAATAGCCTCCCAAGGGGATTCTTTCACTTTCTCCAGAGTCAATTCTCCACACAGAAGCCATCATGGTTGTATTGGTTAGCTAGGGCTGCTGAAACAAACTGCTACAAGCTTGGTGTGTTGAAACAATAGAAATTTATTGTCTCAACAGTTTGGGAGGCCAGAACTCTGAAATCAAGGTGTCAGTGGGGTCCCTTAATTCTGCAGACTCTTGAGGGAGAATGTGGATGCCACATACCTCTCTCCTAGATCCTGGTGGTTGCTGGCCACCCTCGGTATCCTTTGGTCTAATAGACGCATCACCCCAATCTCTGCTTCTGTCTTCTCACTGCCTTCTCCATGTCTCTGGATGCTTCTGTGTCTAATCCTCCTCTTACTACACTTGATCTTAGCCAAAAGGCTGAGAAGCGATAATAATCCTCCTCTTACAAGGACATCAGCGCTGGATTTGGGGCCTGTCCTAAGTCCAGTCTGACATCATCTCAAGATCATTTACTACATTTACAAAGATTCTATTCCCTACTATGTTCTCACTCACTGATACAGGGGTTAAGACTTCAGCCCATTACACTGACTGTATTAAAACAAATCAGATCTGGTCACCCCTCTGCTCAAATCCTCTAATGTTTCATCCTACCCTGAGTAAGACCTCCACTCCTACACGACCTGGATGCTCCACTGCTCTATTTCCGCTCTGACTGCTCTCACCTTCTTCCCGCCATACAGGCTCCTCTGTTCCTCAGCCTTCAATAGTTTTCATCTGTAGAGATTTAATTTGTATTTTTTAAATAACTTGCATGCTCCTATTTACCTTAAACATGTGTAATACTGTTATAATAGCCTACCAATTCTAACATCTGTGTGAGTTCTAGTTGGATTCTGATTGATGTTTCTCCTTATTATGGTCATATTTTCCTGTTTATTTACATACCTGGTGATTTTTTTTATTGGATGCCAGTCATTAGGCATTTTTCTTGTTGGCTTTTGGGTATTTTTGTGTTGTAAATATTTTTGGCTTCTTTCCTGGGATCAGTTAATTTACTAGGAAATAGTTTGATTCTTTCTCATCTGGTTTTTAAGGGTTTTGGGGGTTTTTTGGGTGGGAGCAGACCAGTCTTTAGTCTAAAGCTAATTATTTCTTACTACTGAAGCAATATACTTCTGAGTATTCTACCCTATGTTTTAAGAATTGTGAAGGTTTCCAGTCTGAGAGGTGGGAAGCGGCATTATTCTTGACCTTGTATAAACACTAGGTATTGTTCTTCACGCACATGCATTGATCAGTGCTCTGTGAAATACTTACACGGGAGCCTCCGCAGATCTCTGGAATTCTCTCTCTGCAGCTCTTTCTTCTCTAGTACTCTGTTTATGAACTCTAGCTATCTTTTCCTCACTCTCAGTTCAACATCCCAGTTCAGGTAGTCCACCAGGTTACACCCGGATTTCTTTCTTTACACTATAGCCTATAAATGAAGTAAGTCAGGGAAATTGTAAGGTGTATTTCATTTGTTTCCCATTCTTAGGAATCATTGTCCTTTGCTGCTTGACATTCAGTGTCTTGAAAATCACTGTTTCATATATTTGTCCCCGTTTTTTGTTGGTGATGTTGGTCGTATCAGTAAATATGGTCCCTGTTACTCCGTCTTAGCCAAAAGTAGAAGCTTCTGTCATCTCTTTAAGATTTTCAACTGCTGTGATTTCTTTTCTCATTCTCAATAAATATTCACTTTCCTACTTTATTTTTTAATTGTCGTTTTGTATTCTTTTTCTTAAGGAGGGCCCCATGCTCAGGTTCTTGAGGTACACCACCTGGGTTGGAATTCTGCCTCCACCACTGACTACCATTGTGACCTTGACAAGCCTGTGTACTTAAGTTTCTTCATCTATAAAACTAAGATGATAAAAAAGTTTCTTCATCTATAAGACCAGGAAGTTAACAGAACCTGCTTCAGAGTGTTGAGTACTGCAAAAGTTATCACATACAACACTTAGAAAGAAACCTAGAACACAGAAGCCACTCTACACGTTAGTTATTACACTTAATATTAATATTAATATTATCAGTATATAGGTGGTGTTATAATTTATGGAATAGCTATAGAGTGTGTGATGGCTTAGGCTGGAATATAATATAATATTTGAGATCAGAGGAAGAGTAGGTCACAAAAGAAATAGCACAATGGCCAGAGTGTGGGATAACCAAAATAATACACTGTAGTGTCCTAGGAAAAAAGTAGGGCAAAGTTCAAAAAGAGGAAGAGGTGAATATGGTCTAAGCCACTAGAAATCAAGATAAGGACTTAAACACGACCCCTGGTTTGGTGACACAGCAGTCATAACTAATGTTGTAAATGAGGATATGAACGGGACCTGCCACATATGGTGGGCTTCCGTGGTGGCTCAGATGGCAAAGAATTCGCCCACAATGCAGAAGACCTGGGTTCAATCCCTGGGTTTGCAAGATCCCCCTGGAGAAGGTAATGGCCACCCACTCCAATATTTTGGCCTAGAGAATTCCATGGACAAGGAGCCTGGTAGGCTACAATCCATGGGGTCTCAGAGAGTCAGACACAACTGAGCAACTTTCACTTTGCCATATATGGTAACAATCAGCATTAAATGAGAATTTATCTAACACCTTAGCACAGTACTTAGCATATATTAAGCATTCAAAAAATGTAAGTTATTTAACACAACATTGTATAGCAACCACAACAAAAAATTTAAAAAATATATAAACTGATATAGAAAACCACATGCAAGATTTTTATATAGGAAACCAAAATGCAGAATTCTGTGTGTTTATATACAGGTGACCCTCGAGCAACATGGATTTGATCTGTGAAATACTTTAAGTTATTTTATTACTATAATTAGCAATATTATGTTTACTTTTTGCATCACTGGATCCAGGCCATGTCTCACTCTAGTTTATAAATGTTAGGGCAGTTTCAGATTCTGTTTCCACTCTCCTTTGTTCATTATCACCCATACCTCAAAGTATGACACTAGGGTACTTTCTCTCTCTCACAGACACTCTCTCTCTCTTTCTCTCTCTCTCTCTCTCACACACACACACAGACTATCCTACAAAACAGGCTTGCTTTTGTCCAAGGGCAGTCATTTCACCCTACCCTGATACTTCTCCCTATCTTATTAAAGTAGTGTAAACGTCATCAATGGTTAGCACTCTCTGGATTCAAAAGCCAAGGCCAATTCTGGTTCAATCCTGAGTCTCATGCCCACATCCTGCTGGAGCTATAAAAGATACTTTGGGCCCCTCTGACTTTTCGTATGAGAAGTAGAGCTCATTCTCCATCAAGATCCCCTCCACATAAAGAGAATGGATTCTCAGCATCCAAAGACCAGTGGCCACAGTGCCTATACCCAGCCAATTCCAGGGGTCCAGAAAATACCCACCAAACCACAAAATTACATGTTTCTAGCAGATCAAACTGGAGAAGGCAATGGCACCCCATTCCATGGGATGGGGTACCTTTTCCAAGGTACTCTTGCCTGGAAAATCCCATGGACGGAGGAGCCTGGTAGGCTGCAGTCCACGAGGTCGCTAAGAGTCAGATATGACTGAGCAACTTCACTTTCACTTTTCACTTTCATGCCTTGGAGAAGGAAATGGCAACCCACTCCAGTGTTCTTGCCTGGAGAATCCCAGGGACGGCGGAGCCTGGTGGGCTGCCGTCTATGGGGGTCGCACAGAGTCGGACACAACTGAAGCCACTTAGCAGCAGCAGATCAAATATCTTGAATTACATTTCTAAACTTTTTTTTTTTAATTTGGGGAGGCAACACATCTGTTCAGTCCTTTGTTTGTAAGCTCTTACGGATTCCAAGTGAAAAACTGGTCCTGTGGTTCTGATTCACTGCTGTATGAGTCACATTAGTGCCATTTGTAAAGGTCTGTGTGAAGCCCCAAATAACATCTTTCAAGATGAGAAATATAACTTGTATCAAAAGGCAACTGATTTAAACCCTAAACACACCTGTGTTTAAAGATGCACCTGTGCAACCTGGGCTTCTCTGAATCTCGTACCATGACTCATTCAAGATGACTAAGTGCTTCAATACTTGAAAGTTTAATTATTTGATCAAAAAATTTTAGAATTTTAGTAATATGAGACAAAAATCTTCTTAAGAAATATATTCCAACTTCCTAAACAAGATGTAGTTGTCACCAAATTGCAAGTCTGTGTGCCCAACAGTGAGGCCAAACAATACCAAAACATCAGAGTATGGGACAAAGAAAGATTTGTTGCAGGGCCATGCAAGGAGACAGGTGGCTTATGACTTGAAAAACCCTGAACTCCCCAAAAGCTGTCAGCAAAGACCTTTCGTAGGAAAGGTGAGGGAGGGTCATGCCATGGTTAGGTGTTGCAAACTTCTCAGTGCCAGGTCATGGTCAGGTCACAATCTTCCTGTAAATCTCTACCAAATTAATGCTACTCTCTGCTCTGACCAGAAAGGGCAAGGTTCCCCTCTAAGTCCAGGTCCTGACTAAGAGGAGGCAGATCTCAATCGACAGCTCCCTCAGGGCCAGAACCCCAGACCCTGCCCAGCTGTCATCGCTGAGGCAGCCAGGCACCCAGGACCTAACTGGCCCTGAGACTCCTCAGGCCGCCCAAACGGTGGTGCAGGGTGGGTAGCAGGTCCCACAGACTGTGACCCAGGCAGATGGTCCAATATGTTGCAGAGACAGGGATGCAGAAGAGGTTCACCGCTGACTCAACACCCGGACCTGGCCAGTGGGTGGCCCTGAGGAGGGCTCCTGAGCCCTGCAGGGCACAGCCCCCAGCCTGTTCCCTGGGCTCCTCAAGCTCACCTGCCGGCCCAAGGCCAGGTGAGCTGGAGGCCCCAGGGAGAAGGCCAGGATCTGCCTGATAACTCATTCTCCACCTGACAACCGCCACTCCCCCTACCATTGGCTGAATCCTGCACTAATGTCACTCATTGACAGTTGGGAGCTTGTGGGAGGGGCCCACTGTACTGCCAGCCAATGGCTGAGTGGAACCTGTGGCCTGATAACAGGGTGCAGAGTAATGGCACAGAGCAATATCTACGTGCTAAGGGCTGCACTCCCCGAGCTCTGTTACATAATGAACATAATTTTACCTTCCCTTAGAGATTTAGGGTCACTCATAAAAATATCAATAAATTTAAATCCATGGCTGATTCATGTCAGTGTATGGCAAAAACCACTACAATATTGTAAAATAATTAGCCTCCAACTAATAAAATTAAATGAAAAAAAAAATCAATAAATGGTCCAACCTAGAGTAGATTTAAGATTCTAAGGGTTCTTTAACTTTACACTAAATGGATCTAGATAGATAGTTTTGAATTATTTGGATTCTTATAGTAGTTTTTCTGGCTCCTCTATTGTTGACACTCATTTCCTGTTATTATTATTTTACCTATCTATAGTAGTTTCTTCCACATTTAACTATCTGTTGCTTTTCATATCTGACAGCTAAGACAACTTGTGAGAATTACTTTATAAAGTTCATGTACATGGACTCAGAATGGGGACCTGAGAGATTTCACACATGAGTAATCTAAACTTGCTCTGACACACCTTTTTGAAAATAGGAATGGTATAAACAAATAAAATCAATGGAACATCTTGCAACATCGACTTTGGAACCTCAGATGTTTTGTTGGCTTGCTTTGTTCTTCTTACTTTGTGATTCTTGGCCACATCCTATACTGGTGAGGGTGACCTGTGGTAGATAGGCTCCAGGTATGCTTCCTTCTGTCTAGTCATGGGCATCAGTTTGGTTAGAAATATAACCAGTCACTTGGATAAGCAAATAATTGAAATATCTCCCAGAAAACCTTGTCAGTTGTTATGACCAGAGTCAGAAAGGCCAGACACAGTCAAAAGGTTATTTCACAATGATTTCCTCATTCCTTACAAAGAATTATAAAAGCATGTGGTCTTGCCCCAGCCTTAGGTGTCAACTGGAAGAAGAACCTTTGTCCTCCTAGGTTTGTCTTCAAGTGAGCCAATTTCCCACCGGGAACATGCAACTGTCACACACCACACTGCCATCCTGCAGAAATGGCTCCCAAGGGGGCTTCTTTCATGGCACTTCTCCCTGCTGCATACCATCCAGCCTCAGAGTTTCTCTGTGCTCGGAGAAACCTGTACCCAACCCTTCAGTATCATCCTAGGGAGCATTTTCAATGAGTGAGTGAGTTTCCAATCATTTCATTCCTTAAACAGCAGAAATCTCAACTGTTTCCAGGAATCTGTGCAATGGCTCAGAGAAGGACCCTACTGCTTCCATTCCCCCCAGATATTCAGTCACAAGATAGCTGCTCATCCCTCAGCACCCTCCCCAGTCCATGGGGTATCCTGTCCCCGGAACCTGCATCTCAAGTTCCCACTCTCTGCTCCCTAGATAGATTGGCTCATGAGCTTCTTTCCAGGCTTTTCTATCCGGGCAGCTTCTGGCTCCCTTGACCTATTTTCCAAAAGCTCAAGACAGAGGGCACAGAAAGGCATTGAAACACTCTAGGTGCTGTGCTGTTTCCCATTTACAAAACCTGACTGCAAAGCAAATCACCACCTTTTAGCAGCCCCACACCTCACAGACTTAATGGTTGATTCTAATTAATGATCAGCTTGTGTTTCTTTCCTTTCTCTAGAGTAAGAGGAAAAAAATTTCTTTCAGTAGACTCTGTATTTATAAATATCATTAGAGGTTAAACATTTTCTTAATGACAGGAAATGTCAAGATTTCATCTATTCACCCTACCAGGACAGAACTACTTCTCCTTTCATTATTAAGGAGTTTTCTCCCCTCTCCAACTCCAGCTCAGTGCCCTGGATCTCTAGGTATACGGTAGTTACTCAGGAACTATTCATTAAGAGAATGAATGAATGGATAGGTAGAAAAGTGTCTTTGCATCATCATCCACCTGGATGCCTCCCCAGCTGGAGGGAGAACCTTCACATTGCTTCCTGGAAGCTCTTTTTCAGGGACCCAGTAATCAAACGGGCCCCTATTAAGCCTATCTGGAGATCATACAATAGAATTTAATAATGAAGACTATTATTTACTTCTTTGTTTTGCAGAGAACTGAATGAAAACCTGACCTCCCTGGGCCCTGGTCGAATTTCTCCATGAATCGTTAGATGGTTTTATGTTTCCAGCACCTTGGCATCCACTTGGTCCTGGAACGGCTGTGCATAGCTGGCAGCCAAACAGGAGTTCAAATGACTCCTCCAGGGCTCTTCTTTGTTATGAGGCTGTTGGATTTGTGGTCTTTTTAGAAGACTTGGCAGCTGCTAGCCTGCTCTAGAAGCCATCTTTCCTCAGATGGTCCAGGATGCCATGCCCAACTGTGAACTCCACAAGACAAGATCCTGGGCTACTGACCCCAGAGTGGGGGAGGACAGGGGCTCAGTTTTACAAAACCAGGCCAAACTTCATTATTATGGCTCAGTGATTGTAACTTCCCTGATCTCCCAGCCCCTCCAGTCCATTTTTCCCTTTCCTGATTCTGGAGGCAGTTTTTCCCTCTCCATAGATTCCCTAATTAACATTTCTTTCCTCTTTTTCTCTGCTCCAGTTCTATCCACAGCTTCCTACTCGCAGCATTAAAAACCACAGATCTGATCCTGCTTCTGATACGGTGTACCCAAGAGGGTTTTGAGCCAAGAGAAGATGGGTTCATGGTCACAAGAAGCAGGAAGAGCATCCCTGGGATGAAAAGAGGCCAGGCCTATAACTCACAGAGAAGTCCCCTCACAATAGCTGCTGTTGGAATATTAATTACATAGTCTTAAAGTGACTCCCCACACCTTGCTTATTAGTGGCAAGGGAAAAAAGACCCAAAAAGCAGCCAGGATGAAGAAACTGTACAACACCTTGACCAGGTCCAAATTAATATCATCTGTGTGGGGCAGATCACATCGTCATGTGGCTCCAAATACCTGGACAGGACTCACATCATTGGGCAATAATTGGGCTGAGATTGCATAACCTCAATCTAACCAGCATGAGACACCTACAAGCATGCATACAATGAGAAACATGCTATCGAAACAAAACGGTGTGGGGTGCTCACTTTGGCAGCAAATACACTAAAACTGAAACGATATGAAAAAATATCAACACTGCCCCTGCACAAAGATGACACACAGATACCTGAAGAAACAAAAAATGTGCATGTGACAGGAAGGTAGGGATTGACATCATGAAAGCCCGGTTAAAGGAGGTAAAAGGCAGGACAACAAAATCCAAGACCTGACTCTGCACTGGATCCTGTTATTAGAAGGGCGGGTGCTTGGAAAGACACTGATAAGTCACCTAACAAAACTGATATATGGAAGGGAAATTAGATAATGTACTTTGCCAAGTATTATTGTTATGTTGTAGAACACTGTCGTTCTTAGGAAATTCACACTCAGGGATAAAGGGCCATGAAGCTGGTAACTTATTTTCAAACTGTTCAGAAAAAATATACTTATTATAATAGATATAGAGATGTATATTATCTAAATGTTATATATAATTTTTTTCTTAACCATTATACGTGGAATATGTGTGTGTGTACATATATATAGGCTTCCCTTGTGGCTCAGCTGGTAAAGAATTCACCTACAATGCAGGAGCCCTGGGTTCAATCCCTGGGTTGGGAAGATTCCCTTGGAGAAAGGAAAGACTACCCACTCCAGTATTCTCGCCTGAAGAATTCCGTAGACTGTAGAGTCCATGGAGTCGCAGAGAGTCAGACACGACTGAGCAACCTTCACTTTCTCTCATATACATATACATATATGGACTGGGGAGAAACATGCAAATAATAGAGCAAGTGGAGTAAAATGATGACAATACAGGTGCTCTTGTATTATTTTTTTATTTTTGCATCTGTTTTTGTAAGTTTTAAATTATTCCCAAATAAAAAGCTCAAAAATACAGCTGCCGTACTTCTGATTCTTAACACTCTCAGGGTCTGAACCTTCTGATTGAGAAAAAATAGGACATGAGGTAAGTCTGTGTGAAGCCATTTAGGCTTACAGAGGCTCACTGAGCTGGGAAGCACTTGCATTTCCCTATAATTCTCAAGCAAGTGTTTGACGATGGCTACCACTTTGAAGAAAAGCCTCAAAATCAACACAGGAAGACACAGCCTCATCCCAAGGCCAGTTCAGAAGATAAAAATGCCCTGCTGTCATGATCAACGAAAACACAGATTAATTTTATTTTTTTTTTCATTTATTTTTATTAGTTGGAGGCTAATTACTTTACAACATTGCAGTGGTTTTTGTCATACATTGAAATGAATTAGCCATGGATTTACATGTATTCCCCATCCCGGTCCCCCCTCCCACCTCCCTCTCCACCCGATCCCTCTGGGTCTTCCCAGTGCACCAGGCCTGAGCACTTGTCTCATGCATCCAACCTGGGCTGGTGATCTGTTTCACCCTAGATAATATACATGTTTCGATGCTGTTCTCTTGAAACATCCCACCCTCGCCTTCTCCCAGAGTCCACAAGTCTGTTCTATACATCTGAGTCTCTTTTTCTGTTTTGCATATAGGGTTATCGTTACCATCTTTCTAAATTCCATATATATGTGTTAGTATACTGTAATGGTCTTTATCTTTCTGGCTTACTTCGCTCACACAGATTAATTTTAAATTCCATTTGGGGAGCCAAAAAGTAGAGATGAGCATAGCACGGAGACTGAGTGTGGCCTGGGCACCCAGGGGACTAGCAGCTGTGATTCCTGAGGTTCCTCTGCCCCGCGCCCCCCACCCCACCGCCCAGGCTGCTTTCTTCTCTGGAGAGGAAGAGTCCTCAAAGGCTTGCTACATGGTACAAGTGAGGCAGAACAGGCCAAATGCCAGGCACGTGGAAGCTCAAGTGCAGTCAGGGAGCAGCAGCCATGAGGCAGGATTATCATAAGGACGGTTTCCTCCCCGACTCTGTAACGCTGTCAGCTGCGGTTATTAATACCAAGGCTCCACTGAGTCAGGGCTCAGGGCCGGGGTGGGGGGGTCGCTGTGGTCCTAGAGACCTGGGTTCTACAGGGTGGGAAGGGTCCCTCAGC
Organism: Odocoileus virginianus; assembly: GCF_023699985.2. Classification (NCBI taxonomy): domain Eukaryota; kingdom Metazoa; phylum Chordata; class Mammalia; order Artiodactyla; family Cervidae; genus Odocoileus; species Odocoileus virginianus. The sequence continues at coordinate 19,870,921 of NC_069686.1, forward strand.
AGGAGAAAGGTCATCAAGAGAGCTCCTAAACCACATGGCATTTGCTCCGAGGGGCTTCCAGGACTAAAGCCACGGTCTACTCAGGTCTATCCATTGTTTGATGAGGACATGACCCACACATGCTTTATTTGATCCAAGTTCTGTGCAGGGTAGACGATTTTACCATCAAAGCCTAATCTCAGAGAAATTACCAATTCCTCCATTTAGATCAAACTTTTTGGCCTCCAAAAATCCTTCAAAAGGTAAAAAATTGCCTTTAAGGAATTGACTTCCCTCTAAGAAATCCGGAAGGTATGAAGAAAGCAGAGTCGGGGTAGGAGACAGGGCAACACCTCTGTTCTTGCATCCTGGTCATCACCCCGCCCGGCTCTGTCGCCCACCTTTCTGGAGGTGTCTGTTAGCCTCTCTGTTACCATCTCAGAGACATTTACCTGAGCCACACGTAGATTCTGATCTGGGCCCTAAATTCTTGGTGCCTGGCCATTGTTTGACTGTTGGGAGCTGGTTCTGTCTGTGGCTAAAATTCTTCGCCCATTGCCTTCTGTCTAAATTCTGCTCTCAGCACGTGGGACCCTAGGATAGCCCACTGTCGACACACAGCATCAAGGACAGGAAGCCCTTTCAGCCGGTTCGTAAACTTGATAGAGGAAAGTCCGCTCACACAGCATCTCCAACTCTTTCATGCCCCAGCCATCTACTGACACTGTACTGGGTGCCAGGTCCTGGATTCAACCCTACAGTGTGGATGTGAATGAGCCAGCATCCCTGCCCAGCAGAGCTTGGCATCCAGCCAGTCAGGTGAACATGATGGCCGAGGAAGGGGAACACCATGGTTCCAACACCACTTTTTCTCAACCCCACTCCAGTGCAGAATTCGTGAGTAGTAGATTGAAGACACAGCATCCAGGCCCCAAAGTCCGGACCTACCAAATCAGTCTCCAGGGTAAGGCCTTGAAACCAGCACTTTAATAATGGAATATTAGACACTCCAGTTCTGAAGGGTTGATGAAAGGCACAGGCCCGTTGGGGATCTATCTGTGTGGGGTTCCAAAAAGGAGCCCACAGGACTGAAGGAGGATCAATAAACTAGCACAGCCTCTGAAAGTTCTTTAAGAAACAGGCAGCCTGGAGATCTGGGAACATAGAGAGGGTGAGGGGGACTCACCCCACCCCGGCACTGGGACTGCGAGGAGACCCCTGGGCGGAAGTGACAGAGGCCATCACACACAGGAATGGAGGGGCAGGAGCAGAAGTCAGTGGGCGATCCAGGGCCAGTGGTACCACCCTCCAGCATCAGGAGAGAAAGAAGCGGCCTAGGTCAGTGCTTTGTGTCTGGCACGACAGTATTGTGAGCTGGAGCCCTCTGAACACATCTGAAGGAAACTGCAAGGAGTGGGGAGTCAGGTGAGCTGTCTGCATCGGAGCTGCTGATGTCTCTGCGAGTTGTCTCCTCTCACAGAGAGGAACCTTTCTGGGCATTTCTGAAGTGTTAGGCACCAAGGCTGCTGCAGGCTTCCTGACCTGGAGTTTGATTGTGGCCTCTTCCCCCGGGGACTCTGTTACAGGGTCACATGCTGTGTGCTTCTATATATGGATCTCAGAAGCAACACTAGTGAGACAAGTCCAAATGCTTAGGAGAATACATATTAGACTCAAGCCAAGCCATCTACGCCAGCTTCAACATTGGCCTCATAGTATACATTTGATTAAAGGATTCTATCCCTAAGATATCACATGGTTACAACTACATCATCCTGCTCTTGACAGCCAAGCTCCAAATATCCCAATTCTATGCTGCTTTTCTTTTTTTTCTAACCTCTTCATTGGCTTATGGAAACCACATTCATTTAATCCATGGAATCGCAGATCTGCCACCAACTCACTGTGTGACTTTGGGAAAGTTATATTACCTTCTTCAGCTGCTGCTTCTATTAAACCTGGATAACAACATGTGTATCACAGTGTTGTTTAGTCAGTTTCAGCCCCTTTCCACCTCTCCAGAGTTGTGTGTCATCAGTAATAGACCCATTTGATCTGCCATTTGAAAGGACACATTTATAATCAGTCCTTTTGTTCATATTTTCATATATTGATCTCAGTTTGAACATTTAGTTAATAGAAAAGACACAGTAGGAAATCCTCCAAAGATATTTTTCAATGGGTGGTAGGTTTTAAAGTGACTCTAGGCCTTCTGGAATGGATGGCAGACAATTAGCCTGCCTCTTGCCTGAGAAATCAAAATAATTACGGGTGAGGCTTGCCTAATGGGGTCTTTCATGAACTCCTTCCCTAAATGAGAAATCTTTATTCACAAAAACTCAATCTCATTTGTGCTGCTGATTCCTAATATTTCTAAATAAATACTTGGCCTCTGGGCTTTTATAATCAAATAACCCAAATCAAACCAAGCTGCTCTGCCAGGGGAATAATTTATTTTGTGTGAATCTACTAGAAGAAATGTCTACTATCAGTTTGGAATCACCACAGGCAGTCTGAGGCAAGTTTTGTGGACCTAGGCTAAGAAGTGAGTTTACTTCATTTGGGCTGAAATGGCTTGTTGAGATGTTCAAACAGTAAACACTGACATGTTTCAAAGCCCACGGTGTGCAAGAAGCTGGCTATCCCCCTGGCCCCACGTCGATCATCACACATAGGCAGGTTCAGGGTTCTGTGTCTAAGGCAGAGGAGATAAAGTCTATGAAAGCCAGTTACCTGCCCTGCATCAACCTAGAAAGGGAAAGTGAAGTCCCTCAGTTGTGTTCAAGTCTGTGCGACCCCATGGACTGTAGCCCACCAGGCTCCTCCATCCATGGAATTTTCTAGGCAAGAGTACTAGAGTGGAGTGCCATTTCCTTCTCCAGATTCATCAACCTAGAAAGGAGGCCAAAGAGCCTCAGAAGGTAGAGGAGTCGGAAGTGTGGGGCATCTTAGCAATAACAGGGTCATCAACCAGCTGGAGGTGATCTGAAGACAGAAGAACTTGACATAGAGATATATAGAAATGCTGAGGGGGAGAGGGAGATGCAAGTCAGAGCTTGGCAGAAGTCTGGAGAGGACTCCAAAAGTGCCCCAGAGCTGAGACGTGACCTACACAACTGGCTGGAGGGCCCCGCTCCAGGAGAATCTCCAGAGACCTTGGCAGGGATAGCGGAGTCTGCTATCCTCAGGGTCCACCCTTCATAGTTCTTCCCTGTCAAAGACTCTCACACAGCAACTCTTGAAATATGAGGTCAGAGTGGAACATGGGAATTCTGGGCAGCTTCAGATTCCTTTTATAATATTAAATTACTTAGATGACCCCAAGCTCTTCCTCTGTTATATTTTTACCAGCTTCATTGGTTCTTTTCAGAAACTTCAAGTAGGATGGTTGTCCACCCATAGCTGCTTGGGATATTCTGGATCCTCAATCTATCCTCTGGGATGGAAAACATCCTTCTTTTTGGTTTAATAAAGGTATCATCCCATTTTTTAAAAAAAAGAAAAAAAATTGGTAGATTTCAGGAAGATAAAACAAAGAGGGACAGAATGGTTTCAAGACATAGGTTTTCACTGTAATGCAAGTGTTTGGCAAAAGGGTCCAGTAAATCCCAGTTTCTTTCCTCTCTCTCTCCTCTACTCCTTCACTTGGTCTAGAATAACCTGACCAAAATCATCTTTAAATTATTTAGCATCTCCATTCTCCACTTTCACTCTTCCTCATGTTATCTCCCCTCCAGGAAATAAGCTTGGACAAGGACCTCAGTCACCAATGTAAGACTATATGTCATTAAAGGTCTGCCTCCAGACAGAGCAAGGAAGACTCTGATTCCTCAATGATGATGGTTCTCCAACTATTGTATGCACATGGACCACTTGGGAAACTTGTTAAAAACGTATCTTCCAAGGCCCTTCTTTCAGGTTCAGTAGGTCTTGGGTGGGTCTCAGGAATATGTATTTTTAAAATTCTAGTATTAAATCACTCTGGATAATTCTGATTCAGGTATAAAGAAGACACGTTTGAAAGCCTGTTTTAAGGCTACGTCAGCATAATGTCAGTGAACTTAAAGAACACGTACCAACTACTAAGAGGAGTAAAGGATAATTTCCCTCCACTTCTCTAGACCAAAAAGCAGTGATTCCCAGGATATAGACCCTCAAGAGTCCAGCTGGTCCAATCCTCCCTCTCCAAGACGGCACTCTGTGACCTCTGTCACCCACAACAGCTGCTGTCTCCCTTTAAGGATCACAAAAGAGCAAGATTGCACAGCCTCCCAGGCAAAGACATTTCAGTGTTTGATCGCCCTTCAGTTCAGTTCTTTACATTTAATCAATTCTCTCATTGCAAGACTCACCAACTCTTGCTCTATCCTCTGTGGAGAACAAGTTAGTGTACAACTTCCAACCCTTCATTGAATCACACAGTTTTGAAGCCAAAGAGACTGCAGATATTATCTGGCACCACCCTTTTATGCTACCTATGAGAATTCTTGTTCAAAAACATGCATATATTCAATGGGTTTTAGTTTCCAGTCCCTCAAACATTGAAAGGAAGTAGATAGCTTTACTAGCCCCCAATACTCTGCACTTTCTATCCTATTGTATTGCCTTAATTTGGGGATAGAAGCATCCACTTTGCCTTTTCTGTTTCTGAATGCACATAAATCCCTTCATTATTTCTCAAAAAAATGTATTTTCCATTCTTGTGATCATTTTAGCCATTTGTCTTCAGATTTTTCTTTGTTGCAAGTAGGGTTACCTGATATAGCAAATAAAACAGGATAACTAGTTTAATTTGAATTTCAGATAAACAACTAATTGTTGTTGTTCAATCACTCAATCATGTCTGACTTTGTGACCCCATGACCAGCAACACACCAGGCTTCCCTGTCCTTCACCATCTCCCGGAGTTTGCTCAAACTCATGTCCATTGAGTCAGTGATGCCATCCAACCATCTTGTCCTCTGTCGTCCCTTTCTCCTCCTGACTTCAATCTTTCCCAGCTCTAAAATCACTTGAGCTCTAAACAGCTAATAATTTTTAGTAAACATACCCCATGCACAACTTGAGATATGTTTACCCTAAAAAGGTTGTTTATCTAAAATTCATTTTTTACAGAGATTCCAGTATCAGGCAACTCTCATTCAAATATCCTAGACATATATTAATTAAAACCAGACACAGAACTCTTCCTATCTTTAGCAATTCACCATAGTCACTAAAGACACTCCCACCTCCTGGAGTTTCCATTTGAAGCTCCCCCTGCTAGAGTGGTGGTGATGGTTTAGTCCCTTAGTTGCATCCAATTTCTGTGACCCCATGGACTGTGTAGCCTGCCAGACTCCTCTGTCTATGGGATTCTCCAGGCAAGAATACTAGAGTGGGTTGCCATTTCCTTCCCCAGCCTGCTAGAGTGTTCTTCTCCAAACATCTGTGTGGTTTGATCCCCCACTTCAGAACACTGTTCAAATTTCTACTTATAAAAGAACTGTGTTATCTGGCCATCTTACAGAAACCTCAGCATCACTTTTCAACCTTCTTCTGACTGACTTTTATCCCCTGACAAAGTATATGCTTATATTTTGTTAAATACATCTACTTATATAGTTTTCATCTTCTCCCTTAAAGTAGATTGTGAACTGCATGACAGCAGGCACTTGGTTTTATTCACTGCTATGGAGAAGGAAATGGCAACCCACTCCAGTGTTCTTGCCTGGAGAATTCCAGGGACGGGGGAGCCTGGTGGGCTGCCGTCTATGGGGTCGCACAGAGTCGGACACAACTGAAGCGACTTAGCATACCCTTAACAGGTTTCCCTGGTGGCTCAGACGGTAAAGAATCTGCTTCAATGCAGGAGATCTGGGTTTGATCCTTGGGTCAGGAAGACCCCTGAAGAAGGGAATGGCTACCCACTCGAGGATTCTTGGCTGGAGAACTCTATGCGGAGAGGAGCCTGTCACTCCACAGTCCATGGGGTTGTAAAGAGTCAGACACGGTTGAGTAACTACACACACACACACATACTCTTAACAGATAGAACAGTGCCTCACACGCAAAAGGTCTATATATTAGCTATTTAATGCTGCATTTATAAGTGCCCCAAAGTTTACTGGCTTAAACAATAATCATTTATTATCTCTTACTGTTCCTGCGGTCAGGAACTTGGGAGTTGCTTGGCTAAGTGGTTCTGGCCAAGAGTCTCTCATGAAGTTATGATCAGATGTTGGCTAAAGCTAGAGACATCTGAAGACTTGTCTGGGGCTAGCTAGTCCACTGCCAATGTGGCTCAATCATGTAGCTGGAAGATCATGCTGACTCTTGGCAGGAGGGTTCAATTCCTATCCATGCCAGCCTCTTCACAGGGTTAGTATGGTGCCTATGTGAGGCTGTCACACTCTTCCTTCATATTCTATTGGTCACATAGGTCAAAACTGATTCAACACAGGAAGAGACCTATATTTGTTTTCTATTACTGCATAGCAGATTACCACAAAAGTAGCAGCTTCAAATCACACAAATCTGTTATCTCACAGTTTTAAAAGTCTTAGAGTCTCACAAGGTTGAAAACAGAAACATATAAGCACAAAGAGAAAACAAATTCTAAAATTACAGACATAAATCTAAACATAATAATTAAATGTAAATGGTCTAAATATGCCAGTTAAAATATATGTTATCCAAATGAATTTTTTAAATGCCCCAACTATATGCTGTACCCAAGAAGGTAACTTCAAAGTAAAAGGATGAAACAAGATCTACCATGCACACATTTTCAAAAAAGAAAAAAAAAAACTGGTTATATTAATTGTAGACAAGGTAAACTTCAGAACAAATAAAATGACCAGGCACAAAGAGGTACATTGTGTAGTGACACAATGATCATTTCACCAAAAGACAATTCTAAGCATGTATGCACCAAGCAACAGAGCTTCAAACATGAAGCAAAACCTAAAGAACTGAACAAAGAAATGTATGAATCCGCAATTACAGCTGGAGACTTGACCATCCTGTTATTGACTGAAGGAGTACACAGAAAACCAGCAAGATTATGGAATCGCTGGTTTGAACAATCACCACTGGTGATTGAGCAGCACCACTGGCCACTGGCATCTAACTGACGTTCATAGAATTCTCCCACAACAGCAGCAGAATGTGTAGTTTTTTCAAGTGCATACCGACCATTTATCTGATAGACCATACACTGGGTCATAAAAGAAATCTTAACAAATTTAAAAGAATTGATACAATATATGCTGTTTGACAATAATGTCATTAAACTAGAAGTCAATAACAGAAAGAAAAACCAGGAAAATCTCTAAATATTAAATGTTTACATTAGAAAAAAAAATCTGAAGTCAATAATCTAAGCTTCCACGTTAATAAACTAGAAAAGGAGGAGAAAATAAACCAAAAGAAACAGAAGGAAGAAAATAATAAAAAATAGAAACTAATGAAATGGAAAGCAGGAAAAGAATAGGGGGAAAAAAAATCACAAAACCAAAAGCTAGTTCTTTGAAAATAACAATAAAATTTCTGCACATCTTGAAAGACTGAAAAAAAGATAAAAGACACAAATTTCCAATATCAGGAATGAGGGTATATCACTATAGAGTCCATTATGCATGGATAGGATAATGAGTGAATACTATGAAAATCTCAGTGCTCAAAAATTTTAAAAATTAGATCAAATGAACCAACTTAAAAAAAACTATCAAAACTCACCCCAAATGAAATAAATAACCTATGTAATCTTAAAACAAATAAATTCAATCCACAGTTAAAATGTTCTGAAAAAGAAATTCCCAGGCCCAGACTGTTTCACTGGTAAATTCCACCAAATACTTAAGGAATAAATAGTACAAACTCTACACAATGTTGTTCCAGAAAACAGAAAAGGAAGGAATACTTTACAACTTACTTTACCACACTAGAACTACTGATATCAAAACCCGACAACAGTACAAGAGTATAGACTAACACATCTCATAAACATACACACAAAATCTTCAGTGAAATATTAATCAAATTCAGCAATATAAAAAAAATAATGTTAATACACCATCACCAAATGGGATTTATCCTAGAAATACAAGACTGGCTTTAATAATCAAAAATCAATCACTGTAATCCATTCTATCAACATTCATAAAGGCAGTACCAATTGAGGCAGAAAAGGAATGTAACAAAATTTTATATCTATTCACGATTAAAAGTTTCAGCAGACTAGAAAGAGAAAGGAACTTCTAAAGGATGTCTACAATAAAGACCTCTGCCTAACATCATACCTAGTGGTGAAGGCTGAATTCTCTCTCCTTAGATCAAGAACAAGGGAAGGTTAAGGATGTCTGCTCTTACCATTCCTATTCAATATCACACTTGACATTGTAGCTACTGCAATGAGGCTATAAAAAGTAATAAAAAGCTGACAAGTTAGAAAGGAAGAAAATGTCCCCATTCACAGACATTACAATTGTCCTTATGGAAGAATCTGAGAAAGCTACAAAAAGCTCCTAGAACTGAAATGAGTCTGACAGGTCACAAGACCAACACACACAAAACAATTAAACTTTTATATATTAGCAAAGAACTGGAAACTAATTTTTTAAAAAATACTATTTACAAAATAAAATCTCAAGTACAAGTATAATATCCAGTCTTAGGTTGTTTTTCAAACTTCTACTATACAAAGACATCTAAAAGTTTTAAAATTCAAAAACAGACAAAACTAAGCCATGGTGTTAGAAGACAACAGGTCTGGGGGAGAAAGGATGTGACATCTGGGGCAGGACCCAGGAGGATTTTTGGTTTCTAAGGTATTATTCCATTTCTTGACTTGGATGGTGATATACCTACTTTGTGATAATTCACTAAAATAAACAACTACAAATTGTGTACTTCTCTGAATGTACACTCAACTTCAATTTTTAATAGTAATGATAAACATAAAGAGAAAATACAGAGGACTATCATTTGTTGAGACATTTGTAAAACTGCATTTTGAAACTACAGTTTGCCTCTGGCATTAACCAGAATGATCTGAGAAATATGTTGGTTTAATTTAACCTTACCTAATTTATAAAGATCACTATATCTCCATAAAATCTTTTAGCTTCATGAAATTTTCCTCACCCTAACCCATATTTCCCTCACCTTATTACCCATCAATGACATCAACTATCACTAATCATTTCACAATGTATACCTATATCAAAACATCACATTGTACACCATAAATATATACATAATTTTTACTATATGTCAATCATGCTGAATAAAGCTGGAAAAGTTGTATATTTTTGAGTGTATACATTTTTAAATTATATAAATGATTGTATCATAAATATTATTTTTTTACCCAACACCATGGTTTTGAACAATCCTCTCCCTAATGGTGTACGCTTATAATTATTTCTGGATGCTACAGAACTTTCTCAATTTTTATCTACTACTTCTGTGATGGATAACAACAAAAATCACACTGAAAACCTTATACCTATGTCCTATGCAAAATGATTCTCCGTAATAAACATCCAGGGTGGGTATAGCTGGGTTATAAATTATGCATACTGCTCTTTGCTAGGCTTCCCTGATGGCTCTGTGGTAAAGAATCTGCCTGCAAATGCAGGAGATGCAGGTTCCATTCCTGGTTTGGGAAGATCCCCTGAAGAAGGAAACGGCAACCCGGTCCACTATCCTTGCCTGGGAACTCCTATGGACAGAGGACCTGATGGGCTACAGTCCATCTAGTCACAAAAGCAAAGGATACAACTTATTGACTAAATAACAAGGTACTGCCAGAACACCAGTTTAGAAAAAGTATCTCATCATGCTTTTACTTTGTAGATACTTGATTGTCAGTGAGGTTATTTCTTTCATAGAGGTATTACTCATCTAGGCCAATTGGTTTTGTGAATTGCCTATTCATATCTTTTCCCCTTTTCACATTAGGCTTCTAAGTACCTTCAACTGATTTAAATAAGTCCTCCCCAAAGCACAAAGTAAACAGTTGATAATTTGGACATTAAAATTAAGCATTTCTCTCCCATGAATAACACTATGGGCAAAATTCAAAGGAAACGAACAGATAATCAAATGTAGGAAAATATTTGCAGCATCTAAAACATCAAGAGTGTCTCCATTCTAACTTATTTAATCCTCACAATAAGCCCAGAAATCCGTGGCTATAAAACATTCATTTTATAGACTAGAAAACTGAGACCAGAGACTCTGTATAACTCACCCATGATGAAATAGCTAATTAGAATATTTTTCCATTCAAAAAGCTATCCTCTGGGACTTCTGGTTTCCGTTTCCACAATTAAGGAGTTTGAAGTATCCACTCGGTCCTAAGAAGTAAAAAGCTAGCAGACTGAGAAACCAACTTTCTTGGATCCATAAGACAGGGGAGGACATACGGCAAACTGCTGTCTCCAAGACCAAAGAGAGGAGCAAAGACGGAGAGCCGCAAACTGAGACGCACCAGTGGAAACACCTGCGAGCGCCAGAGCGGGAGTAGGAAAACCTGAATGCAATTGACAACTGCTGGAGGCTCAGCGTGGACCACAACGCTGAGAGTTGAAACTCCAATGGGACCTGGTTACGGGGGGCCCACAGTACTGTGAGACTTACCTCCAGGAGTTTGACCTGGTTCCCACCGGAACTACCGGAGAAAAATCCCTCATACGGTTGGCAGGGGAAGAGGAAGAGGAACTATTTTGAAATGTGCTGCAGTACTCTATCCTCTTTAACAAGTCCTTTGCGTGCTGCTTAGGTGTTCAGTCCTCTCCGAATCTTTGTGACTCTTTGAGTTGTAGCCCGCTAGGGTCCTCAGTCCATGGGATTCTCCAGGCAAGAATACTGGAGTAGGTTGTCATTTCCTCCTCCAATGGATCTTCCCCACTCAAGGATCGAACCCGCGTCTCCTGTGTCTCCTGCATTGCAGGCGGTTCTTTACCTGCCGAACCATTGGGAAAGCCCCAACAAGTGAGACTAGTTACCAGAGCCTCATCTGCTGGGGTATTTTCAGAGTCTAAGACCAGGGGAAGGGAAATACCCAGCTCCAGCCAGCTCTATGCCATCCTGTCCTACCTCATGGGGGAGGAAAAAAAAAAAAAAAAAACTAAAGAAACACTTGTGAAGTCCATAGCTGAAAGGCACAGGCTTGATGAAAGACTGAAACCTAATCACAGGACTAGAGTGCTTCCCCTCCCCCAATATCTCACCACCACATTACTTACACCTGTTTACTTTACTTCTTTTAACCAAATACATTATGTCTGGCTATCAAGAAAAAAATGATATAAAAGATGAAAACACACACACAATATGAAAGCACCAAAAAGAAATGCTAGAGATTGAAAAAAAAAAAAACAACCAGCAATGATAGGCATTTAATAGACTGGATACAGTTGGAAAGAAACTCTGAGCTAGAGGATATAGCAATAGAATCCTCAAAAGCCAGAAAGCAAAGAGAATAAAGACTGAGGAAAAAGACAGGACCATCCAGGACTGTGGGACATTTTACAAAAGGTGAAACATACACACAATGGGGTACAAGAGGGAGAAGGAAAGAAAGGAAGAGAGGAAATATCTCAAACAATAATGATTGAGAATTTCTTCAAATTAGTATCAGACTCCAAACCACAGATCCAATAAGCTTAAGAACACCAAGCATGATAAATGCCAAATGCCAACAAACAAAACAAAGAAACTACACCAAGGCATATCGTCTTCAGAAATTACAGAAAATTAAACATAAAGGAAAAATCCTGAAAGAAGCCAGAAGGGAAAAAACCTTTATCTATAGAGGAGCAAAGGTAAGAATTAACCTCTAACTCCTCCTCAGAAACCATTCAAGCAAGAAGAGAATGGAGTGAAATGTTTAGTGTTGAAAGGAAGACACAAAAACAAACCATCAGCCTAGAACTCTGTATCTTGTCAAATTATTTTTCAAAAGTGAAGGAGAAATACTTTCTCAAACAAACAAAGAGAAATTTGTTGTCTAGTAAACCTGCCTTGCCCAAAATGTCAAAAGAAGTTCTTTAGAAAAATAACACAGGTCAGAAACTTAGATTTATATAATGAAAGGATGAACTTCAAAGAAGGGATAAGTGAAGATAAAATTAAAATTTTTATGCTTCTTAATTGAGCTAACAGAAAACAGTGTTCAAAATAATAATAGCAACAATGTGTATTAGATTTTATACACACACAGGCTTTTGTATACTTACATATAAGTGAAGAATGACAGCAATGGTACATGGGGTGGCAGGAAGGAATTAGGATGGTTTTGTTAATATAAGGTACACATACCACCCATAAAATGGTAAATGGTATTTGAGAATGGACTTGGATTAATTGTAAATGTATATTGCAAACTCTAGGGCAATCATTTTTTAAAGAATTTTTTTAAAAAGAAGGATAACTGATACACTAAGAAAGGAAAAAAAATAGAGTCATAGCAAATGCTCAATTAAAACCACAAAAAACAGGAAGGATGGAAGACAAACATAGTAATAAAGAACAAGGTCAACAAATAGAAATGGTAACAAATATGGTAAATATTAATCCAGTTATATCAATGATCACTTTGAATGCCAATGGTCTAAATGAACCAATTTAAAGGGACTGTCAGACTGGATCAGAAAACACAACCCGTCTACCTATAAATTGTCTACCAGATACTCACCTTAAATACAAAGATGTGTAGATTAAAAGTAAATGGAGGAGAAGATGCCATGCTAACACTAATGAAAAGAAAGCTGGAGTAGCTATACTAATTTCAGACAGAGCAGTTTTCAAACTAAGGAAAGAGATCAGGGATAAAGAAGAGCATTATGTGATGATAAAGGGGTCAATGCTTTAAGAAGATGTAACAATTTTTAATGTGTTGGGCCTAACAGTAGATAAACAAAAAAACTAGTAGAATTGCAAGGAGAAATGGTCGAACACACTATCATAGCTGGAAACTTCAACTCCCCTCTCTCAGATACAGACAGGACCAGCAAGCAGAGAGTCAGGACACAGCTGAACTCAACACCACTGATCAACTGGCTATAACTGACATCTCAAACTGCTGCATCCAACCACAGCAGAAGACACACTCTACTCAAGCTCCTATGGAACATTTACCAAGACAGACCACATTCTGGGCCATAAAACACACTTCAACAATTGTAAAAGACCAGAAATCATACAAGGTTTCCCTCAGACCCCAGGGAATTAAACTAGAAAGCAGTAACAGAAAGACAATCAGAAAATCCCAAAATATGTGGAAATTAAACAACACATTTCTAAGTAACACATTATTCAGATAAGTCTCAAGTGAAATTTTAAAGTATTTTGAACTAAAGAAAATGGAAACACAACTTATCAAAACTTCTGGGACACAGCAAAAGCAGTGCTTAGAAAGAAATTTATAGCATTGACTGTTTATTAGAAAAGAAGAAAGATCTAAAATTGATAATTTAAGTTTCCATCCTAGGAAACTAGAAAAAGAAGAGTAAATTAACTCCAAAGTAAGCAGAAGAAACATCTGTGCTTTTAACAATTACTTTCTTTTTCCTCCTAGGAGATTGAGAACATTAGTCTTCCACTTACCTATCCTCTCTTGTATTAAATATCTCTTGTTCCCTTTCTCCTCCTTCAAGGTCTATATTTCTCAATATCAGTTCTCCAATCCTAGGAAGTTTTTAAAGTTTATTTTTTACTATGCTACATTTATAGTTGTCTGTTTTTACTATACTAGCCATTTGTAATTCATACTATAATTGCATTGCTAATTACTGTTTAGAGGAAAATTAATGTTTCACCAACCACAGTATAACCTCCTTGAGAACATGGACATTTTACTTCTTTGTTTTCCCAGGAACAGCTAACACAAGGTCTTGCATTTAAGGCCCTCAATAAATACACATTGCTTTAACATAAATAAATACATGAAACACCTCTGTAATACTGTATCCTACTTCCTATCATCAATCCCCACAGAGAATATAGAAATGCCTGATACTTCTTTCAGGCACACTGTCTGGTTTTCATTTGGTCCTTAAAGTATTAGTGAGCTCTTTTTTTTAAGTGGCTAATTTGGTAAACAGTTACAGTTGAAAGATCTGAAAGACTTAATTTCACCTTTGGCCTAACAATTCACTGGTTGAATCATCTTGGGGCAGTTATTTCTGTTACTATTTTACTTTTCTTACAGTAAAAGGTGGAAGATTGTCTGAGTAAGGATCTTTTGGACAGAATAACAAGAACATAGAACCTACATAAGCATGGTGGATGGGTGAATGAAAAAAAAAAAAAAAGCCCATCTAGTCATTCTTAAGCCCATTAACTGATGAACCACTGTCCTATAAACTTATATATTTGGACATATGCAAGTATATCTTTTTGATCATATATTTTTCTTTTTCAAAATAGTAAAATAAGTATAATGGTGGGAGATAGACTATTATTAGAGTTGGAGGCTAGCCAGTCAGATCTGGAAGCAAACAGAACTAAATCCAAGGAATTAAAAAAAAAAAAAAAAAACTTCAAGGTTGATGCTTAAACACAACTAAGGGGTATTGAGAAGGGCCTCAAATTTGTTGGCAATAGGTCTAAAACAAAGATATCAAAGATAGATGGACTGAACAGAATCACTTGCTTTAAAAAATAGAGAATTACAAGAAGTTGCAAAGCTAGTACAGAGACAACCCACTATCCTTCACCCCAAACAATAGTATGATATCAATACTAGGAAACAAACTGGTAAACGTGTGGGTGTCACCTTACCTAATGTGGATTTGTGTAACTGCTACTACAAATACAGAACTATTCCATCACCACAAAGATCTCCCTCTTGCTATCCTTTGTAGTCAGAGCTTGCTTTAAAGAAAGATAACGAACGGTAAATAAAGAGTGAATTAAAAGCCTTGTCTGGGGAGCACACCCAGGGAGGTGGGTGTGAAGAAGGTGGAAGAAGACTTAATTGCCAATAAGCCAAAATTTCCAGTGTCAGGGAATCTTGGCTGGGGACCTCCCCCATCTGCTGGTGGCTCCCGTGAGAGGCAGAGCTCTTAAGCAGAAAGAGGTTTTAATTTCCTGCACCGTCGCCCCCAGATCTCCTGCAGAGCCTTCCTCATCTTCTACTCTGCGTCTGCCCCACTCCGGCCCAGACACTCCTCTCTGGCCCCTGCTCACTAAGAGACGAGTTGCGGTCCTCAAGCTCCTTAGTCCCTGTCAGTGACAGTGACTTGCTAATCTAACGAGTACCACCACGCACCCCACAGTCACCAGACCCCACCATTCCCTGTAAATGGAAGTGTTCCCACCACTCGGCCCTCGTCCACGGTGTCTTCTCATGGCCTCACAGAAATCATTCCAGGTTTGCATCCCAAGCTCCAGACAAGTTACCATAAGGTAACTCCATGGTACCCCAGAACTGGCCTGAACTCAACCCTACATGCCAACAAAAAGTGTCCCCCACCATGCTCCCTATTGTTGTGACTAGAATCATTACCCACTCAGTAATTTAATAGCTTTAAAAAATAAGTAATTTAAAGTAATTTTTAAAATGTAAGAGTTTAGAAGCCTCAGTAACTCAATTCCCACGTCCTTCACTCCAGTATCCAATAGATTGGGCTTTAGAGCACCTTTTGGCAGTTTCTTAGTTTTCTTTCCATTTCCCTCAGATCCTGATTATCTCTCAGATGGACCACTAAATCAATGATTTTATCCCTCCTCCACAGTGCCACGCAGCACTCTTTCCCTCAAACCTCCAAATGGAACAAACCACTCCCCTAATCAGACACCTACTCCACTTCTAATGGGAAACTCCTTTTGGCATTTAAAGGACTTCACTCCCCAGATATAGCGTGTGCCCTACAGCTAACTGCCTTTGCTTCTGTTGTGCTTTATCAGCCTGGAAGGCCCCAACCCCTTTTACCTGTTTAATAAAATCCTATGCATCCTTCAAGGTCACTTTTAAAGCCATCTTCTTAGTTGAGCCTTCTTTGATTTCTCAGATGGAATGAATCCTTCTTGGCATTCCCATGGCACTTCATTGTAACAATTATTTAAGTCTGCCTAGAAATATGATTCGTGCACATTTTTAACATTGTGGCCAGTGGCCACCTGAATCATTTTTGATATTGCAAAATACTAAAGACAGTTTTAAACTAGCATTTGAATTCCAGTCCCTTTACTGACTGTAAGATATTGCATCAATCAGCCTTTCAGCCTGATTTCTTCATCAGTAAAATGGGGATATAATGTCTGTCCAAAAGGGTTGCTGTAAGAACTAATGTAGACAAATTGCCAAGCACAATGTCCCTCACAGTCACTCAATTCACCACTCTATATCATACCTAATACTAAGGTGAAGCTTTATGAACATCAGGCTGTTAAAATGTTTCTTGGATAAAATGCATAATATTGATTGGAGAAAAGTATATCAAAAGAACCCAGAGGATTATAACTATAGCCACAAACTGGCTGAAAACTGACATCACTAAGGAAGTATTTTCAGAGAGAGAGAAAAAAAAGGAAGTAGAATGATCAACAAGGATTCCTGTCAGGGGAGGAGGGTAGTGTGTGTGTATGTGTGTGTGTGTGTGTGTGTGTGTAACTTGCTAATGAACACAAATAGTAGTAACACAATCAACTTTACCTTAGAGACATTTGTTCAAATTGCACTCACATTTTCAAATGTTCTCCCATCTATTTTGTCAAAATACTGACCAGTGGGGACACTCTCACTCAACTCTATTCATCCATTTCAGATTATATGCAACAGGAGCAAATACTTTTCACAGATGCTTTTCTCCATCACAAGGATAACTGGTTCACAGGCTTTGCTTTCCTTTTCCAGCAACTCAGGGTTTTGATCTAGCGCTCACTCTCCTGTGCCCTCTAGTGGAGCTGGTAAAAAGAACCATGGGATTGGTGAAACTCCAGTGATAAAGCATCTTTGTGCTGTAAAAATTCCCCCAACCTCCCAGACTAAGTATCAGTGAGCTACAAAAGAGGGTTGGGAAAATGCTCATAAACATGTGTAATGGGAGACAGACCTGCTAGCTACCATGCAGTCTTGCTTATTTTCCTCTATAAAATAAGCAACAAGTAGGAGAAAAGACATTGAGCCAAGAGTTTAATTTCCCCACAAATCCGAGAGAACCCTACTGTTTAATCATCTTACAAAGAATATTACATCATATTACAAAGAAACAAATTATGTGTGATAAATTTTTTTAACAGCAGAGTTATTGTATGGTAAAAATATCATAGATGAGAATTATAGGTTTGCATCTTTACAGAGCTTGATTGGATTAACGGAGGGAAATTAGAAAGTAATTTCTTTGAAGCAACTATTCCTTTAAATAAACAAGAACATTTAGGAGAAATTGCTTACCTATAACATCCATTTTAGGCAAGCAACAAATATGTATAGATCTGCGTCTCCAAGGTGATGGCATTATCTCTATGTAGTTGTTCACCATGGATATCCCCTTTAGAAAAACTAAAACTAAAGGGCATTGATCTGAAGAATGCAAAGGTCATTTTAAAAATACATAAGCTTAAAAAACCCAAATATCATAGAAGAGAAGCTTGGAGAGAAGGTTACATAATTTTGATTCCTTTAGAGTATCCATATGATGCAAGCCTCGGATGTACTGCTTTCCTGGCTGACACCTGAACTGTAGCCCCTGACACTCTGAGCCAGAACTACTCAGCGAAGCTTCTCCTGGGTTTCTGATTCACAGAACTGTGATGTAATGAACACTGTTTTACTGCATTTATCTTTTGGGTAATTTGTTACACAGCAATAGACAACTAATATAGTCTGAATCATTTAACCTGCCACTACTAGAATCTATTAAGTGTCTGTGTTCATTTAATCATAGTATTAGCTACTGTCTTCCTTGCACAGATGAGAAACCAATGTGGCAGGTGCTCAGCTAGCTATCAAAAAGCCACGCACAATCTGCTTTTCTCCCTTGCATTCCTCTAGCATAGAGGATCAAAAGCTAAAACATTTCCCTTCACAGGTTTCTTTGCACTTGGTTGTGGCCATCTGACAGTACAGACTAATGAGATATACGTAAAGTCTGTTGGGAGAGGACTTTTCTTGCTAAACAAAGGACAAAGGTTTAGGAGAAGCTTTCAGCCTTTTTCCCTGCAAGGAAAACACAGTTAGCAGTCATCTTGCTTTCAGCCTCACAGTAGCCATGAGGTTGAATGACACACTCCAACAGTGTAGAAAAGAAAAACAGGAGGGGCCTAGATCCACAGTGATTTCCTTGTGCAGATGCCCCTTCCTGGTCTGCCACCTTCAGAGTTCCTTTTACTTGAAACGAATAAAGCTTTTCCTTCTTCAAGCCATGGCTTAGCCAGGGTTTTTGTTGTTAGAAAAAGGGCACATTCCTAACTAATATATTGAGATAAAGAGAGGTAATTCAAACCCAGGTCTGCTGATTTTATGATTTAAGCTCAAATAGTAACACACCATCTTAATAAAAACAAAAACCAACTGGAAGTAAATTTTGATGCAAACACAACCAGGTATCCTGCAGACACAGGTAAGTCCTTAGACAGGCTGGGGAGTCAGAAAATGATGTCCTACTCCTTCACTTCATTGTCAGTTTTCTATTTCTTCACCTCCAGAAGCCACATCTTGACTTCTGCAGCTACCAGTTTACCAAAGCTATACTCATCAAAGATATCAGTTAGTACAAAATACAAGTTCTTTTGTAGCTTGTATGTGACTTAATCTCTCCACAGCACTTAATGTTTACTAGTTTCTCTTAAAATATCCTTTCTTCTAGGATTTCACTTTTTTTCCTTCCTCCTGATTGGCCTCTTTTCTCCCTTTTAATCTGGTCCTATCATCTTGCAGATGATAATTCATTCTTCACGTGTATACTAAAAACCCCATTGTATTGATTTTTTTTAATAAGAGGACTTTTTAACTCTGTGATACAAGAGAACCGGGTTGGATCCCTGGGTTGGGAAGATTCCCTGGAGAAGGGAATGGCAACCCACTCCAGCATTCTTGCCTGGAGAATCCCTGGCGGGCTACACTCCATGGGGTCACAAAGAGTTGGACACGACTTTTATTTTTCCACCTCTTTGTAAAATACACACACACATACATATACAAGTGTATGATGTACATTTTAGTTCTTGATGCTTTTTTATGGTTTCTAGTATGTCTGACCAATGTAGCTGTTGCATTAAAATGTATTACATAAATATAAACAGATCATATGAGAGAAAAGCCCTGTTTATCTCAGGGGCCACTATAAAATCAAAGAACCTTTCTAACTGCCTCCATTTGAATGTCATGGCTTCTAACTGACTGAGCTCTCAGTATGATTTCTGTGGCACCTCTATCTCTAGCCCATTCTCCCCTACCTTATATCTAAACATTTATCATTTACCTCAAGCCCCCAGATACACTAGACCTGTTCACTACCAAGTCTTATTCTGCTCCTCTGCATTGATGAGAGGTAATCCGATTAGACTCCTCTTTGCTCTAGACTTTTTCATTTCTCTTGTCCTTTCTCCTTCCCCGTGAGCTTTTATTTGTGCTCTTGACTCCACTTCTCTAGCCTGATCTTGGGCTCAGCTGCATCAATTTTTGGTATGGCTGCATCTTACATTGATTTAACTCACACAAAGGCAGCTCTATATAATGTCCGATTATGCTTTCTCATTGTGTTGCATCAATTGAAGTCACTTTCAGTCCATTGCTAGTTGAGCACTGTAAACTAGGACGGTAAACACAGTTCTCCCATAGTTAATCTACCTTACTATTAAGAGCTTGAAGTGCCATGAACAGAGAAGTGATCATGTTGCCATTCAACTCACCCCTGAGGAACTAAGTAGTGCTTGGTATCATCCAGCCAGATCACAAACTTAGAGGAAACAATTATGTGCTGTAAATGGGGCTGAGGCAGTCACAAGTCTAGTGATGAATCCCATTAACCATCAAGTGTCGGGCACAACCACCAGTGAATATCTTTGTGTTTTGGTTCTAGTGGTTAATACTATATTTTATTTGTTGTTGTTAACATGACCTCAACTACAAGTCAACAACAGGAATTTGACAGCAGTTAAAATCCTGGAGCTGTTACAGAAACCCTTCGGCCACATCTCCTTGAAAACTATTGCAACCTCCAAGCCTTTGGTGCTTTCAGTTAGCATCTAAGTCACAGAAATCAATAAATATCAAAATACATAAAACAGAAAAAAGGTTTGTGAACACAAACGGATTCCTAGCAGATAACTGATGGGTGAGCTACAGGATGGAGGAGCAGGGGCAACGACTCAATTCAAACAAGGTACAGCTCAAGCAATGTCACAAACCTCCATCCATAGTTCATCAGGCACTCTATCAGATCTAGTCCCTTAAATCTATTTCTCACTTCCACTGTATAATCATAAGGGATTTCATTTAGGTCATACCTGAATGGTCTAGTGGTTTTCCCCATTTTCTTCATTTTAAGTCTGAATTTGGCAATAAGGAATTCATGATCTGAGCCACAGTCAGCTCCTGGTCTTGTTTTTGCTGACTGTATAGAGCTTCTCCATCTTCGGCTGCAAAGAATATAATCAGTCTGATTTCGGTGTTGACCATCCAGTGATGTTCATGTGGAGAGTCTTCTCTTGTGTTGTTGGAAGAGGTGTTTGCTCTGACCAGTGCGTTCTCTTGGCAAAACTCTTATTAGCCTTTGCCCTGCTTCATTCTGTACTCCAAGGCCAAGTTTTCCTCTTACTCCAGCTATTTCTTGACTTCCTACTTTTGCATTCCAGTCCCCTATAATGAAAAGGACACCTTTTTGGGGTGTTAGTTCTAGAAGGTCTTCTAGGTCTTCATAGAACCGTTCAACTTCAGCTTCTTCAGCGTTACTGTCTGGGGCATAGACTTGGATTACTGTGATATTGAATGGTTTGCCTTGGAAACAAACAGAAATCATTCTGTCGTTTTTGAGATTGCAGACCACCTGACCTGCCTCTTGAGAAACCTGGATGCAGGTCAGGAAGCAACAGTTAGAACTGGACATGGAACAACAGACTGGTTCCAAATAGGAAGAGGAGTACATCAAGGCTGTCTATTGTCACCCTGTTTATTTCACTTATATGCAGAGTACATCATGAGAAACACTGGGCTGGATGAAGCACAAGCTGGAATCAAGATTGCTGGGAGAAATATCAATAATCTCAGATATGCAGATGACAGCACCCTTATGGCAGAAAGTGAAGAAGAACTAAAGAACCTCTTGATGAAAGTGAAAGAGGAGAGTGAAAAAGTTGGCTTAAAGCTCAACATTCAGAAAGCTAAGATCATGGCATCTGCTCCCATCATTTCATGGCAAATAGATGGGGAAATAGTGGAAACAGTGGCTGACTTTATTTGGGGGGGGGGGAGGGCTCCAAAATCACTGCAGATGGTGACTGCAGCCATGAAATTAAAAGATGCTTATTCCTTGGAAGGAAAGTTATGACCAAGCTAGACAGCATATTAAAAAACAGAGACATTACTTTGTCAACAAAGCTCCATCTAGTCAAGGCTATGCTTTTTCCAGTAGTCATGTATGGATGTAAGAGTTGGACTGTGAAGAAAGCTGAGTGCCAAAGAATTGATGCTTTTGAACTGTGGTGTTGAAGAAGACTCTTGAGAGTCCCTTGGACTGCAAGGAGATCCAACCAGTCCATCCTAAAGGAAATCAGTCCTGGGTGTTCATTGGAAGGACTGATGTTGAAGCTGAAACTCCAATATTTTGACCACCTGATGCGAAGAGCTTACTCATGTGCAAAGACCCTGATGTTGGGAAAGACTGAAGGCAGGAGGGGAAGAGGACAACAGAGGATGAGATGGTTAGATAGCATCACCAACTCAATGGACATGAGTTTGGGTAAACTCCGGGAGTTGGTGATGGACAGGGAGGCCTGGCGTGCAGTGGTTCATGAGGTCGCAAAGAGCTGGATGGGCTGAGAGACTGAACTGACAGCTTAATCAAAATAAACATTATCCTAAAGCACTTCATCATCATTATCTTCACTACCTCCACCATAGTTAAGCCTCAGGTAGGAGGAAATAACAGGGAGGAAATACAGCCCCGCCCTTCAACAGAAAACTGGATTAAGGATTTACTGAGCATGACCCCACCCATCAGAACAAGACCCAGTTTCCCCCTCAGTCTGTCTCTCCCATCAGGAAGCTTCCATAAGCCTCTTATCCTCTATTAGAGGGCAGACAGACTGAAAACCACAATCACAGAAAACTAACCAATTGGAAAACATGGACCACAGCCTTGTCTAACTCAATAAAACTATGAGCCATGATGTGTAGGGCCACCCAAGATGGGACAGGTCATGGTGGAGAGTTCTGACAAAACGTGGTCCACTGGAGAAGCGAATGGCAAACCACTTCAGTATTCTTGCCTTGAGAACCCCATGAACAATATGAAAAGGCAAAAAGATAGGACACTAAAAGATGAAGCCCCCAGGTCGGTAGGTGACCAATATGTTACTAGAGATCAGTGGACTCCACAAAGAGTGAAGAGAGAGCCAAACCACAACACCCAGTTGTGGACATGACAGGTGATGGAAGTAAAGTCTGATGCTGTAAAAAGCAATATTGCATAGGAACCTGGAATCTCAGGTCCATGAATCAAGGCAAATTGGAAGTGGTCAAACAAGAGATAGAGTGAACATTGATATTTTAGGAATCAGCAAACTAAAATGGACTAGCTAGGTGAATTTAACTCAGATGACCATTATATCTACTACTGCAGGCAAGAATCCCTTAGAAGAAATGGAATATCCATCATAGTCAACAGAACAGTCTGAAACGCAGTACTTGGATGCAATCTCAAAAATGACAGAATGATCACTGTTTCCAAGGCAAACCATTCAATATCACAGTAATCCAAGTCTATGCCTCGACCAGTAATGCTGAAGAAGCTGAGGTTGAACGGTTCTATGAAGACCTACAAGACTTTCTAGAAAACCCCCAAAAGATGTCCTTTTCATTCATTATAGGGGACTGGAATGCAAAAGTAGGAAGTCAAGAAATAGCTGGAATAACAGGAAAATTTGGCCTTGGAGTACAGAATGAAGCAGGACAAGGGCTAATAGAGTTCTGCCTAGACAACGCACTGGTCATAGCAAATACCTCTTCCAACAACACAAGAGAAGACTCTACACGTGGACATCACCAG
This sequence comes from Odocoileus virginianus, assembly GCF_023699985.2. Taxonomy (NCBI): domain Eukaryota; kingdom Metazoa; phylum Chordata; class Mammalia; order Artiodactyla; family Cervidae; genus Odocoileus; species Odocoileus virginianus. The sequence continues at coordinate 19,894,104 of NC_069686.1, forward strand.
GTGGTCGACACCGAAATCAGACTGATTGTATTCTTTGCAGCCAAAGATGGAGAAGTTCTATACAGTCAGCAAAAACAAGACTGGGAGCTGACTGTGGCTCAGATCATGAACTCCTTATTGCCAAATTCAGACTTAAATTGAAGAAAATGGGGAAAACCACTAGACCATTCAGGTATGACCTAAATCAAACCCCTTATGATTATATAGTGGAAGTGACAAATAAATTCAAGGGATTGGGTCTGATAGACAGAGTGCCTGAAGAACTATGGATGGAGGTTCATGATCCTGTACAGCAGGCAGGGATCAAGACCATCCGCCGCCGCCCCCCCCCCACCCCACATGCAAAAAGGCAAAATGGCTGTCTGAGGAGGGCTTACAAATAGCCGAGAAAAGAATAGAAGCCAAAAGCAAAGGAGAAAAGGAAAGATATACCCATTTGAATGCAGTTCCAAAGAATAGCAAAGAAAGGTAAGAAAGCCTTCCTCAAAACCAGAATTGAAAGAGACACATGTACCCCAGTGTTCACAGCAGCACTGTTTATCATAGCCAGGACAAGGAAGCAACCTAGATGCCCGTCAGCAGACGAATGGATAAGAAAGCTGTGGTACATATACACCATGGAATATTACTCAGCCATTAAAAAGAATACATTTCAATCAGTTCTAACGAGGTGGATGAAAACTGAAGCCTATTATACAGAGTGAAGTAAGCCAGAAAGAAAAACACCAACACAGTATACTAACACATATATATGGAATTTAGAAAGATGGTAATGATAACCCTATATGTGAGACAGCAAAAGAGACAGATGTATAGAACAGTCTTTTGGACTCTGTGGGAGAAGGCGAGGGTGGGATGATCTGAGAGAATAGCAATGAAACATGTATGTTATCATATATGAAACAGATCGCCCATCCAGGTTTGATACATGAGACAAGGTGCTCAGGGCTGGTGCAGTGGGATGACCCTGAGGGAGGGGATGGGGAGGGAGGTGGGAAGGGGATTCAGGATGGGGAACACATGTACACCCATGGCTGATTCCATATCAATGTATGGCAAAAACCATACGTTGGTATTTACAATACTGTAAAGTAAATAGCCTCCAACAAAAATAAATAAATTAAAAAAAAAAAACTTTCCTCAGTGATCAACGTAAAGAAATAGAGGAAAACAGCAGATTAGGAAAGACTAGAGATCTCTTCAAGAACCTTAGAGATACCAAGGGAACATTTCATGCAAAGATGGGCACAATAAAGGACAGAAAGAGTACGGACCTAACAGAAGCAAAAGACATTAAGAAGAGGTGGCAAGAAAGAAGAACTATACAAAAAAGTACACAGAAGAACTATACAAAAAAGATCTTCATGACCCAGATAATCACGATGGTGTGATCACTCACCTAGAGCCAGAAATCCTGGAATGTGAAGTCAAGTAGGCCTTAAGAAGAATCACTACAAACAAAGCTAGTGGATGTGATGACATTTCAGCTGAGCTATTTCAAATCCTAAAAGATGATGCTGTGAAAATGCTGTACTCAATATGCCAGCAAATTTGGAAAATGCAGCAGTGGCCACAGGATTGGAAAAGGTCTGTTTTCACTCCAATCCCTAAGAAAAGCAATGCCAAAGAATGCTCAAACTACCGCACAATTGCACTCATCTCACACGCTAGGAAAGTAATGCTCTTCTTCAAGCCAGGCTTCAGCAAGACGTGAACCGTGAACTTCCAGATGTTCAAGCTGGTTTTAGAAAAGGCAGAGGAACCAGAGATCACATTGCCAACATGTTGGATCATCGAAAAAGCAACAGTGTTCCAGTAAAACATCTATTTCTGCTTTATTGACTATGCCAAAGCCTTTGAATGTGTAGATCACAACAAACTGTGGAAAATTAATTCTTAAAGAGATGGGAATACCAGACCACCTGACCTGCCTGAGAAATCTGTATGCAGGTCAAGAAACAACAGTTAGAACTGGACATGGAACAACAGACTGGTTCCAAATAGGGAAAGGAGTACATCAAGGCTGTCTATTGTCACCCTGCTTATTTAACTTATCTGCAGAGAATATCTTAAGAAATGCTGGACTGGATGAAGCACAAGCTGGAATCAAGATTGCTGGGAGAAATATCAATAACCTCAGGTATGCAAATGACACCTCCTTTATGGCAGAAAGAGAAAAACTAAAAAGCCTCTTGATGAAAGTGAAAGAGGAGAGTGAAAAAGTTGGCTTAAACTCAACATTCAGAAAGCTAAGATCATGGCATCTGCTCCCATCACTTTATGGCAAATAGATGGGGAAATAGTGCAAACAGCGAGAGACTTTATTTTGGGGGGCTCCAAAATCACTGCAGATGGTGACTGCAGCCATGAAATTAAAAGACGCTTACTCACAGGAAGAACAGTTATGACCAACCTAGAACGTATATTAAAAAGCAGAGACATTACTTTGCCAACAAAAGTCCATCTAGTCAAAGCTATGGTTTTTCCAGTAGTCATGTATGGATGTGAGAGTTGGACTATAAAGAAAGCTGAGCACTGAAGAATTGATGCTTTTGAACTGTGGTGTTATAGAGGACTCTTGATAGTCCCTTGGACTGCAAGCAGATCCAACCAGTCCATCCTAAAGGAGATCAGTCCTAAGCATTCATTGGAAGGACTGATGTTGAAGCTGAAACTCCAGTATTTTGGCCACCTGATGCGAAGAACTGACTCAATGGAAAAGACCCTGATGCTGGGAAAGATTAAAGGCAGGAGGAGAAGGGGACGACAGAGGAAGAGATGGCTGGATGGCATCACTAACTCAAGGACATGAGTTTGAGTAACTCCAGGAGTTGGTGATGGACAGGGAGGCCTGGCATGTTGCAGTCAATGGGATCACAAATGTCGGACATGACTGAGTGACTCAACTAAACTAAAGCACTTTAGATTCCTAAAGTCTAGTTGGGGATGTTCAGGGAGCAACAGGGACCACAGCAGTGTTCTTTAGATGTGCACATCCATTTGCTTCTCCAAAAATCCATTTCCTCTCCTTTCACCCATTTCCTGCTTCTAAACAAACATACAGCACTTAGCAAAGGCTTTATGTTAGTTAGGAGACAAAGAAGGAACGGGAACTAGCTCTGTAAATAAAAGGTTAATGGAAAAGCAAACCCTTTATATTAACTCCACCTTACCGCAACTATTAGCTATGTTATGCTTTGATCTTTTCATTTATGCTCACTCACATATATTATGGCCAATATCTTTGAAAAAATAAAAACATGTAAGAATAAGCATGTTAAGGACCTTTCACAAACCAAGTGACAGTAGGCTTTTATTAACATATCTTACAATGTTGATTATCCTAGTTTTGTAATTTCTGCTTAATTATAAAGATTGATTTAGCTTCTACAGTAATGTACTGTATTTAAATGATGATTCATACAAGATATCACACCAGGACATTTTTTTGAATAATATACACACATCACTCTAACTTGGACCTGTTATTTTTAAAAGTGGGTTTATAAATGGGACTTATAAAAGTTATGGGGGAAAAATTAAAGTTCTAGTTTAGCAGCATGCATGTATGTAATTCAAGTACAATTTTCAACCAAGTGCTTTTTAAAATTTTACTGGTGACTAATTCACCAATATCAAAATAAACACTATCAAATACCCAAATTTTAATGTTAAGGCTAATATTTTCACTTCACATCCATATGCACAACCATAAAACATTCCATTTTAAATATGCAGTAATCAAAGTCTGAATACATTATACCATGTATATATAGCATCAGAGTTTCAAACTGTAGAATTACCCAAGTTCATGAATCCTGTAACAGTATTTACTAGAGATGTAAATTAGCATTTTGTTCTTCAACCACACTTACAAATGGTCTGGTATCCATAATGACCAATGCAAAAAGTAAGACAGGCTGAACTTATGATACAGTATTTTAAAAAGTAGCAATGTGTTGGAAAGGACAGCTACTTAATTAAACAGAATCATTCTAGTCTTTCAGAAAGTTACCTTAATATCTTGGAAATGTATATAAAAATAGCAAGCTATTTCCATGTGTTTTATTGTAGGTCCATAGGTAATCTTTTGATTTTTTGAACATATTTGAATATTTACTGTTCTGTTCTATTTTAATGCAAGGCCATCATTTAAAGTCCATTTTTATATCCTGTAGTATCATGTCATTCAACAATTTTTAGAACACAGATCTGTGATTTTATTTTACCATTAGATGTTTTTCAGTTTATTTTTACACATAAAAATGTAATTTTATATAACAAGCCATGGAAGTCCAAAGTACCAGGAATTGCTTGATAGCACTATATATATTAAATAATCATCAAATTATTGAATCATTTGGAAGAAAAATCGTGGCAGCAATATATAACATGCTTTTCTGTAATCTTCCTTCTGTAAGTACAGAGTGGGTTTTAGCTCAATCATTTCCATTCTTACTGACTTAAAAACCCTACAAACATAAACCGCTTTTCACAGCAGCTTCAAACAAGAATGCAGGTGTACAGTTCACTCACGAGGATCATCACCACTGAGCCGTTTTTTTTTCCCTTTTAGGAATCCAAGCAGAAATAACAATGATTACACTGCACAAATACAATACAGATGAACCTCTTGAGCTGATAAGGAAAGTTCCAAAACTATGCTCCATTTGTGGGGAAATCGGAGCTTTTTTCCAATCCCATCATTTAAACAAAAACTTGATTGGTAATAAAAGGTGGGCATGCACAGAATCAAAATCTGCCATGTGTATGTTCTTAAAACTTCTGATTTTATAATAAAATCTATTTGCTATTATCTCAAGTAAGTTATCCAAGTGAAATGGCAAATTTTGATTTTTAGGGACTCCCCCAACCACACAAATGCCCCCCTAAAAGTACTGTATTATATTAACAGCAGCTATCTACTTATTTTACAACTATTTCAGTTATTTACCTGGGGAGAATATTTATGAAATTCCTGAGAATGAATTAAGTTTTCAGCAAAGCCTTAAACTTTTAACAGGTTCCTCACAATAAGAAAAAATTGTAAAGTTCTACTATTAGACCAACTTTTACTATACAATATTTCACATAAATCATGTTTTACATTTTTTTCTAATTACATACAGCAAAAATCTCAAATCAACACAAGAATGGCAGAGGGAAAGGATGCATTATGTTTAGCAGATGCAAATTAAAACACAGATATAAAGAAGCAGTAAAACCTTAAATAAATCACATCCACTCTAAATATCAATGAAAAGCAGATATGCACTGTTGGGAGAATCATTTTAAAATGATTTTGTCAACAAGTTGTGCTTCTTATTAATTGTGGACTTAAACAAAAAAGGACCACTAAAGAATGGTTTAACTTGTTACTTGTTATGCTCTCCAGATACTTCAAAAAAAAAAAAATTATTATACCATTAATGTGATTACCAAGCACCTAATTTTGGAAAGGCTTTAAAATGTATGTTTTCTTTTTTTCCCTCAGCAAAAGCGTTAATCCCCCAAATTAAGTTAAAGCTTATTGTTGATAAATTCTTAATGAAAATGATATAATGAAATGCCAAGGTGGTAAGTCACAGCCCATTGTAATGTGGACCCCATCTTTTATTGATGTGATCAAAAGTATGAGAAATCCACTGTTGTTCAAGAACTTTGTATCTTTCTTTACAAATGTAGAGAGGCTTGCCTCGCCTAAAATGAAAGAAAAAAAAAAGCATTAAAATAATATAATACAATGAAGCTTTCACACATGTTTTAAAAAATAGATTCTCTATGGCAAAAATCTCACCTAGGAAATTGGTTTATTTCACATTTCCTTAACATTGTAATGGGGAAAATATCCCCCCACATAGAAACAACTCTAAATTAATGACTGCCAGAATTTCTTAATATAAAGAGTAATTACTATTATCAACACAATTACAAAGCCAGGAATGGCACATTATTCTTACTGGCCAAAGTTGAATAAAACACGAGGATATATCCATGAACATCTAACCTAAGATCTCGGTCTTCCTCTCCATGAGCATCCAAATACACAGAACCCCAGAGGCAGAAGCGGTGGCCTCGAATGATGATAATCACTGATGCATTGATCAAAAGGAAAATCCCTGTTCCAGCACCACAGTTCTGAGAATGCTAAAAAATAAAAAAATGTGAATGGACTTCATAATCAAATGGACTTCACAAGAAAAGAAAATGAATAATGCCTTGTCTTCTTAATTAATAGAAACATTTAAATTTTTTAAAATAAGATTTCATCTAAATTAAACTTATAGTTTCATTCTTAATCCTTTACTAACAATACATTAGGAAGAATTTGGATAAGGATTATCTAGGAACTCAATTAAGAGCTAACCTAAAACTAATTCATTGAGTCTAGTGTCTATAACAGCATATCTAACGGTTGTTCCACCGCATAACATCTAAGCATATATTCCATTAAAGGGCAAGAGAGGGGAGTAGGGAGAGGAACTGCAGCTGCGCTTACGAAAGGTTTTACCCATAAAAAACCTTAGGTGGGTGGTGGTGGTGGTGTTTTGTTTTTACCCTTCTACAGGATGTAAAACAACAACAAAATCAAGATCCTTATATGTATCATGTATTTAACTCAAATAATAGTTAAATTTGAAGTTGGTTTGACCATATTTTTGTATGTAATACACACTGCATTGTATGTAATACACACCACATTTCCATGTGATATGAGATTTGAGCTTCCATAAATTTTATACTCTTTACTCTTGCTTACCAATACACATTCACAGTAACTTTGTTGCTTGCAGCAAAGTCCTTTCAGGCATACAAAAGTACCACAAACAAGGCAAACAGCAGGGTCTTTAGGAACCTTGGTGCAGACACTACAGGTTTTTCTGTGGTAGTACTGGAAAATGGTGTTATAATTTTCAGGCAACTGTAGAAGGTGTGGCAATTTCCATTTTGACTCTTGGATAAGCAATGCCTAAAACATTATTCAAAAATATTCATTAGTCCTATGTATTTAAGTTACTTATACAAAATATTTTTTAAAGGCTGTTTTCTTTTTTAAAGAAAATCTGTCTCCAAGAATGTGGCTTTTTTTTAATTAACACTCTTGCCATTTCCATTTTACAAAAGACTAAAATAGTCCTTCAACAATTACCATTCTCTATTTTAATATATTCTATTTTAATTTAAGTCCCTTTGTGGCACCAGTGGTAAAGAACCCGCCTGCCAATGCAGGAGACATAAAGAGACTCGGGTTTGATCCCTGGGTTGGAAAGATCCCCTGGAGAAGAGAAGTGAATGGCTATCTACTCCAGTATTCTTGCCTGGAGAATCCCATGGATAGAGGAACCTGGCGGGCTACAGTCCATGGGTCGCAAACACTCAGACACAACTGAACAACTAACACTTTCATGCTTTTTCAATTACTACATGATGTAAATTTTAGATTAAGCACCCTAGAACATTTAAATTTCTTATTATTTTAAAAGAAAAATATGAAATATAACTAAGGATGCAAGGAAAATATATGCAGATGTATTTGTTTTTAAATATTCTTGATGTGTAATTTTAAACAGTTACACATCTTTCAAAACTAAGTTTTGAACCTTTCTTAGATACAAAAAAGGACACTTGGTGGCTCAAATGGTAAAGAATCCGCCTGCAGTGCAGGAGACCTGAGTGTGATCAAACAATTCACTGGCTTTTTCTTTTGGGGAAGATCATGGTTATAATTTAATTTCTATTTCAGTACTTTATTATCTGGAGTTTCCTTTCTAGAAGATGAAAAATCTTACACCTCAAGCTGTTAAGAGCTTTTATATCTGTCAGTGCTAGGGCTACAATTCTTTTCATAAATTTTGTCAGGAAGTATGAAAAAAAATAACAAATCAGTTAAATTTCCCTAAAGGGTATTTTGTTCATTTTTTTGTAGTTATATAAAAATACTGGAAATAGCATTTATGTTTTTTCTAAATGCTACTTCCTTAACACTTAAAACAGATACAATGTAGTATGAATCTATACTTTAAGAAACTATAGAGGTTGGCAATTCACCTGGTGATCTTCTCACGGTACTGACAGCCATAATACATCTTATACACATATCCAGCTTGGTGTTTATCAGTAAGTTCATGGATAAAGTGGCCATGGAAGCAAGGATAAGGACAATATATGTGCTTACAATATGCTATCTGCCTTACACAGTGCCCAACTCTTGACTCCAAAGACTGCATATTCTGTAATGAGTTGATTAAATATGGAACCCTTCCATCAGTGGAAAGAACAGCAATTTGTCCTCACTGACCTTGATACTTACCTAAATTAGGTTGTAAATTGCCCAGCAGCATACACCACATGGTCTAGTTTAATCAAAGAATTTTCTTCATACAGAAAGAGTAAGGCAAGAAGTGGATGTCTATGAATTAATTGATCTTAACTGGTAGTCAATCATCTGAAAAACTCATTGGTCTTTTAAATAATCAACTACTTTGCTGATGAATTTTTAGATGATACCATCTAAAAGAAAACACCTATAGAATGAGGTATATGGTCCTACAGAATGAGGTATATGAGCTAAACAAGCACCAGTACACAGGGTGATTGCTCCCTTATAGATGGAATGCACAAATTTGGGAACCAGGGGGTGACATCTCTCATAATTAGACCTAAGATTTTGGTGTTTAATTTCTGTTTCCCTGATATTCTGGATTCTTCTGTGGTTTTAGTACTATCATAAGGAAGCCGTGTACTATCCTCCATCAAGGGACATCTTAACAGTTCTACTGAATTAAAAACTAAATGTCTTTGACCATTCTAGGTTCCCTAGACCATTGGGAAGTATGAATTAAGTATTCTCTTACTTATTAGCATGTCACCACTATAGCAAGTGAGTGTTACTCTTTTTACATACCTTTCCTTGTTCAGCATGTCTTTCAGTAAATGAATTTATCTCAAAACACCACTGAGATATAATATCAAATGCTGGAACTGGCCAATCCAGACAGGAGGCACTGATGAATGGATGTTCTGTTTGGTAGAATGTTGGCAGAAGTCCCAGACAGCTGGAAAGAACTGAAAATTCTTCTTCTTCCTTTTAGATATAAAACAGAAAATTCTAAAGACATTTCTCATGAACATTTCCCACTACAGACACTTTAAGTGTCATTCTCATCAATTACTTTTGGATAGTATGAAAACTTTCTTAACTGATTCAACTAAATAAAGTAAAGGGAGTAAGAGGAGCAAAGAAAGAAAAAGGTTCCAAGATGTTATATCCAATATTCCCATAATATTTCTCTTTGAAATTTAACTCCTAAGTACCATAGCATCTGCTTCATTTATACATTTACATATTTTAAAAATAGCACTGTCAGTTATCTATAGACTATCTGATAGTCTATAGAATCTAGCTCCACTAGGAAGTCAAATGTTAATATGGAGCAAAAGGACAGTGACTTTTGGTTAAAAAGACATAGACTGTCAGTGCGGATAAAGAAGAATAGGGAAAACATGGAATTCACAATAGTAAATAGTGTAAACTGCAGTAAACTGTGGTCTCTGAAGGGATTTGCAGTCACGTCTCGGGCCCCCTGGTCAGTCATGCTCTTTCACATAGTTGTATTCCTAGCCCTGGTGCCTTTATTCCTAGGTTTCTTTATCTGAGGCCTTGGGCAGGGGACACCTTGACATTTCTGCCAAGGCCACCGTATGAAGGGAAAAAGGTGAAACCTTGAAGAAACGTTTTGCCATTCTGACTCAGTACCCAGCACTTTTCCACTCCTGTCCCAACCCCCTCACCCCCTCTCCACCTCAGAGTTCATAATACTAAAACAGCCTTCTGTTTGAGACTCCCTTAATATCTGTGCTGATCCATTATGACCCTCAACTGGTACACCACTTCATTCTATGAGGTGATGAAATGAGGAATCAGCATTTTCCCTGGTTTTAGCCTCTTGCTTATACTATCATGGTAAGTGATTTAAAGGCTTAACTCTTTCATCTGTGGCTTGCAGCTTTAATCAGCCAGTCCAGTACCTAGCAACTCAGTTCTCTGTCTCCCAGCTTAGCTGAGCTCCTAACATTTACATGTATCCATCTTATTGATCTTTGCAAAGAACCAGATTTTTAACTTATTGATGGTATACAGCCATTATCACCCTGAATGCACCCCATCTTGTCTGAACTCATTGATTTTCTCTACTGTTTCACTACTATGTCATTGATTTCTGCTCTGATTTTTTTAATTTTTTTAAACTTGCTTTGGATTTAATTTGCTCTATTTCTTTTTTCATAAAGTAAAAATTTAGATAAATGATTTTAGACCTTTCTTCTTTTCAAATATAAGCATTTGAAGCTGTATTTCTCCAAGAAATATTTTAGTGGCATTTCACATTTTTGCTATGCTGTATTTTCATTTTCACTCAGTTTAAATGTTCTCTGGGTCATATGGCAGTTCTATTTCCAGCTTTTTAAGAAATCTCCACACTGTTTTCCATAGTGGCTGTACTAATTTGCATTCCCACCAACAGTGTAAGAGGGTTCCCTTTTCTCCACACCCTCTCCAGCATTTATTGCTTGTAGACTTTTGGATAGCAGCCATCCTGACTGGCGTGTAATGGTACCTCATTGTGGTTTTGATTTGCATTTCTCTGATAATGAGTGATGTTGAGCATCTTTTCATGTGTTTTTTTGCCATCTGTATGTCTTCCTTGGAGAAATGTCTGTTTAGTTCTTTGGCCCATTTTTTGCATGACCCAGCAATCCCACTCTGGGCATACACACCAAGGAAACCAGATCCGAAAGAGACACGTGCACCCCAATGTTCATCGCAGCGCTGTTTATAATAGCCAGGACATGGAAGCAACCTAGATGCCCATCAGCAGACGAATGGATGAGGAAACTGTGGTACATATACACCATGGAATATTACTCAGTCATTAAAAAGAATTCATTTGAATCAGTTCTAATGAGATGGATGAAACTGGAGCCCATTATACAGAGCGAAGTAAGCCAGAAAGATAAAGACCACTACAGTATACTAACACATATATATGGAATTTAGAAAGATGGTAACAATAACCCTATATGCAAAACAGAAAAAGAGACCCAGATGTATAGAACAGACTTGTGGACTCTGTGGGAGAAGGCGAGGGTGGGATGTTTCAAGAGAACAGCATCGAAACATGTATATTATCTAGGGTGAAAACAGATCACCAGCCCAGGTTGGATGCATGAGACAAGTGCTCGGGCCTGGTGCACTGGGAAGACCCAGAGGGATCGGGTGGAGAGGGAGGTGGGAGGGGGGACCAGGATGGGGAATACATGTAAATCCATGGCTAATTCATTTCAATGTATGACAAAAACCACTGCAATGTTGTAAAGTAATTAGCCTCCAACTAATAAAAATAAATGAAAAAAAAAATGTTCTCTGGTTTCCATGTGATTTCTACTTTGATACTTAAGTTATTTAGAAGTATACTACTTAATTTTCACATACTTGGAGATTTGTGTATTTCTTTCTGTTATTGATTTTCTAATTTAATTCTGTGTAGTAAGAAAATTGTTTTGTGATTTCAACTCTTTTAAATTTATTGTTACTTGCTTCATGGCTTGGCATATGGTATATTCTACTGAATGGGCAACGTGCATTTTTAACAATATGCATTTTGTTATTACTGTCTGGTGAAGTATCCTATAGATGTCAGTTATATCAAGTTGAATAATAGTATGGTTCAAGTCTCATTTATCCCAGTTGATTTTCTGTCTATTTGTTACTGATTACTAAGAAAGAACACTGAAGTTTGCAGCTATAATTGTGGATTATCTATTTCTTCTTTCAATCCTGTCAATTTTTATGTAATTTGGGGTTCTGTTGTTTCATGCATATATATTTATAACTGTTATATCTTCCTGCCCTATTGATTAAAAAAAAACAATGAATTCAAACTATTTAATGGAATGGTCAATTATTTAAGAGAGAAGGAATAATCAACGGCTTAATTCTGATATACTGCATGCAGGCTTCAAAGACCATAAATATGGTAAGTGACTTAACTCTCACAGAAAATTCCCTGAAAATGAATGACAAATAATGACAGGGTCATAATCCTATAAACAAAGCTTGATTTACTTACCTTCTGGTTTCCTACTTTCTTTTGCACTTTCTTGCCTGCTCACACTGACCCACAGTTTTATAAAATAAATTAAATCAGTGATCATTCATTCAAGTTTTAACTGGCTACAAACTGAGTATTTTTAAATTCTAAAATTATATAAATGCCATCAGATCTTAAAACAACCAGCTTGTTGGTCAACATAATACCCTTTAAAAAGGATACTAAAAGCCAGTGATGATTAGTGATAAATATATCAATATGAAAAATATATCAATATGAATACTATCTTTTGTTCATGTACTAGGGATTTATTATCACAGATCTAATAATAAACTCCTCTAACATAAAATCTTAGTAATATTACCATAAAAATGGGTGGATATTAACAAATAAACAAGTAACGATAATAGTAAATATTCTAAATATTTACTTCTTTGCGTTGGAGTAACATATTCTTGTATGGGGGATTTCCCTGGTGGCTTAGATAGTACAGAATCTGCCTGCAATGCAAGAGACCCGGGTTTGATCCCTGAGTGGGGAAGGTCCCCTGGAAAAGGGAATGGTTACCCACTATAGTATTCTTGACTGGAGAATTCCATGGACAGAGGAGCCTGGCAGACTACAGTTCACGAGGTCACAAAGAGTCAGACACGACTGAACAACCTAATGCTTTCACCTTCATCTTTGTATGGCAGTTCTGGATATTGATATAAGCATAATACTGTATCAGTATATTTTTAAAAATTAATTATTTGTTTATAAAAAAGGTTCCCTACTCTCTACCCAAACTTATACCTGGCAGCTAGGTAAATCTTCCCCAAAAAGGTGGTGCTGAAGAAGGCTGGTGATTCTGAGAAAAGGTAAGCAGAAGTCCTGTAAGTATTTTTCCATGGATTCAGGAGACCAAGCAACAGGGATAATCTAAAGTTAAAAAAGAAAATCAGATAAATTCATTCTATTAATGTAATAGACAGAGCTTAAAAAGTCATATTCATAATGTCAAGAAAATCTAAATTTTTAAATAACCACTACATCTGGTCTTAGAGAGAGCGTACCGTTGCACACTCCTGAGTTCCTTCTTCATGGTATAACTTTCCTTTAGACAGTTCACTTATCACAAAGCTCAATAACACTTCATAAGACTTTTCTGCATCACAAGTATTCTGGAAAAATTAAAAAGTAATTTCATTAGTTGCTGAAAATTACAAAAACATTTACACTGGAAAGAATACTTTTTAATGACTGTAATCATGACTATATTACTTTTCAAGCATGTAAAGTTCACTTTCTCAAAATCTGTGTAAAACTGCACACCTCTGGACTCCCAATGAAATCAGGTAGGGGATTAAAGCTATTCCAATACTTCCTTGGAATACAAGTTACATAATATATGTGTAAATGAACATATCTAAGTCCTATCTTTTGTTCCAGTAATTCTCACTCCTGGAAATTCTTTCCTAAGGAAATAATCTCAAAAGAAAACAATAACTTTATGCCCATGACAATCACCAAAGCATTGTAACAGTGGAAAATTAGAAATGACCAACAAAAGGAAGCAGTTACCTAAATGATGACATATCAGACTATTTTATAGGCAGCAAATATAACAAATTTGAGCTACATAAAAAAGTGTTTATGGTGTGATATGAAAAAAGCTAACAAAAATATATACACAATCATTATAATGATACAAATCATATATGCACGAAATATAATATGGACCGCAAATATTTTTCTTTTACAAGTTCTCTCAAATTCCTCGAAGAGAACTTGTTAAAACAATTTAATATAAAAATAAACAGGACCATATGCTTATTACAAAATTACAGATAACATTAAATAACAGTCTACAAATTCAATAGACTTAACAACTATACTTTTTATAAGAAAGGAAAAATAATGGCTATTAATAAATTTAAATTTATTTCAATAAAGCTTTTCACAAAAAGAAATGTACTTTTTACATTTACTGAAGTACTAAAAGGTGTTGCAAATTACTGTAAAGTATAAATTACAATAAAAGTAATAACTTGGTTGTGATGTTGTTTACTCTGTTCATTAACTACACTTTTAAGATAGTAAAATACAAGAACTGAGCAAGCACTGTGGGATATAAGTTTATCCTGGATTTTTAAGGCACTGATAGGACCACAGAATTTATCATTTGACGATACATCCTTTCTTACATGTTACTGTGCTCTCTTCAACTAGACTGTAAATTCCAAAATGTCAGAAACTATGCTTTATATCTTCTATGTCTCCTTTTACATAACAAAAATCTGAGTAATAAACACTTGCTGGCTAAGTGATAGGATTTATTTTGGCAGTGGAGGTTTTTACCTTGCAACTTGACTGGATGTCTCTCTTTTTATAATCAGTTATTTGCGTTATCTTTAATTACCCCTCTGCTTTCTGCCATATTGCAGCCACGTAGTATTATCATGTTTTGATAAACTATAAAAGTCTCTGACACAGCAACTGCTATCCTGGTATCATGTGACCCACTTCACCCTTACCTAATTAATCAACAGGATTATTGATCACTTGCCAAATATGTGATTTGTAGTTTACATATAATTTGCAAGAATCCATATCCCACTGGATATCAAAACAGCAACATATTATATTATGTTTTCAGAATTAATTTAATAAGAGTAGCTCTTGAATAAGCAACTCAAAAGAAAATATTACCACAATTTTGCATTTTGTTAATCAATGTGACATATTTAAAGTTGTAAATATATATAAGACAGCCTAAAAGTCTAAAAGCCTAATTCAAAACACACTCCTTTGAGTAAAAGATTTATAGAGCCTAACAACAGAAACGTATTTCAAGTAAAACACTTTGCTACTTAGGGGGAAAATATTCCCCCTAATGATACTCATATCACCCATGCAAGTTATTGAGCAATAACTAGCTTTTAAATTATTATCAAAATCATTTTAAGTATTTTTTCTTTTACAAATAAGAAATACTATATCAGATCAGAAAGTCAAATATAACATAGTAGTCACGGTTTTGTTTTGAGAACTTTCTCACCAGAAGAGTATTAGGTAAGAAAATAACTTTATTTCATGCATAAGAAGTCTTAAGAAATCATATTTTACATCAGCAATATCTGAATAAAGCAAAGAGTAGGTTCTTTGGTAAAGCTAAGAAGATAAGCTTTAAGAAGTAAAGCTTTAATTTTTTAAGAAGTAAAGCTTAAGAAGAGGATTTCTGAGACCATGGATGAAAGACCTAGGATCATGATCAGAAGAATCCCAATCAGAAGAATCCTGTGGGAGAAGTAGCAAATATAAGTAAATTAAATAAAGAAAAGAATTTAAGGGTTGAGAGATGCAACAGATGCTTTGCTGGGTAGATGCTTTGTCTAAATTATAGTGCTTCTTAACTTTTGGGGGTGACAGGCCCTTTGAATATATGCTAGATGCTATGGTCCTAAACCTAAAAGCAAATCAAAGGGAAAGAAGCCCAGACTAAGAAATTCTGGTATAAATACTCTTAACAGATATTCCACTAACCAAAACAACACAATTTATACTGATTGTAATAATGATTTTTTTCCCCAACTAAACCTCATTATCAAATTAACTCTAAAATCTCTTTGAAAAACACACAGCAGCTATGTATTTTATTTACCATATTAGGTCTGTTTTTCATTGGAATTATCAAACCTGAGGATAAGAAATTACAAGGATGAAATGAATAAATGAGATTCAATGAAGAAAGAAAAGAAGGAAGAAACTAAAAGAGGAAAGAAGAGCTAAAGAAAAAAGGAAATTTTTTAAAGGAGGAATGAACAATACAAAATAATTACAGAAATCACAGTGATATCTCATTATTCATAAATATTATTGCTGCTATAATTTACAATCCTGTATATTTAAATGCTTAGATCTATGATAGAAAAAGCCAATAATGTGGCAAACCACCTACGGAATATTGCAATTTTTTGTTTTCATTCACTAAAGAAATTTATATGGCTATAAATTTCTAATATATGTTCTGATAAGAATCTGCTCCATATTAAATGTTTTATTAAGCATTTTTAAAAACAGCTAATAATGATCAAATTGAGAAAGAGAACGGACAGAACAGTTACCTAAATTACTTCATGTTCCTTCCATCATAGATTTACAATTGTCTAATTTTCTGTAAGTAGGTCTCATTTTCGGAGAAGGCAATGGCACCCCACTCCAGTACTCTTGCCTGGAAAATCGCATGGACAGAGGAGCCTGGTAGGCTGCAGTCCACAGGGTCGCTAAGAGTCAGACACGACTGAGCGACTTCACTCACTTTTCACTTTCATTCACTGGAGAAGGAAATGGCGACCCACTCCAGCATTCTTGCCTGGAGAATCCCAGGGACGGGGGAGCCTGGTGGGCTGTCGTCTATGGGGTCGTACAGAGTCGGATACAACTGAAGAGACTTAGCAACAGCATCAGGTCTCATTTTAGAGAAAAGTCAGATGAACAGATTTAGAAGCAAATTATATCAGAAAATGTTTAAATTTATACTTTTTCATGATTAGAAAACTTACTGAAAAAAATTTAAACAATGGCACAGCATAGAAACCTGTTATATCTGATTTGAATATAAATAATCCAAAATATCAGATTAAAGTACATTTAGGGAAACAAAAATATTTAGAAGAAAGAAAGAATTGCAGGAGGCAAAATTAACCAAGAATCAACTAGAAGCAAGAAGGAAAAACCACTGAAGGACAAGACAAAAACTCATTTTGTTATTAAGGAATTTTAAAAAGAATTTTAGAAATAGAGGGGCCCTTATATATCATATAGTATAAACGTCTTTACCTATGAGAAAGTTGAGGTTCTGAGAGTTTTTATGTCTTGAACGAAAAAGTAGTATCTCTATTCAGTGGCAGAAGCTTAGCCTAGTACTCCGGTTCAATGTCCAACAAACTATTTCTAAATTAAGATATAACAAACTTCGTGATGATACTACAGTAAATTTCTGGACACATCATCATGATTTGGGAAGACTAGTGATAAAAACGAAGGTTATACTGAATACATTTCATGTATCTATAACTGGTTTTCTCTTCTTTAATACAAGTAGATATGATTTTAACAGAAACTTTTCAATGAGATTTAAAACTTCTCTAAGAGTATATAAACCAATTAAAAATACTTTAAAAAAAAAGTCTACAAACCAAAGAAAAGTTTCAATTTTCACTACACTTATTATTTTTTCCTGCCAACTTTCCCAAATAAACAAGGAAGTAGGTCACAAGAGTGAGACACAACTTAGCAACTGAGCATGCATTCTTCTTATTTCACCTGTGTTTAAGTCAAACTACTCACTCAGTTTTTTGGTTCAACAGGACACATCTCATTTGTCTTCAAGCCATTGAAAATACTTACATTTAACTAAACTTGCACAATTTTTCTAAATTGTTCACATAATTCTTAAACATGGGGAAAAAGTAGTTTTTAAAAAGATGTAACTCCAGGGGAGGGATCCCAAAGAAAGGCAATGCCAAAGAATGCTCAAACTACTGCACAACTGTATTCATCTCACACACTAGTAAACTAATGCTCAAAATTCCTCAAGCCAGGCTTCAACAGTACGTGAACCATGAACTTCCAGATATTCAAGCTGGATTTAGAAGAGGCAAAGGAGCCAGAGATCAAATTGCCAACATCTGTTGGATCATCGAAAAAGCGAGAGTTCCAGAAAAACATCTACTTCTGTTTTATTGACTATGCCAAAGCCTCTGACTGTGTGGATCACAGCAAACTGTGAGAATTCTGAAAGAGATGGGAATACCAGATCACCTGGCCTGCCTCCTGAGAAATCTGTATGCAGGTCAGGAAGCAATGGTTAGAACTGGACATGGAACAACAGACTGGTTCCAAATTGGGAAAGGAGTACATCAAGGCTTTATGTTGTCACCCTACTTATTTAACTTATATGCAGAGTACATCATGAGAAATGCTGGGCTGGATGTAGCACAAGTTGGAATCAAGATTGCCAAGAGAAATATCAATAACCTCAGATATGCAGATGACACCACCCTTATGGCAGAAAGCAAAGAAGAACTAAAAAGCCTCTTGATGAAAGTGAAAGAGGGGAATGAAAAAGTTGGCTTAAAGCTCAACATTCAGAAAATTAAGATCATGCCATCTGGTCACATCACTTCATGGCAAATAAATGGGGAAACAGTGGAAACAGTAAGAGACTTTTGGGGGGGCTCCAAAATGATTGCAGATGCTGACTGCAGCCAAGAAATTAAAAGACGCCTGCTCCTTGGAATAAAAGTTATGACCAACCTAGATAGCATATTAAAAAGCAGAGACATTACTTTGCCAACAAAGGTGTGTCTGGTCAAAGCTATGGTTTTTCTAATAGTCATGTATGGGTGTGAGAGTTGGACTATAAAGAAAGCTGAGTGCCAAAGAATTGATGCTTTTGAACTGTGGTGTTGGAGAAGACTCTTGAGAGTCCTTGGACTGCAAGGAGATCCAACCAGTCCATCCTAAAGGAAATCAGTCCTGAATATTTATTGGAAGGACTGATGCTGAAGCTGAAACTGAAACTCCAATATTTTGGCCACCTGATGTGAAGAATTGACTCATTTGAAAAGACCCTGATGCTGGGAAAGGTTGAGGGCAGGAGGAGAAGGGGATGACAGAGTATGAGATGGTTGGATGGCATCACCGACTTAATGGACATGAGTTTGAGTAAACTCTGGGAGTTGGAGATGGACAGGGAGGCTTGGCGTGCTGCAATCCATGGGGTTGCAAAGAGTGGGACACGACTGAGCGACTGAACTTATAACTGAACTCCAGGAGATCTTCCTGACCCAAGAATAGAACTTGCATCTCCTGTGTCTCCTGCAGTGCAGGTGGATTCTTTACCCTCTGAGCCAGAGGGGAAGCCCCCCAAAAAGGGAAGGATTTTTAAATCTAGAAGTAGTGAGTCAAAAGTGATCTTTGGATTGTGACTGGGGATGAGGCAAGGAGAAGAAAAGATGACAGATAAGTAAAACAAGTAAGCCTACATACATTTTATTACTTGCCAACTGTGATGATGTAAGTTTTAAAACTTCTGTAAGTTTAACACTGGCAGCAAAAGCAAAACAAAACTGTCCAGATACAAAAAGGGAAAGGCCAAGGTTTACAGATAAAAAAGACCTCACTGTGCAAGGAAAACATTTTTAACATTTTTAGCCTGATGGTGCTCCATTTCCAATTAAAATACTGTTAATAACTCACTTTGCCTTTCAAATACCTAATCTCATTCACTCATAGCACCAATTTAAATGAGTTCACCAAACTACTAAGTGATAAATTCAGACAAGACACTAACCTTTTTGAGGGCTCCTGTGTGTTTCCAGGCTGACCTATCTTCCTCATTGCATTTAACTGAAAGTGCCACAAGACCTTGTGTATACAGTAGGGTAAAAAGCACCTTCACAATGCAGGTGAAGTGGTCTATGAGAGAAAGAGAAGATCATTATTTCTTTGAAATCTAGACATCTTATACTCAAGATAACCTCACAAATAAATGCCTTTCCTTGCATGTGTAACTGGCTGTTGTTCAACAATAAAATGTGGTATTAAATTTGTGACCCAATAGACCTGAAATTATGGAATCGAATTTCCTTCATTCATCTACATAATACACAAATAAGAGGCTTTTAGCACAGTGGGAAGTATGCTCTGTTTCAACCTCAGAATAATGCTGTAATCTTGGCAAATCTCCTCACTGCACACCGTGTGCTTAATAACCAGGTCTGGGAGTCTGAGTGTCTAAAACCAACAATTTACCTGCTTCCAATATCTTATGAAGAATAGTAAAATACAGAACTTCTAAAGTAAAAAAGAAAAGAAAAAAATCCCAATATTTTAAGTACTCTGAATTTTAAAACAATGAAAACTGTTATTAATGTAAAAATAGTAATAACAATATGTAAAATGCCTGGCACACATTAGGTACTTAAAAAAATGGTAGCTTAACCATCATAATTAACATTTATATACACCAAATAACCTACAAAATTTCTTCAAATGTCTCCTTTCAATCTTCGTAACAGTCTCAGCTGGACAACTGAGCTTCAAAAGATGTGCTTGTGATAACAAAACTAATAATCACTTACATCTGAACTTGAATCCATACAGATCCTTCAGTTTTTCCTTCTATTATATTATGCTACTCCCTAGTAAACGGCTACTACCACTTAATCAGTTGTTAAATTAAGAAACTTGTAGACATCCTTGATACTTTCCTATGTCTTTCTCCCCACAGTAAAACAATCACCAAATCCCATGAATTTTTAAAAAATATCTTTCAAATGAGTTCCAATACTGTGGACCATGCTTCCATCATTTCTTGCCCAAACCTATTAATTTCAGCCTGAACAGTTGTGTCAGGGGTTCCTAAGACCACTTCCAGACTTGATGATTCACTAGGAAGGCTCAAAAGATGCAGCAGATAGTCTTATGATTTATTACAGCAAAAAATTCAAAGGAAAAGAAAAAAGGCATATTGAGTGAAGTTCAGAGGAAACTTTCAAGAGTCCTCTCCCTGCAGAGACACACAGGATGTGTCCATCAATGTGTTGTGACTGTATGTCTGAAATATAAACCAGTGAATTCATTAAGATTTTTATTGGGAGCAGATCACACAGAGGTACCTACAGCCTGGCACATACCTCCCAGGAAGAAAACAAGTACGATCATCATAAACTACACTGTCTGTACACTTTGGGCATAGAGAGCCAGTTTTATCAGTGGGATGATGGAAACCCTCCTGAAATCAACGATCCCAGATACCAGTCAAGGGCTGACTTTGGGAGCAGGTCTTTCAAAGGATAGCAGTCAGGCCTTCTTTATGAACTCTTCTGCACAGTAGTTTATCTGCATGACTTGCCCCCTGCAACCTTTTTTGTTTATTACAGCAAGACAGATCTTTTAAAAAAAAGTATTCAGCATCCTTCCACTGGGTCTCTGTACAAATGAAAACATTCCCTCTTTGGAGCCCAGCTAACTCTTCAGTTAGTCAGATGACACCTTAAAATCATGCCCTAAGGAAGAATCTTACCTGATTTTAAATTTGTGTGTGTTTCTGTGTATGTGTGCAGTGCGCCTGCACACATATGCATACATACACACACACATGCTGTCTCTTACCAGTATTGATGGGTTGGGGTGGGAACTTGATGTAAGCTGAACCAGAGTACCTATTTGGGATTTTTTAACTGGAAGTAAAGGGAAGGTATAAAGATGTGAGTCTGGAAATATTAGGCATCATGTTCCTAGTCTATGGCAGAGACTGTCTAAGGCCAAAGTGAATGAAGCAAAGTCACAGAGTTAGAAGGATAGATCCAAGATGGCAAGAACTCTGCCAGCATCAGAAGCCCTGATTCTGATCATCCTTAGGACTCCAATTCCTACAGTATGGTTAGGCGAGTCCATTCGTGCTCTCTTTGTGCTTATAAGCTAGCTCTAAATGGATTTCTAAACAGCCCAATATCTAGGTACCTAACACATGCCAGGTTACAGACAATAAGGACTTAGGGTCTGGATAGTGAGACAGACAGACGGCTATATGTATGTTCAGTGTGTGATGTGAAAAACAGGAAAAGAACTGTAAACTGTCCAGTGTAACTAGATTAAAAGTAGTGATCCATGAGAGATGAAGCTAGAAATGTAACCTGTATGCTGAAGACCAAAGGTTGTAAACTGAAGGCTACCTGTCTGAATGCAACCTGCAGAGATGTTTGGTTTGCCTTTATCCTGCTTTGGTTTTAGTTACTGACATTTAAAAATTGGACACTTCTTGTAAAAGTCCAGATTTCCACTTACTCTTGAAAAATAGGAAGATCTGACAGCATTGGGCCCACATTCTTACATGCCAACAATTATCTGGAGCTGAACAGTAACTTTCCTCTTTGGCCAAGCATACTTGCCACAGTCCCCAATCCCCAATTATATTAAACGAAAGACATCATTGTTAACAATGGATTTTGGCTATGAAGCCTAAATTGTTTAGGTTTAAATTCTGACTCTTCTGATTAAGTTAGTTAAACACTCTGCTTTTTCATCTGTTAAAGTAGGTGGATAATAACACCTACTTTAAAGGGGTTAAGTGAAACAGATAATTCAGCTTAAAATAGTGGATTGGCAATGGCAATCAGTAAATATCTGTTATTATTACTACTATCTATGTTACTTGTTTCGTATTTATAAGTTTTTGATTTACAGAACTTAGACTGGGCAATGAGAAGTAATTTTAAGCAGGACAATGATAATATTAGATTTGAATTTTAAAATACTGACTGCTGCTTCTTAGGAGAAGGGCTCTAAAACAAGACCAGAGGCAAGACTACCTACGAGCAGACAGCAAAAGACTCTAGCACATGTCAAATTAGATGCCCCAATGAAAAGAGTGGGCTGAATTAGAGAAATATTTAAATGACAGAAATTATAGAATTTGGTAGAGCTTCCGAGGTAGAAAATAATGACAGTCTCTTATTCTACAGGGGGTAAATATCAACAGTAGTAGTATTGACTAAAATAGAAAATCGAGGAAGAGAGCAAGCCTGGATGGGAAGAAGATGAAATAATGTCACGTGGGGTGAGTTTGAGGAATATGTAACATTATGTGTACAAGTGTATAAGTCTGCAGCTCACCAAGGAGCTGTAGGCTGGCAGGAAATATCTGGAATCATCAACGAATAGGAAAGGAAGGTATCATCAACACTTTAAAAATTCATAATGATTAAATATTTTAATAGAAAGATAAAAATAACAGAATTTGTCTAGTAAGCACAAACAAAATGATTTTAACCAAGAAGTATACTGCTTAGAAACACTACTCACATATAGTTTCTTCTCATTATAAACTACAGAAATTAATTTTTAATTTAAAAGAAATGATGTACTTAAAGAAACAACAGCTACTTTCAGCATAATTTTAGCTTCTTATTGTAGCAAAGTACCATTTTTTAAGTTATTTTGTCTACCATGATTATCATCATATCTAAAATATTTAAACTGGCAGTTTAAATTTATAGATTAAACTTAAGTTCTGATGTTCACTCATTCATTTAAGAAATATTTATTTACTGAATACTTGCCATGTATGAAATCAACGTCTTTTAGAGACTTAAGGAAAAAACAAAGGAAACACTCATTTTAAGTGCATATTAAGTCAGCAGGTTATTATCTTCCAAAGTTAAAACAGAGAGCAAAGCCCTTCAAATATAACAACCAAAATTTAAAATGGAGGAAAAAAGAACTGGACATCTATTCTCAATGTTTCTTTCAGAAAAACAAAAATCTACTATCAAACCACCTGAGGGTAAACAAAGGAAGATTGATATTAATTTAAAATGTGTTAGAAGTAAACAGTCTTTAAACAATGGTACATATTTTAAGTTTTATAGTGCTACTGCATGACAGGAAAAAGGAAAAGGGTTGGAGAGACAAGGCATTTTCAAGGGGTCAATAATTTAAGCTGCCCCTACTGATCACATTAAGATAAGTTTGGTAAGGCAGAAATGTAAGCCTGAAGCTCTTTAAAAAGTAAAATTTTCCTTAGAATCACAAATGAAAATTAATTCTTTACTTAAATTGGTGTGAAAATTGAACTACTAAGTAGATGCCACATCTATCTCATCACTATTTCAGAAGATGAAGTCATCATTTTGTTATCAGCATGCAATTCATCAGTTAAAGAAAAAACTGAAACATACAATTTAATTTTTTTCTTTTGGCTATACCGCATGGCAAGTGGGATCCTAGTGTCCCGACCAGGAATCAAACCCATGCCTCCTGCAGTGGAAGCACCAGTTTCCTAACCATTGTGCTGCCAGGAAAGGCAATAAACCAACTTTTTAAACAGACATCACATGTAAGTCTTTATCCATATTTGATTTTTTCAACAAGATAAAGATCCTGAAACAGTAATATAGTTCAAAGAATACTGACATTAAGCTGAAATGACAGCTTGACTCTGGAATGATACAAACAAAATATGAGTACATCAGATTTTCTTCAGTGGGTAAGGCAAAAATACACAAGAAATTTTAAAAAATCTGACAACTAAATATTTAGTGAGTATGCACTCTATCCAACAGTATGTGCGCTGTGTTTTGCAAAAGTAATCCAGGGAATCTATACTCTCCTGGAAAGGTACAGTTATTCAACTAACACCCATTTATTTACTGGCTTGCCTACAAGCACCAGGCTTAGGGTAGGTGATAAACAAGAAGACAAAGAGGATTCTGATGTTTGCAAAAGTTTCTTTCCATAAACTGTTTTAGAGTTAAGGTGATACCAAATGCTCCAAGTTTCTTTAAGGACAAGATAGAGTATATATAAAATAATAAAACCCAAATGTGAAAAATCATAGAAATAATAAACATGACGTAATGAAGACACTTATTCCCTTCCTAAAATTATGATATTTTTTGTAAAAAAATTATACTCTTCCATAAAGCATTTTGCACATATCTATGAAAATATCAAATCTTCTTAGTCTTCCATTTTATGATCTGAGTTAACTAATGTGCTCTGATTCTCTTCAAAATGTCTAGTCTACAACAAAAAAGAATTTGTGATGTGGTTTTCCATGTGATAAGCTTCAGCCTGTTTTCCCTCTGACGAGTAATGAACACAAACAGCTTAATAAGACTTTCTTTGCCTTAATCAACACAGAACTGGGAAAGGATCCCACATCCATCTAACAATGAATAAGGTAGTCAATGCCGTTCCCTTGGGTATACTTCAGGACAATTGAGGTTTAGGTTTAAAAAACTGCCAACATTACCAAAGAACATTATACAGAAGTGATCACAATTTAAGATACAAAGATTTCAACTAAAGTAACAGCTTTCTTGATTTCAAGAGAAAATAAGCAATTTACCAGAAAATAAGACAACCGGATATTTAACACCTTCATTCCACATTATTGAATACATTAGGCACAAGGGACACACAAAATGGGGCAAGTCCTGGAGGAATTGATAGTCTCGAGAGAGTAATATTGAAGAAAATCTACTATTATGACAAAGAGACAGGTATTGAAGTAGAACTATGAACAAGTTATTTTGAGAAAGTGAAAAAGGGACAGCCAAGAAAATGGCTTCCCAGTAAAGGAGCACCAGGAGTTACTAAGTGAATAAGGGAGACATGGCAAACATTTAAACGTGTTCAAAACCTGCTCAAAAAAAAAAAAAAAAAAAAAATGAAAAATAACTCTGAATTATATCCACAAACAGCCTCTATTCTCTCCCCACATTCACTCCTGATAACTCTCTGCTCACTATGTCTGTTCTCTCATCTCCCTCTCATTTCTCATCCCATTAAAATCTGTATCTGATTCTACAACTACTCAAAAGCAATTTTCTTACTGCCATTCCTTATTACAGAACTATTTATTTGCTTTATGACCAAGAGTTCTCAGGAGAACTTATAAATAACTCAGTTTGAGAGGTCAATATTCATTTGAAAATATGGTAGGAGCTATGGAACTTCCCATAAAAAATGTACATATACATATAATTTTTTTCCACATTATTTAAAGAGATTCATGAATTCCTTGAAGGCCACTGTGCTGTGCTTAGTCACTCAGTCGTGTCTGACTCTTTGGAACCCCATGGACTGTAATCCACCAGACTCCTCTGTCCATGGGATTCTCCAGGCAAGAATACTGGAGTGGGTTGCGATTTCCTCCTCCAGGGGATCTTCCCAACCCAGGGATCAAATCCAGGTCTCCCACATCGCAGGCAGATTCTTTACCATCTGAGCCACCAGGGAAGCCCACTAGGCCAGCAGGGAGTTCCAAATTAAGCTCTTTTAATAATGTAAGGAAGGATGTGGAGAAATGAATAAAAACTCCAACAGTCTGTCTTGGATCCATTCAAAAAACACTTTTTAAACATTTTAGGCCACCAAACCTACTTCTGATATGCTTGAAATGAGGAAAAGGGACATTTCAAAAAAGGTGAAATTACCTGAAAGAAACCTTTATTTCTGTGTGCAAAGTATAGATTAACTGCTTAAAAACAATGTCAAGTAGGCTGTAAGGTATCTGTAGCAATGATAAAGTTGCCTCTTCAGTACAGTATGTTCAAGGAATAATGGAAGTTGAAAAATCATGTGAATGTGATATTCTGAGTCACTATGGAAGCCTATGATCAAAACAAAAGGTTACCTTAATAATCTTTACTCGAATGGTTTCCAGGAAGTCTAGGAACACAACTAATTTCAGCACTCCAAAAAACATTCTCCAATACTCTGGAGTTCAAAATACTTTCCTAATATGAGGTAGAATTAGTCTTCAATCAAGTATAGAGATTCTATTTAATCAAATATTAGCCTATTTTAATAAAAACTAATTTTCAACTCTACTTGTCTAGGGTAAAGGCATTCTGAACTTACAAGGAGTTTTTTCATACTTTCAGTAATTGTGCACATCACCTAATGGTGTGAGTGTTTCATTTAAATGTTTGTTTTTTCCAGTGAACACCTAAACCACAGATTAAAATGCCTTGGTTTGAAGAAGCTACCAAAGATTGCTGGGGTCATATCATCAGGACACAAGCCAACTAAAACCAAACACAAGTGTTTAAACAGTTATTATTCTACACAAGAACTAAAAGATATCTCATTTGCTAAAATTCATTAGTCCATAATAATTATAAAAAACAAAAAAGAAATCACCTTTGGAGGATGCTAAGAAAAAAAAAAAAAAACCTACCTATTTTTCTGAAAACTGGTAAACAAATCAAGCATTTAAACTGACTTTCCTGCCCAGAAATAAAGACACCTGTATATGGTCAATTAACTTATGACAAAGGAGGCAAGAATATAAGATCAGGGAAAAGACGGCTTCTTTAACAAACAGTGCTGGGAAAACTGAACAGCTACATGCCAAAGTATTAAAGTGGACCATCTTCTCAGACCATATACAAAGATAAACTTGAAAATGGATTAAAGATTTAAATGTAAGACCTGAAACCATAAAACTTCTAGAAGAAAACAAAGGCAAGTACACTCTCTGATATAACTCTTAGCAATATTTTTTTGGATATGTCTCCTTGGGCAAGCGAAACAAAAGCAAAAATAAATGGGACTCCATCAAACTAAAAAGCTTTTGCACAGCAAAGAAATTACTAATAAAACAAAAAAGGTAGCCTACTGAATGAAAGAAGATATTCGCAAATAATATATCCAGAAAGGTTTAATATCCAAAATATATTAAAAACTCTACAACTCATACAACTAGGGAGCAATAATTATGAATGCTATCAATATCATACTAGTAAAAATTAGTATATAAAAATTACTAGTATGATATTAACACTAATTAAAAATAATGAGTCATCACATTTTTAACACTCTATGATACTCCTATATCAAAATGCATGTAGATAGGTAAAGGCATTAAAGCTGACAGTTTGCTCTATTTTTCACATTTTTGTACTATAATTTCCTAAAGATTTTCAGTGACTCCCCCATATCTTTACCTAAATATTGACTAAAGAGCTAAAAGCAGACCCACAAGGAAAAAAAAATTCTTTATTTCACTCTCATCTTTAGAAATAAATTACAATGCTATTTATCTCAGAACATTTCCATCAGAGTGAATATTATATTTATGCCTGTAATTTTTAGAATATTCATTATATATACAATATAATCTAAGAATCTAAACTGTAAAGACATACCTTTGTGTAAGGGTTGAGGCATCATTAAGATCTGGATGAGCAAAAGGGATGTAACATCATGATAAAGAATTGGAACCTCAGGCTGTTGTTCCTCATTTCCCAGTCTAAAAGAAAAACGCATAATCACTTTAGACAGTATTTTCTTTCTAATTCACTTTATATTTCACATATATGTGTATGGAACAGAAACCAAACTTTCGTAAGCAACTAAGAAATCTCAAAAGAAAAAGTTAGGACCACATTTTTGCCTAAAAATACAATATCCTAGGCTCACATATTTCTTTGATTCTGCCTAATAGGAAAAAATTACCTGGAAAATTTATCAGGTTTTACTAACTGAAACAATTGGAACACATTAACTTGATTGTGAATCTTTCTGATCTCTCAGATTACAGAAATCAAACGAAGTATTAAATGGAACTTAAGAGAATTAGCTTCACTACAAATGGGGTGGCACTTAGGATACTTGCTATCACAAACTTTATATTAAAGAATAAATATTCGTGTTATAAAAAATCAATTCACAAACAAGTTACATTGAAAAGGCATGGTTAATATCTCTTGTTCAAAGTTGTTTCGGGATAGGGAGGGAGGTGGGAGGGGAGTTCAGGATGGGGAACACATGTACACCCAAGGTGGATTCAAGTCAATGTACAGCAAAACCAACACAATGTTGTAAAGTAAAATAAGAAAAAAAAAAAAAAAAAAGGAATACACACACAAAAAAATAAATAAAAAATAAAAACTTGGAAACAAACAAACAAAAAAGTTGTTTCAACTTTAGGACTAACATAAAATTCAAAGAAAATCTTTTAACATTTTCAAAGTTTAAAAAAAAGATATAATAACCAAAGTAGAACTTAAAATATACTATAAAAGACAAAATAGTAAACCTAAGGTATGTATAGTACCATAAAACACACAGAATTTATTATAGAGCAGCTCTTTTCATTCTAAAAGAATTAAAACTCCTTTAGAAACTTAAATATTTTGATCACAGGTTTAATTTTTCATGTCAGAGAACAAAAGTAAATCTTAAGCATTCAGAATCAGCTAAATTCTGAAGCTACATGTGAGACTAGATTTGGGATAAATAAAAACTGCTGAAATCTTTTATAAGGCTTTGTCATTCAGCAAAATAGTGATTACTTAACTGTTGGCCAGGCATTGGATACCTATGAGTAAACAATCCCTGCTTCTGTGATGCTTATGGAACTGCCAAAGAAGACAGCTCTTTGAATATCTCCATTCTCTACAAATATCTCTTTAATAGTTGTCTTTCTCTCCAAAGATAAACTTCCATTAATGCTATGAATCCTATTATTGTCTCTTAAGTCTCCCTGGCATCTCTTCTTTACAAGCCCAAAGTTCTTAAGAAGAAAAAAATTCAGGGGGCACCACTTTCTCACCTATTATTCAAATTCCCTCAGAAATGGTTCCCACTGATTACATAAGTGGTAGCATAAAGTACAGATTCTGTATTTCTATAAATTAGGAGTAAGTAAATGAGGTGTATCATTTCAAAAATTTTAATGATGCGGGAATTTGGTTGTCATGTGTTATTTTTGAAAAGCAGATTCTAAAACTAGTGTGTTTCTAGCTAATAAATCATAAAGCAGTTTTTTTGTGTGTGTTTTTTTTTAAACCACTATTCTGTAGTACCTAATGAAGGCAAGAATGATCTTAGGTTTCAAACATCATCAGGTGAAAGGCTGTGGGGAACTTTACAATGAAGGAATAAGTCTAAGGTTACTTGAACCCTTTGATCAATTATGACATGAAAAGAACCACCGGCCATTGTGTGCCTCTGAATGTTTTGTCTATATAAAAACCAGTGAAATTCTTTAAAAGATTTTCTCACTCATTAGGAATTTTTATGTAAATTTAACAGAAAGTATAATAGTATAGATAGTAACAATAATAATAATAGTATATAAATGGTATAAAAGTATAATATAATAAACTGTTTTCAATTTTTATCATGTATTTTTGTCTCATAAGGAAAATTCACATATTAAAAAGAACTTCAATCTTATTTTTATACTTAATCATTTTCAAAAAAGTTGTAACTGAATTTAATCTTTCAATAATACTTACTGCGAACTCATCTCTTCTAGTAACTGTGTGAGCTTTCTCCAAGGGTTATACTCAGAATCAATGCTATAAAGTCGCATGTGCAAGGCTAATACATGGAATAGCTGATCTAAATAAATTGAAGGAAAAGTAATTAGAAAGTTCACACAATTTGTCCAGAACAATATTCAGGCAAAATTTATAGTAATTTTTAAAGAAATGTTTCCTTTCCTTATAATTCACCAAGTATAAGTACCAACAAATTCATGCTCTCTTTTAAGGTAAACTCTGAGGGCTTCCCTGATTGTTCAGTTGGTAAAAAATCCTCCTGCAATGCAGGAGACCCTGGTTTGATTTCTGGGTCAGGAAGATCCCCTGGAGTAGGGATAGGCTACCCACTCTAGTATTCTTGGGCTTCGCTTGTGGCTCAGCTGGTAAAGAATCTGCCTGCAATGCAGGGGACTTGGGTTCGATCCCTGGGTTGGGAAGATCCCCTGGAGAAAGGAAAGGCTACCCATTCCAGTATTCTAGCCTGGAGAATTCCATGGACTGTATAGTCTATATGGCTGCAAAGAGTTGGACACAACTTTCACTTTCACTGAGATATATATCCAAATAAATTCAGAACCTGGACTATTCTTTTATGCTCAATCTTAATACAGAAATAGTTTGTTTTCCTCATGTTCTGTCAGAGACCTACCTTTCCTTGGCTTTATGCCTTGATCTTGGTAACCTGTAGTTTTCACTGTTGTGATCTCCTAACCAAAATTCACTATTATCTTCAACACCCTACTCTGAGTAACATGGACAATCACATCCACATAAACCACTGTTAGCTGAAGTTCTTCCTTTACCTAATTTTTTTCTCCTGAATATTCTTTAGATTTAATTGTGATTTCATCTTTAGACTCAACATGAAGGAAAAAATAACGGAAATGAGAATAATATTTAGAAGAGCTATTCTGCTATGTTCATTTCTTCATTTCTTCTATCTGACAATAATCTATGACAGATACCATAACAATCTACCAGTCTCAACTTTTGACAAAATTCTGCTACCACATTTAGAAAAAGAATTGTTTAAAAATTTTAAATTATTTGGGAAAAATTTTTTTAATTTTGCTTTCATATCCCATGTCCTTTTTCTGGTATAAATGACAAGGACTGGACTAAATTACTCTCTTAAATACTCAAAATATTTGAATTAAAATAAATCAACAGTCCCTTTCTAGAAAGTCAGAAAATACTTTTTGACAAGGTGATTAGAATTAATTACAAAAGCCAGAAAAAAAAAAGTCAAATGACATAACCATATTGTTGTCACTTACTCTCTAAATTAAACTACTCAAAACTAAACAACATTTTGTATCTCTGAGTAAACTTAGAAATTAGCTATACTTTAGAATCACTTGAGATCCATCCATATAAGTATTAGTAATATTAGTGGTGGTAGTAGTTTGAAGAAATCATCTGTGAGACATGAGAGCTATAAGATGACAAAACAAACGTTCCACTCTGTGGGGCAGTGTAGTAGAAACGGGAGGTGTGGGAGGAGCTGAACCTAACACTGTACCCACAATTGTTTCAATCTAATCTCTGTATAACAAACAGAAGAATTTAAATACCTTATTCTTATTCATCTTCTGCCTGTAAGTCAATGTATAGTCTAAACCTTCTCTTAAAATTTCTTCATCCTATTAATGGTTAAGACTAGCTGAGTATTTATTAGTGCCAAGCACTATTTAAATCACCTACATAGATTTGTCTCTATTTTCACAAAAACTGTATCAGGTAGATAATATAGTTATCTTGTTTTGAGACAAGTTTCCCAAATTTTCAGTTTTTCTAGTAACCTGGTTCCATTGGTAACAATAAGAACAAGAGACATTTTTAGCAGTGAGATAATGTGATAAAGATATACTGATTATTTTTATTTTATTTCAACTCAATTTTACATAAGATTTTTATGAAGTATATATACAATTCATCTTTTTTTTAAAAGTGTCTAAAACTGAGAAGTGTGTTTAAAAAAAAATCCTCTAGCAGAAATATTAACTCAAGCTGCCAAGTGGGGAGTTTTGCATTCTTATATAAGTTTTTAAGTGAATCAAAGGTCTCTTTTTACTATCTCTTTTCAAGACAAAAGTCAATTAACTTGAAGCTTTGGTTTAATCAAAAGCATAGACATGGCAATTTTACTAACCTGTTTTACACTGAAACCATGGCCAGCATAAAAGTAATGTTGTAAATGCCTAATTTCCTAGACTTTATCATAATTAAAGAAATACAAATGTTAGAAGAAAACTTTTTCATTTTCTTATATTCCCTTACTCTACAGATGAGGAAATAGGCCAGATCACCCTAAATATTTATTAGCAAAGCTAAGAACAGAATTCAAGATTCCTGACGACAGTAACAGTCACTCAGTCATGTGACTTTGCCACACGTCTTTGCTCCCCATGGAGTAGCCTGCCAGGCTCCTCTGTCCATGGGATTCTCCAGGCAAGAATACTGGAGTGGGTTGCCATTCCCTTCTTCAGGGGATCTTCCCAACCCAGGGATCAAACCTGGGTTTCCCACACTGCCGGCAGGTTCTTCACCACATGAGCCACCAGGGAATCCGACTTCAAGATTTCCTACTTCTTTGTTTTTTTCTACCACTTCAGTTCTCCTTGAGGTTTCAGTGATTAAAAGGAAAGTATAAAATTCCTTTTGTGACACACATCCCTTTTCCATTCCTATGAAGAACTGAGACTGCAACCCTGTTGCATCTTCTAAAGCTATTAATATAATATATGACAAGGGTCTTTAGTATTAGCTTTAACTAGAACTAAAGGATGATAACATATCTAATGAGGTGCATCTATCTTTCAGAAACAATCCTGGAAATTGCAGATAACTTCAATAGGAAGCAGAACAGGCCAATGACAGTCAACACTTTTCACTATGTTTATTTAATTCACTGTGTTTGCAAAATTCAGTCTGAGACATATCAATAAGACTAAACTTTAAAATTTATTTAGCAACAAAAATATCTTTTAGAGAATCCCCTGGTGGTCCACTGGTTAGGAAACCATGCTCTTCACTGCCAAGGGAACAAATATTGACATTAGAAGATGTAGGATGAGGAGAACCTCTGATCACGTCAAAAAGTTAAAAACCAAAAAATAATGGAAAAATGTAATAAACACCAAATATGTTCATGACAAGCTTCCCTGGTAGCTAAGTGGTAAAGAATCCACCGCGATGCAGGAGATGCAGGGGACAAGGGTCTGATCCCTGGGTCAGGAAGATCCCCTGGAGGAGGGCGTGACAACCACTCCAGTGATCTTGCCTGGAAAATCCCATGGACAGAGGAGCCTGGCGGGCTACAGTTCACGGGGTCACAGAGTCAGACACGACTGAAGTGACTGAGCACGCACACACATGTTCATGAGATTTTAAAAGTTGAAAAGCAATTATACGAAGAAAGGATACTATTAAAATTTTGAATAACAACAGCAAAAGGAATAGACAACTTTTTCTGGAATGACACATTTTAAAGTTCTAAAGTTACACCTACATTTACAAAAGGATTTAGAAATGAGAAAATCACTCATTTATAGGTGTGCTGTGACTTCAATCAACAGGCAACACTGTCCAGTAGGACTAAGGAAGTCCTAGATTTGAATTCAAGCTCTGTACTGGCCATGCGTCCTTGGGCAAAGTATCCTAGTTTTATTATCTGTAAACTGAGGATAATTCCAACTCTCTGGCCTGTTTGACGTGATGAGTAGTTATAGTAGGAACACATATCTGCAGTGTGCAGATAGTGTGCTTAAATACATGTACATACATAGATGGTTTCTATGGATAAATTCCAAATAATAAATGTAATATTTATAAACTTGAGATAATACAGCCAAAATTAGAGATTGTAACTACATAAGAAACATGAGGTCTCCACGCAAAACTACCACTCTACACAAATATTAACATGTATTTTTAACCTTCATCTCTCTCCTCTCCTGAACTTCTGGTACCACTCTTCCTTGGTTCTCCCCCAGCTTCTTCTCAGTCACCTATAAGTGTTCTTCCTCTGCTGAGACCTAAAAGGGGGCATTCTCCATAAGAAAGGAAAAGGATCCCTTCTTAGGCTTCTTTCCCTCTCATTCTGCATACACTACTTCATCTAAGCTCAACTTCCACTTCTACCTGCAAGTTTACAATTCACAAATTTCTCTACCACTTCCGATGTTTGACAGGCACCACAGAAATCTATATATCCAAAGCTAAACTGATTATATAGCCCAGCCTAGCTCTGATATTCATTTCTTCTTACAATTCCATCTGAGTGAATGACATCACTCCCCATGCAAACATCCAAGGAAAAATGGCCTATTGGTTTAATTAATAAACCAATTAATCCTACTGGTTCTGCCAATGACCCATCCTCCTTTACTCTACTCTACCCCCCGGATCATTTCTCAAGTAGATAACAAAGTCCTCATTAGCTTTAAGTCTTCTGTTTCAACCACCTCCAATTCCTGTAAACAATAAATCTATCCATGTTGCCTCATAATTGGTTGGTGAACCACTGAAAGAAGAGGCATAGAAAGCACTTAAAAGTCACTGAGAGAGCGAGAACCCCTATTTTCTTTTTCAGGTTTATTACTTAAGCTTCTTTCCTCCCTTCCTTTAGCAAGTATTCCCCCACGTGTCACTCTGTCTTTGCCAGGTGTCCTCTCAGTCTAGAATGGCATCTTCCTGTTCTCTAAGCAAACCTGATTCATCTTTCGAGAGGCAGTTCAAGTGCTCCTCAGCAAAGTTTTCTCTAATACACACCTGAGACAGATGTGATCATCCCTTGCTTTAAGCATTCTCTACACTAGAGTCACCTCTATTTTAGCACATCTACTACAGCCCTGTAATTATTTTTTCACATTTTCCTCTCCTATTAGACAGTGAAATCTCCCTAAAAAAGACAATTATTTCTTTTCCTCTTTGCACTTCTAGGTTAGCACAGTGTTTGGCATTTAACAGAAAGTTTTAAGTACACTGAATATTTCATGAATATGTCAATAATCTTTGTTTTTAAAAATCACACAATATAAGCATAATATTCATGATGGACTTATGCTCTTCCTTTTCTGCTATAATGACACCCTGGCTTACTAACCAAGAAGGAGGCCAATTTATCAGCCCTAATTTCACTTCCTCAGAGAACTGACCTCTCAACTCTGACTACTAAAGCAGTGGTTGACTTACTTGCTCCCACTATTTCCTTCACAATGCTGGTTGCTGTGACAACTCACCTGGGAAAATGAACTCTATTTTCTGCAACACCTAATCAAATTCTTTACAAGTCTAAGGTACTGTAATGTATTTAATCACAAGAGAAACATATCATTACTAAAACAGGAAACACCACTGAAAGACTAATTTGCCCTTGGAAAAAACCAAAGATTTAATTATAAGAACTCTCAGTTGGAACAAAAGGTAAGATTTAGCAATCTGCTCTATTTTTAACAATATTAAAAGCAACATTATAATACCAAAAGATCTACAAATTAAAAATATAACTCCAACTTTATTGCAAAATTATAGCTTCACATGAATGGCTAAAAATACCATACATATACAAAAGACACCATAAACAATTTTTATGACTTGAGAGGTATCCAGTTAAGGAAACTGAACACAAAGAGCTCAGCACCAGCCTGGAAATTCTGTGTCTCTGTCAGTTATTTCTAAACACCTAAGAATTCTAAACTGGCAAATTATTTCTTAGTATAACTCATACTAGTCATTAAGACAGTTCAGTTCAGTCTCTCAGTCGTGTCCGACTCTTTGTGATCCCATGAACTGCAGCACACCAGGCCTCCCTGTCCATCACCAACTCCTGGAGTTCATCCAAACCCATGTCCAGTGAGTCGGTGATGCCATCCAACCATCTTATCCTCTGTCGTCCCCTTCTCCTGCTACCCTCAATCTTTCCTAGCATCAGAGTCTTTTCAAATGAGTCAGCTCTTTGCACCAGGTGGCCAAAGGACTGCAGTTTCAGCTTCAGCATCAGTCCTTCCAATGAATATTTAAGACTGATTTCCTTTAGGATTAACTGGTTGGATCTCCTTGCAGTCCAAGGGACTCTCAAGAGTCTTCTCCAACACCACAGTTCAAAAGCATCATTTCTTCTGCGCTCAGCTTTCCTTACAGTCCCAACTCATATCCATACATGACTACTGGAAAAACTGTACCTTTGACTAGACGGAACTTTGTTGGCAAAGTAATATCTCTGCTTTTTAATATGTTATCTAGGTTGGTCATAAATTTTCTTCCAAGAAGCAAGAGTCTCTTAATTTCATGGCTGCAGTCACCATCTGCAGTCATTTTGGAGCCCCCCAAAATAAAGTCTCTTACTGTTTCCACTGTTTCTTCATCTATCTAAGTGATGGGACTGGATGCCATGATCTTTGTTTTCTGAATATTGGGCTTTAAGCCAACATTTTCACTCTCCTCTTTCACCTTCATCAAGAGGCTCTTTAGTTCTTCATCACTTTCTGCCATAAGGGTGGTGTCATCTGCATGTCTGAGGTTATTGATATGTCTCCCGGCAATCTTGATTCTAGCTTGTTCTTCATCCAGTCCAGCATTTCTCATGATGTACTCTGCATATAAGTTAAATAAGCAGGGTGACAATACACAGCCTTGACATATTTCTTTTCCTATTTGGAACCAGTCTGCTGTTTCATGTCCAGTTCTAACTGTTGCTTCCTGATCTGCATACAGATTTCTCAAGAGGCAGGTCAGGTGGTCTGGTATTCCCATCTCTTTCAGAATTTTCCACAGTTTATTGTGAGTCAAATATCCTGGAATCAAGATTGCCGGGAGAAATATCAATAACCTCAGACATGCAGATGACACCACCCTTATGGCAGAAAGTGAAGAAGAACCAAAGAGCCTCTTGATGAAGGTGAAAGAGAGTGAAAAAGTTGGCTTAAAGCTCAATATTCAGAAAACTAAGAGCATGGCATCCAGTCCCATCACTTCATGGCAAATAGATGCAGAAACAGTGGAAACAGTAAGAGACTTTATTTTTCTGGGCCCCAAAATCACTGCAGATGGTGATTGCAGCCATGAAATTAAAAGACACTTACTCCTTGGAGGGAAAGTTATGACCAACCTAGACAGCATATTGAAAAGCAGAGACACTACTTTGTCTACAAAGGTCCGTCTAGTCAAGGCTATGGTTTTTCCCGTGGTCATGTATGGATGTGAGAGTTGGACTATAAAGAACGCTGAGCACTAAAGAACTGATGCTTTTGAACTATGGTTCAAGAGACTCTTGCGAGTCCCTTGGACTGCAAGGAGATCCAACCAGTTAATCCTAAAGGAAATCAGTCCTGAATATTCGTTGGAAGGACTGATGCTGAAGCTGAAACTGCAATACTTTGGCCACCTGATGCGAAGAGCTGACTCATTTGAAAAGACTCCGATGCTGGGAAAGATTGAGGGCAGGGGGAGAATGGGACGACAGAAGATGAGATGGTTGGATGGCATCACCGACTCACTGGACATGGGTTTGGATGAACTCCAGGAGTTGGTGATGGACAGGGAGGCCTGGTGCACTGCAGTTCATGGGGTCGCAAAGAGTCGGACACGACTGAGAGACTGAAATGAACTGAATGAAAAAAATTTCAACTAGCCAAACGATTCTAAATTACCATGAAAAAATTAATCTCAGTTTTTCTGGAACTGAATAATCAAAGTGAGGAAATGGCTCTGACCCATTTACCCTGGGCTGAATATAATTGGTGTGGGTATATTCCTCAAACAAGAGTCAGATTCCCCTGGTTCCTTTACACAGTCCTGAGAAATTATCCGTGGCAAGATGGAGAGAACTTCTAGGTGAGGTCTGGAAACAACTGTAAGATGAAGATCTGTAGCTCTGATTCCTTAGAAACAGGCGATTCATGCCATTGAGTAACAGGAGCTGACTCAGCTTTTCCTGCCCCACCACTCACCAATTCAGGCAAGGCAGACAGGGAATAAAGTGGCAATTAGGAATTTTAAAGGATTGAGAAACAAATCAATAATAATAAAATTATATATATGTGAGTATGTATTATACACATACATAAAATACTTTAGCTCATGTATCTAATAACATTTGGTATTTAATACCATCTGTCATTAATCATGACAGATATGGTAGATGGTCAGCACAGGTATCATAATCCCCATTTCCACCGCAAGGTAAACAGTCAGGCAACTTTCCTCAAGTCCAACAGAAAACAAACAGGACTAGAATTCAGATCTTCTAATTCCAATCCAGTGTTCCTTCCAACACTGTATTCTATGCTGCTTCTTTCCACCCCCACCTCTTTATTTTCTATCTATGTTGCTCCTGGTTAATAAAGGGATATACAATTACAAGCTAAAGTAGATGAGCTTTGCTTAAATTATCTCTTGTGAAAATTCAAAACTACCAGAAGAAAAGGCTGTCTTTAGTACTTGCTACTTTTCATGCTGGGTTCTTCTCCTGCAGTTCCTATGCCTCCACTTCCAGCACATTGTGCCATTGTTCTCTGGTTACCTCAGGCATCACAGTATTAGTTTCATGGAATTTTCTGCTCCTACTTTCAGGTTTAAGTGACCAGCCTCCCCCTTCACCTTTACAGCATGGCATAGGACAATATGAAGAGGTGCACAATTCTGCCTCCACACATAGGTAGTCCTATGAAGGGTAAAGAAAAAGGTCAGTTCTTAGGACTCCTAATCTCCTCCTTATCAAAGAAGACATGCTCCATGAATCCACGTCTAATTTAAGCACCCCATTTAAAGCTGAGGGACAGGGGAGAGGGTTCTAATTGCACGGCTGAAGAGGAACTGCACTGCCCTAAGCCAAGCAAATCTTAGGACTCCTATGGCCTGATAGTGGAAATGATTATCTGTGGTACTTCGTTCCTGAAATAACGACACGATTAACACAGAAAGGCCTAGCTACCTGCACCACAAAGTACAGGACCTGCAGAAAGACTAAAGAATAGCTGGGATCACTGGAAGGCTCTCAGCTCAAAACCTTAAACGATGTCTCTAACCCGGGCTCCCCACAGTAACAATGTATTTAGTTTTCAATAAAGAAGTTGTATCAATCTTTGGGAATAAACCCCATTTTCTCCTTCTAACCCCACCTTTTAACAGGCCAACAGAATAAATTAGGTGCTTAAAAAAGAAAAGACCAGGCTGAAAATTAACTTTTATCTTGCTTCCGGTCTCCTTAACCACCCCCATCCCCAACGGTAGTATTGAAGTAGTAGAAACAGTAGTGTTGAGACTTACAGTCTATGGTAAAACTGGGTTCTTACAACAATTCTCTGGTTGGATATTTATGAGGAACAGAATCCATGCGATTAAATGAGGTTGTCATTAAACTATCTGCTTACTCATGAAGAAAGGAGTCTGAAGGCAACTTCTACATTTTTACATTCATTTATGCATTTTAACCATTATAATAATCTGGTGGCCAAATTTTCTTCTTGTTATAAGGTAACAAAGAAGAATAGAACAAAAGTTGTGATTCAACCTATTTGTAGAATTCATATCATAGTTTTTCAATCTGAAAACCTTACTAAGCCATAGATATCAAGATTTTACCACTGTTAAAAAATATGAGACTACTGAATAGCAATTTTGTGATAGTATTTAAAAATATCCTTATGGAGTGTTACTGAAGGGTGAAATTAACATCAAAATAATTTTAACTCTGAATTCACCAAAAGTCATCTCTGAGCAACTATTTTGAACTGCATGCTGCCTGCACACCATCTAAGCTGGATCCCTTTCTAGGAGTAACAAACCCAGGAGGCAGTTCCCCACTGTATGCATCATTCCTTGAAAAGATTATATATTATGTCAAAATTAAGTTAAAACTCCTCAAATGAAAATGTCAAAGCAAGGGTTGCCTTAAGCTTTCTTGACTAAAGTTTAATTTTTATTTCTATTAAATCATGAAGTTCATTTGTGATATGAACTGTAGCTTAAACTACAGTAATAAGCAGAAAGCTAAGACCCAAAGATATGGAAAATGTTAATCTAAAGATAATTGTTAAAAATTATCCAATATTAATAATTTATCAATGATGCTGCTTCCACCCACCCCCCACCCCAGTCACTGTTCCAACAATTTCTACTTGAGAAATACACTAAGAATATCATGGCAAAAAAGTACTGAAAGCCTGTGAACTTCACTGGAATCTATGGAGTTTCATGTCTCTTTTCAAATCACTTGAATGAATAAATTAACCCAGTAATTTAATAAAACATTATTCTTAAGAAAGTTATGCCTTCAATTTTACATCTGCTTTGTCCTACATCTATTGCTAACCAAATTGGTGGTACCTATCTGTATATACACTAATTTGTAACAAAAACTCCAAATTCACTTATTTTTCAAAATCTTGTTCAGAAACACCAAAAGCATCACTGATTTTACAAGCTAGATATGATCCCAAACCTCCAAATTTTCTAGAACTTTCTCCATACTCTATTTTAGAACTTAACACTTTATATCTTACATTATCTAGAACCAGTCTTATCTGCTGAACACAAGGTCCTTTATCTGCTGAACACAAGGTCCTTAATGCCTGAGCTTCCAGTGGATAAAGAGGAGGTCAAGAGTTCTGACCCAAGAATCAGGAGCAGAGCTGTATGTGGGAGCTGATCCAGATGGGTCAAGAGGTAAGGAGGAAGAGGG
This sequence comes from Odocoileus virginianus, assembly GCF_023699985.2. Lineage (NCBI taxonomy): Eukaryota > Metazoa > Chordata > Mammalia > Artiodactyla > Cervidae > Odocoileus > Odocoileus virginianus. The sequence goes on from NC_069686.1 coordinate 19,934,729, forward strand.
AACCAGCCAGCAAACTGGTGAAAAATAAAGGAGAACCAACTGGTATCCAAAGAAGGAACAAGGGTTGAGAAAATGTCTAAAGGAGTGGCCCAAAACAAAAATAAGATTCAGAGTGCAAGGCTGGCAAAGATAAGCAAGATAACAGGACAGATAGCATGGCACAGCCTGAAAAGATCCCAAGGCAACAGTGCGCAGTAACAGTGTGCAGTGACTAAGCCCATGGATGAATGTTTGTAAAGGTACTGCATCCTTTGGGACACTTAAGGGTAAGAGATGTCTTACATAACTGAATTTAATGTCAGAGAGCTGAGTTCAGCTGCAAGCTTTGACATTTTCCGCTGTATGACTTGGCAATGCAATCACTCTGAAGTTCAGTTTCCTTTTCTATGAAAAAGAGATAACATCTATTTCACATGATCATTCTAAAGACAATAATTTATGTGAAACTACTTTATAAACTTTAAAACTACAAATGTAAAGTATTATTAAAATATCATAGTATATTGCTATGTGAATTAATAATGCTTTTTTTTTACTGGGGAAAATTTCCCAGATACATAGTTAGGAACATTTACTCTGATTGGGTACTGGTCATTTTAGCTCAATACTAAAAAAACGTATTTGAATATGGAAGTGCTGAAAGCATTATTCCAAGACAATTTGATTTTTCAGTGTGAATTTGCCCGATAATATTTTCTGCTTTCACTGTTGTTAATAGAACAATCTTCCTCTCCACCTACCACCACTGTGTGTGCGGTGTGTGTGTGTGTATCCATTCATAATTATCTCTCAGTGTGTTAGTTGCTTACTAACAGTGTCCAACTCTTTGCAACCCCATGGATTGTAATCTGCTGGGCTTCTCTGTCCATGGGTTTCTCCAGCAAGAATACTGGAGTAGGTAGCCATTCCCTTCTCCAGGGGATTGTCCTGACCCACAAATTGAACCCAGGTCTCCCACACTGCAGGCAAGATTCTTTACCATCTGAGACACCAGGGAAGCCCAATTATATATCAGGCATTACACAAACCATTCCATATAAAATTTATCTAATATTTTTTTGACTAAACTAAACTTCAATTTCATCAGGAATTTGTGATGGAACATTATTCCAAAAGTGTAACTTTCCTTATCATTTGCTTAATTAGTGGAGCATTTTCTCCTTCACCAAAATATTATGAAAAAAAGACAAGACTTTTTTAAATGATATATTTAAGAGGTGATAGAAACTAATGAATGGGAAAAGAAAAATATCAACTTATGAGCAGACTCCAGAGAAAAGAGAATTTTTATTTACTAATATCATCAGAGAACTACTGGAAGATAAAAAAATGAGATATTTGATCTAATATTTCATAGGAATCTATGAAACACCATCAATATGTTCTTGTGTTAAATTAGGTTTGAGTTAGGCTTGAGTAAATAACAAATACATTAAGTTTATATACCTGCAATATAGTGAGATTTTATAGAACATATAACTTTCTGCACTCATGATTCACAGAGCTGCTTTTACAAATAAATAGGATAAGTAATGCATAAGTAGCTGCACAATAATAATCATATGAAAAGTAAAACCAAAACCATCATGTTGTACAACCTAAATACATAAATTTTTTTATTTGTCAATCATATGTTAATAAAGCTGAGAGGGAAGCTAACATAATTGATAAGGAAAAGAAGAAAACTAAAAACAATATTAACTTATATTTAGGATAAGCTTCATCATGACCGCTTCTATACTGTCACACTGAAATTTCATATTCACTAAGTCAGAAAATAAAAAGAACAAAAGCCTGGAATTAACTATCAACTTAATAATTCAAAGTAAAATTGACAGTGATAATTGAAGTGGATGCTGTTAGACTTTTACTACTAATTTTAGCATTCTGGATAAATTCACCATTTACAAGCCTCTGTATAAATTTAAGTACCTCAGGGGAAAAAAAGTAGATTTTGAACATAAAACTAAAATTCCTTTACTAAACACCTTCTAATAAAACAGATTCTGAACTATTAAATCAACCAATACCAAACAACAAATTAACAAGAAAGAATAAAAGTGAAATTATAGTTTCTACTAACTTAAACAGACTAGAAGCTAGTACTCTGATTTATCAACAGCTTCCCCTATAAAATATATTAAATCACTGGGTATAAGTAGAGTTTAAGTGCCTACCTCAAGGGGTTAATAAAGATTAACTACTTAGTAAACAATAATTTTTAAAATTTTAAACTTCTAAGTACAAAGTGATAACACAAAAATCTAATACAACTAGTAAAATTTCAAAATTAACTTGGTTTAAGTTTCACATAACTTAGTATCTTTTTACTAGAAATTTCAAGGTATTTCTGATCAGTCCTTTGCTTTGAAATAATTCCCAAATTACATATATATCTTTCTAAAATAATATACATATATTTTCTAAAAACAATTGATTTTAAATAATTACTAGTATTTTAACATATTCATAATAAGAGCAAACATCTACCATTTTAATATATTTGTATACATCAAAATACAGTACAAATCTGTTTACTGATTAATAGCAGCTATAATCCACAGGCGACACAAATTGTCTTTATAAAAAATTTTTCTTAAGTCCACACAACATAAAAATTCTTTAAAAGAATTTAAGTTTGAGGACAATTTATAGTTGAGAATAATACACTTTTAATTTTGAACCAATGTAATTCTGATTAATTATATTTACTTACTGAGTAATCACAGTATAGAAAGAGCTAAATATTCATGATTCTTCTAAGTACAAGATTAATGAGTTAAAGCATAGAATCACTATTAAAAGTGATTATACAAAACATAAAAAGAATCTGAAAATACACTGAAAGACCACTTTGCCTACATGTGCTTTCATGACATAATTAGAATTTCTTTTTAAGTTAGCACTACTTAATACTTACTTAAACAGGACCTTTTACCAGCTGTACTTGCACCACCTGAACATAAATTCCCTCCTCGATGAATTAATTCAAGTTCCAAGTTGGTTCTGTAAGCAAAGCATTAAAATGCATCTCGGTCATTAGGTTAAAGCAATACTTTTGTTTTACTGACATGTCTGAATTAACCTAAATAAAGTCCTGTAACTTTTTTATTTGCAAAATTATGGTTTATGCAATATCAGTAACAATCATATTTTATCTGATACTTAGAAATAAAAAAGGGGAACAGTTTATCTGCCCTTACTCATATGTTCATATTTATACCTACAAAACTGCACACGTCACAGTGTAATTGTTGCAAAATCCCAGCTGTTGGCAAATACTAAAAACTATGCCTTAAGGAAAAAAACTGCAACACATTTCAAAAACCTGCATATGAATCTGATGAAAGAATCTGTACTCGGTCAGCCACTGATTAGGTGGTTACTGGCATATAAAACACAAGGGCATACCAATTTTTTATATCAGAGGAATGGTTATCACTCATTGGAGCTTAGATGGTATATAGAAACCAATATTAAGAAACAAAATCACTAACATCAAAGTGGATATGAACAACACATATAATTAACAGCAGTTTCTTTTATAGACTTCTAAAATTACAGTTTTATTAAAATAAATAACTATTGACACTGCTAAACAATAGTATTGTTCATATAGATCTGGAATTACAATATATTTAGCAATTATTAGCTTAAAGAATAGCAATAATTAGTAGATTCACATTTCAAAAATCAAACTGATGCAGAATCTAAAGATTTACTCAAAAGCAGTAACAGTAAAATAGCCAATTAATTTTGATAATAAATGAAAATTCTGAGTGATTGTGTGTGTATATTTTTACTTCAACATTATTAACAAACTTAAACACACCTTTACTTGCCACAACTAAAACTGAATAAACGAAGTTTATATCCAAGATATGTATATGACACTAACAGTGAGATATCCTTTATCTTAAAAAAAAAAAAAGGCAACATTTCAAGCTTACTCTTTACAAGTGAATTCAGGAAAGAATAGTACCCTGTTTTATTTAAAACAAAACATTTTGAGATGGTTTTGGCTGTATCTTGAACACAGAATGTTTTGAAACATTATTTTCATGTATTTACTTATAAATGCAAACTGTTAAAAATATTAATGTTTCTAAATCTGTATATTTGCCACCCATTTCTAAAGAAATGCTTTAATCCTTTCTACTCAGGGGGGAGAAAAAGCAATTTAACATTGATAATGTTCCTGCTCAGAGCTCCATCTGGTTGCTGCTGATAAGGGCATCTGTGTGACAAGGGAATTTTCCACCCTTCAGGCGATTTGCATTGCTCACTGAACTTCTAAAAACCTACCAGCAAGGAAGCAGGGACAAGGATTTCATATTAGTGGACAGAAAGCGAGCGGAGACCAGCATGTGTTCCTTCATCAAGGGAATATAAATGAGATCAATACATTTTGTTTTCACAAATCTTCAGTTGCCTAATCTGTAGAAAAAAATTAATGGCTATATTCTCTTATAAAAACTAAGATTTCCTAGTTAGTACTTTTAACAGAGCTAACCAGAAACACAATTAATTCTTACAAATGAAAGTCAGAACCAGAATGTCAACTTTTACTTCAGCATAATTTGCAAAAGTATTCATTAAAAAATAAGTACAAGTCTATTCTATCATCAAATAAGATATTTTATAGGATGATAAACATGTTACCAGAAATTTGATTTTTAAAGGATACTTGAAAGAAAACTGCCAAATGTAATCAGTTATTTCAGATTACGGTTGTAAGATCTCCTGTATAACATTTCTTCTGAGTTAAAAAAACAAAAACTACCTATCCAAAGGGTTAGTACAGTATCTGGAATTTTAAAAAATCACTATGTCAGAAGCCCTAGCAATCAGCTTTTCCTCATCTAACTGATAACAAAATTGGCCCCTTAAGTCTTGCTAGACAAAAAGACACACAAATGTGCCACATGCCCATGTCTGCCCTCCCCTCACTGTTGAAAATCAAAACAGTATTCTGTTTCTGATGTCCTGAATGGATGATATAAAAATAAAGATGTATTGGAAGCAGAAGTTTTCCAAGCCTTTCTGTTCCTGGAGAGAAGCAGACACAACTTTCTATATTTCCTAACACAAACACATTCAAATTAGTTTGGAAGGGAGGGGGAAAAAAAGAGAAAATCTCTGTATTTAAAAGAAAAATGAGAAAGCCTGCTTAGAGCCTATCATGGTGGCCACCTAGACATACCCGTATAAAAACTCCTCCAACTACTCCCATTTCTTTTTGCTTCTCCAAGCATGCTTTCTCTTTTACCCCGTTTTTGGCACTAACATATGTTTGGAGCTATAATTTGAAAAATAAATGTGTGTATAAACACATACACACAGAGAGACACTGAAATACATACTCATATAATGTGGGTTCAAGGCCTGGGCCTACCCCTACTAGCTGACCAAGTAATTCAATTTCTCAGAGAAGAAAACATCTTCATCCATACCATGGCATGGCCTGTATTATCGAATACTCAGCTCAAGCTCTAACTTCTGCAGGAGTTAGGGAGAACTAACTCCCTTTTCTTGGAACAGGAAGGAAGCATTTCTACATACTTTATATTTCAATCAGCTCATCTTCCCTTTTGAAGCTCTACAGTACCTTCTCTATATGATATATATTTTTAAACAATTGTCTCTCCAACTAAACTGTAAATTCCTAGAGAGCAGGAGCCATTTCAAATACAGCTCCTAAATCCCTGATGGTACCTAGGAAAGTGTTCAAGAAATTCCCAGGAACTGACCCTCACTTTGTAACCAGTGATAAGATTCTCTAGTCTCTGTAATTTATTCTCTATCTTGTTGATCCTTCCTTTTGTTTTAAAAGGATTCATGGGAGGAAACCCAAAAGAGAGGGGACACATGTAAACATATAGCTGATTCACTTTGCTATATAGCAGAAACTAACAACAATGCAAAGCAACTATACTCCAAGAAAAATAAAATTTTTAAAATGCTTCCAATTAAAAATAAATTAAAAGCATTCACAATTTGGTGTTTTAGTAATCATTCTTTTTATTTCAAATATAATTAATTTATAAAGTTTAAACTTACAATGCAACTAATGTATAAAGCAAGGTGCATTCACTCTACTGAACAGTTTATCCACTCAAATTTTAAAGATATCTCTCCATCTACATTGCAGTTACTCATATATCACCTTCTTTCCATGTTTCTCACTATATACAGGCTAAGTACTACTCATTAATAACTCTAAGCTATGTATAACTTTGGGTCCAAAATCTCTAGAAAAATCAATTACTCAAATTAGTGTGATTCATTGTTTCAATAATGAAATAATAAATTGACACTGAAATGGAGAGAGCTTTCTTCCCCAAAATTAACTTTCCATAATCCATCTGAATGACTGATAACTGCAACAAAATGCTCTTAGAAATACACTAAAATTTGAATACAGTAATTTTGACTAATTTCAATTCAACAAAAAGAGACCATTCCAACAATTTCTTCTCTCCTGCCCTCAGAAAATCTTCCAAGGCTTCACCATGCAAATAAAATTAAAAACAAAGAGAAACATACTGTCCTACCAAAAAAAAGCTTGAAAACAATTATTAAAAGGCTTTACATGCTAATTACCTGCTAGTAACTAGTTACATGCTAGTTACTAGAAATATTTTTTGTTTCTAAACATCAAAAACTTTAAGCTCCACAAAGAGCAAACAAAATCACTTATATAGATAGAAGAAATTGAGTTCTGGGAAACTAGGGTAGTATCTCATTCAAACTACAAATGTCAAAAACAAATACATTCACGCTATATACTATATGGGCTTCCCTTGTAGCTCAGTTGGTAAAGAATCTGCCTGCAGTGCAGGAGACCCGGGTTCGTTCCCTGGGTTAGAAGATCCCCTGGAGAAGGAAATGGCAACCCACTCCAGTATCCTTGCCTTGAAAATCTCAAGGACAGAGAAGCCTGGTGGGTTGCAGTCCATGCAGTCACAAAGAGTCGGGCATGACTGAGCGACTAACACTTAACACTATACACGTATACAATGATTATACATTTAAGAATCACAACATTTAATTCAAAAGTTAAATAACTGAAATTAATTTTATTTCTAAACATTTTTTTAAACTATTTTAAACCTGCTAAATATTTCAATGCTTACCTTTTAGGCATAAAAATGATCATAATCTATAATCATAAGTATTTAATGAGCCAAGATTATATACTAGGCAGACGATAACTGTAAAGATCTGGTTTACTACCTTGAAAAAGCTACATCTTATTCAAATAGAATACAACATGCTTTGTTCCTTCAGCTCATGTTTTTGTTAATTTTTCAGTCACTTTATTTTATCTGTTTCTTTCTAATGATTAAGTAAAACTTAGAGAAGGCATGCAATCTCAGTGTGAGAACACTACAATGTCCTGGGTAATTTTAACCAAAGGATAAAGTTTTTAAAGGTTATATACTTTCACTTTTGGAATCACTATATTGTTGCTTTAGAGTTTATCACTAAGGATCAGAGAAGGAAGAGGAGATAGGAGAGTATATTTTCTACATTTCTCTGCATGTAGCCTTAGGAAACAGCATTTGATATCTGTCCCTGCTTCTATATAAAAAAGAAAAACAAAAATATGTTGATTCCAAAAGTCTCCCATTATCACAGTAAGCTTTCTAAATATTTTTATTAAAAATTATATAAATATATTCTATAAATACTTTATACATTTAAAACCAAGAAATAAGAATTCCAAAATTTCTACCAAATTAATTTAAGTCAAATTATTTGATTTATCATAATACGGCAAAATTCCACACACAGATCATTCCCACTGAACCACGATTTTCTTTTAAGATCAGTCCTAATAAAATCAAAGGCATGAATATACAAGTAACATAAATATTTCTGTATGTTTATATGTATACACATATAGATATATAGAGAGCATAAAGTCTACATCCATCCCAATCTTCTACAACATTATTACCACAACATCATACAGAAGAGTTTTATAAAACCTTGAAACACGGCAAAATTAAATTACATTCAATTTAGTTTTCCCATAAAGTATACTTTATTGCAAGTATGCAACTGGTAACCCTTCAGAGACAAAATGTTAGATTAACTGTTATATCTCTCCTGAAAGCATTCTGGATAAATATCAACAACAGCTTAAGAATGGCAGACTAGAAAGTTACTTCCCAAACCTTTAGATCCCTTTATATCAATCCCTGTCCAATATTTGCATTCTTAGACCAAAAACTAATGTTTCCTTATCTTGAGGACTAACTCGCTTGCTGCAATTTTCTTAAATCTGGTTCCATTTTTCCTAGGTTCAAAAGAGTACAGAAACCATTCACTCTTTCCTTACCCTCTACTCAGGAATGGAGCAGAGAGAATGGCCATGATGAACTGCATGTATATATGACTTACAGAAGCTGAACAAAGGAAAGCAAAAAGAACAGTAACTGAAAGAACACTATCCCTGAGTTCTAGTCCTACTCTACCACTAATTTGTTGCATGACTTCAAGTCATATTACCTCTCTAAATCTTACCTATTACAATATTACTTCGGCAAAATACCAAGTATGCTTCTAGAGATATTCAAGGGTCGACAATATCAGATTCAGAAGAATGTGCTTACAAGTTCCTAACTGTACTTGCTTCTCTCCTATTATTTTTTAATGTAAAAAATAATTTTTTACATTATGAAAAATTTAAAATGTAAAATGAAAATATTTTCATTCAACTAAGTTTCTAAAATTCCTATTTAGAATTACTTTTTAGGTACTGAACACCTACTCGATCAATTAGACTATTTCTCCCTAATCTGAAGGATCAGAAGTATTTTACCTCCATTTCCTTGAGTCTCTGGTAACTACTCATAGAGATTTAGAATATGTCTGATCAAGAGATCAGGAAACAAGAGTTTCCTCTCCTTTATCTGACTTTCTAAACAACCTATAGTCTTCCAGAACATTACTAGATATTTCATAAGCTTAAAACAAACAAAATAATTTCTTCTTACTGTTATTACTTCTTTTTTTAGAAATTAAAAGTACTTAACATATTATAATGCTTCAGTTATTAGTATTATTGCTTTTTGACAGGACTTGAACAGTGATTTCTTAACAACATACTTCATATATAATATTAACATGCTTTGAGGTGGATGTCTGTCCCCAAATGTGAATAATATACTTTTCCTCACATACCCTATGATGATTAATAACACTTAACCCAATATTTTATTAAAATAAAAACACCTAAGGAAATGAAAACTGCACTTTTATAGACTTCCTAGGAGGTTCTAAAACTAGCCATAATGTCAACCACACTAAAAATATGCAACCTTTCTTCATATAAATATGAATGACAAAACAATAAAATCAGCTATTATTACTAAGTAAATATAAAAGTATATACCATATATACCTACCTAGCAACAGAATACATAAAGAGAAAATCATTATCTGGTGATCCTGGAGTCTTGCTATAATCTCTGTATTTCTTCTGAGTGGTATTTTTTATATCTTTCATTACAGATTCCATTTCTTTACTTAAGTTGGTTTCTGACTGTAAAAAAAAAACACATACATAAAAAGTTTATGTATGTTCATTTTCTCTAATAGTCTAACACTACAGTGTTTATCATTTAAGCACACTATGAAATTAAGGTTTAAAAATAAAAACAGATATACATTAGCTATCAGCTAAAAATATATTTAGTATACCAAAATAAAACAGATCAAGAAATATTTTCTCTTATCTTAGAGACGTTTTATCCTAATTTTATATTGTTATCCAACCACAGAACAGAAAGCAAAGAACTAAAGAGTCTCTTGATGAAACTGAAAGAGGAAAGTGAAAAAGTTGGCTTAAAGCTCAACATCCAGAAAACTAAGATCATGGCATCCGGTCCCATCACTTCATGGCAAATAGACGGGGAAACAGTGGAAACAGTGACTGACTTTATTTTTTTGGGCTCCAAAATCACTGCAGATGGTGACTGCAGCCATGAAATTAAAAGATGCTTACTCCTTGAGAGAAAAGTTATGACCAACCTAGACAGCTTATTAAAAAGCAGAGACATTACTTTGCCAACAAAAGTCCATCTAGTCAAACCTATGGTTTTTCCAGTAGTCATGTATGGATATGAGAGTTGGACTATAAAAAAAGCCGAGTGCTGAAGAATTGATGCTTTTGAACTGTGGTGTTGGAGAAGACTCTTGAGAGTCCCTTGGACTGCAAGGAGATTCAACCAGCACATCCTAAAGAAAATCAGTCCTGAATATTCATTGGAAGGACTGATGCTGAAACTCCAGTATTTTGGCCACCTACTGTGAAGAACTGACTCATTTGAAAAGATCCTGATGCTGGGAAAGATTGAAGGTGGGAGAAGGGGACAACAGAGGATGAGATGGTTGGATGGCATCACCGACTCAATGGACATGAGTTTGAGTAAGCTCTGGGAGTTGGTAAAGGATAGGAGGCCTCGAGTGCTGCAGTCCATGAGGTTGCAAAGAGTCAGACACAACTGAGTGACTGAACTGAATCGAACCATAGAACAGTTTCCATGCTTATAAAAAAATCTTTCATTTAAGCACATTTTTTTTCAGGACTAACACTAATGTCCCTTACTTTAAGCATATTTTAAACACATAAAAATTTGGATTTGCAAAAGAAAAAAGAAAAAACCACATAGACACAAATCTTAAGTCTTCAATTGAGAAAAGGAGATGGATCTTTCTGAGTAGCTTTGAAATATGAATTTGTTTAAAAAGTCAGATATTCATAGGTTTCACAAATTTACTGTACATAGCTCTCACTTCTCTCAGGTATCACAACATAGATCTGTGATAAAAGTGAAATATTTGATCAAAAAAATAAATCCTGTTGGAAGAGATAAAAAATGGGTTCACTCATACCAAATTTCAAAGTGAAACAGACTGACTTATGGGAGATGCTTCGATCATATACACAATATTTGACCTCTCTAATACACAAGTGTGTGTGTAAATCTATACTTACACATGAAGTGTGTGTGTGTGTGTGTATAAATATATCACCTTAATTCTAATATACCTAAAGGGCTTATTTTTAAAAGATTAGATTGTGCTTTACATTGCAAGACATACATAAAGTTTAACTTCATTTTTAAATATTTCAACATAACCATATATAAGCTTATAGAATTTCATGATCTGGAAGGCATATACTAAAATTATAACTAAACTGATATTAAGGAAAAGTATAGCCTTTAGCAATAATTTGTTCTATTGCTCTCATTTTTGTTTTTAATAACCACCAACGGAAAAGAAAAACCTCTAAAAGCAATTTCTACTAAATGTATAAAGGTCCAAAGTAACTTAGAAACGGAACAGAAATTAAAGCTGAAAAGCAGAGCTAAGTTAAGCAGGATATTTCTGCCTTACACTGATGCTTACTGGGAAAGCTCCCGGACGTCCTTGCAGCTCCTCCACTTCCTTTATGAGATCTTGTATGCTTTTGTTACTAGGACGCTGCCAAAGGTTGTTTTCAACATTGCTTCCAGGATAACAAGGAAGAACACTGTTAGCAAACTGCCTACAGAGAGGACATGTGAATTCTCCTTTGTCCACTGAGAAGCCCTGAAGAACCTGGTCATTCTAAAAGATGAAACAAACATACAGTTATATGATGCATACTTTTACAGAAAACAAAATTAACATCTCTACATTTTAGAGTAAATAAATAAACCATACAAAAAAGATCTCTACTGCATGTCATAAAAACTAAGTCACTTAACTCTTGAGCTTATCAAATCACTTCTTAAAATCACAGCAATCATGCAACACTTGCCATCACCAATGAACTGCTTAAGTATCTTACTTTTCTCTCAGGAGGAAACATTCAAATAATGATGCAATCAATGTGAAATGTGAATTTAAGATAAAGAATAACTCAAAAGCAGGTCACATTAAAGTGAATCACCTTCCACTCACACCATGTCCTGTCTTCATCATCTATAAGTGACTATTAGAAAGATTATCCCAGTGCTCAAGTCACTGGAGGCAGAACAGACAAGCTTTTGAGAGTATTTAAGTCTAAAAATACCAGGCTGGATGAAGCACAAGCTGGAATCAAGACTGCCAGGAGAAATATCAATAACCTCAGACATGCAGATGACACCACCCTAATGGCAGAAAGTGAAGAATTAAAAAGCCTCTCGACGAAAGTGAAAGAGGAGAGTGAAAAAGTTGGTTTAAAGCTTAACATTTAGAAAACTAAGATCATGGCATCTGGTCACATCACTTCATAGCAAATAGATGGGGAAACAATGGAAACAGTGACAAGACTTTATTTTTTGGACTCCAAAATCACTGCAGATGGTGACTGCAGCCATGAAATTAAAAGATGCCTGCTCCTTGGAAGAAAAGCTATGACCAACCTAGACAGCATATTAAAAAGCAGAGATATTACTCTGCCATCTAGTCAAACCTATTGTTTTCCCAGTAGTCATGTATGGAAGTGAAAGTTGGACCATAAGGAAGACTGAGTGCCGAAGAATTGATGCTTCTGAACTGTGGTGTTGAAGAAGACTCTTGAGAGTCCCTTGAACTGCAAGGAGATTCAACCAGCACATCCTAAAGGAAATCAGTCCTGAATATTCATTGGAAGGACTGATGCTGAAGCTGAAGCTGAAGCTCCAGTACTTAGGCCACCTGATGCAAAGAACTGACTCATTTGAAAAAACCCTGAAGCTGGGAAAGACTGAAGGCGGGAGGAGAAAGGGACGACAGAGGGTGAGATGGTTGGATGGCATCACCGACTTGATAGACATGAGCTTGAGCAGGCTTCAGGAGTTGGTGACGGACAGGGAAGCCAGGTGTGCTGCATTCCACGGGGTTTCAAAGAGTCGGATCCGACTGAGCGACTGAACTGACTGAAATCTAAAAAAAAAAATGTGATATATCTTCTAATGTGTCTAACAGACTGGACCTGATGCATTAGGTTTATTTAGGTTTAACAGGTAGGAAAAAGATTTAGTTAGAATACTCAGAAAAGTGATAAGGAGGGGAATTAATTCAGCATCCCTTCAGATGTTCTGATAGGAGGGGGAAGAAAAACTAGTTGAAACAAGGATACACAATGCAAATATGTCCAGGAGGAAACTCTTGCTCATGAGAGATTACAACATATGCTAGCCAACCAGAATTGAAGGAAGTAATCGAGGCTGCTACATTTGTTCCCTTCTCTTGCCTGATACCACCCTCATCTGTTCTGTTCTTTTAGGCCATTGCTATAGTGTAGTTCTAACCACAATCTTACTCTTTTTCCCAGTACTCTCTCTTGTTTTGCCACTAACCTAATGATTTAATCTCAAAATGTTTTTAATGTACTAAAAAAAATACATGAGTGCTAAAATGTAAACATTATTACTAACAAGACAAAAATAATGAGAAAAATGGACACAAAAAAGAAAAAAATAAATTTATTTGCCCACGGTTACAAAGATATTTGGGCTTCCCTGGTAGCTCAGCTGGTAAAAGAATCTGCCCTGCAATGCAGGAAATCCCAGTTTGATTCCTGGGTTGGGAAGAACACCTGGAGAAGGGATAGGCTACCCACTCTAGTATTCTGGCCTGGAGAATCCGCGACTGTATAGTCCATGAGGTCGCAATGAGTTGGACACGACTGAAAGACTTTCACAAAGATAGTTAATGACAATGTCCAAATGAACTTAGGTTTCCCAACTCTTTAACTTATTATTCATTTCACTGTATCTTGGATCTCAAATACTTTGGCCAAAGAACTGAATTCCACCTTTTTTACTTTGTGACATTCATTTCCTCAAGACCTTAAAAATCTAACACCATGTCTTCTTAAATCCAATTCTAGAAACACACACTAAACTCCTATCATGTGTCAAATGCTGTACCATGTCACTGCAAAGAGTTAAGAGATATCTTCATTTAAGGTACTGACAATTTAAAAGCAAATAGAAACAACAGTGTGATAAATCAAACAAACAAGACTTCCCAGAGGAGAAGACTTGTGAAATAAGTTTTAAAGATATACAAGAAGAGTTACTAAAAGGCTTGGAACAAGAGTACTAGTAATTGAAGGACATTCTTTGATAAGCTTCTCTGTAGCTATAATTTTTAAAACTGCTAGGTCTTCATCCTAGTCTCGAGTGAAACTAGGTTCCTTCCTAAAGCACCCCCAGAAGCCCTCTCAAAAAGGCACTGCTCATTTTCTCACATCCCTCAAACATCAGTATCCTTCTCACCTCCAGTGCAGACTCAAGTTCCATATTCCTGGATTCCCTGTGTGGCTCAGGTCATTTAAAGGGATCACCCCTTTTCCTTCCTTTCTACTGTCATTCACTGCCCTTAATATGCGAAGACTTCAGTAACTAGACTCGTGTTCTCCATTACTCCAACTCTGGCCATCCTCTTACACAATTTCAGTGTGCCTGCAGACAGCCAGTCTCACACAGTTACACGGCCTCATCAGCGACCTGATGTCAGCAACTCCAGTGGCCTTGAACTCTACTCTCTCCTAGCACCTGTTACCATGACACACCCTTGTCTTGTAAGGACAGAGAACTGTCCATATGAGAAAATATTAAATTCAAACACCTCACATTTTGACTGTCAACTCCTATCTCTTCTAGTCCCTCCCTTTTCCCTCAGTTTATATGGCCTTTCCTATCCTACCACACACCATGATCTATCATTTTAAAAATTCTCAAGTTAGGAAGAAACAGACTCTGATGAGGCATCCTGGGATTTAGGCAGAGTCTGGGATAGAGGAGGCAAAGGTTTGGAACAGTTGCTAAGGAGACTAGGAGAGGGAACTGATCAAAGACAGGCAAATGAATTGATAAGTAATATCCACAGTCCATGACCCCAATTTAGCCTCTATTTTAAGAAATCACAGATGTGTACTAGTCTGCTTAGTTTTACAATTTTTCTAACAGTGCCAGCTTCCTGGGTATGAAGTCAAAGGAGGTGGATTAAATGACTAGTATTAAGAGCACAATGCAAATAGTACAAGAAAATGAGGTGAGGAAAGTGCTAGTGTACTAGGCAAATGCGAGGGGCAAAAAGAATAGATGCTTTCAAACTGTGGTACTGGAGAAGACTCTTGCGAGTCCCTTGGACTGCAAAGAGATCAAACCAACTCAATCCTAAAGCAAGTCAACTCTGAATATTCACTGGAAGGACTGATGCTGAAGCTGAAGCTCCAGTATTTTGGCCACCTGATGTGAGGAGACCCCCTCACTGGAAAAGACCCTGATGCTGGGAAAGACTGAAAGTATAAGGAGAAGAGAGCAGCAGAGGATGAGGTGGTTAAATAGTATCACCAACTCAGTGGACATGAATCTGAGCAAACTCCGGGAGATGGTGAAGGACAGGGAAGGAGGGAAGGACAAACTCCGGGAGACAGTGAAGGACAGGGAAGGACTGGGCAGGCTGCAGTCCATGGGGTCGCAAAGAGTTGGACCCAGCTTAGCAGCTGAACAACAAAGGACTAGAGCTGTTGAGGTCAGAAGCAAAACACACTAATAAGAGTAAAGATAGAGACTTTGACAAGTGCTCTACCATAATGGTATGGTATGATATTAAAGCTTACTACTGTAGAGCTAAAGTAGCAAAATCTAAAATTACAGTCATAGAAGTCAGTTGCCAATGTGAAGTAAAAAAATGAAATCCCTAAAGTTGAAGAGGTCAAGGAACTGTGAAGCTGAATAGTTCAAATGGCAATCATAATCACCCAAGATGAATTAGGATGTATTAGCTGTAAAAAATATTTAATACCTTGAAAGACACAAACATCTTTATTTAACATGTTTCAATCAACTTACCCGTAATGATTCCATGTAAGATTTATGGCAATCGATATGTAATGTGTGGCCACAGGTTTGTACATAAACACCTCCTTCCCAGCCAATTGATACTGCCAAGAGACAAGAACTCTTAAAAAAAAAAAAAAGGAACAAAATATAATTAATTTTAAAGAAGCAGAAACATACCTAAACAAATCTACATAAACCTCTCAATCATATTGTTATACTACTGTGGGCTTTGTATTTCTGTGATATAAAGGAACACCTGACTTGACAATCCTGAGGCAATATCTTTAAATCTGGAAGATAGTTTTAGCTTCCAAATAATTATACTTGTAATACAAGAGAAAAATTGTGAATTAGCCTTTCTATACCTCATAAAATATAATAAAGTATACTGTTACTGATTATTGTACCTGTTCTACATGGTACTGGATTTCTCTGTGACATCTAACCTTAACATCTGCCTTCTTCAAATGCCTACTTCCCTCTTGTTTCCTTAATGCCACTCTCTTTTGGTTTCTCTCCTGTCTCTTTAACCATTTGGTTTAAGCCTCCTTTTAAGACTTTTTTTTCCTTCATCTGCCCCTTCAATATTTAAATTCCTCAAGGTTCAATCCTTAATGCTTTTCTCTTATTAAAACTATTCTGAGTGAACTTAATCAGTATATTCAACTATCCCCCAAGTTGGGTCTCTTGCCTGCATGCCAGATACAAGTACTCAGTTGGCAACCAGAAATCTTCAATTTGAGGTCCCTCAGATAAAATAAAACCAATGTGTCAAAAATGTTCATTTTCTCTATGAATCTTTCTCTTCCTCTTGGCTTAAAAACTCTACATCTGTTTAGCCACCAAATCAGAAAGCTAAAAGTTATTCACATCACACCCTTTTCTTCACACCACAGAAATAGTTCCCAAACTATATGAAATCTATCTCCTATATAATTCATGATTTTGGCCTCTCTGTCTTTATTCCCCCTGTAACAGTCAAGCCTGTGTGACCCGCTGTGGGGGAAAGAGTTCTTAAATAAATTTTCTTAAGTGGTCTCTATGATGCATCCTGCACACATCTTTCTAAAGTACAAATCTGCTCATGAGAATTAAAAAAGTGCCTAAACATTTATATGGGTCTTATATAACAAACAATACAAAAAGGAACCCAGATTATATAAGCAAACCACATACTCTTTGGAAATGCGTTTTAAAAGTTAATTGTTTTCATCTTCTCTTTCTTTTTAAATTTCTTCTCTGTTAATTCCTTCCCTTTAACCTAATAAACAGTCTAGACTTTTCCTCCTAAAAATAAGTTTCTTTAAATTTTTATTTGGCCTCTGCCAAACAGCATTTCGGCCTGACCTTGAGTTTACCCTCTAGTGAAAGTGAAAGTCATTCAGTCGTGTCCAACTCTGCGACCCCATGGACTGTAGGCTGCCAGGCTCCTCTGTCCATGGAATTCTCCAGGCCAGAATACTAGAGTGGGTAGCCATTCCCTTTTCCAGGGGATTTTCCTGACCCAAGGATTGCAGGTTGATTTTTTACCATCTGAGCCACCAGGGAAGCCCTCTAGAGTCTATAGCAAATAGATGGCCAAGTCAGGGCAACATGAGGTACGAGGTCTAACATGAGTGACAGCACACAATGAAAAATTTGAGAGCCATCAAAACAGAGCAAACTATTAAATTTTACTTTTATGTTGGAAAATAGCCTATTAGATGATCAAACCATCTTTAAATAACAGTAAACAAAATTCTAATATTAAATCAAGACTCTTCGTGAGCATCTGAAAGTTAAAGGCATTACACAGTATAAAATGCCTTTCTAGCTGATTCAAAGATGTGCAACAGCACAAATCAAATTCTCACAGCAGGTGAGCTGGTTTCTACTGTTACACATCAGAAAAACAACAGGAGACCTGCTCATCTCTGTTTTATGTTTTGGAGCCACTTTAAGTAGAAGCAGATGTGGGTATTAGATCATTTTAGAATGATTGGTAGGCAGCTAATAAACAAGCTATTCTCTTTGACAATGTACTATAAAATGTAATTAATCTTTCCTTTTAATACATAAGCTGTTTTAAAAATGAAAATAGTATGTCATTTGTCTATGTAACTGTTAGATGTCTTTTTTTAATTTGCTAGAGTCAAAAAAAGCAAGAGATCATTTACTAATATGAGACCTACATTTCAGAAAGACCTACATTCAACAATGTGCCCATTTCTGTACTATTTAACACTGAACCTTCACCTCAATATTTATTAAAACTTTATGCAGTAAGCGGTCTTATTTCTTTTAATAAAAAGGGACAGAAAGCTGACCAAGAGCTCTCAGTTAAAAGTGGTAAAGCCCAAGTTCAATCCAGATCTGACTCCAAAGCTCAGGTTCCATCCTTCCCTATTTATATATGAGTGTCATAGCTCTCATATATAACACTTACAATTTCACTAGCAAACACACTATCTTGTATGACTGAAATTCTACAGGCCAACTTTATAAAAAGCATGCATTTGATATGAAGAGAGCAGAATTTATGCAATTTAATTCTATAATCAGTAACAGTGTCTACTGATAACAACTCTTCTGCTCTACGTGGTCTGGGTACAAAACTGAAATCCAGTAAGCATCCACAATACCCAAGCACGTGTCAGATGCCCTGGAGAAGGGAATGGCAACCCACTCCAGCTATTCCTGCCTGGAGAATTCCACGGACAGAGGAGCTTGGCGGGCTACACAGTCCATGGGGTCACAAAGAGTTGGACACGACTGAGCAACTTCCACACCTTCACACCTGTTGTTGTTTAGTCACTAAATCACATGATTCTCTTGCAACCCCATGGACTGTAGCTCTCCAGGCTCCTCTGTCTATGGGATTTCCCAGGCAAGAATACTGGAGTGGGTTGCCATTTCATTCTCCACGGGATCTTTCTGACCCAGGGATCAAACCCACATCTCCTGAATTGACAGGATTCTTTATCACTGAACCACCTGGGAAGCCCTGAAGGGACTACAAAGCCAATAGAAAAAATAGCCCTAAACCTCCAGAGGTCCAGTGAGCGCACTATTTATAAGTAAAATAGCCATTATGAAGTACACAAAAGTACTTATGTAGAAATAAAACCTCACAGTAACTCACAAAAACAGAACAGATTCAGTCCAGTTCAAGTATCAGTTCAGAGCTTTCATTAAAAAAAAAGTTTTTTGTTTTTTTTTCTTAGAAATGAATTGCTATTCTGACTGCAAGAAGAGATACGCTACTTTTTCTCTCCTTTATTAGATCTCTCCTTCCCTCAAATTATTATGTCCTTAGGTCTGAGTTGCATATTGACTGACTAAGTTATTTTTAGTTTCCATTTGGCCTTAGGATTCATCTTTACTCATTTACTCTAAAGTGATTCAAAATGCTGACATTAAAACCAGGATTACATCAGGAAAAAAAAAAAAAAAACTAAATAAAGCTGGCAGTAAATTTCTGCAAAAGTAGAATTCAGCACAATTGTCTCCAAAATGAAGATATTAATTGGTCTCCAATTAGTAAAGCTATATACATATATACACATGCTGCAGAAAACCTGAAGAAACAATAAAGAAAGAGAGTGAAAGTGTGTCTGCGTATACACATATGCATGCATGTATATATACAAACATAAAGACTTATTTCCAAATAATGATTTCATTTTAAAGCCTCTGAAAATATATGGAAGCATTATCCTCATTACCTAACCCAAACTGCTTAATAAGGCCTAACAAGCCCTCCTAAAGAGGTAACTTGAAAATTAAAAATACCACTTTACATTTATACTGACCTTTATAACATGTAAAATGATCTTTTGGGTTACTGCATGAAAGACCATTATGAGCCCTATTTTACAGGTGAGGTAACTGAGACTTAGAGAGTTTGTCAAGCTCACATTGCTAAGAAATGGCAGAATCAGAAGGAAACCCCAGTTTTCCTCATCCGAAACTCTTTCTACTCTACACTATCTATCTAGAGTTACCTATCTAGAGCTACCTCACTATCTAGAGTTACCATCTCCTCCAGAATCCAAAGGAATCATCCTTAATCCAGACTACTGAACCACACTCTACTCTGATTCTTATCACATTAGATCAGTGTATATATTATATATTAGATCAGTATATATATTCTATATAAGTATTCTGTCTGCCATATATCCTACTAGCTGCTTCCATTTAAATTAGTACATTATGTACATTTAGAAATTATATTTAGAAATCTAATATACATTTATATATATGTGTATATATATAACTAAAAATAATGCATCATTTTATATTTTAAGCATTTTAAGTTATTAACAGATGTTACTTAACTCAAAATACATCAGAATCAAACAACAGGTGAAAGAAATCCCCATTTGATAACCCCTCAGGAAATTTAAAAAACAGTATCAAAATTTTACAAAGAAGTTAACAATGTTGCTGCTACTAAATAAACTGAGTTGATCTAAGTCTTATGAATACCTGAGAGCTAGAGCCACAAAGTACAAAGAGTCAGGGAAAAAAATCTACCAAGTTCACAACAAGAAATCATAGAAGCCATGATAAATCTGCCCCTACTTTACATATCAAAAGCATTATGAAACTTTATTATGTATCTTTAAATGAAAAAGACAGAAGTAAAAATCTTCATAAAATGTTAAGTGCCACATCTAAAAGTTTTTACAAAGTATATAAGATAATATATAAAAGTATATAAAATGATAATATAAACTTATCATTCCACTGAAATGAATTTGTATATCTTATAATAAATATTTAAATTTGTATGTGTTAACTGACTTCTATTTATTACCACCCACATACTAACTTTTTCTAATAAACTTCCAAATTCCAAGTTAGAAAGATACTTGGTTGAAGAAAAATATAAAACTTTGGAGAGAAATATCCATCAATTTTATAGACAAAATACTATTTAATAAAAAGAATACTTACATCCTTAAAATAACGTTGTAATAATGAAAGTCTCACATCATGAACTGCTGCACATGTATCCCAGGGGTATATTTGCTCCTCTTCAGAGATAGGCAGCTTTTTTGGCTCAACGTTGTCACGGCACTGCCCCAAAACTATATTAACAACAGAGATAAGAGCCCATTAAAAAAACTAACATGTGGACTTTATTCACCAAGAAAAGTGAAGTTATTTACCATAAGCTTCTTAATTTTTTCACTATTACAATATTTTTAAAGACTTTAAAAAGTGATATCTTAATTTTCTTCTACAGAGTAAATAAACTTTTAATATGTGAATGTTTATTTTTTAAAATAACATCAGGGTTGGCGAGAAGGGCAAAGTGAGGCGAGAAGGGCAAAGTGAGCCTGGAATTGTGTGGAATAAAGAGCAAAGAGGTATTCAAGCTCTGAGTGGAGACCTAAAGGAATTCTGACTAGTCAAATTCAAGAATAATGACAATAACAGATAACACGTTCACTGATTCAGGCAGGGAACATGAAGTAAAAGGGTATAATGTTAGACTCTCAAAATATCATCCTACAGAAAACCAACCAAGCGATTAAACTTGGTTAACATCACCAATAATGGAACATCACTATGAGTCTCTTGATGTGATGCAATGGGAAGGAACGGCATCATAATACTACCATTGCCAAAAATGTTTAACTTTAATAACAGGGAAAGCAAAAGTGAAAGTCACTCTGACTTTCATGAAAAAAGTCAGTCATGTCTGACTCTTTGCAACCCCATGGACTATAATGTCCATGGAATTCTCCAGGCCAGAGTACTGGAGTGGATGATAGCTGTTCCCTTCTCCAGGGGATCTTCCCAACCCAAGGATTGAACCCAGGTCTCCCACACTGTAGGCAGATTCTTTACCATTCAAGCCACCAGGGAAGCCCAATAACAGGGAAACAATCACATAAATCCAGAAAATAGACAGTCTATATATAGAACAGACTTGAACTTTTCAAAAATTTTTTTAATGCCTGGAGAAGCTGTTTTGGATTAAAGGAGATTAACAAGAAATGACAACTAACTGCAACGCATGATCTTTACTTGGCTCTTGGAACAAGAAAAATATATATCTGGTATATAAAATATTATTGGGAGACTCTGAACACAGAAGATTTTATTTAATTCATATTAAATTTATTCAGTATAATTGGTACCAAGATTGTATAAAAGAGTATCTTTATTCTTAGGTGATACATGCTAAAGTATTTAGGAATAAAAACGTCCAAGATGTCTACCTATGACAAGTGTGTATGCGTCTGTGTATAGATAAGTATGGGAAAGAAAACATAAATATGGAAATATGCTAGCAATCACTGAGTATAGGTGAAGGGTTTTCAACTTTTCTGTAGATGTAAAAGTTGGTTGAAATGAAAAGTTGGGAAAAGAGGTATTTTTATCATTGTAAAACACATACCACACAAAAAGGAAGTGGGGGTATAAGCATACAGTGCCACACACTACTCTAAGACTCAATAAGTCATTCTCAGAGAAGGGAAATCAGGCACAGAGCTGTGAGCCCCAAGTTCTGGGGAGATTTATAAAAGCAGCAGCAGCAGAAAGAATAGACAAAAGCAAGTAGATGCTAGAAACTAAAATATAATTAGCCATGATGTATAATCCTCTTAATAAACTGCCGAACTTGGTTAGCTAGGATTTTGTTAAGGGCTTTTACATCTCTATTCATAAGTGATACTTGTCTATCATTTTCTTTTCTTTTGATGTCCTTATCTGGCTTTGGTATCAACATAGTGCTGACCTCAGAGAATGAGTTAAGATGTGTTCCCTTCTCTCTTTTCATTTTTTTTTTCCTTTTGGACAAATCTAAGGAGGAACAGTCTTAATTCTTTAAATGGCAGAAGACCAAAATAGATATTTATTCAAAGACATGCAAATGGCCAACAGGCACATGAAAAGATGCTCAAGATCCCTAACTATTAGAGAAATGCAAATCAAAACTGCAGTGAGGTACCATCTCAAACCAGTCAGAATGGCCATCATTAAAAAGTCTACAAACAACAAATGCTGGAAAGGGTGTGGAGAAAAAGGAACTCTCCTACAAGGTTGGTGGTATAGTGCTATATATAGTTACTGGTATACTGCTATATATAGTATAGTTATACTGCTATAATCACTGTGGAAAACATTATGAAGGTCCTCAGAAAACTAAAAGTGGAATTACAATATGATCCAGCAATCCCATTTCTGGGCATATATCCAGACAAAATTATAATTCAAAAAGATACATGCACCCCTATGTTCATAGTAGCAGTATTCACAATAGCCAAGATGTAGGAGCAACCTACATGTTCATCGACAAATGAATGGATAATAAGATGTGGTACATATGTACAAAGGAATACTACTCAGTCATAAAAAAGAACAAAATAATGCCATTTACAGCAACATGGATGCAATCAGAGATTATTATACTAAGTAAAGCACGTCAGAAAGACAAAGAAAAATACCGTATGATATTACTTACATGTGGAATCGAAAATATGACACAAATGAACCTATCTATGAAAGAGAAACAGAACAGACTGGTGGCTGCCAAGGGAGAGAGAGTTGAAGGAGGGTTGCAGTGGGAGGCTGGGGTTAGCAGATACGAGCTTTTATACATAGAATGGATAAACAACAAGGTCCTACTGTATTAGTACAAAGAACTATATATTTAATATCCCATGATAAATCGTAACAGAAAGAATATTTTTAAAAAAGAATGTGTGTGTGTGTGTATAACTGAACCATTTTGCTGTACAGCTGAAATTAACATAACACTGTAAATCAACCATCCTTCAATTACAGACACTAATCAAAAAATGTTCAATGACCCAATTTCTTCAAATAGCAAAGTGCATTTGGGGTAGGGGCGATGATAGGCACAGGAAAAGATAAGAAGGGATTCTATTAATTAAAAGACTATAAGGAGTCTCTACAACTATAAATAAATAAAATAAAATAAATAAGAAACAGTTGGAGAATTCTGAACTGACTAGATATTTGATGATATTGAACTAAGTTACTCAGGAGTGATTGTGGTTTTAAAAAATAAGTCTTTAAAAAAATAAGTCTTTTCTATTCAGCAGATATGGTGAAAAATTTATAAATGAAATAAAATGATGTCTGGAATCTGCTTCCAAATAATTCTAGGAGGAAATATTAGTCACAAGTTAATCACTGTTAGAGATTGATGGGGATATTAGAAATTGATGGGGACATGGAGGTACATTTTACTAGTCTCTTTACATCACCACATAGTTAAAATTTTCCATATTCAAAGATAAAAGAAAAAGAGAAGAGACAAATCAAAATAAATAAAGAATTCAGAAGTAAGGAAAAAGTAAAGAGGGGTAAAAGGTGAGAGGATGTCAGAGGGAAAGGAAACAGCCAGAGATTTTCCCTGTTACAATTCCCAGTTAAAATAACTCTTGAGATTTAATAGCTTTTAATGCTAGTTTCTTATATTTTCCCTCATATCTTGAAATGACAAAAGAGCTGTGGAACAGTAGAATTATCTAATATTAACTAGTTTAGTGTAAAAAATTGCTAAAAGGGAATTAAATGAAGTAACAAGTCAAAGCAACTTTAAAAATATAAAACAATGAACAAATAACAGTCCAAAATAATAACAGAAGCTTCACTGGGGCACAGATATTATTTTGTTTTGCTTCTTATTGTAATAGCAATGATCAATAAATACATGTGACATGAATGAATGAATAAAAGAAAACATTAAGTTGATGATTATACAGTATTCAGTGAAGAAGTTATAGAGGGACAAGTAAGTGGCAACAATCTAATAAACTGAATTCTTTAAAACAGTAGAAAAAGATAAGCAGCTGTGAAATTAGTCAGTACTCCAACACATTTCCTTTTAATTATAGTAGGCATTTCTCATCTAGACGGTTCTATTGTCCTATTCAGTGAGGGTTTCAAAGATCAATTTCATATTTAAACAAGAGTAATAAGACAAAAAAACTAATCTACCAGGCATCACATTAGACCCTTTTTCCTATATTACATTACTTAACCAACATGACAATCCTCAAAAATCACTATTATCTCTGTATTTAAAAGAAAGCAATAAACTCGGCCAGATTAAGTCAAGCAGTAGATGTTTTTCTGGAACTCTCTTGCTTTTTTGATGATCCAGCGGATGTTGGCAATTTGATCTCTGGTTCCTCTACCTTTTCTAAAACCAGCTTGAACATATGGAAGTTCACAGTTCATGTATTGCTGAAGCCTGGTTTGGAGAATTTTGAGCACTATTTTGCTAGCATGTGAGATGAGTGCAATTGTGCGGTAGTTTGAGCATTCTTTGGCATTGCCTTTCTTTGGGACTGGAATGAAAACTGACCTTTTCCAGTCCTGTGGCCACTGCTGAGTTTTCCAAATTTGCCGGCATACTGAGTGCAGCACTTTCACAGCATCATCTTCTAGGATTTGAAAGAGCTCAACTGGAATTCACTAGTTTTGTTTGTAGTGAGGCCCACTTGACTTCACATTCCACGATGTCTGGCTCTAGGTGAGTGATCACACCACTGTGATTATCTGGGTTGTGAAGATCTGTTTTGTACAGTTTTTCTGTGTATTCTTGCCACCTCTTCTTAATCTCCTCTGCTCCTGTTAGGTCCATACCATTTCTGTCCTTTATTGAGCCCATCTTTGCATGAAATGTTCCCTTGATATCTCTAATTTTCTTGAAGAGATCTCTAGTCTTTCCTATTCTATTGTTTTCCTTTATTTCTTTGCACTGATCACTAAGGAAGGCCTTCTTAACTCTCCTTGCTATTCTTTGGAACTCTGCATTCAAATGGGTATATCTTTCCTTTTCTCCTTTGCTTTTGGCTTCTCTTCTTTTCACAGCTATTTGTAAGGCCTCCTCAGACAGTCATTTGGCTTTTTTGCCTTTCTTTTTCTTGGGGATGGTCTTGATCCCTGTCTCCTGTACAATGTCACGAACCTCTGTCCACCGTTCATCAGGCACTCTGTCTATCACATCTAGTCCCTTAGATCTATTTCTCACTTCTGCTGTATAATTGTAAGGAATTTGATTTAGGTCATACCTGAATGGTCTAGAAAAACATCTATTTCTGCTTTATTGACTATGCCAAAGACTTTGACTGTTTGGATTACAACAAACTGTGGAAAATTCTGAAAAAGATGGGAATACCAGACTACCTGACCTGCCTCTTGAGAAATCTGTATGCAGATCAGGAAGCAACAGCTAGAACTGGACATGGAACAGCAGACTGGTTCCAAATAGGAAAAGGAGTACATCAAGGCTATATACTGTCACCCTGCTTATTTAACTTATATGCAGAGTACATCATGAGAAATGCTGGGCTGGATGAAGCACAAGCTGGGATCAAGATTGCCAGGAGAAATATCAATAACCTCAGATATGCAGATGACACCACCCTTATGGTAGAAAGTGAAGAAGAACTAAAAAGCCTCTTGATACAAGTAAAAGAGGAGAGTGAAAAAGTTGGCTTAAAGCTCAACATTCAGAAAACAAAGATTATGGTATCCGGTCTCATCACTTCATGGCCAATAGATGGGGAAACAGTGACAGACTTTATTTTTTTGGGCTCCAAAATCACTGCGATGGTGACTGCAGCCATGAAATTAAAAGACGTTTACTCCTTGAGAGAAAAGTTACGACTAACCGAGACAGCTTATTAAAAAGCAGAGACATTACTTTGCTAACAAAAGGTCCATCTAGTCAAACCTATGGTTTTTCCAGTAGTCAAGTATGGATGTGAGAGTTGGACTATAAAAATATACAAGCAACTCCTCCAGCTCAACTCAAGAAAAACAAATGACCCAATCAAAAAATGGGCCAAAGAACTCAACAGACATTTCTCCAAGGAAGACATACAGATGGCTAACAAACACATGAAAAGATGCTCAACATCACTCATTATCAGAGAAATGCAAATCAAAACCACAATGAGGTACCATTATACGCCAATCAGGATGGCTGCTATCCAAAAGTCCACAAGCAATAAATGCTGGAGAGGGTGTGGAGAAAAGGGAACCCTCTTACACTGTTGGTGGGAATGCAAATTAGTACAGCCACTATGGAAAACAGTGTGGAGATTTCTTAAAAAGCTGGAAATAGAACTGCCATATGACCCAGCAATCCCACTTCTGGGCATACACACCAAGGAAACCAGATCTGAAAGAGACACGTGTACCCCAATGTTCATCGCAGCACTGTTTATAATAGCCAGGACATGGAAGCAACCCAGATGCCCATCAGCAGACGAATGAATGAGGAAGCTGTGGTACATATACACCATGGAATATTACTCAGCCATTAAAAAGAATTCATTTGAATCAGTTCTAATGAGATGGATGAAACTGGAGCCCATTATACAGAGCGAAGTAAGCCAGAAAGATAAAGACCATTACAGTATATTAACACATATATATGGAATTTAGAAAGATGGTAATGATAACCCTATATGCAAAACAGAAAAAGAGGCTCAGATGTATAGAACAGACTTGTGGACTCTGGGAGAAGGCGAGGGTGGGATGTTTCAAGCGAACAGCATTGAAACATGTATATTATCTAGGGTGAAACAGATCACCAGCCCAGGTTGGGTACATGAGACAAGTGCTCGGGCCTGGTGCACTGGGAAGACCCAGAGGGATCGGGTGGAGAGGGAGGTGGGAGGGGGGACCAGGATGGGGAATACATGTAAATCCATGGCTAATTCATTTCAGTGTATGACAAAAACTACTGTAATGATGTAAAGTAATTAGCCTCCAACTAATAAAAATAAATGGGAAAAAAAAAAAAAAAAAAGAAAACTGAGTGCCAAATAATTGATGCTTTTGAACTGTGGTATTGGAGAAGACTCTTGAGAGTCCCTTGGACTGCAAGGAGAGCCAACCAGTCCATTCTAAAGAAGATCAGTCCTGAGTGTTCATTGGAAGGACTGATGTTGAAGCTGAAACTCCAAGCCTTTGGCTACCTGATGCGAAGAGCTGACTCATTTGAAAAGACCCTGATGCTGTGAAAGGTTGAAGGCAGAGGATGAGATGGTTGGATGGCATCACCGACTCGTTTGGTAAACTCTGGCAGCTGGTGATGGACAGGGAGGCCTGGCATGCTGTGGTCCATGGGGTCGCAAAGAGTCGGACACGACTGAGTAATTGAACTGAATTGAAATGAACTGAAGCGAAGTTGCTCAGTTGTGTCTGACTCTTTGCAACTCCATGGACTGTAGCCTACCATGCTCCTCAGTCCATGGAATTTTCCAGGCAAGAGTACTGGAGTGGGTTGCCATTTTCTTCTCCAGGGGATCTTCCCGACCCAGGGATCGAACCCAGGTATTCCGCACTGCAGGCAGATGCTTTACCATCTAAGCCACCAGGGAAGTCCTGTATATGAAATCAGAGGAATTTCTTGTATCTAATTCTTTCTACTCTACTAATTCAGAGTAAATACCCTAGGAAAAAAATGCCCTGGAGAAATATGTGTTTTATTTACTTTGCTTCACACATACTCTTATTGAAAAAGGATTACATTCATTGGAACTGGAGTGTAATATTTATCACTACCTCAAAATACTTCAGTATGGCAGAGAATAAAGAATATTCAGACAAATTCTTCAAATTTTTAAAAACATTAACTCTAAGATTTGCAAACGTCAACTGGCAGGCTGTTACAAGAGTGACTGCTTCTACGCGCAAGAAACAAGGGCAAAGTAACCTGAATATGTCTTACATAATTAATATATTTAAACTATTTCTGGACTTAAATGTTTCTAGATATTAGAACAATCAAATTGCCTAGAAAGTCAAACTCAGTTTTTGGCCACCCAGCATTGGTAAGATTCCATCACACTCTAAAGAAAAAGACTATGTAACATACAGAGAGATCTCTCTTAAAGGCTTCTCTCAACACCAAGAAAGTGAGATAAAACCAGATTAAGAATCTTTCCAAAAAAAAAAAAAAAACTTAAAAAGATCCTTGCTATACAGATCTACAGTTTTGTCTAAACAAAAATATAGCTTTTATTTGAGAGATTTACTAATCTGTTGCAAACACTTCATCTCTAAAAATGTTCCCACTAAAAATTACTTTGATTTTTACCTGAGGATGCTTGTAACAGTACAACCAATCCTGTAGGTCTGTCTTCAGAGGAGGGCCCACTTTGTCCACAAATAACACAATCATATACTGCCTCAGAAACTTGAGGTTCTGCTGTGGTGATCTCCATAGGAATATCACTCTCTGGAGAATCTGAGGAGAAAAAGTTGCAACTCTTAATTACTGAAAAGAAAATCTCTCTTTAACAAAATTATGGGGGAAAAAATCAAGCTCAAATAATTTGGAACTTCAGTATCAATAGATTATATAGTAATAAAACTATGGGAAAATTATCTCACTAAAATAAAATGTTATCTCATAAAAGACAAAATTACAAAGAATGGATGCTATGAAAGACTTCTGATTTCTGGGTTGGGAAGATCCCCTTGAAGAGGAAATGGTAACTTACTCCAGTATTCTTGACTGGGAAACCCCATGGTGTGCTACAGTCCATGGGGTCACAAGGAGCTGGATGTGACTTAGCGACTAAAACAACAAGAATTCTTCTAATGTTGTATCATACATGAAATTAAAACTAAAAACACAGATGCAAAGGTATTTGTATCTAGAAATATTGTTTTAATATTATAATTTAAGGAAATAAGGGGGAGGTCATTTGCTTTAATTTTCTTTGAAGCACTTCAGAAGGAAAATTTATAATAACATGGCAGCTCTTGGAAAGAAATGGCAATATTTACTAGGAGATAAAAGGGTAAAAACTTTTTCTTTTTTCTTTTAATTGTAGTGATTATATCTTAGTGATAATAATTATCAATATGTACTTATGTAGGATAAACATTTCTATATGACCATATATATAATAAAGCAAAGTTATAATCGAAAATAAAATAACAGCAATCCTTTGGTGATATGTCATTAACAGCAAGAAATAAAATACTGAGTCAATAACCATTTCAGATAAAAATTCATAGAATCATCCATAGTGGCAAAAGAAAGGAATAGAGGGGACTGGGAAGATCAAAGAAGCAGAAATGATTTATGACATGTTTAAAAGATGGAGGCATATCTAAATAAATATGTTAATAAAAGGACAGAAATAGAAAAAGAAAGATGTCAAGTTTATCTGTGTTTTAATAAGATTTCATGCAGATAAACATACATCAGATATTTACTAAGACTGAGAGGAAAAGGGGTGAAACCTAAAATAGAACTTTGGATAATGCACAAAATTAACGGAAATTTTAAATAAGCCAATGAAGAGATCAAAAGCTTAAAGTGGTCTTGTATATTCTCCCTCAATATCTCTCCCTGAGTATCTCTCTGTCTCTCCTTCTCGATCATACCACTTATGTGAGAATGAGTCTGGGGTTACCTACTGGAGAAGGAGACAGCCCACCTGGAACAGAGCCCAGGTGTCCTACCAGCTCAGGCCAGTCCCAACTAACCAACTATCAGATCATTCTTGGAACATGCTTTGTTTTTGTGTTTATGGAGTTTTGTGGATGAAAGAAGAAAAGAGTGGGAAAATGATGTAGGGATGATATATTTAGTGCCCTCAGAACCATGGGAAATATGTTTTTGCTTGGAAACATTATGCCTATGCTGGGGAATAGACGACTGCAAAACACAAGTATCTGGAGAAAAGGGAAACCTCTTGTACTGTTGGTGAGAATGTAAACTGATACAGCCACTATGGAGAACAGTATGGAGATTCCTTAAAAAACTAAAAATAAAACAACTATATGCCCAACAATTCCACTACCAGGCATATACACTGAGAAAACCATAACTGAAAGAGATGCATGTACCCCAATGTTCCTTGTAGCTAGGACATGGAAACAATCTATGTTCATGTATAAAGAATTTGTAGTACATACATACAATGGAATATTACTCAGCCATAAAAAGACCACATTTGAGTAAGGCCTAATGAAGTGGATGAACCTAGAGCCTGTTGACAGAGTGAAGTAATCCAGAGAGAAAAAACAAATATCGTCCATTAACACATATATAGGGAATCTATTTGCAGGACAGCAACGGAGATGCAGACATAAGGAACAGACGTGTGGACACAGCGGGGGAAGGAGAGGGTGGGATGAACTGAGAGCAGCATGGAAACATACACGTTACCATGTGTAAAACAGCTAGCCAGTGGGAATTTGCTGTATGAGAATTTGCTGTATGACGCAGGGAACTCAAATCAGGTGCTCTGTGACAACACAGAGTGGGAGGATGAGATGGGAGGCAGGAGGGAGGTTCGAGAGGGCGGGGAACGTATGTATACCTACGGCTGATTCATGTTGATGTATAGTAGAGACCAACACAATATTGTAAAGCAATTATCTTCCAATTAAAAATAAACAACAACAACAAAAAAGTATCACAGGGCAAAGTGTGGTCTGAAGCCTAGGGGCAGGCACAGAGAATCTTCTTTACTGCATAAACTGATCCTTGGTTTTAAGAACATATAATACACTTTAATTTTTAACTACAACTGAGTATTTGCTTGGATCCTACTAGGTGAATTACTACTCATAAACTAAACACACTACTGGAACTTACTCTTTTCTGCTAAGAAGCCTGTAACAAATGCACAATTGCAAAACTCCTACTGTGCAATATCATTAATTCTGGTAAAGATGTACAGTACTGTCCTGACCTGGTCATCATTTTTACTACTAACATTCTTGCTTTCCTCTGCTTTTTTTTTTTTAACTTGGTATAGAAAGGGACTTCTCATTCTTTTTAAAAAATATATTATTTAAATATAATTTTAGTTTTGCAGGAAAGTTTTGAAGTCACTACAAAGAGTTCTCATAAACCTCACACCCAGTTTCCACTTAAATCTTACGTTAGCATGATATGACTGTCACAATGAACTAATATTGATATATTACTGAGAAATTTTATTGATACAATACTGATATAAATTAACTAAAGTCCATATTTTCTTCAGATTTCCTTATTTCTACCTAATGTCTTTGGTTTTTTTTTGAGGATCCCATTCAAAACAGTATTACATTTAGTTGTCACGTCTCCTTAGGTTACTCTTAGCTGTGGCAGTTTCTCAAGAAACTGTTGTTTTTGATGACCTTAAAAGTTTTGAGGAGTACTCATCAGGTATTCTGTATAACAATCCTCAGCTGTAACTTGTCTGATACTTTTCTCAAGATTAGTCTGAGGTTATGGTTATAAGTGAGGAGGACCACTAAGGTAAAGTACCATTCTCATCAACATCATATCAATGGTATATAATATCAATATGATCAATTATTGCTTATATGGACACTGATCATCTCATCTGGGTAGCATTATGATCATTTCATAATGTATGCAAATACCAAATTACTAAGTAGTACACCTAAAACTGAGCTTCCCAGGTGGCTCAGTGGTAAAGAATCTGCCTGCCAATGCAGGAGACACAGAATATGTGGGTTCAATCTCTGGGACAGAAAGATCCCCTGGAGGAGGAAATGGCAACCCACTCCGGTATTCTTATCTGGAAAATCCCACGGACAAAGGAGGCTGGTGGGCTACAGTCCATAGGGTCACAAAGAGTTGGACATGACTAAGCGACTGAGCATGCACACACAAACACACATGTGAAACTAACACAATACTGAACCCCACCTATATTACAATTATTTTAAAAAGGAAACATGGACTTCCTTGGTGATCCAGTGGTTAAAACTCCTTGCTTCCAATGCAGGTGGCAGTTCAATCTGTGCTCAGGGAACTAAGATCCCACATGCCCTGCCTCTTGGAAAAAACAGAAGGGGAGGGAAAGCAAACTGCACAGCATTATATATAGTAAAGTTTTATTTCAGGAAAGACAAATAGAAACAAAATCCATTTATATAATTTTTATATGTATTCATATGAAACAACAAAGCCTATTTACAATGGTTTCTCCCGAAGGGTTGAGATTTAAAAGAGAAGGTAGGAAGAAATAATCAGCTTTACTTTTGTACAGTTTTGTATATGTTAAACATATATATTTTTAAATGTTTTTGCTTGATATCAGTGTGTGTCTTATTTATGGAACAAATAACCAAAACATAATTTATATTTGTAGGTTGTATTTTTTAATACACCACATCACTGATGACTGACTTAAAATGACAGATACAGCACTATCCCTCAAAAGTGAACAAATTTATGATCAGAACAACCAACATAGAAAAGTATTCTATCCATCAGACCTGCTTTCTAATTTAAGTGAAAAGAAATTCAATTAGTTTCTATTCAGTTGACAGAATAAGAATTTCACAAGGTGACACAGCAAAGTTTATAGTAATTTATAAAATAATAACATAGATGCAACAGCAATAGATACATAGGACTAGTGCACTATATGCATTCCAATGCCACAAGCAGATGGGTCTTACCTAAAAGAAGGCAAGTCTACAACTGTGCCTGATTCCAAGGAAATGTAAGAATATAAAAGAGGCTAGTTTATGATACAACCAAACTCTAAAGTAGCAGAAAAAAAAAAGCGTCAGGGAAAAATAAGCAGTTAAAGATGTAAAGAGCATCCATTTTCATAACAAGAGAAATGCTAATTAAAACTAGACCAGATACCATTTCTTTTCACCAACAAGATTAGCAAAAATACAAAAGTTTGACAACATATTCTAATGACAAGGAGGTAGGTAACTTGCTGTTCTGACACACTGTTGATGCGAATACTAAATGGTACAACCCTTAAAAGGGTAATTTGCAATATGTAGCAAAATTACTTGTGTGTTTACCCTGACCCAGCAATCCCACATATAGAAACGAATCTTACATTCGTTTCTATAAATATATATATAATATATATATATATATATTATATATATATATAAAGACATGCCACAAAGATATTTACTGCAATACAACTTATATAGCAAAAGACTGGAAATTATCCAAATGTCCAATAATAGAAGACCATTTGAATAAACTATTGATGGGGGTGGGGTGGGGATCTACCATACAGGTAGAAAAAAGAATAAAGAATATCTCTATATGCTGCATGATGGGACCTCCAGGATGTAACGTTGAGGGAAGAAAGCAAGGAAGAAGAAGTGTATGTAGTATGTTATCATTTACCTAAGAAGGGGACACTAGGGATGTAAATATTTTTATATTTCAATATATATACTTATATCCCCAATCTTCTTTCTTATGTAAATTGTTAAAAAAAAAAAGAAAAGATAAACCTCAAATTAAACTGTGTTATTAAACAATGAAACAAACATCTCCTTCCACAACTAACAACAATAAAAGTCAACCAAATCCTGACACATGCCAGCTTGAGCTTGGACTACCCCACTTTCCAAATGAAATCTTAAAGGATGGGTACTGTAGACAGTTACGATTTCTATCTGAAGTGAAAAGTGTCAGTCACTCAGCCATGTGGGACTCCTTGTGACCCCCCCGCCAAGGACTCTAACCCACCAGGCTGCTCTGTCCATGTGATTTCCCAGGCAAGAATACTGAAGTGGGTAGCCATTCTCTTCTCCAGGGTATCTTCCCAACCCACGGACTGAATGGATAGAACCTGGGTCTCCTGCACTGCAGGCAGATTCTTTACCATCTGAGCCACAAGGGAAGCCTAGCTACTTGGTATTTATTATCTCACCTGTTAACAGCAGGACTCAATTTTTGCTTAGAAAATCATACCATCAACACATTTGATTCCTATGACTGGAGTGGAGCTAACCTTATAATCAGGCTAGACTAATAGAACCACATCAAGGATTTTTGTTTCAGTTATTTGAAAAGATAGGGCTTCCCTGGTGGCTCAGAGGGTAAAGTGTCTGCCTGCAATATGGGAGACTCGGGTTCAATCCCTGGGTCAGGGAGATACCCTGGAGAAGGAAATGGCAACTCACTCCAGTACTCTTGCCTGGAAAATCCCACGGACAGGGAAGCCTGGTAAGCTACAGTCCATGGGGCTGCAAAGAGTCGGACATGACTTGAGCGACTTCACTTTCACTTTCCTTTCACTTTATTTGAAAGTATTTTTTTAATTCTAATTTAAAAATAAATAAATAAAACTTGCCAAACAAAATGATTATCCTTCTATCTTATACCTTAAGCCTCAATCAATCAATCATCAGTCTATTAATTCTCACTTTGCAACTATTCTCATAACTGTCCCTGTCTGTCTCCAGGCTGCCAACTTGGGGGAGTAAGTAGGGGAGAGACTTCACTCTCCTCAGTTTGCTTCACATATGAGAAATTGTAAAGATTAGGCAAAGCTTGTTGATCAATAGCCAAGACTCCACCATTTACTACTGTATAACCTCAGATAAATTTCTTAAATTTAGGTATGGAATACTGCCATCTATCTCATGTGTCTATCAAGACAAATAAGTCAATATACAGAATGTGTTTAGCACAGTGCTGGTTACATAGTTAACATACAAATATATATATATCATCATCATCCCCCAAAATTCATACTATTAGACCCAGACTCAAAATACAGAAAAGGTTTTGTGTACACGATGTTCATAATAATTAAATTTTTTTAAAAACTAAAGCTCAATTATGATGGAATGATTAAATTATAGAATAAAAGTAATAATAGTAATAACCAACACTTAAAAACACTTATACACCAAGCACTCTGTTTTAAATGTTTGAAATGTGTACCATTACATTCAATCTTCACTACAACCCTATGAGGCAGGTAGTATAATGATCTCCTTTTAACTATGTAGAAACCAATGCTGAGAGTAAATTACTCCAGGTAATGGAATGGCTGTGATATGAACTTGGCAGTAATGCTCCAGAGTCCATGATCATAACCACTACATGCTACTTCTCCAATGAAGTAAAACCACAGTTACTAGGAATTTTAATAATAATATAGGGACATGTTTATGTTAAAACGTTGAACAAAAAGACATGATAAAAAATTGTATTACATGGTATCATCTGTAATATATATGTCTTCTAGATGGTGAGATTAGGGATAAAATTCATCCTTCTTTATGTTTTTCTGTACCATATAACTTCTATGATTAAATGTTGTATGTTTAAGATTCCTCACAGCTCAGTTGGGAAAGCAACCGCCTGCTATGCAGGGGACCCTAGTTCGATTCCTGGGTCAGGAAGATCTCCTGGAGAAGGGAAAGGCTACCCACTCCCATATTCTGGCCTGTAGAATTCCATGGACTGTACAGTTCACTGGGTCACAAAGAGTAAGACATGACTGAGCAACTTTCACTTTAAGATCAGAAAGTAATTTCCAAAATAAATTCTTACTCTATATTAAGCATCTAAACTCTCCCTTGAACAACTACGTTGGATTTCAGCCATATCTGTCTGATAAACCTTAATGAATCAGGGTCTAACATCCTGACTTCTACCCCCTGTGGTGGTAATGGTGCTCAGGTCATGTCCAACTCTTTGTGATCCCATGGACTATAGACTCCCAGGCTCCTCTGTCCATGGAATTTTCCAGGCAAGAATACAGGAGTGGGTTGCCACTTCCTGCTCCAGCAGATCCTCCCAACTCAGGGATCCAACCCACGTCTCTTGCACCTCCTGCACTGGTAGGCAGATTCTTTACTACTGTGCCACCTAGGAATCCCATGACTTCTACACCGAGATGGCGAGTAAAAATAAACAAAGAGGGATAGTGATCAGGAGAGAAGGAACTGCAGAGGTTGAGTCTTTTCATATAGGAAACTTGATAACTACAAAAAGGAATTATCAACAGATAAGTAAGAATACTAATCACAGAGTAGAAATCTGTTGTATTCAGAGAGAAAAGTGTCCTTAAATTTTTACCTACTAATATACAATATTGATTTGAGGATTATAAAGTACTGCATGTTAAAAATTTGAAATACTCTAAATACTAATTTACAAGACTAGAAATCTTAGAAGATCTTTCACACACAAAAATAAAGCCAAAATAAGAAAGAAACAACTAAAGAATGCTTACATTAATAACACAAATGGGAAATAAGGCAAAAAGACAAAAGGCATCTGACAAAGCAGAGCACTGGACTGAGATTAAATTGTGTCTATATTAAAGATAAATATTATCTCAGGTGTGGACCCTGCTTCAGGTGTTAATAATAATATATATGTCACATGTAAATGGGGAGAGTAATCAGAGGCAGTGAGACGTATAACTTTGCAATATTTATCTTGAGCAAAGTATGAAAATGAGATCTCAAACAGGTTTTAGGGGTCAAACAGATCCCTCTGGGAAGGGAATGAGTTATAAGTAAAAGGAATATACAAATCTGAATGGTCCAGAGCCCCACTGGCATGGCCATAATCAACATAAATAAACCAAACGCTCACATATCTCTGTTACCTCACCTGTCACCACTGCAGCATGCAAGAACCGGGACTAGCAGAGCGCGGAGCCCTTTATCCTGACAGCTTCTGCGAGCTGCCTCTGTCTGCTAGCAATTATGTCTGCCTGATCCCTCAACTGCTGTTCCTGTGCCCTGGCTACTGCCAAAAAAGATCAAACCTTCCAAAAAGTAGTAAGATTCAGGACAGCAAGTAAGTAACTTTGCAGACTAATGACATTCAAATTTATGATCTTGAACATAATTGGACCCTAAGCATTGCTTATCAATTTTTATACTTAGCCTGGATGAGCAACATCTCCCATTTTCATTAGCAACTTCTCCAAACTTCCAGATGGTATGCTTTTCACTCAGCAAAACTCACCTTTTACTTAGCCCTGCAAACTGAAGCAACTGAGTGATCACCTGAAGTTCCCACTTTCCCTACCCCTAAAGGAACTTACCTCTATCTCCATCCACGCTTTCCCTCTCCTCTCCCGTCTGCTCAGGGAATGAGGTGGCCATTCTCCTATTCAAGACAATACTACCTAACCTCTTCTGGATACTTTGCTTAATCAATTCCTCAGAAAATTGTTTTTGTTTTATCTCATTTGGGAGTGGGAGGCAACAGATAAAAACAATTTCTAAAAACAGTATTCACTAAGCTTATTTTCTTAGCTCCTAAGGTTGCAAAAAAAACAAACCAAACTGTTTATCAAAACGTTAAATTAACTCCCCCAAAAATGCTGCTCTCAAGTGACTTCAGAACACAGAGCTTTTGACTATTACCCTTAGTAGAATTACCAAAGGATAAAATGGTCTGTAAACAATTTTAAATTTTTTAAATTTTAATTCAATGATTTCACTGTTTAACATAATACCCAGGTTGGTATTTTGAAGCTATTTTATTTGGAAAGAAAAAGCAATTTGCTTACATATGGTGTATTGTGCTTGAGTAGGAGAATATTCTAAATCCTAGGATATGTATGTTGAAGTATTTAGGAGTAAAGTATCATGATGTCTGTAACTTACTTCATCTAGTAGAGGAAGAAAGAGAGTGAGTGAAAGAACAAATTAAGAAAAATGTTAACTAGGTCACATGGTACATGGTAATTTCTAATACTATTCCTTCAGTTTTTCTGTATACTTGAAATTTTTCATAAGAATAAACAGCATGTATGAAATTATTTCATTTTGGCTAAAAAACACCTTTATACACAAATATACTTAGAAAAAGATTTGTAAGGATATAGCCTAGATTAGGAAATCTAATAGTAAAAATATAGTATTATTTTATTTTTCATTATATGTGTTTTCTAAGTTTCCATAATAAAATTTTAATGCTTTTATAATAACAGAAATTTTAATTTTATACATTATAATAGCAAATATTAGTGAGTGGCTAATCAAGACTGAAGACTGAGCACATACTTTTATCTCCACTCCTTTTAGAAAACCACTTTAGAAATAAAAGTGAAGATATACATAAAGAAATATTTGCGTAAGAATACAGAATAATGATGGAGTCGTGAAAGAGTTTCACCAACCAACAAATAAGAGACGTCAGTAAAATTTCCAAAAGATTAGAGGAGATGGAGACACGCTGACAATGCAAGAAAGTCATAAGAGCTACAACCATGTATGTATTATGAGAAGGTTACAGAAAGGAAGAACTGATAGGTCCGTTAGAAGAATGTCAATTCTGTGCCCAGAATCAGTCAGTGAGGCAGAGGATAGAAGTGTTAGGTATTAAGTGATTCTGAAAGCAGAATAATTATTCAGAAGTCTATATACATAACTTCACTACTCAGCACCCCATTCCCTCCCCAACTTTGACTGAAAGAACACTCAGATAATTTGGCATTTACCATAAGGAGGAAAAAATGACTGTCTTTCTCTAAAGGAACTGAACAAGCTGCTTGGAGAGTAAGAGGGTTTTCTACTTGAGTGTTAACATCTGAGGGCCCAAACAGAGTAGTCGGCAATCCTTCCACCCAGATCTGAGTCTGACAGTCAACCCGCCTCATCCATACATAGGCCAAAGAGAATTACTAGGATCAAACCTATTTAGACCTCAGCAGGATAACAGGCCATCTTTCCAGAGGAATCAACAATTATCAGGCAAACGAGGGAAACTAACAACATGAAAGAGTAACTTAAATTTCTACGCAATTCAGAAGGATAAAGGATAATTTATAATATGTTAGCACGCTAACACATTCAGAAAGATTTGAGAACAAATTCTTTTGACAAATACCAAGATATTAAAGAGAAGAAACCTCTAAGCATGTAAAGCAAATAGATATAAAAAAGACAGAAGATTAAAACATCAATCTAAGAGATCCAATATCCAAATAATCAGAGTCCCACCAAAGAGAATAAAGAAAATATATGGAGAAAAGTATTATAATATCTACTGCTGTTTAACAAATTACCCAAAATTCAGTGGCCTAAAACAATAGTTTTCTGAGGGTCAGGAATCTGGGAGCAATTTAGCTTGATGGTTCTGGCTCAGGATCTCTCGTGAGATTGCTATTAAACAAACAGCTGGACAGTATCTTCTAAAAATTTGAAAGGGGCTGACAGATTCACATTCAGGCTTATTTACAGGACTGCTGGCCAGAGGCTTCAGTCCCTAACCACATATGCTTCTCCATCAGGCTGCTAACAACAGGGCAGCTGGCTTTCCCCAGAATAAGTAATCAGAGAGAGAGAAAAGCAGTCAAGACAGAAGTCACCATATCTTTCATAACCTAATCTCAGAAATGACCTATCATCACTTCTGCCATGTCCCAGTGATCATGAATACCAATTCTGACACAACGTCAGAGTAGAGCACGCAAGGCATAAAGACTAGGTGGTATGGATCATGGAGGGTCATCTTGGAAGATGGCTATACTAGTTCATCAAGAAAATCATAGGAAATATTTTTCTCAGAGCTTCTGATACATGACTTTTCAGCCTGAAAAGGTCCATTAAGTACTAAGGAGAATGAAAAAGATTCACCTAGATACATATCACAAAACTTCATATCTCTAAGAATCAAACAGTTATAAAAGTGTCACAAGAAAGGGAAAAAAAATGCTAACTCACAAAGGAATAAGAATCAAATTACCACCACACTTCTTATCAAATTAATGGTAAAAGACAAGAGAGTAGTTCTTTATCAGGTGTAACAAAAAATGTGTATTAACAGGGAATTTTACATTCATCCAAATGAACAATCAAGCACAAGAGCAAACCAGAGTCCCATCTGGAAATAAAAAGAATCAGAAAGTTTAACTTCCAGTACAAGCATTTCTGTGAATATACTTGCACTCCAATAAAACAAGACCTCCAAAAAGAGATAAGATGCAGGAAACACCAGATGAACCCTGTAAGAGGAAAGTTCCAAGGTGATAGATGTACAGCATGCCTACAGAGCAAATGGACCAGACTGGAACAGAATTCTATGCAAAGGATGATTGAGTGGGCAGAATAACAGGGATATCAAAAAGGCATGTTAGTTAGAAAAAAAGGTAGTTGGAACTTTCAGGAAAAACAAAAGACAAAATAACAAATAGAAATGAGTAAAGGGTGGTATAGTTTAAGCAATTGCAAGACTGTAAGAAAAGAGGCTATGTACTAAATACAATCTCCTTAATGCAGTTTAGGAGTCACGTCACTGGAGTCAAAGAAAATAGATGAATACTAGGCTATTATTTAGCCCTGAAGTCAACAGCATTCAAAAAGTTATCTTGATGTTTTTCAACATTTAGAATAAACCTTTGAATGGAAGACTTGACTGCAACTGCAAAAGAAAACGTTAGCAATGTTAATTTAAAAGAAAACAAGTTGACTTCCCTGGTGGCAGAGTGGATAAAAATGCACCCACTAATGCAGGGCACGTAGGTTTGATCCCTGGTCCAGGAAGATTCCACATGCCACAGAGCAACCAAGTCTGTGCACAGGAACTACTGAGCCTGCCTGCTGAAGTCCGTGCGCCTACAGCCCATGCTTCACAAGAGAAGCCACCACACTGAGGAGTCCGTGCACCGTAAGGTAGACCCCCATTCACCGCAACTAGAGAAAAGCCAGCACACAGCAACAACGCCCCAGCACAACCAAAAATTATAAATAAATAAAAAGATATGTTAAAAAAGAAAACAAGTAACTTCTAAAAAGCAGAAGGTAGTGATGATGAGAAGAAAAATGAAAGATAGGGGTGCTTACTAGTTCATTTTACATGAAGAGATATGAAGAAACTGGTTATAGATAGAACATATTAGAATTATCTTTAATGTGTAAAAACCAAAAACTTGCAAGTATCCATTTTTGGAAAGAAGGAGGAAGAGAAAACACAGAAAACAGAAAAGCAGTATCAATGAACTAAATCGTCAACTTTCATATAAGAAAGTCAACCGATAGCAAGTTAATCCAACAAACAGAACTTAGTATACTTTACATCAAAGTTATATCCTGAACATAAACTCCACTGTTGATGGTTTAGAACACATTATGCTAAATCTGGACTGACCCTCCTCTTCTGAATATCAGTTACATGTGCTTATGTGCATGAGAATGTATTTGCATGTTTGAACATACATTCTTGTATTTTATTTCAGCATTTTTGTCTAAAAGTAAAAAAAAGAGAGAGAGAAATCACTGAAATGCAAGAAGTAGTCAGAGAAAGGAGTATCCTATTAACTGAAGACAGATTAATCGAGATTTAATCTAGTTCTCCTATGTCTGTAAGAGATTACTCACAAGATTGTACTGTCTGTCACACAGGAAAATGGCATCCTCTCTCATTGTAAAATGCTAATACTAATCCTAATGGAAATAAGAGGTGCACCCGATTTTAAGAAACAGTGAACGTGTGAGCAGCAAGAGAAACTTAAAGTATCTGAAAACTATTTTAAGGATCTTAGAATAATTTCACATGAAAAAATCAGAGTAAGTAAGTTCATATTGATGAACCTTATAAATCTAAAGGGCAGTTTAACAGAAGAGAGTAGCAGAATACTACTGTATTACTACCATCAAGAACTTTCTAACAATTGCAGCTAACTCAACAACAGAATGGACCACCTATAATAAAGGTCTGATCTTCCCTCACTCCATTGATCAAGAAAAACCAGAAATCATCTGTCTATAATGTTAAAAACTGATGGATGATAGGACTGGATAAGTCTTATGGTAATAACTCTAAGTATGAGTGTTCTAAACTAATAAATTTTGACTTACCAACATCCATGGCAGTTTCCATGAAGCTTTTCTGTCGTGATGCAAACTCTGCAAGCAACTTCTGCTGTCTTTCTCTAGCCTTTTGTCGCCTAGATTAAACAGAAATAAAGTGTTAAGTACCAGACACACTTAAGACATATCTACTATCTTTCAGGAGTATATAATGTATGAAAGGGTCCCTGACACACAGTTAGGAACAACCAAATTTTTGTACTATGTTTTAAATTTCATGTAAAGTTTTATTGTCCTTAAAGGATTCTGCTGCTTTAAAATGGTCTGAAAATCACTAGGCGTAAACAGGTAAAAATTAAAGAAAAAATTTACTTTAAAATGTGAAATAATAATTAAAGTAGACAAAAAATTTTCCAACTACACAATTTCCTAAGTATATGTCAGTTCATAGTAAGAGCAAGAAAAGCTTTAGCTAAAAACTCATAATTTAACCCCAGGTACAAATAATAGCAAGCTCACTGCTAGAAGAAACTATTATGTTAAGCTATGAAAAGAATCTAAAAGGTAAAAATAGTCAGATTTACTGTTACCTTAAGAAAAGGTCTCTCCTAAAAGAGGATTAACAAAAAGCCAGGAAGTTTTCTAGTTTCTACTAGGCAACAGCACAAATTTGGCTTATTCTGTTTGAAGTAAAAGAAAATAAATTCACTTTATTCTATTTATTAATTATCCCTTATCTACTTCCAAAGAGCATTTTAGTCTGAGGTTAACTGCAGGAAAAAAAAAAAAAAAAGAGTGTACTATAAGTATAAAAAATAAAAGTAAACTAATAAAGACAGGAGATAGGTTTCCCTAGATTTAAAGATGCTAGTAATACTAATAAGCATAAAATTCTACCCCCAGAAAGGTAAGGTTAATAAAATAATTCAACACAAGAGAGGAGGGAGAGGAAGAATAAAAAAGATTTAAAGGTGTGTTATATATTAACCCATTGGGAAAGACAAACTGTTCATTTGGAACAAAACTCATAAAGGAATTTAACACAGCCCATGATACAAAGGACATTGAAAACATAATGGATGTAATACACTATAGAAGTTTCTTTTAATGACTATTCATTATATTTATCTACTGCAAAAGAATTTTATTAAACTGAGATTCTATGAAGTTATTTCTATGGGAAACCTAAAAGAATTCAGTTATTAATCTGAAATGATTCAAGGATACAGAAGATAGAATTTAGAAGAATGGAATGCTAATAGTAATTTTAAGATTATTTATACATCTGCTCCCATCCATTTAGTGGAGATAATCACAAACATCTATAAAATCAAGTACTATGGATCAGTTTACCCTGCTGCTGCTGCTGCTGCTAAGTCGCTTCAGTCGTGTCTGACTCTGTGACCCCACAGACGGCAGCCCACCAGGCTCCCCCGTCCCTGGGATTCTCCAGGCAAGAACACTGGAGTGGGCTGCCATGTAAGTGACATATATCTGCCAATACAGTTCAAGAGATTTTTAACATTCCTTTACTAATATTTACTTTAAATATAATTTAGGGTCCACATAAGAAAACTAATTTTATTATCTATTTTGTAAATACAACTCTTACATTTTTATGTTTAAACTAAAATATTATCATCTGGGGTGATCACTCAAGTCTACTCATCAAACTTGACTCCCAAAGACATTAGCCATCTAAAAAT
Organism: Odocoileus virginianus; assembly: GCF_023699985.2. Classification (NCBI taxonomy): domain Eukaryota; kingdom Metazoa; phylum Chordata; class Mammalia; order Artiodactyla; family Cervidae; genus Odocoileus; species Odocoileus virginianus. Next base: position 19,978,782 of record NC_069686.1, read on the forward strand.
ATTAAAAACCACTCCTGCCCTCTCCTTCCTTCCTGAATATGGAAGGTGACACAGTGGCCTAGGACGGGGTGTCAAGACCCGACAGCCTGGCACAGGAGGGCATTCATGCAGGGAAAAGTTATAAGAAATTGGTTACATACAAGGGAACTAATAAAAAATTAATACTATTAAGGATTATAGGGGTCAGGTTTCTCACTGTGGGACAAGAGAGCTATAATTATGAAAAGAGAGAAAAGATGAATAAATCCTATGGTGCTGGATTAGAATTGGGATTATCAGGTTGAACTCACAGTCATAGTTTTCAATACCTCTCTCTCCCCTCACTATATCCCCCTCTTGTGCACACCCTTTTTGATCACTAAGAGAGTCTGTGAATGAGCTCATTAGAATGAGTGCATAGACTGGTTTCCAAGTAACATTCTCCACTAAAAGTAACCAAGACTATTTGGACAAATGTCTAATATAAAAAAAAGATGAACCTGGGCTATCTTCTTGGCCCAGGAAATAAGAAAATAATCAAAGAATGGTGGGGAGAGAAATACAAAGAACACAGAAACCAGCTTGAAGGGACTCCCACTGGTCAAATCTAGAACAATCCGAGCATCAAAATGATTAATGAGCAGATCATAGCTCGTAAAGTAAAACAGAAATCTGTAACTTTAAACTGATACAAGCAGATAAATGAATGAACTGAAACAATGAAGAACAGAGTACTGCAGCATCTCAAAGTATCTCTCCACAAATTATTAACACATACTAATTACAAAGGTGAGGAAGGGGAGGATATTTACAAAGAGTAACTTGACAGTGGAGTCTAACAGATACCCCTTTAATCAAGTGATCAAAGTTAATCAGTAGTCATGAAACAAATTAAAATCATGTGACAACTGATGGGATGCAGTCAAAACAAAACAGCAACGTTCCCACTCTGCCCTTTTTTTTTTTTTTTGGCTGGGCCACATAAGCTGTGGAATCTTAGTTCCCTAACCAGGAACTGAACCTGGGCCACAGCAATGAAAGCTGAGAATCCTAACCACTAAGCCACCACGAAACACCCCAGCAACACTTTTTTGATATTGTTCTCAAAGATGTATCATCCAAATCCAAGCATAATGGAAAAGTAGACAAGCCCAAATTGAGGGATATTTTACAGTGTTACTGCTCTGTAATTTTCAAAAGTGCTAAGGTCAAGAAAATAAAGGAAAATGGGATGACTATTCCATACTGAAGGAAATCAAAGAGATACGACAACAAAATATGACGAGTGATTCCGGACAGGATCTTTCTGGTATAACCAACATTACTGGAACAACTGTCAAAATTTGGGATCTAAGGATTTTATCATACTCAGTAAAATGCTAATTCCTTTATTTTGAAAGGTGTATTGTGATTATATAAGAAAATGCCCTTATTTCTAAAAACTATGCACTCAAGTATTCCACTGTAAAACAACTTACTCTGAAATGATCCAGAAAGTTCTCTGTATTATCCTTGAAACATTTCTGTAAGTTTAAGATTTTTTCAAAATAAAAAGGTTTTAAAAATTAAACCCATCCTCAAAGGACTAAAATTTGTCACTAAGGAAGAAACAGAAAAAAACAAAAATGTGCTGTAGATGCTCAAAGAACTATGAGACCTCCAAAAATATTTAAATAATAATAGCAGTGATAGAATATGTGTTTGGTCTTCTATACTACTCCTTCATAAACTAGTAAGTTTCACTGTTTCTTTAATTAAAACAATGAGCTATGCACTCTACAGCTGACCTTTAAATATGTACATGTACATTTACATTTAGAACATACAGGTTCACAAAATACTATTTCAAGTAACAAATCTGAATACCAAACTCATTTTGCCTGCACTGGCAAGCAGAATCTAATCCACTGTGCCACCACGAAAGTCCTAGAAATGAATTTTAATGCCAGTGCCATTCAATCATATTAGAGGTTTTCTTAAGAAAATTGATGGGCACTAGTATTAAGATTCATTTCAAGGACATCCTTGGTGGCACAGTGGATAAGACTCTGCCTGCCAATGCAGGTGACACGAGTCTGATCCCTGGTCCCAGAAGATTACACATGCCGCAGAGCAACTAAGCCCCTGCGCCACAACTACTGAGCCCTCGCTCCAGGGCCTGCGAGTCACAACTACTAAAGCTCACGCACCTGGAGCCTGCGCTCCACAACAAGAGACGCCACCACGAGACATCCGTGACCCACAGCGAGAGAGCAGCCCCCACTCTCTGGACTAGAAAAGCAACGAAAGACCCAGCACAGCCAAAAATAAATAAATGAATTTTTTAGAGAAAATTCATTTATATTCTGGAATTACTATAAATTATAGATAATTATGTCTGTCAACTTTAGTCTGTGAGACTGAGCAGAGACTCAGTCACACCAGGTGACTTCAACAGAAACAAGAAAATATATGCATATCGTTTTAAATTGTGTTTTTAACAATGTATTTCTGTAGTAGTTGTCTATGATTTCTAGAAAAGGAGTGTTATTTTTCCCTTGTGAATTTTTTCATAATTTAGGTTATTCCTTTCTAAACTTGGACATAAAGGTACATAAAGACCATTAACAAAAAGACACAAGTTCTAGCAGGTTCATACAACTCAGCAATTTTCCATTATGACCTAAGAAGTAGACATACTAAGGTTGCATTTGGTTACAACCCTTTAGAGTTTTCTATTTGTATCTAGTTTTCTATGGAGTTAATCGTTATGAGGGCTTTTCCCAGGCGGTGCAGTGGTAAAGAATCTGTTTGCCAGTGCAAGAGATGGAAGAGACTCAAGTTCGATTCCTGGGTTGGGAAGATCCCCTGGAGAAGGAAATGTCAACCCATTCCAGTATTCTTGCCTGGGAAATCCCATGGGCAGTAGAGCCTGGTGGGATAAGTCCATGGGGTTCCAAAGAGTGGGACATGATTTAGGGATTAAACCACCATCAATCTATTATGAAAGTGATGTCAAGTTTGTCTACAGCTGCGGTATCTGGGAATAGATCATTACGTGTATATAAACTGTTCTGCCTTTATTATGAAATTTAACCCAAAACCCAAAATAAATTGAGGAAAAAAAATGTGAGAAGCATAGCAAGATTCAAACTGATTCATTTTAATTGTTAGCTGTCTGCTACAGAATTAGTTTCAAGTCCTTGTCAATACTATCATCACTCAAAGGGAACAAGCCCACAAAAAAAGCCTTAAATTTTTAGGATACTATTTATTACAACAGCATTAGAGCCTTTGTAAAAAAAAGACGAATCAGAGATCAAATTGCCAACATCTGCTGGATCATCAAAAAAGCAAGAATGTTCCAGAAAAACATCTATTTCTTCTTTATTGACTATGCCAAAGCCTTTGACTGTATGGATAACAATAAACTGTGGAAATTCTGAAAGAGATGGGAATACTAGACCACCTGACCTGCCTCTTGAGAAACCTACATGCAGGTCAGGAAGCAACAGTTAGAACTGGACGTGGAACAACAGATTGGTTCCAAATAGGAAAAGGAGTACGTCAAGGTTGTATATTGTCACCCTGCTTGTTTAACGTATATGCAGAGTACATCATGAGAAATGCTGGGCTGGAAGAAGCACAAGCTGGAATCAAGACTGCCAGGAGAAATATCAATAACCTCAGATACGCAAATAACACCACCTTTATGGCAGAAAGTGAAGAGGAACTAAAAAGCCTCTTGATGAAAGTAAAAGAGGAAAGTGAAAAAGTTGGCTTAAAGCTCAACATTCAGAAAACTAAGACCATGGCATTTGGTCCCATCACTTCATGGGAAATAGATGGGGAAACAGTGTCAGACTTTATTTTTGGGGGCTCCAAAATCATTGCAGATGCTGACTGCAGCCATGAAATTAAAAGATGCTTACTCCTTGAAAGGAAACTTATGACCAACCTAGACAGCATATTAAAAAGCAGAGACTACTTTGCCAACAAAGGTCCGTCTAGTCAAGGCTACGGTTTTTCCAGTGGTCATGTATGGATGTGAGAGTTGCACCGTGAAGAAACCTGAGTGCTGAAAAATTGATGCTTTTGAACTGTGGTGTTGGAGAAGACTCTTGAAAGTCCCATGGACTGCAAGGAGATCCAACCAGTCCATCCTAAAGGAGATCAGTCCTGAGTGTTCATTGGAAGGACTGATGCTGAAGCTGAAACTCCAATACTCCGGCCACCTCATGCGAAGAGTTAACTCATCTGATGCTGGGAGGGATAGGAGGCAGGAGGAGAAGGGGAAGACAGAGGATGGGATGGCTGGATGGCATCACCAACTCGATGGACATGGGTCTGGGTGAACTCCAGGAGTTGGTGATGGACAGGGAGGCCTGGAGTGCTGCAATTCATGGGGTCACAAAGAGTCAGACACGACTGAGCGACTGGACTGAACTGAACTGAAGAAAACAGCATCTGAACTATGTCCTCTAGTATCTGTATCTGTTATGAATAATAATGACAAAATGCCTTTAACCAAGTAGAATAAATTTTGATTCACTGAATGTTTTTATCTTCCTTAAAAAATAAACAGACATTATTCTATAACCAAAACAAAAGATGACCAATTTAGAAGAGGACCAATTTTAGTTAACAACAAAAAAAATTTACCTCATTTTTAACTGTCCAATATTATCTATTAAATTCTAGGTAGCTACCAATTCAAAGTTAATGAACTTTCACCTAAATTATGTTATTATATTACAACTTCTATTTATAAAGTACTATGAGAAATAAGAACTCTCCTAAATTTTTAATGTACTAAAAATTTTGTGTATAGTTTTATTATAAACTATCTGCAACAAAATTATGCCAAAAATGAAGAACAGCTATGTTTGATTAAATTTGCTTCTGATACAGTTACCAAAGGATGACCTCCTAACTAATCAAACGGGACTGCCAATCTTAACTAAACTTCTATAGCATTTAACAATCTTTCTTCCTTTCTGACCCTCCTCTTATGCCTCTCTAATGCCATTCTCTGCAGTTTTCCTCTTATTTCACTCTAACCATCCCATTTTGAGTCACCTTTGTAGGTGCTCCTTCCTCAGTTATTCCTCTTTATGTTTGTCTCTTGAGTTTTATATATACTAAGTGTGCTCATTTTTTTATTGTCCATCCTCTTCCACACACAAGGCTCTATCTATTACCTATATGCCTAAATCTGTAGCTCTCACTCAGAATTCTCACCTAAGTCTCTAACCCTATATCTAACTGGACATCTTCACCTGGATCCCTTCCTTAAACTCAGTAACATACAAAACTGAGCAAGTCAATTCTACAGCTAATCCTGAGCCACCTATCCTCCTTTATCTTGGTAAACAGAACACTGTCCAAAGAAAAAGGGAGAGATTTTATAAATATTATGATTTAACAACAGATTAAAAGCAACCTAAAGTTTCAAAAGCTAAAACCATCAAAGTTTTAAAACACAGCTTGTTTAACAATTTGTGATCATATACAGGAAAGACTGGAAAGCACTAAAAGAAACTAAAACAAATTTTTAAGGACTATTAAAATTTTTCTTTTATTTTCTACTATCATTTAAAGTTGAATTAATAATTTTTTTAAATAGCAAGAGAATTATTAGATTTCCCACAGTAGTAACAGACAGAAACTTTTCCAAAGGGGTCTACAGGTTTGTGCATGCATGCTTAGTTGCTCAGTTGTATCTGACTTTTCATGACCCCATGAACTATAGCCCACCAGGCTCCTCTGACCATGGGATTCTCCAAGCAAGAATACTGGAGTGGGTTGCCATTCCCTTCTCGAGAGGATCTTCCCAACCCAGAGATTGAACCTGGGTCTCCTGCATTGCAGGCAGATTCTTTACTGTCTGAGATACCAGGGAAGACCTTAAGGTTGAATTAATACTTAAAAAAAAAAAAAGCAGAATAATTAGGTTCCCCACAGAAATAAAAGCAACTTTTCCAAAGGGGTCTACAAGTTTAGAGTTGTAATTTAATGTCAGGGTCAGTGGTGGGCTGGATGAACAACAAGATGGAATCAAGATTGCCAGAAGAAATATCAATAACCTCAGCTACACGGATGCCACCACCCTTATGGCAGATAATGAAGAATAACTAAAAACAGCCTCTTGATGAAAGTGAAAGAGGAGAGTGAAAAAGTTGGCTTAAAGCTCAATATCCAGAAAACTAAGATCATGGCATCCAGTCCCATCACTTCATGGCAAATAGATGGGGAAACAACAGAAACAATGAGAGATGTTATTTTTGGGGGCTCCAAAATGACTGCAGATGGTGACTGCAGCCATGAAATAAAAAGACACTTGCTCCTTGGAAGAAAAGTTATGACCAACCTAGACAGCATATTAAAAAGCAGACACATTACTTTGCTGACAAAGGTCCATCTAGTCAAAGCTATGGTTTTTCTAGTGGTCACGTATGGATGTGAGAGTTGGACTATAAAGAAAGCTGAGGGCCGAAGAACTGATGCTTTTGAGCGGTGAAGTTGGAGAAGAATCCTGAGATTCCCTTGGACTGCAAGGAGATCAAACCAGTCAATCCTAAAGGAAATCAGTCCTTTCCTAAATTTTCTTATTTCCTAAATATTTCTTAAAGGAAATATTCATTGGAAGGGCTGATGCTGAAGCTGAAACTTTAATACTCTGGCCACCTGATGCAAAGAACTAACTCACTGGAAAAGACCCTGATGCTGGGAAAGATTGAGGGCAGGAGGAGAAGAGGACAACAGAGGATGAGATGGTTGGATGGCATCACCGACTCAATGGACATGAGTTTGAGCAAGCTCTGGGAGTTGGCAATGGATAGGGAAGCCTGGCATGCTGCAGTCCATGGGGTTGCAAAGAGTCAGACACAACTGAGCCACTGAATAGAAACTCAACCAACTCAAGCACGCTAAACGCACAAGCAATGACTATCTTTGATTTCCCTCTTCTTACAAACTAATCAGGTATGATTATAGCTAGCCTCAGAAGACCAAAAGTCAGGGTGGAGGTGGTAATATAAAATCTTCAACTGCATCATACATTAGTTTAAATCACTAAAAATAACAATTACCTTTCTTCTTTGTCCAGTGTTTTCTTCTCTGCTGCAGTAATCTTTTTGGGTGGTACAGGAGGGGTCACTTTTCTACATATCTCTTCAATGATGCGTTTGTTCATTCTGCTTTGCAATGCAGCTTTTAGTAAAATTCTTTCTACTGCAGTTATACCATCTCCATGACTGTATTTAGGAATCTCTGGTTGGATTAAAATTTCTATGTCATCAAGCCAAGGAGGATAGTAGGAATTTTGTTTTCCTGAGAGTTTGTGGTGAAGTTTAATTAACAAAGACAATATACTTTCTTTAATTTCCAAAATGGCTGTAGTTAACTGTGGAGCTGAACCAGGTGCAGACCATTTACTTGAAGTTTTAGGACGAACCACCTGATTTGCTTCACTGCTATTGCGATTGATGATCTCCTGAAACTTCTTTCTGCGCTCTGCTACTAAGCTGAAAACTTGAGCTGTACCAGAATTCTACCATTCAAATGAGAAAGAAATAAAAATCAAGAGGTTATTCACATTCAGTTTTAAAATACATTAGCATTACATTTTCCAAAGGGTATGTTCAAAGTTTCATCCAAAGGTTTATTTAATAGATTTGTTCTTGAAGTAAATTTGTCCCTTGACTTCTCTCAAATATACTTAGTCCCACTCAACCTGGAAACAACAATGAGAAAAAGGAGATTATCCATAGTAACACTTCTTCTGCAACCCCCAAAGCCTATCAGGGAAAATAGACAGAGGTTCAGCAGTATCTACAGCCATATTCAAAAGGAATCATAAACTAAGTCTTTCATCAGTTTAAAGGAATCAAAGCTACCCAATATACATCAAGAATACTACACTCCTGACTAACTTCTAGAAGACCACGGGATATCTTCCACTTAAGAAAATTATAAATTAATTTTTTCCAAGTTAATGAATCTCAACTGCTAATTAATTTCATTTTTAAAGAACTTTAAAAGTTTGAAAATTACTTCTAACATAAATGCTTTAAGTTACTAAAGTGAAATAAAAAGATGAAAAATTAATCTGTTTCATATTTAATACAACTATAATTATTTATTTGAACAGATTTTTTTAAACTATTTTTCTCAATAATTTATCTTCAAAATAGCCTTTTTGCTAAAGCAGTCAAACTACATTAGGGCTCTTAGAAATCATCTTTTAATTAAGATACAAGTCAGTTTAAAAGTCTGTTCTATACATCTGTGTCTCTTTGTCTTGCATATAGGGTACAATATTGTAAAGTAATTAGCCTCCAACTAATAAAAATAAATTAAAAAAAAGATACAAGTCAGTTTAATAGATTTCACTAAATTTTTTCAAGCAAGCATAGAAACAATGCTTCAATCAACTGAGCTTTTATGAGCTTAATATACATTATTTTTTTTTAATGTCCAAGCTGTTTGTCAAAGTTCCCTCTACCAGCATTAGAGGCAAAAGCTGCCTCTTACAGACTGCAGTATTTTAATCAAAATTCTTTATGTGTTCACAGAAAAAGCATACTGTCAAAGACAAAGTTCCTACAAATGAACTCTTCAATAAGAAATGCATGATTCACTTTGATTTCTTTCATCAGTGTTTTATAGTTTTCTATGTATAGGTCTTTTGTTTCTTTAGGTAGATATACTCCTAAGTATTTTATTCACCTTATCTTCGACAAAGGAGGCAAGGATATACAATGGAAAAAAGATAACCTCTTTAACAAGTGGTGCTGGGAAAACTGGTCAACCACCTGTAAAAGAATGAAACTAGAACACTTTCTAACACCATACACAAAAATAAACTCAAAATGGATTAAAGATCTAAATGTAAGACCAGAAACTATCAAACTCCTAGAGGAGAACATAGGCAAAACACTCTCCGACATAAATCACAGCAGGATCCTCTATGACCCACATCCCAGAATTTCAGAAATAAAAGCAAAAATAAACAAATGGGACCTAATGAAACTTAAAAGCTTTTGCACAACAAAGGAAACTATAAGCAAGGTGAAAAGACAGCCCTCAGATTGGGAGAAAATAATAGCAAATGAAGCAACAGACAAAGGATTAATCTCAAAAATATACAAGCAACTCCTCCAGCTCAACTCCAGAAAAATAAATGACCCAATCAAAAAATGGGCCAAAGAACTCAACAGACATTTCTCCAAGGAAGACATACAGATGGCTAACAAGCACATGAAAAGATGCTCAACATCACTCATTATCAGAGAAATGCAAATCAAAACCACAATGAGGTACCATTATACGCCAGTCAGGATGGCTGCTATCCAAAAGTCTACAAGCAATAAATGCTGGAGAGGGTGTGGAGAAAAGGGAACCCTCTTACACTGTTGGTGGGAATGCAAATTAGTACAGCCACTATGGAAAACAGTGTGGAGATTTCTTAAAAAGCTGGAAATAGAACTGCCATATGACCCAGCAATCCCACTTCTGGGCATACACACCAAGGAAACCAGATCTGAAAGAGACACGTGCACCCCAATGTTCATCGCAGCACTGTTTATAATAGCCAGGACATGGAAGCAACCCAGATGCCCATCAGCAGACGAATGGATGAGGAAGCTGTGGTACATATACACCATGGAATATTACTCAGCCATTAAAAAGAATTCATTTGAATCACTTCTAATGAGATGGATGAAACTGGAGCCCATTATACAGAGCGAAGTAAGCCAGAAAGATAAAGACCATTACAGTATACTAACACATATATATGGACTTTAGAAAGATGGTAACGATAACCCTATATGCAAAACAGAAAAAGAGACTCAGATGTATGGAACAGACTTGTGGACTCTGGGAGAAGGCGAGGGTGGGATGTTTCAGGAGAACAGCATTGAAACATGTGTATTATCTAGGGTGAAACGGATAACCAGCTCATGTTGGGTACATGAGACTAGTGCTCGGGCCTGGTGCACAGGGAAGACCCAGAGGGATCGGGTGGAGAGGGAGGTGGGAGGGGGGACTGGGATGGGGAATACATGTAAATCCATGGCTAATTCAAATCAATGTACAACAAAAACTACTGTAATGATGTAAAGTAATTAGCCTCCAACTAATAAAAATTTAAAAAAAAAAAATAAATAAAAAAAAAAAAAAAAAAAAGAAAAAAAAAAGAAATGCATGATTCAATGTTCTTTACTTGCAAAAATCTAGATTGTAGGAATTAGAGGTATTTAAGTTTAGTTACTTGCCATGTCATTTCAAGATTTTTCATTTCTGCTTTTTATAAATTAATTAAGCTACATGCAATAAGACAGTTTATTTTTTAAATGAGTCCAAATATACAACATAAGAAGTTTAAGCTTTTTGTGGGCTTATTTTATCAGTTAATTAACTGATAATCATATAAGCAAAAAAAAAAAACCTGATAATCATATAAGCAAAAAAAAAAAAAGGGGGGTGTTGTGAATGGCATGCCACCAGCAACTAAAGATAAAATTTATTTTGATTTCGGAAACATTCATTTTTAAGATGTTAGTAACAATGCTAAATGTAAACAGAACAAAATGTACTGCTTATAATTGGCCCAAAATACCAACACTACTAAAGAAAGCTCACTATTAAATATGCAGTATTATTTTTTAAGTTCAATAAATGGATTTTCTTTAAAAATTAAGCCTAAATTACTGCATTTTAAAAAGAATGCACACATACATTAAATGTTTCTTTATTCTAACCATATTAATTAAACACACACATATACACACAAATATTTCAGCATTTGTCCCCATTTCCAGTTAAAGCCACACTGCTAGTTAATGCAAGTATCATATACATCTACCTCTCTTTGAAGAACTTTAGGCCGACGTGAACTCTGGCAGATTAAAGGAAAAAGATGGGTGAGGCAGAAGTTGCTTAGATATATCAGCGTTGCTTACATATAAAGGATAATTTAAAGTTATCTGTAACCACATTTATTTTTCTTTTGGATATGACTGTTTTTGTTGTTGTTTTGTTGCTAAATCGTGTTCAACTCTTTTCAACCCTATAGACCACAGCCCGCCAGGCTTTTCTGCCCCTGGGATTTCCCAGGCAAGAATACTGGAGTGGTTGCCATTTCCTTTTCAGGGGATCTTCCCAACCCAGGGGTTAAACCCGCGTCTCCCGCATTGCAGGCGGATTCTTTACCACCGAGCCACCAGGGAAGCCCTAGGATGTGATAAGATGATCTAAATGCCCATCCTAATATAATGAAGTCTTTCCCTTTTTTCGTCTCACTTTTACACTTACTTGTAAAGATCCCAAGCTATCAGAGCTGGTACTTGCAAGTGAGTCTCTCTTCACTTCTGGAGCAGTCTCTGGAACTCTCACTCTAACATAATTTATAAAGTGGCGCATATTCGATACTAAGTTACTGCCAGGAAACCAACTGTCATGACAACGTTCAGGTCCACATGCTGATGCCTGAAACATAAACATAATGAATACAAATCTTGTCAGTCAGGTCCAAGGTACAGTGGAGATGTAACAAGCCCAAATAATAGTTCACTGCCTGTTATATCCTTTAATCCCATAAAGTCACATTTACAAACTACGAAGTGCTAATAAAACCAAATGCAAACATAAAATTTAAAAACAAACTGCTCGATGCTAATATGGAATTCAGCTAAACTTCTCCAGAAGAAAACACATTTTTCAATTTGGAAATACACAGTACAGGATACTTTTCACCACTCATTAAAAATAACTCATAATACAGTCAAATAATGCTAATTTGGACTAACTGTGGAAGGAAGTCTGAAAAATCTATCAAAAGTCTGACTTATTCTTAGAGCAATATTAATGATCTTTTTAATATCTATGAAAGAATATATGTTGACTCAGCTTAAGACTAAGTACTGCCTAGCCTTTTCACTTGTCTGTCTATTGCTGTTGTCTTTTTGTGGAGGCAATGAGAAAAATGTCAATTAACTGTAAAATCAATTTATAGTAACTAACAATTACGTTCATGGAAATGACACTTATAAAAGTCCTGAAACACATTAACAACTTACATTCTCAAGTAAACGTTCTCCCTTACAACAATACTTACTCCATTAACTTAAAATCTTTACAGAAAGAATTTGCTATTCAAAAATAAAATCCCTAATCAAATTATTAGAATTTCCAGACTGAAGTCCTAACATAATTATTTACCTGTGTGTGTGTGTGTGTGTGTGTGTGTGTGTGTGTGTGTGTGCAGTTCAATTGCTCAGTCATGTTCAACTCTTTCTGACCTCATGGACTGTAGTCAGCCAGATTCCTCTGTTCATGTGATTTTCCAGGCAAGAATACGGGAGTGGGTTTCCATTTCCTTCTTCAGGGGATCTTCCTGACCAGTAACTACAAAAATGACACTAGTGGTAAAGAACCCACCTGCCAACACAGGATATGATAGGCAGGTTCAATCTCTGGGTTGGGAAGATCACCTAGAGGAGGAAATGGCACCCTATGCCAGTATTCTTGCTGGGAGAATCCCAAGGACAGAGGAGCCTGGCACACGACAGCCCATAGGGTCACAAAGAGTTGGACGTAACTGGGCATCTTAGCACAGCACAAAAACACACTAACAACTTTTCTTAGATCTACATATTATGAATTACAAATTTCAAATTCAATAATTCTATAAACGGGAGTTTTATATATTAGTGAAATCTCTAAAAGAACATATGCAGTTGAAGATTTAAAAGGGTCTTTTCCAAGTTGCTAAGATTTTTTTCTAAGTATGATACTCAGACAAAATAAATACCTTCAAGATGACATGCAATCTTTTAAAGGCATATCACAACTTTTAACATTTACAAATATAAGAAACTACTTACCTCTTCATCTGATTCCTCTTCAGCTGAATTTTCAAGTCCTAATTCAATCAGATATAAAACCATACAGAGTACATGTTCTGAAAGATTTTGATGATCCATCAAAATCTTTAAAAAGGGAAAAAAATGCCCCATATTACTTTTTTCCATGAAACATATTTCACTTAAATATCAAAAAGTATTTTAACCTTATAGACCAATGTAACATAATACATATGTGTTATATATACATATGTGTGTTATACATATAATATATACATGTTATACATATCATATATACATATGTGTGTTATACATATCATAATCAGATATGTAAGTAAGTAAACATACACCTTGGTGAAAAGACAAACTAAAGCCAAAAAAACAGGATCCCTTCCCAGGATTACACAGTATTTTAGGCAATATCCATAATCATTAGTTCACTGATCACCTAAAGTTTAACACATTAAATAATCCACTAAAACAATTATTATAAAAATACCAGTATCTAATAAAGTAATTTAACAAGAATATTTTACATTCTAAGTTATTGACACTTTTCTCCTGATTACAAGGATATCAGATAAATGTTTGTTAAGTAGGATAGTTCATGCAAATGTGCTTAGCATAGCACCTGGTATATAATTGGGAATAATTGTTTATGGAACATTAATATTCTTAAAATCTATCTCTAAAATTACAGTCCTGAGCTTGAGCGTTCTGAGCTCAGAACCTCAGTGTTCAGTGTTCAGTTATGTGCATACACTGTGTACACGTGTATGCAATGTGTGGTTTATACAAGAAAGGAAAAAGGAATAAAGTGGTTAGGAGAGAGGTTGTTCTGAGGAAATACTGACAAATCTGACCTTATAAATGGATTATGCAAGCCTTACACATTTTATGCAGGACTCGGTGGGCTAACCTATACCAATCACTCATTCAGTATGATGCACCAAACTATTAACCAGGAGACACATAAAATACCATAAGGAAAAAATAGCCTGGTAGCCATCTTGTTGTCTTCATTATTTAAAAAAAAAAAAAGGCCAGCCAGTCAAACTAGAGATTCTGTGGGGAGTGGCACTCTCAGTTGCAGGTGAGGCTAGGGAGAACAAACGAGAGGCCAGTCTAGGCTGAGCCTCCTAGAAACTGCCCAAACAGCAGAGAGGGCTTGGAAAGGCCTCAGTCACTTAGGAGCTCATCTACTGTGACTAAAAAATTAAGACTTCCAGTTCACTGATTTTCTAATGTTCAATCTGACTACTGAGAAGACTTTTCCATTCATATTTTGTGTGGCACAATGGTGAGGAGAACAGACTTTCAAAACCTTTTAAAAACCTGATTTTTTAATACAAATTTTGTATATACTTAAGCTATTTGATCTTGAACAACATTTGGTCTTAAGTTTCCTCATCTTTAAAACTGGAATAATAGCCCAGAATTATTATGAGGATTATGTAATTAACATCTGTAATTTGCTTCATACAGTATCTAGCAACTGGTGTTCAACAAACAGTAGGGAGGTGGTGTAGACAGATGGTGGGAAGAACAGGAGAGCAGTAAGAGGGGACTGAAGGCTGAGAGGCAACAGAGGTAACCTTTCTAACCCAAGACTTTACAGGGAGGAAACCAAGGCTCGGCCACACATTCAGCTAGCGCAAGCAACACCAGAACACAGAATCCAGACTTCCAATGACTGCATACCATTACTACTCTGCCTCCTTTTAATAAATAAAGCATCATTAGCTAAAATCAAATAAATTTTGGCTTGAGATCCTGTGGCATTACATCTTACAGCTTCAAATGTGTAACTTTAAGGTTAAGGAAGCAAAAATACTTTTTTAGGTACTACAATAAAAGAGGATGGTTTCTGGGGAGTTTTATTAACATGTTCTATATTAAAGTTTTTTAATATTAAAAATGGCAGGAGACGAAATGGTTTACTGACATTGATTTTTAGAAAGTTGACCTGCCAATGCAATGTCAACTAAAGGTTCTTCTATTATCATAAAGTCAGGAATGATATTACAAAACTGAGATTTTTAAAAACTCATTCATAGTAATCTTATAACAACTAAATACTGCCTTTCTATTTTTGAGGAAATATTATTCTTACAGTAAACAAATGAAAATGTTGAAAAAATATAACTTGAAAGGACACAAATCATTTGCAGTAGTCTTCTTTAATTTTTAAATCAAGATTTACTGACTTATTCACTTATTTAACCTTATTCAGTTATTTAATCTCTAAAACTCAAAAAACATTTCTGAGGTCTTCCCTGGTAGTATAGTGGATGGGAATCCGTCTGCCAGTGCAGGGGGCACAGGCTCACTCCCTGGTCCAGGAGGACTCCACACGCTGTGGAGCAGCCAGGCGCATGAGCCGTAACTGCTGAGCCTGTGCTCTGCAACAAGAGAAGCCCCCACAAAGAGAAGCCCACACCCCGCCGTGAAGAGCAGTCCCCACTTGCCCCAGATAGAGAAAGCCCACATGCAGCAGTGAAGACCCAGGGAAGCCAGATATAAAATACAATGTTTAAAAAGACATATCTGAAAGATGAGAATAAAAACAGAACTGTCATAAGGATTTCCACTAGAATTAAAATAATGTGTATATGTGTATACAAAGCATTTGAAACAGAATCTGGCATAAGTAAACATTGAAAAATGTCTATAAAAGATCAAAATTATAAACATCCTTTTAATAAGAAAAATATTCTATTTTAATGAAAAAAGAACATTTTAAATTACTTTATTGAATAATTTTCTTAAAAATTAATGAAAATAAACCATTCAATTGGTTTTTTTGAGGCCCATGTCTCAAATTTTAACAGGAATAATTTTTGCAACTAAAATGAAAAACTAATCAGGGGGTAGAGTTAAAAAGAATAGGAGGTACAGAAATCTAAAAGCTATATTTGTTTATGACTCAAACATTAAGAAAAAAACCAAAATGTTTGCTAACTAAATTTAATATATTAATTTTCTTAAGTAATTTAAATAATATATATGTAGTGACTAGAAATTTGTTAACAAATAGGCATACTTTTTACTTTTAAGTTAATTTTTAATTTTTTAAATTCTAATTAGAAGAAACAATAGTTTTTTTCTCTTTATATCTAATTGTATAATAATTCCTGTCTAAAACTGATAAGATGAATAGTTTCCCATAACAAATGGTGTAGCTCTGTTATTTTCCAACTTAGATTTGAAATTACAAGAATACAATTTATATACATGTGATTATGACATATCCTCATACATCTTAAATATATAAATACACTTTGCTTTATAAATGGTACTTTTATATTATCTTTTGGCATTTGTATTTAAGAATTATGGTAATACACTCTAATCTAGTCTTCTTAGTCAAATTACTACTGTACCTTGTAAAGCAGAGTGAATAGCACAATGTGTAAAGTTTTACAGTGCAAAAGTCTCATGAGACCTTTATAGCTGGGATGGAGTGGTGTCCTTTTCTTATAAGGTGGCCAAGGATTTCCAGGGAATTTTCCACTCTGTTTCAAACTACAAAAATAAAATAAAACCAAAATTAGATGATAGACTCAAGATTAAACTGTGATTTAAATGGTGATTCCATAGCTTCAATCACATACAATACATGCTACTTTAGCACTTTTTGTAATAACTTTATGTACAGACCAGTAAATTTCCTCTACCTTTTCCTGGATATATCATACTATTGATTCATTACTATTGAACTCACAGCCAAGAGCATTGTTTAACAGCCTGAATAAAGCTTATCTAACAACAAATCTTCTCTGTAAGGTACATCAAAGACTTCTTGCCCTCAGCAACACTACACGGTACTCTGGTACTCCATGTGGGAGACATTCTAAACAGCAAAATCACCAAAGGACAAAAATTCAAAACCATAGCGCTGAACTGACCATGAAAAGGACACTTGTCTATAGTATGAGCTGAAACAAGAGGGCAGAGTTTTGTTTCTTCCCACTTGAATCTAGGTGCCCTCTGCACATCCACTCAAATCTGTAAATAACCAGGACTGTGCTCTGAGTATTGATTTAAGGTTTACAAATAAATTTACCAAGTAGTCAAATTAGCAAGTATAGAATTTGAAAATAATGAGGATCAACTGTACATGACAGAATTAGCATTACAAATCAGTGAGAAAAGCATGGATTCTTCAGTAAATAGTCCTGGAACTGGTTTTCTGCAGGGGGGAAAAACAAATCACTACTTCACTCTATACATAAAAATCAACTCCAGATGGGTTAAAGATCCAAATATAAAAAAATAAAACTTGAGAACTAATAAAATTTAAACAATCTAACCAGAAAACCATCAAAGATAATCCATACACTACTTTCAATGCAAGAATCATGAAGGGAAACTAAGAAGTTTTTTTTAAAGGCTCAATTTCACCCAGTAATCCAGAGAATGCAAGTCATACATTCAGCATTCAAAGTTAAAAATGACATAATGAACATAAATATTTAATTTTACTTTCACTTAAAACTCCAATGAAAATATAGTAACAGCATTTTTTTTTTTAAAGATGAAAAGCACAGGATAAGGAAAATCCAAAAAGGAAAAGAAAACGAAAATTTTGTTAATCGGAAAGCAAATGGCTATGTGGATGATTCTAGTAAACCTAAGAAAACCAAATCACAAGAAGGCAAGGGGGAAGGCTGAAAATCAACCCCAATCCCTCTGCAGAATCCTTAAAAGGCTCAGAACCTGGAAGCATCTGGTACTTCAGTAATTGGGAGTTGAGCGTGTGCTTGTGTGCTCAGTCATGTCCTACTCTTTGCGACCCCATGGATTGCATGTAGCCCGCCAGGCTTTCTGTCCACGGGATTATCCCAGCAAGAATACTGGAGGGGGTTGCCATTTCCTCCTCCAGGGTATCTTCCCAACACAGGTATCTAACCCGCATCTCCTGTGTCTCCTGCTCTTGGCAGGCAGATTCTTTACCACTGAGCCACCTGGAAAGCTGGAGTTGGGGAGATAGGAGGCTAAAATGAGAACTGGATGAAAACTGCTTCACCCCATCCTAACAGAACTCTGACTGGAGAATTCGTCTCTGAAGAAGGTAAAACACAAGCACAGTTTAGGGTAGGAAGATACGCGGCTGAAGTCATCAAATGCATTTTGATTCAGAATACTTAGGCTTTGACTCCATCTCATTTACAGAAAAATGGCAGTTAGACCACTACATTCTGGGCAATATTTGAAAATACTTCTTTGAGAAACTTACAAAACCAAAAAGAAAGTTTCAAAGAGACTAACATAGGGGCTTCTCAACAACCTGCCTGCTCAAATCACCCCAGGGTAAAGCTCAGGATCCACAAGATCCATCAAGGCACTGAGAGCCAGCTCTTCATCACAAGCAGTCAGAATTATTAGATATCCTAAGAATGCCTCTAACATGAAAGCTAGAGACCAGCGTAGAAGATCAACTAAAGGGAAAAGGATATTATGTAAGTAGGGGAAAGAAAATCTTTGAAAAAAAAAAAAAATTACAAGAAGAGGCAAAACGGTTTCCTGATAAACCTATATAACATAGGTTTGGAAGGGGAAAATTGGTGCAGCCCACATACCCATATTAGCAGAATTTCCTGACATCTGTATGAACACCTATAAAAAGAAAAGAACTAATTCATAGTCTGGTCTCCATACAGGAGTTGATTTTTCCTGAATATCTTCTGAGACAAGGATGGGCTAAGCTGGCTTTTTTAGGCATTTCAAGATCCTTCTGTCTGTGGGTATGTTGAGAGCAAAGGCACACTCTTAAGATGCTGATGTGATTCCTCAACATACTACTGATGAGAAAAAACAATACAGACAAGAGGAAGAAGAGGAAATGGCAGCTTCTCAGGAAACTGCTGATATTCCAGGATGTAGCCATAGAATTTACTCAGGAAGAGTGGGAATTTATGGACATCACTCAATGGGAACTATACTTGGTCTCCCTGGGTCCTGTCTGTAAGCCAGACGTGGTTATCTTTATGGAGCAAAAGAAGGATCCCTGGGATGTGGAGGAAATGGAGACAACAGCCATATATCCAGGAACGGAGGCCACCACCCAAGTGGAGAATGGTGACTTCAGGATGAGCTCAAGATTTCTGGGGCACCACCCTATTACTTCACCACCAACCAATCAGAAAAAAGTCACATACCCTGTAGCCCTCCCCCTAAATTTTGCGTATAAAAACTTCTCCCTAAAAACAATGGGAGAATTTGGGGTTTTCTAGAGCACAAGCCTCTTGTTCTTTTTGCTTGGTCTTGCAATAATCCCTTCTCTGCTTAAAAAAAAATACCATTAACATACCAGAGGAATAAGTTGCATCAATGATTCAAGAAGAGGGTGTCATTACACTCTTTAAAAAAAAGAGAAAAAAAACTGGTTTCTATATAATGCTACAGTGGCTACATATAAGCATAATTTTTAAAACAATTCCAATAGTGTATAATAAAATGTTTTAATTATTATATTTCATTTAGCATAGAAAAGTAATTTTTAGCTTTTATTTCATTTGATTTAAACACTAGGCCCCTAAATATGCAATGCCTAGATTAATAAAGTGTTCTGACATAAAGGTTATATATTTGTTCAAGGCAGCAGGTAACATCATTTGACTGCTCTTTTCAAAATCATTAATGGAATAATGTAAACAAAAAGCTACATGACAGAAAAAAAATTTAAGTGCTCAAACCAACACCTAATTACTGACTAGTTTGAGACAAAAATCACACATATAAACTCATACGATATACTTTAAAACATGGGCCAACAACCATTAACCTTCAAGATGGGAAGTAACAGAAGTATCAGAAATTAGAGTTCAAAAAAATTTGCTTTCCAGCTGAATTTAAAATAACCACTATAAAAAAACCACATCTGTCTTTTGGAAATGGCCTAGATAATAGTTCCAACACTGCCATTAACAAACATATTTCACTGAACTTCTCTGGATAACAATGTCCTTGTATATAAAATATAACACTAAACTGAATAAATGGTTTTCCAACTGTTGATTTGTTTTGTTCTTGTTGGGTTTTGTTTTATCTTTCACTTTAAAAGCTGAGTTGTCCATTAAAGGGTATTTTGGAAGGGAGTAAGGAAAGTGAGATGAGGCACCTTCACTTTTTTAGCCCTCTTCTTGCTATTATTGCCCAGCTCCCTCTTTCAGTGATGGCCCCCAAGACATTTCTACAGAAGCTGGAGAGAAGATCTTGAAGGGCTTTTTCCAGCAATTTTCCAGCAAAGATCTAAGCATCACACAAAGAAAATGGCTTATTTTCACTTAAACTCTCAGCACAAAAAAAATTTAAGAAACTCACTTTTCATTCATTTAGCAATTACTGATTATCTACAAAGTGCCTAGTATCCAGGTAGATTCTGGAGACAAAACAGCTTTAATTTACCTACTCATTTTCTCTATAATTCTTCAAAACACCTTTCTATCACCTTCTTAAAAGAAAAAAAGATCACACTAAGTAAAATCAGCTTCACCACTTTTGTTCCTTAAAACTAAAAGAAGATGAAAATGACCAATAGACAATAAGCCCCACACTTTAGGGTTATTTCCCAGCTGTGTTATAATAAGAACTGAACCAGTCAATTATGCCATCATACAAGACATATCAACAAAAGAAAGAGATGTTATATTTCATATACAAAATAAATCTCAAAACAATTAAGTTTTACATAGAAACATAGTCTTCATATCCATACTTATTTTAAATATACAAACTATTATTGGGTTACTATAGTTTGTGCATAAAATTTCACAGATTTACATGAAAATGATTTTAATATGAAGCTAATGTGTATTTATCTGTTATTATTTTTTCATTTTAAATACACACTTCTTTAAAACAAAGATTTTCAAACTGCCAAGAAACATCACGCATTTCAGAAATATTTCTAGGAAACTATAAAGGTATTAGACAGGAATTCAAAAGCAAAATGAGAATGAGAGAATGAGAAAAAATATAAAGCAAAATAGGAGAGAGGAAATTTAATAAAAACAGTTCTAAGAATATGGTTTTCTCTATGCAAAGCAGTTGCAAGTCAAAACATGACAAGGTTCTAAACAACTAATAACACAAAATAAGTCAGAAAATACAAGGTACCTACAAACAGAAAAGGTTACCTGTATGTCAGTATAGGTTTAAACGAGCTTTCTCAACCTTGACACTAATGACATTCGAGGCCAGAAATTCTTAGTTGTGGGGACCAGACTTAGCCTATGCTACATGTCAGTTTTAGCCCTCTGAAGTCTGTAGACAATGGCAAATGTCCCCTGGAGGACAAAATTCATCCTGATTGGGAACCACTGGTCTAAATGAAGGAAATTAATTTCTCAAAGCTCAAGTAAAAATCTTCTGTTTGAAAAATGAAAGACCACAGTTCTCTTTGCTTTACAGAGCGCCTGGTACATAATAATGCACTCAGTAAATGCATGTGTGTGCTCAGTCGTGTCTGACTCTTTGAGACCCCATGGCTGCAGTCTGCCAGGCTCCGGTGTCCATGGAATTTTCTAGGCAAGAGTACCAGAATGGGTAGCCATTTCTTCCTTCACAGGATCACCCCAAGCCCAGGATCAAACCCACGTGCCCTGCGTCTCCTGCACTGGCATATGTATTCCTTACCACAGAGCCACCCGGGAAGCCCTTACTCAATAAATGTGCATTGTCAAATTGAATTTCACTTTTAAAACTGATTACATTAAGCATTTAATGACTCTTTCAAGGCCTGGAAAGCTTCAGGCCAATCCTAGTCCAAACTGCTATGTATTACAAAGTAAAGCAGAATAATAAAATTAACTAAATATTTAATTCTTATATATTCAATGACAAGCTACCACGCACTCCCCCTGAAAAAAGGCAGAGCCACTCAAGACAACAAATAGCATTTATGAAGGCCAGACTAGGTTTTCCATGGAAATGCTTCCTCCCACCCATCTTTCATTTTCAGCATGAACAATTTCAAATTTATTTACTCAATGAACAATACTGTGAATGTCTATTACATGCCAGCACTGAGATAGATTCTGAAGGTATAAAAGAGAGAGAGACAAAAATAACTTCCTTCAAATAATAACAAAAAAAGTAAAAAAATAGTTGTAAAAATCAAACAAATAGTTACACAACTATACAAAAACTATATAAAGAGGTTGCTAAGAGAGGAGAATCTAAGGCTATCTCCCCAAGAGTTTTAGAGAAGAGTAGAAAGAAATGCCGAACTAAGTTTTGTTTTTTGTTTTTGTCTTTCTTGGGGTGGGGGTAGGGGAATGGAGAGCATGCTAAAATTCTACACTATAAACTTTCTTCAGATGTATCTATGATGGTTCTTAAATTCAACATATATCTATTACTGCAAAGTCTTGGCAAAGAGAAGTTTCAATTATATCCAATATCTGTATTTACACTTTGATAGTTATATGAACAAATATTTTCTGAAGATCAAATACATTTAAATCATTTTAAACTTGTTTTCAAAATGTGTGAGCACAAATGAACTGAGCACACATGAAAGATGATATTCTATAATGTTCAGCAATACATTAACCATTTAATGTTTAAAAACAAGAGGAAATATTGGGCTGGCCAAAACACTGCTGTGGGTCTTTCTGTAAACTCTTATGGAAGAACCTTACAGGCTTTTTGTTGTTGTTTAGTTGCTCAGTCATGTCCACCTCTGTGCCAACCCATGGACTGTAGCCTACCAGGCTCCTCTGTCCATGGGATTACCCAAGCACGAATACTATAGGGGGGTGCCATTTCCTCCTCCAGGGGATCTTCCTGACCCAGGGATCGAACCCACGTCTCCACATCTCCTGCACTGGAGACAGATTCTCAACTAGCAAGCCAGCGGCAAAGCCCCGTATGAACTTTTTGGCCAATATAATAATACATTAAAAAGCAATCTACAACAATAATATATAAAACTGAATTCTCCATTAAAAAGATATCCTCAAAACTTTTCTGCAAATATCAACATTTTAACTATTTTGTTAAATATTTACATAGAAAATTAATTTTATTTTGGCTATTTTCCCAGTCGTTAAGAACACAGCAATATTACCACATTTTTTGTAGTTACCCATCATCTCTGATAGGAGACCATTTTATTCTTTTAACTTGTGCCTCCTCTACTGGTTTAAAAGTAGAACACCACAAAATCAAGCTTTGAATTCCACTGGTCAAATAGCAACTAAACAAGTTTGTTTTTTTTTTTCCAAGTTTGTTATTTTTTATGCTTATTAGTGTTTTCCAGAATTTATTTTTATCAAATTAATGTCAGATTTTGGATTCTAGAGAACATAAATCTCAGCCACATTCTCTTTTAATCTTAAAATATTTCTTTCCTCTAAAGATCTTAAGTATACTTTAATGAGAGCATTATCACATTTGTGTTATAACTGAATTTTTTTTATATAAACAGAAGATATCCATTATTATACTAATCAATATAGCAGACTTACAATGCTGTGTATCTGTCCATTGCAGACTGCACGTCTCTACGGTAAACTGTTCGAAGAATGACCATGACGGGGTCAAATTCGTGATCCCAGACTTCAGCTATCATTCAAAAGAGAGTAGAAACAAAACACTGATGACTTCTTAGGAATCAAGTCAATCGCTAAGGACTAACTGTGCGTGCATGCTCAGTCGCTCAGTCGTATCTGACTTTTCTGCAGCCCCATGGACTGTAGCCCGCCAGGATCCTTTGTCCATGGAATTGTCCAGGCAAGAATACTGGAGTGGGTTGCCATTTCCTCCTCCAGGGGATCTTCCCAGAGGTCGAACCCAGGTCTCCTGCGTCTCCTGCACTGGCAGGTGATTCTTTACCACTGCGACTCTAATGACTAATTACACTTCAGTATATCTTAAATTTAAAACATGGTAAAGTTTAATTTGACTGAACTTCCCTGGTGTCTCTGCCTGACAACGCAGGAGACGCAGGTTCAATCCCTGGGTTGAGAAGAGCTCTTACAGAAGGAAACTGCAACCCACTCCAGTATTCTTGCCTTGGAAATCCCATGAACAGAGGAGTTTGGCAGGCTACAGTTCATGGGATCACAATGGAGTAGGACACAATTTAGCAACCAAACAACAACTTTAGGAGCAAGGAAATGGTAAAACAGATGAGAAGCTATGTCCACTACCCACACTCATTTTAACAAGAGTAGGTCTGCTTTTATTGCTTTTGTATAATAAATTCATTTAAGGCTTAATTCCCCAAAACTAAAAATTTAAACACTCTTTAAAGAAAAGGTTAAAAACAACTCATCCATTCCAACTCTTACTTTACAAAGAAGTCAAATGCAAAGATAAAAAACTGACTTTCTCAACATTGCACAACTAGCTGATACAATTCAGTCCTATATGTGAATATGACACTCAATTTCTTGATTCTAATCTTCAAATATCCAGTGCTCTGCCTCGGTGTCTCAAAATTTACTCTGTGTGACAATCATCCTATAGAGATTGGTTAAAAAAAAGCAGATTTCCAGAATCTATCCCCAGAAATCGAGATGAGAGCAGATTGGGGTTTAGGCATAGAAAATTATATTTTAATAAGGATGCCAACATGAATAAGTCTGACAAAGGTAATGCTCACATCACATGTTGTTAATAAGCATAGCACTATACAAGAACATCATTCTTCTAAGTTCATCTTACAAAGCATTCTCTACAATGAAGAAATACTGTGCTTTTCCTTTAATGGAATACATTCCAACCAGAGACTCTGGATTGTTCTTGCTACCTTTGTGAACTCTCTGGAAATTCCCACATGATACGGCTTATTCTGGTGCCTTTTATCAAACACACTACATGTTATTTACAACTTCAAACTGGGCACCATTTTTTCACTTAGACAAGTGTCGCAGGTCAGAGGTGCAAGAAACCTATAACCTCTACTTTCTTCAAAATTTTAATTTAATGAATATGTGAAAGTGAAGAAGAAAAGATAATGGATCAAAATTTCACCTACTTCTGGCTTTTGTCAAGCATGTCTCTACAAATCCAGGGGGTAAACCTTAGAAAACCAATCATTTAAGGAAAAGGTTTCTATGTATTTACAAAGGTTCAAAACATATGAGAACATTATCAGCATTCCATATAGATTTTTAACTGTTTCAAGTTAAACTTAGGATAGTGACAACTATTTCAAAATCAAATTTAAAGGGCAAATACACTCAGAGTGTTTTTAAGTATATATTTTAAGTTATTCAAGTTCATTCACTTACAAACATTAACTGGTGTTCATATATAAAGTTCTTTTTATAATTTAGACTCATCTCAGAAGTCTTACTATGACATAAACCACAGATTTTTAAATAAAAGGAACCAATATCACGATATACTAAAAAAGACAAACATACATGTATAAGAAAGTTGAGGGGGAAAGCCAAAGCTAAGGAAATAAAAGGCAAACATTTTGTTTCGGTATACACAACAAACCTTCAAAAAACCTGATATTTGACAAAATACATTCATAGATATAAACATACCTTTAGGAGTATACATGCCTTGTTGCATAGAACCTCCAGGTTCAAAAACAGGAGCCTTAAAATCAGCTACCGCTGATAAAACTGATTCAAAGCTATAACTTCCTGGAATAATACCACTTTTAGGATTTGGATTTTCTGGAATATGATGCATGTGTCAAGAAAAAAAATTAATAACTAAAAGTCAGACTTATAATCTTAATAAGGTATTCTAGTTTCCAAATTTCTTTGCTAAAATATTCTTGTCTCAAGAACCCCATGAACACTATGAAAAGGCAAAAAGATAGGACACTGAAAGATGAACACCCCAGGTCAGTAGGTGCCGAATATGCTACTGGAGATCAGTGGGGAAATAACTCCAGAAAGAATGAAGAAACGGAGCCAAAGCAAAAACAACGCTCAACTGTGGATGTGACTGGTGATGGAAGTAAAGTCCGATGCTGTAAAGAACAGTACTGCCTAGGAACCTGGAACACTAGGTCCACGAATCAAGGTAAATTGCAAGTGGTCAAACAGGAGATGGCAAGAGTGAACATCAACACCTCAGGAATCAATGAACTTAAAAGGACTGGAATGGGCGAATTTAACTCAGATGACCATTGTAAGAATCCCTTAGAAGAAATGGAGTAGCCCTCATAGTCAACAAAACAGTCTGTAATGAAGTATTTGGGTGCAATCTCAAAAATGACAGAATGACCTCTGTTTGTTTCCAAGGCAAACCATTCAATACCACGGTAATCCAAGTCTATGCCCCAACCAGTAATGCTGAAGAAGCTGAAGTTGAACAGTTCTAAAAAAGACCTACAAGACCTTCTAGAACTAACACCCAAAAAAGATGTCCTTTTCATCACAGGGGACTCAGAATGCAAAAGTAGAAAGTCAAGAGATACCTGGAGTAACAGGCAAATTTGGCCTTAGAGTACAAATTGAAGCAGGGCAAAGGCTAATAGAGTTCTGCCAAGAGAACGCACTGGTCACAGCAAACACCCTCTTCCTACAACACAAGAGAAGACTCTACACAAGGACATCACCAGATGGTCAATACCAAAATCAGATTGACTATATTCTTTGCAGCCAAAGATGGAGAAGTTCTATAAAGCCAGCAAAAACAAGACCTGGAGCTGACTGTGGCTCAGATCATGAACTCCTTATTGCCAAATTCAGACTTAAACTGAAGAAAGAGGGGGAAACCACTAGACCAATCAGGTATGACCTAAATCAAATCCCTTATGATTATACAGTGGAAGTGACAAACAGATTCAAGGAATCATACCTGATAGAATACCTGAAGACCTATGGATGGAGGTTCGTGACACTGTACAGGAGGCAGTGATCAAGTCCATCCCCAAGAAAAAGAAATGCAAAAAGGCAAAATGATTGTCTGACGAGGCATTACCAATAGCTGAGAAAAGAAGAGAAGATAAAGGCAAAGGAGAAAAGGAAAGATATATCCATTAGAATGCAGAGTTCCAAACAATAGCAAGGAGAGATAACAAAGCCTTCCTCATTGATCAATGCAAAGATATAGAGGAAAACAACAGAATGGGAAAGACTAGAGATCTCTTCAAGAACCTTAGAGATACCAAGGGAACTTTTCATGCAAAGATGGGATCAATAAAGGACAGAAATGGTATGGACCTAACAGGAGCAGAAGATATTAAGAGGTGGCAAGAATATACAGAAGAACTATACAAAAGAGATGTTCATGACCCAGATAACCATGATGGTATGATCACTGGACTAGGACCAGACATCCTGGAAAGCAAAGTCAAGTGGGCCTTAGGAAGCATCACTACGAACAAAGCTAGTGGAGGTGATGGAATTCCAGTTGAGCTATTTCAAATCCTAAATGATGATGCTGTGAAAGTGTTGCAGTCAATATGCCAGCAAATTTGGAAAACTCAGCAGTGGCCACAGGACTGGAACAGGTCAGTTTTCTTTCCAACCAACCCCAAAGAAAGGCAATGCCAAAGAATGTTCAAACTACCACACAACTGCATTCATCTCACATGCTAGCCAAGTAATGCTCAAAATTCTCCAAGCCAGGCTTCAACAGTATGTGAACAATGAACTTCCAGATGGTCAAGCCGGATTTAGAAAAGGCAGAGGAACCAGAGATCAAATTGCCAACATCCTTTGGATCATCAAAAAGCCAAGAGAGTTCCAGAAAAACATCTACTTCTGTTTTACTGACTACATCAAAGCCTTTGACTGTGTGGATCACAATAAACTGTGGAAAGTACTTAAAGAGATGGGAATACCAGACCACATTACCTGCCTCCTGAAAAATCTGTATGCAGGTAAAGAAGCAACAGTCAGAACAGTACATGGAACAACAGACTGTTTCCAAATAGGGAAAGGAGTATGCCGAGGCTGTATATTGTCACCCTGCTTATTTAACTTAAATGCAGAGTACCTCAAGTGAAATGTCAGGCTGGACGAAGCACAAGCTGGAATCAAGATTGCTGGGAGAAATTTCAATAACCTCAGATATGCAGATGACACCATCCTTATGGCACAAAGCAAAGAAGAACTGAAGAGCCTCTTGATGAAAGTGAAACAGGAGAGTGAAAAAGTTGGCTTAAAATTCAACATTCAGAAAAGTAAGATCATGGCATCTGATCCCATCACATCATGGCAAACAGATAGGAAAATAATGGAAACCGTGACAGACTTTATTTTTTGGGGCTCTGAAAGGACTGCAGATGGTGACTGCAGCCATGAAATTAAAAGACGCTTACTCCTTGGAAGGAAAGCTATGACCAACCTAGACAGCATATTAAAAAACAGAGACATTACTTTGCCAACAAAGGTCCATCTAGTCAAAGATATGGTTTTCACAGTAGTCATGTATGGATATGAGAGTTGGACCATAAACAAAGCTGAACGCCGAAAAATTGATGCTTTTGAACTGTGGTGTTGGAGAAGACTCTTGAGAGTCCCTTGGACTGCCAGGAGATCAAAAAAGTCAATCCTAAAGAAAATTAGTCCTGAATATTCACTGGAAGAACTGATGCTGAAGCTGAAGCTCCAATACTTTGGCCACCTGATGCGAAGAACTGACTCACTGGAAAAGACCCTGATGCCAGCAAAGATGGAAGGCAGGAGGAGAAGGAAATAACAGAGGATGAGATGGTTGGATGGCATCACCAACTCAATGGACATGAGCTTGAGCAAGCTCCATGAGTTGGTGATGGACAGGGAAGACTGGTGTGCTGCAGTCCATAGGGTCGCAAAGAGTCTGACATGACGAGACTGAACTGAACTGAACTCAATCAGCTGTAATATATAAAGCTGGCCACAAGAGGGCTACATAATACAACAGTTCAATAATAACTTTTTATTAATTGTGAATTTTTAAAATAGCTTAATGCAGATTAATTTTTAAAACAGCTTATTTCTAAGACAGCTTAATTAATATCCTACTAATAAATTATATGCTGAAGTAGTTCTGATGTATATTTCCCCCAAAACAAATGAATACAATTTCAGGAAATGAAAAAAAAACCTTTTAAAATTAATCTCCATTTTCATCAGCTTGCAAACAATGTTATATACTTTGTCTTAGAAAATCAAAGACAATATACTAAATATAAGCCCAGATTTTTTTTTCAGCCCAGATTTTTAAGAGCAAAGCTTGTTTCATAAAAGACACAAAATATCCTCCTCAAAATAATGAAAAGATACTAACCAAATTTTTCAAAAAGAAGAAAACCAGAAAACCCTAGATTCTTTCCTATTGGTTTCACATTAAAGCTATATAATTTTTTCTAAATTCAAAGTTACGGATAATTCTTCTGCTCTTTTACAGCACTGATACACAGTACATAATGGCTGAATGAAATCATCAAACAGTATCAAGTTGTTGTCTGCTTAAGAAAATCTTCAAGGTTATCAAATAGACTTTATAATAGGAGCCAGTTCATAAAATTTTAGTCAATTATTTCAAACAAAATCATAATGTACAAAATAAATTTAGTCAAAAATTCATAAAGCAAATTTTACCACTAAATAACATGATAATCTTTGTCTAAAACTTTATTAACAATACCTCAAAAAAAAAAATAAAGTGTCCACTGAATCCTCAGTCCTATAGCGAGAACCTTAAGTTTTTAAAGTTTGTAGACAATAGTCTTTGCCCTTCAAAGTCTCTTGGTTTAAAACTGAATTCTCAGAAAAAAATACTCAGAATGTTTAAAACTGATAATTATAAGACATAACTCTAAATTTTAATGATGAATTCCAGCCTGGTTATACAAATACAGTAGACCTAGCTGCCTTTCACCAAATGTCCAGTTCCCTTTTACTACTGCTGTCCTAGAAGGTCAGATTCCGGAGTGCCCAGAGCAAACAGTTCTGATGCTTAAACAAGGTCTAACAAGAGCACTCAGAGGTGACGATTAGAGGCAAATCTGCCACTGGTCTTGAACACAGAATTGATCAAAAAATCGGGAGTTTTTTTCCATATTATTTTCCAATCTCAAAAAAAAAAAGTTTTAATCAGGAAGTGATATATCTTTAATCCAAAAATATTACTTGAAATTTAGATCCTACAACTAAAAGAAAATTAAACTGTTAAAAGGATATGAGGTCCAGCAATGAACTGTGTGTTCTGTCATTCATACACAGCTGGGCTACCATCTCTGCTCTGAGAATCTCATCATCGGACATTCCTAAAATTAAAAATAGAATTAATATATCTGAATATTTATATATTATAAAGAAACAACTTACCACACAATTAAGTTATTTTACCAAAAATGAGATGCTTCAAAAATCATAGTGCAAAGAAAACAAGGCCCCAATATAACTGCAGTTAACCCTGCTATTTTCAGTCCCTTAAATAAGGGGTCAAAGAATATTCTAAAAGGAGTACTAACGGTAAAACATATAGTGTCAACAGTTTGAAATGCATCCTTTCCTTTTTTTTAATAAACCAGTTACTACCACAGGGTAAGGGGAGGAAAGGGAGGTACCCAAGTATTTGTATTAGTGCTTTTTACCTAAATGTAAACGAAGACTCAAAAGAATCACAAGAAATGTAAGAGCGCCTTCTAACATGGATCTCTCATGCTCTGCATCAAGTACTGTGTTTTGATGTTGTGAAGCCATTGTCAACAAATCCACTACCTTAAATCTATTAAAAGAATATTTGAGACAGATTTTTTTAAAGTTAAGACAAAATTAACTTAAATTCCAAATACTTCCTAATACCTGTATTAATAAAACTATGCTTACCTTTCAAAGACAGATGAAATAAAATAATCTGGATCAAGTCTAGATGCACAAACCTTTAAAAGATCATTAAATAAATAAAAATAAAACCCACAAAGTTTATTTCTCAGTAGTCGGTATTTATTTATTCAGTATTCTTTTTCTTTTTTTCTTCCTTTTTTCCCCCTCTGGGTATGCCACATGGCTTGCAGGATCTTAGTTTCCCAACTAGGGACTGAACCTGGGGCCTTGACAGTGAAAGCACTGAGTCCTAAGTACTGGACCACGAGGGAATTCCCTGGTTTTATTTCTTGTGTTTATCATTCCTCATATTTTCTGTATCATATTTGTTCAAACAGCTTACCTGGAAGCAAGTCTTTTATATGCCAGTCACTCTTGCCCTTTATTTAACTCACAGACCAAGCTAATATACCCCCAGGCCCCTTAGCCAGGGCAGGTACCAGATAGCTGGGGATAGCCTTCATGCCCCAAAGTTCACCAAGATGATTCAAACTAGCCAGTGCTAAACTACTTCCCCAGCCCTGCCTTGCCTTTCCTATGGAAACCCCAATAAAGCTTCTGATCTAGGATTTCCCCTCATTCCTTCTGCCTCCTGACAAAAATCTTTGGTCCTGCGTGGCATGGCATGCCCCTCTTTCTTTGAAAAATGTAAGTAATAAAATTCTTCTTTCAATAGCACTGACCTCTCTGTGTCCTCATTTAGTCACCTCTATAAATTAAAATCCCACAGGTACAAATGAGATACTTCTGATGTTCAACATCTGCATCACTAAGTTGGCTTACCTGTAACAGGTAAATATCAGGATCAATCATGGAATTACAGAAATGAGACTGGACATAGGTCATGGCTTGTCCTTTGATCTGCAGACCATTTCTTACCCACATATTGCTGTGTATTTCAGCAAGACTTGCCTAGTAAAACAAAAATTAATTGAACAAAGAAGTCATCTAAAGTCAACCTTTATAAAATCATGTTATGATAAACAATCATTTCAAAATATTTTACAGTTTAATCATAGCATAAGCCTGATATTCTGTCCAGTACTTAGGATATTCAATTCAAATATATAATTTTAAAATAATCACTATATTTTATACACTCCTTCTTTTGGAGCTTATATAAGAGTTAAGTTTCTACGATGACTACTGGGTACATTTATAACAACATTCACTGAAACCGTAAATGAGGTCTCCTGCATTGCAGACAGATCCTTTACCGTCTGAGCCACCGGGGGCTCCAGCCAGCCCAAGCCTAAGGACATACCTGGATTTGGAGTGGGTGAATCATTAGTTTCATTAACATTTCCTGATCTGGCAAAACAGAATCCAAATCTAGTTCTTGACATTTCACAGCCTAGAAATTGTTATAAAAAAAGTTACTAACTCAATACATATTTCCCAATGTTCATAAAACAGATGAACAGAGTATTTAATGAAAACTTTTACCTTACTCAAAAACATAGCATAATAACGATGTAGTGGCAGATGAAAAGTGACTTGGTTAGGTGCTGGCTGGAAAGGAAGAAAATCCAGAAGTCAAATAATACTTTACCGAATTCAAAGAAGGTTTTAAAATGCTAAAACAACACTTCTACCTTGATTTACTGGCCTACACTTTTTTTATCAAAAAGTAAGATTTTAGAAGTTATAGTTTAAAAACCCACTGTAGAAAAAATTATTCGGATTTAAAGAACCAAATGCAAGTTCCTTAAAGGCACAGAGTATATACTCAACTTTTACTCCTCTGACACATCTTGTACAGAACAAGGGATGGAAGACATTTCCCTTTACAGTCAGCCATTTCAGAATCTTCAAATGCATGCACAACAAATGTGATGATAATAACAAAAACAACAATCACAGCTAACATTCACTGAGCACTTACTATGTGCCGGTCACTGTGCTGATAAGAACTTTATTCCTATTTAATTTAATCCTAGGAGAACCCTTTGGGGTAGAAACTCAATGTTCCAATTTTATGAATAGGGAAGTTCAATTTTAAAAAACTTAAGTAACTTCCTAAAGCTAACAGATAGTGAACTGAGAAGCTAGTCTGCTATATTCAGAATGATCTGAGGGTCTGACTACAGCCCTACCCTGAAGTGCAGTTAATGGGCTTACCTAGCTGGATGAGATGCTCCCCGTATCAGTGGTGAACACACAGTCTCTATAGGAAAGCTTAGTACAGTACAAGTCAAAGATCTTTGATATCTTGTGGATATTACAAAAAGTGTATTTTAAATCTGTGACTCCCATGGGCCACACTATTGCTAAAGGGCAAACAAATAGTTGTCTTTCTTAAACAAACCAGAAAACCGAAACATTAAAAGGTATCATTTGTTTTTAATGCTTCTATAAATTATTAGTAAAGTTTTCTCCTGTTGAAAAAAATCTAGCCAAAACATTCTCATAATATGCTAACATAGTATCATATTGAGTCATAAAGATTTGAAATATGTCACCATCCCTGAAAGAGTTTTTTCCAAAACCAGTATGAGAATAAGATCCTCCTTAACATGTGAATAAACATCTATAGAAAGTTGTTCTGATAAATGTTTGGGCTTCCAGAAAAAGGAAGGAATCCTGACACATGCTGCAATGTGGATGAACCTTCGAGACATTATGCTAAGTGAAATAAACCAGCCACAAAAATACATATACTGTATGATTTCACTTAGGTATGCTGAGCAGTCAATATCATAGAGACACAAAGTATAATGATGGCTGCCAGAGCCTGGGGTAAGGGAAAATGAGATGATTGGTTTTTTTGGGAACAGAGTTTCAGTTTTACTAAACAAAGTTCTGAAGGTTGGTTGCACCAACAATGTGAATAACTGCATACTTTAAAAAAAGTTTAAAAGGTGGTAAATTTTATGTGCATTTCACCATAATCGAAAATAAAAATCAAACAAGTTTGCTCTATGTTACTATCATCATTTGAGTAACACAACATACACTAACTAGCTAAATCAGAATCTTCTTCAATTTCCTTTGAAAGCATCAAGAACAGTGGTGAAGAGCAGACTCTTATAAGCTGGGTTTGCATGCATTCAAATCCTGACTCTACCACCTATAGCTATAAAACAGAGCAAGTTACTTCTCTGTGCCTAAGCTGCCTCATCCATAAAGTGAAGATAATAAGCAGATGGACAACTGTGAGGATCAAGTAAAAGAACACAGTACCCAACACACATTTCTATTAATTGCTAAGCCATAGGCTCTATCTTGTCTTTTAAGGCTTGAGCATATGCTAAACATACATTGTTCGGCAGTTTTACATTCCATAATCTCCGTTTGTCCAATGTCACAAATAAGCTACCTGAAAAACTCTTTTATCACTTCTTCCAAATATACTGAGGTGTTCCTCAGATTCCATTCTCAGCTTTCTACTCTTCTCATTTGAGACACTTTATTCAGTTGATAAAGCTGACAGCTTCAGCTGCCAACACAAGATGACTACTAAATCTCAGCAGAAATCTCACTCCTGAACCCCAAAACCTACATTCAAGTATCTGCTGAACATCAACACTTAATTAACATCCCATGGGGACCACAAATACACTGTGTTCAGACAAAACTCAGCATCTTTGCCCTAAAACTCAATTTTTCTCAATGTTTCTTCTGCAAAGTCCCAGTAATACAAATCTGAAATGTAGCCTCTTTCCTTCTCTCAAATCTCCTCCACTTGATAAGGCATCAAAGTGTGTTTGATTTTCTAAGTACCTCTTAACTCTACTTTTTCCTCTCTTTTCATATTGCCTCTAACCAACCTTAGCTCAGGCTCTCAACATTTAGTGCCCAGATTTCAGTGCTAGCCTTTGCTTCTATTCTTACCCTCTATAAGAAACTTTTTGTGGTATCTGCCTAGCTCACAACCCTCCCTTTTCTTCTCAGAATGTCCCTTCCTCCCCACTTTCTACATACATACACGCAGGAATTGGAGCCTGCCAGTCAAGTTTAGAGTAGTCACATCTGATTAGATCAGGGCAGGGAATCCCTATCCTATCATGGGCAATGAGGTTCTCTCTCACTTGAAAACTGAACTGGGATTTAAAGGCTGTGGAGATTCTTGGACTATGGCTGAAACTGCAATATAAGGCAATTATAGGAAGATAATGTTTTAAAAAGGCAAAAAAAAAAAAAAAAGAGCACAGAAAAACCAATCTACAGAAAGGGAAGAAAAGATTGAGGCAGAAAGAGCAAGGAAAAGCAAGAGACAAGAGCTCCTGTTCAGCTTTCCACTCAGTTCCTGAAGTCCAGAATGCCATAAGATCCCTGAACGATCTCTCTGTACTCATAATAAAGTACCCCTCCTTTAAATCAGGCTGCCTCAAAAGTGTTTTAAAAAGAAGCTCAATTAATACATCTACTTAAATCTGTTTTTAAATGCATATTAAATCTTCATACTGCCAGGTGGTAGTCTTACTGAAACATTACTTTAACCTTGTACTTCTCCATTTGTCACCTTTTAATGGCCCCCTATAGTTTTAACCTCCTTTAACTGTCCAACTCTTGAGAGACAGGACTCTCTGGCTTTATCTATTGTTATATAAGCTCATACACCATAAGTAGTGCCTTTGTATATGCTCTTCCCTTTGACTCAAATGCTATATAAACTTGCTGCCACTGGATTAACACACCATAAGACTTCGCTGAAACGACATTCCTACTGGGGAGTTTTTCCTGAGTCCCTCGGGGTAATGATGCTCCACTCTATCCCCCTACAGCACCCTGGTCACAATTTTATACAGAAGCATTCTGATCAAATTAGCCATTTACTTGTCTTCCATTTCCTCAAATTAGGAACCATTTCATCACTGTATCTGCAGTGTTTAGAACATAGTAAACATTCAATAAATATTTGCTGGGTGAACACAAGTTCTACTTTCCTCTTAGGAGAGAAGACTCTAACTACTCTGCTGTTGCTCTGCTATACACTCAGAAGTGATACTTAGAATTTCAGGATTCTTAAACGGCCTACACTTGTGGGAAAATTTATCCCATCCTGTGTTCTAAGTGATTGCTTGTCTTAATTCAGTTCAAAAATTATTATTTACTTCATCTGTGCTGGAATACTGCAATACCTTCTGACCTCCATTCTCAGGCTGACAGAACAAATATTTATCACATATGAAATACATGCCTCTTAGTCAATCCTCACTGGCTAATAGTATTATCTTAAAGAGACTCGGTAATGCTTTAAAACAAACAAAAACACTGTCAAGACAACACTGTGTCTACAGCTACTTGATTTGTGGCAGAGCAACAATTTTTACTCAGGTAGGCCTAACTCTAAAGCTCTTTCCATTGCCAACAGCTAGTATGGCTGGAATACTACCAGACAAGCAGTTGAGAGATGTAGGCTCTGGACCCAGAATTATTAGTAGTTTGCCATAAAACTACAGGCAAGTCATTTAATATCTCTGTATCTCCATTTTACATCTATAAAAAAGGAAAGGATAATAGTATCTTCCCTACTTAACCAGGGCTGTTTTCAGAAACAAATATGTCAAAGCACTTTAAGAAACAAGAAACTTTTAAACATCATAAAAGACATATTGTTTGATTCTCAAATTCTATTTAATCTTTTATTCTTTTTTCTTTAATTCTTTATTTAATTCTTCTCAGTTTATTATCAATAACAATTACTTTTATTCATGCCCACAGAACACTGACCAATTAATAAAGTTGTGGTAACTTTTCCATCAATCTCCTCTAATTTGCACTGTCACTTTTTCCTCCCTGAAAGAAACTGATATTCACTCCTGAGAAATATACATTTAATAACATAAAAAATATATCCTTCTCTAGGAGATAAGCAAATACAGTTAATGTACTGTAGAATCTCCTAAATAACAAACAATTGGTTTCTTACTTCCTCCTTTTTTAAAGCCTAGTGATTTTATGCTTATTCTGAAATCTTTCCCTTATCGCATGAAAAGACATTCATTATTTTCAAGGTTAAATGAGATCTAACACTTCTTTTCTTAAATGCTTCTACATATATCAAAAATATACATACCTCATCTACGAAGTTAATAGCATCAAACCAGTCTTGAAGAGCTTCAAGGCAATATCTAACAACATTTCGGGTATATTCTTGAGTTTCCTAAAATAATAAGCTTTATAAATTTATAGTATATAAATATATATATGCTCAACTTCAAAGTACATGCAATGTATAAAGATAGTTATGTGTATTATATATATATGTAAAATAATAAAATATACATATTTTCAAAGTAACCACATTTGCCATTTCAAGAAATCATTTCACAAATAGTAACAATTAGTGATAGTCATAAAAATTAAAGAATACAATATATCACCCTCTATATAATATATTCCTGAAAATGAATCAAAGCTGAAATAAATTTATGTGATGTAAATTGGATTCCATTTCAAGAGATTCTAAAAATGTAAGTTCCCTACTGTTATTATTGGGTAGACTTGCTTTTGGAATGATAAAAATAAAAGTTCCAGAAATGGATGGTTGCACAACATTGAGAATGTATGTATTTAATGTCACTGAATTGCATACCTAAAAATGGGTTACAGCAGTAAAAAAAGAAAAATTATGTTATGCATATTTTGCCACAATAAAAAAAAGAGGCCAGAATGTATGAGTACTATAAACAGCCTGTGAATATCTTAGCTTGCAAATGACTATGTTCCCCTTAAAATAAGGGTACCGTGAAAGAATATTGTGGGCTTCCCAGGTGGCGCTAGTGGTAAAGAAACTGCCTTCCAGTGCAGGAAATGAAAAGAGACTCAAGTTCTACCCTGGGTTGGAAAATCCCTTGGAGGAGGTCATGGCAACCCACTCCAGTATTCTTCCCTAGAGAATCCCTTGGACAAAGGAGCCTGGCAGGCTACAGTTCTTAGGGTCGCAAAGAGTCGGACATGACTGAAGTGACTTAGCACACACACACGAAAGAATATTGTAATGTTTTATGGAGAAACTGATTCAGGGAAATGGGAAAGTATTAAGTTACATGGAAAAATAAATCATGATAGCCTCTCTTTAAAAAATTAGGCAAAGGATTTGAAAAGACATTTCTCCAAAGAGGATCTACAAATGACGAATAAGCACAAGAAAAGATGCCAACACTATCAGTCATTAGGAAAATGCAAATCAAAGTCACAATGAGATAATACTTTATACATACTTGGATGGTTATAAATTTTAAAATGTAAAATAAGTGTTGGTAAGAATATAGAGAAACAAACTCTCATACATAGCTGGTAGAAATATAAAATGGTGCAGCCGTTTTTAAATTAAATACAGAGTTACCATGAAAGTGAAAATGAAAGGTGCTCAGTCGTGTCCAACTCTTTGAGACCCCATGGACTATATGGTCCATGGAATTCTCCAGGTCAGAATACTGGAGTAGGGAGCCGTTCCCTTCTCCAGCACATCTTCCCAACCCAGGGATAGAACCCAGATCTCTCATACTGCAGGTGGATTCTTTACCAGCTGAGCCACCAAGGAAGACCACAGACTTACACATGACCACGCAATTCTACTCTCATAGACCCAAGAGAGCTGAAAACATACACTCACACAAAAGCCTATACAAATGTTCACAGCAGCATTACCCACAGCAGCCAAAAACTGAAATCAACCCATGAACAGACAAATAAGTGCGATATACCTATGCTATGGAATACTATTTAGGAAATTAGTGGCTTCCAGAGAATGAGATGAGGTTGGAATTGAGAGGTTGAGTTTTCTTTTTTGGCAGGGGGTATGGGCACAGTGTTAAAAATGTTCTGGAATCAGTGGTGATAGCAGCACAACTTTGTGAATATACTATAAACTACTTAATTGTATAGTTTAAAAAGAAAAGATTAAAATGGTGAATTTCATGTTATGTGAATTTTATCTCAATAAAAAGTTTTTTAGAAAAACACTTTGGGGCCTCAATGCCAACAAAAGGTAAGATCCCTGTCAAACAGGTTACTGTTAGGAAGAAGCAAATGAAAACAATGCACATACAATGCTCTATGTCACACTCTAGCACAATATCTGACAAGTGCTAGTTAAGTGCTCCAGAGTCATGGCCAGACTCAACTTGTGTCTAGCTTGCAGTAATCTAAAGCTTGCCACTAGATGTAAATTTCACAGCTTATTTGTTCCCATTTAGAAAGCAAAAATTAGTGACACTCTAGAAATGTACCATCCCTTTATCCAAGCTATCCATTATTAATCAAGTACAACTTGTTCAATGATCCCTTAGCATTTTTAAGAACCAAATAGCATACAAGGCAATCATACAAAGAAAGTAAGCTATCAGGTGAAGTTCCCTTTTTTATTGCTAATCCTTTAGTTTTACATTTTATAATTAAAAAACATAAAGAAACAGCTTTTTAAAAATAATATTCTTTTTTTCTAGTTTACATTTCTAAAACCTGACAACACTGCTGTTAAAAAACTCTAGACATTCCTATTTAAGAGACAATTACAGCAAAGTGATAAAAAGCACTGGCTCTGAAATCAGATGGATTTGTTTTCAAACTC
This sequence comes from Odocoileus virginianus, assembly GCF_023699985.2. NCBI lineage: Eukaryota > Metazoa > Chordata > Mammalia > Artiodactyla > Cervidae > Odocoileus > Odocoileus virginianus. The sequence goes on from NC_069686.1 coordinate 20,017,871, forward strand.
AAGCTTCTACTTGTAGTTGTGTAAATGTGGGTGAGTTGTTCAACCTCTGAAAAAAAAAAGGGATGATACTATCTACTTTATAAGAAATGGTATGAAGATTAGATAAGAACATGACATAAAGAATATAGCATAAGAACAAAGTCTGGCATAGTATAGGCTCTCAACAAGAGAACATCTTATCTAGCAACCAGATGTCCCTTTAGCTGACAAACTCCTCTCTTAAGTATTACAAGATAACATAAGCTCATTTTTCTGTCTGTCATCTTCACTTCTTAGATTAAGGGACCCCAAATACAATGAAATCCTGGCCTCCAAAAATGGAAAATAACTACTGCCTGAAAACAATGATTTCTCTTCATCACAGAGAGAAACATAGCTTCAGTCTTATAATCCAAATTCATCCTAAACAGTCATCAGAATAATCCTCCTAAAATACTGATCTTTTCATATCAACATCAGATCAATCCTCCAAAGGCAGCATCTTTTCTGTTGGCTTATATGATATCAGCTGCATTCTTCTGTTTTCTCTCCTCTCCCTTTCTGATATTTAAATGTTAACTTTTTCTTCAAAGTCCATTTCCCTTTTCTCCCAACTTGACTGCATTCCATCCCCTGGCAATAAATGCCATTTTTATTCCCAAGGGTCTAAAATTTACACCCGAGCCCAGACTTCTTTAAGTACAAAACTCATATACCCAACTGTTTATTCACTATTTCCACTTGGATGTTTCAGAGGCATCTCAAACTTAACATATCTAACTCTGAAAACTTTAAACCTGCTTTTCTATTATCTTTTTCACCTCTGTCAAATTATCTCCATATATAGCTACTCAAAAATGTATCTAACTCATCAATAACATACAATCCATCACCAACCCTTTTGGTTCCACCTTCAAAAAACATCTTTAACATTCAAAATGCACCTTTAATACATCTTGAATTTCAAACCTGAAATTCCTAGAATATTACCACAGCATCTTAACTGTCTATTTGCTACTAGTCTTGATGCTCCCCATATTCTCCTCAATCCAGTCTTTCCAAACAAAGAGAAGGAACTTTTAAATTTAAGTCTGATCACATCAAACCCCTACTTTAAAATATTCACTGGCTTCTCCTTAAAATTAAATCCAAGGCTCATTAACATGATCTATAAGAACCTGCATTAATAATCTACTCTCTGCCTATCTCTCCAATTCCATCTCATTCTCTGGCTCCAGCCACAAACTCCTTAAAAGGACCAATCATTTCTTATTGGGGGTAGGTTATTCCATACCATCTCCCCTACTACCAGCCCTAATCCCACTTTTATTCATCATATAGCTGGCATCTTCATATTCTTTCTTCAAAAAGGCCTTCCCTGATCCTCAAATCCATCAGTCTCCACACTCATCATTCTCATAGAAATCTGATATTTTCCTGGAGAATATTTACAAACACTCACAAAACAAGTCTATGTGCTTACTTACTTAATGTCTATCTCCACTATTAGACTGCTCCATAGAGCAAGAACCACATACATTGATTTGTCTGACACCCAAAACCCAAACATCTAGATAGCATCTGGCATAGAACAGCGTTCAATAGACTTTTTTTTTTAATAAATGAACAAACAAATCTCATATTAGATGACAGGTTTTTTTTAAATAAATGCTACAATGGAGATTAAAGGAGGTACTATATAAACAGAGACTAGAATCATAAATCTGAAAGAAGTGAAAATGAGCAGATTACATGTCAGCTGAGTCTCTGAATACAACCTTTGAAAAGCTAATACTAATGGCTTTTCATTCCAGTTAGAACTGCTGCCAAGATCCTACTGTATACCACACAAATCAAAAGCTCTAACAGTGACACTTAAGCACATATATTTTTTAAGCTTCCCAGATGATTCTCATGTAAAAGGAGCACTGAACTAAGCAGAAAGAATGAGCACATATGTCAAAACAAAAAAAAAAGACTAATTTGAACAAAAGCACTGAAATCAAGAAAGGAACTGCCTGCTGAGGAATAGTAATCAAGCCAGTGAAGGCATGGAGGTAGATGGGGTATAGGAAGGCAAATTATGACAAATACACTGAAGACAAATTGTGGAAGTTCTTAAATGCCTCTACAGGAAATATGGACATTATCCTGTGGACAGAAAGGAATGTGAATGATTTTTAAGCAAAGGAGAAATAAGCACAGAGCTCAGAAGTAACTTAGATATTAGGAAAGACTAGAGTAGGAAGAACCTAGAGGCAGAAAAATCAGTTAAGAAGTTACCTAACAATGCAGATTTTTAAAAATACTGACATAAAGAAGTAAAACAGAGAAAAGAAGTGGTAGAGAGACATTTCTGGACAAAAGAGAGAATTCACGGTATCTGATTATAGTTTGAACACAGCTGGGGAGGTTTCTATATTGGAAAACTGCATCATTTATAACACCATACATAAAATGACATAAAGGACACAGTATAGACACATGTTTTTAAAAAGCTAGTTAGGAACCTGAGAAAACTCATGTACCTCTAAGGAGAATACCAGAATATTCTGACATTCTACACTGAATAACCAGAGCTGTTGGAAATTTGAACCTGGCTAGCCTGTAACGAAGTTGTGAGTCATCTGCATTAAGAGAAAGCTGGAGTCATGAGAGAAAATAGAAAGCCACTTAAAGAAACACATACATTTAAAGAATATATGTAGAAGAGTCTCAGAATAACCCTGTAACAGCAGGCTTTGCTGTCCCATTTCTGTTTTGTTCCTTTTAGGTTTTTAAAAGAAAAAGTCTGAGAAGTTCAAATAGTTTTAAATGAGTTGACCAAGTCACCTAAGTTGAAAGAGGCAGAACCAAAAGCACTATACAATCTTTTGCAGTATGCTTACTGGTACAGGCTCACAGGTAGGACTTCATGAGATCCATACAACAAAATCTTAAGTCCTTAGTTTCGTAGGGTCAGGAGATAACATTTTTCTGAACTATCCAAGGATTCTGGAGACCCATCAAACCAATACTTTAAAATGCATAGGTAAATATATGTATTTTTTTAGAAAGACAAAAACATATGCAATTTTAAGTGAGCTGGGCTTCCCTGGTGGCGCAGACGGTAAAGCGTCTGCCTGCAGTGCGGGAGACCCAGGTTCGATCCCTGGGTTGGGAAGATCCCCTGGAGAAGGAAATGGCAACACACTCCAATACTCTTGCCTGGAATATTCCACGGACTGAGGAGTCTGGTAGGCTACAGTCCATGGGGTTGCAAAGAGTTAGGCACGACTGAGAAACTTCACATTTCTTAATCAATTATAAGAACTTATGTTGCTGCTATATACTCTTAGGTTCTTTTCACAAACAAATGGGAATTGTATGAAATGTATATTGATTTTGTTCTTGGAATCTTAAAAGTGTAAACTTTATTGAAGTTTATCCTCATCCCCTGAAAGATAAGAAACATTAGGTAACTAACTGATAATGGATAAAATGAAATAATAAAGATGAATGTGAAGCTACAAAGACTATTTACAATAAGGGAAGGCTAGAAAGATCTGATAATTCATTTATATAAATCAAGTCCAACCTACCTAAGAATAATAATTACTGTCTTAGGTCAACTTTCACAGAGCTGAATTCAAAATTAAACACTATATATTATTACATACAAGTAAACAAGTCAAATGTTTCCACAAATATTTTTCTTAAAATTATTTTAAAGGTAAATACAGAAATTAACAAAAATATTTCCAACATACCCTAACTTTACAGTGTGATAAGAGTCCCCACATTGGCTGTGCACAGGCTTCAAGTTCAGCAGCAAAGGCAGCGTAGTAGGTCTGAGATTCAAACTCCACATGCTCATTTAGTTCTCGCTTATTTAAATTCATACCTTACAAAAATTAAAACAGGTATAAACCATGCCAAATGGAAACAAACACCCATACTCAAAATCAAATAAAATACTTCCTCATACCAAACAGATTTTAATGTTCACAAATGGCATAAATGACAAAATATGTATAGAAATTAATAAATTATTAAAAATAAAATAGTATCTGGTCCTTTCAGAATTCTTTATAAACTAGACTTTCTTAAAAAACATTTTGTGAATTATCTCTTTCTTATATAACATAAATGAATATATTAAATAAACTCAAAACTATTTTAATTGGCACTGGTTGAACTTTTTATGGAAATATTAACAATCTTTCTTACAAGAAAATTTCTAGATTAATGCTTTAAAATGCTTTTTAAAATTACACTCCTATTTCCTATATAATAGTTTGACTTTTTTCATAACTCTGATATGTTTCACGAGCACTTTATTAAATACTTACAAATATCAATTAAAATGAGACATTTCTCATGTAACTGAATGATGTGCTATTATCTTTTAATTAGTGTCTGATAGTTCACTATTAGTAATTTTGCAAACTAAAACTAAATAAAAAAGAAAGAAACTGAAATTCATACCTTGAAAGAAAGAGACAAAGTTCATCCACGTCACCAACAAACCATGGTCCTCCAAAAATCTCTTAGCCACACTTTGATGAGAAAGGATATTAATAAAATCACTGACAAGAGGCCAGTAAGTGTTATTCTTCAGCAATGCTTCTCCACAATTCACTACAACATGTAAACTATTTTCTTCATCTAAAACAGACACAGACACACACACCCAGAAAAAATTAGCTTAAAAAAATAGCCTTACCAATGATAAAGATTATATATTTTAGAATCAGAGTCACCTAAATTCAAACCGAACCTGACATTTAATACCTATATGGCTTCAGGTATATTACATAGCTCTGAATCAATTTCCTCACCTATAAAAATGGGGGAAAAACACATATATTAAGGGAATTAAATGTTAACATAACACTTAGCACATCATTATAATTATTATTACTACCTGTCAAACATATTACATAATATTGAGTTATGAAACTATAAAAAAATACATAAACTTCTTAAGCCTTAAAAAAAAAAAAAGCCTCAAAGTTTAAACACATCATTGGAAGAAAGAGACAGGGAGGATTAGGCTTGTAGAAAATCTTTACTATTAGAAGTTATAACATGTATGTATTAGCTCTCTTGACCTATTTCCCTATTCCAGCTTAACTGATTCACTGGACAAACAAGCCCCCCATTCCCACTATAAAACACATTAATACCCATAATACAAAGAATGCTCAAAATCGAGCCTATTCCAGACTACACAAGCCCCAAGGTATATGCTTATCCAGAGTCTGTTTTTGTTTCTGTTCATACTAATTGTTCTTTGTATTATAAAATTGAAATCACAAGTATATAATCTGATAAAACATGAATGCATAAATAGAGCTATTATAAAAACTGGATCATAAGCTTTTCAAAGACAATAAAAGCGCCTAAGAAAATCTTGGAGGAGAAAAATCGTAAGAGTACAGAAGATTTTCAAAACTCAAACTGTTTCATAAAAATTCTTATGTTCTTATTCTACTTTAAAGAAACTGAAAATGGAAATCAGAGGTGCTGCTTTACAAATGTAGTATATACAAGAAGGATAAGAGAGAATTCCAGTAAAGAATACAATAACTTACAAATGCTTCGCCCAAAATGAAAAGATTGGAGAACAAACAAGCATCCCTGTGATTTAAGTTAAAATCCTCTGTTTAAGATATCTATGTATCATTTTTTAACAATTCCTCGCTCTAATCAACTTTCTAACTAACCACCCTATTGTCAAACTCATCGGTGAAGAGGGCTTCTACTGTACTTCATATTTCCATAAATTAAATTTAGGTTTCAGTTCATGAAATTATTTCACCCAACTCAAATTTAACAACATATGAAACAGGACCACAATAGAATGAGAAAGGGTACAGCTGAATGAGGAAATGGAGATAAGGGAACTTTTACAAATTACCCACACCTAAGATTTGGAAACAGTGACAGACTTTATTTTTGGGGGTTCCAAAATCACTGCAGATGGTGACTGCAGCCATGAAATTAAAAGACACTTACTCCTTGGAAGGAAAGTTATGACCAACCTAGACAGCACATTAAAAAGCAGAGACATTACTTTGCCAACAAAGGTCCGTCTAGTCAAAGCTACGGTTTATCCCGTGGTCATGTATGGGTGTGAGAGTTGGACTGTGAAGCAAGCTGAGCACCGAAAAATTGATGCTTTTGAACTGTGGTGTTGGAGAAGACTCTTGAGAGTCCCTTGGACTGCAAGGAGATCCAACCAGTCCATCCTAAAGGAGATCAGTCCTGGGTGTTCATTGGAAGGACTGATGCTGAAGATGAAACTCCAATACTTCGGCCACCTCATGAGAAGAGCTGACTCATTGAAAAAGACCCTGATGCTGGGAAAGATTGAGGGCAGAAGGATGAGATGATTGGATGGCATCACTGACTCAATGGACATGAGTTTGAGTAAACGCTAGGAGTTGGTGATGGACAGGGAGGCCTGGCGCACTGCAGTTCATGGGGTTGCAAAGAGTCAGACACGACTGAGTGACTGAACTGAACTGAACTGAAGATTCGGAAATGTTCTCTGACAACTACAGCCATTATGAGTCAGTGAGCAGTTGATTTTGATGGGACAGTGCTTAGGGATGCTGAGATTTTTTTAACTTTTATAAACACTGAGAATCACTGTTTAATTGAAATCAGAGGATGAATAAGCAGAATACAATTAATCAAAATCACTATTTTCCTGACACTGCTTTAAATACTACTGTTCTTGTGAAAAATACCTTGGAATCTATAATGAAACAAAATGACTAGAACTTCTATTTTTATCCAACTGATACTTTTCCAAATATAGATACAGAGAGAGCCGTGATTCAGTGTTAGATGATATTCACTCAGCAACAAATATTTACTGAGCTCCTACCAAGAGTCCAGCATTCTAGTAAGCTCTGAAAATAAAGTGGAAAGTAAGTCAAGATTTTATACAGTCTCTTTCTCTGCTGAGATTAATATAAGAAGACACAGCATGGTAGGGCTGTAATAGAAAGAGTACAAGAAATCATAAGAACAAATAAAGCTGGTCTACAATTTAGGAAAAAGAGTTTCTTGAGGAAGTGATGTTTATACTGAGATTTATAGAATGATGTAGAAATTGGGATTAGCCAAATAAACTAGACATGAGGAGGAAATGGTATTCTAGGGAGAGGAAGCAGTATAAAAAAGATTGGAACTACTGGACAAAGAATGCAAAGGTTAAGTGGCACCAGTGAGTCTAGATGGCCTTATAAGTCAGCTTCAGGAGTTTGTAGTTCATGAGACGAGAATGGCAAGCCACAGAGGGGTTTTAAGCAAGAGAGGACATGAACAGATGTTTAGTGTGGAAAGTGATTATAGAAGAGTCCTGATGACTAGTAATAGAAGGCCTAGAGATGGCAATGGCTTGAACTATGGTGCTGGCATAAAGAGCAAAGATGAAAGGAACTGGTTATTCTAATATATTTAGAAGGATTTAAATGACAGACCTGGTGATGGTCACTATAACTACAAAGGGTAAGAAGTCAAAACTGACTCCTAGGTTTTGGGTTGGGCAGCTCTGTAGATGGTTAGTGTGATGCGAAAACACCAACTTGAGCACTAACACACACAAACTTACAGACACACACACACATGTAATAGGAAAGAAGCAGAACTTCATTTTTGGTGTTGACATTGTGTGTGTGAGGTGCTTGCAGACATCCAAAGAATATAGTTCAATAAATAATATGATATTCAGGACAGATGATCAATCTGGCATTATGAGCAACTACAGACATTCCTATAGTTATGCAACACATGGTTTAAAGTTCCATTCTACACAGAAAATTTCACAGAACAAACTATGAAATTTCAGGGATATGGAAAAGTATAAGAAAGAAAAAGTATAAGGAAGGGGTCACGTGCTACTAGAGGCTTTTCCCTTTTAATCTTCAGCTATTGCTGTGGCCATGTGAATACTCATTATATCAGCTCCTATACTTACTAACAGTATAGACAAAATTTTCAAACACTAGTGGCAATGCATACAAAGGCCAGACAGAGGCTGTTACAAACTAAAAAGCATAGAGAACCTGGGTAATATCTGTAGTTAATTCAATATATTTAAAGCTCATTCCAATACTCTTCATGTAAAAACAAGGAAAACATACGGTGTTTTTAGAAAACCAGTAAATATGTACCATGAAATGTTACATACTTTTGAAAGAGGAAACAAAAACAGCACTGGAGCTAAAGATAGTGTTAGACTTGGCTTAGAAATAATGTAATTTATTGCTAGAAAAAATACATTTATATTTTAAGATCTCAGCAATGCTACTTATAGCTATTTAGCTTTTGGAATATTCAATCTGTGTAAGAATTTCCAGGACAGACTAACTGCATTAGAAGAAAGTATATGTAGAAAGCAATGAAGACTATGTAATACAATTTCAGAAAACACTGGAAAAGTAAGAAACGCAGAGATAGCAAGACCAAGTGCCAAGAAACACCAACACTGACAGAAAAAGCAGAAAATAATTTCACACCACACAAAGAACAGAGAATCAACAGTGTGAAATGCTAATGAAAATCAAGCAAGATAAGGTCCAAAGTTTTATCACCAGCTGCTTTATCATGTAGTCATAGAAAGGGTGACCATATAATTAATCATATAAACTGGAACACTTTTGAGAGTAAAAAAGACTGTATTAAAATTGATGTCAAAATAACAGGCATAACCTAGAGCAGTTCTAGGAAAAGTAGGACATGTGGCTAACGGAGTCCTGGACAATTCTGGAGAAGCAACAGAACGATGGCAACAAACACTAGATGGAGGTGTGTTAGTGAGTGACTGGAAGTTAAGGAAACAAACACAAAAACTCTCACAGGAAAGCTGGCTAGGAAAAAAAAATGGGAGGCAGACTCATATACATCTTCTTCCCAAACATTCTTCTCTAAAACACAAGCCATACATAAAAAGCACTGCTAAACCACTTAGTCAAGAAAAAAGATTCAGTTCTTTTGAGAAGAGTAGATACTTTTCATTTTTTCAAGTTTGCCAGTTTATAAATTAAAAATGCTGTATTTGTGAAAAGTCCTTTTCTAATTATATAATTCTATGTATAAGAATATCATTGATACAGTTCAACAATGACAGATACTATTTCAAAAAAGAAAAAGAGTAATATACCCAGCTGATGGACAGGGAGCTGGCGTGCTGCAGTCCATGGGGTTGCAAAGAGTTGGACACGACTGAGCAACTGAACTGAACTGAATATACACAGCTAAGTATCTAATAAAGAAAAGGGCATCCTACACAAAGATAGAAAAATAATGCAAAGCAGTTTTTAATATTTCCATTAAAAAGGTAAAGAAGTATACTGCTTTATGTAAATAATATATTCTCCCACTATACTTACAATGGGAAGTCAGAGTTGTTGTACATAGTGAGGCGGAGTATAGTTTTGAAGTTAGACAGCTAGACTTACACTCACAGCTATAAAACCATAGATCACTGACTTCTCAACTCCCTAAGCCACAGTTGCCTCACCTATAAAATGGAAAAAACAGCATCTACTCCCCAGAATTACTGATGGTTACATTAGATGAAACATATTAAAGCACTGGGAAAGAAACCATGGTATACAGTGAGTGATCATCATTATTAGTGAGCTATTATTACATAGAAGGCATCATGCCTGCACTGACCCCTATATAAATTTTCAGGCCATGGAACTGCACCTGAGAATAGGCAGACTATCAGTATAAAGAGAAAACAGGAGCTCGTATGCAAAAGGAGGCAACAGCAAAAGGCACGTCTCAAGCATAAGGTCTCCCATTCACAGAGAATGGAAACGTCCTAAGATTAAATTTGAGGCACTGTTTGTTATTATTTTCTATATTTAGCTCCAAGTGCCAACAAGTGAAGACAAAGTCCTATTAAAATTGACCTGGCTGTACTGTGGTTAAGAACAAGGATTCTGACATCAGGAGATACAAAGTCCTTCTTGGTTCTGTCATCTACTAACTTATATATTCTACGACAAATGACTCAATTTCTCTAAGCCTCAATTTACTCATCTTTAAAGTGGAAATAATAATAATACCAATCTAGAGTGTTGTTCCTGGAGTAGGAAATGGCAACCCACTCCAGTATGTTGCCTGGAAAATCCCATGGACAAAGGAGCCTGGAAGAATGCAGCCCATGGGGTCGCAGAGTCGGACACGACTGAACAACTGAGCATACACAGAGAGTTGTTCAGAAGTTTAATTGAAATAATGTATAGGTAATATTAACACAGTGCCTAGTACATAGCAAACACTCAAATATTATAAATTATTATGAGGAGGTAAAGTCAAGATGAAAGAAAGACCACAAAGAAATAAGAATGAGAGGAATTCCTAGAAATGTTACGGCAATATGAAAAGGCATTAAAGAAGAAAATTAAAGATCACATTAAAGAACATATAAAAGGCAAGATTTACTTCAACTTTTAAATTATAAAAGTATACACATATAAAATGTCTAAAGCTGACAATAACAAATTCATGATTGCAGAAATAGAAATATATCTAATAAGAAAATGGTTAAATAAGTTACAGTAAAGTCATATGATATTACTATCTGCAATCATTAAAAACATGTTCTTAATGTGTATACTTGACAGAATATTTTAAAGTACATATTCTTATCTACAAAAATACTCAGCTCACAAAAAGAAATGAAACATCCCAAGATGTTAACAAGCTGTTTGTGAATAACAAAACCGTATTTAAAGTTTTTTCTTTAAATTTTGCTAAAATTTTTCAAGCTTTAACAAATATGTATTATTTTGTAATATTTTTAAAAGTTACTTTTAAGCATAAAAAGAATTTTTAAGGCTAGTTATGCAAAGTGTACTTATAAAACCAGTGAAAATAATTCTGAGTTTACCTTGTAGCTCACTTTTAATAAGGCAACTTTCCATCATGTATAACAGCACAGTGACCATAATATCCAGCAGCTGACATTCTTCTGTTACCTGTCTGGCTAGCTCTTCATTACTGAACAACTGAACACTAATATGCACAATTCTGTTAGACATAGTATCTGATTCATGACTTTTCTTCAGTGTCTTCATAATGAAAGCATAATGCTGAACAAAAGTTTTTGTAAAAGCAACCTGTAAAATGTTTTAAACAGAAAGAAAAAAACAAAGTTTAAGTTAGATAACACATTTTCAACATATTATACCAGCATTTTTTTTAAATTTTTTTTTCCATTTATTTTTATTAGTTGGAGGCTAATTACTTTACATCATTGCAGTGGTTTTTGTCATACATTGACATGAATCAGCCATGGATTTACATGTATTCCCCATCCCGGTCCCCCCTCCCACCTCCCTCTCCACCCAATCACTCTGGGTCTTCCCAGTGTACCAGGCCCAAGCACTTGTCTCATGCACCCAACCTGGGATACCAGCATTTTAAAGCTATGATTAGCTTATGACAATGTCCAAGACAATTGGAAAAGTAATTTCAATGATGGTAGTCTTACATTTGTCCCTTTTTTGAAAATTTGCAAAATAGTTTGATAGTTAAAAAAATATTCAATATGCATTTTATATTATTAAAGTTTTAAAGCAATTACAAAGATGGTTTAAAAACACAAATCTTCACTTTGCACAAAGGTATCAATTCACTAATGTCAAAGTATGTCTTCATCCTGTGCTAACTACTTTAGCAATAAAATCTAAAGTCTCATTTGAAAATCATTAAGTTGTTTACACAACTGAACAGTAAGTGAGTCAATGTGACTACTCCAAAAGAAATGATATTTTTTCTATTTGATCTGAAAGCCAACCAATATTTAAGTTTTCTTTTTTGTGTACCATATACACTTCGTCTATTGTTTTCTTAAGTAGATATAAACACAAAAAACAGCATTATTAAAATGTCACTCCTAAAGAGGCTTTACTTCTTAAACCAAAGAAGAGCGAAACCATGATTCACTGTCTTTTCAGGCACAAGGCTGTATAACTTTGCCATAACCATACAAGAGTAACTGGTGGGTCCACACCCTCTGAGACTAGAGACTTCACTCATCTACATGTGTACATGAGTCAATACCACTGTGTCTTTAACAGTTATGGCCAGAAGCTACTAACTCTGTGCTTTTCCCATGCTGAATCTCACAATCTAAATTCAGTTGTCTCCATTAAACATTTTCTCAAAGCATGTTGCATCTTTCTCCTTTAGAGAATTTACTACAATTTTTAACTACATATTTATTTGGGTAATTGTGCTTTTGTTTGTCCCCCAGCAACTTCTCTGGACCAAGACTCATGCAGAAAGGTAACCCTAAGAATCCCACTCTGTAAAAATGCTTTGACTCAGATCTCAAATACTGTGCTTTTTGTGTAGGCCCTCTTTTGGCAATTGAGCTGAGAAATATATCAAAAAGATTTAAAATTGAAAAGGCAAAGAAAAAAAAAAAAAAAAAGGCAAAGAAAGGTGACCAAAGTTCAGAAAAGAAGGAAAAAATGTAGATACCTTATACTCTTGATCTGGAAGCATGTTGAGTAAGAAAGTCACCATCTTCTGGGGAAATTCATACTTTATTGTCCAAAACAATAGCTCTTCTAAGAAACTTTTATGTTTCAAAACATCCATTATGGATTGATCTACATAAGAAAAATAATATTTATCACCCTGATGATTTAAGTTGTTCATCTCATTTAAGCCTTATTACAACAACCCAGCAACCTCAAATATCTGAATATGCCTAAAAATCAAGGCTATCCTTTCAATAATTCAAATGATAATACTAACAATATCAAGTTGTTTCTATAATGTCCACAGTACAATAAAATACTTAATCCTTATAATTCAAAGTAGTTACTAGAAAAATAATTACTTGTCCTTAAACATAAGAACCAGACATAAAACAATGAAGTGGTTCCAAATTGGGAAAGGAGTATGTCAAGGCGGCATATTGTCACCCCGCTATTTTACTTATATGCAGAGTACATCATGCAAAATGCCAGGCTGGATGAAGCACAAGCTGGAACCAAAGACTGCTGGGAGAAATATCAATAACCTCAGATACACAGATAACACCACCCTATGGCATAAAACAGACAGGAACAAGAGCCTCTTGATGAAAGTGAAAGAGAAGAGTGTGAAAAAGCTGGCTTAAAAATCAACATTCCAAAAACTAAGATCATGGCATCAAGCCCCATTACATCATGGCAAATAGATGGGGAAACAATGGAAAACAGTGACAGACTTTTTTTCCTTGGGCTCCAAAATGACTGCAGATGGTGACTGCAGCCATGAAATTAAAAGACGCTTACTCCTTGGAAGAAAAGCTATGACCAACCTAGATAGCATATTAAAAAGCAGAGACATTACTTTGCCAACAAATGTTTGTCTAGTCAAAGCTATGGTTTTTCCAGTGATCATGGATGGATATGAGAGTTGGACCATAAAGAAAGCTGAGGGCTGAAGAATTGATGCTTTTGAACTGTGGTGTTGGAAAAAACTCTTGAGAGTCCCTTGGACTGCAAGGAGATCCAACCAGTCCATCCTAAAGGAGATCAGTCCTTTAGAATATTCATTGGAAGAACTGATGCTGAAACTTCAATACTTTGGCCACCTGATGCAAAGAGTTGACTCATTTGAAAAGACCCTGAAGCTGGGAAAGATTGAAAGCAGGAGGAGCAGGGGATGATACAGGATGAGATGGTTGGATGGCATCACCGACTCAATGGACATGAGTTTGAACAAGGTCCGGGAGTTGGTGATGGACAGGGAAGCCTGGAGTGCTGCAGTCCATGGGATCACAAAGAGTCAGACACAACTGAGTGACTGAACTGAAGCATAAGCCCTTTATCTAAAATTTCTACTATGACTTAAAACAATTATCTTACAAGAACAATATTCATAGCACATAATTTAAATAGTAATAATTTTAAACTAAAAACATACTATTAAGGACAAACTCTGATTTTGTTTTGAAAAATCTTTATAGGATAATTTATCTATTTCTTTAAAATTATCCTTCATAAATGAAATGCTAACTTCACTAGAGAAAATAATCATTAGTGCACTGCTTACTCTAATATACAAAGGCATTTACTCTCTTCTGGTAGGAACATACCAGGAAACATATAGAATGTTAGCTATGTTTACTTGCACTGGATTCAAGACGTCCTCTTCATACATAGAGGAAACAGGAAATGGATGTCCCTTTTGAATTAAAAGGTATTCAAAGGGGGAATAAATTAACTCCTGGAAAGCCTATTTCTAAAGCCAAGTGCCACTCCTTGAGGAGTGCACACCTTAGGCTCTCTCCTGCTTATCTCTGCCTCCTTACCTTGCTGAATCAATAGAAAGGTCTCAACTGGTACACGAGGAACTGAATTTTTTAAAATTTTACACTGGAATATATTTGATTACCAATGCTGTGTTGTTTCAAGGTGTACAGCAAAGTGTGAATTGAATGTTTTTAATACTTTAGTTCTCTTTTACCCCTCAAAATGAACTAGAAAATTCTATTAATCTTTACTAAAGCAAACTATCTTGGGATACTGCTCTGAATCATCAACTCTATATAAGGGCATCAAGTGTCAACTATGGACTGGTTCAGTGCTTAAGCAAGAACTACAGTCAGATAAGAGATCTGAAAAAACAGTATCACATGAATCAAAATACTCAGGTACAGTCCTAACTAATTACATGTCAAGTAGTCTTCCAGGGTAATCTTGCAGAATTTTTTAATTAACCCTACCCCAATCCTATCCCCATGTTACAGTTCTTCTATTATTGAGTAAAGTGTTCATATCATAGGTGGCTCAGTGGTAAAGAATCTGCCTTCCAATATAGCAGACTCAAGAGAGGCAAGTTTGATCCCAGGGTCAGGAAGATCCTCTGGAGGAGGAAATGGCAACCCACTCCAGGATTCTTACCTGGAAAACCCTATGGACAGAGGAGCCTGACGGGCTACAGTCCATGGGCTGGCAAAAGAGCCAGACACAACTTAGTGACTAAACAATAACATCATGATCTCCTCAGGTAATGAGTCTAAAAGAGTAACAACTCAGTATTTAATCACTCTCTTGATTTTTTCGTAAAACACTGAGCTTAATAAGACTTAAATCTGATACAACTTTAACCCAATTTCCCATTAATAATTAACAACCACTATTTTCAGAATAACAAATTCATTACTCTAGAAACACTATGATTTAAACTACCCAGAGACAAAAATATCTGCTAATCCCCCATCTAACTCCCTTTCAATGGAGCCTTCAGAATAAGCCATATGCAGAAGGACTAAAAATAGAAATACAATTATACTACACAGCTCTTACTTGGAAATAAAAATTATTTATTTTTCAAATCTCACAATTTTCTACTTGTAAAACAGAAATCTCTTCCTCCTGCCACTTGCAGGACATGGCAATGATTTAAAAGAGAAATGACCAGTTTTGCAAGAAATGAGGCAAAATACATTCAAAGGTCACACTGACAGATTCAAAGTCAAAAAGTAATAAAATTAGGGGTCAAATGAATTAGGTGACAGGAATAAAAAGATTATAATTAAAAATTAGAATATAACCTACAGCACACATTGTTGAAGCCAATTTAATTCTCAAAATTCACTTGGTACTAACATGATTGAGAATTTCACTGACTACCAAAAAAAATCCCTGCCAGATAAGTGCTTCTGAAAATAATTACAAAGCTGAACAAAACTAGTAGTATTTATTCTTTTTTTAAAACTAGTAGTATTTATTCTTAAATTCATAGTTATAACTCTCTGCAAGTTTGTATAACCAAAGAAAAGCCTGAAGCTACTATAATTGTATATCAAGCATTAAAAATTAAAGATATATTAACTTTGTTTTAAATAAATAAAATAATCGAATACACCAGAAAAGCTGTGCCTTCTATTATAATGAAAATAGCTGCTGTTATGTACAATCCAATTTTTCTATCTTCAGACATAAAAGTTGGGGGGGGGGTGAACCACAATGTCTTCACTGTCATTCTTAAAAGATACCAGTTTCCCAAGATATTTAAAGCATGTGTTATGTGTTTTATACATTATGTTATAGAAATCTGGTTAGAAATGCTTTTATTACTTATGTATGATTATTACCTTTAAAATCTTGATTAAACTGTCATGACCTTCACAACACCTAAAACCACTTCAAGCGAAACTGTAAAATGAAATTTCTGAAGAATCAGTATGTGGTATAAATGAATGATAGCTTTTAATTTAGACAATAGAGTCCAGGCTCTGCAACTCACCAGCTCATCTTGGCCATGTTAGCTGAAGTCCTCTAGGGCTAAGTTTTTCATCCTTAAAACTGAACTTTTGAAAATAGGTAGTGATGTGTTTGTTAGCACAGTGCCTCTCCTCTTGTCCATCATTACATATTTTATTTTCAGCTCGCTTTCAAACTGTTGAATCAAATTCTTACAAAAACTAAAGCACTCTGGACTTCAGACATTTTCAAAAGCAACAATCACTTCTTGGAAAGAGTTTCTACTGACTGAAAAAGCCATTTCTTCAATGTACATACTCAAACCAAACATAACTAATAAGTTTTACATCTTTACTCCTTCTTAACAGTAAAGGAAGGAAGGGACAACAGTCCATCTCAAAAGCAAAAAATCCAGATGTAAAGAAAACAAACTTCAACATCAAGTCTGCATAAAATGTATCTTAAGCCAGAGTTTGACCAGGCTGAAGGAAAACAATGACCTCTTAACACCACGGGAGGTATTTTCCAAACATCCTTGAAGCTTAAACTCAAGTATATGCCTAACAATCTCCTCCAACTCAAATGTGTCTCAAGGACTCAGGTAAGCACATGCATAATTCTGGTTAAGTCAAAGAGCCAGGTAGCCAAATGGGTTTCTAATTTCTTTCAGGCATTACAGGTTTTCTGCAGGGCCAAGAAAAAGGGGAACATGTTGCAGGCGTGCGTCCTGGACAGCAAATCAAATTTCATGCCCTCTGCTAACAGTCCATCAGTTGAATGCAGCAACATGAGTAACTAAGAACAGACGTACAAAATGAGCCTCAACTGAAACTGTCTGCTTGCTCCACCTTTCCAAGCAGTCTTAAACTTTCCAAAAGACACACTTGGCAGTAGAAAAAATAATCTTTTCATGAAAACATTTTAACCTCTGGAGACTTTCTAACAGATAACCCAGAAAATAAGACTACGCTAAGATTCAGAAATCCATTTCAAAAATGGAGCACAGGCTACCAACCAATAACAAGTACTCTCAAAAAGCTTTTAGGGAGGGTCAAGAAAATATACTGATAAAGCATTTAAACTCTGAGATTTGAATTAAGGACCTACCTCTCATTAGCTGTTACACCTAACACACCTTCATTCCTCATTTATAAAACAGTAGTAACAATAAAACCTACTTCATATGGTTACTGTGAGAATTAAATGACAGAATGCACATGCTGTGATTAGCACTATGTCTAGCATATACAAAAGTTCAATACATATTACTTATTACTAACCTATTCCCTCACTATAGGCATATCTACTTTCTCCTTTGCATCAATATACATTGAGTCCTTACTGAGCCCTTAATATGTGTTAAGTGCCATTCATTCTCATTTTCTTTCACTGTTGTTACTTCTTCTGACACATACCCACACTACTTCCCTGCTGCTCATCCTTTTTCATTCTAGAAATTGCATAGCCTGAATTTAAAAAAAGATACAAATCAAATTAAAGCTTTATAGCAAAAACGCTGGATCCAAATCAAAAGATTCAACGAAAAGACTATTTTTCTGGCTCAAATATAATATTGCTCATTTTATGAAGAAAACAATGAACAAAAATCCCAACAGTAAGGGTTTCACTTGCTTTTGAGGTCCCCCACAATCATCCCCTAACAACACTTTCTCCAAATTGAACACATCTAATAACATAACTCTCTCTTCAAACAGCTTTGATGGCCAGCCAACCAAGTGCTCTTAGTGATTAAGCATTTTTTAACACAAGAAAAAAACAAAATATAAATACCTTTGGTGTTACTACTTAGTTTGACCCTCTTTCTCTTGCCCAGACCTTGACTCCCATCTTGATCCTCCTGGAGAAAAACAAAATTAGCATTATCTGTAGTCCTAGTCATGAATTTATATATTTTATGTATATTTAAGTATGCTTATAAATTATATTAAATATAAAATATAGGTGTGTTTACATATTGTTAATAATTTTACTCTTATGTATTTGCTATAATAAAATATATTTTAATACTGACTTTTAATTTAAAACTAGCATTATAATTAAATATATCATGAAAATTCTTAGGATTAAAATGCAAGAGTTCTTAAACTTAATCTGTGCCTTTAATGAAAGACTCTCAAATGCCCCAAAATCCCAAAATAAAAATCTTCCTAGGCTTATAAGCAAAATATTAAATGCACAAAGAAGCTAAAGAGGAGAAGGGAAAAGATTAGCACAGGAAGGAAGAGGAGAAGGGGAAGGGGATTAAAACAATGAATAGAGGAAAAGTTTTGAAGAGTCTAATACAAACAAATGAGTTCAAGAGATCAAGTTCTGAAAAATAAACACAGTATGTTAGAAGCTGGAGTTGATGGTCAAAAAAAATATTAATAAAAACAAATTATTATGTGGCTCAGGTGGTAAAACATCTGCCCGCAATGCGGGAGACCCGGGTTCGATCCCTGGGCCGGGAAGATCCCTGGAGAAGGCAATGGCAACCCACTCCAGTACTCTTGTCTGGAAAATTCCATGGACTGAGGAGCCTGGTAGGCTACAGTCCATGGGGTTGCAAAGAGTTGGACATGACTGAGCAACTTCACTTTCACTTTCACTAGGAAAGAAATCCAAGAAGAAAATATATGTATTTCTGCTCACATGTGATATATCCATTCCTGAAAAAATACCTCACATTAAAAATAACAAGGCTTATGGGGAATAGAAGAGTGAGGGACAGACCATTCACAACCTATTCTGTAACCAAGAAAGTGTATAACCAAAGAAATAACAAAAGCAATAATTGGTACCTGGGGAGATCATTTGGATGCCCAGGCAAACATCTTGGAGTGGTTTGAGCGTGTCTCACGGGATGCTAACAGCATACCACCACAACTGAGTGGGAAGCTAGCTGGCTGAGAACATGAACGGAAGAGGAGCGAAGCAAGCAGCCTGCTAGCAGTAAAACCAACAGTGAAGCCAGGAATGTGCCTCTAACGCAGGAAGCCATGGGTGCAGGTGCTCAGTTCTATTTGCTTCAAATGTTGCTGAAAAGGTTCCTGCTCCCTTCGCAGATGAGGATCTGTTTCTCTCCAGATAAAGGGTATGACTGTACCCCATTATCCCAGATCTCATGAACTATTGCACAGTTCAGGAAAGACTGCATAGGAATCCAAAACTCCCATGTTATACTGACATCCTTTTCCTATTTTCCAAACATATATGAGCCAACTGGTATTATAAAGACATGTGTGGTAGTATTTTGGCATACTGTCTGTTGTGCTAACCAATTAGGCTGATGGCAGGATAGAACCATGGTACAAATTCCCAGACACTTTCTCAATTAAATCAAACCTCCAAAGCAGAAAAGCCTCAGCTTTATGCTGTGGCTCAACCCACTGGTGTAGTATTCTTGGCCTACATACCAAGACTTAACTGCAAGTTTCTGACAAGTCCAGCATCAGCCCTCAGGACCAGTCTGGGGGTTCCCAAAGATACCTCACAGCTCAGTCATTCAGCATTTACTAAGCACTTCCATATGCCCTCTGTTAACCCCCACCAAAGCCAGGCCTCTGTGGTCATCTACTTGGCAGCAATAGTGACAGTCAAACTCCACTCCCTCTTCTTTCGCCACCCTCACCTTGTGCAAAGAGAAACTCAGCCAGTGTGAAATTTTGAGCCATAAAAGACAGATACATGAATGTAAACCATGCCACAAGACCCAGAAGATTTTAAAATTTGAGATTTTAGCTAACAGTCATTTATTAAACTGTTCTCCTGGCCAGAGAAAAAGAAAAAAAAAACTTTCAATATTATATTCCAGGTTAGGATTATTTCATAATTTCAAATAAAAACTTCCTGTGAAAAGTGTATCCTTGGTCAAGCAATGGCCATGACAATACAAAGTCTTAAAAATTTCCCAAACTTATGCTTTAAAGGACAAGTAAAATTAGTCCAGCTAGGGAGAGGAAAGTCATTCCAAGAAGGCACAAAGACAAAAGTCTAGAAACAAAGATTAGCCTGACATCATCAGAGATATCAAACTCAGCTAGGAAGGGAGTCTACCTCCATTTAAACAGGTGGGATAACGGGTAGTCTTATACTACACTGTAGAGAGTATATAACAGAACAATTTTCCTGAATGGCAATTTGTCAATACACATATGAAAAGTCGTTAAACTATACCTATCACTGGAACAGAAATTCCAGTTCTAAGAATTTATCTTAAAGAAATAATCAGACAAGTGATTAGAGACTATCTGGATAACACTCATCACAATGTTGTTTACAACGGCAAAAAAAAACAACAACTTTGGTTTCCAACAGCAAAGCAGGGAATTAGGGAAGTAAACTATAGCACAAATATACTCTTTAAAGAAAAACAAGAATAGAGTTCCATATTCATAATGACCAGGTAAATGTTCAAAACTATTACTATAAATAGAAAAAAAAAAGCATACCATGAAGGATAGCATATGGAGTATGAAACCATTTAAGTAGTGATATCACACACAAATAAAATCTGTTAAAATATACTCTTTGTTACAGGTGTTTAAAACTATCATTAGTAAGAAAAGCAGGTTACAGAATAGCATATATGGCATGGAGCCTCTAAAATATACCATATATAAAATCTGTTAGAATATATATGATTAGAGTAAGTCACCTCTAAGTGATAGAGTAATAGGTAATTTCATCATCTTTTCATTAACATTAATTTTATATTAATTCAATAACAATGAATTATAGCTTTAAGCTAATGAATGTTTTTAATACTAGTTATGATTTCCAATCCTAACTACAACAATCTACTCAAGATAATGGATTAGTGTATTATCTATTTCAAGTTCTATTTTTTTTGGCTGCACCTTGAAGCATGTAGGATCTTAGTTCGCCAACCAGCGATGTAATACCCGCCCCTGCAGTAGAAGCATGCAGTCTTAACTACTGGGCCACTAGGCAAATACCAAGAAAAAACAACAGTTTCAACAAACAGGAATAACTTCCAGTGGTGGGATATTCAGGCATTAAGGAAGATGAAAACAATTTAGTTATCATGACAACAAGACCCCACCCCAAACTCAAGATGGAGAGTTAGAGTTCTTCCCCTTTTATCCACGAGAAAACAGTATAGAACCCTGGGGGAAAATAAGGGGTCCCATGAACAAGAGGAAATAAACAACCTCAACTGAGACAGCATTCATACAGCTCTCAGAAACACTCAAAATGTTACCTAGGTTTCTGAGTAGAGAAGTAGACAACACTGCTATGTGTGTTTCAGGCACAGGTAGACTCCCTTCCTAGCTGAGTTTGATATCTATGTCCAATATCAGAGAAGACCCTTACCCCCACCTTGCCCCCCATCCCCCCAGAAAACAGATTCAAACTCGTAGCCTGAAAAATTTACAGGTGTTTTTCAACCCAAATTAACCTTTCTTTCTTTGATGGATTTACTGGACAGATGAAAAAATATGAGCTCCAAAAAAAGAAGTCAAGTTAAGTTCACAGTTAGCTAAAACAATACTCAAAGAATGTTAATACAAAATACACAAGGCTTAAACGAACATTTAACATAGCAGATTATAAAAATAAAATCCAAAGGAGATCTTGAGAAACTAGAATAAAATGAAAACATTTATGTAAGCCACTGTAACACAAGACTGTTTGCTTTAACTCAATTTTACAAAACAAAGCAGAGAGGGAGCTCTCAAACTTGTCAGCTGTAAATCTGAAGGGGTGAGTGAGTGAGGGACCTGAGTATTTCATTTGACCACTGGAGCTTCTGCCACAGTTTAGCACTGCTGCTAAAATGCTAACAAAAAACCTTAGGCTAAAGGAAGCACAACATGCTTCATGATAAGCTGTCCTTGTGACTCTGTACCAAATCAGATCATAATTTTAAAAGGGAATGAAGAGGTGAAAGAGCTATGAAGAGCAGAGAATACTGTATAACTAAAGCTAAAAAGTTAAAGGGATGTCTAAGGGAAGTAAAATTAAAATGTTTCTATAGGGGAAAACAAGAAGAAAGGTGGGAAAATTATAATATTTAACAGTACTGAGAAGAGATTCCTAATAATTAGAGCTATCAAACAAAGGAACGAGTTGCCTCATAAGCTAGGTCAGCTCTCAGCCACTGGAAGTGTTTATGGAGAGGCTGATCATTTGTGAGGAATGTCATAAAATCAAACGCTAAACTGGCAAAGAAATGTCTTAAGTATTTCCAAGGCCTCCTCACCAAAATTTCTGTGATTCCCCACTCTTTATCTTTTACCTTTAATGTAATTTATAACTAATTAAAAATCAAACCTTGTACCTCTAAAAGTAAAGTCATATTTTTCTTTTTTATTTTTTTGGCTCCAAAATCACTGCAGATGGTGAATGCAGCCATGAAATTGAAAGACGCTTACTCCTTGGAAGGAAAGTTATGACCAACCTAGATTGCATATTAAAAAGCAGAGACATTATTTTGCCAACAAAGGTCCATCTAGTCAAGGCTATGGTTTTTCCAGTGGTCATGTATGGATATGAGAGTTGGACTGTGAAGAAAGCTGAGAGACAAGGAATTGATGCTTTTGAACTGTTGTTGGTGAAGACTCTTGAGAGTCCCTTGGACTGCAAGGAGATCCAACCAGTCCATCCTAAAGGAGGACTGATGCTGAAGCTGAAACTCCAATACTTTGGCCACCTGATGCAAAGAGGTGACTCACTGGAAAAGACCCTGATGCTGGGAGGGGTTGGGGGCAGGAGGAGAAGGGGACGACAGAGGGTGAGATGGCTGGATCGCATCACCGACTCAATGGACATGAATTTGAGTAAACTCCGGGAGTTGGTGATGGACAGGGAGGCCTGGTGTGCTGCGATTCATGGGGTCGCAAAGAGTCAGACACAACTGAGCGACTGAACTAAACTGAACTGATTCATTTATGAAAAGTTACTTTAGCTTTCAACTGCAATAATCGTGCTTTTCCTACAAGTTTTGATCAAATTAGTTTTAACTCTTCACTGGATTCTTTCTTGAATAAAAGCAAGAATATTGAGAGCACATTTACATAGTAACTTATTTTGTTAAGTGATTATTTCTCTTATGTAAGAGTATGAAATATAGAAGACTAGAGGCAAACAAACAAATTAATAAATAGTCGTAATCTCTGGAGAGCACAGCTGGAGGTAAATGTTTTCTTTTTTCTATTTGTCAATTTTTCCACAATGTACATTCAAATTTTATGGTTACACTGGGGGGGGAAATGTGTTTATTTATTAATTTAATGTGTATTAACAGCTAAATGTATCAAAGTCACAAAGATTAATGATCTGGTCAATACACATAGATAAATGGACGGACACTGCTTATGGTAATAGCCACAGTGAAAATAATCTTTCCTTGAAAAGTTATCTTGATTTAAATGGTCCTATTTTCTCTAAGAAACTCTCTATTACACCCATGTACATATAATATTGGAGATAATTTTCTTTTGAACTGAATTATCTGATGACTGAACAAATCTAAACAAAAAATGAATAAACATAAATTCATGTTTTAAAGTACTTCATAAAGTTAAAATGTGTTTCTGTTTTATTTCGGCTTCATTCAACACAAAGAACATTTTCAACTCTTATTACACATTAGCTACACACACACACACACACACACAAAAAAAAAAAAAAAAAAACCAACAGTAAGAAGTAGTAGTATAAAGAGTGTCATGTGTATAAATAGCCCTGCTGAGTACATACTGTTCTGTTACTCTAGGGACAGCAGGGACAAATATCTGACACAACTTGTAAGAATAAAATTAAGTAGACAGCAGTATGCTCATTCAAGTAAAACTTTAAACAGGAAAAATATTAAGAGTTTCAAATCTGTTTCTTCATTTTTCAAATTGGCAGAATTAGATTATGCCTAGGATCTCTTCCAATTCTAACTTACAACATTTTCTAATTGTTATAACTCCCTCTCTATGGCAGTTTTTGAGATGTCATTGCCCTCTTCTCATCCTGTCTCCCTTTTCATATACTTTGCTAAATTATAAGAATGAAATCACAAAAGGGGTTTGTTCAATAGCCCTAAGGGTCTGTAGAGTAAGAGTGTAGAAATTCCAATCCTTAAGCCATATTCAGCTCTTCACTAAATATCAAATATAAATGCTAAGAGCAAACATATAATTTGTGACCACAGTTGCAAAATAAAATGCAATATGGCTTTAAAAGCTTTAGCGAAATTTTTAAATGGCATAAAATAGATATTTGTTCAAGAACATCTGTATCTCAGTTCAGTTCAGTCACTCAGTCATGTCTGGCTCTGTGACCCCATGGACTGAAGCACATCAGGCTTCTATGTCCATCACCAACTCCCAGAACTTGCTCAAACTCATGTCCATTGATTTGGTGATGCCATCCAACCATCTTTATCCTCCATCGTCCCCTTTTCCGTTTGCCTTCAATTTTTCCCAGCATCAGGGTCTTTTCTAATGACTCAGTTCTTCACATCAGGTGGCCAAAGTACTGGAGTTTCAGCTTCAGCATCAGTTCTTCCAAAGAATATTCAGGATTGATTTCCTTTGACTGGTTGGATTTCCTTGCAGTTCAAGGGACTCTCAAGAGTCTTGTCCAACACCACAGTTTAAAAGCATCAATTCTGGTACATTTTCTATTAACATTTTCCATCTCCTTATCCTTTCATCTACTTTCTCCTTTAATTATTCCATTCTTCATTAAATTACTGCTTGCATTTTCATCATTTGTACATGCAAAAATGCTTCAAAAAGAACTATAATACAAATTTAAAATACTGAAGTCATCAGTTTTTTCAAACATCATTAGGCTTCGCAGGTGGCACAATAGGTAAAGAATCTGCCTACAATGCAAGAGACAATCTGCCTAGGGATTTGATCCCTAGGTTGGGAAGATTCCCTGGAGTAGGAAATGGCAACCCACTCCAGGATTCTTGCCTGGAGAATTCCATGGCCTGGAAATTTCCAAAAGCCTGGAAAGCTGCCTTCCATGGGGTTGCAAAGAGTCCGACGTGACTGAGCAACTGCGCACAGGCTGTCAGCACAGGGAACTCTGCCTGTTGCCCTGTGGTGCCTGAGATGGCAGTGACTCCCCACAAGAGGGTACACATATACACATGGCTGGCTCACCTCGCTGTACAGCAGAAAATAACATAAAATTGTAAAGCGATATTCCACAATGAAGTTTTTAAGAAGATGGAAATTCTTATATTTTCCCTCTAAATATATCACATTAAAACTCAATTAACTTCTATTTATGATTACCTAGACACAAAAGGAAGCTTTTTCCATCCAAATCACTGGTCCCAATAAAATAAAGTTTCTCATTAAGAAATAAAAGCACAAGAGACCCCAAGATTAGCAGAAAAGTTATGATAATTTTAGTTTCCGTTTTAATCAAATTCAAAACTATATTCTGTTCCTTAAGCTGCAATGAATCCTGTAAAATTTTAATATGTCCCTTTTCATTCTACAAAGGCAAAGATCAATTTTTTAAAAACTCTCTTCTAACTTTAAATATAAGCTTTCATTCTCTTGAGATATAATAATATAACTATTCTACTAAGGAAAACTTTGATCTTCTTTAAAACCCTACAGTTGCCATTTATGGCTAAAGTGGTATTTCATTATCATGTTATAGTTTTCCCAAACAGACAAGTACCACCTAAATAGACAGGAAAATACATAATAAATTACTGGTATTGTATTTAGCTATAATCACCAGTCATTTCTAGGCTACCAAGAGAATCCAGGAAAAAGAATAGCAAATTTCACATCCTGGTTGTGGAAATTTTGAAACATGTTTACAAACTCTTTGACATTCCTATCTTCTGAGAGTTGGAATTTGCCTCCTTCTGCATTGAACCCACCTTAGCCAACTCATAAGGAACAGAATGCAGTGGAAGTGATAGCATGTAAAATTCCAAGTCTAACACAGAAAAGGCTCCACAGCTGCTGCTCTGGAGTTACTCACATTAGGAAAAGCCACAACTACACGAGAAGTCCAACAACTTGAGACTCCGTGCTGGAGAAGCCACATGCAGGCGGAGCCCCCTGTGCACAGCCAGCACCAACAGGTAGCCCCGTCCAAGCATCTTATATCTCCAGTTCAGCTGACCTGTCAGATGACTTTAGTTTCTCAGCCAACAAATCACAGGAATCTCATAAGATAACCTAAGTGAGAACTGCCCAGCTGCCATTCCCAAATTTCTGAGTCATAAAATTGTTAACAAAACAAAAAATGGTAATTGTAAGCAACAAAGTTTAGGACAAATTTGCTGCACAGAAATAATAAGAACGGTTGGGTTTATCCAACTTACACTAAAAACTCTAGACCAGCAGAGAGGAGACCTAGCATCCATTTGCAACTCTACTACTAATGAGATGGAATTCACCTGTCGAGTGGATCAGTTAATTATTTGAAATTCAGCTTCCTCATTTACAAGAAAGTTAGGCAAGAGGAATGCTCTAGAATTCATAATTTTTTAAACCTTCAAATTGCCTCCTTCTGATTTTCATTTTTGTTTTGCTATATTATACAACTTTCCTATTTCTAGCTCAAGATTTGACTTTGTTAGTATGTAGGTCAATAAAAACATATATGAAATTTTTTATTAAAAAAATTATGACTGCAATCTTAAAATAGAAATTTTCCTATCACTAAAACTCTTCTATGACTGGCCCTGGGTAATGGTCTGGTCTTTGTACTTTTCGATACTTGTCATCTTAAATATAAATATGTGTGTGTGCCTTTTTTAAACAGAAACATACAATCTAATAAAATTTAAGATATGCCTACCCTATAGCTTGGGGCTTTCCAGATGCCACTAGTGGTAAAGAATCTGCCTCCCAATGCAGGAGACAGAAGAGACCCCGGTTTGATCCCCAGGTCAGGAAGATCCCTGGAGAAAGGAATGGCTACCACTCCAGTATTCTTGCCTGGAAAATCCCATGAACAGAGAAACCTGGCGGGCTACACTCCATGGAGTCCCAAAGAGTCAGACACAACTGAACGACTAACACTTTCACTTTTCACCCTGTAGTCAAGCAATTCCATACCTTAGAGAGTTATCTGCTTAAAAAGAAAAACAAGCACTGTATCTTATAATAAAAAATTGGAAATTATAAAAAGACTGGATAAACTGTAGCTTATTCATATTTCAGAATACTGGTAAAACAACTACAATGTATAAAATTTGAGTAAACTTTCAATTTAAAATTTTAAAACTAAACTTCATTACTCTTAATCCATGCTTTAATAAACTTATTTTCTCTGGAAAGACAAGCAAAAATGTCTATCATATGACCCACGGTAGCTGAAAATTTCAGTACTGAATCCCTTCTACATACAAAGCACTAGGACAAAAAACATTTATCAAGAGCCTAATTTGTATCTGGTTCATGAGAGGCAGTACATACATCATTCCCTTTAATCCTAATACTAAAATAATCACCAGTTTTTCATGAGAAAATTCATATTGAGAAGCTTAAAACCTGGCAGAAAGCATTGCGATACTATGAGGCAATATTCAAACTCAGATCTGCCTAACAAAAGCTCAAGTTCCTTTTAAAGAAAAACCAAAATGGGTATCTCTTCAATTTACATCCAGCTGAACAACTCTACTTCAAATTCTTAAGTTTTCAGATGTTCGAATGACCCCATCTTCACCCCAATTAAAGAATATGATAAATACATAAAGTATAAAAAGTACTTTTTTTTTAATTCGAGGATAACTGCTTTACAATGTTGCGCTGGTTTCTGCCATACAAAGTGAATCAGCCGTAAGTGTATATACACATAAGCCCTTCCTCTTGAGCTTCCCTCCCACCCCACTGCCATGCCACCCCTCTAGGGCATCACAGAGCACCAGGCGGGGCCCCCTGTGTTATACAGCCGCCTCCCACTAGGTATCTGTTTTACTACGTGGGAGTGAATATATATCAATGCTACTCTCTCAATTCATCCCACCCTCTCCCTCCCCTGCTGGGTCCACAAGTCCACTCTCTATGTCCGCATCTCTATTCCTGCCCTGCAAACAGGATCATCAGTACCATTTTTCTAAATTCCATCAGTCAGTCAGTCAGACAGCTCAGTCGCTCAGTCGTGTCCGACTCTTTGCAACCCCATGAATAGCAGCACACCAGGCCTCCCTGTCCATCACCAACCCCTAGAGTCTACTCAAACTCATGCCCATCGAGTCGGTGATGCCATCCAGCCATCTCATCCTCTGTCATCCCCTTCTCCTCCTGCTCCCAATCCCTCCCAGCATCAGGGTCTTTTCCAGTGAGTCAACGCTTCGCATGAGGTGGCCAAAGTATTGGAGTTTCAGCTTCAGCATCAATCCTTTCAATGAACACCCAGGACTGATCTCCTTTAGGATGGACTGATTGGATCTCCTTGCAGTCCAAGGGACTCTCAAGAGTCTTCTCCAACACCACAGTTCAAAAGCATCTAAATTCCATATATATGTATTAATATACTATATCTGTTTTTCTCTTTCTGACTTACTCCACTTGTATAACAGGCTCCATGTTCATACCCCTCAGTTCAACTGACTCACATTCATCCCTTTTTATGGCTAAGTAATATTCCACTGTATACATGTACCACGACTTCTTTATCCATTGATCAATCGATGAGCATCTAGGTCATTTCCATGTCCTGGCAATTGTAAATAGCACTGCTATGAATATTGAGGTGCATGTGTCTTTCTGAATTATGGTTTTCTCAGGGTATATGCCCAGTAGTGGGACTGCTGGGTCATAGGTTTTATTGTTAGTTAAAAAGTACTTTTAAATAAACTAAAAGTTTAGTTATAAAAAACAATTTAAAGATCAAAAAAATCTTACTGTCTTTAAATATAAAGTATACTTCACAAACTCTAGGTGGTCTCAGCTACAATCACAAAAATAGCATTTTATGAGGATGCAAATTGAAATTAAGTATTTTGAAGTTGTCACCATCAACAAGTATTTACTGAAACATAATCATAATTAAGGAGCAAATGATTATATAAATTATATTACACATAGAAGTTGCTGAAACAAAGAATCCAAGAGAAATGAACAGAAGGAACAGAGAGAGGACCTAAAGAAGAAAAGTGAAAGCAATGGTAATGAACAAAGAAAGGCCCTATTTCAAATCCTCTGATATCCCTCACAAAGTTACTTCTAGAAGAAATTCAAAAGCACTACACCCCTACCCTGGGCGTGCACTCACACAGAAGGATCTCCTTCCAGCACCCTACCATAAAATATGGTGTCGCTACAATGTACTTACGTACAATTAAAGTCACCACTGGCTATTCAAAAGTAGTATACTAAAAAAAAAAAGTAGTATACTAAACTGACTGTCCCATTTGTTGAAAATTAACAAGTTCCTGTTAATTGTTAATTAAATGAGCCTTCTTACAGGGAAACATGCTACTACAAACTTTAAATTATAAGGCATCAGACCAATTGTAACATATCCATAAAAGAAATCGTGCTTTCAAAAGAAGGATATTTGGCTTAGTTCATATGACATTATCACATCTAAATGGGTTTTTTCAAAGGAAAAAAATGTAAATGCTTAAAAACAATTTAGTTTTTAGAATGTCCAACATTAAATGTATAAAGCAATAAAAATATGAAATTTAAGTTTTATAAAAACCAAGATTATAAACAAATAGAGATCAAAAAGAAATTTTTCCTTATAAATTGTATACTAACAAACTACAGGAATATTATATGTAATTTATTAGAAATATTATTAATAAACTATAAAATTTGACATTTCAAACTGACAGCCTATTTCTCAGTACTTTGCTTTTAATAACTCTTGAGATATAACTTTATTATGAGATTAGAAAAGAAGCACATTTCATATTCTTCTAGCAAGTTATTCTAGACTTAGCTAATTTTTTTTTAAATAATTTGTACATATGACCACCACTTGGATAAATTTGGGGATATTTTCATAGGAGAAATATCTATGACTTCCTAGCTCTTGTTTCTAAACTATGAAAAGAGAAATGAATTTACAAATAAGAAGTAAAAATCTAGTTGCAGTCCTCATCCTGTCACTAAGTAATTCTGTGACCTTGACTAAGTTATTTCACTCTGAGCTTCAGTGTCCATGTCTACAAAATGAAGAATTTCAACTACAAAATATCCACAAATTTGTATGGTATCTCTAAAACTTTTAAATTCTACTTTTTAAATGTTAAATGGTAACTCACCTCATCTGAAGAATCTAGTTGTCCCAATGTTCCTGCTGCACTTGCAAAACCTTCGGAAAGGAGAAAAACGCTGCCCTTCATAACTGTTATATATTGCTTTAAACTTAAAATTATTTTACAACATAACAATATCAAAAGCTAAAGTTTTGTTAAGATAACTCATTCTAACAGTTATCTTGGCAGAATTCAACAGTTATCTTTAATAAATCTGGGCCCAATCAGTTTATACTTCAATAGGAAACCTCCAGTGAAAACCCAGATTTAATCATCACAAATAATGTTTCAGAAGGATTGCTTTCTTTTCTTTTTAAACCATGGTTTACTAAAATATTGAACTACTAAAGTTTTGGGCTACTATTAAATAGCAACTGCTACATTTTTCATGAGTTCAAACTAGAACCTTTGATAAACTGAATCCCTTTGAAGAAAAACAGAGTATCTTCTTTGACTAATCTATCCTTTCTTGCTTACAAATTTTTACTATTTTTATTACTTTCCTTACAAAGAATGACACAGCACTTAAATTTCTTCAATAATGAGTAAAGCTTGAGGGGTTTCTTATTTTAATACAGAAAAGTTACCATTGTTCAAATTAAAACAAACCTTGAACTGCCAGAGTGCTAGCGCCAGCAGATGGCTCTTGTATACCATATACAAGTTTATCCTCAGGATATGTAAGTCCAGAGCTCTTCAAAGCTATAAGGTATTTTTCATGACTTTTCCTTGCACAAGCATTTTCTCCAAGACCTAATATTTAAAGTACATTTAAAAATCAGAAAAAAAAATTCCATTCAAAACATAAGTACCTCCACCTCAATAAATAATGTATACACATATAAAATAGATGACTATTCTAATTGGAGGGGAAACCCTAGAATGAATAAGACAAAATAGCTATCAGACATTTCTGTGCTCATGTTTGGCATTAGTAATGTACAGCATGTTTACAGCAAATAATGAAATCCAGTAAGTAACTGGTCATCTTAAAGATGCCAGAGATTATATACAAAACACAGGGGGTTCAAAGATTAATAAAACATGATTCCTATCTTCAAGGAACTTTTATTGTAAAGAAAGGCAGATAATATGGTAAGTGACAAACCTGTAGCAGACTTCACCATTTGGTTTCACAATCTGTGCTCTTATAATACCATGCAACCAGACTTACCCAAAGCAAAGTTTTTGGAAAGGGTTCCTAGGGAAGATAATACTTGAGTGGAATTTTCAAATATTATAACTGAGACTATTCTTAATTTCTGTTTTGCAAGCATAAAATGTTTTTATAATGACACTCAGGTAATTAAAAGCATAACTTGTACAGAAGTATCACTTAAAACAAATTTATTCCAAAATTTTGAGAAGTTTAGGTTCTAGAATTAAACAATCCTAGACATTTCACTTAGCATTTGATCATATTAATGTGAAGTTTGTCTTCTGTTTTGATTTCTAGTATATTATGGAGAACAGAATAATAATAAAAGAAAATACTGACATTTGAAAGTTATTTAAAAGAAAAAATTATTCTCTGAAAGCCAAGTTACCATGTCATTTGCCACCTCTTAAGCTGAGAAGCCTGGCGGGCTACTGTCTATGGGGTCACAAAGAGTCAGTTGAGTGACTAAGCAAACAGACACACACATACAAGGAGACTATACATCTTTAATTAAGGTTTCAATCTCTCTGATTATAAAAGTACATAGTAAATGAGTTTCTGTAATAGTTGCTGAGCTTTCCTCAATTTCCTCTCTTTGCTAGTCTCAATAATTAGAATAGAATAGCTTAGTTTTTTTAAATCTCTATCCAATCTCTGGGCTAATTAAAAAAAAAAAAGAAAATAAAACCTTCAGCACATATTAAACAGGAATACATCTATCCTTCAACTCAAGTCCAAAATTAAAAACAACCACAGTTTATAAAAAATAAAGGACTTCAAGGGTCCTATGTAAGAAATGACTAAATATCTTCTGAATAATAAAAATCATGCGTTTATCTCAGTAACAATAAATGAAATTTTAGGAGTACTTTTAATTAACAAAATATATTTCAGGGACTTCCCTGGTGGTCCAGTGGTTAAGAATCCCTGCTTCCACTGCAAGGGGTGCAGGTTCACCCTCTGGTCATGGAACTGAGATCCGGCATCCCATGCAGTGTGACCAAGAGAACACAAAACTTTCCTATAATTATTTCTTAATTTAGTTGAACATACTTTCCTTTAAATTGTTGAACATATCTGTAATAGTTTTTTAATCTCTTTATCTGCTAAATCCAACATCTAGGCCATTTCAAGGTCAATTTCTATTAGTGTCCTTTTTCTTGGTTACACTGCACAATTTCTTATTTTTTTGTATGTCTAGCAGTATTTATTATATACTGGATATTCTGATGACACATTATCATAGAATCTGGATTCTGCTATCTTCCTTTGAAGAGTGTAAATTTTAATTCTGCAAGATTTACAGCCTGATCACATAGAATTTCTCAAGACTCGGTTTTATAGTTTGTAAGAGACAAATCCCTATCCCTTGCTATTATACAGTGGAAGTGACTAATAGATTCAACACATTAGATCTGAGAGACAGAGTGCCTGAAAAACTATGGACGGAGGTTCATGACACTGTACAGGAGGCAGCAATCAAGACCATCCCCAAGAAAAAGCAATGCAAAAAGGCAAAATTGTTGTCTGACAAGGCTTTACAAAGAGCTGATAAAAGAAGACAAGAGAAAGGCAAAGGAGAAAAGAAAAGATATACCCATTTGAATGCAGAGTTCCAAACAATAGCAAGGAGAAATAAGAAAGCCTTCCTCAGTGATCAATGCAAAGAAATAGACGAAAACAATAGAATGGAAAAAACTAGAGATCTCTTCAAGAAAATTAGAAATAACCAAGGGGAAATTTCATGGAAAGATGAGCACAATAAAGGACAGAAACGGTATGGACCTAAAAGAAGCAGAAGAGATTAAAAGGTGGCAAGAATATACAGAAGAACTATACAAAAAAGATTTTCATGACCCAGATAACCACAATGGTGTGATCACTCCCCTAGAGCCAGACATCCTGTAATGTGAAGTCAAGTGGGCCTTAGGAAGCATCACTACAAACAAAGCTAGTGGAGGTGATGGAATTCCAGTTGAGCTATTTCAAATCCTAAAAGATGATGCTGTGAAAGTACTGCACTCAATATGCCAGCAAATATGGAAAACTCAGCAATGGCCACAGGACTGGAAAAGGTCAGTTTTCATTCCAATCCCTAAGAAAGGCAATGCCAAGGAATGCACTTATCTCACACTCTAGCAAAGTAATGCTCAAAATTCTCCAAGCCAGGCTTCAACAGTACATGAACCGAGAACTTCCAGATGGTCAAGCTGTATTTAGAAAAGGCAGAGGAACCAGAGATCAAATTGCCAACATCCAATGGATCATCAAAAAAGCAAGAGAGTTCCAGAAAAACATCTACTTTTGCTTTATTGATTACGCCAATGCCTTTGACTGTGTGGATCACAATAAACTGTGGAAAATTCTTAAAGAGATGGGAATACCAGACCACCTTACCTGCCTCCTGAGAAATCTGTATGCAGGTCAAGAAGCCAACAGTTAGAACTGGACATGGAAAAACAGATTGGTTCCAAATCGGGAAAGGAATATGTCAAGGCTGTATATTGTCATCCTACTTATTTAACTTATGTGCTGAGTATATCATGCAAGACGTCAGCCTGGATGAAGCACAAGCTGAAATCAAGATTGCCATGAGAAATATCAATAACCTCAGATATGCAGATGACACCATTCCTATGGCAGAAAGCGAAGAACTAAAGAGCCTCTTGATGAAAGTGAAAGAGAAGAGAGTGAAAAAGCTGGCTTAAAACTCAACGTTCAGAAAACTAAGATCATGGCATCCAGTCCCATCAATTCATGGCAAATAGATAGAGAAACAATGGAAACAGTGACAGACTTTATTTTGGGGGGCTCCAAAATCACTGTAGATGGTGACCACAGCCATGAATTTAAAAGATGCTTTGCTCCTTGGAAGAAAATCTATGACCAACCTAGACAGCATATTAAAAAGCAGGGACGTTACTTTACCAACAAAGGTCCATCTAGTCGAACCTATGATTTTTCCAGTAGTCATGTATGGATATGAGAGTTGGACTATAAAGAATACTGAGCACCGAAGAATTGATGCTTTTGAACTGTGGTGTTGGAGAAGACTCATGAAAGTCCCTCGGACTGCAAGGAGATCCAACCCACCCATCCTAAAGGAAATCAGTCCTGAATATTTATTGGAAGCACAGATGCTGAAGCGAAACTCCAATACTTTGGCCATCTCATGCAAAGAGTTGACTCACTGGAAAAGACCCTGATTCTGGGAGGGACTGGGGGCAGGAGGAGAAGGGGATGACAGAGGATGAGATGGCTGGATGGCATCACCAACTCGATGGGCATGAGTTTGAGTGGATTCCGGCAGTTGGTGATGGACAGGGAGGCCTGGCGCGCTGCGATTCATGGGGACGCAAAGAGTTGGACACAACTGGGCGACTGAACTGAACTGACTGAAAGGTGTAAAAACTATTTTATATTACAGTACAAACATATGTAACAACTTTAAGTTTCATAACTTAAATTTTACATCAGTATAAAATCCGAGGTCATACACATAAAAGTTTAGGATACCAAACATGAAGACACGAGAATGATGGCTGTTACTGTTTGGAGAAAGCGAGGTAGAGTATAATTACAAATATGTCACACCAAACTTGGGAAGTCTGGGTTCTAATCCCAACTCCAAAATCAGTTAATTGTGATGTCTTGAACTGGTCATTTAATTTTTCTGGGGTTGTTTCTTTATCCATTATATAGGAAGTATTCTTAATAACTTTTAGCTTTAGCATTCTACTAAAAAACCTACATTTTACTTTTAAGTTTTATTTTTCATTAGTATAGTAATATAAGTAAATTTTAACTTTCTTCTGTTTGAAATTTTACTCACCAGAAGTCAGATCTTTGTAGTTTTGTTGGTTTGTTAAAACCTGAGTAAGAACAGACCGCATTGCTCCTCCCATTTTAGTTAGATCTTCTAAAAAGGAAATTTGAGGTTCCAAAAGCTGAAGGACTTTATTAAGGTCTTTCTCTGATGGAACATCAGCTGCTAAAAAAAAAAAAATGCAATCAATTTTCTTTAAAATATTTTGCTAAGAATAATATTTTATTCCCTTAAAAACACAGTAACTTAGATAACAGCATTTTATAATCAAAAAGTTAATATAAGAACTCGTTTCAGAAAGCAGGAACCTACTCAGCACCCAGCTAGGGTAGACTTGTTTAGGAATTCAGTCCTCTGAGAAAAGACTGATGGAGAAAAGAGATGACTTCATAAGGTACTGGGTGTCCCAAGTGGCTCAGACAGTAGAGAATCTGCCTACAATGCAGGAGACCTGGGTTCAATCCCTGGGTCAGGAAGATCCCCTGGAGAAGGAAATGACAACTTACTCCAGTATTCTTGCCTAAAGAACTCCATGGAGGCAGGAGCCTGCTGGATCACAGTATATGGGGTCGCAAAGAGTTAGAAATGACTGAGTGACTTTCACTCACTCATTCACTCACTCACTCATAAAGTATTAATCACTTAATATGTGTAAAATGCATTCAACTGAGGGTTCTATACTTACAGATATATACATGTAATCAAAAGATCATCTCAAAATTAGATGAACAGAGTTTAAGAAAAAGTTAAGATTACTCTCTAAAACAAAACAAGACAGAAATCAAATATATTCAGATAGTACAAGAATATTAGGACAAAATTATATCAGTTCTAAATTAAAATCTGTGTAGCAAATAACCCATCCTTTATCATATTCCAAAAATAAAGACTCATGTTAGCTAAAAGTCAAAGCAACTAATTAGAAAAATATGATGTTTTTACTAAAACAATTTTAAAATACCAGGCAAGATATGCTGGTAGAGGGGAAGAGAAGAAATCTAGAAATCTGGACAGCAAATTAAAAAGAATAGTTAAGAGGAGAAGAAAAAGAAGATGTTTTAGAAAAACTGAGGTCTAAAAGAAAGAAGTGAAGAGAGAAATTTACAGCTTAATTATAACTGGTTAAAAGAAGAATGCATATAAGGGAGCTAACAGGGGGCCTGTGTGCCCAAAAAAGGAGACATCAAGTTCTTTAAACATTTATTGAGTATCTACTATATGACAAACACTGAGAAGCAAAACTAAGTAAGACATAGTTCCTACCCCCAAGGAACCCCCAATCTAGTTCAAAGATAATCTGTGAATAAAATTACAGATAACTCTGAGTCATGGAATCCAAGCCAAAACCTTACTTTCTCAGTGGAAAACCAATACTGTGTATTCTTCTTCTTTCTATTCTCCCCAGTGACTTATGTCACAACGTAGTAGAAATTTAATTAACATTTGTTTTTTATTTCCAGGGGCTCTAACACAAGCTCTGACAGAAACGATGGTAGGGTGAAATGGAAAATAGAACTCCAGGTAACTGTCAAACCATAAGATTACCTCAGCTTCCATTATCTCAGATTGGATGATTTCAAATATTCTTTTTTTTTCTCTTTAATTTCAAACAGTGATCTATGCACAAATGAATGTAGTAGTTTACTTTTGCATAGACATAAGAAATTAATGCTGAGTACAAGCAGTAATACAGAGAGAAAAAGTTCATGAACCTAAGTTCACAAAATTCATCTTAAAACAAAAAAAGTGCTCCCATTCATTCCTTTATGTTTTCAGATAATGGTAACATAATTATCAAAACTATGTACCTATGTCATCCACCTCTTATAACTGTTAAGTGTCACCAAGGAAAATATAAATATAATATATACTCATATTAATTACTCTTTGATTAACTAATGGTAAGCTTTAAGATTTGCATAATAAGTGATTTCTACCTATTATTTTTCCAGAATAGGACACTTGTAGCATAAAATGTGAATATCCAAAAAATCTGTTAACTAACATACATAAAATAAAATGTAAGGAAATTTCAATAACCCTGCTGGTCTCCAGTTCCTTCATTCCAAAGAGAAAGCAGTTTGGGACTAAATCAAAATAATATTCCTTTCTCTATTTTAATGCATACCACAAGTATTTGTCAAATACAAAAGACTATATTCTGCTTAAAAGTAGAAGTGAGAAACTATAAGTATTTGTTCACTATGCAAATAACACAATAGTTTTAGAAATGATGACGATACTATAATTCTTCACACTTCTAGATGCAAGAGAGAAGATAAACATGTGTGCCATAGCTTCAAATTGGATTTAAGATTACTTACAGTATTAAATAATTTAAAAGCTCTAAAAGTAATGCAAATGCAGGCCCTTAAATGATAAAAATGCAAGTATCTCTAGAAAGGCAAAAGCCATCATAAAAAGTTAATGTTTGGTTCATACCACTAATTGATATCTGTAAGTCACAACATCAGACTGAGAACTTTTAATAAATGATATCTAAGTTGAGACATTTAACTAAAGCATATTAATCAAGATTGTGACTAAATCTTAAAAAGTAAGTATAATGATAATTTGCATGTTTCTTTTCTCTTTTCAATACAATCAGGATGCTCACAGAGATACATTCTACCAACAATATGGGAATAAGCAATTTGTTCCCTAAGTTGTTATATAAAGAGGGGAATAAATATATATAGACCTCTACAAAAAAGGAGGAGGGAGAGAGATTGGTGAAATAGATTATCTCCTAAAAATCTAAGTTAAAGTCAAACACTTTCAAGACTTCTTAATTCTGCTCTATCACAATACAATCACAAATCAAATCACTTCAACCCCATAAAATAATTATTTCCTCTTCTGCAGAAGGCCAAATAAGTTTGATCAGAGGCATTTATGACCCAGCAAAACAGATTGCCACACTGTGCCTACTACAAGGTATCTATGAGGTTATATAATTGATATTTAGTGTGCTTTTATTTAGTATATCATAATCATCACATAAAAAACGTTAAGCAAAAAAAAAAAGGTATCTGAAAAAATTTACCTCATTGTTAGTGCTAAACTTTGTTAATTGAGAACTTAAAAAGAGTACTAACAAAAAAATGGATTAAACATACCTGGTTCATTATAGCCTTCTCTTAAATACTGAATAAGACAAAAAATAAATCTTGGAAGAACAAATTCAGACATCATCAGTAAGTCTTTGGGGACACAGGGAATATTTGAACTTGATTTAATTTGATGCCTTTTGCAAAACCTGTAATAGGAAAAAGAAAAAAAAAATTAATGGTGCTGTCAAATCTGCTAAGAATATATTAATTCTATTTACAATATCCATAAACAGAATGTGGGCCAATATCAAAAGGAATGTCTTACTCTTTTTATGATTTTAAGGCACCAAGTTAAAAGTATGTAGTTTTAACTGATCTTTAAATAAAAATTGGCACTGAGGAAGATTTCTTCCTAATAAAACATCATATCAGTTACATTTCAACTAGAATACAAAAAGAAATCTCGTTACCAACTTTATACTTTTTAACTGCAATTTATTAGTTTCAAGGATT
The DNA here is from genome assembly GCF_023699985.2 of Odocoileus virginianus. Taxonomy (NCBI): domain Eukaryota; kingdom Metazoa; phylum Chordata; class Mammalia; order Artiodactyla; family Cervidae; genus Odocoileus; species Odocoileus virginianus. The sequence continues at coordinate 20,056,836 of NC_069686.1, forward strand.
AATTTATTACTTTTACTTTATAAATCATTAAGTAAAAATTGATTATTTCCTAAACTTGGGAATTATAAACTGGGATTATTTCAAAAACTTGCATTTTCCATTCCTTAACTATTTCTAACTTATTGCATTAATGAATAGATAAGTGATATAAATACTTAAGAGTTTATTTGAAAAGTATATACACTTAAGTATGCACATTTCTTCTGATCTTATTTATACTAATTTTAAAGTATGATTGGTATATTTGAGCAAAATTGAAGTAAACTATTTTATATTTATAATCTGAATGGTCATAAATAAGGTATTTTGTGACCAAACACAAAATAAACACACTAAACATGAAACAGACCTAGAAAGAAACTTATTACAACAGATGGAGAAACTATTTTAGCTGAAAAACATAAAAATCTGAATAGAGAAAAACCACATTCCCAAATGGAAAAAGACTAAAAAAAAAGTCTCTTCCACCAAATGCAATGACATTAGATTTAAATTTCAGTGGGACTAATCACAAACGAATTCTAAAGTTCAAATGGAAAATCATATGTGTGAAAGAGAATAAGTAAAATATCTTACAAAATGATTAATGATAGTGATCTACACTTTAAAACATAAGACAAACTCAATATAATTTAAAATATGCAGTAATGTCTCCATAATGACCCATATGGGAAAAGAATCAAAAAAAGAGTGGATATATGCATATGTATATAACTGATTCACTTTGCTGTAAACTATATGCCAATAAAAAAAATTTTTAATAAAAACAAAATAAAATCTGTGATAATATGATATCAATAAACCACAATGGATTCTAGAAACAGACTATGTAATACCTAAGTCAATTAATGTGTGGGCGGGTGGGTAGAAAATTTTCAATAAATTGCTAAAGGACTAATTGGTTACATTGCAGGAAATAAATTTGATCCTTCTCTTATACCATATACAAACTATATTCCACATAGATGAAAAATCAAGCAGGAAAAAATTTACCAGGAAGAAAATAAACCATTACTCATATTATCTCAAAGAACAGAAGTCAAAGTCATAGAAGAAAGCTAAAAATTGGCTACACAAATTAAAAGTTTCTATGCAGAAAACAACTACAAACTGGAAAAAACATTTATAACATATAAAATATTAATATCTATGATCTTTAAACTCTTGAAAAATGGGTTTAAAAGAAAATAATTCATAAAAAAACAGCCAAGGTCATGGGCAATTCACAAAAGAAGGGAATGACCAACAAATATGAAAAGATGTTCAAGTTCTGCAACAATCAAATGAATGAAGTTATTAAAATAAAAAATGAGCAATTAGAAAATCACCATTTTGTGATACCTATAAAATAACTGTCCCATGCAATGGAGTCATTAAAGAAAGGCTTAAAGAGAAATTTTCCACTTAGAGAGCAGACTGTTACATCCATATCAATCTTAGTATCACCAGAAGAGGGAAAAAAAAAATCAGATGCAATGATGCTTCTGAAGTACACAGTGCCATTTACAAACAGTTTTTACCAAACAAGTTTAACCGAAATGACACTAGAGCTAAGTAGTGAAGTCTCTAGAGCTAAGAGATAAAGAAATAAGTTAAATGACACCATAAGAAAGTGAATAGAAAAATCATGAAAGTAGAACATTATATAGGACAACTGACTCCACTGCAGCTCATCACTGCAACCTGCCAGTGGCTGACAGAAGAAGGAGGCAGAAGGAGCATGGGTTAAGGGGCCTGAGACACCCAGTAGCCAAATGCAACATGTGAACGGATTCTAACCTAAACCAACTTGGAAAAGGCATTCTTTAGAAAACAGAAGTCCAAATAAGAACTGAGTACTAGTTTGTTAAATAATTTTACTAGGTAAGATAATGGCATTGTGGTTATGTAAGAAAATGTTCATGGATATTTAACAGTAATAAGGAATTAACTTTGTGGAGGTATGACAACAGCATTGTGGTTATCACTGAATAGGACAGTCTTGTCTTTTAGATATCTCTATATAAGTGTTTATGAATAAAATGCTACAATGTATGAGACTAGCTTCAAAACAATTTGGTTGTGTAAAGGAAAATAAATAGGAGTATACCAAGCCCAGCTTGAGTTGATAACTGTAGAAACTGGGAGACTGATAAGGGGTTCTGTTACACTCATTAAGCAGAATGTGGGCCAACATCAAAGCCAATGAAGTACCACCACTTTCAGATTTTTAAGACATCAAGACAAAAGAATGCAGTTTTAACTGGTCCTTAACAAAACATCACCAAAGGAGTTTTTTCCTAATAAAATGTTGTATCAATTAAGTTACACTCATTGCTTTTATACCTGTATGAAATTTTCTCCACTAAAAGGCTAAAAATTTTTCTAAAGAAAGAAAATACACTGAAACATATAAGGCAGTGATCAAACATGTTTGGGATTTGTTTCAAAACATTTTGGCAAAAGAGAAAAAAGAAGAAAATGAGGCAAACATGTCAAAAATCTTGATAAATATTGAGTCCGATGATAGGTGTATGGAGGTTCAAAGTTCTATCTTTACCTTTGTGTATGGCTAAAATTTTTGATAACATAAAAATGTTTTTTCATCTTGCAGATTAGGGAAAATTCACTTTATTAACTCACTGGAAAGCATGTTCAGAAATTTGTCATCATACACAGGGAAGGATAAATAGATCCAGTTCTGGATGACATTTTAACAGTATCTATTAATACTCTGGGCTTCCCTGCTGGCTCAGACGGTAAAGAGTCCACCTGCAATGTGGGAGACCTGGGTTCAAGCCCTGGGTTGGGATGGTCCCCTGGAGGAGGGCATGGCAACCCACTCCAGTGCTCCTGCCTGGAGAATCCCATGGAGAGAGGAGCCTGGAGGGCTACAGTCTGTGGGCGGCAAAGAGTCAGACACAAATGAGCAACTAAGCACAGAACAGCATTAACACCTGAGGTATTCATAACCTTACCTGAGCATTTCTACTTCTTGTAGTTAGAAATAATTCTAAATTTGCAAGAATATATCTACAGAGACTCAGATGTATAGAACAGACTTGTGGACTCTGGGAGAAGGCGAGGGTGGGATGTTTCAAGAGAACAGCATTGAAACATGTATATTATCTAGGGTGAAACAGATAACCAACCCAGGTTGGGTACATGAGACAAGTGCTCGGGCCTGGTGCACTGGGAAGACCCAGAGGGATCGGGTGGAGAGGGAGGTGGGAGGGGGGACTGGGATGGGGAATACATGTAAATCCATGGCTAATTCATTTCAATGTATAACAAAAACTACTGTAATGATGTAAAGTAATTAGCCTCCAACTAATAAAATGGAAAAAAAAAAAAAGAATATATCTACAGATATAGTCACTGTACCACAGTTTGCAATGCAAGAAAGTTAAGAATTACTCATGTGTTCAGTAATAAAGATTAACCAAAATTTTGTAAATCAATAAAAAACACTGAATTTGTTATAATGAATGAGGTAGATCAATAAGTACTGAAGTGGAATTATATCTAAAATAAATGAGAAAAGAATTGCATACCATACATATAAATGTACATATATATAAAATAATCTTTTATAAATAAAATTTTGGACAAAGAATAGAAAAAATAACATCTGTAAGAATAAAAATATTCAGAGAAATGTACACCAAATTTTGTAGAAATTAACTGAAAATGGGATACAGCATACTTTTACTGTCTACATTAATTGTGCCTACAATGTTTAAATTCTGTAAGATAAATATATGTATAACTATGTAATCAAAAGGAAAAAACCTACCCCCAAAATGAACAATAAGTTATGCCATTCATTTGGCTTAGTTTGACAATCTGAACGTTCATTATTAACCTTTTTTGGCTAATAGACCCTTTTCAGCATCTAATGAAAGTTATAACTCTTTCTTAAGAAAAATATACACAAACACAAAAAAATAAAACAGAGTGCTCACATACTACTTAAGTCTATCTACCCTTAAAGCAGAGCTTCCAAACATCAGGTCAACATATTATAGTGTAGAAACAGATAGACTGCCTCAGTCCTCACATAGATAGACGGGCAGGGTCTGAGCAGCCTCCTCAGCTGCTTCTGTGTCCCATCCAAATATCATTTCCATATTTATCACAGAATGAAAAAAGTTAGGGAAAAAAAAGTCATACCCTAAGGTCTTCCCTGGTGGCTCAGCTGGTAAAGAACCCACCTGTAATGTGGGAGACCTGGGTTCAATTTCCGGGTTGGGAAGATCCCCTGGAGGAGGGAATGGTTACTCGGTCCAGTATTCTGGCCTGGAGAATTTCATGGACCAGATAGTCCATGGGGTCACAGAGTCAGATAGAACTGAGCAACTTTCATTTTCACTTTCACTTTTCATTACACCTAGAAGTCCAAATCTTTATTTAAAGGAAAATAGGAACTTAAGAACTTCTTTCAGATGGGGTACATAAAATCTAAGTAAATTCAAAGAAACTTTTAAAATTCTCCTCTAAATCTAATATAATTTAACTGAAGTGCTTATTAGCATGAATGTAGAAACAGAAAGCTTTCTTAGACGCTTTCTGTGTACGAAAGAAATGAAATCAAAACAGCTACTGAATGGAAAGTGAAGAACATCTGAACAGTGTCAAATGGCTTTGAGGAATAAGATTTCAACCTGGAACAAAGGTGAAGGAACAGCAAGAATGGTCTAAGCGACTAAGAAACTAAGGTCACAGAATAACTGTAAGATACTATGCGTGTGTGCTAGGTCACTTCAGTCGTGTCCGACTCTTTGCAACCCCATGGACTGTATAGCCCACCAGGCTCCTCTGTCCACGGAATTCTCTAGGCAAGAATACTGGAGTGGGCTGCCATTTCCTTCTCCAATAAGACACTATGAGATTGACAAACAAAATTGGTTTTTGCATTTTAGTCTAAGAAATAATACAGGTAACTAAAACATCTTATTACACAGCAAGTGCTCAATAAAGGTTTGGTGAAACAAAGATTTAATCTGATAGCAGAATTCCAAAAATAATTTCAAGGGCATCCAATTAAAGAAAAAACAGAACTCATTTAATAATCCCAATTTTTGAATATGTTTTTAAGAACCACTATATGCCTGGCACTTAGGCCTTAGGAATAGAGGCCTTGCTCTCATGCAGCTAACTTCCTATCGAGGGGAGAAGTGGGTTGAGGCAGAGGATAGAGAAACAAATTAATACGAAAAATAAGCTCTACAAAATAATACCATAGCATGATTTAGAGAACGGGTCAATAGGCACCTTTAAATTGGGTTTGTCGGGGAAGGCCTTTCTGAAGACTTGACATCTGGGCTACGGACCAAATGAAATGAAGGAGCTAGGCTACACATGCAAAGCTCTGTGGATTGAGCATATTGTCAAAAGGTATGACAAATGCGACTACATACAATCAGGTTCTAAAGCTCTCTCCCCAGGTGAATAGAGACAGGGCTTTTAGACAATCGGTATGGCTCCAAAGGAAAAATGGCAGGAAGTAATGCATTTGCATTTGCAATTCACAGGTCACAGATTTTTTCTTCAAGGAACCCATCAGTTCTGAATGAGTAAGAAGGTTAAATATTTCTTAGTGAAGCAGGATGTTATGGCAATAAATAGGATGGTCAAATAGAACTATAGAAACAGTTGATAAAACAGCATCTCCAAATTTTATTTTACCTCAACTTTTTAAAAAATCTTCATTGAACTGAAAGAAAACTGCCCAAAAGCAAAGTGTTCAGCTCAATGAAGTATCAAAAACTGAACACATCCATGCTAGCAGCAATCAGATCAAGCAACAAAATATTATCAGCATCACACAAACCCTCCATGTGATTCCACTAATACCAAATTTAAATGACTAAAAACAGAGTTCCTATATGCTGAAAAAAAGAGAGGGGGCAGAACAGGACAGGAGGGAAAGGGATAGGATGGCAAGAAAGAAAAAGGACCAGAGGATTCTGATCATCCATTTGCAATCACTAAGACTTTGCTGCGGGGAAGAAGGGCAAGGAGAAGCCAGCTCAAATAACTCAACCACATATTTCAAAAATTAGAAAAGCATCTGAGATAAGCTCCCCTAAAAATGAGACTGTGGCATGTACATGACATTCCTAATGTAGCACAAATTACATGCAAAGAATAATTTCACATATAATCTAAGGTAATTCATAGAGGGCTTTCTTGGTAGCTCAATGGTAAAGAATCCGCCTGACAATGGAGGAGATGCCGGGTTCAATTCCTGGACTGGGAAGATGTCCTGGAGAAGGATATGGGAACCCACTCCAGTATTCTTGCCTGGAAAATCACATGGACAGAGTAGCCTGGCGGGCTACAATAAATGGGGTCACAAAAGAGACACAACTTAACAACTAAACTAAGCAACTAAACAACAATGATAATTTATAGAGATCCCTAGAAAATAATGCATCCCAAATTAAAAGCCCCTGAAATAATCTCTTCATTTTACAGATAGGGAAATATCAGAAACACTAATCGACCTATCTAATAAAATTGCTAAAAGATTCCTGAAGATCACAAAAGGCATATCATAAAGATATATATGGTATGCAACAAATCTACATACATAATTTGACCTCAGTAAAAATATCAATAAAGAATAAACAAGGTGATTCTAAAGTTCTGATGGAAAATTAAAAGCTGAGAATCTTCTGTAAAATAAATGTAATGAGAGTAGTTTTATCAGGTACTAATTTATTTTAAGGTTAGAATAATCAAAACAGTGTTGCTATCCAGCCTTTAGGGAGTTTACATTCTAGAGATTAGACATTAATGATACATGCAATTAAGTAATCTATAAAATAAACAAAGAGGGAGTTTGGACAGAAACTCACCTATATGTGTTCTTACCTTGTATCTCTATATCTACATCTTTCACATGCATGGCTTGAGTAAAGGACCGATTAACCTCATGTCTAAAACTGTTATATTACATGAATAGTTAAGGAATAAAAGGAAACACTTTAAATTCCATTGAGATAGGTTTAATGTTATTTACTGGGACCTAAAGTACCAGAAAAGCAAAAGATTAATGAAAATTAAAAGCTCTAATTGAGAAAGGAGTACATCAAGGTTGTATATTGTCACCCTTCTTATTTAATTTATAAAAAAGCAGAGTATATTATGTGAAATGCTTGGTTGGATGAAGTATAAGCCGGAATCAAGATTACTGGTATCAGTAAAGCAATTATCCTTCAATAAAAAATAATTTTTAAAAAATTAAAAATTAAATTAAAAAAAATTACTGGGAGAAATATCAACAACCTCAGATATGCTAATGACACCACCCTATGGCAGAAAGCAAAGAAGAACTAAAGAAGCCTTTAAAAAAGGTAAAGAGGAGAGTGGAAAAACTGACTTAAAACTCAACATTCAAAAAACTAACATGGCATCCAGTCCCTGTCCTGTGGTGTTAGGTCACTTCACGGGAAATAGATGGGGAAACAATGGAAAACAGTGAGAGACTTTATTCCCGTGGACTCCAAAATCACTGTGGACAGTGACTGAAGGCATGAAATTAAAAGACACTTGCTCCTTGGAAAAAAAGTTATGACCAACCTAGACAACATATTAAAAAGCAGAGATATTACTTTGCCGAGAAAGGTCCGTCTAGTGAAAGCTATGGTTTTTCCGGTAGTCATGTACAGATGTGAGAGCTGGACAATAAAAAACGCTGAGCACCAAAGAATTGATGCCTTTGTCCTGTGGTGCTAGAGAAGACTCTTGACAGCCCCTTGTACTGAAAGGAGATCAAACCAGTCAATCCTAAAGGAAATCAACCCTAAATATTCATTGGAAGGACTGATGCAAGCTGAAGCTCCAATACTCTGGCCACCTGATTCGAAAAGCTGACTCAGTGGAAAAGACCCTGAGGCTGAGAAAGATTGAAGGCAGGAGGAGAAGGGGATGACAGAAGATGAGATGGTTGGATGGCATCACCGACTCAATGGACATGAGTTTGAACAAGCTCTGGGAGACAGTGAAGGACAGGGAAGCCTGGCATGCTGCATTCCATGGGGTCACAGAATCGGACACGACTGAGTGGCTAAGCAAAAAAAAAGTTCTAAACTTACTTAAAGAAGGCATATAAGATTAGAAGATTTGAAGGTAAAATTAAAGATGTACACACATTTAACTTTTAAGATAGCAAATAAATTATAAATTGAATGCAGAAAGAAAACAATGTGGCACTGGTATGTGAAAAGATATTAACAATGGGCATGTTAATTACTGTGAATCCCAAAATAGAATCAAATATATGTGGAATTTAATTCATGACATAGGTAGATTTCAAATCTATGAGAAAAACTTGACTCATTCAGAGAAATGGTATTGAGATAATTGAATAACCATACAATTTTAGGGGCAGGAAAGAGAATCTCCTCACATTGTACACCATGATAATAAATAAGACCCATACCAAACTTCTATAAATGAAAAATACGCTAGAAACAAAAAAATACACCTGATGGGATAACAATATATTAGACACTAGAAAGAGAAGATTAGTAATTTACTGACTAAGCAATAAGTAACTATGCAAAATAATGCATGAAGACTGAGAAGAAAGAGCGTTTCAGTGAGGAGTGGGGTAAAAACAAGCAACACTGCCTTACACTGGAATCCCAAAAAGAGGAGAGAAACAGAACAAATATGTGAAGAATGGTCATATTTTCTCCAAATGTATTGAAAATCATAAAATTACAGATCTAAGAACTCACAAAGCAACCAATATATAAAAGCAGACTTTTCATCAGAAATCACAGAATCCAGAACACAATGGAGAGACATATTTAAAATGCTAAAACAAAATAGCCCTGCAAATCCAGAATTCTTAACATAAAATAACTTTCAAAACTGAGAAATAAAAACTTTTCAGACAAAGTCTAGGAGAATTCATTGTCATTATAAAAAATATTAAAATAAATTTTACAAGCAGCCTTATGATAAGCCCATATTTTGAAAAACTTACCCTCCCATTAACAGGCATGTGAGTGACTCATCTTGGAAATAGATCCTTCAGTCCCAAGAAGACTTCAGAAGCCTATAATAACCCCAGCCACAATCTTAACTACAACCTCTTGAGAGATACTATGTGTACAATGCCATAACCACACACCTAAGCCACTTCAGAATCCTTGGTACACAAAAAATATAAGATAATAAATGTCTGTCATTTTAAGCTGCTCAGTTTAGAAGTGATTTGTTACACAGTAATAGATAACTACTAAAATACTATCAATCAATTACACCTAACAGAACACTACACCCAACAGCAGCTGGACACTCATTTCACTGCTCATAAAATATGTCTCAATTTCTTTTTAGATTTTTAAGACGCAAATGGATATTATTAACTCACAGAATTATATAACCAACTTCAGTTCAGTTCAGTCACTCAGCCGAGTCCGACTCTTTGCGACCCCATAGACTGCAGCACGCCCGGCTTCCCTGTCCTTCACCAACTCCCGGAGCTTGCTCAACTCATGTCCACCAAGTCAGTGATGCCATCCAACCATTTCATCCTCTGTTGTCCCCTTTTCCTCCTGCCTTCAATCTTTCCCAGCATCAGGGTCTTTTCCAATGAGTCAGCTGCTTGCATCCAAGTATTGGAGTTTCAGCTTCAGCATCAGTCCTTCCAATGAATATTCAGGACTGATTTCCTTTAGGATGGACTGACTTGATCTCCTTGCTGTCCAAGGGACTCTCAAGAGTCTTCTCTAACACCACAGTTCAAAAGCATCCATTCTTCAGCACTCAGTCTTCTTTGAGGTTCAACTCTCACATTTATACATGAATGACTCCTGGAAAAACCATAGCTTTGACTAGATGGACCTTTCTTTGCCAAGAATGTCCCTGCTTTTTAATATGCTAAGTTGGTCATAACTTTTCTCCCAAGGAGCTAGTGTCTTTTAATTTCATTCCTTCAGTCACCATCCACAGTGATTTTGGAGACCAAGGAAATAAAGTCTCTCACTGTTTTCCATTGCTTCCCCATCTATTTGCCATGAAGTGATGGGACCAGATGCTGTGATCTTAGTTTTCTGAACGTTGAGTTTTAAGCCAGTTTTTTCACTCTCCTCTTTCACTTTCATCAAGATGCTCTTTAGTTCTTCTTTGCTTTCTGCCACAAGGGTGGTGCCATCTGCATATCTAAGGTTATTGATATTTCTCCCAGCAATCTTGATTCCAGCTTATGCTTCATCCAGCCAGGCATTTCACATGATGCTCTCTGCATATAAGTTAAATAAGCAGGGTGACAACAGACAGCCCTGACATACCCCTTTCCCAATTTGGAACCAGTCTGTTGTTCCATGTTTGGTTCTAACTGTTGCTTCTTGACCTGCATACAGATTTTTCAGGAGGCAGGTAAGGTGGTCTGGTATTCCCATCTCTTTAAGAATTTTCCACAGTTTGCTGTGACCCACACAGTCAAAGGCTTTGGCGTAGTCAATAAAGCAGAAATAGATGCTTTTCTGGAACTCTCTTGCTTTTCCTATGATCCAATAGATCATAGAAACCAACTTAAACATCAGATAGTATTTTTACATAATCATCGTGTATATTTATCAACATACATTGACTACATTGCACAGAATTGGCACAAGGCATATATTTCTAATGCATATACCCACTCCCCATGCCCATTCTGTTATGAACTGAAATGAAGCCACCTAACATTCACACATTGAAGGCTTAATTTCCAGTGTGACTGTACTTAGAAATAGGACCTTTGACTAGGTAATTAAAGTTAAATGAAGTCATAGGGTGGGGCCCTAGTCCAATAAGACTTATTGTACTTATAAGAAGAAAAAGAGACACCAGAAATAAAGGTACACAAGTGCTCGCTTCGGCAGCCCATATACAGAAATACAGGTACACAGAAGAAAGACCACATGAAGACACAGAGAGAAAGCAGGCATCTGCAAGCCTAAGAGAGAGGCTTCAGGTAAAATCAAACCCAAACTTGCCAGCATCTTGATCCAGTCTCAAGAAATAAATTTCTGTTATTTAAGCCCCCTAGTCTGTGGTAACGTGTTACAGAAGTGAGACTACTCTACACCCTCAGTAAGACATGACTCCCTAAACACACGATGGAGCCAGGCTTATTGCCAGTGCTGTTATTACTCCAGACCAAAGACTCATGCCAATACTGACAAACAGAAAATATCAAAAAAGGATATATGGGTCTTATAAACTTTGTGGAATTAAAGCATTTTAAACTTACATCATGTAAAGTATGCTCTCGGGCCACACGTTAAACTAGAAATCAGTAAGAGACATATCTAAAAAATCCCCCAAATTTGGATTAAATAATACACCTGTAAATAACACATGGACCAAAAAAGAAATAAAACTACACTGGGACAATTTTTTCAAACCTATAGTATATGCAAAGACCAAAAATTTGATGATATACTGCCCTGGTCAAGTAGTAAAGTGACAGACATCCTCATTGTACTGCTGGGAAAAGTGTAAATTAACACACCATATATGAGGACTAACTATAAACACACAACCATTTGACCCAGTAATCCACAGGTTGGAGTCAGGACAGTCTAATTTCTAATCTGGAGCTCTTATCCACCATCCCTGTGAAGACATTTTCTCAAACCACAGTTATAAGAAAGAATTCTCATATGTTGTCCAAGTAAAAGAGATAAACTGGAAGATGTAGGCCAGCCAAAATAATAAAATACTGTAATTCCCTTAGCTTTCAATGGTTTTAAGAAACCAAGAGACTATCAAAATCAGGGCCAATTCAAAAGGTCTAGACTGGCAAGTGGCCAGGAAGCACAGCCTTGGGACCCACTTAATCAGGGGTGATTAAGAATCCAGCCTGTGACCCTACCTAATCAGTAACCAAACAGGTGCACCAGCCAGCCAGGGAACACAGTCTGTGACCCTGCCCAACCAGAAGCAATTATGGAGCCTAGACAGTGGTCCTGCTTGACCATGAATCCCAGCCAGCAGCCCCACCCACCCAGGGAGCCTAGCTAGTAGATTTATCCAACCACAGGACCTAGCCAGCAGGCCCCTCCCAACCTCAAAGTAAGGACAGTGGTCCTTACTAGTGGTACCTCACTAGACATGCTGAAAGCAAATGCTGCCTGACAGTATACACTACCAATTGGCCCATCCAGAATCCCAAACTGGGTTGACAAGAGGTCTTTTCCTGTGAAAATGAACCTAAGGAGACCACCTCCTCAAATACACAGATGCCAACGCAAGGACAGAAGGATCACAAAGAAATCAAATAAATCTGATACCACTGAAGGAAATTAATAAAGCTCTAATAATGGACCCTGAAGAAATGGAGATCTATGAACTGAATGATAAGAAATTCAAAATAATACTCTTAAAGAAGTTCTGTGAACTATAGAAAATACAAATAAACAAGTAAGTGAAAACAGGGGAGAAATACATGAATAAAATGAGTTCAAAAAGATATGGAAGGCATCCCTGTAGACCAAAGGTAAAGAATCTACCTGCCAACGCAGGGGTCATGGGTTCAATCCCTGGTCCAGGAAGACCCCACATGCCACAGAACAACTAAGTCTGTGTACCACAACTACTGAGCCAGCACTCAGGAGCCCATGAGCCACAACTACTGAAGCCCATATGCCTAGAGCCCATGTTCTGCCACAAGAGAAGCCATAGCAATGAGGAGCCAGTGCACCCCAAGAAAGAGTAGCCCCCACTCACTACAACTACAGAAAGTCTGTGCACAGCAAACTCAGTACAACCAAAAATAAAAATAAAGAAATAAAGAAGTCTTAAAAAAAAAAAAAAAAGATATGGAAACCATAACTGATCGTCCAATGGTGAAGAATCTTCCTTGCAATGCAGAGAACGTAAGTGTGATCCCTGGTCCAGAAATCCAAGACCCCACAGGCCACAGAGCAACTAAGCCTGTGTGCTGTAACTCCTAAACCCACACGCTCCAGTGCCCACGCACCACAAACAGAGCCCAGACAAGCGACACTCACCGAGCCCATGTGCCACTAGAGAGTCTGTGTGCTGCAATGAAAGATCCCGCATGATGCAATGAAGACACCACGTGCTGCAACTAACACCTGACACAACCAATAAATAAACACTTGGAAACCACTTTTTAAAATAAACAGAAATCCTAGAGCTGGACAATATAATTTCACTAAAAAAAATTAAGACCAAACTTCAATAGAAGACTTCAATGAAGCAGAAAGAATCAGTAAACTTGACGAAAAGTCACCTGAAATTACCCAGAGGTGCAAAAAGAAATGAAAAGTAATGAAGAAAGTCAAAAGGACTAATGGGACAACATTCAAAGAACAAATATATGGATTATGGGAATCACAAAAAGAGAAGAGAGAGAAGGGGATCGAAAGTTTACTTAAAGATATAATGGCTGAAAACTTTCCAAGCTGGGGAAATAAATGGGCATTCACATTCATGAAACCCTAAAGCTCCTAAATAGGTTGAGCCCAAAAAGGGCTACAGTGAGACACATTATAATTTAGTTACTCAAAGACAAAGAGAGAAATTTGAAATCTGAAACAGAAAAGTGAATCATCACATAAGGGAGCCCACATATCTGCAAGGGGCTTTCTCAACAGAAATCTCACAAGCCAGGAAAAAGTAGAGTGAGATACTCAAAATACTGAGAGAAAAAACTGCCAACCAAGAAACTATGCCCAGCAAAACTGCCTTCAGAATTGAAAGAGAGATAAAGATATTCCCAAACAAACAGACAAAACCTGAAGGAGATCATCAGTAGATGTAACTTACAAAAAATGCTAAAAGGAATTCTTAAACTGGAATGAAAAGATGCTAACTAATAACCTAAAAAACATATAAATGTGCAAAATTCACCAGTTAAGGTAAATACATAGACAAAGTCATAGTCTCTAACATTGCAAAAGTGGTATGTAAATCACTTTCAACTCATATGAAGGTTAAAAAAAATGAGTGTATTAAAAATAACCATAATTTTAGTAACTATTAACCAGATGGAAAATATCAAAATCAGATTGATTCTATTCTTCGCAGCCAAAGATGGGGAAGATCTATATAGTCAGCAAAAACAAGACCTGGAGCTGACTATGGCTCAGATCATCAGCTCCTTATTACAAACTTCAGGCTTAAATTGAACAAAGTAGGGAAAACCACTAGACCATTCAGGTATGATCTAAATTGAATCCCTTATGAATGAACAGATTCAAGGGGTTGGATCTGGTAAACAGAGTGCCTGAATAACTATGGATGGAGGTTTGTAACACTGCACAGGAGGCAGTGACCAAAACCATCCCAAAGAAAAAGAAATGCAAGAAGGCAAAATGGTTGTCTGAGGAGGCTTTACACATAGCTGAGAACAGAAGAGAAGCAAAAGGCAAGGGAGAAAGATATGCCCAACTGAATGCAGAGTTCCAGAGAATAGAAAGGAGAGATAAGAAAGTATTAAGTGAACAAAGCAAAGAAATAGAGGAAAACAATAAATGAGAAAGACGAGATCTATTCAAGAAAACTGGAGATACCAAGGAACATTTCAAGCAAAGATGGGCACAATAAAGGACAGAAATGGCAAGGACCTAACAAAAGCAGAAGAAATTAAGATTCTCTTACCAAATTCTACCAACCAGTTAAAGAAGAATTAATACCAATCCTTCTCAAATTCTTCCAAGTATTTAAGGAAAGAACGCTTCCAAATTCATTTTATGAGGCAGCATTACCCTAACAGCAATGTAAAAATTCTCAAAAAAAATGCTAGCAAACAAATTCAACAGTACACCACAAAATTAGATACCAGAATCAAGTGAGATTTATCCTTGGGAATGTAAGGATGATTCAATATACACAAAACAGTCAATGTGATATACCACATTAACAAATGAAGGATTAAATTCATGATAATCTCAACAGATGCAAAAACAGCATCTGACGAAATTCAACAAACATTGATAAAAATTCTCAACAAACTGGGTACAGTTGGAATGCACCTCAACATAAATAAGGCCATAAATGACAAGTCCAGAAACATAATATTGAATAGTGAAAAGCTGAAAGTTTCTCCTCTGAGACCAAGAACAAGAATACTCAGTCTCATTACTTCTATTCAACATAGCACTGGAAGTCTTAGCTAGAGCAACTGCACAACAGAAAGAAATGAAAGGTGTCCAAACCATAAAGAAAGATATAAAATAAACTCTGTACCCAGATGACATGCCATTATATATAGAAAACTCTAAAGACTATACCAAAAAAACTGTTAAAACTAATATTACTAGTTACTGGATACAAATCGACACACAAAAATCAACTGCATTTTTATCCATTAACAGTAAACTACCTGAAAGAGAAATGAAGAAAGAAATCCCATTTACAACAGCACCAAAAACAACTTAAAAAATACATAGGAATAAATTTAACAAAGGACATGAAAGATCTGTGTGCTAAAAACTACAAAATACTAATGAAAGTAACTGAAGAAAATTCAAATAAATAGAAAGATATTCCACGTTCATGGATGAAAATTAATAGTAAAACAGCCATACTACCCAAAGCAATCTATAGATTCAATGCAATCCCCATCAAATTCCAAAGGCATTTTTCACAGAAATACAATCCTAAAATTCATTTGGAACAACAAAAGATTCCAAATAGCCAAAGTAATCTTGAGAAAAAAAGGCAGGTGGAGGCATCACACTTCCTGATTTCAAACTGTGCTATACAGTTATAGTAATCAAAACAGAATGATACTGACAAAGAAATAGACACATGGATCAATAAAACAGAATAGAAACTCCAGAAATAAACTCATGCATATTGGTCAACTAAAATGTGACACAGGAGCCAAGAACACACAGGGGTAAAGTATAATCTCTTCAATAAATGGTGTTGGGAAAACTGGATATTCACATGCAAAGGAATAAAACTGGATGCCTATCTCAGATACTCACAAAAATTAACTCAAGAGGGATTATGTACTCTTAAATGTAAGCCATCATAAACTTTGAGGGGAGAAAAAAGAAAAAACTTCTTGACACTGGCTTTGGAAATGATATTTTTATATATGAAACCAAAAATATAAGCAACAAAAACAAACAAGTGGAACTATCTCCAAGTAAAAAGTTTCTTCTGCACAGCAAAGAAAGTAATCAACAAAATGAAAAGGCAACATAAGGAAAGGAAGAAAACACTTGCAAACAAAATTAAAAGTTAATATTCAAAGTATATAAAGAACTCATACAACTAAATAGCAAAAAAAAAAAAAATTCTGACTTTAAAATGAGCAGAAGACTTGAATACATGTTTTTCCAAAGATGGCACACAAACTAACAGGTACATTAAAAGGTGCTACATATCATTAATTATTCAGTTCAGTTCAGTTGCTCAGTCGTGTCCAACTCTGCAACCCCATGGACTGCAGCACACCAGGCTTCCCTGTCCATCACCAATGCCCGGAACTTGCTCAAACTCACGTCCATTGAGTCAGTGATGCCATCCAACCATCTCATCCTCTGTTGTCCCCTTCTCCTGCCCTCAATCTTTCCCAGCATCAGGATCTTTTCCAATAAGTCAGCTCTTCGCATCAGGGGTCCAAAGTATTGGAGCTTCGGCTTCAGCATCAGTCCTTCCAATGAATATTCAGGACTGATTTCCCTTAGGATTAACTGGTTTGACACTAATCATGCTACTGCATGAGGGAACTGTAAATCAAAACCAAAATGAGGTTATCACCTCACATCTGATAGGATGACTTTTATAAAAAAGACAAGAGAGAACCAGTGTTAAGAAAAAGATGTGTTAAGAAAAGAGGACTCATTCACTGGCAGGAATGTAAACTAGTACAGCATTACGGAAAACAGTATGAGGTTTCCCAAAAAATTAAAAATAGAACTAGCATATGATCCAGCAATCCTCACTTCTGGATATATCTGAAGGAAATTAAGTCATTATCTCAAAGAGATATCTGCACCCCCATGTTTACCTACCCCATGTTTATTAGCTCATGTGATAATGTTAGCATTATCACAATAGCAAAAGACATGGAAACAAGTGTCAGATGATGGACAAAGACAATGTGAGATAGATAGATACATACATATATAATGGGAAAAGTTATTCTACCATAAAAAGAGGGAAGTCCTGCCATTTGTGAAAATAAGGATGAACTTAGAGGGCTTTATGCTAAGGGAGATAAGTCAGAGAAAGACAAATACTGTGTGATTTCACTTATAAGTGGAATCTAAAAAAGCTGAACTCAGAGAAAAAGACAGTAGAATGGTAGTTGTCAGGGGTTTGGTATGGGGGAAATGGATTGTTGGTCATGGAGTACAAACTTCCACTTATAAGATAAATAAGTTCTGGGGATCTAATGTATAGCATGGTGACTACAGTTAACAATACTGTACTATATATTTGAAATGTGCTAAGAAAGTAGATCTTAAAAGTTCTTAACACACAAAAAAAGGATATGAGGTGATGAATGTGTTAACTAACCTTATTGTGATAAACATTTTGCAATATATACATATATCAAATTGTCATATTATATACTTTAAATTTATATAATTTTGTCAATTATACCTCAATAAAGTTAGACAGGAAAAACTAGGCTTCATGGTCCTTCCAATCAAATAACAATAAGAAATTATATTGATTTAAGAATCAATTATATATAGCATTTTAATATCAGCATTAAGGCTAATCCTCTCTAACCTCTTCCTAATCTCAATGCCTAATCCTCTAATAACTCTCTATAGCCTTTTTTAGTCTTAAAAAAAAAAAATTCATCACCTTTAAGTTTCATATTAACTTGAATTCATTTTCTGTTAAAATTAAAGAATATAAAATATTTATCAATACTTAAAGATCTATGACTTAATGTAGATAGTGGCACATGAATGTTCCCATTAAAATTATTTATATTGTATATATACACTTTATACATAAGTTCCTATGTATGTAAATTTGATAACATAAAAAAACCTAAGACTTACTGATACAGATACTCATAATAGTGAGTAATACTCAGTATTACTTCAAATAAACCTAAGCCAGGGCATCACTTCCTTCTTTCTCAATGACAAGAGTTAACCTTAATTGCCAATGTTAAATTTCAGTTTTATAGAAATCAAAATAAACTTCTTTTCTCTTAGAGTACCAAATTGAAAATTGAGTACCTGATGAGAAATATAATTAACAAAACTATAACACATTAAGTTAATAATTTCAGAGATAAAGAATACCTATCTTATAGGTTTTCTATTATTGTTTAAAAAGTAAACTATATCTCAGGGGATCTTCTGACCAGAATTATTTAATAGATTTCTCTTTCTCTTTCTTCCTTACTCTCTCCTCCACACACACACACACACACACACACACACACACACACACCTGTGTATATATACATATATATACACAAACAACACACATAAATTCATGCAGATTTCAAAGAAACTAAGTCCCTTTATAAAGGGGGGGAAAGTCCACTTAGGAGACTCATAAATAAATATAGATATGAGTAAGACATGACTTAGTGACTAAACAACAAAGCCACAAACCAGGAGAAAATATTTTTAAATCATATATCTGATAAAGGGCTTATATCCACAATAGATAAGGAACTACAAAAACTTAGTAATTAGAAACAAACAAAGAAAACTAACAAGGAAAAAATAGTCAACATATTTGAATCAATACTTTACCAAAGAAGAGAAATGAATGGCAAATAAGCACAAGAAAATATGTTCAATATCATCAGCCATGAAGGAAATGCAAATTAATGCTATAATGAGATCCCACTGCACACCTATTCAGTTCAGTTCAATCGCTCAGTCGTGTCTGACTCTTTGTGACCCCATGAACCGCAGCACGCCAGGCCTCCCTGTCCACCACCAACTCCTGGAGTCCACCGAAATTCATGTCCATTGAGTTGGTGATGCCATCCAACCATCTCATCCTCTGTCGTCCCCTTCTCCTCCTGCCCTCAATCTTTCCCAGCATCAGGGTCTTTTCAAATGAGTCAGCTCTTCACATCAGGTGGCCAAAGTACTGGAGTTGCAGCTTCAGCATCAGCCCTACCAGTGAACACCTAGGACTGATCTCCTTCAGGATGGACTGGTTGGATCTCCTTGCAGTCCAAGGGACTCTCAAGAGTCTTCTCTAACACCACAGTTCAAAAGCATCAATTCTTCGGCGCTCAGTTTTCTTCACAGTCCAACTCTCACATCCATACATGACCACTGGAAAAACCATAGCCTTGACTAGATGGACCTTTGTTGACAAAGTAATGTCCCTGCTTTTTAATATGCTGTCTAGGTTGGTCATAACTTTCCTTCCAAGGAGTAAGCGTCTTCTAATTTCATGGCTGCAATCACCACCTGAAGTGATTTTGGAAACCCCATAAATAAAGTCAGCCACTGTTTCCACTGTTTCCTCATCTATTTGCCATGAAGTGATGGGACTGGATGCCATGATCTTAGTTTTCTGAACGTTGAGTTTTAAGCCAACTTTTCACTCTCCTCTTCCACTTTTATCAAGAGGCTCTTTAGTTCTTCTTCACTTTCTGCCATAAGGGTGGTGTCATCTGCGTATCTGAGGTTATTGATATTTCTCCCGGCAATCTTGATTCCAGCTTGTGCTTCCTCCAGCCCAGCATTTCTCATGATGTACTCTGCATATAAGTTAAATAAGCAGGGTGACAATATACAGCCTTGACGTACTCCTTTCCCGATATGGAACCAGTCTGTTGTTCCATGTCCAGTTCTAACTGTTGCTTCCTGACCTGCATACAGGTTTCTCAAGTGGCAGGTCAGGTGGTCTGGTATTCCCATCACCTTCAGAATTTTCCTCAGTTTGCTGTGATCCACACAGTCAAAGTCTTTGGCATAGTCAATAAAGCAGAAATAGATGTTTTTCTGGAACTCTCTTGCTTTTTTGATGATCCAGCGGATGTTGGCAATTTGATCTCTGGCTCCTCTGCCTTTTCTAAAACCAGTCTGAACAACTAGAAGTTCACAGTTCATGTATTGCTGAAGCCTGGTTTGAAGAAGAGCATTACTTTACTAGCGTGTGAGTGAGTGAAGTCGCTCAGTCGTGTCCAACTCTTTGCCACCCCATGGACTATAGCGTATCAGGCTCCTCCGTCCATGGAATTCTCCAGGCAAGGATACTGGAGTGGGTTGCCGGGTGAGATGAGTGCAACTGTGTGGTAGTTTGAGCATTCTTTGGGATTGCCTTTCTTAGGGATTGGAAAGAAAACTGACCTTTTCCAGTCCTGTGGCCACTGCTGAGTTTTCCAAATTTGCTAACATATTGAGTGTAGCACTTTCACAGCATCATCTTTTAGGATTTAAAATAGCTCAACTGGAATTCCATCACCTCCACTAGCTTTGTTCATAGTGATGCACACCTATTAGAACAGCTAAAATTAAAAAGACTGACCACAGCAATCATTTGCAAGGATGCAGAAGACTTGGAACTCACACACTGCTGGTGGGAATGCAGAATGGAATACCCACATAGGAAAACATTTTGAAAGTTTCTTTAAAAGCTACACATCATGTAATTAATGCACTGAGTTACACGCTTTAAATAACTGAGATGTCAAAGTTTATGACATATATATATATAAAACCACAATAAAAATCATGTTTAAAAAATTTTTTAAGTTAAACACACATCTATCATATGATCCACTCATTACACACCTAGGTATTTACTAAGGTTTCCATATAAAAACTGGTTAATATCCACATAAAGACTTGAATATGAGTATTTCATAACAGCTATATTTGTAACAGTCAAAAACTGGAAACTACTCAAATGTTCATTGACAGATTAACAGATAGACAAACTGTGTTATATACCCTGATGGTCAAAGACTACTGAGCAATAAAGGAATGAACTATTGACATACAACAACATGAAGGAACCTGAAATGATTATGCTGAGTGAAGAACACCAGATCAAATACACACACACACACACACACACACACACACATATTTCCATGCCAGGATGACTTAATCTGTCCTGTCTTTATGGATGCCTTATAAGAAGTTGAATTAACAATGGAGAGAATGAGTGTTTTGGATGCTCTGATAAACATGAAATCAAAGTAAGAAAAAAATGAAAATGGGGAAATAGCTGTTTTTCTCCTATAACTGAAGCAATAATGTATCAACTTTTGAATAATTCAAGGTTAAAAGGTAAAAATAAAAAGGTGAAGTAATCACTGAGAAAGGCTACAATTTCTATGCATTGCTGTTTTCTTAATGCCTATCTAAAAATGGTGCCCTGCTGAGGCTTTGTAAATTAAATGATGTTTGTATGAATAAAGCTATTTGATGGTGTCAAAAAAATGAAATGAAATAACTTTTTTAAAATTTTTAAATAAAAATGGTGCCCTGAATTAGGTTTTGCGAAAAAAATTTTTAAAGCCACCATATGAGTGTTATTGGTAAACGATTTTTAATACCTATAAATGTGGTTTAACATCACAAGATATACACACACACACAGACACACACATTCCGCTTATATAAAGCTCTAGAAAAGGAAATTAATCTATAGCAACAGAATGTAGATTAATGGTTGCTGAGGGACGGGGCACAGAAAAAGGCAGAAGGTAAGTATTACCATGCAGGTAGTTGTTACGTTTACTATCCTGATTGAGGTCAGAGTTTTACAGGTGTGTGTGTGTGTGTGTGTATATATATATACACACACACACACACACATGTGAAAACTTATTGTACTTTAAATTGTGCAACTTATTGCTATCATTGTTGTTTAGTCACTAAGTGGTGTCTGACTTTTAGGGACCCCATGGACTGTAGCCCACCAGGCTCCTCTCTGTCCACGAGAATCCCCAGGCAAGAATACTGGAGTGGATTGCCATTTCATTCTCCAGGGAATCTTACCAACGCAGGGATAGAACCCATCCATGACTCTTGCGTCTCCTGCATTGGTAGGCAGATTCTTTACCACTGAGCCAATTATTCCTTATTCAAGCTATTCCAAAAACATGCCCTCAAAATCGTATGCAATTGCCTGGTCAAACATTCCAATCCAACACTCTTCAGTTCTATCTATAAGAGCACTAGCATAATAGAATATTATTACAGCATGCCAATGTTTCATAGTCCTGGGCAATCAACTGGAATAATACCACTCTATTTTATGTGTTTAGTGTCACATTTAGCTTAAAAGAAAAAAATTGAAGTAGGCAGGTTTTGATCTGCCTACCATCCCTATCTTACATGTGAGAAAAACTACAGCCTAGGAAAATTAAGTGATTTACGAAAGGACAAAAAGACAACAAACGTTGGGAAGTGCAACCGAAACATGTCCTTACAGACAGACACGTTCTCACAAATTCTAAAGTGAAAATTAGCAAGACCAACGTCAAAGGTCCCCTGGCAAAATATGAGGGTTCTTCAGAGACCACTAAGCTAACTGGAGTTTTGTGATAATGAAAATATCATAGTGAATAAATCAGAACTATAATAATATATTCATGCCAACCAGCATTCTGGGAATTCTTTCCATTATTACAGGTTAGATTTCCTGAGATTCTTTAAAGAATATATTCCATTAAATTGTCCCCACTCTCCCAATAAAATCACGTACAAGCAGAATTATCTCTACCTGAGCAATGGGTAAGATTTAAAATTCCCTTAAGAAGTCAAAACCACAAATCTAGGCTTCATGCAAATCTGGATTTATATTATTTTTGTGACTTTGGAACCCCCAAACTAAAAATTAATTTTTAAAATTGACACTGGACCAATGATAAAACTCAAATTCTTTGTAAAATTTTCCTTAAAGATTTTTCTAGAAATGAAATTTACATTCATTCAAATTAAAAACTTAACAGACACACTGGACAGCAGATCAGATAGAACTGAAGAAGGAATTACCAAGAAGATAGATCTGAGGAAATTACCCTTAATTCAGGAAAAAAAAAAAAAGATAAATGGATAGAAAGTGAGTGAGCTCTCTTTAGGAGACAGAATGAGAAGATCCAACAAATATAATAACATGGTATCCAAAACAGAAAATAAAGAGACTCAAAATTCAAGGAGATGATGGCTGAGAATTTTCAGAACTGATGAGATACACAAATCCATATCTAGAACCAGCCCAACAAATAGACACATCACAGTGAAACTAAAGATTACCAAAAAATAAATCTTAAAAGCAACCAATTAAAAAGGCAGATTAATTACAAAAGAACAATTAGACAGAATATAACCTCTCAGCAACAGAGACCAGAGGACAACAGAAAAGTATAGTCAAAGTGTAAGGGAAAACAAAGGTCAACTAAAACTCTCAACCCAGTTAAAATATTACTCGAGGAGTTTCCCTAGTGGTCCAGTGGTTAAGAATCCATTTTACAATGCAAAGGACACCTGTTCAATCCCTGGTCTAGGAAGATCCCACGTGCCACGGAGCAACTAAAGCTGTGTGCCACAACTACTGACCCCACACTCTAGAGTCCAGGAGCTGCAAGTACTGAAACCCACGCACACCTAGAGCCCGTGCTCCACAAGAGAAGTCACTGCAGTCAGAAGCCCATGCGCTGCAAGGAAGCATGGCCCTCACTCACCGCAACCAGAGAAAGCCCAGTGCAGCAATGGAGACCTGCCACACCCAAAAAACAAATAAATCTTAAATACATTTATATATATTATATATACATATAATATATATATATATAATTCAAGAGTGAGGGTGAAAACTACTCTAGTACCTGATTATATAATGTTCTTTCAAGCCTATGAAGCTTTACGTTTTTTTGTTCCTTCTATCCACAACGTCCTTCTTCAACTCCCAATACCCTTCCAGATCAAAGAATTACAAATCCTTTGCAAAGTTTCCTTTAACTTCCACTCTTGCCTGGGGAATATCATGGACAGAGGAGCTGGTGGGCTACATACAGTCCATGGGGTAGCAAGAGTCGGATGCAACTGAGCGACTAAACCTACCTACCTACCTACCTAGTATGCAGGATCAACTGAGGCACAGAGCCTAAGAACACAGGATTCGGAAACGGACAGAAGTAAGTTTGAGTAACAGTTGTGTGACTTTGGTCCTATTGCTTCCCTGAGACTATGTTTTATTTATGTAAATGATAATATCAATCCCTAAGGCTTGTTAAGAATGCTAAATTAGACATATGTAAATTTATGACATACAATAGAAGGCATTAATAAGAAAATACACAGATTAGCCATTAGAAGACACTTCAAAGATTGCTTGATCAATATTAAAAAAATTAATAGCATTTGAATACTTTTATAATACAAAATATTAGGAAAAAGCAATAAAAAAGAAATTAGAAAAAGCAATTTTTAAAATGATATCATCCACAGTAGAAACAAAAATAAATTATCCAGGAATAAATATAACAAAAGCTACACAATTTATGGAGGAAATTACTTTATTGACAAAAAAAACAATTCGGATTACTCTCATGGTTAGGCAGATTTAACACTACTCTTAACAAAGTGTGTTTTCATCTGAAAAGAATTCCACTGCATGATTAAACCACAGTTTACTAATCTCATTGCTTCTATTTTTTTTCTATTACAAATAGTATAATGTATATCCTTGTAGAGCCTCCTTCTGCAGTGCCCTAAAATGTAATGTGATTCCAATAAATAACTAACAGAATTTTCCACAGAACTTGACAAGATGACCCTGAAATTGAAATGAAAAAGTTGGGACCAAGTATAGCCAAAATTCTTTTGAAGAACAATAAGGGAAATCTTGCCATATTGAGATGTTATATATATATATATATTATATATATATATATATATATAATATATAACATATATATTGAGATGTTATATATATTCTAATATATATATAATATATAACATATTCTGTTATAATAATTAAAGCAGTATGATATTGCTACGAGACATATCAATACAAGAATTTAAGACATATACAAAAAATTAATACGAGATCTGTCATTATAATGTCAGTAAGATCAATGAAGAAAAAAGTGATTGTTTAATAAATGGTGCCAGATATTTACAGTGGTCAAGACATGAAAGTAACCTAAATGTCCAGTGACAAATGAATAGATAGAAAAGATGTGGTACACACAATGGAGTATTACTAGGCCACTAAAACCAGTGAAATAATGCCATTAGCAGCAACAAAGATGGACCTGGACATTATCACACTAAGTGAAGCCAGTCAGACAAGGAAAAACAAATATCATATGCTATCATTTATTTGTGGAAACTAAAAACAAAAAATAATACAGATGAACTTATTAACAAAAGAAAAATAAATTCATAGACTTAGAGAATGAACTTGTGGTTACCAGACTGGGGGGCGGGGGGTGGGGTGGGGTGTGGGGTGGGCTGCAGAGGGACATTTTGGGAGTTTGGGACTGACAGGAACACACTGTCATATTTAAAATAGAAAACCACACAAATGTTCACTCTAGTCTGTATTATTTGTGTCTTTCTAAAGCAATCCTCTCTACCTTTGTTTTAAAAAATGCTTATAGATTTTCTTTTTTTTCATCTAATTGAGGGTAACTGTATTTTATCTTATTTATTTACTTATTTCTGGCTGTGCTGGGTCCTTGCCGCTTTGCCGACCCATCCATGCTCAGCAGCGAGAGAAACCACCACAATGAGAAGCTCACACACGGTAACTAGAGTGGCCCCCGCTCTCCACAGCTAGAGAAAAGCCTGCAGTTCACAGAAGAAACTAAATGGTCTAAAAACATGTGAAAACATGCTTGTTTATATCCAACAGACTGGCAAAATTTTTCAAATATATTCTTTATTTTTTTAATGTATCAGCAACTCTTGATAAATAGAAAAACAGGAACTCAAATTCCTGGTGGAAGAGTAACTGGAAGTAAATTGGATAAAACAATGGAAATCAATTTTCAGCTATTTAGTAAGGTGTGCTGAAGAATGCACACCCTATGATCCAGCAATCCCTCTCCTCAGAATCTAACCTAAAAAAACTCTGGTATATCTACACAAGGAGACACATACAAAGATGTTCACTGAAGCCCCTTTGGAAACAATGAAAAATGTAAAGCACCTAACTGTCCCCTCGGCAAAGAAACAGATAAACAAGCTATGGTTTAATCATACTATAGAATGTTTAACAGTAATTAGAAATTAATAAACTAGTCTATTTTAGCAACATGGTAAATTAAAAAGGCAAGATGCAGAAGGATTAATATAACATAAAATAATTTATGTAAATTTTCCATACTAAAAGAATTATACACACATATATAGTTTAAATGTAGTACATTTAAGCAAATGTAAAACATATTGAATAAATATAAAAGTAAAACATGCAGGCATATAACACAGGAATTTCAGGATAATGGTGATTCTTAGGGAGGAAAAGATATAAGAAGAGGATGACCTTCAGTTTTTTGACTGAAAAAAGCTCTAAGGCAAATATAACAAAGTTGATCTCTATTAATCTTAATGGTGAGTACAAAAGTATTTGTTATATTTTTATACTTTTATGTATATTGAAAATGTTTCATAGTTGAAAATAGTTTTAGACTTTAGTATGAAATAAAAATTAGAAAAAAAATTACAATTTAACCAGACTTTAACAGTGCTGTTGTAGTTAAACCTCATAACAATAAAGATGACTAGAAATTACACTCAGCTCAAGTAGAATCTTCTCCCCTAAGCAGAATCTGTCTACATTATTTCTAGTAAATTAGCAAAGACAAAAAGTACAATGAACACAGAACAAAGAACAAAGATTTCTTTAACTCTTCTTCCTCCAAGCTCTCAGTACAGGAGCAGTGTTGTGCTCCTTTGTTTGAATTTGTAACTTGAGTTAGATGGATACTGCTATGGAGAAAATTCCAGATTCACAGGGGAGAAAATTCCATATTCACAGGGAATAAAATTTCACAAGAAATCCATGTAAATACATAAATAAAACTCTGAATATAAGCAAAGAAAACACAAATAAAAGAGATACATATGGCAAGGTCCTCATCATAAAATCTTTATTGAAAGTTTGCTATTTGTAGGGACAGAAGCTAAAAATGAAAAAAAAAAAAAAACGGTTAATTCAGAAAATCAAATCCTGCAGTATGGTTTCACACTGTACATATGCTATAGGAGTGCTGCCCTTTACACATGAGCTTGACAGTAAAAAACAAAACTTGCAACCGGACTTTGCAGCACAGGATACAACTGAGACTTCAAGGACAGGAATATAAACAGTGAACTAAAATTTTTAAAAAAGTAACAGAGAGGATCCTACTGCAATGGAGACAATAAGTTGGCAACCTACGTAGAGGCCATGTTGTGGAAAACACTGACACCAGGCTAAACGCTTGAGACATCAGCCTATAAAATATGAGAAGCTATTTTAAGCAAAGCTGTGACATATGTGAAGCAGAATTTTATATGAGTGAAGGTCAGACTGAACTGTGAAATTATTACAGGCAGGAAAATAGTAATTATCATGGAATAGATTATTATGTCATGAAGGCTTGGCCTAAGGTAACAGCAGAGAACGAAAAGAACAACTCTAAGAGAAAACAAAGGAACAGGTCTTAGTATCAAGTATGTGAGGAGAGGAAAAGGAAAGAATCAATAATGATACAAGCAGACACTGTTAGACACCTACCCAAAATCCATTCCTCTGTTTTTCCCCAGCCACAGACAACAAAGACAAAATATAAACAAACTGAGTGATGAAACAAAAGTTTATAAAAAGCCTGTGTCTCTGTAACACTAACAGGCTGCTGAACTAGTCTTGAGATGCAAAACAGTAAATGCTTCAACGTTTAAGCCGCTAATAGCTGGGATTTCTGATGAGGAGGGGAAATTAAACTAATTTAAACAGAAAGAAAGAAAAGGAAAATCTTTTTTGGAGAGAGATATAGCTGATTCAGTTTTAGACATGCTGACATTAAGGTAATGGAAGGGCAGTCAAGTGGGCAAAATTTTCCAAACTGGTATGACTCAAAAATAATAGCTTCCTAGATTTAATCAATGAAACTTAAATTGTTCAAATTTACAGATTTCTTTACTACAGGATTTCTTAGAAATGCTATATATTGCAGATGGCCAAGAATATACATGTAGTATTTCCCAAGTTTGTTTGACCATAGTACACCACTCAGTATATCTCTGTAAAACATGTCTAGAGATATAGTTATAAGTAAGTATAGCTGATCCTTGAAACTTTGAGTATTCTAGAAAGATATATGAAAGGATACTACAATTAGAGTATCACCATTTTGTAGCCCCTAACGAAATAATGGATCTAGACAGTGATAATCAGTAGCTACAAAAATCTTTGACGTGATATGGAACTTTACGACATATGGATCAGGATGATAAACCTGAACACACTGATTAACCTAACATACACTAAAGAAGGGACAAGGAGATATTCTATGACTCCTGCTACAATTCAACAGGAAGTACAAGGCACCATTATAAAGTTTTCTTGCACCACCTCCCCAAAAACAGAACTTAAATTTGATCAAGACTCTAGATCCAACCACCAGTTTACAGGAAATAATGGGCAGAGGAACAAGTTAAATATCACAGAGCTGCAATCATTAAATCCCAGAACGTTGATTTCTTCAACTAACAAACTGAAAGAAGGAAAAAGAGGAGGGCTGGAGAAAACTGTAAAAAAGATTCTTCAGAGAAATAAAAACCAAGTACAATAGTTGAACTCTGCATCCTAATCCTAAGTCAACCCTAAGAAATCATTTATGAGACAAGTGGAAAAATCTGAACACTCACTGGATAGTTGAAGATATTAAAAAATAACTGAATATTTTAGGTACTACAATTGTAACAGTACTATAATCCTCTGTGATAAAATCCACAAAAAATTTACCATTTTAACCATTTTAAGTGGTATTAAGGATATTCACATTGTTATGCAACTATCACCACCATACAACTCAAGAACATTTTTATCTTCCCAAACTGAAACTCAACCCATTAAACAACTCCTCACTTCCATCTTGCCAAGCCCCTGGCAACCACCATTCTTTTTTTTTTTCATTTATTTTTATTAGTTGGAGGCTAATTACTTTACAATATTGTAGTGTGGCAACCACCAGTCTACTTTCTCTCTTGGTAATTAAACGACTGCAAGTACTTCATATAAACAGGATCATACAATATTTGTCTTTTTATGTCAGCTTTATTCATCTACCATAAGATTTTCAAGGTTCATCCATATTGTAGCACATATCTGAATGTCATTCCTAGTAGAGGCTGAATGATGTCCCATCTTATGACTATACCACATTTTGTTTATCCATTCATCTATCAATGGACATTTGGGTTCTATTTTATTTTTAAGGGATCATATCTCTTTACTGAAATACATAAATATTTATAAGTTGAATTATAAGATACCTGAGATTTGCTTCAAAATACTCCAGTCTGGGAGGAAAGGGGAGTGGGGGAAGGGAGAACAGATGAAAAAGATATCATTTCTCACTTATCAGATTAACTAAGATCAGAAAAACTGGTAACACCATACACACTGGCCAAGATGTTGGTAAACATGCTCTTTCATACATTATTGGTGAGAGTGTAAATTAATTTCTTTGGAGGGTGCTATCAAAGTTTAAAATGCACATTTCCATTAACCAAGATATTACTTCAGGGAGTTTATCTTCACACATATATTCACACACATACACAAAGAAGTGTATATAAGAATACTGACTACAGTTATGCTTATATTAAGCCCAAGACTTAATTTATATGTCTATCAGTAGTGAACTGACTGAATAAATTACAGTAAAATACAAAAATATCAAAATGCAATAGAATACAATTTAAGAAGAAAATCAAATTGTTCTCCATGTACTAATAAGAGACAGTGTCCAATAAGTATGTTCAGGGGAAAAAGTAATATACAGAGAGTTTAACACTATTCAACCAGACATCCACAGCTTCAATTTCTAGCACTCAGTTCAGTTCAGTCGCTCAGTCATGTCTGACTCTTTGCGACCCCATGAACCGCATGCCAGGCCATCACCAACTGTCCATCACCAACTCCCGGAGTCTACCCAAAGCCATGTCCATTGAGTCTGTGGTGCCATCCAACCATCTCATCCTCTGTCGTCCCCTTCTCCTCCTGCCCTCAATCTTTCCCAGCATCAGGGTCTTTTCAAATGAGTCAGCTCTTCGCATCAGGTGGCCAAAGTATTTCTAGCACTGCCACACACCAAAGAACCTAAAAACTTCCCACAATAAAACATCTAGAAATGCTGAATAAATTATAACTAAAATCTTTTAAATGTGTAATTAAGCTCAAAAGAAAGGGAAATCTCTCACTGAGAAGAGGGGAGGAGGAAAGAGGAAACTAATTTTTACAGTATCCACCTATTTTTGTTATAACCACTATTACTTTTGAAATTAAAAAATAATAACAATTCCTGAAGTACAATGAAAAAAGATGCTTTGGTTGGTATGTCACATTTTTGACTGAAAATCGTAGGAAGTTGTTCCTTTAAGAGAGTCTTTTAGGAGTAGAAGAATGGGGATAGCAGTACTGCCTCAGATTCAAACTGGCACACCAACCCTGTATGCCAGGGTGGAATGAAGTCAGCTTTTTATAGCGGAAATAAAATTTTTTATTCACCACTGTCTGCACAAGTCCTTGAAAATAAAATTTCTCCTAAAAAAAAAAAAAAAGATGCTGTGGATTTAATAATCCATGCCACCTCCTGAATAACTAAAGCAATGTGATCTCAGGGCCAACTTTAAGGTAAAACAGTTACTAGTTTATCCAATTTAATTCAACATATGCTATCTACCTAGTAAGCAAGTGCAAGAGCCTTTGATTAATAACAGCAAGATGAACTTTCTAATTTTTAAGGAGTTTAGAATCTGTGAGGAAGAATAAGGAAGGTGGCAAAAAAAATCTGTAATGCAGAATAGAATATAAAAACGGTCATCCTGTGCATCAAAATTTGAAAACTAAATGTTTAAAATTCCAATTTCCTGTTTGTAACATCAGAACCCCAAACCAGTCAAACATTATTTTATATTTTCCATTACTATTCTTAAAATTTATCTTTTAAATTTTTACTTAAATTTATTTTTATTTATTTATTTTTTGGACATGCTGCAAAGCTCAGAATCTTAGTTCCGATCAAACTCACACCCCTAGCATTGGAAGCATTGAGTCTTAACCACTGGACCACCAGGGAAGTCCTAACACACAATTACTAACACACAGTGTCTATAGGCTTTGTAATCTCTTCCCACAAATGAATTCTCAGCTGTTTTCTTTGTTTGATTTGTATACCTGTTAATATGCCACATTTATTACTACTAATCAAAGAAAAATGAATCCTCTTTGCATATTTCTGTAATTATCAATCTGAAAATTAAATAGTAATTAAATAGGTTGTGATGGACCAAATATTTGATTCTCCTCATCTCCAATCATACAACATCCTACCCAAAAGAGTCAGACACTTGGGGAAAGGATTAAGGCACAGCCGGGCTTCTTCTCTTTTACTAAGAACAAGATACAGAGAACAATAGAATCCTTCCTTAAAAATTTACTGAATAGGACAGACAGACTTCTATGACAATTAAAATAACAAACACCACCAAAATCAACACATCCTCCATCTTTAACAACCAAAAAAATTTTAAGAAATATCAAAAACTGAGAAAAGTTACATTCCATTCATGTGAGGGTAGTCCAGCTTTGCCTACCAGGAAATTTTTAATGATTCCCAGTTCTAAAAAGGTCCCTGAGGCAGCCTTTCAACCTGCAACACTGGCTAACATCCTGTGTCTCTCAAGGCAGTAATCAGGTGTGTAGCCCAGAAGATTTATCCTGTCCAACCCAAAGAGTTGTAAAAATTTCAGAATAATTACATGGCCATAATATTGTTTATTGTTCACTCTTGCCCATCATGAAACGGCATGGCAACTGCTGGCATGTACAGACAATAGCTATGCATTTTAGATAGACAATAATTATTTAAGTACTATAGATCCCCTGGAGAAGGATAGGACAACCCAATCCAATATTCTTGGCTGGAGAACCCCATGGACAGAGGAGCCTGGTGGGCTACAGTCCACAGGGTCGCAAAGAGTCTGAAGCAACTGAGCACGCGCATATATCATCTCATAAAGAGAGGCTTGCCTGATTAGGGGAAAAATAAGAATCTACAAGATGTCAGTAAAGGCAAATGCTATGAGATTAAGATGTGGACCGGCTAGAGGCCAGATACCCTAAAACTGTACAAGTACCTTGAAAGAAACTCACTGAGATATTTCTGCTCCCACAACGAAGCATCACAATGAGAGATCAGATATGCATCTCATCCAAATGAACCTGATAATTAATTATACCACCTGGTTCTAAAATTCAGGAAAGAATCAATATTATCTCCTACTTTCATGTACTTTGCCGGTTTCTCAAATGTTAACCTTGACTAAAAAGTAAAAATGTCTAAGTATCAATAAAGCATGGTTCCAATTCCTCTGTTTTGAAATCCCTCTTAAATGTTTTTAACAGGTAAGATTTTAAAAAGAAAATAAAAAGGCCTAAATAAGAATGGCATATTAAAAAAACAAGGACACAGTAACGAATGGAAGTACCAAAAAGAATGCTATTTTGTAAAGGCAATAGAGAATGGTGAAGCTGTCAGGCTCTGACCTCAAGATGCATAGCCAACTACTTGTGTAATCCTGAGCAAGTGTCTTAAACCCCGAGTCCCACTTTCCTCTTCTGTACAATGGGATAATGAGGAATAAACAGTCTTGGAGTTACTGATTAAATGAGCTAATCATGTAAAGCAGGTTTTAATATTTGATCATTATTTTCCAAACAGGTGGATAAAAATACAAAGTTTTAATAGCACTCTGTTGATGAGGCTGTTGTGAAACAGTCACATGCTCTGCTTACTACTAAGCCTTATGGGGGGCAATCTGGAAATTTCACTTTATTTATCCCACTGATATTCTTGCACAGGCGTGGAAAGAAGGTATATCAGTTTGTAATTTCATCCTGGAACCAAAATGTCCATCAAAAGTGATGACTAAGAATGGCAAATTTATGACATGAAACACTATGCAGATTTTTTTTAACAGAGTACACTGATTTACTGACATAGACCTCTTAAGTGAAAAATGCAAGATGCATAGAATAATGTAAATGGTATAAAGAGACTGAAAAATCAAAATACATATTCACCCTTGTTTGTTTTCACACTAAGAGAAACTAAAAACGGTGGAAAGAAACTGGACAGACAGGAGATAGGATGGGAGGGAAACTTTAAACTGTGTCTATTTTTATTTTTTTGTTTTAGCTAAAAAAGTTTACCTATTCAATTATCAATTTTGAAAGTATTTTTTAAGTGTTAGGCATACACTCTAAAGTTAGCAAATGTTAGCTGCAATTATTACTATTGTCCTTGTCAGCAGCAGCAGAATTACAAGTATCATTATTAGCAAGTTCAAAAAAGCTCCTTTCTGAAGCTTTTTCTTACTCCCTCTGCACAGAAGCCTCCTCTAACTCCCAGACTATTTAAGGAACTTATCATTTTCTACTCTTGCATAAGCTGCTTAAGACACAGGTCATGTATCTACCTAATAGATACAAACATTTTGCAGTAACAGTAACCTACTCCAAGGAAAACAGAGACCATTTCTAAAGGGATTATACTCTATCATTAATTATAAGACCTGAAAATCGAAAAACCTGAATAACTGGATTTGCTAACATTCTTTCAGATACTACCCAACCAAAAAGCTCTCTTTGACTAAGCTTTTTCTTCTCACAGGACTTCCCCAGACATCATGTCCCAAGCCAAGACACAACATGTACCAACTCTTTAACTCCCTGCAATCTCTGAAATGTCTTTTGGCAAATCCCGACATTCTGGTACAACACTCCTATCGAAAAAAGCATCTGTTGAGTGTTTCCTTTTAGATAGAGGTTCGCGTGTTAGTCCGTGAATAAAGTGCCCTTTTACTAGAGAAGACCTAGCACCTGATTCCTAATTCGCTCAGTGTTTTGTCTGCTCTGGTATGGAGGGTATTCCATAGCTGACTGCTCTCTCGGTAGCTCAATTCTAGCTGTCATTCCAGCACACCAAATACTCCACTGACAGCTCCACAGCCACTTTTCATCCAGGCCCCTCCCCTCCCCTCCTCCCTCAGCCCCCATCAGCTCAGGAGCTCCTTCCCTCACGCTGCCACACTGACAGTTCAGAAGTCCCTTCCACGAGCTGACCTCCTCTGCAGCAGCAAGACCGCTTCCCCGACTCCCATCATCCCGCGACCCAATTTAGTCCCCAATATCACTGCTCTCCCAAATAGTCCAAATCACATCATCAGTTTCTTCCCAAGAAACGGACGGCTTTAAAGCCTTCCCCAGCAAGTACACAATTGACAGCTCGACACCAGATTGCCCAAGTATCCTTTCCTCTCCTCTCCGCTCCTACACTAGGCACTGGCTTTTTTCTCGCAATCACTCGTTCGCCCCGGCTTCCCCGAAATTCCCAGCTCCGTTCTCTAAATACGCTCTCCGCTCCCCCCTCCTCCCCATCCCCTTTCCACCGCTGACAGCTCAGTCACTTCCATCTCCATGCGGCTGCACCTTCCCCCACTTCTTTCTCTTGACAGCTCGGAGTCGGCTCCGAGCTTCCCCTCCCCGAGGCCTCTCCAGACTCGGCCTGGGCAATCCCGCGGTGTCCCCCGCCCCGGGGAAAGGCTCCACTCACCCACTCTCCCGCATCACGTTGCTGTCTCCGCAGTCGCAGGCACCCCCGGCCTGGCTGCGGAACATGTTGAAGTCGTGGCCGGTGTGGTCACCCTGGTGGAAGCACTCGGCGCAAAGCGACATGCAGGGGGAGATGCCGCACGTCCGGCAGCGGTAGGCCACGAAGTTGGCTGTCCAGACCAGGCCGCATAGCGCCGCGGGGTCGTAGGCCCGCACCGCCGCGCAGAACTCGTCGTAGCCTCCGCCGCCCGCCAGAAGGCACTTACACCACTCCAGAGCCTCCTCCTCGGCCGCCCCCGGACCGCCCCCGCCGCCGGCCGCCGCCGCCTCCTCGCCGTCCGCAGCCGCTGCCAGCGGCCGCTCGGCGCTCAGCACCCGCTCCAGCAGCGCCTGCAGCTCTTCAGCACCTGCCCGGTTGTCCGGCCGGCTGAGGGCCGCCTTCAGGTGCGCGGCGGTGGCCGCCTTGTCCAGGGCCAGCCCAGGAGCAGGCACCTCGGCTTGGGGTGACTGCGGCCCCCCGACGGCCGCAGCGGCCGCCGCCGCCATGATGAGAGCTCAGAATTTGGAGAGTCCAGGGCCGGCGGCTCCTCCCGGGAGGGTGGGGGAATTGACTGCTGCGATTGCTCGGTCCGCCCAACTCTCGCGATACCCCGGGGCTGCCGCGCACCTCCGCCTGCGTCCCCGCCCATGCACACGCCTCCTCCTGCTGGGGTGCAGGCTTCCCGACCCTCTAGTCTGGGACAGTTCTCTTGTTTCTTTCTTCAACCTTTCGGCTGTCTTGTAGTTGAAAGTCACTAAAAGAAGGGACTCGACTATTTAAAAAATTTGATATGGGTAGTATGGAAAACCTTTAATATGGACCTTTTTTTCCTTTATTTACCTGAACTACAAAAGACAGCATCTTTCAGGTGTATTTTAGGGATCTCCATTTCGTTTTGAGATACAGATTTCCACTGTTATCAAACCCTTAATTACTATTGAATTACTATTATTACTGAAAAAAAAAAGCTAATTCCCCTGCCCCCCGAATCACTTCCTACCTTCACACTATTATCAGTTTAAACTTCTAATACATTTTTTAGAAGACTAGAGTATATTCTTACTATCTCTCCTATTCAAAATCTTTATTGGAAGCAAAAGTCAAACACTACCTGAATCTTCTATTAAAGTCCACCACCAACTTGTCTTTCTATCATTATCTCCTGGTGCTACTCTAATTTTGCTATTTGAAAGAAACCAATGGGACTCTTCGGTGTTTTCTGAAAGATGCTTTCTTATTTCCTGCCCCTGGTCTTTATTGCTCCTAGTGCCACCCATACTCCACCCCATAAAATCACCCTACACTCCTAGCAATGTCTGCCTGTTTCATTTCCCTTCTTCCAAAGAAAATGGTTTTGAACTTATTTGATGATATAACATTGCCTTTCACTGTAAAAAACCTCATCCTCACTGTACTACTAATTGGTAAGTTTTTTGAGGGTAAAGAATGAGTCTTCATCATTGTACATAAGTGTTCAAATATTTGGCTGATTATTGTCATTAAATGGAATATAATTAGAATAGATAACTTGTTGCATATTTATTGTGCCCCATTCTTTATGTATGTCATTTAACTATCTCAGTAATCTTATAAAGAAATTAAACTTACAGAGGTGGTTTATGTGTCCCAAAAACACACAACTGGCAATTAAATACAACTAGAAACCAAGTTCATCTGAATCCAAAGTCCTTTTTCTATCACAATAATGCTTCCCAAACTTTCCTGATCCTAAGACTCACCGAAGTTCTTAGCCACAAAATATATTCCCAGGCTCTACCCCAGACCCAGGGTATCAAAATCTCTAAAAGTTACACTGTCCTATCAAGCAAAATCTGAATCTTAAAAGAGATTGTCATTAACAGTCCTTCCAGAACTAAAAACCACAGCTTATTAAGTGTCTATAGCTCATCTCCAGAGAACTGGATGTATTATTAAAAGTAATTTAGGAATATCTAACAAAGGACAACCAAGAATGAAAAAAACTCTAGGAGAAGCAATCCAAAGAAGTAGAATGAGTATTTCCAATTCATAAATAGTGATATAAATGAAAACAAAACATACTATTTCACACATCTTGACCAGACTCTACATTAATAAAGCATTTCACAATCATTTAACAGTGCAAATAATTCAATAATTCCCTTTATGAATCATCAAATTGTAAACTGTTAGGTAGTTAGAATAGGGAAAAGGAGTCCAGAATAGCGGTGGCTAAAAGACCTGAAAGGCAAAAGCCCATGAAAATAGAACAAAGGACTCCTGGCTGGCCCAATTTACATAGGACAGGCCCAGGGGGAAAAAAAATATATATATATATAAAAAGAGGAGCCAAAGGGCTCTCCGGGCCACCCCCCCCCCGCCCCGCCCCGCCCGTGCGATGGGGCGCTCTTCTCTTCAGGTCTTTGGGTTGACATACCCTCACCCCTCGAAGATGGATTTTCCTGCTATTATCTGAATAAAATAGAGCTGTAACACTGATTTATCTAAGAGCTATAACACGGTCTGTCCAAGACCAGACAGCTGTGACACGCCAAGGGGGGCTTTAATGTCCGTCACTCCAAATCCTTGTTGAGACGAGACAAAAACCGAGGTGCATACACTTACCTGACATCTAGAGGGTCCCCAGTCAAATATGGTGATCAAATCCTCGGACTCTGGGTGAAGTCCATCTGCCAGTGGATAGACCCCACGTCGTTGGACGGGCTGGGCCAGCTGGGGTCTTCGAGCTCCTTGGGGGTTGTTTAATTGGCAAGTGGGACAAGAGGAGACAACTTGTCTTATAGTTGTTTGGAAACCTGTTCCTCTGAAGGAACTTTCTAGTAATCTTTGGAGGGCCTTTTCCCCTAATTGAGTGGTGGCATGTAAGGAGTTAACCAACTTCCATTGGAGGTTCCCAGGCAGAAAAAGGAGTCCCTCCTTTTGGAACCACCCCATATGATCTTCTTGAAAGCCCTCACTCTTAGCTTTAAGAGTCGTTCACCTTCAGTATAAGAAGGGGTTTCTGGCAAATTAGTTTGTGGAACTAAGGTGGCAATCCCTATTGGGTCATGGTTCTGTAATGCTGCTCTCTTAGCTGCCTGATCAGCTGCTTGGCTCCCTTGCGCCACTTCTGTGCTCCCATTTTGGTGTCCTTTACAGCGGGAGACTGAAACCTCAGTGGGCAGATGGACTGCCTCCAAGAGTCTAAGGATTTGACCATCATATTTGACTGGGGACCCTCGGGTGGTCAAGTGGCCCCTTTCTTTCCAAATAGCTGCATGTGCATGTAGCACCAGAAAGGCATACTTGGAGTCAGTGTAAACGGCTATTCTTTTTTCTTTTCCCAGCTCTAAAGCTCGAGTCAGGGCTATGAATGAGCTCAGCTACTTGGGCTGAAGTACCTGGTGGCAGAGGCTTAGCCTCTACAGTCTCAAAATTGGGAGACTACTGCATATCTGGCTCTTCTAACATAACAAAAACATACTATTTCACACATCTTGACCAGACTCTACATTAATAAAGCATTTCACAATCATTTAACAGTGCAAATAATTCAATAATTCCCTTTATGAATCACCAAATTGTATACCAAATAAAATCCAAGAACATTTCAAATGACGGTAGAACTAGTGTGAATTCACTAATCAGTGTCTTCGGTTTCCGGCAGTAGAGGAAGTGTGCTGCTATCTCTCCAGGATGGCTTGCCTGTGGAGAATAACAAGGGCGCCTGTTCTGCTTGACCATGATGATGCATGCTGGCAAATGAAACCTTTTCAGCATGCCTCAGTGGTCTCCACACACTCTGCGAAATTTCTACAAAATTCCACCACTTGTCACCAGTGTCTCCTGTTTTTCTGTAACAAAAACAAATGAAAAAAAAATTAAATATCACCCCCTATTTTAGTTACATAGACATTGCCATGCATATACAAAAACCTGGACATTTGCCAGATTTCCCACCTACTTTGTGAGGATATCAGATATGCTCAACATCAGAGAACCATTAAGAATAACCAATAATAACAAAAATAGAAATAACCCAAGTGACAAATGGGCTAAAAAGGTGAATAGACATTTTACCAAAGAAAATATATAAGTGGACAATCAGATCTAATCCCTTGAATTTATTTGTCATGGGATTACAGATATATAAAAATATATGTAACATATAAAAATACATAGACATTAAAAATAGACATATAAAAGATTCTTAGCATCATTATTCATTAAGAAAATGCAAGTCAAAATTATGAGATATTAGTACACACACTCACTAATTGGCAATAATCAGAAAGAGAGACAATAACAAATGTTGACAAGGATATAGAAAAATAGGACTGCTCATACAACACTGATGGGAATGTAAAATAGTACAGCTTCTTGGGAAAACAGTTTGGCAGTTATGTACTTATAGTGTTAAACATAACTTTACCACAAAACTCTACAATTCCACTTCTAGGAATCTACCCAAGAGAATTTAAAATATATATCCAAACAAAAACTTGTAGATGAATACTCACAGCAGTATTGTTCACAGTTGGAAAGAAAAAAAAAACCTGAAAGAGATCCAAGGCTCTATCAATTTGTAAATGGATAAACCAAATGTGACATTTTCATATAATGGTTACTATTTAACAATACAAAGAAATGAAGTACTGATGCATGCTACAATACAGAAGAATTTCAAAAATCTTATGTCGATGAAAGAAATCAGATACACAAAAAATATGTATTGTATTGTCCCATTTATTTGAACTGTGCAGAAAGGTACATTTATAGAGACACAAGACAGACTTAACAGTTGTCTTAACCTGGGAGTTAAGAACGGGAGTGATTACAAGTTAACACAAGATACCTTTTTAGGATGACAGGAATGTTTTAAAGATGGATTATGGTGATGGTTGCACAGCTATGTTAACTAAAAATCATTTATTTCTACTCTAAAAGTAGGTAGATTTTATGGTATGAAATCATACTGCAATAAAACAGTTAATAATATAATTAATATTACTTCTTATTTGAGATGAATGATACAATCAAATTTCTGTCCAGGTGGAAACTCTATTACTGCTTTAGCTTTCAAAATCAATGTGACAGGCTCTCAAATCTTTGCTTCTCCTAGAATGTCTGGGGTTTGGATTGTTTGGATCCAGAAAGTTTGCCATTTTTCTCTTTCAACTCTTTACTGTAAAATAAAAACTCTTCTTCTAAATTTCCTCTCGAGTCACTGGGCTGTGTCATGAGAAATTCCTACAACTATCATATTTCCTTGAGGGAAAGCCAGATTGAAATTCAGCTGAAAACTCTGTGCTCATTTAAATACATTTAAAGGCTACACCTTACGAGATTACATTGAATCTGCTACTCTACAGAAGAAATTGAATAAATAACAATGCAACATACTGCAACACAAAAAGCCACAAAATAATATCTTTAAAACTATGTGTATTTATATATCCCATCTTATTTGTGCAAATAAGAATCTTATGATATTTCTAAACTGGCTTTTCAAATCAAAATAAACCACACACACATAAGGTAAAGGCTATAAATAATAAATAACATAGTTGCTTCCAAAATTAGGGACCCTTAAAAGAGAATTTATAAATCAATGTAAGCGCTCCAAAGTTGGTTTTTCTTGCTGTTGTTGTTTGTTGGCCTCACTACATGCGAGATCTTAGTGCCCTGATCAGGGGTAGAACCCATATCGCCTGCAGTAGAAGCACAGACTCATAACCACAGGACTACCAGGGAATGCCCTCCAAAGTTATTTTCGTATTTATGCAGACTCTCTTGGTTTCAAGAGACAAAAACTTGAATTAGCTTAAGCCAAAAAGAGCATCATATTAGATCATATAAACAATAGAGGGAAGGGAAAAGTGAATTTGGATGCATCTCCACATTTGCTTTTAGTGAGCATTAGCTTCATTGTCCCCAGCTCTAGGTGACATCTCCACAACCTCACAACAGAGGAAAAGGGTCTCTTCTTTGCCAGACCCACTTAAAACCCTGCGAAAGAATGCATGGCCCACTCAAGGCTGAAGCCACCCTTAGTAAGGGGAGGAGATACCTGCTGGGAACATAAAACATACAAGATACCTACAACTGTATTAACTTCTAAATTTCTGCCTAGCGTCCTAACACACACCAAACTTTCTCTATATGCACAGCAAGTTCACGAGCTTTAATGGCAATTGTTGAAATTCACACCATAAGAAACATTGCGCCAACCATGTACCAGGAATTCTGCCAGATGATCACGTTTAAGATTCAGGACAACCCTGAGAAGTAATTATCATTATCCCCATTTTACAAATAGCAATGATACCCTTCATTTCATAGCCTTCAAAACATAAAAAAGAACCCTGGGAGAGCATCTGTTCATCGTTCCTACATGTGCCTGCCTCTCCCTCCTCCTCTTTCACCCACTCTATCCCCCTTCCCCTCCTCTCTCCCTCCTTCCCTCCCTTCCTTCAAAACTGAGTCCTTGAAGACTTTGCAACTGTACGTAACTGTGATTCTCTCATTTGCTTAATATTGAAACAAGGCCATTTTTAACAAGTTTCTCAACTCATGCTTTAGAAATACTTTGGGGGGAAAAAGCATGACAGTACATAAAGGGTTTGACCTATATTAGCTCCTCTACAGACTGGTCTTTTCCAAGGTTATAAATGCTTATCAACTCTCTGTGATCTTTTTTATTATCATTTAGTACCACTACAGACCTGGGTTCAATCCCTGGGTCGGGAAGATCTCCTGGAGAAGGAAATGGCAACTCACCAAAGCATTCTTGCCTGGAAAATCCCATGGATGGAGAAGCCTGGTAGGCTACAGTCCATGGGGTCAGAAAGAGTCAGACACAACTGAGTGACTTCATTTCACTTAGTACCATGACAAGTTGTCCTAATTCCCTACTCCTCTTTTTTTAAACAAAGGAAAGTTTCCTTTCATGCACCTCTACTAAAGACTGTATGATTTTCACCCATGCAACAAATTCATTGCATTATTCATGCAACAAAATAATTCAGCACATATCTGTTGAGACACTACCAGTTGCTCTTTGCAAGAGTTGAGGACAGCACTGTGAACAAAACAGACATGGTCCGTGGCATGGCCTGGCATGACTCAACTCCCGGGGGCACCATTCACACAGAATACAACACTCCTGACACAGAGTTTACAGACTGATGGAAGCAGATTATGAATTGTTATCTAATCTACAAATACATTATTACTCTTGCTATAATTATTATTATTTCTGATCTTGACATGAGAAAACATTTTTAATGGACACAGAAAGTATTAACAGCAAATGAGAAGACTGAAAAAATGGGTTACAAAATTTTAACTTTCTGTTCTTTAAAGGTACCGTTTAAAGTTTCTGTTTGAGATGATTTAAAAAAAAAAAGAAATGGATGGTTAAACAACATTATGAACATAATTATTACCACTGAATTTTACCCTAAAAAATGGTTAAAATGGCAAATTGTTATATGTATCTTACCATAATTTTTAAAAATAGCATAATATAACAAAACCCACTGAATTGTACACTTTAAATTGGTGAATTGTATGGAATGTGAATTATATCTCAAGAAGGCTGTTAATAAAAAGAGACTACTAAGAGTAACAAGGCAAACTAAAGAGTAGAGACAATATTTGGAACATGTCTGACCCAAAAAGGATGTGCCTCTAAAATATATATTGAATTCCTACCAATCAAAACGGAAATGAATCATCCCAATAGAAAACTGAACAAGAGACTTCAATAGACATTTCATAAAGGAAGATACCCAAATGGCATATAAACATGTGAAATTAATAATCAGAGAACTGCTAATTAAAACCATATTGAGTGTACTACTATACATTCAACAGGATGGCTACAATTTAAAAGACTAATAATAATACCAAATAAGGGTGAGGATGTGGAGCACCGAGAACTATCAACTAGCATCAGAAGGAGTACAAAATGGTTCAGCGACTTTGGGAAAAAGTTCCACAGTTTCTTATAAAGTTAAACAAACATCTGCTCTATGATCCAAAAATTACAGTTAAGAGAAACAAAAACATACATATCCAGAAGAAACTTATGCAAGAATATTCATAGTAATGTTATTCATAGTAGCCAAAAGCTAGAAACAATTCAAATGTACATCAACAATGAATGTATAAATACTGGACATCCCTGGTGGTTCACTCCCAATTCAGGGATGTGGGTTTGATCCCTGGTCAGGGAACTAAGATCCTGTATGCTACAGAGAGTGACTAAAATAAATAAATAAATGCATAAACAAATTATGGTATATTTCATGTAGTACAATAGTACTCAATGATAAAAAGAAATGAATGATGTACATCAGGTATGAAGCTCAAAAACTAAATGCTAAGTGAAATAAACAAAAAAAAGTATGTTTGCATGATTCGATTTATATGAAGCCTTACAACAGGCAAAAGTAAACTATGATGATCAAAACCAAAACAGTGGTTGCCTATGGACTGGCAGTAATTGACTGGTAGGATCAGAAGGGAAATTACTGGGATGAATGGAACTATATCTTAATTGGGGTGTGGTTTATGTTGTATATTATTCACTTCATCAAACTATACACAAGATTTGTGCATTTTGTGTAAACTATATCTTAATTTTAAAAACGGGAAAAAAATAATAAAAATAAAAATGGAAACAAACTAAATACTCTTTAAAGTAAAATAAATGTAGTATATTCTTCTAATGGCTTCCCAGATGGCTCAGCAGTAAAGAATCTGCCTGCCAGTGCAGGAGACTTGCCTTGGATGCCTGGATCAGGAAGATTCCCTGGAGAAGGAAATGGCAACCCATACCAGTATTCTAGCCTGGGAAATCCCATGGACAGAGGAGCCTGGTGGGCTACAGTTCATGAGGTCACAAAACAGTCAAGTAGGACTTAGCAACTAAAGAACAAAAATTCATATAATGAACCACTAAGCAATAATGAGGGCTTCCCAGATGGTGCTAGCAGTAAAGAACCCATCTGCCAACGCAAGAGACATAAAAAAACTCAGGCTCAATCCCAGGGTTGGGAAGATCCCCTGGAGGAGGGCATGGCAACCCACTCCAGTATTCTTTCCTGGAGAATCCAAAGTACAGAGGAGCCTCGTGGGCTATGACCCATAGAGTCACAAAGAGTCAGACATGACTGAAGGGACTTAGCCCTCAGCATACACGCAATAATGAAAATGAGCAGACATGGATGAATCTTGCATATATGCTGTTGAGCAGAAGAAATGTGACATAGTGGACATGATTACACTTGCATAAAGTAAAACAAAAATAGCAAAATTAATCTATGGTTTTAAAAGTCAGGAGAAAAAAAATAATAAAAGTCAGGAGAATTATTACTTTTGGAGAGGGGAGCAGGGGAGTGATTGGAGTGGAGCCTAAGGAGGATGCTTTGGAGGTGTCGATAGTATTCTATCTCTTCCTTTCTAATCTTGATGGTGGTTAAACAAGATTTGTTCACTGTATTCTCTTGTTCAGCAAGCTATTCATTTATAATTTGTGCCTACATATGTTACATGCCAACAAAGTTTTCAAAATTAGTACTACTTGTAAGGAAGATATATGTTTTGCACTTAATAATTTATGAATAAGTAAATGGATCTTCAGCACTGAAAAAGAAACATTCCAGATTTGAAAGTTAAATGTGATTATGAATTCACTTAAATTGAAATACTATACTTTCTAATATTAGAAATATTAGAATAGTTCATACTTAAATTTCAGTCAATAATCAATTCTCAAAGTATACTCTGCACACTTTTTAGGGGACCATTACCCTTGAAGGAAGTCAAGATTATTTTTGTAATAATAATAATACATTATTTGCTTTTCAAATTTTCATTATTTCAGGAGAATAGA
Organism: Odocoileus virginianus; assembly: GCF_023699985.2. NCBI lineage: Eukaryota > Metazoa > Chordata > Mammalia > Artiodactyla > Cervidae > Odocoileus > Odocoileus virginianus. The sequence goes on from NC_069686.1 coordinate 20,101,514, forward strand.
GTGAAATTTTCCAAATGCTACAGGATATATGATGAGGTCATCATTCTGGCCATGAAATGTGTCCTTTTGTATTCTTATGTTTTTTAGAATGTTCTGAAGTACAATGGTAGGATTAGAATTTAAATATGTATATTTTCAAGATTAACTAAGTTTTTTCCTCAGTACTTCTACCATGTTCTTACTAGCTATATTCAGTTATTTCTGCTATGGTCTCTGCAACCTCATTATCCTGGACAAAATTGTTATTTTGAAATTATGAAGTTATCATACCCATGCAAACAAAAAAAGTCAGTACTATTTTCTGTCTCAGTTTTCAACAATTTTAATCTGAAAGCATTTTTCTAAATTTTTAATTTTATGCAGAACTGTTGCTTTTAAGAAGTTAATTTTTTTCTAAAATATAAGATTTACATTTAAGAATAACTCTGGCTTAAAGAGGGGAGATGAAATCTACAAGTGGCTAGACTTGCTGTTTTCCTTGTATTTCGGCCATATAATCATCAAACAGGATGTTCAATGTGAATGTTAGGCAGTAAACACATTTCATGTAAAACACGCAGAGTATTGAATAACTTTCCTGAATCTCATGATTTATCCTCCAACAACTGCACTGACATGTGCAATGATGTTGCAAAAGCTAGCAATGAATAAAACTGTTTGTAACTTAATATAAATCAAGGAAATAGCACTGAACTATCTAGTTGACATGTATTTGTCTCTCTTAAATACTTGCAGAAAAACAAGTCAGCTTCCCTCTAAAATGGCCTCCAGTTCCAGTTCAATCATCCAGTTGTGTCCGACTCTTTGCAACCCCATGAACCGCAGCACGCCAGGCCTCCCTGTCCATCACCAACTCCCGGAGCCTACCCAAACCCATGTCCATTGAGTCGGTTGCCATCCAACCATCTCATCCTCTGTCGTTCCCTTCTCCTCCCACCCTCAATCTTTCCCAGCATCAGGGTCTTTTCAAATGAGTCAGCTCTTTGCATCACCTATAGACTGTTATATAATATTGAGTATAATTTCCTGAGCTCTACAGAAGGTCCTTGTTGGTTATCTATTTCATACATAGTAGTATATATATATATGTTAATCCCTACCAGGTGGCCAAAGTATTGGAGTTTCACCTTCAACATCAGTCCTTCCAATGAGCACCCAGGACTGATCTCCTTTAGGATGGACTGGTTGGATCTCCTTGCAGGCCAAGGGACTCTCAAGAGTCTTCTCCAACACCACAGTTCAAAAGCATCAATTCTTTGGCACTCAGCTTTCTTTATAGCCCAACTCTCACATCCATACATGACTACTGGAAAAACCATAGCCTCAATTCCCTCTAAAATGCCATCAATAAAGTAGCAAAAAGCATTAATTTTATTACATTTTGATCCATGAGCATACACCTTAAAATTCTCAATGACTTAATGATTTCACATAAAGCATTTTTATTGTATACTGAAATATTTGTAGTCTCCAGGAAAGAGCATATGTGTAATGTCATAAGCTGAACCAGCAACTTTAAAAAAAAAAAATTGTGGCAAACTATACATAACAACAAATGAACTTATTTCCAAAACAGAAAGACACCCCCAGACACAGAAAACAAACTTACAGTTACCAAAGGGGGAAGGGGGGCAAGGGGAAGGATAAATTAGGAGGTTGAGATTAACATATATATATATATATACATATATATATGTATATATATATATATACTACTATCTATGAAATAAATAACCAACAAGGACCTACTGTAGAGCACAGGGAATTATACTCAATATTACATAACAATCTATAGGGAAAAGAATATACATAGCTAATATTATGCTTAATAGCCAACATTTTCTGTAATATAGACAATATTACTCTAAAATCTATATGAAATGGCAAAGGAATTAGAATAGCTAAAATAATTTATAAAAAGAATAAAGTGGGAGGAACCAGCCTACCCAATTTCAAGATGCACTGTATAGCTTCAGTAATCAGGACTACACGGTACTAGAGAATGTATGGACACATAAAACAATGGAACAGATTAGAAAATCCAGAAATTGACCCACACAAATACACTGAATTTTCACAAAGGTGCAAAAATACTACTGGAGATAAAAAAAAAAAATACTGGAGAAAGTACAGCCTTTTAAACAAATGGTGCAGAAGCAAATGGACATTCATAGTGAAGGGGGTTAAAGCCTCTAACTAAACATGATGTGTGTGCACTCGGTCTCTTCAGTCACATCCAACTCTTTGCAACGCAATGGACTGTAGCCTACCAGGCTCCTCTGTTCATGAGATTCTGTATACAAGTTTCCACAATTTTATTTGCAATAAATGAAAACTTGAAGCAACCTAGATGTTCTCCAGTGAACGCACATTTAAACAAATTGGGACATCCATACCATAGCACCAGAAAGGTACAAGCTACTGATATACACAACAACTTAGAAAGATCTCCAGAAAATTATGCTAAATTTAAAAAAGCCATTCTCAAAAGTTTGTAAACCTATACCTGCATTTACATAAAATTCTTGAAATGACAAGATTCTAAAAACGGAAAACAGATTAGTAGTTGCTACGGGTTAAAAACTAGTGAGGACTGGAATGAAGTAGGTATGGCTAAAAAAGAGTAACAAAAAGGACCTTGGAGATCATGGAAGTGCTATATTGACTTCATCTGTCAATCCTGGTTGTGACACTGTACTACAGTTTTGCAAACTGTTACTGTAAGGGGCAACTGGGTAAAAGATACACAGTATCTCCATGTGCTGTTTTTCATGATTACATATGAATCTACAATTATCTCAAAATAAAATTTTAAATTCAGTTTTTTAAAATAGAACAACACAAAAAGTACCTCAGCTGGCACTAGAGGTAAAAAACCCGCCTGCCAATGCAGGAAACAAGAGACTCTGGTTCAATCCTGGGTCCAGAGATCTCCTGGAGAAGGAAATGGTAACCCACTCCAGTATTCTTGCCTGGAGAATCCCAGGTACAGAGGAGCCTGGCCGGCTACAGTCCATGGGGTCGTAAAAGATTCAGACACGACTGTTCTAGGTATCTGACTAGTCTGGGTAATCTATTTAGCTCAAACTGCTTATTCTATCTACTCTCTCTCAAAAGATACCACCGTCAACAAATATTTATTAGGCATTTGTTATGTGACAGGAACTTTATGCACTACCTTTACCTGCTAAGAACTTTACTGATTTAATCCTCATAACAGATAACTCTGAATTCTATTTTTCATATTAAGTGGCAACCTCAGACACTGCTCTCTTTACTTCATCCGCATGCCTCCACAACCTTTTTTTCTCTTCCATTGATAATAAAAAGAAGGGTTCATTCCCCAAACTAAGGGCAAACTTTTCACGTAATTACTGTATCCTTCCCTCTCAGGATCCTGACTCCATCCAATATCCTTGTTCTTGCATCTTGAACCCCTGCCTTTCAACTACTCCTCAGTCAGTTCAGTTAGTTAGTTTAGTCGCTCAGTTGTGTCCGACTCTTCGCGACCCCATGAATCACAGCACGACAGGCCTCCCTGTCCATCACCAACTCCAGGAAACTACTCAAACTCATGTCCATCGAGTCAATGATGCCATCCAGCCATCTCATCCTCTGTTGTCCCCACTCCTCCTGCCCTCAATCCCTCCGAGCATCAGGGTCTTTTCCAATGAGTCAACTCTCCGCGTGAGATGGCCAAAGTACTGGAGTTTCAGCTTCAGCATCAATCCTTCCAATGAACACCCAGGACTGATCTCCTTCAGGATGGACTGGTTGGATCTCCTTGCAGTCCAAGAAACTCTCAAGAGTCTTCTGCAACACCACAGTTCAAAAGCATCAATTTTTTGGCGCTCAGCTTTCTTCACAGGCCAACTCTCACGTCCATACTTGATCACTGGAAAAACCACAGCCTTGACTAGACAGACCTTTGTTGGCAAAGTAATGTCTCTGCTTTTTAATATGCTATCTAGCTTGGTCATAACTTTCCTTCCAAGGAGTAAGCGTCTTTTAATTTCATGGCTGCAGTCACCATCTGCAGTGATTTTGGAGTCCAAAAAAATAAAGTCTGACACTGCTTCCACTGTTTCCCCATCTATTTCCCATGAAGTGATGGGACCAGATGCCATGATCTTAGTTTTCTGAATATTGAGCTTTAAGCCAACTTTTTCACTCACCTCTTTCACTTTCATCAAGAGGCTTTTTAATTACTCTTCACTTTCTGCCATAAGGGTGGTGTCATCTGCATACCTGAGATTATTGATATTTCTCCGGGCAATCTTGATTCAGCTTGTGCTTCTTCCAGCCCAGCATTTCTCATGATGTACTCTGCATATAAGTTAAACAGGCAGGGTGACAATATACAGCCTTGACATACTCCTTTTCCTATTTGGAACCAGTCTGTTGTTCCATGTCCAGTTCTAACTGTTGCTTCCTGACCTGCCTACAGGTTTCTCAAGAGACAGGTCAGGTGGTCTAGTATTCCCATCTCTTTCAGAATTTTCCACAGTTTATGGAATTCCAGTTGAGCTATTTCAAATCCTGAAAGATGATGCTGTGAAAGTGCTGCACTCAATATGCCAGCACATTTGGAAACCTCAGCAGTGGCCACAGGACTGGAAAAGGTCAGTTTTCTTTCCAATCCCTAAGAAAGGCAATCCCAAAGAATGCTCAAACTATTGCACAATTTCACTCATCTCACACGCTAGTAAAGTAATGCTCAAAATTCTTCAAGCCAGGCTTCAGCAATATGTGAACCGTGAACTTCCAGATGTTCAAGCTGGTTTTAGAAAAGGCAGGGGAACCAGAGATCAAATTGCCAACATCCGCTGGATCATCGAAAAAGCAAGAGAGTTCCAGAAAAACATCTATTTCTGCTTTATTGACTATGCCAAAGCCTTTGACTGTGTGGATTACAACTACTCCTACTCTGTCTGAATTTAGATATGTTCACGAAGACTCCCATCAATTTAAAAATAAAAAGCTTCCCGCAACTTTACTAAACATCAACCATTCTCACTCTTCTCGCAGCCACTTTTCTTAAAAACTGTTCCTATTTATTCTTCCTACTTCCTTAACTTTAGTCCCTAATTCCCTACAAATTGGCTTCTGCTCCTACCCCCATGAAAGCCTAATTTCTTTCCAGCAGTTGACACCACTTCCCATTCCTTAATCTAAACCCTCTCTTGTTTGGGCTTCTCTGACATCACCACCCTGTGAGAGCTGAAGTGACACAATTGACCTAAAAAGAGGGAAACAAAGTAGGACAAGAGACTAGCAAAGCAAGAAACGGTGAGTGGAGGTTGCTAATTTCTGAGCGGGAACTTGGGACACAGAACGCAGAAAGGGCCACCGTGGCGCTAAAACAAAGTGAGATTTTCACCATCACCTTCATCCTCTTTCTCCCTTCTTCCTTTAAGGGCCTGACGGTACTCAAGGAAAAATTACAGGGTAATGGCCAGTCGAGAGACGGCGGGAGCCGGCCCCGAGGCTGCGACAAGGGCGGGCACTCCTTGTGGCGCGGCCTCCACCGAGTTGGCGGCGGCGGCGGCGCTCGGGTGTCGGCGGAACCCGTGCGCGAGGCCGCTGTTGCAGCTCGGCGCGGGGCCGCTGGGGGGCGGACGCATGTGCGCGTGCGTGACGGCCCTTCCGGCCCGGGCAGAGGCGAAGCAGCTTCTGGAATTGCGGGAACGTGGCGTGTGGATCCCAGTCGTGTAACCGTGCGGGATACCTTGTATGCGGGTTGAAGCCTGGCCGCGGCCTCCACCCGCCGCTGGCGCTAGGAGAAGAGCGGGAGCCCCCTGGGCTGGGTGTCCTCAGCTTGGCCCTCAGCCAGCGGCGCTGAAAAAGATACGGGGGATAGGGGTTGGTGGGGAGATGCAGGCGAAGTAGGTTTCTCTACAGATCCAGCGCCTTTAAACCCTGCGCACACTTTTTTAAAAATGAAGAAATTAAGGCTTAAGGAACTAGAAAGTCGCCTGCAACAAGTGGATGGATTCGAAAAGCCCAAGCTCCTTCTAGAACAGTATCCAACCAGGCCGCACATTGCAGGTAGGGCGGCTACTGATCACGCCCTTGTTTTGCGGGTTAGGCCTGTCAACTCCTTCTTATAACGAAAATAAGACAGTTATTTGGATACAAGAATGTCTAGAGTAATTTCGCTGTACGATTTCACGTTGCGTGGGAGAGAACTTCCTTAACACTGCAGCTGAAAACATCCCCCACACAGGACACGCTGTCGTTCTACTGTTTGGTTTTCTGCATACCCCTTAATACTGTTAGACATCTTTTTAATGTGTTTATTAATCTCATTTCACAATTAGGAGGGCAAAAATGTGCTGGTTTTGTTCACACAATTCCCAGTATCTAGAGTTCCTTATACTACTTAGGAGCTCAGTAAATATTTGCTAAATTAGGATCAGTTTCCTAGTGCAACGAATTTGCCAGGGCAAGAATTCCTGCGCGCTATACTCTGCCCTAGAAATGAATACTAAAGTTGGTAGTAGAAAGACTTCAGTTCTAACAAATTCAAAATAGGTGCAATATTAAAAATGAGGATGCATTTCAGTTTTAACAAATGATCTGAGAATCAGTAATGTTGCTTAATAAAGATTAGTACTGGAAGTGAACACAGGAAAAACCATTATATTAATAAACATATTACCAAAGTCATTGGAAGAATCTTTGGAAGATTAAGTTGTTGGGAGCACCAGCCGGGAGGAATCCCCTTAACTTCAACATAGTTCTGTTTCTAAGCTGCTAAAGAAAGTCAGGGGAAAAGGGGTGTACCCGCACTTCACTCCAACATATTTATCATAATTCCAATCAAAAGTTGCACAAAATTGTATCTGGGGTAAGACCAGTTTTCCCAGTGTAGATGATGATTTCTTTAATGTCTTCTGGCTGTAGTGAAATAGTTTTTTTTCCCCCAAATAAGAATCAGTTGCTTGAAACCCACTGTGTAAACATACACATAGTTGTGCTAGTTCTTTGAGATACTATCTCTAGAGATTAACACGCGCAGCAGTAATCAGCAGCACAGTCAGTCTGAGACATCCCGGTCATTGTGTGTTTTGATAAAACCTCTGGATCCTGGGGCATCAGTGATGGCCAGCAACCTTTGGTAGGTTCAGAGATAGGCAGGGAGGTGTCAGTGGATATTATTCATGCTTAACCTCCATATATTCCCCACCTTCGTGTATTTAAAAGATCCCTTTCCCATCTCAGCAGCCTCTGTTCTGCTCCTCAATAGTTCTCTTATCAGATTTCATTAGTAGATATTGTTTCTGTAGATCATAAGTATATGTGTGTGAATATTTGTGTATAAAGGCTATATTGTGGATGTAGGTCTTTTCCTTTCCTATTCTAGCTTAATAACACAGAATATTATGATGACTTGAACTTTCTTCTCCAGTTGAGGATTTGTGTAAAGAAAATTTAATTATATGTTATTATTTTTAAACCTGGAACACGAATTTGGGGGAGAACTTAATGCAAGAGGAGAAATTGTTGTATAAAGGGTCATTTGCACAAATTGGATTTTTGGTCATCCACTTGCCTACTTACTCCTTACTATATTTTTTTATCTTTCAGCATGTATGCTCTATACAATCCATAATACATATGATGATATTGAAAATAAAGTGGTTGCAGATCTAGGATGTGGCTGTGGAGTGCTTAGCATTGGAACTGCAATGCTAGGAGCAGGGTATGTGATCCACTGTATTTCTATTTTAGTATGGGGTAGTTTTAATAAGAGTAAATAAAATCAACTGAATTATATTTATGAGACTCTACAGTACATGATGAGAGGAAGAAGAATCCAATACTGAGTACATTTTGAATGGGCAGAACATCAAAACAAACTTTAAAAAAACAAAAAATGGTAACAGCAGCAATTAGAAGCCTATATTTTAGATGAACCTGAGTTTCCAACCCCTGACAGTTTAGGAAATCATGCTGTTGAAAGGCATCACTCACTGTCACTTGGCCAGTTGGGTTAAAATGGTACATGGTTTTGGTTTTGTTGTTTTGATTTAGGTTCTATAAGTATTTACTTTGTGTTTTATATTTATAGGTTGTGTGTTGGATTTGACATAGATGAAGATGCATTGGAAATATTTAATAGGAATGTAGAAGAGTTTGAGTTAACAAATGTAGATATGGTTCAATGTGATGTATGCTCATTATCTAACAGAATGCCCAAATCATTTGATACAGTAATTATGAATCCTCCTTTTGGGACCAAAAATAATAAAGGTTAGTAATAAGAATCAGCTGTGCTGGTATCTTTGTAAAAAAGCAAGTTTTAAAAACCATTTTTTCCTTGGATTGTTTGGTTAAGTGACTTTATCACTGTTCATTAAATAAACCAGTCTCTTACCTGTGTAATTATTACAATTTCAATCTCTGTTTAATGCATGACTAAAGAACTGAATTTTTCAATCTTTGTTTTCATAAATTTGTGCTAAGTGAACAAATTTATTCACTTATTATTTATTCTTCATCTGATTCCTAGAATGATTTACCTGTTTTGAAGATTTCTTATAAAGTGTTTTATATTTTTAAAACCTCTTTTTAATGCCTCAACATTCAAAGATTTCAGTAACAATGACTTACTGTGGCTATTTATTTTATCTGTTTTGTGGGCAAGGAGGGTAGGGAGTGAGTAACAAGAGGAAAAGACATGCATAGTTTAAAAAGCCCTCCCTCCACCTGCCCCCACCATTCTCATTACTACTTTACCTGTTCTCTTCTGCCCTCATTGAAAGTTGTTAATTTGGAATATATTAAAATTTTTACTTTAGCCTCATTTAAATGAGACAGTATAATTCTGATTTTATTCCATCAACCTTAAAAGATATTTAGACATCTTAGATATTTGTACCCTGTCTTGTTACAGAAAGAATTTGAAACAGCTATTTTGGAGTTTGAAAAAAAATGTTTCCAAATCCCCAGTATTCCTTTAATCTTCTATTTTGATAACAGTTTTTTCTACTTTTAACAGGGACAGATATGGCATTTCTGAAGACTGCTTTGGAAATGGCGAGAACAGCAGTATATTCTCTACACAAATCCTCAACTAGAGAAGTAAGTTCAAATCATCATAATATTCTGTGTTATTTATTTTTAAATTCATGACAGTGTTTGAAGGATTTACTATCAGTACTAAATACCAAGGTATCTAATTCTCCTGAAATTTTTAAACATCTGGCACTTAGAAACTAAATTTTCTCCTTAACTAACTAGCATTTATGAGTAGCTTTATTTGTCAAAGATTTGTCCAGGCAGGAATTGTTAACAGGAAAGAGATTATATAATTCAGGAATAGAGAAGCATGGTGTAACTGTGGTTACAGTATGTCCTGGTTTGCTTGGCTAAGTCCTGGTTGATGCCTGTAATCCCAGTGTCTCTGTATGGCCTAGTGTACTTGAGAGAGGCAAGGACAGCCTGGTTTTTAAGAACACTGAGCCTGGGAAGCTAAACTAATCTGAGTTCAGAACCTGTTTCTTCCATCATTTTTTATTGTCAGCACATGATACTTGAAGGTGCATAAGACATATTCTAGAAAATTGGGGGTGGGGTGGCACATTTTTTTAGTGTCAGTTTAACATAGTGATCAAGAACAGACTGTAGAGCCAGACTACCTAGGTTCAAATCTTCACAGCTGTCTTCTCTTGGTCAAGGTTCATTTTGATTTCATTCGAATTCACTTTCATCACTTACCCTGTACTCACCTATACTCTTATAGCATAAGGAACTAAGAGTACTTTATACTTTGTAGGGTTGATATGAGGATTAAATTAGTTAATGTTTACAAAGCACTTATAATAGTGTATAGCAATTGCTATGTTAGCAGTTATTTTTAAGTGATATATATATTAAGAGAATTTAAGGTTTTGTAGGAAAAATATTTATATAAATACAGTGTACTGGAATTCGGTTGGAAACATTATGACTATATGGTAATCTAATAACCTTTAAAATATATAAAATTACATAGCTAAAAATATATATAGGCATACTTGCCCTTTATTGTGTGGGGCTTCCCCTGATGGCTCAGATGGTAAAGAATCCACCTGCAATGCAGGAGACCTGGGTTCGATCCCTGGGTTGGGAAGATACCCTGGATGAGGGCATGGCAACCCACTCCAGTATTCTTGCCTAGAGAATCTCCATGGACAGAGGAGCCTGGTGGGCTACAGTCCATGGGGTCGCAAAGAGTCAGACACGACTGAGCCACTAAGCATAGCACAGGATTGCACTGTGCAGATAATGCATTTTTGCAAGTTTAAGGTTTGTGACAACCTTGCATCAAGCAAGTCTGTCAGCATCATTTTCCTAACAGCATTTACTCACTTTGTCTCTCTGTCTCATTTTGCTAATTCTTGCAATATTTCAAACTTTTTATTGTATTTGTTATGGGTGTTGGTGCTCTTTGATATTACTGTTACAGTTGTTTTTGGCATTGTTTAGCAATAAAGTAATTTTTAATTAAAATATATACTTTTGGGGGACTTCCCTGGTGGTCCAATGGTTAAGAATCTGTGCTTCCACTTCAGGGGGCATGGTTTGATCCATGGTCGGGTAACTAAGGTCCCACATGCTGTGAGTTCCAGCCCCCAAAAAAGTACTTTTTAAAGACATAATGCTATTGCACACTTAAAAGACTACAGTATAGTGGAAACAGAACTTTTATATGCACAGAAAACAAAAATTATTCAGGTTACTCTTTTGATATTCACTTTATTATTTTGGTCTGTTACCAAGCCTGTAATCTCTCTGAGGTATGCCTGAATACTGCTGAACAATTAGTAGTGATACATGTACGTAAGCAGCAGAACACAATATAACTTTACTGGTAAATAAATCCCCATTCAGTTAAGTGAGACCAAACACCAGTAATTACTGATATCTAAAAAGCCTGTGTTGAGGAGGTCCCCAAGACCATCCTCAGGTTTGATGATTCACAGGGAAGTCTAACAGGACTGAGCATATAGTCATACTCATGACTGTGATTTATTACAGCTAAAAGTTACAGAGTAAAATCAGCAAAAAGGAAAGGTGTATAGGTCACAGTCCAGGAGAAACTAGGTATAAGCTTCCAGAGTTCTCTCGCAGTGGAGTCATATGGGATGCACTTATTTTTTCCAGCGAAGAATTTTTGTGACAAGGCATGTGAAATGTTAACCAAGGAAGGTCACTGGAGACCTGATACCAAGGGTTTTTACTGGGGACTGATCACATATGCACCCCCTTGCCTGGCACATACCCAAATTCCAGACTTCCAGCAGCAAAACAGGTATTCAGCATAAACAGTTTTAGTACAGTAACCCACTGTTATTAAGGAATGGGGAGTGAAAACTCTCTCAAAAATCTAACTTTCCATACTCCAAAGGCCAGACTAATATGTAGACCTTTCCAAGGATAAGCAGTCAGGACTGCTGTGAATTCTTCTGCACAGCCTGGCATAGGTCTTATATTACTCATACATAGTTCATGCAAATCAACTAAAATATGCCAATAAAGAGTGCAATTAAGCAGCAAAGTCTAATAAATTGAATAAATTCCTATAGTCACATTATCAGGGAATGCCTGTCTTCATTGTCTGGTATTGCCATGTTCCACCACCAGGAGGCAGCAGTATCAGCATTGTCTTGGCTGGCCTAATAGAACTTGAAGCAAATATCTCTTGGAGTTGGTGATGGACAGGGAAGCCTGGCGTGCTGCAGTCCATCAGGTCGCAAAGAGTTGGACATGACTGAGTGACTGAACTGAACTGAAGCAAATATTTACTTAAATACAGTTTTCTATTTTAGCAATGTCGAAGTATTTCCATTAGCAGAGTAACTAGTTTGAGAAATTAATCTGGTGTGTGTTGTGCATATTGTGAAGATGTGATGAACTTCTAACATTAAACAGTCCTTAGATTATGCTGTAGATACATCTGCTATAAGCCTTGTGATAATTTTGCTTAAGCATTCTATTGTAACTAGTAACATTATCATTGAAGCTTATTTCAGACAGACCCCTTAACTATAGACCCTTGTCTCTTTTTTTTTTTTTGTATGTGTTAAAATAATTTAATTCTCCCTGTACATTTCTGCCCACATGTCCACATATAGACCCTTGTCTCTTTTAAAAGTACTTGGCCCTCTATTCATAATATAGGTGCATTTGATACAAATTTTTGATAGACAATTTGATATAAAGCATGTCCTGGCAGACATACAATTTACTGAAAACTTCTCCTGGCACCCAAGTTAGTTGTTCTTTGCAGGCTCAGACAGAACCTTATATATCATCACAGTGACTCCAATATGCTGCTGCTGCTGCTGCTGCTAAGTTGCTTCAGTCGTGTCTGATTCTGTGCAACCCCATAGACGGCAGCCCACTAGGCTCCTCTGTCCCTGGGATTCTCCAATAAGCTAGACGACTCTAAAAGTTGTTGCCTTATCTTCTTTCATTAGGCATTATGAGAACTTAAGTTCTTGGTTCATAGTTAAATATGTGAACCTCAAATTTAGGGAAATTTAAATAGCTAAAACCAGCATTTAGTACTTGTTTTTTGTGCCACTACAGTTCAAAGCACTTTTCACCAGTTTATAACAATTTGATGAGATACCATTACTATCTTCATTTAACAGATGAGGGAACTGAGGCACAGAAAGCACAATTTGCTCAGGGTTACAAAGCTAATAGAGCTTCAGTTCAAATGCAGGGTGTCTGATTCCAGAAACTATGTCCTTAACCTCTATACCATACTGCCACTGAATTGCCCTTCGACACAGATCTCTGCTGGTTTCTGGGAGAGCTGTGTATTTATCTTTAATATTTTTATGCACATCAAAGTCCATCAAATGACTTCTGAAATAACAGCTTTACTTAAATTATATAGTTTAGTTCAGATTATTAATGGCTTGGCTTCTTACTAAAATATTATCCATCCAGTTGAAAAAATTTTAAAGGGGTCTAAATTCTAATGAAATTTTAAAAGCTTGAAAACTTACAATCAAGTATTAGTAAAGAGCAATTTTTTGAAAACTGTTTGAAGACCAACTCACATTAACATGTTTATGTCCAGCATATTCAAAAGAAAGCTGCAGAGTGGAAGGTCAAGATAGATATTATTGCAGGTAAGACAATTTTTAAGTTTCTCACAAAACAAATTTCAACCATAATTATCTATGTTTGGTAATGGGTTGGAAATGGAGTAAAGGCAGGGTATCAGTGTTTGCTCAAGATTATCCCAATTTATGCATTTTACTGAGAACTTATAAGTGATCTAAGAGCTTGGGCTTAAGAGTTTGTCAGGTCTTCATTTGAAATCCATTCCTGAAACATACTACCAGACTATGCTTGGATTACTTTTCATTTCTAATTGTTCCTGAAGTCAAATAACACGAAGCTTTTTCTTTTAGTGGGGGACAGAATATAATCATCCACACTATGTAAATCATGTTTGATACATTTTTATTAGTAAATTGCATAATACTCACAGACATCAAAGTGGGAAAATAACTAGAAGCTGACTATAACCCAAGTAATTCTGAAAAGTCTGAAATAAGAGTATACAATAAGGGGGAATTTGGGGGGTTTTTTTTTGGACTGGATTTAACAACATAACTAGAAATGTCACCTTCATAATAATTAGTAATGTGTACAAGTCTGTATTCCTATTCAGTACTGTCATTCCTTACTTAGTTTAAGATATAATATGCAACGTGGAGACCTCAGAACAGTTCCGACAGTAGTATACCAAGTCAGAGACTTGCTACCTCAAGTGTGGTTGTCAAGTATGGACAATCTGCATTGACATCCTTTGGGAGCTTGTCAGACTTGCAGAATTCAGGCTCCACCCAGACATACTGAATTACAATCTGCATTTGAACAGGATTTGACTTGAAGGTGATTTGTTTGCACATTAAATTTAAGAGCTGTGATTTAGAGAGAATGCTTAGTAGGAAGATAATTAGCTACTTACTACAGTTACTAAAATCCAAACCAGAAATTTTTAAGATCATCATGGTTATTATGAAACTGGTAGCTATCGATTATTTAGGAAATTACAAATAGGAAGGTACTACCATATTTAAGTCAAGGGTGGTAAATGTTTGGAAGTACAATTTTCATCCTTAGGTGGCTTTTGTTTCATAGAGCTGCGATACGACCTGCCAGCATCATACAAGTTTCATAAAAAAAAATCAGTAAGTCTCTTGATTCTGGTTTCTCCACATTCAGTACTGAAAAACTTCACAATAAGTAATTATTTCTAATGTTATCAAGTTGCTTGAGTAAATACAGAAAGCCAGCCTAGATGATAAATATTTAACTACAGAATGGGCCTATGATCACAACAGCCAATATGCTGGTTTAACATGAATTCTTTCTCCAATACTTTGGGCACAAAAATAAAAAAAAAATAAACTAAGTTTATTTTTATGCAGTATACATTTTATTACTTTGTACTAATGCATTCATATTACAAAGGCAACTTAATGGAAGAATGTTTCTTTAGATATTTGAATTATCCGAAAGAACACAAACAGAACTGCACATTAAAAAACTCATTTCGATAACAGAAGATAAGTTCAACAACAACAACAAAAAAATCTTCCTTTCTTACAGGTAGACATCGAAGTGGATTTAATTCGGTTTTCTTTATAACAGCCTCCAAAGACAAAAGCAGCTTAAAATCTAATTAAAATGAATAAAAAATTTGTTTATTAAACTACTGGTCTTCGGCACCATTTTCTGTTTTCTGTTGTTTTGATGGAGGTTCTTCTTCGTTGCTTTCTTCTCGTGCTCTTTTTACTGCTCCTATACAATAAGAACTTTCATTAAGGGCAATGAAAGTATTACTCTTGAGCATAATTATCAAAAACAATTTTGTTTAAAAAGATTAGCAATAACTTCCCTAATGAGGAAAGGCTTTTCCTTTAGTACAGACCTGCTCTCTAAATTTAGCTTCCAAATATTTTTGTTTGCCACATGTAATACCACCATAACCAGGGTCAATCACAATCTGAGAATATCACTTACACAAAACCACACTGCTGTTCTCGCCCAAATAATTTTTCATCAAAGTACCAAAGGACTCAGAAAAACTTACCAGATGCACCATTTGCATCACGTTCATCATCACTATCAAATTTAGTTTTCTTGCCCTGAAACTGTACTCTTCCTTTAGCAGACCCAGCCTGGGCAGCTTTATTTCCCTTTCCTTTTCCTTTAAATCTGCGACCTGGAGAGACATAATTAAGAAATCATCAATCTTTTAAATCTCTTGTCGATGTCTTTTAACACCAATTATAAATTTTTAACCAAGTAAATGAGTTAAATTGTAAAAGAAAATCAGAACTAATGACCTTTTGACTTCCATTTGTTTAGAGATTCTTGTTGATCTTCTATTATTTTTTTCAGTGCTGCTTTTTCCACATCTCCTTCTAATACTTCCCAGGTGACTTCTTTGTTCCTTAGCTGTAGGTTACCATTATTGGCCTCTTTTGCTTTATCCAGTGCTTCCTTAGCTTTTTCTTTAAATAGAATTATTCCCTACACCAAAGACAGAAAAACAAAAGCCAGGGAATTCTACTGAACGTCAGACATCAGGAAGGAAGTTATTAAAAAGCTTGCAGTCACTAATTTCCAATAATTATTCACAGCACAATCTCAAAAATATCAACCAGACATCACGTCTAGTTATAACAGTAATAAAACAATTGCCTTCTTCTTTAATGTCATCTCAGGGTAAGTTTCTATGGGTTTTTCATTGATTGGTAAAAAGCACATGAATATTCCCAAACCTCCTTGGCTCCTCTGACAAAGTGTATCCATTTTATTTCACCATGATTTGAGAAAAGGGTGTGCAAATCTTCTCTACACGTCTGATCATCTAAGTCTCCTGAAAATTTCAGCAAGCAGCCAATCTTTTCTTCTAGAGATTTCTGTAAAAACATACAAGGCAATACAAAGTTTCTTAAAGCAATCACAAACCAGAAATGGCATGTACCACTCTCTACATATATAAGGAATAACTAGAAGCTAAAATGTTTTGAATTAGTTTAAGTAGTTGGTGTGTTTTCCTTTATCATCCTTTGTTCTACATGGCTTTTGATTTTAACTTTAACTTCTCCAGCAAGTAATCATTAGTTATATAAACCTTATTGCTCTGGATAAGTAGTAATTTTAGGCAATATTTGGCTAGTACTTCAGTGCATTGACAACTGCAGACTTGCTTACATATTTTCTTTAAAAAGTCCCCAGAGCTTTTTGTTCTAACTTTGAATTAAAGATTTCGTAAGAGACTAGTAATATATACTTACCATTTCAGCACTTTCTGCTAGCTTTTGTTTTTCTTCTTGCTCTCTACAAATAAAAATATCATTAGAACATTTCCATCTACTTTATGCATAAGAAAATTAAACCCTGATAAAGTTAACCTTAATCATGATTACTAAACTACTAAATAATACAGCGATCTATTCTCTAACCACACCAAAAGCTCAGATTTTACCATCAAGCCTAATTTTAAGTTTCACATACAAAACAAAAGCCAGTCCTTGCGTTTTCTGACTCTCTGATGCTAGAGTGCAACAGACTGTGGCCCTAGGATTATCAAGGCAGCTTAGGACCTCAATATTTCATAAGCAGAAGAAAGCTCTATTGCTCCTCATATTTCAGAGCTCATCATCAGCTTCACCTCCCAGAACCAATAACTTTACCTTTGTCAAAGCTTTAAGGAACTAAAATGTGATTAGCTCAACATACTTACTGTTTAGCTCGTAATTTAGCTTCCATTTTATTTTGCTTTCTTTCTTCATTTTTTTTGGTGAAGTAATCTTCCCTAAGGACACAAAATGTAAAGGCTAAGTTCATGACAACTTTTGAAGACTGAAAGTTAAATTGAATGATTTAAGATATCACATAAGAATAAATGTTACATTTTCTATCAACATAATTACCTATAAATTCAAAATACACTAAGGAAGTTACTCTTATTTTTAAAATAACAGCTTTACTAAGAAGTAATTCACAGGCCATAAAATTCACTCTTTTAAAGTACATGATTCAATGACTTTCAGTATAACACTGATAGCATGATTTATCACTATGCATCTCTAGGTCCGT
Organism: Odocoileus virginianus; assembly: GCF_023699985.2. Taxonomy (NCBI): domain Eukaryota; kingdom Metazoa; phylum Chordata; class Mammalia; order Artiodactyla; family Cervidae; genus Odocoileus; species Odocoileus virginianus. The sequence continues at coordinate 20,118,641 of NC_069686.1, forward strand.
CAGGTTTATTTTAAGTACGTAGTATTTAGAAGACTGTACAATGCAGAAGTAGGAGATTATGGACCTGCAATTCACTTTAACATGAAAATGTCCAGTCTGTGCTAGTTTCTAGACACAAAGGGAGATACACAAGAATGTGATTCACATCTCTATTTATTAGTCCTCTGTACTATATGAAAAGACAGGCATATAGACTATGAGAAATACAAACAGATAATGATTGTACAGTGATCTATTCTCTAACCACACCAAAAGCTCAGATTTTACCATCAAGCCTAATTATAAGTTTCACATACAAAACAAGTACTGAAACTTAACCTTCTTTATTCATTGCTAGCAGTGAAAAGGTCCTAATAAACCCTTCCTTACAGTCAAAGGACTAATAGTACCACTAAAAGAGCTTTACGTATTTCTCAAAGAATGCCTAAGGATACTAAAAATACTGGTCTTACTTAACCCCAGCGTTTTAATTCTAGATAACTAAGTGCCCACCCCTCAAAAAAGTCAGCAAACAGACTTACTTGAAAAGTATTAGCAGGTCTGTGTCTTTGTACTTCTGGCCAGGGGTCTCGACAAACTTTTTAGCTGATTCAATACTATCAAATACAGCAAATATTGAACCCTTTGAAAAAGGTAAGAAAAAAAATTTTTTTAAGTTACATCCCAGGTAATTTTCAACCAGAAAAAGTAACAACATACAAGCATACCTTAAATGCTTTGTGCAACGTTCTTCTCATCTGAATATTTAGTACTTGACCTTTATCTTCCAACCATTCTTTTATGTCATCAAGAGCTGCATCAGTTGGGAAGCCTTTCTATGAAAAGAAGAAACACACAAATGGCATCTCAAATAAACAATGTCTCAGAGATTCTGATTTACTGTGTCTTGAAATGAAGCCAGGATATACATATTATCTTTCTGTCTCTTAAATGTTTAATAGCTCTAGTTAAAAGCTGTTGTTGACCAGTGCAATAGAAGTGACCCGTTTATCTGGGATCCACTTCAAAATAATCCAGGTAGGGCAAAGATAAAGCAATATTAATCATGCTAATAAATGTTGAAGAGGATAATGGTACATTATATATTCAATCTACTTTTGTATGTCTGAATTTTTGCAGTATAAAAAATCTACTTAAAAATTAATGTTGAAGAAAATAGCTATCAAGTTTTAACTGTTGATAAATAACAGCTGATATGCACTTGGTGCTTACAGTATGTCAAAGATTTTGTCCCATGTTATATGGTTTGTTTTTTTTTTTCATTTAATTCTAACAACAGTTCTATAAGGTAAAAAATATTATCCCCACTTACAATATAAACAGATCTGTTTTTTACATCATTTTTATACTCATCAGTCACTTCAGGGAGGGGTTTGCTGGGAGATCTTCTAATTTTAGTTTTATCTTCACTTATTTCCATGAGTTCTGCCTTTGATTTGCTCAGGGCCTCTACTATTACATTAAAGTCTGTCGTTAAACGGTTTAACCTGAAAAAATACATATAAAAAGCATTGTCAGATTTAGAAAAAGCCCTTGCTGTTAACAGAAAATCTAATAACTTAAAAAAGTTTTTACCTATTAAACTTTATCATTATCTCCAAAGGAACCCAGCCTTCATCCAGTTTGATCTGTTCCTTTAAAAATTTGTCCCGTGGCAAATTGAAGTCTCCAAAATAATACTGCAAGATAAGTACAATATACTGCAGAGCACTGTAGAATATCAACTCTAATCGTGGAGTTTTTAAAAACTACCATTACATCACCAAGGTCTAGGCTTTAAAAGTAGCAATATGTGTCAAAAGTTAACTGGCAATAAACATTTTCCCTTAAATAAACTTTAATAAAATACTTATAATGCAACTTAATAAAAATATAAAACTAAAAATGACTATTGAAACAATGTAATTAGCAGACATGATAATAGAAAGCCTTAAAACAAATTTAAGGATTTAATAGATGAAAAGCCTCATTTCAGTGTGAGAAGAAGAGACTATTATAAAAACTGGAATAAACTTGTTAATCACTCTAATTTTAATTTTTTTTTAAATTAGAAAAATCTACTGTTCTCTACATCATGTGAAACAGCTTTTAAAAAAATTACTTTAGCTTTTTATTTTGTTTCAGGTGCTGGACAAGGCAACTATATTCCAGCACATCTTTTTAACCTAATGAAGCCTTCTTAACCTTCTTCGCCAACCAAAAGAAAAATAACTTATAACAGGGAATTTGAATTGTCAAATTATCTTACAAAAAATAATCAAACTTACTTTCAAAACACTTTTGTACTTGTGAAAAGGAAAAATTCACACTGAAATACAAAATCTGTAGGCTTGTATAATAAATTAAGAGCATTCTTATACAAATTAAGAGCATTTGAAACAAATGGTTCAAATATTTTACACATAATTCAATTTTCAAAAAATACATTGGAACCATGTGACTAGTGCGGCCAACAGACTCTAAACAGAAGAGGTAACCAGGTGCATCTTCTGAACAGTGCAATTAAGAGCCTCCATCACAGGCTTCCCTGGTGGCTCAGTGTAAAGAATCCACCTGTCAATGCAGGAGACACAGGCTCGATCCCTAATCCGGGAATATCCCACATGCTGCAGGGCAACTAAGCCCATGAGTCCCAACTATTGAGCTTGTGCTCTAGAGCCTGGGAGCTGCAACTGTTGAGTCCATGTGCCACAACTACTGAAACCCAAGCACCCTAGAGCTGCGTTCTGCAACAAGAGAAACCACACCACAACCAGAGAGTAGCTCCTGCTCTCCACAGCTAAGAAAAGCCTGTGCAGGAATGAAGCCCAGCACAGCCAAAAGTAAATATAAATAAAATATTTTTTAAAAAGAAAAAAAAATAGAAAAATCTAAAAGTTTATTAAATTTCCTGTGTTATTTTAAATTTCCTATGTTACAACTTTACTAATTTCTTTACAATTGTGAAGAAAAATTACAAATTATTCTGTGTTCAATATTTAGAGGATATAAAAAGTTTATCAAAACTTATAATTGAAAGCAATGAAAAACATTTTCACCTAACAAGTTTGCCAAAAATTCTAAAAACAAGAATACCTAGTATTGGCTTGAACACAGAGAAATGGTCATGCAGGTGGAGATAAACACCAGTAAATATCAAATATCAAAAGTTCTTAAGAAAAATCATGCATACCCTTGAGGCAGAAATCAGTAAACATGTTTAGTAGTATTTATGTTATAAAGATATTCATCACAGAACTATTACAGTTAAAAAATTGGAAATGTCCTACATATCAAATAGTAAATGGTATAAATTATTTGTGATACGAAACTACTACCCCAAAATGCATCTTATTTTTGGTGGGAGGGAAAGGGAAAAAAATTATGTTATCATGAGTACTGACCAATGTGTGAAAGGGTATTCATCAGTCTTTTAACCTTGACTACCTCAAGAGCATGAGATTTGAGAAGGGGTAGGTTGTGGAAGGGACATTATTGACTTTTTCCACATATATTTTTGTAGTATTCCAAATACTGATCATAGAATAATTTATAATTTTTCTTCACAATTATAAAGAAATTAGTAAAAAAAAAAAAAAGTTGTAACAGGAAATTTAAAATAACAGAGAAGTGCAACTTTTTACAATACCTAAATTTAAAAAAAAGTTTGAGAACAGACACTTAAAAGTTATGATGACTGAGAAGACCTAATTGAGTACAAAAACTATCAGGACCTTCAAGAATAAAGTTCTATTTAACAGGAAAGGTATTTTACAAAGAATTTTTAAATTATCCTTCTATGTGCTATGCATTATTCCAAAATGTTTGACATTTTATGAACTACTGTAAACCTCACAACCATCTTATGAGGTACTAATTCTATCCTCATTTTATAGACCAGGAAACAAAAGCAGTAAAGAAGTAAAGTTATACTGGTCTACAGTGTTACCTTTTGAATGTCTTTGTCCTTGGGTTTTAGAAACTGGCTCCACCAATATAAAACTGTACACTACTGTACATCTATCTTAACTCCAAGAATCAAAAACAAACCAAAATGTTCGACAGGTCAATATATCAAAATTAAATGCTCTATCTTTGTTTTAAGGTCCTAAATCTCCTCTCAAAGAGTCTGTTTTCACACTGTAATACCAGAAGAATCATACCTCAATTTGATGACAGATTTTGGCCTCCAGAGCAGCCATTTTTTCATTATCACCATTTTCAGCCATTCTGGCTATCTGCAAAATTTTCCAAATTGGCATAAAAGTTATTTACCTTTTACATAGAACTCAAGACATTTAAAAGAATGTTTTAATTATCAATATCCCACTATTTTCCTAAATAAAAAACAATTTCACAGGTTCAATTTCTCTACTCAATTTTCTAATTTCAACAAAAGAAAAATTTTGAACTAAGTGATGAAAAACTATCAACGATCCTCACTTCTTTCAGTAAATCATTGTTCCATCCTCTATAACAAAGGGAGTGGGTCATCTTCATTTAGCTGATCCAGAAAGCTCTGAGGGAAAAAACTCCATGCATTTAAGCATATCAGTTGTTAATACCATGGATTTCAGTCTTGTTTGGTGTGAACTGAATTTCTTAAAATCAGCCACAGTTGATTTACCAAAAACAAGATTATGTTATCAAAACTTTTGGGTGAAACAAAATTTTAAAAATATTACACAGCGTTAAATAAATAAATGCTAATATTAAGGAATATATGAAAATGATCATTTGAGAACCTGAGAACACTAAAACATTAAACTGGAGTATGCCTACTATTTGGGCTTCTCAGGTGGCGCTAATGGTAAAGAACCCGCCTACCAATGCAGAAGACATAGAGAAGGGTTCCATCCCTGGGCCGGGAAGAAGCCCTGGAGGGCATGGCAACCCACTCTAGTATTCTTGCCTAGAGAATCCCATGGACAGAGCAGCTTTCTGGGCTACTGTCCATAGGGTCGCAGAGTCGGACATGACTGAAGCTGACTGAGCATGCACATACACATGCCTACTAACATTGGTTAACCTTACAGCCACATTCCTGTTTCACATCCCTCACAATAACATTGCAAGAAAATCATAAGTCTGTGAAGTTGGTTTGCTAGGACTAATAGTTTCCTGACTTCAAATTACTTGCTTCTAGTGCTCCATTAAGCCATCAAAACACACTGTATATTTATAAGAATTCATCGAGGCTATCTGCCATTAGTTAACTCTAGTGATACACTTCTTGGAGGCAACCCTTTATAACTTGTAATTACTATGCAATAACATGGATGCACACTGGAAGCTCTCCTATGGTGTAACACCTTACTAACAAAATTTGGTCAATCTTACGCAATGGGTTTTTCACCACGATTTCTAAGTTATTACCGTGATCTGTTGTTAGTCGCTTAGTCGTGTCAGACTCTTTTGCGATCCCATGGACTGCAGCCTACCAGGCTCCTCTGTCCACGGAAATTCCCAGGCAAGAATACTGGAGTGGGTTTCTATTTCCTTGTCCAAGGGATCTTCCAGACTCAGGGATCGAGCCAGCGTCTCCTGCACTGGCAGGCAAGTTCTTTACCACTGAGACACAGGGAAGCCCTACTGTACTCCAGAGCCTTCTATAAAGAAAAGGGTGAAATAAAATAACTATTTAGTCCCTGTAACACTTCTTTGGCCTACTCAAAATTGGAACTTCGTTTCATGAGATACACTCTTAGAATGTACAATTGAAATAGTATCCACGTTTTTCAATTTCGCTCAGAAGCCCTGATGTGAGTGAATAATGACCGCTAAAACCCAAGAGAGTGACGCCAGGAGAAAACCTGCGGCCCCGATTCCCTGACCCCAGTCTGTCTCGTATGATCCAAGAAACCCTTCTGCGTTTAAGCCACGTCAACCTCCCCAGAATCTTATACAGCCCAACCGAAACATTCGCTTTCGGCGACACTGCAAAACGGTGAAGCTACGAAACCTTAAACACGCAGTGAGGATGCAGGTAGTCTGAGTCCAAATAATCCGCCACAGTCCGTCCCAAAGCAACCAATTGGTCGCCTGGGCCCCAGCCACGTGCGAGGAAATCCTCGCTCCCCCGAGGAACGCAGGATCGGCTCCCCACCTCGCAGCGGCCTGCGCCCCTTAGCCCCCAGCGCAGCTTCCCACATACGGCTGCGGCCCACGCAGCGCTCTCCCAGAATGCGAGGAAGGCGAGGAGCGGACGCACCCAGCGTGAGGCAGCAATGAAAGGGACGCGCCGTCGCGCACCACGCAAAACAGACCCTTTTGTACTTTCTTCTCTTTAGCCGCCTAGAGTTGCTCACCTTGCAGTTCCTTGCCCCACAGAGACGCGCCACACGGTCACAGGCAGCGTCTGCACTCCTCTTAGTCGCCAGCTTGCCCACCGCGCGTAAAGAAGATGGGGGCCGTCCCGGCAGCCCTCGCGGTCAAAATGGGCGGGGCTTCCGGCGCACCCGAGCCGGCTCCGCCCTGTGAGCATGCGCCTCGGCTGCCAACTCTCAAGGTCTGAGATGTCCTGCGCCTTATTTCAATGAGGTTGGGTTACAATGTTCAGCAGCACTTTGGAAGTGTTAGGATAAATATTTATTTTTAAATATTTCTGGAGAGCATTTGTATTTCCAGCCCTTCCTTGGGCTCTCCATCCACATGAAGTGGTTGACTTTTTTCTGAGTGTACTTTAAAAAAAAAATTGTTTTGATTATCCGTAATAGTTAACCCGTTTTTTTAAAATGACAAGTAAAAAATTTCATATTTTAAATGAAAAATTCATGGAATCTTAAATTTGAGAAAAAAAATACAGTAGCGAGTTGAGGAGCTGGAACTCTTGAGATCAGACTGCCTGCGGTCAAATAGCAAGCAGCTCTCCAGTTTACAGGTTGTGTGACTTTGGGAAAGTTCCTCGACCTCTCTATCCTTCATATATAAAATGGGGCCAGTGATAACTATCTTACATTTTATATAGCTGTCGTGAGTATAAAACATGGTACAACATATACCTTTTGTCGGTAACTGTGCCTGGCATATAATAATAGGAGCAGCATGTATTAATCTAAAACAAAACACTTCGTTTAAAGAGACCGAAATGCCATCCATAATAGTGCAGAAACCTACTGCTCTATTAGAGCGCCTCTTTTTTGAACCAGCTGCAAAGACTGTGGGATCTTAGTTCCCCCACCAGGGATTGAACTCAGTCCCTCAGTAGTGAAAGTCCGGTACCCTAACCAATGGACTGCCAGGGAATTCCCAAGAGCCCATTTCTATTAATATACTTTTTGCACAATAATTTTAGTCACTTAAGGGAGTTTTTTCTTGTGGTGAAGCAAATCTTCCCAGCATTTTCTTGAAAATTTAAAACATCTGGTGAAATAGTCTGTTAAGTGAGTTCAGAGTATTTTGGCAGTTCCAAAACAGATCAAATGAATTTATCTGGGAAAAAAAAATTCAGTTATAGATTCAATCCAGACATTACATCAAGCCAATGAGAAAAAACTGAGTTATGCTGAAGTAATTTAAATTCAAATTAATCATGTTCACTTTTATCCACTCAACAAATATTTATCAAGTCTCTACTCTGTGCCAGACAAAATAAAAGCAATTCACTTTATGATCAAGTTAGTGAGAATATTAGTATTTAATAGGACAAATTATATGCATGTCAGGGTAGCCTCACTCAGTGGTTCTGAGTATTATTTACTCCATGCCTACTAATGTCCTGGTATGGAGCTTGGCAGTGGGAATAAAAAGAAGACCCAGACTCTGCCTAGAGAGAGTGACACCTGAACAAATGTCCCTGCTCCTTTATGCCCCCACAATGTCTGGGTAAACTGCAGATACAGTCTACTACCAGAAACCACACTTATTGCAGAAGATATATTTATTGCTCCCATCAGGCCCCTGGTCCTTTACTTCTTCCCGTTCTTCTTCCCTTTCTTCTTCCTTGTCTCTCTCTTCTAGGGGTCAAGCTCTATGCAGCTATCACCCTTCAGGGAAAATGGATTCCTGGCTGCACATGGGGTAAGTTCTTTTTTCAGATGAAGCACCAAAAAGACTTTCTCATGCTGATATCCATTTCTCTCATACCATAACTGTATAGAATAATATATTAAAGACCATCTTTTTGAGTGTTACTAAGTAGACTTAATAAAAATATTCTAGACAGTAACTTGGTAATAATATGTGCTAAAGTTTATGATATGCATAGTTGATGCCCCCAAAGTGTATTCTAGGGAAATTTTTACATATGTGCTTAAGAAGGTATGTTCAAGAATATTCATAGGTGCATGGTATATAAATGCAAAGAATTGGAAATACACTAAAGGTCCACCAAAAAAAGAATGGGCAACTAAATTGTGGTGTAATTAAACAATGAACTAATAAGCTACACAGTAATGAAAAGACATAAACCAAACTACATGCATTAACACTGATGAAATTCACAAACATGATGCTGAGTGGAAAAAAATTTTTAGAAGGAAATATAAGTAGCACCCCTAGCCATTGTGGCAATGAAAAATCCCTCTACATTTCTAAACACTGCTGCTGCTGCTGCTGCTGCTAAGTCACTTCAGTCGTGTCCGACTCTGTGCGACCTTACAGACGGCAGCCCACCAGGCTCCCCCATCCCTGGGATTCTCCAGGCAAGAACACTGGAGTGGGTTGCCATTTCCTTCTCCAGTGCATGAAAGTGAAAAGAAGGTGAAGTCGCTCAGTCTTGTCCTACTCTTCGAGACCCCGTGGACTGCAGCCTACAAGGCTCCTCCATCCATGGGATTTGCCAGGTGAGAGTACTGGAGTGGGTTGCCATTGCCTTCTCCATTCTAAACACTAAGAAATGGTTATTGCTTTTCCCCTTCCTTTTCTCCAATACTGAGAACAATTAGTCTAGGATAATGGCATTATTTTAGCTTAGTTAGGCATTTAGTTTGAAATATTTGTTAGCCATCCAGGTAGAGGTGTCAAGTAGACAGCTGATAGATGAGTTCGCAACTTAGGAGAGAAGGCAAGGTTGGAGGTACAAATTTTGGAGTTATTAACGTAAAGAAAACATTTAAAGTCATGACATTAGATGAGCTCTCCTAGAGAGAGTATAGACAGTGAACATAAGAGCTCAAGACTGAACCTTCTAGTATTGCCACTTTTGGGATATTAGATAAAGTAAGAGAAGCATGCGCAGGAACTAGAATAAGCACAGCATTCAGAAAACTAAGATCATGGCATCTGGTCCCATCACTTCATGGCAAATAGATGCAGAAACAGTGGAAACAGTGGCTGACTTTATTTTTGGGGGCTTCAAAATTACTGCAGAGGGTTATTGCAGCCATGAAATTAAGACGCTTACTCCTTGGAAGGAAAGTTATGACCAACCTAGACAGCATATTAAAAAGCAGAGACATTACTTTGTCAAAAAAGGTCCGTCTAGTCAAGGCTATGGTTTTTCCAGTAGTCATATATGGATGTGAGAGTTGGACTATAAAGAAAGCTGAGCGCAGAAGAATTGATGCTTTTGAACTGTGGTGATGGAGAAGACTCTTGAGAGTCCCTTGGACTGCAAGGAGATCCAACCAGTCCATCCTAAAGGAGATCAGTCCTGGGTGTTCATTGGAAGGACTGATGTTGAAGCTGAAACTCCAATCCTTTGGCCATGTGACACGAAGAGCTGACTTATTTGAAAAGACCCTGATGCTGGGAAAGGTTTAGGGTGGGAGGATAAGGGGATGACAGAGGATGAGATGGTTGGATGGCATCACTGACTCAATGGACATGAGTTTGGGTGAACTCTGGGAGTTGGTGATGGACAGGGAGGCCTGGCGTGCTGTGGTTCATGGGGTCGCAAAGTCGGACATGACTGAGTGACTGAAGTGAACTGAATTGAAGTCCCTAAGAGCATAGGGTGCCAAACCAACTGTGGTGGCCTCCTAGAATGGATTTACCATTTAATCAGATTTTTTTAAAAAGCAGATATGTCTTTGCTAGATTGACACAAAAATGTAGATTGCTAGATTTTAGATCTGAGTTAGGCAACAGATCTGTCACTAAGTGGCACAGTATGCTAATAAATCAAAGCTCCAGGCCAAGAGCCCCACTCTGAGGCTGCTTGCCTTGTGCTAGACCTTTATGTTTGTGTGTGTGTAAGATGCATGTCAGAATGCCTAAAAGCCAGAAATCCAGTGTCTCTCTGAGCTTTGGGAATAGGTTGTAGGACTGGTTTTTTTGGTCTTCCTTCTAATAGATTTTTTTTAACATATGACAGAATCTTGTCTGAGACCTGCCATTATATAACATATATATAATAGATCACCTGAGCATGAGATTCTTGGAGGGAGACTTAGAGTCTGACCCTATGCCTGGTAATTGGAGGCCTCTAATATCCCCTCAATTATCTACTAATTGTGAGTAACCAAGTTGTCTTGAGTCATTTGTTACATTTGACCCAATGCACATGTTGATATATATGTAAATTGTAAGTAGACCTTATATAGGCAACAGAGAGAGAGAGACACACAGGAATTCGCTACATTCTGTCCAACTCTTTGCAACCCTACGGACTATATCCTACCAGGCTCCTCTGTCCATGGGATTTCCCAGGCAAGAATACTAGAGTGGGTTGCCATGCTCTCCTCCAGAGGAATCTTCCTGACCCAGGGATCGAACATATGGAAATTCATAAAACAGCACAGGTTCTGTACTAAGACTTTGTTTAAAATAAAATATTTGTGACACATAAAGGGAAAAAAAGGAGCTTTTGTGGGTAGGGGGCGGGTAGCTGTAAATTTTTTTTTTAAACTTTAAAAACAAAAATTATACAAACAGTGAAGTGCATGAATTTCAAGGGTGTGGCTTGATGAAGTTTCACAAATGAACACTACCTTGTAAACACCACCCAAACCAAGAGAATATTTTTAGCACTCCAGAAAGTTCCCTTTTCCAGTCAATACCTCCTTAAAAGTAACCAGCACAGATTAGCTTTCCCTGTTCCAGAAAGTCATGTAACTGGAATCGTGTAGTAAATATATATGTGGTATATGAATGTACCACGATTTACCTATTCTTCTGTTGGTGGATATTTGGGTGTTACAAATAAGCTGGTCTGAACAGTGCATGCCTTTGGGTAGATGTGTGTGCTCATTTCCATGATTTATAGCTAAGAGTGAAATTACTGAGTCACTGGGCAGGCATATGTTTAGCTTTACTATGCACTGCCAAATGGCTTACTAAAGTGCTCAGATCATTTTCCACTTGTACCAGCAATATATCTGCTAAGCAATATATCTGGACAACACCCTATCATTCTTTTTAATTTTGGCCATTCTAATGATGGTGGTTTCTCATTTTGCCTTTAATTTGCATTTCCTTGATGATTTCTGACTGTAGCCCGCCAGGCTCCTCTGTCCATGGGATTTGCCAGGCAAGAATACTGGAATGGGTTACCATTTCCTTCTCCAGAGGATCTTCCCAACTCAGGGATCAAACTCGTGGCTCCTGCATTGACAGGTGGATTCTTTACCACTGAGCCACCAGGGAAGCCCCACATAGGCAAGTACATTGTATTTAAACTATTTACATAGTATTTACATGGTATTAGGTAATTATATGTAATCTAGACATGACTTAAAGTATATAAAAGGATGCGTGTAGATTATACACAAATACTATGATATTTTATAACAGACTTGAGGATCTATAGATTTTGGTATCCACAGAGGGTCCTGGAACCAGTTTGCCGTGCAGGTACCAAGGGACAACTGTATACACACACTCACGCGCACGCACACACACACACATACAGACACACACAGATGGAATATCACTCAGCCACACACAATAAAAGAACTCTTAACATTGGTGAGAACATGGATGGACCTTGAGAACATTATGCTAAGTGAAATAAGTCAGATAGAGATAGACAAATATGTATTATCTCACTTAATAATGTGGAATCTAAAAAAACAAAACAAATAATTTTTTAAAAACCAAGTTCATGGTACAGAGAACAGACTGATGGTTGCCAGAGGCAGGGTGCAAGATAGGTGAAATGGGTGAAAGGAGTCAAAGGTACAAATTTTCAATTATAAAATAAATAAATCATGGGAAGACAACATACAGCATAGTGACTATACTGAGTAATGAAACCAAGGGCAATCATCAGTTAGATCTCTTACACTTAATAAATAGTATCCTGTAACCTGCCTTCACTGATTGAACTTGCCTTGATTGTTTCTACAAATTGTGTACTTTCCAAGCCTCACATGGTTATATAACATTTTTCAAGATTCCTTTAACCAACCCGTATGTTATCTAACATCTCTGACATAGATTGGTTTCTCTGGTGGTTCAGTTGCTAAAGAATCTGCCTGCAGTGAGGGAGACCTGGGCTTGATCCCTGGGTCGGGAAGATCCCTTGGAAAAGGAAATGGCAACCCACTCCAGTATTCTTGCCTAGAGAATCTCACGGACAGAGGAGCCTAATGGGCTGCAGTCCATAGGATCATGAGAGTCAGACAGAATTTAGCTACTAAACCACCCCCACTGATGCATAGGTTGCTACAGTAGTGGCTGCATAAGTTGTTTCTCAGGTAAAATGGACCTATATTGCCCAGTTCAAGCCGGTTTAGACCATTGACCATTTAACTAGTCCTGCATAAGTGGCCAGTGAATGACATTTTGATGTCAAAGGGTTAAAACTCCACCTTCGGATTATGCTACCATCTCTATTTTCTAAGTGTACATCCTCGGAAGGAGCTTGTCATCCAGATACACCTGCACAGAACATTGATTGCTTTACTTCTTTCTTGACTTTCAGACTTTCTTTGCAGTCTGACAAATGAACCTGATTGGATAGCATTAATACTCTATTGCATGTTGAAAATTACTGAGAAAAATCTTAAAAGTTCTTATCAAAAGGGAAAAATTGTAACTATGTATGGTGACTAATGATAACCAGATTTATTGTGGTAAACATTTTGCAATATATATATACATGTATCAAATCATGAGGTTCTACACCGGAAACAAATACAATGTTACATATCAAATACACCTCAATTTTAAAGAGTAAAGAAAATGGTTAAGATGATAAAGTCATATGTATATTTCCAAATTATAAATTTTTAAAGAAGCCAGGTAATAAACAGCTAAAAACAAGATAAATCTCCTTGAGATTGGTCTAACACGGAGCTTATTTCCATGAGACCCCTCCTACCACATCCAGGCCGTGGGGACAGCTTAGGCTGCTGCCGGGGAAAAAATCCACCCTAACAAGGTGACAAATGAGCCACTGCAGGTACCACGGCAAGCTTAGGTAGTTATGGCCTTCTGTCCTGACCCCAAAGAAAGATTGGCATCAGAGGCAGAAGGGTGTCATACTGTGGTATACTCATTCAGAAGGTCTGGTTCAGATAGAGTCAATAATTCTATACTAGATAATCTTTTATGTTTTAAAATTCTATTAAAAAATAAGTAACTTGAAAAGGCAGGTTTATATATTATTACATTCAGTGGAGCGAATGCCTCCTGATTCATCATATGGGTTCTCAGTTCCCATAAATTTGACATGGCTTTCAATAGTAAAGATTTTTATGCTTTTTGTCTCTCTCACTGTAAAGTTAGCTCTTTGACGACACGAGCATATTCCTCAATCTTCTATTAAAGTAATACTCACTGTGCATAAATTGTCTTCTTTTATTAAATTTATTTTCCAGTATTCTTGCCCAGAAAATCCCACGGACAGAGGAGCCTGGTGGGTTACAGTCCAGGGGATCACAAAGAGTCAGACATGACTGAGCACACACGCACACCCCACACACATATTAAATATGTCTACTGTAAAAACAGTGGTGGATGATATAATTTAGTAAGCTGAAAACTGGACCATTGAATCTGGCCTGGGTTCAGGGAATAGAGACTAAAGACTTGGCCTCCACTCAAGTTGCTGTTACTTTGATTTTGTTCTGAATAAGCTAACAAGCAGAGTGAAAGATACAAACAGAGACTACATGCCAGAGAGTGAATATATCTTCCCATAGCCTCTCTTGTATCTTTCAGAAGGCACCCAAAGTTTGCATTTCTTAGCAATTCTGCAGGTGGGATACCCCTCAAGTCAAAGCCTCAGGAACAACTTAGACTATCATAGAAGGTGATTACCTTGAGACTCAGTGAGCCGTGTGGCCAGGCCTAACTGCCACATTCTGGGCCTTGAAATTCTTATGCCCACAGTCAGGCAGTCTCCCATTTCCTCTGAGTACAAGGGAGGGCATGGGAGTGCTCCATTGCATCTTTTTGGGGTTTTCGTGGGCAGGCCTTTTGAAAAACAATAGGAAACCCATACATGAAATTGAACCAAAGTATCATCAAGCAAGGGCTTCCCTGATGACTCAGATGGTAAAGCATCTGTCTGCAATGCAGAAGACCCAAGTTCAATCCCCGGGTTGGGACGATCCCCTGGAGAAGGAAATGGCAGCCCACTCCAGTACTCTTGCCTGGAAAATCCCATGGATGGAGGAGCCCAGTAGGCTACAGTCCATGGGGTCGCAAAGAGTCAGACGTGACTGAGAGACTTCACTTTCACTTTCATCATCAAGCAATGTATTAATATATAGAAAATTATGCTTGCTATTGCTTAGTTTTAACATGAATTGTTAATTCCACAAATATACATGGCCTGCCTACCATGTGTTTGAAGATACAAAAGTAAATGAAACAGCCCCTTCCTCCTGTATTTGGAAACTTTGGAGTCTTGTTAAATTCATTGTGCCTTTCTCTAAGACCCTTACTTTACTGAGGGTGGACAGGAAAAAAACAGGATACACTGGTTTGAAACTTTTTTTTTAAGTTTATTATCATTAATACCAGGTTGTTTAATAACCTTTTGATCTCTTTTGGTTTTCCCCTATCCCTCTGTCCTCTGCTATTTCCCCTAAAATAATACTCAGTGTCTGTTTTCATTAACTGGATATGTTTACTCTGAAAACAAAGCTGTGTGCATGTTCAGTCGCTAAGTCGAGCCCAACTCTTTGAGACCCAGCGGACTATAGCTTGCAAGACTCCTCTGTCCATGGAATTCCCAAGCAAGAATATTGGAGTGTGTTGCTATTTTCTTCTCTAGGAGATCTTCTTGACCCAGGGATCAAACCTGAGGCTCCTGCACTGGCAGGCAGATTCTTTACCACCAAACCACCTGGGAAGTCCTGAAAACAGAGCTGAGGGTTATCAACTTGAAAGATTCCTCCTCTTTTGTCTCGGGCTAAAGCAAACTTTGGGAGACTCACAAGAATATGCAGAGATTTATTCTAGTTCTTAGAGTGCTAGAAAGGTCCACTGACAGAGACAGACAGAACTTCATCATTTTAGGATTTCAGGAGTGTATTGTGAAAGATCAAATGTGGACATGTGAGTCAGCCAGTAGTAGGCTTTGTACAATCTCAAATTCCAGATTAATCTGAAGAAAATGAACTTGTTTTCATGAAAATTCACCCTTTATATTTCTTATGAATTTATTGCTTAATGAGTACATATACTTCTTTCTATAATTGTTCCTGGATTTTGTAGGTGAAAAATATCTTAAAAGAATTAACTAGTCTTTTTCATGAAGATGGCACCAAAGGCGAAGAAGGAAGCCCCTGACCCTCCTAAAGCTGAAGCCAAAGCAAAGGCTTTGAAGGCCAAGAAAGCAGTGTTGAAAGGTGTCCACAGTCACAAGAAAAAGAAGATCCGGACGTCACCCACCTTCCGGCAGCCCAAAACACTGCAACTCAGGAGGCAGCCCAAATATCCTCGGAAGAGCGCCCCTAGGAGAAACAAACCTGACCACTATGCCATCATCAAATTCCCCCTCACCACTGAGCCAGCCATGAAGAAAAGAGAAGACAACAACACCCTGGTATTCACTGTGGATGTCAAGGCCAACAAGCACCAAATTAAACAGGCTGTGAAGAAGCTCTATGAGACTGACGTGGCTAAGGTCAGTACTCTGATCAGGCCTGATGTTCAACTGGCTCCTGACTCTGATGCTTTGGATGCTGCCAACAAAATTGGGATCATCTAAACTGAGTCCAGCTGGCTAATTCCAATTATAAAAGTTTTCACTATGTAAAAAAAAAAAGAAAAGAATTAACTAAGCCTAGGGAAAATCGTTTTACATAGTAAGTATACAAAAGATCTCAGAGTATACATACCTCAGGGCCTTTGAACTATTTGTTTTTAAAATTCTAGTCTTTCTTCCTTCAGGCCTGAGCACAGGTGTCATATCAGAGAGAACTTTTCTGACCACCATATATAGGTAGAACCTCTCTCACAATTTTGCCATTCCATCTTCTCCACCCAGATTTAATTTTTTCATAACATTTATCACCAACTTCTTTTTCAGTTTTACTGAGATATAATTGACATACAGCACTGTATAAGTTTAAGATATACAGCATAATGATTTGACTTACCTATATCATGAAATGATTTACACTTTTTTAACTTTATCTTGGAGCTTACTCAAGTATTATGGCTGTATAATATTCCATTGTGTGGTAGTGTCTTAATTTAAATAATTTTACATAGACATGTAGATTGTTCTCAGTCTTTTCCTGCTCCAAACAATCTTGCAATGGATAAACTTGTATACGTGTTATTTCACACATATGTAAATACATCTGTAAGATAAACCCTTAGATATGCCTTTAGATATTAGAGTGATAAATAACACTCTTCATCTTCATCCAGGTTTCTGAGCCAATTGAGACATAAATCAAAAGCATTAGGCAGATAGGTGGTCAAAAGTATGACCTTTATTACTGATAAGATCTGATGCTAAAGAATGTGACATATTACTTACATAAGAGGGCTTCCTAATTCTGAATCTCCCCATTTAATCACAGGTAATGTTGGTCACCTAAGGCCTCTCAGAACAGATTTTGGAGAGAGAAAGGGCTGAGTGGAGCCTTCCCTGTTTATTCTTTACAAATATAATAATTATAATAGAAAAGTCATCCCTGGTGCAGTCATTATGAAAAACAGTATGGAGATACCTCAAGAAATTAAAAACAGAATGACCATAAGACCTAGACATTTCACTTGCAGGTATTTATCTGAAGAAAATGAAAATATCAATTAGAAAGGACACAAGCATTATTTACAACAGCCAAGATATGGAAGCAATCTAAATGCCAATCAATAGATGAATGGATAAAGAAGATTTTGTATATATTAAGATAATGGAATATTACTCAGCCAAAAGAATGAAATCTTGCCATTTGTGACAACATGAATGGACCTTGAGGGTCCATGCTAAGTGAAAGTCATGGAAAGACAAATACTGTATGATTTCACTTATATGTGGAATCTAAGAAACAAATGAATAAATGTAGCAAAACAGAAATGGTTGTAAATATAGAGAACAAACAGGTGGTTGCCAGAGGGTGGGGAAGTGAGGGGAGGAAAGAAATAGATGAAGGATATTAAGAGGTACAAACTTCCAGTTGCAAAATAAATGAGTCACGGATATAAAAAATACAGTGTAGGGAATATAGTCAATAAATGTAATACTTTGTATGGTGATATATCATAACTAGACTTATTGTGGTGATTATTTTGAAATATGGAATCACTATGTTGTCTATCAGGAAGTAATAAAGTGTTGTGGGTCAATTTACTTCAAAAACAAACTCATAGAAAAAGAGGTCAAATTTGTAATTACTAGAGAGAGGGAGTGGGGTGGGGGAATTGGATGAAGACAGTTAAAAGATACAAACTTCAATTTACAAGGTAAATAAGTATTAGGAATGTAATGTGCAATGTGCAACATGATAAATATAATTAACACTGCTGTATGTTAGATATGAGAGTTTTTAGGAGAGTAATTCTAAGAGTTCTCATAACAAAGAAAAGGTTTTATATATTTCTCTAAATTTTTATCTATATGAGATGATGGATGGTCACGAAACTTATGGTGATGATCATTCTGTGATGTAGATCTTAATGTTACACAGTGCTGTATGTCCCATGTCACATATCTCAAAAAAAACAGGAATTAAAAAACGAACAACAGCAAAATGATAGTCATTCCTCCTTCTGTAGGAAGAAGCAAGGTGGGGGTGTTAAACTAGTAGAGCTACTTCCACATAGAAGGGCCATCAGGAGAGGGGAAGAAGTGTTCCCTCCCTAACAAAGAACTCTTCTGATTCAAAAGGATTTGCATGTATATTATAGATCAGTGAAACAGGATAGAAAACCCAGAAATAAACCCACACACTTAAGGTCAATTAATCTATGACAAAGAAGGGAAGAATATACAGAAAAGAAAAGACAGTCTCTTCAATAAGTGGTGCTGGAGGACTTCCCTGGTGGCTCAGTGGATGAGAATCTGCCTGCCAATTCAGGGGACACAGGTTTGATCCCTGGTCCAGGAAGATTCCACATGCCACAGAGCAACTAAGCCCTTGTGCTGCAGCTACTGAAGCCCATGGGCCTGAGCCTATGCTCTGCAACAGGAGGGGTCACTGCAGTGGGAAGGCTGAGCACGGCAATGGAGAGCAGCCTCCACTCTCCCCAGCTAGAGAAAGCCCGAGTGCAACATCCGCGATCCAGCACACACACACACACACAATTAATTAATCTTTTTCAAAAAGAAAAGAGAATATATTTTTAAAAATAAGTGGTGCCAGGAAACCTGGACAGCTACATGGAAAAGAACGAAATTAGAACATTTTCTCACACCATGTACCAAAAAGCTCAAAATGAATTAAAGAACTAAATGTAAAACCAGATACTATAAAACTGCTAGAAGAAAACATAGGCAGAACACTCTTTGACATAAATCACAGCAGTATTTTTGGGGGATTTGTCTCCTAGAGTAATGGAAATAAGAGCAAAAATGAGCAAATGGAACCTAATTAAACTTAAAAGTTTCTGCACACCAAAGGAAACCATAAAAAAATGAAAACACAACTTACAGACTGTGAGAAAATATTTGAAGGATGCTACTGACAAGGGATTAATTTCCAAAATCTACAAAATATTAAAAAACAAATAACCCAATCAAAAAATGGACAGAAGACTTAAATAGACATTTCTCCAAAGGAGACACACAGATAGTCCACTGGCATATGAAAAGATGCTCAATATCACTAATTATTAGAGAAATGCAAATTAAAACTATGATGAGATATCACTTCACACCAGTCAGAATGGCCATCATTAAAAAGTCTACAGGGCTTCCCTAGTGGGTCATGTGGTAAAGAATCCACCTGCCTATGCAGGAGACGCTGGTTTGATCTCTGATCTGGGAAGATCCCACATGCTGCAGAGCTTATAAGCCCATGTGCCACAACTATCGATAATGTGCTCTAGAACCTGGGAGCCACGACGGAGCCCACGTGCTGCAGCCACTGAAGCCCGTGCAGCCTAGAACCCGCGCTCGGCAGCGCGAGAAGCCACCTCAATGTGAAGCCTGTGCACCGGAGCTAGAGAAAAGCCGGCACGGCAACACAGACCCAGCTCAGCCATAAATAATATAATTATTTTTTAAAGTCTGCAAATAATAAATGCTGAAGAGGGTATGGAGAAAAAGGAACCCTCCTACACTGTTGGTGCGAATGTAAATTGGTACAGCCACTATGGAAAACAGTATGGAGGTTTCTTGAACAACTACAGAAAGAGTTATCATGTGATCCTGCAATCCCACTGATAGGCATGTATCTGGAGAAAACTCCAATTCAAAAAATGCACCCCAATGTTCTTAGCAGTACTATTTACAACTGCCAAGACATGGAAGCATGTCAGTGTCCATCTATAGATGAATGGATAAAGAAGACATGGTATATATACAATAGAATATTACTCAGCCACAAAAAAGAATGAAATAATGACATTTGTAGTAACATAAGATGGACCTACAGACAATCATATTAAATGAAGTAAGTAGACAGAGAAAGACAAATACCTTGTGACATCAACTACATGTGGAATCTAAAAAATGATGCAAATGAACTTATTTACAAAACTGAAATAGACTCAGACATAAAAAACAAACTTATGACTACCAAATGGGATAGTGTGGAGGTGGAAGTAGAGACAAATTAGGAGTTTGGGATTAACATATATACACTACTATATATAAAAACAGATGAACAAGGGTCTACTGTATAGCGTGCCTGCATGCTGTCATTTGTGTCCAAATCTTTGCAACCCAATGGACTGTAGCCCGCCAGGCTCCTCTGTCCATGGGATTCTCCAGACAAGAATACTGGAGTGGGCTGCCACGCCCTCCTCCAGGGGCTCTTCCTGACCCAGGGATCAAACCCAAGTCTCTTACGACATCTCAGTTGGCAGGTGGGTTCTTTACCACTAGCGCCACCTGGGAAGCCCCTACTGTATAGCATAGGATGAGTAAGTGAGTGAAGTTGCTCAGTCGTGTCTGACTCTTGGTGACCTTATGGACTTTAGCCTCCCAGGCTCCTCTATCCATGGGATTTTCCAGGCAAGAACACTAGAGTGGGTTGCCATTTCCTTCTCCATAGGATCTTGCAGACCCAGGGAACGAACTCAGGTTTCCCCCATTGCGGGCAGACTCTTTACAGTCTGAGCCACCAGGGAATCCTAAATCACTTTGCAGTACACTTGAAAATAGCACATAGTAAATTAAATATACTGCAGTTTCAGTTCAGTTCAGTTCAGTCGCTCAGTCATGTCCAACTCTTGGCGACCCCATGAACCACGGCACACCAGGCCTCCCTGTCCATCAACAATTGCTGGATCTACCCAAACCCATGTCCATTGAGTCGGTGATGCCATCCAACCATCTTATCCTCTGTTGTTCCCTTCCCCTCCCGCCCTCAATCTTTCCCAGCATCAGGGTCTTTTCAAATGAGTCAGCTCTTTGCATCAGGTGGCCAAAGGACTGGAGTTTCAGCTTTAACATCAGTCCTTCCAATGAACACTCAGGAATGATCTCCTTTAGGATGGTCTGGTTGGATCTCCTTGCATTCCAAGGGACTCTCAAGAGTCTTCTCCAACACTACAGTTCAAAAGCATCAATTCTTTGGCGCTCAGCTTTCTTTATAGTTCAACTCTCACATCCATATATGACTACTGGAAAAACCATAGCCTTGACTAGACGGACCTTTTTTGACACAGTAATGTCTCTGCTTTTTAAGACAGGTTAAATGGCCTGGTTCAAAATTGGGAAAGGAATACGTCGAGGCTGGATATTGTCATCATGCTTATTTAACTTACATGCAGAGAACATCATGCGAAATGCCAGACTGGATGAAGCACAAGCCTAAATCAAGATTGCTGGGAGTGCTCGCTTCCAGCACATATACTAAAATTGGAGTGATACAGGGAAGATTAGCAAGGCCCTTGCCCAAGAATGACATGCAAATTTGTGAAGCGGTCCATATTTTTTATGTTTGACAGGAAACAACAAAATTCTGTAAAGCAATTATCCTTCAATTAAAAATAAACAAATTTTTAAAAAATTGCTGGGAGAAATATCAATAATGTCAGATATACAGATGATACCACCCTAATGGCAGAAAGAGAAGAGAAATTAAAGAGCCTCTTGATGAAGGTGAAAGAAGACAATTCAAAAGCTGGCTTAAAACTCAACATTCAAAAAACAAAGATTATGGCTTCCAGTTCCATCACTTCATGGCAAATAGATGGGGAAACAATGGAAATAGTGACAAGCTTTATTTTTTTCTTATCCACAATCAATGTGGATGGTGACTGCAGCCATGAAATTAAAAGACGCTTGCTCCTTGGAAGAAAAGCTATGACAAACCTAGACAGCATATTAAAAAAGCAGAGACATTACTTTGTTGACAAAGGCCCATGTAGTCAAAGCTATGGTTTTTCCAGTAGTTGGGTACCGGTGTGAGAGGTGGACCGTAAAAAAGGCTGAGCACCAAAGAATTGATGCCTTCAAACTGTGGTGTTGGAAAAGACTCTTGAGAGTCCCTTGGACAGCAGGAGATCCAACCAGTCCATCCTAAAGGAAATCAACCCTGAATATTCACTGGAAGGACTGACGCTGAAGCTGAAGCTCTAATACTTTGGCCACCTGATGCAAAGAGATGACTCACTGGAAAAGACCCTGATGCTGGGGAAAACTGAAGGCAGGAGAAGGGGACAACAGAGGACGAGATGGTTGGATGGCATCACCGACTCAATGGACATGAGTTTGAGCAAGGTCCGGGAGATGGTGAAGGACCGGGAATCCTGGTGTGCTGCAGTCCATGGCGTTGCAGAGTTGGACGTGACTGAGAGACTGAACAACAAAACTCCTTCCAGGTGAGCACCAATGCAGGCTCGGACATTTATGAAAATGTAATATAAAAGTTTTCCAATTATCTGGTTTTCTACTCACGTTTCAGTACCTGAGGTTTTAACGTTGCTTCTTTATCTTGAAATATATCACATCAGATTTTAATTATAGTAGCTTATAATAGCTTTATAGCATTTTAGTATCTGGCAGAGACTGTTAATGGTTCCCGTATCTGTTACCCCCTTCTTTCTGTCTATAACAAGACTCTAAGCTTCTACCTGAGCATATGACTCTCCATCTTTGTGTCCACCTACAACAACATACATGCGTACTATTGGAAGGACATAGACTTTATCTCTAAATAAAATGGGAGAGTCATCACAGGGGTTTGCACAGAGGAGCGACATGATCAGGGTCTTTCTGTTGTCAGCAGGGATTTATTTGCTCATCAGCAAAACCTGGTGAGTACAAGGCAAGGCACTTCTCAAATAGAACCAGACCAGAACTAAAGCCGCTCTACAGGTTGAGACTAGGACGACAGAGAACTGAATGGGTGGCTCTCCCTTTGCTTCACTCCAGTTCTTCTAAACGTTTGGGTTTTACAGAAAGGGAAGGAGCCTGATGAGAGTTTCGGATCTTAGATTTATGAGACAGGATGCTATGCTGCTTCCAGAGATGTTTTTTTTTTTTTTTACTTTATGGCAGTTGTTTTCTCATAAAACTTTGAGCTTCCTCATTGAAAAAGATTTCAAAGCTTCAGCTCATCCACTGCAATGGCCAGGAACATCTTTATTTATAACTTATGGAGTAAAAACACAGGTTCAAAAATAAATACATTTTAAAAAAAGTAGGTTCACAGAAAGCGGATGTCATTATGGAAAGATGCCCGGTTAGAACTACTTTTTAAAACATTACAGGTGCACTGATGAAAAACACAAATAGGAAATACAAAGCCACAAAATGCACTGGAAGACTGAAGTTGTGTCCAGCCAAGAGAATAATGATAATTTATATAGGGCACAATTTTGATTTAAACTTTCTAACAATTCTGTGAACTAAGTGTGTGCTGTGATTTTGGTGGAGCTGAGGAAATGCTTGGACACAATGGGGCTTCTAAACAGTGGGCAATTTCAGCCCCAAACCTTCTAAGAGAACTTCCTTCTTGTTTAAGAGACCAAGGTTATGGACTCTATCATGTTGCCTTTCTAACTTCTTTTAAAAGCAAAAAAAAAAACCCAAAAAACAGATACATTGTTAAACCAGTAACCTTGGGTTTCCATTCCTACTTAATGACATTGGAAAATAATTGTATGTGTCCTTTGTGGTGTTGGAAAAGACTCTTGAGAGTCCCTTGGACTGCAACCAGTCAGTCCTAAAGGAAATCAATCCTGAATATTCATTGGAAGGACTGATGCTGAAGCTGAAACTCCAATACTTTGGCCACCTGATGCAAAGAACTGACTCACTGGAAGACTCTGATGCTGGGCAAGACTGAAGGCAGGAGGAGAAGGGGACGACAGAGGATGAGATGGTTGGATGACATCACCAACTTAATGGGACATGAGTCTGAGTAAGCTCCGGGAGTTATTAATGGACAGGGAAGCCTGGCATGCTGCAGTCCATGTGATCAGAGTCAGACACAACTGAGCAACTGAACTGAACTATGTGCATTGGACCTGCTGTTAGGCCGAGTGGGGAATGTTATCCAAAAAATCTTATAAGCTCTTGGCTGAGCCTTCAAAAATAAATGTCTTTTGCTAGAAATTAGAAGACATAAAAGCAGAAAGAAGCTCTAATAAGGACTGTATTTCAGAAACTTTAAAAAATTATGAAGAACAAAGTGCTCTAAAACTTTACTTTTAATGTATGTTTAGAGTTCCTGACTGGGATTATTTACCATTCTTTTCTTCTGTCTGATGTAAAGTCTCAGGTAGTAGTTAGTCAGTTTCAACCTCACCTCCCCATTTACTTTCTATTTGGAATTTTGAGGAGGTCCAAAATTATTGAAAATTTATACCCAAACTGCTTGTTGGTACTATTATTTTGAGAATGATGTTTGTGCGTGTGTGTATGTGTGTGTGTGTGAGAGAGAGAGAGAGAAAGAAGTGGAATAAAATGAATTATAAACTGATTTTTTAATTCTGTTATGCCAGGTGACTGCGAACCAGGATACTTTCTGTGAGAAAAAGGGCTACAGATATTGGGCTAGAAAAAACTAGGTAAATATCCTGTGGAGCTTTTACCACTTAATGCTGGGACCTTAGAAATTTTTAACTGTAATTATCTCTCTCCTGTATTTAGTATTTTTATTATTATGTATTTTAATTTTAGGCCTAGAAACATGGGACAATCTAGTAGCAATAAGCATCCATAGCATCCAGACTATGGTCTTGCAATACCAGTTTTCACTGCAAGAAATCAGGGCTGCTTGGAAAAATGGATGATTACAGGTTTGAGGTAGGAAACGTTCAAGATGAGCCAGGAGAATCTTGTCACACCAGATAGCAAAGGAACCATCAAAAACTGGGGCTGTGCCAAAAGGAACTGGGAAGCAATCTGCAGAGCCTTTCACTGGCTCATGATGATAAATGGAGCATCAATAAGAGTTAACTGCAATGGACTGAAAGATGCTAAGTACATTTAAATCTATGAGTTCATAATGATTTAAAAAAAAACAACAAATCTAATAAATCACCTTTGAAGGATGCCAACAACTATTCATTTTGCAAACTGGTACATAAAGTTAGGAATCAAGCCATTTCTTCTACCTTTCCCATACAAACTATACCTCCAGGTAAACAACTAGTAAGTGAAGGAAGGTATCTCTTTATAAAGTATTTCAACAAATATACCAAGAAGAGAGAGCGCACTGGAAATCACCATTTTGCAATCCCTAATGAATTAAGGATTGGGTATTGGGCATCTACAGCTGCTAATATCTGAAAGAGACAATTATGTCTTTTGATGAAGGAACACACCACCACCTGTGAAGCAGTTTTAACCAAAAAAAAAAAAAAAGAAAAATGAAATTTGAATCTGATTAAGCTTCTGGATCTAACTACAAAGTTATAGGAAACATGGAGGACAGAGGAACATGCTAAACTACACATTAGGAACCCAAGCAGTACAATGTCAACCCTGGAAAACCAGAATAAATCATCTCGCTTTTTCAACAAATAAATTGCAAGGAGTTAAAGAAAGAAGAGCTGGATGGGAACTTATAGATTAAGAGACCTTAAAAATTTTTTCATGCCTGTGAAAATAAAGGTTAATGTGCCCTTAAGCAAGTATTCTGATCTTGATCCTATTTCACTTGCAGTTTAAAAATAAGATTTGTGAGAAACAGCAACTTTCAAAATTTTGATATTTAGAGTCTTCTTAATTAAGTCATACTTAAAATCATCTCCACAACTTTAATTATTTTGTAAAATAGTGTTTGCCCCCCCCCCAAAGCAATGGCTTACATGTAATTACAATAAAATATTTCTGTCATACAACAGTGATTTGGAACTTGGAACAATTCCAACTAAATGTTTATCTTTCTTAATCCTTTCTTGGTACATATATCAAGAGCAAAAAAAAAAAAAAAAGAAATTTTGCAGAAAACAGGAGCTGGAAATAAAACATCTCAGATCACAAACTATTTTTCAAGATCCTTCACGCACCTCGAGATACTTTTCTGTAAAATTGATACCATCATCCTTCAGAAAAAAAGTATGCAGAATATACAGATGAAATGTTAGACCCTGAGAAGACTAAGATGGGATTCATGATCTCAAAATTAGCGAAGAGACATAATATGCACATATAAATGTTAAATTCTTTAAATGTGACAATGGAGTTGTACTGTGGCTGAAACAGTTAGGAAAGAATTTCCAGTGGCTAGGCTTGAGTCAGGATTTTATAAGATCTGGATAAGCTGAAAAGGAGGTGAAGACGAGTCTAACTGTTCTCATCTGTTCATAAAAGAGATCTCTAAAGTACTACTGATAAAAAAAATTATTGGTTCAGCATTAAATGCAGATATTCTTAAAGGCAATAAAATAGTCTATAATTCAGTTATAGGATGAAATAGTCTATAATTCAGTTGTTTCATTAATTCAGAAGCTTAACTGTTCAATTCAACTAGCCCCAATTCAAGTAGCTTTACCATATATACAGTGATTTATTTATTTTAATTGAAAATACAAAGTAATATTAAAGAAAAATATTTAAATAATTTAAAAATCATTCCATATCCCCTACACTAACACAGTGAATTTCAGTTCTGCATATTACTTTCCACATGCATGAAGATTTTATAGTCATAATGATAGTGTGCATATCATTTTATATTGTGCTTACTTTGCTTATCATATCACAGACATGTCCACATTTCTACACAGTATTCCGAACAATTATTTTAATGGCAGTAAAATACTTCACTCTTTTTATTAACCCACTTTATTCTTTGACATTTAGATTATTTCCAATTTTTTGTTATTGAAAATAATGCAGACATAAGCAACCTCATGCATTTATCTTTCTGTTTGTTTGTTATGCTTTAGGTTACGATATCAAGGAGTAAAATTTATGAGGAAAAGATATGGCCATTATTATGGCCCTTTCTATATAGTACCATATTTATTCCCAAAGGGTTATATCTATTTAAAATGCCTTTTGAAACAAATGCATTAAACAGGTTCCTTCTAAAATTTAAATAAGTCAGAAGAGTTAGGTAGTTTTACACTTACATATTTAAGGTTAAAAATAATTATTGCCTCTTAAAAAATGACGAATGTGGGTAGATGATCTAACAGATTTTACTAAGTTTAGATGAGTTAAGCAATGCTTCCAAACTTTTCTCAAATTATGGCAGACTTGGAAAGTGATATGGTAGGCACGATGGAGAAAATGAACAAAGATGTTTCTAGCCCAGAAGCTGCAGCCACCCATACCACCTTAGGCAACCCCAAGAGAGGTGGGATCCATGTCGAGACACTTCTGTCACCCAAAGTACCTGTGTACCTGGGAAGGGAAGCTCTAACTGACAGTGGGTTAAGTGACTCAATCCAATTCACAAAATCTAGTTAGTGGAAAATGAATTCAAATTTCTTTTCATCAATGTATTTTCTACTATATTACAATGTTCTACATGCTTTCCAGCTCAAAGTTCAATTTCATATGCAGACAAATGTCTATACTTATGAACAAAGAGGATTTTCTAACATGCTTAAATTAGATACCTAAACTAGCAATTTACATCAAAGCTGAAAATTAAAAATAGTTCTTAGGATCAGCAAATATTCAACTACTTTCTCTGCTGCTTTTCAGATTCTCCATTCTTTTAGTTTGTAAACTCTGTGAATAGTAATAATCTTCTGCACAGTATCTTGTATATCTCTGTTGTCAGTAAATAATCATAACAATAAATAATACACACCATGAAGGAAAAACACTAAACTTAAGTACATTCTAAATAATTCTAAAGGTGAAAAAATAGCTTAAGTGTTGATTTTGTAGAGGTAGAGAATATTCCCTCCTTTTATTTCAAATTCCTTGCTAGCTAAGTGGAAACAACATACACTATTACATTACAGGATCATAAGAGACATCTCATTCCACAGAATGATTTTGACCTACACCCAGTGTTGCTGCTACCAGGAGAAAAAATTCACTACAAAGGCATTTCACCTTTTACCAAGTATCCAGCATTCCAAATCACCTTTGATGAGCAAAGATTATAAGTGTTGACTCCATTGATTTATTCAACTGTAAATATACAGAAGATTCTTCTTGACCATTAATCACTGGGTTGAGGTGTAGAGTAGGGGTTAGGAATAAGAATTTACCTATTATATGCCAGGCCACAGTAACAAGTAAGAGACTCCAAACCCTACATTCTTTTCTTACTACACCAGGAAATAGTGATTACTTGGTCATTTCTTTGGACTTGATCAGACATTATACACACAAACACACCCATGGGACCTCATGGCACTTGGAAGATTACCCACAATTTCCCACTTATTAAGATCTGGATCGTATTTCTCAATGCTCTGAAGGTACGTCCCCTTTGAGTAGGAATAGCCCCCAGTGACATAAATGCATCCATTCATGATGACGGCACCACACTCCATCCTCCTTTCCATCATGGGAGCGATCTCTCTCCATTCATTCTGTTCAGGGTCATAGCATTCTGTGATTGTAGTTTGTCCACCAACTAGATAGAGCTTATTTTCAAATGGAACTGAACACAATCCATATTCTATTAAAAAGAAAAAAAAAAGCACATTTTTATTAGGGTAAACAAACAGAAGAGATACCTTAGGGTAATGATGTAATAATGCTTTACAATTTGGCTTACAAAAATAGAATAGTTGTGACATTTTGATTCCAGCACAAACTACTGCAACACGGACCCTTAAAATCCACTCCCAATCATCAGGTTCAGATGACTAGTTGCTGCCACTGTCTTTCAGATTATCCTTAAACTGGCTTCTCAGGGTGCTGGGAAGAACTCATCCTCAGACCACTACCCTTCTGGGAACTTCTCAGCACAGGCAGCTTTTCTGTACGCCTGTGTGTAAAAGGTGTAGCAGCAGAGTCCCTCTGCCATGAACATGTCCGAGGTAACTGCTGTGGGATCCTTCGGGTCTTAGCAGCTAACCCTGAACTGGTACCTGCTGCCGCAGACGCTTGCCTCTCTCATGCTGCTGGTTAAGTTAAGGACACAAGAAGTTAGAGAAACACAAGCCAGTTTACTGGGGGCACTACAGTCTGTGACCTTTAGAAGCTGTGTGAGGTCTGTGTCCTGGAGCTGGGAGTCCACTTCCTGGGGCTCAGCCTTCCAGGCTGTTTTAATTTCTTCCACTTTATCTCCCCCTCCACATCCAAACCGGCAGACTGTTTAAGGCACTGGGATCTCTGGCAACTTCACTTCTTCTCCCTTCTTCCCAGGGCTAGGATGAGGCAAGTGATGTGCCTAGAGCACAAAACACGACGAGGTGCTTCCTGTCCAAGTGACTCCTTCCCGTTTTGTGCCTCAGGTGTCTCGCTTGCCCGATGCTAGTCCCAGCCCTGATTCTTCTAACATCCCAGGTCTTAGTGCTCACATCACTCCCAGCCTATGAGTTCATTCTATGGACTATCAACTACAGACTTGAAGGAAAAGCAGGAGTTGTCAGGGGGATGAATATTACAGCAAATAAATGAAGATTTAGCTTTCCATTGCTGAGCTGTTCCTTCTGTCCGGAAGTCTTTTCTTTTCCCAGGTCTTTGCATAGCTGCCTGCTTCTCATCATTCAGTTTTCATCTTACTGTCAACTCCTCACGGCCTTCTCCTGTCATCCAACCTGCAGGAACCAGTCAGCTGTCTCTACCACATCACCCTACTTTAATTCTCTCTGTAGCACGTCTCACGATCTGATGTGGTTCCTGTTTACAGTCTCTCTTCCTTCCAACAGTGCAGGAACTGTGTCCTGCCCAAGGCTCCATCCTATTTGGAGGATGGGTGTTCGTTGGAAGGACTGATGCTGAAGCTGAAACTCCAATACTTTGGCCACCTCATGCAAAGAGTTGACTCATTGGAAAAGACCCTAATGCTGGGAAGGATTGGGGGCAGGAGGAGAAGGGGACGACAGAGGATGAGATGGTGGGATGGCATCACTGACTCGATGGACATGAGTTTGGGTAGACTCCGGGAGTTGGTGATGGACAGGGAGGCCTGGCGTGCTGCGATTCACAGGGTCGCAAAGAGTCGGACACGACTGAGCGACTGAACTGAACTGAACTGAAATGTCTGGCACCTTGTAAGGACTCAGTAAATGCTTGTTGGATCAATGAATGAATTGTACCTTGTACCCTCTGTGACCAAATATGTACTCCCAATACTTCATGGAAAAAAAACTGATAAAGCCTTCTTTAGAAAGAATGCACAATCATTCTTTGATTTCCCCTGTAAGTAGGGAAGACAGGTTCTTATCAGTAAAGCTGTTGCTATTTAGGCTTCAAAGCATAAGGAAAAGTCTGAGAAGATTGGTATTTCTGCTTTGAGTCCACATACTGATGTTCTCCAGTTTCTGACATCCAAGAATTCTCCCACCTCTGAAAACCCATTTATTCCTTTTCAGTTAAATAAATGTAGAATTTTTATAGGATTTCATTATTTTTTGAGTACTTGTGACATTTATATAAACTATGAGTCATTCTGTTAAATGGTTACTGTGAAAATTAATGATACAAAAATTTTATCAGTTGGTATAAATGATTCAACAGTGAGCTTAGTAGCCTATTTTTAAATTATTCAAATCTTACCCAAAAAAATCATCATTTTGTGACTCATGTTAAAGAAGAATCTCAATCTTTCCATAGCAACAAAAATGTCCAAAATAAAGTGACTCCTGGGCTCTCTATTCTGATTCACTGATGTATGTATCTGTTTGTGTGCCAGTACCATACTCTTTTGATTAAAGCAGTTTTGTAGTATAGACTGAAGTCACTGATTCCTCCAATTCTGTCCTTTTTCAAGAGTGTTTTGGCTATTCAGGGTTTTCTGTCTTTCCATGCAAATTTTAAAATTATTTGTCTAGTTTTATTATAAATACCCTTGGTGTTTTGATAGGGATTGCACTGAATCTATAGACTGCCTCAGGATAATGTGGTCATTTTAACAATATTAATTCTTCCAATCCATGAACACAGTATATCTTTCTATCTGTCTGCATCATCTTCAATTGCTTTCATCAGTGCTTTAGTTTTCTGAGCACAGGTCTTTACCTCCTTAGGCAGGTTTATTCCCAGCTATTTTATTTTTTGATGCAATGGTAAATGAGATTGTTTATTTAATTTCTCTTTCATTGTTAGTGTATAGAAATGCAATATATTTCTGTATGTTAATCCTGTATCCTTATGATCAATTATTCTACAACAAAGGAGGCAAGAATATACAATGGAGAAAAAAAAGTCTCTTCAACAAGTGGCTGAGAAAACTGACCAGCTACATGGAAAAGAATGAAAGCAGAACATTGCCTCACACCATATACAAAAATAAATTCAAAATACATTAAAGACTTAAATGGAAGGCTATTTACTATAAAACTCTTAAAACATAAGCAGAACACTCTTTAACATAAATTGCATCAAGATCTTTTTCAATCCACCACTTAGAGTTCAGTTCAGTCGCTCAGTCGTGTCAGACTCTGCAACCACTTAGAGTAATGAAAATAAAAACAAAAATAAACAAGTGGGGCCTAACTAAACTTAAAAGCTTTTGCACAGCAAACGAAGCATAAACAAAATGAAAAGACAGACCTCAGAATGGGAGAAAGAATATGCAAATTAAGCAACTGACAAAAGATTAATCTCCAAAATACACAAAGAACTTGTGTGACTCAACAGCAAACAAACAAACAACCCAATCAAAAAATGGGCAGAAGATCTAAACAGACATTTCTCCAAAGAAGACATACGGCTAAAAAGCATATGAAAAGATGTTCATTATCACCAGTTATTAGAGAAATGCAAATCAAAACCACAATGCAGTATTACCTCACACTGGTCAGAATAGCTGTCATCAAAAAATCTACAAACAATAAATGCTGACAAAGATGTGGAAAAAAACAGAACCTTCCTATATTGTTGGTGGGAATGCAAATTGGTATAGCTACTAGGGAGAACAGTATGGAGGGTCCTTAAAAACTAATCATAGAACTCCATATCTTCCAGAAATCCCATTCCTAAGCATACATTTGGAGAAAACCATGCTTTGAAAAGATACATGCACCCCGATGTTCACTGTAGCACTATTTACAGTAGCCAAGACATAGAAGCAACTTAACGTCTATCAAGACATGAATGGATAAAGATGTGATATATTTATACAATAGAATATTACTCAGCCATAAAAAGGAATAAAATAATGCAACACAGATCTAGAGATAATCATATTAAGTGAAGGAAAGTAGACAAAGACAAATACCATGTGATATCACTTACATGTAGAATCTAAAAAAATGATACAAATGAACTTACAAAACAGAAATAACTCACAGACATAGAAAACACACTATGGTTAAAAGTGGGCAGTGTGGTGGGGAGATAATTAGGAGTTTGGGGATTAACATATACATACTACCATATATAAAACAGGTGAACAATATGGAACTTAATATTCTGTAACATATACATACTACCATATATAAAACAGGTGAACTCAATACTCTGTAAATGGTCTATGTGGGGAAAGATTCTAGAAGAGAGTGGAGATATATATACATGTATATAACTGGCTCACTTTGCTGTATGCCTGAAACTAACACAATATTGTAAATCAATTAAACTTCAATAAAAATGAACAAATAAACATTTTTTTAAATGACAAAGCAAAAAAAAATAATAATAAATGACAAAGCAAAAAACACAATGGATGAACAGATAAAAAAAATATGGTGTGTGTGTGTGTGTGTGTGTGTGTGTGTGTATATATATATATATATATATATATATATGTAAAGGAATACTATTCCACAATAAAAAAGAATGAAATTTTGCCATTGGCAACAATGGATGGATTTGGAAAGTATTAGGGCTTCCCAGGTGGCGCTAATGGTAAAGAACTCTCCTGGAGGGGGGTATGGCAACTCACACCAGTACTCTTGCCTGGAGAATCCCATGGACAGAGGAGCCTGGTGGGCTATGGTCCATAGGGTCTCAAAGAGTCAAATAGGACTGAAGTAACTTAGCACACATGGAGAATATTATGCTAAGTGAAACAAGGCAGACAGAGAAAGACAAATATTGCATGAATCACTTATGTGTGGAATCTAAAATATAAAACAAACTAGTGAATACAACAAAAAAGAACTAGACTCACAGATCTAGAGAACAAACTAGTGGTTACCAGTGGGGAAAGGGAATGGGGGAGCAGCATGATAGGGGTAGGAGATTGAGAAAGTACAAACTAGTATGTATAAAATAAATAGACTAGAAGGATATATTGTAAAACACAGGGAATATAGCTGATATTTTACAATAACTATAGCGTATAAAAAATTTTTTAATTGTAAATCACTATGTTGTACATCTAGAACTTACATTGTACATAAACTACATCTCAGTTTTTAAAAAGTATAAAAATAAAGTGATTCCTGGTATTCTTTCCCATTATCCAAATGCAACATAATGTTCTGTTATAGTTGGTGGAAACTTCCTCAGCTGTAACTGACTTTTTTTTTAATTGGTCACTCTATGAAGCTACTGAGGCTAAGGTACTGTATCTTGTTTATCGAGCTCCTAGCACTGTACACAGCATTAGAAAGCGCTCAGCAAATATCTGTTGGACAAATGAATGAATGATCAATTTCAAACCCAGTATGAAAATAGCTCAGAGTTTACACACAAATGTTCACTATAAAAACATGGCAGTCCATATTCAGTTTTACAAGAGTGATCAAAACAAAGCCATGCAGGCATTCAGAAACAACCATAATATTTTCAGGTATTCAATATCCACTTTTTAAAAAAAATGCTGTAAAATTTTTACTTAAGATTTTTTTTCTCACTGAAAAGAACTGTAAAGCTTATCTAATCTAACTTCCTTATTTTGCTGGAAAGTAAGACCCAAGAGCTTAATCTGCTGCCCAAGATTAGACAAGTAAATAAACAGCAGAGCCAAGAGAGAACATTCTCTCCATTGGACACAGCTCTCCACAGATTTTTCTTCCTTATCACCTACTGCTTCTCCTAGGTTCTTCACACATTCTTCTTTCTTTCTCAGCTCATCCTTTAACTAATGCTGTTTCCCAAGATTCTGCTCATTGATGTGTTGTTAGTCCCAACCTCCCGAGGCATCTTATTCACCTCCACACCTGGCCATCATCTCTAAGCAAACAGTGTCCAGGTCTCTGTATTTACCCACATTCTTCCTCCTGAGCTGCAGAACCACACTTCGCATTGCTTTCTGGACAGCTCCTCGAAGTTGTGTTAGTTCTCCAGTCGTGCCCAACTCTTTGCAACCCCGTGGACTCCAGCCCAGCAGGCTCCTCTGTCCATGGAATTCTCCAGGCAAGAGTACTGGAGTGGGTTGCCATTCCCTTCTCCAGGGGATCTTCCCAACCCAGGGACTGAACCCTGATCTCCTGCATTGCAGGCAGATTCTTTACTGTCTCAATAACTAGTTCTTAACATTTCACTCAAAACTGAGCTCGTCATCCCTCCTCTTCTCCCTTCCCATTGGTTGCTACTTCAGTGCTGCCAGTCAATGAGCCAGAGAGTCTTGTCCTTTATCTCCGATGTCCAATCACCCAAGGGGGTGATCACTACCATTCAATCAATGGTGAACCTATACTATTCCTCATACCTGCCTGTTTTCTACTCCCACCATTTCAGGCTGTCAGTATTTCTCACCTGGCATAGTATAGCTTTAGTAGGCCTCCCTGCCATCTTTCTCTTAGTCTACTCTCAAAGGAACTCTTTTCTTAAAACTAAAACTGACAATGCAGCATTCTCTTGCTCTGAAACTTTGGTAGTTCTCTATTTTTAAAATTTATGGAGGCCAGTCAAAGCCCTCCATGACATGATTTTCAAATGAACTTTGTCATTCAGTCTCTCATTCTTCCCTCTTGCATCTCACTCATACTTCTACTCCCAAGAACTGGAGTAAACCTGGAATTTTCCCATCAGCCTTCCTTCGTTGGCTAACTTTCTGCCAGAAAGCCTAAATCATAACAACCTACTCCTGGAAGCCTTCTAAGATTGTCAGATTCCCCTTAATCAGACTGATGCTCTCTCTACCCTCAATTTCAATAGCACCTATTTGTAAGACTGTCTTGTGTTCCTGTTATGTATGTGTATTTACTACTATATTCTGACTTCCTGTGGCAGTAAAATTAATCATCTTTAATGTCTCATGTAATAACTATCAATAGAAGGGTATCTTTCCCAAGGTAAGGTCTCAGTAAATGTTATCTTGAATTTGATGGAATTATACTCCCCTGTCTTTCAACTATACAATCACCCTTAAAAGCATTAAGAAAAAAGATAACATTTATGTTACCTTTTAAAAAAACAACAGTCATTTAGTTGCAGTCTAAGCTACATATCTGTAAGGTAGACTAATGACTGACATTTTACATTCCTCAGGAGGTGCTCCTAAAATGTGTAGGAAGCATGTTGTTGTTGTTCAGTTAGTAAGTCACGTCTGACTCTTTGGCGACTTCACAGTCCTCCTCTGTCCATGAGATTTCCCAGTCAAGAATACTGGGGTGGATTGCCATTTCCTTCTCCTGGAGATCTTCCCAACCCAGGGATTGAACTGCGCCTCCTACATTGGCAGGTGGATTCTTTACCACTGAGCCACCTGGGAAGCCCCGTGGGAAGCATAATTTGCTATAATTTAGAGGACGTATATCCAACACTTCCCAGGGCCAAGGAGATAACAGATTAGCGGAATGAAGCAGGCTAGGGGTAAGAAAAACAACAGCCACCACTCCCCCAAGGTCTATGATGTGATGAGCATGGAACAGACTGTGGTGAAATGGAAGCCTCATCTGAAGCGAACAGCCACTACCTGGCCCCAGTGATTGTTGCCAGGAAGGAATACGATCCAAGGTTGACAGATCTTGCGATTTTCCTAAAGGCCAGAAATAATGATTTTTTATTTGAAATATCCTGAATTTTAAATATTGATAACAAGCCAGTTAAAAAATATTTTGAACACTGTGAGAGCCAAACAGAAGATATACAACATAGGTGATAATATGATACCTTTATTTCTCATTTTATGTTCAACCTGAATCAAAATGCTCCATATGGAGTTCCTGTGTTCACAGGGATTGATACTGTAGTTTAATATTCATTTCTGACTTATTTTTCAATTTGCCATGGATTTACATCCTTTGGCTAAAGTCTTACTAAGCCACCTGGAGTGGCTCTCCATCAGCCAACAAGCCATATCCAGTTTAAGTGTGTTATGGAAGATTTATTTTTAAAGGAATCCCTTTATGAAATATAAATTAAACTTCTAATGTAGACAACTGCCCTCTGATTTATTGATCTGACTTTTCCTATGTTGGATCTTCTTTGTAAAGATAAGTCAGAATAATATCTAACTAAGGTTAACATGAGGATCAAATGAAGTAACAGTGTAGTTGTTCAGAGCATGGGCTCCCAGCCAGGCAGCCTGGATCTGAAACTCACAACAGCCTGGGCTAGCTGACCATGGGCAACCTATTCCCTGTCTTTGTGCCTCAGTGAGCTATAAAACAGTAGTAGTATCTAGTTCACAGGATTGCTGTGGTTCAGATGGTAAAGAATCTGCCTGCAATGCAGGAGACCTGGGTTGGAGCCCTGGGTTGGGAAGATCCCCTGGAGAGGGAATGGCAACCCACTCCAGTATTCTTGCCTGGAGAATCCCATGGACAGAGGAACTTGATGGTCTACAGTCCATGGGTTTGCAAAGAGTCGTACATGACTCAGTGATTAACACTTTCACTGGATTAATACATGTGAAAGTACTGGAAAAGTTAGTGCCTGGCACATACCTGGGCTTCCCTGGTGGCTCAGAGGGTAAAGCATCTAATCTTAGCTATTACAGGCATACCTTGAAGAAACTGAAGTTTGGTCAGAACATAGTAATAAAGTAAGCATCACAATAAAGGGTCCATACAAATTTTTTGGTTTCCCAGGGCACAAAAATTTATGGTTACACTATACTGTAGTCTATTAAGTGTGCAATAACATAATATTTTATGTCTAGAAAAACAATAAATGTATGTTAATTTTTTAGTATTTTATTGCTAAAAATGCCAATTCAATTAGAATAGAATATCAGAGTCTGCTGATCAAAGATCACCATGACAAATATAATAATTATGAAAAAGTTTGAGAACATTGCGAGAATTACCAAAATGTGACAGGACACAGTGAGCAAAGGCTGTTGGAAAAATGGCACTGACAGAACTCTCAGGCAGGGTTGCCACAAACTGTCAGTGAGTACAAAATGCAGTATCCACAAAGCACAAAAAACGAGGCCTGCCTGTAGTCAGTAGGACTGCTACTGTCACTCTCTACTGCAATTTCATTAGTTGTAACAGCAAGTTGTGGGGATTCTAGGATAATATATCTGAACCACTAGGAGATGGATGACTACCTCTATGATGTCTTCAAGAGCCAGGACAGTGTATGGCTGAAGTCTCTTTGTTGTGAAAGTCCTACTGTACATGGAGACACAGCATCAGATTCAGCTGTGCTCGCCCTGAACTGTGAGATGATGCATATATATGATGCATGATCAAGCTAGCTGCATTGGTTAAAAGCAGGAGAGCTTGCTCCCTTCCAGAGAGGCAGACTACTTACTGGTTATGCCACAGGTTAATGCACTCAAACTTCCTGACTTTGAATCCTGACCCACCACTTCCAAACTGTGACCTTGGCAAAGCTACTTACCCTTTCTAAGCCTCCATTTTCAAATATGTAAAACAGGGGTAAACAATACCAACTCACAGGATTGTAGTTAGAATTTAAGGTAATATTTCATGCCAAGTGCTTAGGCAGGATTTGACCTATGGGAAGTGCTCAAGAAGGTTACCTATTACTACTATTCTCAGATGGTTCAAGCTTGTGAATTTTGATTATGCTCTCCAGTGACTGACATATCAGCCTGATGCCATATGGAAAATGATTCAAAGTAGTAGAGTGATATGGTGACATGAAACTTTCTTAATGAAAAAATCTTAACCAGATGGCATAACTGTAACAAGTTTATGCTTTCCCCTGAGCCTTGCTCAGAGACACAAGCCAAAGAACAAAGGACACCACAGAAGGCAGGCCATTCTCTGTGGGCAGACAAGATCCCGTGATGACTGTTAAGGCCAACAAAGAGCTCCGAACATCACAGAGTAAGTGCTTCATACCTACTGAAACTCAGAAAGAACATGCTTCTTTAAAAAAAAAAATGCAATCATTTCCTAAAAGAAATTAACAGACACCCTTCCCAACTATTTGACAGACTAGTGTTTTTACCTGTCCATAAAAATTCTGTTTTCTGTAACACATGTCGTAAATGAAAAAAAGCATACAACTAAGGAGTAGGAAACAGAAGAATCTTTGTAAAAAAAATTTAAAAAGAACTAATGCTTTTAACCACACAGGCTTAAAATATCTGTCATGTAAAGACATCAGGGAAAGTATCTGTAGATGTCTTCGAATTGGAATAAGTTAATTGTGATTGTTGTCAGATGAACATGTGACTATTTTGGGCCTTTTAGTTATACCCAAGTATAGTCTACTACAAATTTAGCACTGTCTACTTCCAGCATATTTTTAGCCATCTTTTATGCTGATAAGCGGCATCGAAACATGTCCTATTTAAGACAGTAATTTGTTACCTGGATGTGGACTGGAGGTGATGAGGCTCCATTCATTGATATCTGAATTGTAGCTCTGGACCTTGTCATAGGTGCAGCTGCCTCTGTATCCGCAGTGGCCGCCAATGACGTAGATAACTTCATGTAAGACACAAGCAGTAGCATTCCCCACGCCTGTGTGTTAAATTAAAATCACATCTTCAGATTGATCTTTTGGTTTTGCAATGAATATTGGACTAAGTTTATTATTGCTTTTGTTAATATGGACATTAGACACAAGGCATTGTCCTAGGAGTTATGAAGGATAGAAAAAAAAATTTTTTTAAGGCTCCCTCAGTTTTTTTTTAAAGGGGGGTGTGGTGAGACATTAATACAAATAATTAGAATGCAGGGTAGAGAACTCCTGGAGTGTTCAGAGCAAGGAGACGTTGCTTTGTCTAGGGAAATCACAGCACAGTTTGACCTGGGCCTTGGTAGGGAGCCTTTGGCAGGTAGAGGTAAGAGAAAGCCATCCGAAGCGGAGGGAAAGGGGAACACAAAGACTCACTGGACAATGTCACGTAGCCCGATTGATTCCCAGCACCTGAGCAGGCTGGTGGCACTCCTGGGGCTGTCGTGTGGGAATTAAAGCTGATGTGGTAAATTGAAGCCACATGGAAATTGAAGCCTCGTGCCCAACTAAGAAACATGCAATTAATTCAGTAGGACATTTTAAACAGAGGAAGGGAGGGACTACAGAAATAGAAGGGCAAGAGTCAGAAAAAGAGAGGTATTGGCCCAGGTGCAAAGTACCAAGGGTCTGACTTAGACCGGGCCTTGAGTATGGGGGAAGGATACCGAGGTAAGAGACACAGAAGAACAGATGGGCCTCAAAGACTGACTGTACCTAAGACAAGACTTATTCTGAGGTCCTGAGTGCAGAAAACTGGGAAACACCGATGCCACAGAAAAATAAAGAGGAAATGGATTCATCAGGGGAAGAAGACATGAGGAAGAAAAAGGTGAAAAGAAAGTGCTCAGTCATGACTGTGTGACCCCATGGATTGCAGCCCACCAGGCTCCTCCGTCCATGGGATTTTCCAGGCAAGGGTACTGGAATGGGTTGCCATTTCCTTCTCCAGGGAAGAAAGATGAGGAGGCTCATTTTAGCTGAAAACGTCAGGTTAGTCTTTTAAGCAACATTTTACTTAGCCCATTCTGTGCAAGGTGCAGTTCAATCTTCCTGTACATTTCTACTCCAAAACAAAAGTGAATTTGTAAGCAGTGCAGTTATGATGAAAGAGAAAAAAGTCAGGATTTTCTAAACAGCCAAGTATTTGTTTTTTGGTTTTTTTTCAAGTATTTGTTTTTAATGTATCTTTTTGGCTGTACCGAGTCCCACATGGGATCTTAGTCCCCCCAGCAGGTACTGAACCCACTTCCCATGCACTGGAAACTTGGAATCTTAACCACTGGACCGCCAGGGAAGTCCGAAACAGTCAAGTATTTATTTCTTCTCTGTACATCCCTAAACCAAAAAAGGAAATGAATCTGAAATTTGACTCTGCCCAATTTTGGTGCTCATTACCGGGGAAAGCTGCTAGTTCACTTCACGACTACCAAATAAAACAAATTGGGGAACATAGTGTTATTCTTTCTAGAGACAATACTTAAAGTTCAGCATGAGTCCACCCATCAGAACCAGCACTTGCAAAAAGTGCACATAAATGACAAAAGTGTTATCATTCCCTGGGATGGTCAGATATAATCAAGAATCAAAATTTAAGTTAAAAAATATAAAACTCTGGAATTTCAGACCCAGCTAGGAGGTAGAGGAGGCCTTCAGTACAAGAGGGTCTTCCATTCCACTCAAGGCTAAGGTGAGAACACTTGTGGCTTTCTTTACAGTGTAGACACCCTTGCTGCATTTTTCGTTCCAGAAACATTGTTTTAAATACGATTCAACAACATTTCATAAAGTAATACATTTCAACCCTCAAAGAAATATACTCTAAACTATAAAACCACTGAAACTGTGATCTTACCATTAAGAAGCAGAGGCAGAAATAGAGCCAGGTTTACAACAGCTGCTAAAATATTTGAACTTTCTTTGTTTCTTTCATAGGAAAGGAGTTAGGATAGTTAGAGCCACTCTGGGGAGGGGAATTAGTAAATGGGGGAGTCAAGCTCGGGCAGAGTGAAAACCAGGGCAGCAACAGCCCTGCGCTTGAAGCCACTTCTCCCACCCTGCCAACTGCTGCGGAAACTTCAGGCATGCAGGAGAGGCTGTAACCGAATATGAAAGCTATTTCTACCCTACCAAAGCTGACACGTTCTTCTATAAGGATGGTTAGCACCAGGACTTCCCCAGTGGTCCAGTGGTTAAGACTCTGCGTTCCCAGTGCAGGGACACAGGTTCAATCCTTGGTCAGGGAACTAGATCCCAATGCTGCAATAAAGGCTGAAGATTCCGCGTGCCACAACTAAGACCCAGCACAGCCAAATAAATAAAACATTTTAAAGTGTTCATGACCATAATGCCTAACACTTACTGAGTGCTTACTCTATGCCTGTCTCTGTTCTAAGTGATTCACCTGCATAAATTCACTTAATCCTCTCAAATACTAAACTGTGTAATCTTGTCACCCCCATTGTACAGATGGCAAAACTGGGGCACAGGGAGATTAAACCATTTGCCTAAGTTCACCAGCCAGTAAGTGAGAGGTCAAGATTTAGACCCAGGCAGCTTGGCCTCAGAAGCAGTATGCCTGGTCACAAGACCATTTTGCGTCTCAGGCTTCCTGTTCTCATCCAAAGATCACACCGGGTCAGATTCCCAGACCAGGTCAGATTCCCACACCCTCACTAGCATTAAAAAAAGAAACAGAAAGGCCTGGGAAGAAACATCTGGGATAAAATGACTCAAATTTGGTAACAACCTACCCCTTTGTGTGCAACTCCCCAGCACCGAATATATGTAATGAAATAAATGAGATTACAGCTTAATTTTTCTTCCAGTAGGAGGGAACAACAAGGCTAATCTAGTACCAAACACAGTAGAAAATACAGTGTCTATCAAACAAATACTGAGATCCAATTGTGTGCATGGCTGTGTGGGCTGTGTGCAGGAGACTGAGGATCTGCCCCTCTCCTTTACCCTCTAAGATATGACTGGAATCACAAAGAGCAGAGGCTATGTGTCCTCTAGTTTTTGAAAGAATGTAATTTGTTCCACCCTACAGGGACCAAACCTTTCAAGGTTTTAATGAAAGACCTTTTAAAAGACAGATGATCAGATGATGAGAATAAGAAAATGAATATTTAAAA
Organism: Odocoileus virginianus; assembly: GCF_023699985.2. Lineage (NCBI taxonomy): Eukaryota > Metazoa > Chordata > Mammalia > Artiodactyla > Cervidae > Odocoileus > Odocoileus virginianus. The sequence goes on from NC_069686.1 coordinate 20,160,524, forward strand.
GCAAGATTCAAAAAGCTTGGATTTCAAGAGCAAGAAAAAAAAAATTAAACATGAATAAAACTACCCAGTTTTTTCTCTTCATTTAGCTTTTGATTTAAATATAAATTCTTGACTGAAAGCAAGATGTAGATTCAAAACAGTCTCTAGAGTAGGCAGAATGAATTAGACTGTTTTTTTATATAAATAACATTTCTTTTCCAGCCTGGGTAGCATATTCTGACCAAATAACTCTCAGTCAAGTTGAGGACTGCTATATTATATTTTTACTTAGAACATTCTAGGAAGCATTATTTGACTTGTATAATCCAACTATAGCTCCAAGGTAGTATTCCAAAGTGATAAATTTTTTATAATGTTATCTGTGAGATAACATTTGTCTAATCTCAAACACCTAAAAAATACAGAATAAATACAGTTTGCACTTACCTTTAATCATGTTTGCAATAGGAATCCACTTCTCTTTCAATGGATCATAGAACTCAGCCTCTTCTGCTGGAGCCCCCTTTCTGTAACCACCTAAAGCATAGACACAGCCACCCAAGGTGACTGCACAGTGGTAATACCTGGCATTGAGCATTGGCAAACCTTCTGTCCATTCATCACCTTCACTGTTATAGATCCACACTGTGTCAAGAGCTTCAATGTTATCAGTTCTGTAACCCCCGGTTACATAAATATTGGGTCCCAAACATGTAACACCATAGCTCTCCCTAGTGTAATCTGGTATTTCTGCCCCTTGGATCCACACATTTGTCAAAGGATCCCATATGTGTACCTCTGATAAAGGGTGCCAGTAATAGCCTCCAATGATATACATCGTGGCTGTGGATCGCTGAGAAATCTCTTTATGCATGGGATTCAAAGCATTGTATATTAGAGATCGGATCTTATTTTCAGTTAATAGGCAGCTTCTTTGAAGGCCTAAAGCTGTTTTTAAATACACTGGATCTATATCTATGTTGATATAGCTTAATAGATTATATAGGCATTCAATTCGATTTTCTACATCATGAGCAGTCCACTTAATAACTGGCTCTATGACAGCTTCTTCTTTCCAAACACTGAGATTCTTTCTGGACAAGATAAAGAGAAACTTTTCAAGGCTGATTTCCAGAAATTCTTCTTGTTGCCATACTTCCTTAAACCTTGAGCACAGAATTCTTCGAGATTCCTTCTCTAGTTCTGGACACACGTGAAATTCTGCAAAGGAGTGCATTCCAATACAATTATCAATATCCAAGTGCCTTACCAAAAACTGCTCACATGCTTTCTTCACTGAAAGGAACTGTAGCAGATCAGCTGCTTCAAGCAGGCTTTGAACATTTCTTTTAGTTATCTCAATTTGGGAAGTGTATGCGTAATTTACAAGGCCTTCCAAGATATCATGGTGAATGCCAGAGATCTTTATTTTATTTTTAAATTTTTCTTTCATGTCAGCCGTGAACATTGCCTTAAAATAATTGCTGCAAGCAGCTAAAACAGCTCGGTGACAACGGAAGATTATGCCTGAAGGACACTGAAGGGTAATATCAGTAAATAATCCATCCAAGTAAAATGTTCTGAATGCATCCAGAAAATCCACTGGATGCGTGGTATCCTTGAAAAGGTAAATATAATCTTCTTGTCCTTTTAGAGCCATGGCTGCAATAAACATGAAACAAACGTGTTTTCAATTTTGCATATTATCCCAGATAATCAGTGCCCAATATTCCTGTCATTACAATGATTGATTAACATCGAATATATAAAACTAGATAGACTAAGTTTAGCAGTCTAAGTCACAAATGCAAAACGTAGAAGACTATTTCATAATTTATATGATGGCCAATTTAATTTCAGGATAGCTCGTAGTCTGATATGAGGCCCCCGGATTATTCAGTGGTCCTCTCAAGAAGATGTTGATTTGCTACCCCATTCACCCAATCTCTTCAATCTGCCCTGAGCTAGCGGTCCTAGAAAGACCTCACATTTGACAACCCAAGCGTCCAAGAGGTCACCTCCCTCGAGGCTGGACCTTGGCCGTCTCGGCTCGGCCCCAATTCAACCTTTTTCCCGAGCTCCGTCTTCCTTTCAAGTCGCATCGAGATGCCAGGAAAGGGATGATAGAAATATAACTGATTAGAAGAAATCTGGGGAAAGGGAAACCCTGTGCCTTTCTGCTCAAGGAAGGACAGAAAGGAAAGCGGCCGGACGGCGGCCCCTCGATCCCCGCGCCACCTCCGCGGACTGCCGCAGGGGTTTCCGCGCGCCGCGCGCCTGGGCCCGGAGCCGGCGTTCCCGCCCGGGGACCGCCCCGCCCGGGGGCCGGCGCGGGCACTCGCTTCGAGAGCGCCGCGTGCCGTCCGCTGGGCCGGGTGCCGCGTCCCTCTGTCCCGGGACGCGGCGCAGGTGTGGGGAGGGCGTCGCGGACGGCCCCGCGCTCGGCCCGGCCCGCCGCCCGCGCGGCCATTGTCTCCGCGCCTTGCCGCAGGCGGGCTCGGAAGGCGGCGTGGCCTCGCTCCCCGCGTCCGGGCCCGCTCGCTCCCCGCCGGCTGGCCTCGGGCGGCGGGTCCGTTCCGCACCTACCTCCGGCAGTGGTTCCGGGACGCGGTGCGGACCAGCGGGCTAGCGGCGAGCGGGGGCGGGGGCGCCTCCGGACCCTCTGACCATCTTTGGAAGAGGCGCGGCGGAGGCTGCCTGCTAGTGCAGCTCCAGCCCACAAGCGGCTCCTATTTTGGTGCCCCGGCTGCTCCCCGCCTCCAACTGAACAGCCCCCCACGCGGCTGGGGCGCGGGGCCACTCGCGGGAACTCACGGGTGGCGGGGCCGCCCTGCGGGCAGGGGCGGGGTGGGCGCGCGGGCGCGCGGCTGCACTCCAACGGAGGCTCCCCCTGCAGCAGGTGGGAAGGCTTCTCAGAGGAGACCGCCCGGGCCACTAGCTTTTCCCTCTTTCCTTAGACCTGTCTCCCTAGCCCCACCCCCCACACGCAGACACTCCCGAGAGTTTTCTCTCTAGACAAACTCTCTAAGTCCTGAGTTAGAACCAGATATACGGATTGGGGACCTCCTTTCTCCCTCCTTCAGTATCTCTCCGCAGCCCAGGACCTAACTGTGGAGTGGAATTGGGGATGGATGTTGGAGAGAATGCACCAAAGCTGAAGGTCTGGGGTTGAGGTTACTTTCAAAATGCCAGAAGTAGGGGCTACTTTCCCATGAACTCCATCCCACCCTTAGGAGAGCACTCTGGAGCCCCGGGGACTAATTTGTACAGTGTGGGTTAACTTGGAGATTTGAGAAAAACTGAAAGCAGCCAGGGCCAAGGATTCAGGTTACAGTATTTAGAATAGAGTAGCTGGAAGGAGCAGCCTCCAGTCTTTCTTCTGGTGGCAGCCAGTCCAATCATGTAAAGGTGTCTATATGCTACACCAGAAAGTTCATTTTCTTGTTCCAACAAAACCTAATATCAAATAATTTATTCATTCATTTGCAAGACTGTATTGGGTGCCTGCTCAGGCATAGGCACTGGTAACGATGTAGTGAAAGATGGTCCATAACTTTCATGGAGTTTACAATGTAGCCCGTTGCTTCAAGGCAGATAGATGGAGAAACAATGGAAACAGTGACAGACCATTTTCTTGAGCTCCTTAATCGCTGTGGACAGTGACTGCAGTCATGAAATTAAGACAGTTGCTCCTTGGAAGAAAAGCTGTAACAAACCTAGACAGCGTGTTAAAAAGCAGAGACGTCACTTTGCCAACAAAGGTCCATCTAGTCAAAGCTATGGTTTTTCCAGTAGTCATGTCCAGATGTGAGAGTTGGACCATAAAGAAGGTTGAGCGCGGAAGAACTGATGCCTTTGAACTGTGGTGCTGGAGAAGACTCTTAAGAGTCCCTTGTACTTCGAAGAGATCAAATCAGTCAGTCCTAAAGGAAATCAGTCCTGAATGTTCATTGGAAGGACTGATGCTGAAGCTGAAGCTCCAGCCACCTGATGAAAGCAGCCGACTCATTGGAAAAAGACTTTGATGCTGGAAAAGATTGAAGACAGTAGGAAAAGGGGATGACAGAGGATGAGACGGCTAGAGAGCATCACCGACTCAATGGACACAAGCTTGAACAAACTCTGGGAGATGGTGAAGGACAGAGAAGCCTGGCGTGCTGCAGTCCATGGGGTCGCAAAGAGTCGGACGTGACAGCAATTGAACAATAACAACAGTGTAGCCAGCTTAAGGGAGGAAGGAGACCAGGATGAAAGGAACACCAGAGGCCCAGTGTGTTTCTCAGAATATGGTCTGAGAGACAATATACAGACAATGACCAGACTGTATATGACAACGGTACTCTGAACAAAAAGCCCAAGAAGCCAAACCACAACTTCTGCAGCAATTAGACTAGAACAATTAGACCAGCAATTAGAGCAGAATACTGGAGTGGGTTGCCATTTCCTTCTCCAGGGGATCTTTCTGATCCAGGAAGTGGTCAGTGACAGCCAACTTACTGATTTTTACCCCTACTTCCAACTCAGGACCAACCAGAGACAGCCAGTTTGTTCCCCATACCAATCACATAAAATATTCCTTGATTCCGTAGTTGGCCTGGAGCTTTATTTACCAGGCCAACAACCTCCAGTAAAGCATATTGGAGACCTGCTTCTTCTTCCTCTTTTACAAAGCTTGTTCCCTTCCGTACCTGCCATTGAGTTTCTATCAAAGATAAATGATGTTCTGGCTCTCTGGCTATAGCATGATCTAAATAAATGGCCTCTGTTCTCATTTGGGTGATTTTAGTTTAATTCCACAAGTCAGGCCATCTCAATTGAATTATGTGGGATGCTAGAATCTGCATTTAAATCAAGGGCATCAGATGATTCTTTTGCACAATTAGAATGTTGGACCTAAAATGGGAGAAAAATGAAAGATTTACTATCTCAACATTTGGTAAACAGTTTAGTAGAGAAGAAAAGTATATGAGATCTTTTTCAGGATTAACTTTCTCCTGTGTCACTTATCTATCATGTAACTTAACTGAGCTTCTCAGATCCTTAATTTTCTGACTCGTAAAAGAAAATATCAGTACTTTCTCAACTAACATAAGGTTACTGGAAAGATAAAGCAAAATTATGACTGATGCTGAAATTGAAGCTCCAATACTTTGGCTGCCTGATGTGAAGAGCCAACTGATTGGAAAAGACCCTGATGCTGGGAAAGATTGAGGGCAGGAGGAAAAGGGGAGGTTGGATAGCATCACCGACTCAATGAACATGAGTCTGAGCAAACTCCGGGAAATGGTGAAGGACAGGGAAGTCTGGCACGCTGCAGTCTACAGGGTGTAAAGCATCAGGCATGACTTAGCAACTAATCAAATGACTGTGAAAGTACCTAGGATGTGGTATATAAATGCTAACTCTTATAATGAAAGAGTGTGTGTGTGTTAGTCACTCAGTCGTGTCCAACTCTTTGCAACTCCATGAACTGTAGCCCGCCAGACTCATCTGACCATAGAATTGTCCAGCCAAGAATACTGGAGTGGGTTGACATTTCTTTCTCCAGAGGATCTTCCGAACCCGGGTCTCCTGCATTGCAGGCAGATTCTTTACCATCTGAGCCACCAGGGAAGCTCATAATGAAAGGATATTTACACTCCTCTATCACAACCTCAATTTGAAAATTAGTATCTTATTAACATTTCTTCCAAAATTACAAACTTTGTAGTTAATTGTAATTACAGTTTGTCCTTCATAATGAGTAGTGATGTCATCGTTGGTGTTGTCATCCAAGGACACAATTGTGATTGATTGAAGAAGTGACTGCTTGTGGCATGATGCTGTTTGTTGGACAGTAAGTATAGGCTCTATCTAACTCAAAGGAGGGCTTCTAGAATCATAATAGCATGTAAACATGTAACAAATGATTCTTGAATAGCAGAATTCACTACTATATTGTCATTTGTGTAGTTATTTCAGATTGCTGCAGAGCCCAGTTAATACTTTTGCTTTCATTGCCTGACATTCGTTGGTTTTGAATTATTGCTTAAAAGTATATATCAGCTACATGTCTACTATAACTAAAAGAAAAGATCAAAAAAGGTGCATATCAGTATAGAGTAGACTGCTTCACCTGCCAAAAGAGCAATCTGCCAACAGAAGGGTATGGGCAGGAGCAGTTCCTCTTTACACATGCTTTATCACAAAACCACTGCAAATGCTAATAGATGTGATGCACTCAGAAATATATAATTAGCATTCATAAATCAAATAAATTAATGACACTGTTCAAGAAAACAACCATGCCATCTGTGAGTCCAAGTCTTAGGGAAATAAAGAGCCACCATAAGATGAAACATGAAAGACTTGTGGCAGATACTGAGATTGGCATGGAGTCGGAATCCTTTGGACATCCCACTGTACTTTTCAAAAGACACTTAGTGTCTAAAAACAACAATTTTGTTTGTTGTGTTTACCTTATTAGTACACCTTTCCGCTAAATGTTGCTACATCATTAAATGTTTGGTATGCTAATTGTGCTATCATTATCAATATATATAAATGTGCCAGTATATACAGAAAACTTTGTGTACTTCATTCAAGCTACTCATTAAGATGAGTTGATGTTAAGTAAAAAAAAAAGGGTATACTTTATAAGGCCACTGAATACAGCTGTATAAGTTGTGCACTGCACAATTCCCCCTCATTCCACTCAGATTGCTATGTGAACAGTCTCAGGAACTGTATGGTGTAAAACCAGCAGAGGTACATGGGGCTGCCCTGGAGTTGCTATGTCTTGGCAAAGCCTTTTTGGTATGCTTCCTGGAAAATAAACATTCTGATGACTGGGCAACAAGTGCTTTCACAAGTCAGAAGGTTTCCAGTTCCTTGTTTTCAACAAAAGTCAAAGAGCATTTTTGACAAATAACTTGGAAAGAATCCATGAAATGAATAGCACTGCTATAATAAAATTCCTCTCATTCCTATCTAGTTGTCTGTGTGAACACATTTTCTCAGGGACTGTATCTATAGAAATGAAAAACAGGAATATCCCTGATCCTAAAGTCTGTCTCATGCTAGCAGGAAGCAATACTTAGCCAAGATACATGGTTTAAATGAAAGGAAAATAGCCCAATTCATCAGACTGAAATAATTCTTGATAAATTTTTACTTTTGATTTAATTTAAGCATATTTATGTTATTTGGTTAATTATAATAATCCAGTTCAGTCGCTCAGTCATGTCCAACTCTTAATCAGCCTAGAAATTTTTTTACTATTTAAGAATCAAGAATATAAAATAGTTAAAATTCTAATTTATGTACATTTTTGTTTCAGAGAAACTTAAAAGGTACTAAGATTTCCAAGTATAAAAATATATAGATGAGTCTTTCTTTGAATGTTTCCAATATGCATGAATTTCAGTTACCACCATTTTGTTAAATAATACCAATCCATCAAACAGGGTTCAAATTTTAATTACTCTTGTGTATTTTTAATAACTTTAATTGCATAAAATAGAAATTTTGCTCTCTAGCTCTTCAGTTCACAAATCACTGCATAAATAACAGATGAGCATCATGGTTAGTGACCAATCACGTGTCTTCTTTCAAAGTCCACGGTGATTGGTCACTGTGCAAGTGTTCTTCAGTTCACATACAGACAACAAAGCTTCTAGTTGCCTTGCCTCCTATCTATGATAAATCTGCACAGTATTTTACAAAAATAGATGACTGAAAGAGGGCACTGGACAACGAAAATTAAAATGTAGCAAAGAACTAAAAGTGATATTGCCAAAGATAGAGCTTGAATTTAGCATAATGAAGTTCTAGGAGAGAGAGCTGAGCATGGGAACGTGGACAGTGCCGCCAGTGAAAAGACTAGATTGCAGCCAGCTGAACTTGGTGCAGGTGAACTTCTTGACTTAAAGAGGAAAGTGGTTGTTGTTGACAAAAAAGGTAACAGTGTCCTAGAAGAAGTAATGCTGGTAAAAATTTTCACTTTCAAAAGAACTCTTGGAGATATATCACCACAGTGAAAGTGCAAAGGATAAAATGTTGGAAACTGATCCAAATTTAGAAGTATGACAATTCACTAAGCACAGAAACATGATCACTCTGTCTTGTAAGTTACAGGAAAAAAGAAGAAGGTGAAAACTCTTTATTCTTAATAAATGTTTTACAAAAAAAATCATACTTTTATTTCCAGTGTTTCTAATTGCAGTGTGTATGTGTCAGTTGCTCAGTCGTGTCCGATTCTTTCTACCCCATGGATTGTAGCCCACTAGGCTTCTCTGTCCATGGAATTCTCCAGGCAAGAATACTGGAGTGGGTTGCCATTTTCTTCAGGGGATCTTTCAGGGAGAAGGAATTGAACCCGGGTCTCCTGCGTTGCAGGCAAATTCTTTACTATCTGAGACACCAGGAAAGTGTACTAAGTAAATATTGGTCTTACTGTTTTTCATTTTCCGATACACTTACAGGAAATTTATAGAAACTGTCTTCCTATACAAGTCAGTTTTTAATATTCTGACAAAAAAACCTTAAAGGTCACAGGACAATCACAGTTGTTCCTACTGATTATAAAGATTATTTTGCATGATAATTTTGCACATTTTCATATGAGGACTGCCTATATTTTCAGTAGGACAACATTCTCTGGGAGAAGTGGAATGGAAATACGAGCTCGAGAAAAAAAAAAGAGGGCTTCTCTGATGGTCCAGTGCTTAAGAATCCACCTGGCAATGCAAGGGATACCAGTTCGATTTCTGGTCTGGGAAGACCCCACATGCCTTGGGGCAACTAAGCCTGTGCACCATGACTACTTAGCACTCTGGAGCCTGCAAGCTGCCACTACTGCAGACTGTGCTCCGAAAGAAGAGAAGCCACTGCAGTGAAAAGCCCACACACGACAATGAGAAATAGCCCCCCTTGCCACAACTAGAGGAGAAGGCAATGGCGACCCACTCCAGTACCCTTGCCTGGAAAATCCCATGGACAGAGGAGCCTGGTAGGCTGCAGTCCATGGGGTCGAGAAGAGTCAGACACGATTGAGTGGCCTCACTTTCACTTTTCACTTTCATGCATTGGAGAAGGAAATGGCACCCCACTCCAGTGTTCTTGCCTGGAGAATGCCAGGGACGTGGGAGCCTGGTGGGCTGCCGTCTATGGGGTTGCACAGAGTCAGACACGACTGAAGCAACTTAGCAGCAGCAGTCACAACTAGAGAAAGCCTGCATGCAGCAACCAAGGTCTACCACGGCCAAAAATAAATAATAAATCTTTAAAAAACAATAAGATAAAAATTTCCCACTGTTAAAGAACAACTTGTTTATGTATTTTTTAAAGGAACTATGGTAGGTTTCAAATAACTATAGTTGGCTTTCACTAAATAGATTTTAAAGAGTTATTTTAAAGTCTACTAAAAAGTCATTATTTACAATATTCTAGAAATTACAACCTTGGAAAATGTTTAAACTTATAATGAAAAGTTTTCAATATCAATCTAAAAATGTGGAAGTGAGTCTATATGTTACTTTTGGGGTACTTGTTCAAAAAACACATGAAAGATCACTGGCTCATTCTCAAAATAGGAACTAGCTTACTACTCTTTGAGGGAGGGTCATTTAAAAGATAGTGGTTCACTGAGGATATGTTTTTGGGTGCCACAGTTAAAGCTAAATTTCAGATAAAATTAATACAAGGCAGAAGATAATAAACTAGGGCCTTTTTCAATTAGAAAAAAAAATAGAAACCCAATTCTTCTGGCTAGAGAAAGTACCATGGGATTCTCCAGGCAAGAATACTAGAGTGGGTTGCCAGTCCCTTCTTCAGGGGAACTTCTTGATCCAGGGATTGAACTCAGGTCTTCTACCACAGGTGGAAATTTACAGTCTCAGCCCCCAGGGAAGCCATTCTTCTGGCTGAAAGTGCGAGTCACACAGCTGTGTCTGTCTCTTTGGGAACCCATGGACCACACAGCCCGTCAGGCTCCTCTGTCCTTAGAATTCTCCAGGCAAGAATACTGGAGTGGGTAGCCATTCCCTTATCCAAGGGGTCTTCCCTACCCAGGGATCAAACCTGGGTCTCCCACATTGCAAGCAGATTCTTTGCCATCTGAGCCAGCAGGGACCCAGAAAAAGTAAGAGCACTGGCTCAAATCAACCGAGACAGACTGATACTCTCCTAAGTCACAGATTAAAACTGTCCAATGGCTCTCTATTTCATTCAGTAAAAATCAAAGTACTTACAAGGGTCTCCAGCACCCCCTTACCCAGCCCAGCATCTCCCCTCACCAGGAATGGGTTGCCTCAGGGTCTCACTGCTAGTTATTCCTTTTGCCTGCCCAGCTCTTTTCCCAAAAATACTATATGACCTGGTCACTCACCTCTCCTGGATTTTTTGCTCAAATATCAACTTCTTAACAAGGTCTTTTTTTTACCAACCTATTTAAAATTATCTCCACATCCTACCTGTTATTCCCTATTCCCCTTCCCAGCTTTAATACATAGTCCTTATTACCATCTATATCATATATTTTGCATTTTTTTAGTTCATTGTGAGATTTCTCCCACTAGAACATCAGTTCAGTTGCTCAGTCATGTCCGACTCTTTGCGACCCCATGAACCACAGCACGCCAGGCCTCCCTGTCCATCACCAACTCCCAGAGTTCACCCAAACTCATGTCCAACTAGAACATAAACTCCATGAAAGCAGTGATTTTGTGTTTTGCTCATTGTATATCCCCCATTCATTCTAGTATTCCTAAAACAGTGTCTGCCACATAACAGGTACTCAATATTTTATACCAGTGAAAATATGAGCAGATTATAAGTAAGACTTTTGGAATTTGCTTTAAAAACTCACTCAGGGCTCAGAGTTCTCCAAGAAATTATATAAATGACAATCCACAGACAGTGCCTTCCTGTAGAACACGATCTAAAAGTTTTGTGCTTTTCTTCATTTTCAAATTCAAAGCATCTGGTTTATTTGTTTATTAATTAATTAACTTATTCGTTTTTGGCTGTGCTGGGTCTTCATTGCTGCGCACAAGCTTTCTCTAGTTACGGGAGCAGAGGCTACTCTCTAGTCGCAGGTCTCTGGCTTCTCATTACAATAGTTGTAGAGCACAGGCTCGAAAGCATACAGGTTTCAACAGTAGTGCCTTCTGGGCTCTGAAGCTCAGCAGTTGTGGTGTGTGGGTGTAGCTGCTTCACAGCACGTGGGCTCTTCACAGATCAGGGATTAAACCCGTGTCTACTGCCTTGGCAGGCGGAGGATTCTTTACACTGAGCCACCAGGGAAGCCTGCATCTGGTTTATATATCTCTTCGTTTTCCTTCTCACTCACAGCATGCTTAGGAGGTCTTTATCACTTCTACCTTGACTTACTGCAAGACTTTTCTGTGTCAGTCTCTTCCTTTTCCTCCCAAGCTGCACATTACCTTTCATGCCACCTGAATACAGCTTTCTTGACATCACTTCCCTTTACTTGCTCCCTTAAGAGGTACCTGGAAGAAATTCAGGCTCCATTGATTAGCTTACAAATCTGTCCATAAATTGGCCAAATCCTACTTACAAAGCTTTATTCCACTACTCCCCAGTTTAAACATTTAACTTCATCAGGCCAGATATTAATACATCATCACTACCTAAAGATTATGCTGTACCCATCCCCATCTTGGCTCACATTATTCCCTTCATCTGGGAAACTCTATCAAGTCCTTTCCATTTTTCCAGGTCCTTTCCATGCTGAAGGTATAGATCACAGTCTACCTCTTTCATAAAGCTTCTATCACAGTTAACCAATTGAGTGAATACAAAACACAATACTGTATGGTCACCTAGCCCTTCCTTGACTTAAACACTTTTTATGCTGATTATTAAGATGCTTTATGAAGCATACTTGGGAATTATGAATTACATATAAATGTTTCTCACCTCTTCAGTCAAACTGTAAATGCTTTGAAGGACATCGTTCTTTGTAAGACATAGTCCTACACTTCTTAAACGTCTACAGGTTTTTGTTTTATTTAGGTTTGCTTTCTTCCACATATTAGACTCTCAAAATATTTGCTTACTGTAGTATTTTTATCACCTCAAAAATTGTTCAATAGGATATTTTTCTGGATTTAAATCTGAAAAAGGTTAACTTGTTAATAAATCCCTAAAAGAACATATTCTCATATTGAACTGAGGAAAGTAAAACACTGCATAGACCAAGTTGTGAAAAGAGTTGAGATTTTTGGTATGTAACAAATCCAGAATGTGACTGTAGAGTGGTAGAAAAAAAAGTGAATGAGCAAGTTTTCCAGTTTGCACAGTTTTAAAATCCTGTGTGACAAATGTTAGTTTAATTGTAACCAGTTTTTACTAGTTGTTTAAGCATGAATCTGAAAATTTATTATTTGAATATAAAAGTCAAACTAATTTTTTACTAAGTTATATCTTCCATAAACAATGAGTGTTTCTAAGAATTTCTGTGTTAGGAAACATTTCTGTTAATGTTGTGCTTCAATATGAACCATCATCACATAGATATCAGATTGTATGACATAAACAAGTAAGACAGATTTAGCTTTTGGCCAGAAATATATTATTTCATAAGCCTTAGTAGAGCACATCAAAAAATCTCTCTTCAACAGAACCATCACACTGTCCACCTGAAAAAGAAACCCACCAGAGGTACAAAAATGACAGGGTTTTAGGTAAAAGAGTTAAGGCAATTAATTATTATTAATATATTCCCTATAGCTGGTCTCATCTAAAGATGTGCTGCGGGGTTGTTAAGTCAGTAAAGGACTCTCCTCTCATCTTCTGAAAGAAAAAAGCATATCTCATACTAGAGGTAGGAAGCGGGCTGTAAATTGCAGTCCCATTATCACACTATTAGCAGAGCTCGGTCTGGGGCCTGCCTGTGATATGCCAGCTGTCCCCTGGAAGCAGCTTATGAGACTATAAGTGAAAATCTTTTCTAACTCTCCTTTAGGACTAGTACAAACTAGGAGCTAAAAAAAATTCAAATGCTATGACAGTAAATGAATATGTGGGCATATCAGAGATAACATTTTTAAAAAGTAGAATAAAGATGTAATTATAACTCATAATATAAAAGACTGTACTTGGACTACAAAAGCAGATTGAAACTAATAGATTTGTTGTGCCACAGTACATATAATATATAGGAATTTCCAGGTGGTGCTAGTGGTAAAGAACCCTCCTGCCAATGCAGGAGATGTGAGACACACAGGTTTGATCCCTGGGTCGGGACGATCCCCTGGAGGACCTTCCACGGCAACCCACTCCAGTATTCTTGCCTGGAGAATCCCATGCACAGAGGAGCGTGGTAGGCTACTCCATAGGATCAGGCAGGGCCAGACAGGACTGAAACAACTTAGCACAGCACATATAATAGATGGGTAGGAAAAGAAGCCTAATATGTATATAATGTATGAAGGAAGTGACTGAGCTAGGCATCAAAAATATTAAACACATAGGTGGTGATTGCTATGATGTGACAAGGCTGTGGACTTGGTCATAAGGAAATTATTACACGGGGGAAAATATTTTGGATCTGTCACTGTAAGGGTAGCAGTATTCTGTACGTACAATTGTGTATCTTCACTTCATCCAGAGATAAAGCATACAGACTTTTAGTCATTAAGTAGTTCTCAAACAGGGATTATTGGCAATGTCTAGAGATGCTTCTGGTTATCACAACTTGCCAGTGAAGTGAAAGTCGCTCAGTTGTGTCCGACTCTTGGTGACTCTATGGACTATACAGTCCATGGAATTCTCCAGGCCAGAATACTGGAGTGGGTAGCTGTTCCCTTCTCCACGGGATCTTTCCAGCCCAGGGATCGACCCCAGGTCTCCTGCACTGCAGGCGGATTCTTTACCAGCTGAGCCACAAGGGAAGCCTAAGAATACTGGAGTGAGTAGCCTTTCCCTTCTCCACCGGGTCTTCCCACCCCAGGAATCAAACTGGGATCTCCTGGATTGTAGGCAGATTCTTTGCCAACTGAGCTATCATGGAAGCCTGAAAATGAAAGTCACTCAGTAGTTTCTGACTCTTTGTGACCCCATGGACTATACAGTCCATGGAATACTCGAGGCCAGAATACTGGAGTGGGTAACTTTTCCCTTCTCCAGGAGATCTTCCCAACCCAGGGATCGAACCCAGGTCCCCCACACTGCAGATGGATTCTTTACTAGCTGAGCCACAAGGGAAGCCCAAGAATGCTTGAGTAGGTAGCCTATCCCTTCTCTAGCGGATCTTCCCAACCAGGAATCAAACCAGGGTGGTCTCCTACATTGCAGGTAGATTCTTTACCAACTGAGTTATAAGGGAAGCCCTAACTTGGCAGGAGGAGTGCTAATGGCATCCAGTGAGTAGAGGTCGGGAATGCTGCTATTCTACAATGTACAGGAAACACACACTCCTCCCCTGGCCCCCAAAAAGAAATGATCCAGCCCCAAAAGCCTATATAGTGCCAAAGTGGAGAAAGCCTATACCAGTTCCCACTCTAGCAGTTAATTTCTATGTCTAGGAACTCGTCTTTGATGATCAAGTTCATATGAGCTGTGGTAGGCTATTCTGTAGCAGTAAGCCTGAGCATAACCACATTTTGGCTGCTCATTTAGAGAGACAGGCTGGACTCACCTTTAGGAATTAAACTGATTTTCAGGTTATTTCTATGGCACCTGGACTTGGCCTATAAGCCAGTCAAGATTGCTTTCTGGGTTTTATTGTCTTTATAGGAAGTGGTGCTAGATTCAGCAACTTAGGCAGTCAAGTGGTAACTAAGTATTAAGTATTTTATCTATGAGTGTGTCAGAAAAGCAGAATCTCAAGTCCCACCCCAGAACTATTGAAAACAATTTGTATTTTAACATGATCCCCAGCAGAGCACTGTTCTAATACACACTGAGGAAAAAAGGAAAAGAGAAGAAAGACAATGCTTAAAAGAGCAAAATGAGATAACCAGTGACTTGATCCTGAATATAGTCCTGTGTCCAGTTCAAGGACAGTCATAAAGGTCCGAGAGGATTATGAGTAGGTCAGAGAAGAGTCGTGAATATAAAAACTGCTTTCTGATAATCAGATAAAGAAGTCATAGTTATTTAGCTCAAAGACAAGAAAACTAAGCAACATGAAGAATTCAAACCTGTGACCTATTAATATGTTAAAAAATTAAAAGCAAGTTTGATCCCAAAATGGTTTTGCAGTAAAAGGAAAACCTCCTTCTAAAGGCCTTAAAATAGGATGACTTAACCTTATTTAGAGGATAGCTACTTAGTCAGTTCAGTCGTTCAGTCCCACGGACTGCAGCACACCATAGACAGAAGATAGCTCCCTGCAGCCAAAACTAGAGAACACTTAAATTCATAATGACATTACATAATTTTAGAACTGGAAGGCAGTTAGGGATAAAATTCGCTCAGTCAAGTCATTTTACAGAAAGTAAAATGAATTCCAGAGAAGCAAAATAATTCACCAAAATCACAGAGCTATTTACCAGTTAGAACTGGGACTAGTGTTCATGTTTCTTATTTCAACATCACCTAGTTCTGAAGAATTCTTTTATTACTTGGTTCTGTGACCTTCCCAAGCTTGTTTTCTTATATAAAAATGTTGGAGCAATATTCCTATTTTAAAAGATAGTTGAAAATAAAATGAGTTTATACTTAAGTTACATATGTAGCTTGAAGTGAAGTGAAAGTCACTAAGTCATGTCAGACTCTGCAAACCCATGGACTATACAGTCCATGGAATTCTCTGAGCCAGAACACTGGAGTAGGTAGCCTTTTCCTTCTCCAGGGGACCTTCCCAACCCAGGTCTCCCATATTGCAGGCAGATTCTTTACCAGCTGAGCCACATGGGAAGCCCAAGAATACTGGAGTGGGTCATTTATCACTTCTCCAGTCGATCTTTCCCAGCTAGGAATCAAACGGGGGTCCCCTGCATTGCAGGCAGATTCTTTACCAACTGAGCTACCAGGGAAGCCCTGTTATATACCTTCCTAATATAGTAGCTTATAGCATATACTTTCCTAGTAGCTTGTAGCTTATACCTTCCTAATACAGTAACCATGTCAGACTTCAATACTGTCCTCTTATTTTACTATATGGATTCCTTAAAGGACAAGGATCTTTCCTGTTTTCCTTCCTCCCAACTTCTCTCCCTCCCTCTTTTCCTTCCTTCCTTCCTTCCTTCCTCTTTACCATTCTTTCTTAATTTTTTAATCTCTTCATTCCATTTAAAGTGCAAAACTGTAAATTTAAAAAATTTAACCTTAAAGAATATTAATACAGGTAAATACTTAGGCTATAATTTTAAGTGATAAAAGCAATATAACAATTCTAAGAATAATCCATCTATGTCAAAGAGCATATATATATATATATATATATATATATATATATACACACACACACACACACACACACATATATAAGAGACACACATACACATACAAATACACAAACACATTTGGGGAAAATTCTGAAAGGATTTGGTGTATGGTGACTTTATAAGCAATTACTTTGCAAATGTCACTCAAGCAGTGAAGCGTCTGGACAGTAGTAAGCAGTGCTTGGCAAAGTTTTATCTGGAAGTTGCTGGAGAAGGTCTGGGCACAGATTTGGCTGCATGTGTGAACTGTGCAGTCAGAAGGATCCCACTCTTGGTTTAATGCTTTGCTGTCTTGAAATCCTTAATAATCTTTGAACAAGAGGTTTCATGTTTTCATTGTGCTTTGGGTCTCATGTGTAGTCAGTCCTGTGTGAGCAGGTTAGGGTTATAGGGTGTGCTCTGTCTCAGGAGGCCTTGATTTCTTTAAATTTATTTTTCTTTTTAAAGAAGTACAGTCATATTATAAAAAATTAGAGAACATATTAGCAGGAAAAATTAAGTCCCTGTTAAAGCTCTCAAAGGCAGAGACATTTTCACGAGCATCTCTCCATACGTCACAATGATGTTCAGTGTCTGGTCAGAAGAATAAAAAGTAATTTGTTACTTTATAGTTTAAATTGCCAAACACATTACAAAACAGCTACGTGTATGAAAATCAGACTTTTCCTTGAGATTAGCTATTGTGTTAGTTTTTACTGCTGTGTAACAATTAACACAAATTGAGCAGTTTAAAACAATACAAAAACATTGTCACAAGTATCTGTAGGTCAAAAATCTGGGCACAGTGTGGCTGGGTTCTCAGCTCAGGGTCACCAGGCTGAAATCAAGGTGCCAGCCTGGGCTGTGTTTCTCATCTGGGGCTCACTGTCCTCTTCCAGACTCACATGACTGGTGGCAGATTCATTTCCTTGCAGTTTATTGTAGGATTGTAGTCCCTGTTTCTTTGTTGGCTGTCAGCCAGAGGCTGCTCTCAGCGCTACAGGCTGTCCACATTCCTCATTATATGCCTTCTTCCATCTTTAAACCAGCCATGGCATGTTGAATCTTTCTTGTGGTTGAATCACTGACTTCCTTTTCCGCCACCAGCCAGAAAAACTCTGCTTTTAAAGGGCTCGTGTGTTTAGGTCAGGTCCAACTCAGACAATCTATTTTAAAGTCAATTGTGCCATAAACCATAACCTAATCACAGTAGTAAAATACATCAAATTCACAGTACTAGGGATTATGTTTAGCGTGTACACCAGGGCATGGGACATCTCAGAGACCATTTTAGAATTCTGCCTACCACGGCTATCCTAGAGTCTCCTGTGAAGAATAGGAAGTTCCTCTACTTCTGTGTACAATCCTATTATGATATTAATAGTATTTCTCAATTTCTATTTTTAATTCTAGCATCTCTATAAGCTCACAGTTTGGCATAATAAAACTGCCATGGAAAATCTGCTTAGCTTTGAGGGAAACAGAGATTCTTTTGCTTTCAAAGGAAAATTTTTAGAGAACAAGAATCTTACATTTTAAAAATCCTAATTAGTGTGTATCAATATATTTGTTTCATTAAATCTAACATAACCTAATGAGATAATAAGGTACATACTAAATTTAGATGTTTATATCTTAAAATAAAGATTAAGAACAAATTATCTAGAAATTATAAAACAAGGTTTAGAAAAGATGAACACAGTATTAATATAATACAAACAATATTTATCACAGATATAACAATATTAGTATCTTCCATATACAAAGTGCTCAGAAAAAGATAAGCAGAACACAGATCTTATAGATAAATAAGCAAAGGACATGTTCAGACATTTAAAAAGAGGAAATAGAACTAAATTAACAAAGTTGGACCTTAGTGAACTAACACTGAGTGTATAGTATGTGTGTGAGGTGCTGGCATAAATGACAAGTGCTACGCTTCTATTCAGATGCAGACACTGTTACGGTTGTGGCCAGCATCCATTCTTGTTTGGTACTTCTGCTTTTATTAGCTGGTTCCTGTGCTGTAGTAGTTGCTAAATATATTGACTATTACCACTGATGGTGTGCAAAACGCTCTATTACCTGTAGTAGGCTGAATAATGGCCACCAAAATGTATCAAGTCCTAATCCCTGGAACCCATAAATGTTCCCTGGAACCCGTAAATGGTCGCAAAGAGTTGGACACGACTGAGTGAGTGAACAGTAAGGAAAATGGGTCTTTACAGATGGAAGTTAAGGATCCTAACTTGGGGAGACTGTCCTGGATCATCTGGTTAGGCTCTGAATGCAATTACAAGTGTCCTTATAAGAACAGGGCAGAGGGAGACTTGACACAGACCAAAGAGGAGAGAGCAATGTGGTCATGAAGGTAAAGACTGGGAGGATGATGCAGCCACAAGCCAAAGAGAACAGGCAGCCACTAGAAGCTGGAGGAAACAATAGATTCTCCCCTCAAGTCTTTAATGGAAGGTTGCCCTGCTGACACCCAGGTTTCAGCCCAGTGAAACTATTTGTGTTTTTAGCCTCTGGAACTGTGAGTGTTTTAAGCTACCCAGGTTGTGTTACTTTGTTAGAGCAGCCATAATAAGCGAATAGCATGTACAATTCAGTATATCTTTACAACAATCTTAGGGGTGTTAGGTACCATTATCATCTCCACAATAAAGGATAAGAAAATTGAGATGTTTGGAGGCCAGGAATTAACCCAATCCAGGGCTAGAATTCAAATTCAGGTCTAACCAAGAGCAGAGCTTTTAATCACCATGTTAAATTAGGAATTAAAAATGAGATACTACAATTTCTGTTTCTGGAGGAACTTGGACTGGTCTAATCATCCCACTATAAACAATAAGAAAACTTGACAAAATATATGAAATAGAAGTTTCCAGTCACTGAACAACAGGCAGTACAGGAATGTGATCCATAAGAGAAGAGAAAACAAATGAAGTAAGTCCTATAATTGCCTGCTTTCCTGCCTGGAGACATTTTCCAGCCTGAGGTGCAGGCAAGGGGAATCCCAAGCAGACCACAGTAGTCTCACTGAGTTGAGAAGTTGGAGCTAAGTTTGGGGAGGTAGAACTGGCTGCAATTTGTAGGACAGAGTTTCAGATAGGAAGGAGCTAAATGGAGAAAGAGTTTCAGAAATCTGTAAGAGGAACTGTCCCCTTGACTCTATGGTTAGATACTAAGACACGCATGCATAGGGTGAAACACTTTAAGTCTGGCAAAGAATGATCCCAAGATCATCACAAATTAAGTTATTCCCAGAGTTCACACAAAGCTGGAAAAGATCTAAGTTCCAATTGAAGCCAGAGAAGTACATGGTTTTTTACACTTGGAAACAAAGAAGGAAAGGGGACCAAAAAAGCTTATGTTTAGACAGACAGAAGAAAAAAATTAAAAGATGGCTAGATAGAGGAATGGACATGTATGTGATAAAACAAGCAGAGTAAAATGTTAATGTAAAATCTAGACAGCAGGTATCCATGTGTTTACTGCAAAATTAAAGGACTGATAGGGCAGTATTATGAAAAACTTTATGCCCATAAATTTCACATGAAATGGACAAAGTTAAAAAAAAAAAAAAGAAAGAAATGGACAAAGTCCTTGAGAGACACTTTACTGGCTTAAAAGCATATCCAACATCCTTCAACTCCTCCCTCAAAGGTAGAATTTAATTCCCCTCCCTTTGATTGTGGGCTTGACTTTGTATTGGTTTAACAAATAAAATATGGTAGAATTGATGATGTTTAATTTCTGAGACTACATCACAAAGGCATTGTGGTTTCCTCTTTGCCCTCTTTCCTGGATTGGTCACTTGGCAGGAAACTATGTCTTTAAAACATTCAAGCAACACTTTGAAGACACCCATGTCTTTGGAAATGGATACCTTCTGCCAACAGTCAGCAAAAAGTTGAGATTTCTAAAAACAATCATTGAGAAACTGAGGCCTCATGCCAAAAACCATGTAAGCCAGCCACCTTGCAAGAAGATCCTTCAGCTTTAGTCAAGCTTTCATATGACTAGAGCTGGAGGTGATACCCTGACCCGAGATCCTGAGCCAGAATGATCCAGTTAAGTGCCCCTGAGCCAAAGAAACTGTGAGATAATTAATGCTGAGTTGTAACCTGTCAAATTCTGAGGGTAATTTACTATGCAGCAAAAGGTAACAAATACTGTCACACACTGCCAAAGCTTACTCAAGAAATACTATACAACCTGAATCTATAAACAATTAAGGAAATTGAATGAGTAGTTAAAAATCTTCCAACAAAGAGAACTGCAGGTTTAGATGTCTTCACTCTTCAACTTTATCAAATATTTAAGAAAATATCAACTGTTATAATTGTTGCTCCTTTCAAAGTCATCTTTTTCCCCCCTCCAGCTTATTTATGCTTTTTCCATCATAGATTATTGGTAGTTTTAAAAGGATGTGATTTCATGTGGTTTTCATTTTCCTGTTTGTGGTTCATAAGAACTCTTGAACATGTGGTTTGATGTCTTTCGTCAACTTTATAAGGTTCTCAGTCATTGTCTTCAAATATATTGCTTGTTTCATTTTCTCCTTTCTTTCTGAGACACCAATTTACTATGTTAGATCTTGCTATATCTTCTACCTCTTAATTTCTCTTCTGCATTTTCATTGTCTTTCTCTGCCATATTCGTGTATTTTCTTCTAACTTGTGTTTATTCACTAGTTCTCTCTTGAGCTATGCCTATTCTATTATCAAATCCATCCATCAAGATTCTAATTTTAGTCATGGTAATTTTAGTTCTAGTATTTCCAAATTATGTAATTTTCAGCTCTGCCAAAATTCTCACAAGTTTAGTTTGTATCTGAAAACTCCAATTCCTGAAGGTCATGCAGATATGTTTAAGTAAAAGCTTCTGCTGGTGTTCATTTTTATCTATTGGTGTGGCTACTTTTTATCACGTGCCCTACAATATACTTACAAAACTGTTCAGATTTTGCAACCTACTGCATTAATTTGGCATTGCTACAAACAGTATTAGCACAAACTTAGCATATTCAAACAATATATATTATCTCATATATTCTATAATGACCGGAATAAACACAAAGGTGTGGTCACTCACCTAGGGAGTGAGACATCCTAGAGTGTGAAATCAAGTGGGTCTTATTACAAACAAAGCTAGCGGAGGTGATGGAATTAGTTAAGCTATTTCAAATCCTAAGAGATGATGCTGTTAAAATGCTGCACTCAATATGTCAGCAAATTTGGAAAACTCAGCAGTGGCCACAGGACTGGAAAAGGTCAGTTTTCATTCCAATTCCAAAGAACGCAGTGCCAAAGAATGTTGAAACTACTGGACAATTGCACTCATTTCACATGCTAGCAAGGTTATGCTGAAAATCCTTCAAGCTAGGTTTTGGCAGTATGTGAACTGAAAAATTCCAGATGTACAAGCTAGGTTTAGAAAAGGCAAAAGTACCAGAGGCCAAACTGCCAACATTCGTTGGATCATAGAGAAGGCAAGGGAATTTCAGATAAACATCTACTTCTGCTTCATTGACTACACTAAAGCCTTTGACTATGTGGATCACAACAAACTGTGGGAAATTACCAGAGATGGTAATACCAGATCACCTTTCGTCTTCTAAGAAACCTGTGTGTGGGTCAAGAAGCAACAGTTAGAACATTACATGGAACAACCTGACAATTTGATTGGTTCAAAATTGGGAAAGAAGTACAAGGCTGTATATTGTCACCCTGCTTACTTAACGCATATGCAGAATACATCATGAGAAATGCCAGGCTGGATAAATCACAA
Organism: Odocoileus virginianus; assembly: GCF_023699985.2. NCBI lineage: Eukaryota > Metazoa > Chordata > Mammalia > Artiodactyla > Cervidae > Odocoileus > Odocoileus virginianus. Next base: position 20,182,672 of record NC_069686.1, read on the forward strand.
GCTGGAATTAAAATTGCCAGGAGAAATATCAATAAACTCAGATATGCAGATGATACCACTCTAATGGCAGAAAGTGAAGAGGAACTAGAGAGCCTCTTGATGATGGTGAAAGAAGAGTGAAAAAGCTGGCTTAAACTAAACATTCAAAAAACTAAGATTATGGCAACTAATCCCATCACTTCACAGCAAACAGAAGGGGAAAAAGAAGAAGCAGTGACAGATTTCATTTTCTTGGACTCCAAAGTCATTGCAGATGGTAACTACAGCCACGAAATTAAAAGATGCTTGCTCCTTGAAAGGAAGGCTATGACAAACCTACAGTGTATTCAAAAGCAAAGACATCATTTTACCGACAAAGGTCCATATAGTCAAAGCTATGATTTTTCCAGTAGTCATGTACAGATCTGAGAGTTGAACAATAAATAATACTGAGCGCCTTCGAACTGTGGTGTCAAGAGAAGACTCTTGAGAGTCCCTTGGACAGCGAGGAGATCAAACCAGTCAATCCTAAAGGAAATTAACCCTGAATATTCATTGGAAGGACTGGTGCTAAGCTGAAGTTCCAATACTTTGGCCACCTGATGAGAAGAGCTGACTCATTGGAAAAGACCCTGATGCTGGGAAAAATCGAAGGCAGGAGATGGGGACGACAGAGGATAAGATGGTTGGATGGCATCACCAACTCAACGGACACAAGCCTAAGCAAACTCTGGAAGACAGTGGACAGGGAAGTCTGGCATGCTGGAGTCCATGGGGTCACAAAGAGTTAGCAACTAAACACAACTTAGCGACTAAACAATATTCTGTACATCAGGAGTCCAAGCATAGCTCAAAAGGGCCTGTTTCAGGGTCTTACAAGGCTAAATCAAGGTGTTAGCCTGAGCTATGATCTCAGCTGAGGTTCCACTACCCAAACTCACGTGGTTGCAGTATTCAGTTTTCTGCAGACTTTTGGACCTAGGACCTACTTCTTATCATTTAGAGGCCACCCTCAGTTGTTTGCCATGTGGCCCTCTCGGAAGGCCAGTTCACAACATGGCAGCTTGCTTCTTCAAAATCACCAAGGGAGAGAGTTTCTTAAGATCAACATAAGAATCTGACATAATATAATCATATACACATTAATAACATATCCCATCATCTTTGTGGTAATGCATTGATTAGAAGCAAGTCCTATCACCTTCTCCACACATACACAGAGCCAAGACCAGCTTATAGAGATTATGGGGGGTTACCTTATAGACTGCTCACCATACTAAGGATAGTAACTTCCTCGTAAGACAGTTCAGATTTGCTTTAGCCAAGCATCTGGGAACTCTAAAAACTGTAGATAACTTCAGTCTGATTTCAGGGATTGAGAGTATTCAGTGGTGAGCTGCCTGCCCTTTGAAGCCCTGCTTACTTCTGTTAAGTAAGAAGCAAGCAGGTCACTGTTACACATCATGGGCAGCCTTTTGGGATCATTATTCAAAGAGGAAGAGTTTATCACTGCAGGCCTCATACTTCAATACCTCTTCCCTCAGGTCCCAATAAGATTGTCAAGATAGCAACTTAGCATCTCAGATACCATTCAGAGAATGCCCAGCCCTTTCAGGAAAAGTTGCTCACTACTTGTTTTTAGGGTTCCTTAGTAACTGTTTATCATCATCAGCTCTCTCATGTCTTTAAGCAGATATTTAAAAAATTTGTTTAATTATCAGCTTTCCAGATGCAAGCTGTATAAGATCTGGTCCAAATTACTTGATCTATAACAACTATAGAAGAAAGTCTTATGGTTTTTTTAACATCTATAATTTATCATTTGCTTCAACTTGTAGAGAAATCCCAATTTATAACAGTGTTTCAACATAATCTAACCAGTTAATTTAAAGCGAGACAAAGTTTACTTTCTCAACTTGGAAAAAAATAAAAGTACCAATTTTTTTCCCATAAAAATACATTGAACATTTTTATTTCTGGAGCTTTCCATATGGAAAACAAAATCCTAACATTTTTATGTAATGAATATTTATGCCTACAACATGTGAACCTAGAAATTAACATGGTACTACAAAACTTTCTAGGTCAGTTGACATTTTGTAATATCCCTATATGAAACAGCTTCTTAAATGCTGAATATTCCTACAAATTATTATATTATATCACTCAATACTTAACTGCCAAACAGTAATAACATACTGATTAAATCAGCATTCTGGAGTTATAGTCTGTGATGATGATATTAATTTAAAATATTTGCTTCTGTAAATGACATTCCAATCACTTCTCCAAACTTATTCCTGACTTAGTTCTAGAAGAGGAAATAAATTAAAAATACTTTGAATAAATACCATAAAAAATAAAATAAAAAATAAAATACTTTGAATAAATAAAATAAAGTATTTGGCCTTTCAAAAAATGAATAAATAAAATATTTGGCCTTTCAAAGATTTAGAAAATTAATATCATTTGAACTTATAATGTTCAGCAAGTTTTAGCATGAGTGATTTTGTTTCACAAGGCTTATCCTTTACATAAACTGTTCATTCTCCATTTTTGTAATCATTTGTAGTAATTTTTTTCTTTTTATAAAATGCATTGTTCAAAGTCTTCTGAGAAACGGGATTTGCAGTCCTACACCCAAAGCATATTACTTATCATTTATCAATTGTGTGAATTTCCCTTGTTCATTTGTATTTCAAATATACGAAGTTCAAGTAAAAAATAAATAAAATATTTGAAGAACATTAATTTGTATTTCATTTCAAAAGGAAATTGTGAAATTGATGAAAACTGGGGCAAGATAATGAATTCTTATCTCTAAAATTAATTGATTTGGAACTAGTGAATCCTTATGTAAATTAAGAATTAGGCTATATTTTTAAGATCTGTAGCTGCTAGATATGCTTTGGAAATAAATACCTAAGTGAAACTCAGACTATTCTCTCTGGGAATAAATTTAAAAATATAATCTGTCTATTAACCATCTTTGGTAGAGACCACTAGTTGCACTTACCTCAATTTTGTACTCCATTTCCCCCAATTTCTCCTAGGCATATTACCGTCTGGAATAAAGCTACATTTTTCATCCTTCCTCATAGTTAGGTATTGTAAGTTTTGACCAATGAAATTTAAATGAGGTTGCAACCTTCTCTCACTATCCTCCTTGCTGGCCAGAATGTTGATGTGACAGACGGAGTTTGAACAGCAATCTTGGATCATGAGTTGGAAGCCAAGTGCTGAGGTTGGTAGAGCAGACAGACTTTGTGATACTAAATTCTGAAATTCTTTTAACTGAGAGGAAAAACTCTCTTTTTTAAAGCCACTGTTATTTGGAGTTTTATGCTGCTGTATCTAATCTTAATTGATACACATTTCAATTGTTGGCATATTATTCCTTTATTAGAAATTGTAAATAAGAAATTATTTCAACACCTGAAGACCAAGATACAACAGAAGATTCCATAGGCTCAAGATTTTGACACATCCTATAAAGAGTTTTCTGTAACGCATATCCCTTCCGTGGCATAGCAACATCGTTCTTCTTTAAAAAAGTTACTGGACAGACATCATTTCCTCCGTCACCTATATAAACAATTCGTGTATAATTGACTCCTTGTTGTAACTGCTCACCTACAAATTCTACCAAAACTACATTTTTGCAAAGATTTTGGGGGCACCGAGTGCAAGAATGAGTGTGATATTTTTCCACAGTGAGATGACCACTGCTATCAAATGCTGCTGGATTTGTAAACACTTTATCAAACACATCATGAAAACTGGCAGCTTCTAAAACCCAATCTATGAAGACTGAATTTGAATCTGAAATAATGATGCAGTCAAATTTATTCTTGTTCTCTCTTATAAAGTTTAAAAGTTCCACCATCCCTGGAGTGAAAGGCATTGATATCATTGCTCTCTTCATTTCATCTTCTCTTACACCTTCATCTCCCAAATACTTAAAGACTCTGCCCATAAATTCTGTCCAAAATCCCTTTTTGTAAGAATCTTGCAGTTCAATAGGAAGCTTTTTCTCTGGAGCACACTGTACAATCCAGGTGTCACTATTATCATCTATGATTGTATTGTCAAAGTCAAAAACCAACAAAATTTTCATGGTTCCAGAAACAGATTTGGGTTACCCTGGAAAAGAAGAAATGTTATTTCCTAACCATATGTTGTTTTATATATCTAGCTATGAGGTGAAGTGTGAAAGTATTAGTCACTCAGTCGTGTCTGACTCTTTGCAACTTCATGGACTGTAGCCCACCAGGCTCCTCTGTTCGTGGAATTCTCCAGGCAAGTACACTGGAGTGGGTAGCCATTCCCTCCTCCAGGGGATCTTCCCGCCCTGGGATGGAACCTGGGTCTCTCACATTGCAGGCAGATTATTTACCATCTGAGCCACCAGGGAAGCCCCACCTAGCTGTAGTTATCTAACAACTCTTAATCTGCTAAAAAACAAAGGATGAATAACAAGTTAAAATGACCGAGCACTATTAAGACCCACTATTTAAGCACTTTTTCCTAAGCAAAGTTCATATCTGAGTAGGTTAAATGAATAGAAAACAGAATAGCTAAAAAGGATACTCATGATATTATTGTGTTCTTGAGGAAGTGATTCCTTGAGCACTCAGAATTAAACTATAGAGCAATTCAACGAGAGAAGCAATTAAACAATTATTCCCTTCAAGTTTAATTCAGAAAAGTTGTAAAATAAGACCAGAAAAATGTAGGCTAATCATTCTTATTGTCTTTAAATTATTGATCACAAACTTATTAGTTTAAAATATTTACAATAATCTTCATGCTAAATAATAGGTCATGTACAATACAGATTCTCTGTGAACTAACCAAAATTCTGACCAAATTTAACATAATGTGAAATCTTGTAAACCTTAAATAACTTTTCTAAAAAGGTTTTTAGCTTGAAATCATTGCCAATGTTAATCAAATGGTTGCTTGATGCTGTACCTGAAATTCTAAACAAATTACTTGCACTGGAAGTGGATTAAGTTCTCCCAGACTAGAAACAACTTGTGTTAACAAAACCACATTTATTTATATTTTCTCTAGATAGTTTAGTTCAGGAGTGCCAAATAATCTGGATATAAGTGAGTAATCACACTGCTTTTGATATGACAATTACTCAAGTCTCTGTTTTCATTAAAAGATAATGAAGGTCATTAGCTGTAAATTTCAAGAGAAAAAGAAAGAACAAACTGGTCATAGATGGTATGAATATCAACATGTAAAAAAGGTAACTACACAGAATTATAGGAAAATTATACAGAATTGCAGGAAAAGTTGCAATTAATGTCTGTAAACTAAAAAAAACACAATTTTTGTAAAAGAGTAATTGATATTTTTTGAGATATCTGGACTAAGACATTGGACTAAAAACCTCACAATCTCACCATCTCATTTAACTGTCAGAAGCTCATTTAGTAGGAATTATTATTATCTTCATCTTAAAGATATGTAAGGGCTTCCCTGATGGCTCAAAGACAGTAAAGAATCAACCTGCAATGCAGGAGACCTGGGTTCGATTCCTGGGTTGGGAAGAACCCCTGCAGGAGGGCATGGCAACCCGTTCCAGTATTCTTGCCTCGAGAATTCCCATGGACAGAAGAGCCTGGTGGGCTACAGTCTATGGGGTCACAAACAGTCAGACACGACTGAGCTTCTAAGCACACCTAAAGATATGTAAACAGGAGCTCAAGTATTAAGTTGGTTAAGTATTAGTTAAATGGCAGAGCTAGAATTTGGATTCAAGTCTGCCTGACTCCAAAGTTCATGCTTTAGTAACACATTCTAGTGCCTAAGAAATAGAATAAAGACTATTAATCAGTTTAAAATAAAATACTAAGTAAGCCAATTTGATGAAAAGATGTTAAATATAAAAACACTCATTAATTTCAATGTATACACTAACCATGACACTGTATCTGTGATCTACTTTACAACCATTCTGAGGTTTTAGTAAGAAGTTCCAAAAAGAAAAATGAAGAACCTCATCAAAAAGAAAAAAGAAGAGATCAATTAAAAATAGAAAACATGATATTTATCTATATGTGAGTGAAGGAAGTCGCTCAGTTGTGTCTGACTATGCAACTCCATGGGCTGTAGCCTGCCAGGCTCCTCAGTCCAAAGGATTTTCTAGGCAAGAATACTGGAGTGGTTTGCCATTTCCTTCTCCAAGGGATCTTCCCAACTCAGGGATCAAATCCTGGTCTCCGCACTGCAGGCACATTCTTTACCATCTAAGCCACACATGATCATATCTATACGTATTCTCTGGTTTATGATAGATATGCAGTAATTGAAACTGAGGCTAGAGCTCATGACTCATATACTAGTAAGCATTTTTGGTCTCTGAATTTAGAAAATCTAGAGAACAACTAACTGAGAGATTATATCTCCTGTTATGTGCATTTAGATGGCATAAAATATTCTGATAGTCTGGATCCTTGAATCTCTAAATGTCTATCCAGGGGTCTCTGATTGGCTTTCAGAGATTTAAGTGCAGAATTCACTTTCCCTAGAAACAATGTAATAAATAACAATAAAGCACAGTTGACAATCCCATTAGAACCTCACCTAAGCACATTTTAAATTAAAATGCTTTTTAGGCACTCTGAATTTATACATAATTTAAAAATTTTTGCAAATGCAACTCACTGTGGGTTGAAAAGTGTTTCAAGCCTAGACTTAATTAGCCACAAGTTACTAAAATCCATGCAATATTAACCTCCAAATAAGATGTATCATAATCCTGAAGTTAACAAAGTTCCATGTTAACTCAATTTCAATGCTAACTATTAATTTTTATCAACTGTACTTTCCCTTATTTCAGATCTTTTTCTATTAGTTTTTTTACCCACCACTCAACACAAACCTTTTTAAAAAAAAATACTTACCCAGTTTAGTATTTCCAAGACAATCTTCCTTCAGCATACAGCTTAGGTTAAATAGTAATGACTATCTTCATCTTTAAACACCCGACAGTTTCTAACCAACATTACTCCTATGCTATATGCAGGGGGAAAAGTCTTCTGGTTTGGAGCAAGGGAATGGAGGCTTCTTAAATTGTAAAATAAAAGAATTTAAGACATTTTAAAATTTATGTTTTCTAATATGTTTTCTTTTACATCAGAAAAGCACCTACTGGCAGTGGGAGAAATAAAATTTTGTTTAAATACAAAACAGGGAATGTTATGTGAATATAAGTTCCAATAATGAAAACTAGAATAGGGAACTGCTTAAATAAGATATGCATGTGATAGTCACATAACAGAACATCTATTTCAGCGGTAAAAGGTTAAGATGTTCAAATTAAACAAACAAGTCACAAGAGTGTTTACAGTATAATCTCATTTTTGTTTTTAAAAAAGAAATATCTGTGTACAGTGGTAGCATCAACTGCAGTTTCTACACTGATTTTGTAATAAAGGTGTTCCCCTCCAAATAATTTAAGCTGTGTTTCAGAGTGCATATGCTATCTTCTTAATTTCACAACAAAGGGGAAAAAAACGGAGTGGAGGTCATAGTGGGTAAATAATTTTAGATACACTTGGCTGTAAACATCCATGTACCAGTTAGAACCAAGTGCTGTTAAGTGAAATCATAACTGAACATTATGTCAAATTGGCAAATTATTGACACCAAATCTTGTAAGATTCAATACTTTTTGTAACCAATTCAGTTAAAATTCCACAGAATTTTTGTTGAGAGGTCATCTCCTTGGGTCTCTAGTGGTTCTGCATATCTTGTAAGCAAGGTACTCACTGCCCTTTGCTCTGGACTGTTGTCTCAAAAATGTTATGTACAGCGAACAGTTTTGAAAGGCATGCATCCTATGGCAACTGGGGCAAAATTACTGATATTCTGAATACTGCTGTAATTCATCACATATCTAGGGGGCTGCATCTTCTACAAAACTGTGGCAGGCTAAGTTGTTAGCATGCAAGCAGAGTAAAATCTCTCTCTTACCAGTTTCTTACTTTTTTAAAACTATGCTTCCAAAAACCCACCAATGTTATATGTGCAAAACTATATTTCTGTCATCAAGTATTTTTATTAATCCTCTCATACTTACCAGCATTATTACGATGGATCATCTGATAGAAAACCTGAAGAAAAATAGTACGACTATGTGTTAGAACTTTAGTGACTAAAAATCTTACCTCCCTTACCAAATTGAACAACTCCAATTTGATGCCTAATGTGTATGTGTTGTAACCAACTAGCTTGTAATCATTTGTACCTCGATTTGTTAGGAAAGGATCTTTTGAAATCAAGTCTGTATCGACTCTTAACAGGTTTGTGTGTCCTTAGAGGTCTGACTGGTCCTCCAAATACATTCAATTTAGTATAGTGTATTTACTGAGCGATTAAAGATTTCTTAAAGGTCATAACATGAATATTTCAACCCAAGTTTTAACATTCCGATTTTAAAAACAAAAACAATTACGCCCCATCTAGTCCGGACCATGCCTTAGAAACCAAAGTATTTAAAAACAGACTTTCTGTCAATTAATTCTTGAGTATCCGTAGTTAAGGGAGCAGGGCTTTGCCCTTCTTACTCCCGCGAGGAGGTCCATGGGCCACACGCGCCAAGCCCAGGCCTCGTTCTCCCACACACCTGCCCGGTACATCCCGAAAATACGGGCAGGAAACTAATTTGGTGTCGTTTCCCGCGGGGTAGGATGACGATGGGAGCATCAGGCCGAGCGCGGCCGGGTCCCGGGACTCCTCACTGACCGAAGCCAGGGATCCGCAGCCATGCTAGACTCGGCGCGGCTCCCGCGTACTCTGTCCGCCAGCCTCGTCCGGGGGCCTGAAAAAGAGTTCCACCAGACTCGGACACCGGGCCTTGACTTCCCGCGCAGGCGCAGTCTCCCTTCCCCATAGCCTACAACTGCGCGTTCTTCGTTCCTCGGCGACGATTACCGTCACTTCCGGTGGCGTTGCTAAGCAACTGCGTGGTTTGGTGAAAACTCTGCCGCCTGGAGGCCGCGGAGGTTTCGCCTCAAATCGCCTTTCCAAGTCTGAGAACGCCGTGGGCACCTTAGAGATGCTGGTGCGATTCGGAAGGCGCAGTGGACAGGCGAAGGCAAGCACGGGTGAGCTAAACTGGCCCATCCCGGCACAGGGATTGTTTCTGGTTCCCAAGCATAGGGTGAGAGGCAAGGGTACATTACCTTCTGAAACGGGCTCCACCAAATAAAAACAGCACTGTGGGCATCGTCGGGCTCCGTGTAAATTAGACAGTTTTGACCATAGATGAGTGTGTAGGTGGGAAGTTTACAGAAATAAGGGTAGAGAAGAAGTCAGAAACTTAACAGTTGACTAGCTGGTCTGGGTCTCAAGCTGCGCAGTTGCAGCTCCAAAAGTCTGGTGTTTGCTGAATTCTCGCGCACCTAAGCTTTGTTATTCATTGAGTGACTTGGAATGTATTTTGGAAATATAAGTGACCTTATTAGAGTCTTGGCTCTACTGTGAACCTACTGAGTGCTCTTAGGAAAGAGTCTGAAGGAAAGCCTCATTTTCTTCAAATGTAGAATGAAGGTAATGTCTCACCCTACGGCATATAGTCCGATATATCAGAGTGTAAAAATAATGCTATTTAAGGTGCATTAACTCACATGACCTTTTATAAAAATTTGATTTTGTAATAGAAGTAACTTCGAACATTTAAAGAACTCTTTATTAATTTCAGTGATTTGGGTTTCTTAAGTCTGTAAATTCCCAATTAATGTTCTCATGGTGACATTAGAACCCTGGGAACTTAGACTCTCTTCCTGTCATGGCTTCGGTAGCAGTCGAGTTCCTTGTGCCAAGTGAGAGCCAGCCATTCTCCCACCCAGTGGGCACTCGTGCATATTTATGCTGTGGAAAACTGAAGAAGTACCATCAGAGGATCATGACATGTAGGAGGCAGTACTCAAGGGCGTGGATTGAAAAAACACAATTGCTCTCACGTATTCACTTTCCTGTATATAAAGTACTGCGCTGGGAGTTCCCTGATGGTGCAGTGGTTAGGACTGGATGCTTTCACTGCCTGGGCTGGTTGCTCTCCCTGGTGGAGGAACTAAGATCCCACAAACCCCAGGGAGCAAAAAGAAAAAAAAAGTGCTGTGCTAAGATATTTACCTGATAGATTTAATTTTGGCAGTTGGTTCAGAAGTTTGCATCTGAGCCTCACTGCTAAATTTTATCTTCATTTGGAAGATGTTGAGACTCCAAGAAGTTAAATAACTTGCCCACGTTTACATAGAAAGGAATTGACTGAGCAAGGACTCAAATTTATGTCTTCTGATTTTTGAATCTTGCATACTTTCCACTTAATCCCAGCTGTTCTTGAGATAACAAGAATAAAATTATTCTTTGAAACAATTTCCAGATATCATGCCAATATAGAAATGTCTGTGAAAAATCACTTAAACTCTTCTTGGAAGTTTTTAACTCATTTTTAAAAATTTATTAGAAATGAAGAACTGTGAAGAAGATCAAGTTCTCTATCCACCTCTTCTGCCTAGCAAAGTAGATCTCCGCCAGGTCACCATAATTCCACACAATGAGTGGGAAAGGATTCGAGATAGCCTGGACAGTTTGACAAGAGAAGCAGCATGCCTTCGTGCAGAAAGAAAAGCAAAGAAAGAAATGCATTTACGATCCCAAGAAGTGGTAAAACATTGGACTAATACATATGCAGTAAGTATTAACCACCTCAGAGTACATGTGCACTGAAGACTTACTCTTCTTAGTACTCTTTTATAAATATTGTTAAGATGTAAAATAGCGTTACTGTGCATTGTAACACATTTTCAACAGCTTTATTTAGGTATAAGTGGCATACAGTAAACTGGATAAAGTGTACAGTTTAAGATTGGATGTGCCTATTTACCGCTGCAACCATTATTATAATCAAGATAATGAACATATTCATTGCCCCCCAGAAAGTTTTCTTGTACCCCATTTTACTTCCTCTCATTGCTCACCATGCTAACTCCAGTGTCTCCAGGCAATCAGTGATCTGCTGTCTATTATAAGTTTCACTCAGACAATTATTTGGAAATTCTTTCATGTTTTGTATCAATTATTAATTCATTTTATTGCTGAGCGGTATTCCATTGTATGGATATAACACAGTTTGTTATTATGCTCAGTTGTTGATGGATGGACATCAAGCAGATATTGACATTTGAGCTGCAACAGAAAGTAAAGACAGTTTTATGAATTTTACTTCTTTTCCAATCTGGGTGTCTTTTAGTTCTTTCTTTCTCTTTCTTTTCTTTTTGCCTTATTGTACAGGAACAGATGTTTGATTTTTAAAGTGCTTTTTTTTTTTGCTTGTCTCTGTTGGTGTAATCATGAAGTTTTAATTCTTAATTTTGTTATATGGTGAATTGATCAGTATTCAAACATTGAAGCAAGATTGCATTCCTGGGATGAATGTCTGCTGGTCATATGTTATCTTTTTGATGGTTTCAGTTTGTTAAAATGTTAATTTTTGCATATGTGTTCATGCGGGATATTGGTCTTCTTGAAATGATATTGGTTTTCTTGAAATGTCTTTGGCTGGTTTGGATATCAGGATAATGCTGGTTATTGTTATGATGGAGGATCGTGCAGAAACACAGGTCTTGAAACTGAGGAACCAAGGAGCTTCTTGAGGAATCCAGGCAGCTTCTTTTCATCTGCCTCTGATTTGTCTGTCATTCCATTTTTTTCAAGAATGATATATGTCTTTGCTGTGCCCTTCTCTGTGCATCCGTAAGATTATCTACCTAAGAGGTACAGTAACCTTCATTTTAGTGCTATGAACATGAGTAGGAATCTACTTCAAAGTGGGGAGGTGTCCTCTGACTCCTTTTATTATCGCACCTGGGGAGAAATGCTGGGAAAAGATATTCTCATCCCACTCACTACAGCACTTGCCTGGATCATAAGGAACTGAGAGGCAGGATTTTTTCCTGTTTTCTAGTAGAATTTTTAAAACTCTGTGCAGGCATAATATCTGCTTAGCGAGTTCTGACCTTTCCTTACCCCCCAACTTTGCATATTTCTTTCTGTGTTGCAAGGAACATTATGTATCTTTGGGAGGGGACACAGAAATCTTGTCTTTCCTTGCTTTAGGAACAGTGTTGATAATTTATGAATTCTCTTTTTTCTAAAAGAGGGAAGAGTTACATCATGACTGATATCATATATGTAATATAGTATGTGATATTATGAAAAAGGCAAAACCTACAGGGAAAGAAAACAGATCAGTGATTGCCAGGGGGTACAGATAGGGGGAGTTGTTGACTCTCACAGGACATGAGGGAATTTTGGGGGAGGATGGAACTGTTCTATAAGTGACTATGCATTTGTAAAACTGTATGCTAAAAGAGTGTCTATAACATATACTGTAAAAAAATTGATTTTAGAAAAGCCCTTGGTCCATAAATAGATGGGGGTGTGGAATATACTCCCCGTTTTTTTTTTTTCCAGAAGTACCACACTACACCTAATACTTTACGCTTTCATGGGTGTTAAAGAAGAAAAAAAATGTAGTAAATATAGTAGAAACATAATAATAAAAACTGCAGTATAGGCACAGGGATTGGCAAAATGATCCATCAGCAGAGAGAGCCTAGGAACAATCCTGTGTTATACGTGGGAACCTCCCATGTGCTAGAAATGTCATTGCAAATTAGATGGGAAAAGATGGAAATTCCATAACAGATACTGAAATAATTGGCATATGGAAAAGATGAAATTATATCCCTATGGTACAGAATATACAAAAATGAATTTCAGCTGGATTTAAGACCTAAATGTGGAAAAGGGAACATTTAAAAATAAATCCTAGGATCGCTTAAAGGTTTCAGGGTAGGTGAGAATTTCTTAAGATGTAGAAAGTATGACCCATAAAGGAGAAAATGACTTCATCGACATGAGACATTGGCTACCTCCTCAGGGGTGTAGAAGAACATGTGAAATGTGCTGCTGTTGATTTTTTAAAGGACTTCCCTGGTGGCTCAGTGGTAAAGAATCTGCCTGCCAATGCAGGAGACACGGTTTCATCCCTGATCCAGGAGGATCCCACGTACTGTGGAGCAATCAGGCCTGTGGTCTAGAGCCGGGAGCCACAACTACTGAAGCCCGCGCGTGCTAGAGCCCGTGCTCCCCAGCCAGGGAGGCCACCACAATGAGAAGCTCTCACACCGCAACTAGAGAGTCATCCCAGCTCACCGCAACCAGAGAAAAGGCCTCGCAGCAACGAAGACCCAGCACAGCCAAAAACAAATAAATAGAAGGAACAAAATTCGTAATATTATTTATTAAATATAGAATGGAATTATGGAAGTAGATGTGAGAAACGAAGGGAAGTGTTTAATCTTAGAGATTCCAGGTGGAAATTAGGGCTGGAGGGAGAGTTCCATTATATACTTTTGTAATATTTTAGATTTGAACCATGTAAATGTATTACTTACCTAAAAAATTTAATTAAAGATTAGCTCCTAAGTATAACCTCATATTTATTAATGGTATGTGCAAGTACAATACTCAGGGAAAGCTCTAATTATAATGTTAAATGTTGTCAGGTTAAATTACAAAATGAAAACAAACTACTGCTTTTATCTTTTTGTAGGGGATGAAAGAACAGAAACTTGAAGCCAAAAAGAAACGTGATGAAGAAATAGAAGCAGAAAGACAAATTCTTGATATAGAAGAAGCAATATACAAACAAGGAGAAAGGAAAAAGGCCATTGAACTTGCAAAGCAATACCAATTTTACCAGACAGAACGAGTGAAAAACTTTCATGTATTACTTGGGTTTTCTTACATTTTATATATATTTAACACATCTGTATATAACTAGACTTCATTTTCTTAAACTATTGCAATTTTTTTTTTTTTGTAGTCAGGACTACTTCTTAGTAGAGTTATGAAAGAGCGGGATGCACAGATTGAATTCCAAAAGAGTAAAATAAAATCAGATAAAAAATGGGAGGAACAAGTGAAACTCAATGTTGAAAAAGCTTTTAAAGAAGAACGAGAAAAAGCAGAAAAACAACGCAGAGATAGAGTAGCTCTTGCTAAAGATCATTTAAAACAGTATGTATATATAAATTACCTTTTTTTTATACGTTTTTCTTTTTCTCATAATGGATATAGCTTTTTTTTCCTGATTATATATATAAAAGTAACATATGCTAATATACCTCGTAAGTAGGAAAAAATACAAAGAAAGAAGTTAAGCATCACTGTTACTCCTTTGGTGGCTCAGTCACTAAGCCGTGTCTGACTCTGCGACCCCATTGACTTTAGCCTTCCAGGCTCCTCTCTCCACGGCGTTTTCCAGGCAAGAATACTGGAGTCGGTTGCTATTTCCTACTCTAGGGGATCTTCCCGACCCAGGGATCAAACCTGTCTCTCTTGCATTGGCAGGCAGTGCTTTACCACTAGCACCACCTGGGAAGCCCCTGGTATGTCATGAAATCTTGCCATGTTGGTAAATGGAAATCAAAGCTGATTTTTTAAAAGTAGCTATTATTAAAAAATAAAATAAAAGTAGCTATTACTGTACATATGGAGAGGAGTATATTTGGGTGTTATTTTACTTCCTTTTCTAAATAACTGACGCGTGCACATAGGAAGAGGCACAAAGGGGATTTAGTGAAAAGTCTTTTCCTTGTCCACCAGCCACCTTGTGTGAGACCATTTTCTTCATACTATAGTTTAAATGTATTAATATATACATTGTATTAATGTACCCCCCCCAAATAAACAATACTGTTGGCGGACATTTTTACCATTTTTAAAGAAAAAATTTGATTTTTATACTTAAGCATTATATATTCATTCATAATTAATTATTTTTAAATATAATTAAATAAAATAGGATATAAATTAAAAACCACCAGAAATGCTTGACCCAGATTAAGCACTATTACCATATGAGTGTATATTCATCTGCTCTTCAAAATTTTCTTTTAAATTTCACAAACTGTAAATGAATAATATGCCTATTGTTTCCAATTCAAGCAATATAACAAAATTTGGAGGGAAATTTAGAATTTCTTCTTTATTTCCACTCTATTCAATGTCTTTAATTTTCCTTTTGCTCTTCGAAAATAGCCATTACTAGGCTCCCTTGGTGCCTCAGTGGTAAAGAATCCACCCGAGAGCAGGAGACGCGGGTTCGATCCCTGGTCCAGGCAGACCCCACAGGCAGCAGAGCTGGAGCGCTCAGGGCCCAGCAGTGAGCCGTTGCACTGCAGCTCCCGAGGACTGAGTGCCCTAGAGAGTGTGCTCCGCAGCAAGAGACGCCCGCACACGGCGACTCGGGAGTAGCCCCTACTCCCTGTGACTCGAGAAAAGCAGCAACCAAGACCCAACACAGCTAAAAATAAATAAGTAAATAACTGAAAAGTACCCATTATTAAGAGTTTTATAGCTGTCACCTTGGAATGTTTTATTGCAGTTACTAATATTTATGTTCAGGGCAGTCTCTGTCCATGGGATTTTCCAGGCAAGAATACCGGAGTGGGTTGCCATTTCCTCCTCCAGGGGATCTTCCTGACACAGGGATTGAACCCACACCTCTTATGTCTCCTGCATTAGCAGGCAGATTCTTTACCACTGAGCTACCTGGGATGTGGAAGTACGTGTTAATCATTGATTAATTGATTAAAAGCTGATAATGAGTGTATTTATATATATTAGATGTTAATTTATTAGACATAGTGCAGATTTCTGTCATCAGTATTTGGAAAATATGGCCTATTTTATTGTTTGTCTTCAATCAGTATGAGAGTCTGCCTGTGACTCTCAGTGGGCATGATGAGGACAGGGCAAATGAGGGACTCTGTGACACCAAAATCCCCCCAAAGAGGATTTTTGATCGACAACCTTAAAAAAATTATTGTAAAGACACTTAAAAAGTATAGATGAGGTTGATTACATCAAGGAAGTCCCAAATGTAAACTTCTTGAGGGCAGGAACATGTCGCTTGGCTGGGCGGGATGCGTGGATGTATAGACACAGACACCTCAGGCTGGCGCTGTCTTGCCAGCATGCTGAGGCTCGACTACCACACGCGGGCAGGCAGAACCTGTGGTAAAACCACTGCTGGCACATGCTGCTGCTTGTGATGGTCGTGGGGCTGGGGGGGTGGGCTGGCCAGAGCTGGTGCTAAATCCGGGTCGGAGCTCTGCACTGAGGAGGCTGCTCCGGGATTGCTGAAGAGCTCACTTGCAAGCCCTGTGAGGGAACCAGCACCTGATGACGCGTCAGTCAGAAGGCATCAGTAGTTAGTGTTAGCTCGGGAGAGGATCACACCCAAAATGGCCTGCAGGGTAAGGAAGTTGTTGCCGTCTATCAAACCCCATTTTCTGAGGGGCCAGGTCCATAGCTTAGATAGTGTCTTGTAGTGCTAAAATCGAAAAGCAGAAGGGATTAGGGACTTTTCTGTAAAAGTGTCACCATTTCAGCATACTGTCTGTTGTTCAGTTAACTGGTTCTTTCTAAAGGAAAGAAACATTTGAATCTGGTGTAGGACTCAATTTTGGTGAGTAATGAAACAAATTTGAAGGAAGAAAAATAATTGGCAATCCTGGGATAACCAAGTTTGGATTTGGTTTTTATCACTGCTCTTTACCTATCTGTTCTTGTCCCCAAAGAAATCCAGAAGTTTTCCTTTACAGCTTCAAATCATCCCAGTAAGAATCTAATTCATTTCTTTAAAACATATTCTATTTTTCTGCTTCACTCTCAACTTTAGTTGTTTTTTTTTTTTCTTCAGAATAAAAGAACATGAAGAGGAAGAAGAAAGAAGGAGAAAAGAGGAAGAAAAGGATGCTGAGGAAATAAAGCGACAGAACTCATTATATGAAATAGAAATGAAAAAAAAACAAGGAAAGAAAAAAGAAGAGATCAATGAAAGCAGGAGACTATTTTTTGTAAGTAGGTAATACTCAGAAATGTATCTCTTCAAGAAATGTACAAAGTCCAATGCCTAATTTTCAATATATTTTTTTATAAACAATAGTGGAGTAGAAAACAAGTTTACTATTAAGTTGGGTTTCTTTCCAATTTTAGTATATGTGCTGCCAAAGCAAGCACCTAAGTTGGGTTTCTAAGTATACTTTGAGGGGAACTATATTTGCTATAGTTCCACATGTATGTGCTGTTACTCATGAACAAGGATTAAGAGAATGAGACTTGTTGTCAAATGAATTTTCTTATCCTTAAAATGAGAGCTGTTACAAGCAATGAATGGGGTGATACATGTTCAGTATCTGCTCCACTATTAATTTCTGCTCAATAAATGGTAATATTTGTTTTATGGTTGTTGTAATTTATTTTGTAATTTTTAGCATCCTTTTCTTTATAAAGTTATTTTTATTCTTAAGTAACATGTTCATTGTTGTTGTTTAGTCACTAAGTTGTGTCTGACTTTCACAGTTACATATATACAGATTTAAAACATGAAACATCACAAAACGCTTAAGAGTAGTAGTCCTTGTTTCACTCCTTTTGTTTCTTGGAAAATTATATTCTAAATAATCTATATTAAGCTTTAAAGATACGTATCTTGATTTATCAGTTTTAAATGTTTTCTGTCTCTCTGCCCTAAAGAGGATTTAGCTCTTTTCCAATATTACCCTCTTCCCATTCTCCTCTTCTCCCTAAATAATCAGGGCATAATTTTAGTTTAATCATTATGATGATTAAATGACTATTGTCCATCAAAGAGTTAACATACTATGACTATATTTTTTGCTTCCATAAATATTTTTCTGTGATTAAAATAATTCATTGTTTTCATTTGCTTTAAAGTTGTACACCTCAATTTTTTCCATGTGTTCCACAAGTGTTCAACTAAGTAATATTAAATTATCTATGTTATTGGTTTTTTTGGTGCTCCCACATCCAGAGTCCTCCGTCCTCTGCCTTCTGGACTGTTTGCGCTCTCGGCCTGCTGCTCAGCTGCCATGCTGGGCCTTAGCTGTGCCAGTTTCCTGGGTCACAGCTCCTATTTCCTCAATCTTAAGCCTTCCTCTTGTTTTATTCCTTCGTCTTGCTGAGATACATCTTTGAGTAGCTTCTGAAGAAAGGATATAGAGGAGGTGAAATATCCAAATTCTTATCTGGAAAGGTTATCATCTAATGTAATGCTGGCTTTATAGTTTGTATGTAGAATTCTGGGTTCAGAATTCAGAGTTTTATATTTATAGTTTCTTAATCGTCTAGCTTTCAGTGTTGCTATTGAGATGCTTTATTCCATTTATGGTCTCATCTTATGTATGTAATCTTCTATGTTTGCTTTTTTCTTTCCTTCTGTTTTTCTGAACGCTCTCAGAGTCTTTATCTGTGTAGCTGTAAAATTTTACAGAGACATACCTTCTTTAGGTCTTTTTCATTTTGCTAAGCACTCAGTTGATGCTTTAACCCATAAATGTGTCAAGTTTCTTATTTCTTCTATAATTTATCCCTTTCTGTTTTGTTTTCTCTGTTCTAGAACCCTTCTGGACTTTCTGAAGTGATGCTCTAATTAAAAAAAAATAGTTTCTCATATTATTAGTTAGGGTACAAGCATATAACAGAAAACTCAAAATGAAAAATGTAAAAAGTTACAAAATAAATTGCAACAGTACCTTAAAAATTAAAGCTTTCTTTGAAGAGCAGAGCTAATCATTCCAAGGCTGATATGATTCCTCCAGAATCAACAGGGAATGAGACAGCTTTTTCTTTTTTTGCCTTCCTCTTCTCAGAACAGAGGTGGCTTCTGTTCTCAGGATTGCCTCATGGCCTTGAATAACTGCTGGAGCTCCCACCCTCCTGACCAGACTCCAGGCAGCAAGAAGAAGAGAGGATGAAGGACAGAAAAGAGTGTTCTAACTATCTGTTCTCCTTTTAAGGAACTTTTTCAGAACTCCCACTTAACAATTTCCATTAAATCTCATTGGTTATAATTTAGTGACACCTCGCTGAAAAGAAAGCTTGGAAATATAGTCTTCTAGCTGAGAATATTGCCACTCTGAACAAAATCTGGGTTCAGCTACTTATGCAGAAGGGAAGAAAGACTCTTCAGTAGGCAGTTAATTATTCCTGCCATTTTTTTCTTTTTTTACTTTTGAGAGTTATCCTCAACTTTGTCTTCTAAATCTTCTATTGAATTTTTAATTTTAGTGATCAAAGTTTTAATTTCTTAGAGTCATACTAGTAATATCATTATTCCTTTTGCCTGAAATCTTATTCTTGGTTCATGAATATAATATTTTTATCTCTCCAAGTCACTTTGGAATAGGACAGACCTGTTTTGAATGTTAACTTGGCTACTTACTAGCTATGTGACCTTGAGCTGAGGCTTTCGGGTTTTAAAAAATCAGAATTAACTTTGTGTTAATTCTAACTTTTATTATAAAAATCCTTATGAATATTATAATAACTTAGAAAAAACAGTAAAATAAAGCTTTTAAGAAATAATTCAAAACAATCACTTTTAAGAGTTTGATATTTTCATTACCTTTTCATGTCAACTAATCTATCTCCTAACCATATTACAGGCTTTAAAAGTAATATCCCATAAAATAGAAGAGTACTTAAGCAAAGTAGGTACATAGTAATCTTGAGTTATAAATCTGTTGGAATAATAAATAATTGCACCTAAAAAAAATAATAATTGCACCTAGTAACTTTTACCTTGAATTCATTTCTACTTTGGGTAACAGAAGCACTGATCTATCTATATATCTGGGCTGTTGTGTTCAAAGGCACCTATTGTTGTGATGACTAACTGAGGTCAGGTAGTAGAATATATGCTGATATGAACAGACTTTTATTTTTTGTTTAAAAAATGACCTATTTTAAAAATTTTTATTAGAATATACATCTGGATAATTTTTTGTATATATACAAAAAGAAAGCCTAGACAAGAAATTAGTTTCAGAGTAATTGAGCCTGGTGGGTGGAATTAGGCATAGGAAGATAGTAGATGTGGTAGGAAAAATTTTACACTATGTGTTTTTAAAATATTTTAAATTTGTATAGCATATGCCTATATTAACTATTCAAATATTAAGTGAGATTATACATATTTACTGTATTTTTGATTATATTAATAGTATTGTTTTAAATTACATAGTTGTAAAGAAATGAGATATTTGAAAAGAAATACAGAAAATTAAGAAGATGTAAAAGTCACCTATAACCTCATACCCTAGAGATAACTACTGTTAACATTTGATACATTTATTCCAGTTATGTATTCAATATAAACTTATATGTGCTTGAAAAACTAAAATACACTGTGGTAATGCTTTATATTCTGCTTTTTCCTCCTACCTACTGATTGTTATTTATATCTTCCAATGTCCTTGAGAGCATAGTTTAACTGTTTCTCCATCATTGAATATTTAGAAATTGTTTTTAATTTTTCAATATTATAAATAACTCTGAGATTAATTACATGGTACATGAAGTTTAATGCCCAGCTATGATTATCTCCTAGAGGTAAATTCCCAAGACAGAAATAATTATATTAGAAACTGTGTCCATTTGATAGATTCCTATTAGGTATCTATATGTTGAAACTTTTGTGATAGGATAACACAATTTTTCCCCACCAAGGAACATTTGAATGATAAACATGTCATCAAAGCCGTAGAACAGCAACAGCAAGAGGAAGAAGATGAAAAGATTAGAAAATTTATCAAAGCAAAAAAGCGTCTTACACAAATGGGGAAAGAGAAAGAAGCTGAAACACACAGGTCAGTGTCTAAAATAATTTTTGTGCTTAATAAAGTACTATCTGAAATTATTTTATTTTAAACCAGAAGTTGTGATACGAGAGTGCAGTCTTTAGGAATAAAGATCTTATCATTTTATGTATATCAGGGCATTTAGTGACTTGGTGATTTCAGCTTGGAGCATGTGAATTGGGGTTCTGTTGGAATATTGATGTCATCTATGTGATAGATGACTGGAAATACTGAAAATCTCTAATTTAAGAGATGGGTATGAGAGCTGTATGAAAGCTAGAGATGGCTTTATGAGCCATTGATAGACAAGTGGCAGCTGGAACTGTGGGTACAGGTGAGCTCACCTAGGGGGAGCAGATAAGAAATGAAGGTGACATAGTCCCTATGGAAATCCATAGTTAAAGGTCAAATAGAGAACAAAGATAACAAGACCAAGGAATAGTTTCCAGAGAATGGAGGAAAAGCAAAGAAACTGCAAAGGGTGGGGGTGGTGGGGGTGGTGAGAATTTAGTAAGGAGAGAGCAGTCACTAGTGTTAGATGACCAGAGGGAGAGAGTTTTAAAATAAAGTGCTTATCAGATGTAGAGGTTGTTGCTTACCTTAGTGAGCAATTTGGGATGAGATGAGTGAAGATCCAGTACATCGTGTTTCTGTCTATATTATGTTTTCACTTGTGCAAAACCCGCTGGTGGCTTCACACCACACTTGAGTGTTGATTATGGCCCATAAGGCTCTGTACCCATCCTAATTCCCAGTGACCCTAACTCCCTCTCTCAAACCTCATCTCTTACTGTTCTCTTTCTTTCCCTCTTGATCACTTACACTGAACTTCTCCTGTACCCTATTTGGGAAATTCTCACCTCCCTTGACTCTTTCAGATCATTATTCAAATATTGCCTTCTCATTCAGGACATCACTGTGTTATTTAAAATTATAACCCCACACCCCACATTGCTTATCACTTTAACTGCTCTCTTTTTTTCATTGGTGATACAGTACTATTTTAATTATTTAGTTTGCTGTGTCTCTACCCCAGCTATTGTGAAAGCTCCACAAAGGCGGAGATTTTTAATGTTTTTGTTTACTTCTATGTCCCAATAACTTCAATAGTCCCTGGCACATAGTAGATAATCAATGAAAGTGTTTAAAATATTGTTTTTGAAAGCCTAGATGAAATGTGACTTTTTCCATGAAGTCTTCATTTTTTCATTTGCCCATATCACTTTCTAGGTTTATTGTGGCATTTATCACCTTTGCCTGCATAGTTATTTACATAATTGCCTTTTCTCCACTTTATTTTTTATTAATGAATTCTTGCTGTTCCGGGTCTTTGGTGCTGTGTGGGCTTTCCCCTAGCTGAAGTGAGCAGAGGCTGCTCTCTACTCACAGTGTGTGGGCTGCTCACTGCAGTGGCTTCTCTTGTTGTGGAGTGCAGGCTCCAGGGCATGTGGACCTCAGGAGTTGTGGATTGGGCTTAGTTGCTCCATGGCATGTGGGATTTTCCCAGACTAGGGATCAAACCTGTGTCTCCTGCATTGGCAGGCAGATTCTTTACCACTGAGACAGCAGGGAAGCCCTTTTCCCACTTTAGATTGTCACTTCCTTGGGGCAAGCATTGTGTCCTTTCTCTTCATTTCTCCAGTGTGGCTTCACAGATTCACTCAGTGATCAGTGAATATGTCACAGCTACAGTTAAAAGTTTTTGCCCAATTTCCTAAACCAAAATGCCCCCATTCCTTTAACAGATAGGTAGTTATTGTTGATGAGGTGCCAGGCACTATGCTTGGCCCTGAACTAGAGAGAGGACTTACCCTGTACAAAAGGAAAGTTATTTATCTTCATTTAAAGTATGTTGGCTCCATAATAAACCATTCTTGAAGACTTGACTAGTAAATGGTTATTTCGTTATAGGCTAATGGAGGAACGGAGAGAAAGAATAAATAACTTCCTGAGTAAACTAATGAGAGAGAAATTTGACAATGAAGACTTGATTATTGCTAGAGATATTGCAGAAGCTGAGGCTGAGTGGGAAAAAAGAGAAAGAGAAAAGTATGAAAAAAACAAAGCAGAATTAAAAGCAATCGCAGAACATAGAGCTCTTGTGGTAAGCAATTCACTGATGACAAGTAAAAATCAAAATTGAGCCCTTTGCTGTAGTTTCTAACTTACTCCCTCTGCTTCTCTGACAAAAAACTAAGAGATTTGAAAAACAATGTATAAAATTATCTTCCAATATTCTTGAAATCAGGCCATGTTTACTCTCTACAGAAGATGACATGGTAATTACAAATAAGATCTTTATAGATGCAAAGTAATAGTCTCTTCTGTTTCAGAACCATCTGAAATGTAAAAAAGTTATTAACTTTCATTTGAATGTTTTTAAGATAAAGCAAGTAAAAATTACCCCATTGTGTTTCTGTATATCTTGATACTTCAGAATTTATCCCTTACAGGACTGGCTTTCATAAGATTTAAATTAGATAGTTTTTAAGCATTGTAGCAATTATATAGTGCTATATATGTTTCCCTATTTTGAGATGGTCTTGCTTTTCTGTTCCTATATATTTTTAAACCAATATCATTCTACTTATATTTTCATTGTTTCTTGATATTTTTAGAACAAAAAGTAAACTGGCCAGGTGGGAGTCACCCCAATTTTTGACCCTTTCATTGTGTCAGGCTGACTTTCACTTGCAACTTTCTAACTTCAAAGCCGTTGGTTGCTCCAAATGGTTTTAATTTTTTCTTTTGCCTGCTATCATCTAGATGAAGAATAAAGAGGAAGAGGAAAGACAAAGAAAAATAGAGGCTACAGAACAATTGCTAGCTATCCTAAAAGCAGACCAGATTTTTTGGGAGCATGAAAAGGAGAAAAAGCGGAAAGCTGATCAAGAACGTCGAGAAGTTCAAGATGCCCATATTCAGCAAATGGTAATTATTCCTAAATGTTTATACTTATAAGTAAATATGTAATATAGATTTAATGAGTTTTGTTTCCCAAAACAGTTTTATCAAGTAAGATTAGACAGTTGCTATGGTTATGATACAATAAAATGTACTAAAAATGTGGAGTTACTTTTTATCAGTATTGAGGTTTCTGTACTAGGTTTATGTCTTTTGTACAGATATTTATCTTTCTTTAGGTTCAATTGCGTTTTAGTAAATGTGAAAGAAAATACAAATGCATATGGCAGGCCATGATGCTTTTTACTTTTTCCCCTCTTTGTAACTATTATTCAGAGAATATGTTGATTGGGATCTCATAGGTTTCATATTTGAGGTGAGTGGGGGTCCCAGAGATTTTAGAACATGTATGCAGGACTGGGCATGTAATGTTTCTGAAAACTGTTTTCCAGAATAGCTCTACCATTTTTCATTCCTTCCAGCAATGTATGCAAAGACAAGTTGCTCCACATCCTTGCTAATACTTGTTATTGCCATCTTTTAATTTTTTAACAATTCTAGTATAGTGTTATCTCATGGTGTTGTTTTGCATTTCTTAACAACTAAAGATATTGAACATCTTTTCGTGTTCTTTTTAGTTGTTTTGTGCCTTGTGTTTACTTAAATCTTTTGCCAGTTATTTAGTTGGGTTGCTAATGTGGTGAAGTATACATAAAATTTACTATTTTAAATCATACGGTCCAAGGGCATTAAGCACATTTATACTGAGGTGCAGTTGTCAACACTGTCCATCACCGTAACTTTTTCATCATCCTACTCTGAAACTCTGTACACTTTAAAGAGTAACTGTCTGTTCTACCTTCCTCCCCAGTTCCTAGTAACCACTGTTCAACTTTTTGTCTCTGTGAATTTGCTGTTCTAAGTACCTCATATTAGTGGAATCATACAGTATTTGTCCTTTTTTTTCTTATTTCACTGAACATAGTATCTTCAAGTTTCATTCATATTGCAGCATGTGTCAGTTTCATTCCTTCTTAATGATGAATAATATTCCACTGTACATATATACCAGATTTTGTTTATCCACACATCCATCAATGGATGTTTGGGTGGTTCCCATATTTTGGCTATTGCAAATAATGATTCTGTGCACACTGCTATATTGATAGATACCTGTTTGAGTTCCTGTTTTCTATTCTTTAGCTTATATACCCACAGGTGGAATTGCTAGATCATATAGTAATTCTATGTAGTTGTTTTTCAGAAGCACGATACTGTTTTCTACAGCAGCTGCAGCATTTAAGAGCCACCAGCAATGTTCAGAGTTCTACTTTCTCCAAATTCTCAACACTTGTTTTCTGTATTTGTTGTTGCTTATCATAATGGCTTTGAAGTGGTATCTTATGGTTTTCACATGCATTTCCCTCATGATTAGTGATATTGAGCATCTTTTCATATACTTATTGGCCATTTCCATTCAGGCTCAAGACTTCCTTTAGCATGTTTTACAGCACAGGTATGCTAGTAATAAATTAATGTTTTTCTGGAGGTCTTTATCTTGCCTTTGTTTTATTGGATATGAAATTAATTGGATGTCATTATGTTTTTCAGTCTTTTGACTGTTCCAGTGTCTTCTGGTCTTCACCATTGATGACTGGAAATCTGTTAATAATATTGTTTGTCCCCTGTATGTGTCATTTTTCTCTTGCTGATTACAAGCTTTTTTATTGTGGCTTCCTGCAGATTGACTGTGATTTTCTTTTTTTTTGGACTGTGATGTTTTTCTTGAGTTTTTCCTATTTGAGATTTGTGGTGGGTCTTGAATGTGCTAGTTAATATCACCAAATGTGGGGAGTTTTTTTTTACTATTTCAAGTATTTTTCCTGCCTCTTTATCCTTTTTTTTTCTTCAGGGACCCAGTTTGCACATGCATAGATACATCTGATATTGACCAGAAATCTTTGACATTCTGTTCATTTTAGTCAATATTTTTCTCTTTTTCTTCAGATGGGATAGTTTCTATTGACCTACTTTCAAATTCACTGATTCTGATGATGAGCTCACATAGTGAATTTTTCATTTCAGTTATTGAACTTTCAACTCTATGTTTTTTTTTACATATAGTTTCTAATTCTCTGATTCCCATTCACTTGTTCTGAGCATATTTCTTTTAATTTACTGGGTATTTTCATAATTGCTTTGAAATCTAATTGCCAAAGTCAATATGTAGTCTCATTAAGTTGTAACTTTTATAACTATTAGTTATAATTGTTTGTTGAACTTTCTTTCCTGAAAATACTTTTCTATTTCTTTGCAGTGATTTTTGGTTGAAAGTCCAACACTATATAGAAACTGTTGCAGATTCTGCTTTGTTCTGAGGGTTGTTGCTTTTTTAGTAGGCAGTTGCGTTCCCTGGATGCAAGCCATGAAATCTGCCTTCACCACAGTGCCTCTGCTGTCTTTGCTCGCTTGTATGTTTTAAACCCTGGATCCCTAGGGTTCCTTCCTCACTGTGCTGGTTTTGTTTGACAGTCATCCAGTAATATGGGTAGTTTATGTTCAGACACCTTTAGCCAGTAATGCTTTTACTCCTATGTCTCCTGTGTGGATGTATTTTTATCAGTCAGGGATGTGTGTAGATTTATCATTACAGCTTTTCTTTCATTCCAGAATCTCCTCAAATTTCTAGCTGTTTTATCACTTGACCCAAATAGAATCTGTCATCATTGTCCAGTAATCTGCATGTTTTCACCACCGGAGCTGGAGCGATAGCAATGCCCTCCGGACAAGAATGTTATGAACTTGTACTTCTTACCTTGATTTAGCAGTTTTTCATGAAAAAACACTTCGCAAGCAGTTGCCTGTACATAGTCACTTACCAATGCTCTGAAATGGTTGACTTTAAGAATCAACTTTTCTGCAGTTTTGCCCAACCTCATGTGGCCATTTATCAGAAGTAGGGTCTGCCATCTTATTTTGAAGCAAATACCAAATAGTTATAATTTTATTGATGTATATTTCACTGTCTCTAAAACCCAGGGACTCTATAAATGAACATAATCACAATTCTGTTATCACATCTATAACATTCAAAAAATATGTAACATTTAACATTCAGTGTTGTTTCAGTTTCCCCCAGATTGCCTCATGAATTTTTTAGTTTTTTGAGGATGAAACAGGGTACATACATTCTATTTGGTTGATTGATATATCCTTCAAGTTTCTTGTAACCTGTAACTCTTCCTTCATCCCCATCCTTCTTGTTCTTTCTCCTTGTCTTCATTATCTTGCCATTTGTTTGTTGAAGGAACTGGGTTTCTTGTCTTTTAGAGTTACTATAGTCTGGATTTTGTGGGCATCCATGCAGGGTAGTATAGTTCCTTACATTTCATGCAAAATTCAGGGTAAGTCAGACTCAGGTTCAATTTTTTGCTGAAAATCCCTCATAATTGGTGTATTTCCACTAGGAGGCATGTGATGACTATTGTCTCACTTTCTGTGACACAAGCAGACTTTGGTGATTGTTACCTAGATTTAATTCTTAGGTGGAAAAATGTATTTTCTCCTTCCTTCTCATTGATTAAGTTTTCAAATAAATTTTCATGATCAGCAACTGGTTTCCCTTAAATACAATTTTAAAAGACAGGATAAATATTTGATTTTCACTTTTTTGAGTTTTCAATTAGTTAACATCTCCTAAGGTATTTGTTACTTTACCCACTATGTGATCATTTTTAGGATTTTAAACCAATCAATATTTTACAAATCTGTATTTGATGTATATAAAGTTTGAGGTACCAGTCATATGATCCATTTTGGTTATCCTTTCCTTCCGCTCTCATTTCCTTTCTGTACTTAAAAAACGTTTATCCCTGTTTCCTCAATGTTTCTACAAAACTGCTACCAAATCAGTTTATCCCAATTGCTCCTTGTCAAGATCCCAAATTTCAGCATTTTACCGTTGATGAGACAGTTTTTAGCCTTTTCTGTTTTCCCTAATGTTATTTAATGTCATTTTCTATTTTTTAAACTCTTGGTGTCTGTCGCTATTCAACAAATAGCATAAAAGTCCTAATGTTGAAATATAGCATTCTAATAAAAATTTGGTATTTTGTATTGAATTCAAAATAGTTGTTCTATTTCATCACAAATTTCAGTTTATGATTTTAAGCTACTATTTTATGCTGAAGTGTTTGGATTTGATTTTGAAAAATATTTGCATGAATATTATAATAATACATTCACAAGTAAATTTTTTATAAACTCAGCATCTCTTAAAATGCATCAGATACAATGAAAAGCTGTCAACCAAAACATAGAAATCTTTAAAAAGCCATTAGTCACTTCATATGATATAAACAGAGTGTTTGTAAATTATAAAAAGAAAAAAAATGGAATGTTAGTAAACTAGTTTTTGATAGATTGCTTATTCTACCTAGCTCCTTCCTGATCAACCTACACTGATAAATGTCACTTGTTCCAACTTCAGATTCTTAGGAAACAGAGAATGTAATTAGTTTAACTTAATTCAGATATTCATTGAAGATTTAATCTCATGTGGCTGGGTCACATCGTCTAAGTGGCTGATTTGGGATAGCAGGTTTGGATGCATCCTTTCAGAATAGTGGATGGACTGGGACAGTGATTGGTATGTCTTCTATACTTGTCAAAGAACACACCTTATAATTGGTAGAAACAGGATTTTAAACTTGGTTATTTTAATCTTAATTTCATGCTATATTGTTTGAAGATGTACAATCACATATTAAGGTAAGCTTCACTAAGCCACTGCTTTTAACATATTGTGAGAAGCATGGGGGAATTTCTGAAATAAATTATATAGTTAAGTCAGGACTTGTCACATGTTAATGAATTTAAAAGCTCTATCTACAACTTCATATGCTGTGTGTGTTTAGAAAATTGGTCAATTTTCTAAATGTATCAATATGTAATTATATTTTCTCTTTCCCAAACAGGCCAAACATAAGTTTAATGCACTGCAAGCAAAACAAGCAGAATCAGAGTACTGCAGACTTACTGAAGCTCTGGTGGCTGAAAAGGAGAAGGAATTTCAGGATTATGCCAGAGAAGTAATTGAATCTGAGTCTGAATCGACAAACAAATATATTTATCCTCTTGTAAAAGCTGTACAGGAAGGACCTGGAGGTGGCCGTGGACCAGTTTTCGTGAACAGAGGTGGATTAAGACCCAGCTATCAGGCAAATGATATCACTGGAGTCCAGCTCCCTTTTTATAACTCTCAGGGATTGAAATATAATAATTTTCAAAAGTCTAAGAGAAGGCTAGGTTTTACATGGTAGAAAAAAGTTTATTTTCAAGATTAAGAAGACTAATTTGTAGCTAATCTGAGCTACACATTCAAGTGAATTATATGCTTATAATTTGTTAATAAAGCTGCTTTTCATCTAAGTACATTTATGTCTGACCTAATTGATTCCTCCCCACTCAAGTCAGATTCTCTTTTTTATTCTGATAAAAGATATACACAAAATAATGTGTAATTTTAACTATTTAAGAATATTCAGTGGCATCAAGTATATTCATAATATTGTACAACCATTACCATTTATCTAGTTCCAGAAGTTTTTCATTGTTCGAAATGGAAACCCTGTTATCTGTACCTATTAGTGCACAACTGTTTTAAGCCACTAATTTGATAAAGCACAGCTAAAACTTGTGGCAAAGATGTAAATTTGAACTAAAACATTTTGGGTTATTGAGAGGTCTTGGGGGTGGGGGAGGTGTAAAAATTATGAATCAGCACTACTTAAAAAGAAATACAGTATTATATTAGGAAGTATGTTTAGGAAAGAATCCTAGAAAGCAATGAAACTAGAAAACACAAATTGAAACTAAAAGTATTTTAATACATAAATCTGTACAGCCCATATGACACACTCACATTTTACATATTCTCCTGGCTTAATAAAACATTTAAAAACACTCCAGAATTTGAGAATTTAATAATATTCACCTACTAACACATATAAATCACTGAATGGTCAAAATGTTTTTATTTAAGCATATATATGTTCAGTGACTCTCAAGTTAACTAGGTTCATTTTCCCTAAAGATGTCTAATTTAAATTAAAAAAACAACAACTAGACAGTATGTTTTATAAAACTTAGTTAACGTTTATATGGCTTTATAATGGTAAGTGTTATATTAAAACTAGCAGGCACAGGATATAATACAATGTTCCCACTGCTGAGAAATTTGGAGGAATTAAAAAGCAAATGGTAGCATTCCAGTAGATAGTAATTCCATGTATAACCTTAAAAGTTTGCTGAGGCAAAAGACACCTTGCAACGTGAAGCATTATGATTAAACAATTACACTAAAACTTATCCCTAAACCAGAAACTGTCACTGCCGGCTCAATTCTTAAAAGAAGTTCAGCACTGTTAAAACTCTGCTCAGTTTTTCCCCAATACAATTTCTGTATCCTTATGGGTAAAATAAAAATATTAAATGATTATTTTTATTAAAAGCTAATAATGAAATAAAAGTCCAAATAAACTAATACAATCAATAATTTAAAAAATACAAAACAAACCATTTGATAGTATAGTTTATTTAATACAATGTTTAACTATAAAAGTTGATACAGTTTCAGTTTAAATTCTGTAAAATGCAGTTTGCATAAAACAGTTTAACAGTTACTAGACTAATGATAAGAGAAGCAGCATTTTGAAACTAATTATACAACTGCAACAAGTTTTATTCCTAAATTTCATTAAAAAAATATACATCACAGTGACTTTTGAGCTAGGAAAAGAAGTGCATTTTAACCTCATTTGTTTTTCCCTTCCACAAAGAAAGCAGCCACAGCTTTTAACATCCTCACATACAAATACCCAATTAATTTATCCTTCAAAATACTATAAACACACAAAGGGGGAAACAAAATATACAGCATGTGCTTTTGGTAAACATAGGTTATTTGCTTGCAAAAAAGGTGGTGGTGGGGAAACACACAAATCAGTTCCACCATCCCCCCCCCCCCCCGCCCCCGTACATAAAAACAAACAAAAGCCGTCAACAACTCCCTTATTCAATCTTCCTGATGAAATTTCTATAAATTTGTGATTTTTCTTTTCCTTTCATATTTACTTGTGTCACAACACAGGCCAGAATTTACATTTGCCTCAATCCTTTAAAGACAATTGGGAAGTCACTATTAGCCAATGTTACACTTCTGGAGTTTATTTTTTAAACAAGAATTTGTAGCAAAACAGATCTTTTCACAATAAACAGATTAAAACCTACTACTCTTGGGGAGTCTATTCAACAGTAAATGTAGGAATACCAAACTGAACAATTACAGTATATACAACCAAAAGGAGACAGAAAAACAGCCCATTTCATGTTTCTCTGTAACAACAATATGGTGTATATTTAAAGTACCTTCTATTGAAGGTAAAGGGAACAAGTTTCTATAGACATCTACTATAAAAGTTCAAAGTGTGATTACAAAAAAAAAACCTGCCACCAATAGTAAAGCAAAATCAACTACTAAAAACTATACTAATTTGTTTCACTCACTAACTTGAAAACAAATTAGAACTGCCAAGTAATATTATTACTCAAAATACCAGAACACCAATGTATTCCTATCCCCAATATTAAAGAAATTTTTACTTTTCAGTTTCATATTTTCTACTGGGCACAAGAATCAAAGGCCATTAGGCAAAGCTCAGGTGAGTTAATATTACATTTGTGCAAAGATATATTTTTATAAGACAAATTCTTTGAAATTTCTGTGAGGGATCTGATTAAGAAACTTAGAAACTATCATGATCTATGAACTCTCTTAACTATGGAGTAGTTTTTAAATGTTTTAAAGCAACCTGGTATCTTCCCTACAAGCTCATTAACATTAATCTCTCTGCAGTGTCAATTCTGTGGCAGATGATTTACACAGAAAAAGAATTCACAGGAAATAATCTTAAAAAATTTCTCATTTCTCAGGTATTGCCAATCAGGCAATAAAAACAAACTACAAATCTTTAAATGGATTTAAATCCGCTTAAAGATGTTTGAGTTTACAATTTACCTCAAAGTAACTATAGTATCAATTTGGCAGGAAACAAATAGTTGACTTTTAGGAAAAGAGTTGTTCAAAGTAAAAAGTAAGGGTTGCACAACTATTAAAAAGGTAATGAAAGAATTACTTGATCAGTGCAGTATTCAGATGCAAAAGCAGATGTATGGTTAATGCTGTTTGATAATTTTCTAAATGTTATTTACATTCTGAAAATAAAATCTAGCTGATTGTCATCTTTCACTTCAACCCCTTCACCATACCTCACTGTAAAAACAGCTAACAGTTTTTATAGGTCTAGAAATAATGCTTAGCATGGAATTGCTTCTTTGATAACCAAAATAGCATATTAAAGTAATTACTAGTTTTCCCCCCATGGTTACTTATCTGTAATTCTTAGTAGATAAAGTTCTGGGATCAGATAACATACAAGTAATTTTTAAATAGCATGAATTTTCTTTTTTTGTTGTTAGTATTAGAAATCCTTTCTTAAACAGCACCTTTCTTGAAGCTCAAATAGTTTATAACAAAGACTTTTTAAATGCAGTTCACTGAATTTAAGACAAGCAAAAACTAATTTAAAATATATAACACATTATACAGCTTGGGGACTCAGGACTCAATTATCTCTAAGGTTTGTGGATCAAAATCTCTAGGGAGTCAATCACCCTGGATTATCACAAACATCTATTACTTTTATCATTAGGAAAATGATTCAGTAAGACCCTGATATGGATATTTGTTTCACGATAATCCAAACAATCTTATAATCATCACCCTATTCATTATGTAAGTGGCTACCACAATGCCAAATGTATCATTACTGTATTAATCAATAATGGGAAGTATTATATTAATAAGCATTGCTTTGCACAGTACAAATAGCATGAGTAGCTACTGGGTTTACCAAGGAGCTACCTGGTAATAAGTAGCTATAAGTATCAAATAAGGGAAAAGTAAGTAGCTATTTGATAACTATATTGACAAATATTAAAGTATAAAACACTCTAAAGGCAACTACTAATTGGAATTCTGAAATTTCTTTTCAAATGAGGCAGGTTTTGTGTTTACTGGATGTTCAGTATTCTATTTAGAAGAGAAATTACAGAATAAAAGGCCACACTTCACTAAAATAGCAATATACAATACACAAACTTCTAAATGGACTTTGAATATCTTTAGTGTTTAACTCTGTAAGCTATCAAATTTTGCCACTTTCTACTCTATGTGGCAATGTTATACATGCCAAGTTAAAATAATGATTAATAGTAATGATATAAAGCCACCTGAATAGAAAGAAATCAGAGTCATAAACATGCTACAGCCTGTGATACATATATAAAAGAGATGCATTTTTTTGCCAGTTGAAACTCAGTTATGAGATTTAGAGAGGTCAGTTCAAATTTAAAAAAAAAAAACCGAACAACCATGCAACGTTAACACTCAATTCTAGGTTAGTGGCCAAAAAGAGAAATCTCATAAGTTTGTGTGTCAATACCAACAATTTTTAGAATTTGTCTAACAAAGACCTGCACAGTGGTATGTTTTAGTGAGGAAAGTATTTTTTTTCATTTTAGAGAAGGGCAATGACAATAACAGAACATTCGCCAAAACCAAGTTTCATCTCTTCAGACCAAAAGCAACACAGAATTGAGAATTACAACCTGATCTTCAAGGTACAGTTCTTATTAGATGCTGTATAACAAGCAATTCAAGCCCAAACAGTACATCAACTGAAAAAAAAATACTCAACCATATCTACAGACAGTTGATAAAATAAAACAGGAAAAATAAGAAACCAGCTACTGGTAGCACTATAAAGAATAACATAGGAAGTGCAATATAAATATTTTAAAGCACAAATTACTATAAAATCAAAAGTGATGACTTAATATCTCAAGTTATTAGGGTCCCACTTCTGTATAATTAAAAGCTGCTGCTGCAAGCCTCTATTATAAATGCAATCGAAAAATCTATATAAGATCTCTTCTACCAAGTGGCTTCTAAGGTTACTTTAATCATGAGAAACACAAGCTTCTATAATAATGTATTCCAACAATCAGTTATCCTTCTTTCCAACTGGCCGATCACACAAATTAGGGTAAAGAAGAGCATGTTTGCTACTGGCTGATTGTTGCAACACAAAAATGCGTACATGAAATAGTTAAACACAGCACACAGTATTACACCAAACTGTTTTTCTCATTTCAAGTTTATTAAAACTTTAGCAGTACAAATTATCCAGGTTGCAGATTATCAAAAGATCAACTCAATAAAGTCCACATTGAGAAAAAAAAGACAAACAACCTCAAAACAATGAAAAGAAAAAACAACATAAGGAAGATCATCAGCAAGTCTCTAAAACTTAAAATCTGAGACAGAATGGAAATAAGTTTATATAACTCACTCATCCACTTTTGTCTTCATCTGTTCCAGGGCTTGATTCATGATCAAATTTTTTATTTTTATCATGTGCATGGTCATTTTCTTGACCCTTTGATTTTTGGTTTTCTTTTTCCACTGAGGATCTGGCCTTCTCATCCTCCTTATTTTTCAAAATGGAGAATTTTAATTCATTGTCCTGACTACTTTGTTTCACTTTTGAGAATGGACTTTGATCTCTGTCTGCCTTTTTTTCCCTATTATTATTTGAACTACTATGATCACGATTTTTAGAGTACATTCTCTTCTCACCCTCAGAATTCTCTTTTCTGTGTGAACTTCTACTTTCTTGGTTTCTGTATTTTTCCTTGTTTCTGCTTTGACTTTCTTCTCTCTCCGAGCTCCGTGAATCTCTCCTCCTTCTCCTCCTATCTTTACTTCTTGATCTTCCTGGCGTTGCTCTTCTCTCTCGGCTCCGTGACCTTCCTCTTCTCCTGTACTCTTGTTCTTTGTATCTATGATACTCCTTGCTTCTGCTGCGATCTCGGTCATGGCTTCTAGAGCGCACCCTTCTGCTCCTGTCCCTACTTCTGCTTCGTTCCTTTGTTCTACTGTTGTAACTGTGTTTGCCTTTAGTTATATCACGTTCTCTACTCCTAGACTGTGCACGTCTGTCTTTGTCCTTACTTTTATTATGATCGTGCTCATTGCTTTTGGATTCTGACTGTTTAGACTTCTCTTTACTTCTACTCCTCTCCTGATCTTTTCCTTTAGATTCAGGCTTTTCTTTTTCTTTCACATTCTCATGATCCCTTTCTTCACTCCTTGACTTCACCCTCTTTTCTTCATGTCTGTTATGCTTTGGGTCTCTTTCCTTACTCTTGGATTTCTCTTTGCTCTTACTCCTACTTTTTGATTTGGCCCTTTTCTTTACCTTGTTCTTATATTTATCATCTTTTTCTGAATTTCTTCTGATTTCTCTTTCTTTGCTGTTAGATTTATGGTCTTTAACTTTCTTTTCCTTTTCACTTTTCCTGTTTGGACTCTCAGACACATGCCTATGATCAGTTATTTTTTTCTCTTTTACTCTAACTGGGCTTCTTTGATTTTCTTTTATTTCATTTAACTCACTCCTAAAACATGAAGAAAAAAAAGTTTTGGGGAAACTTTATTAGCTGAAATGATATTCTATTTTCCTTAAGATTTTCAGAAACAACTAAAATGACTCTAAATCAAATAATTTAAAATAGTTAAAAAAATACCAATTAGCACATTTGAAATAAGAGTTAAACCTTACTTATCCCCTTTAATCCATCTTTCGCCAGTTGATACTCTCATTCTCTGAGCTCTCTGCATCTCCTGCCTCCAATGTGGAGGAGTCTCACTACGTCTGAAACGATCCCTTGATCTGGATCTAGAAGGAGTTCGATAACGCTTTAAAAAAATAGAGGGGAAAAAATTAACATATAAAAATATGAAAGCATTACAACAGCTGCTAAAGTGTATATATTTTTAGGTTTCAAAAAATGTCTGATATTTCCATGCCCTCTAACATAACTAAACTCTCCCAATTTTCAGGTAGGAAATCAACGAGGCATGACAAGGTTTGATATCTGTTCCCACTGCTAATGAAATGTGTGCTTATATACTCTTGTTTTAAAGAATTCCTGGGTTTAAGTTCTAAAAGAGTAAATACTGATAGCTAAAACCCACATCAACAAGAGCTCTTTTGAATCTTCCGCCATTTTTAAGACTGTAAAGAGGTCCTAAGACAAAAAAGTTTGAGAACTGCCATGAGACCAGTTAGGAAGCCATTTATAGTTCAGAGACTATATAATAGTGAATCGAACTAAGATGGTAGGAGTGGAACTTGAGAGAAGTAGATGGATTTCAGTGTATCTGAGAGGTTGAACTAACAGGATTTGGCAATAGATGTTATAAATGGTAGAAAAGAAAGATGAGAAATAAAATGATTCTTGGGCTTCAGGTTTAAGTAACTGCACAAGTGGAGGTGTTTATCACTGAGACCATGAACCTAAAGGAGGGTCAGGCCTGAAGAAGAGTGCTTATGCTCAACACTGTATATGCTGAGTTTGAAGTGTCCACCAGGCATCTAAATGGTCATCAAATAAGGCTTTGGCACCAGAAAAGCAGATGAAAAAGCTGAGTTTTCAGTGCACAGGTACCCAGTGAAATTACGAGAGTGATTTGGGCAGTCAAACTACCCAAGAAGCAAATACAGAGTGAGAAGAGTTAGCACTCTGAGGTACTACAATATTTAAAGATCAGGCAGAGTAGTATGAACTGGCATTGGGAATTTAAGATAGACTAGCCAGAGACAGGAAGAAAAGCCAACAGAAGCAAAGGAGAAAGAGTATTATAAGGAGGGAGATTAACAAAGACAAAGACTGAAGGATCCACTGGATTTTGTGACATGGAACTGACCATAAAGCAAGTGCCGTTTTCAGGAGAATGGCAGAAGACAACCTGAAATGACTAAGGAACAAGCAGGAAGTGAATAAATAATATACTAAGTATAGCCTTGTTTGTTAAAATGTTGCAATCATAAGAAGATATTTAAATTCTGAAGAGGACAATCCAGTGAAGAAAAAGAGTATGAAATGTAAGAATAGGATTAATTTTTAACAAGAATAGACACACAGTGGTCAGGAAGTAACAAAGAGGCACAAGAAAAACCTCAATCTCATTTTATACCGTACATGTAAAATCCATTAACATCTCATGGACTTTCAGCGTAGAAGAACCAACACAAAGACGGACTATAAAAAGAGAACATACAATTCAATATCCACATCTACTCTAAATTTTAACTACTTATGTGAAAAAAAATATTAAACACTCCAAGATTTAAGATAAATGCAATATTATCAGGACTTCTGGGAAAATAATCACCTACCCTTGGTCCTCTTCCTTTAATTTTCCTGCCAGACCTAGTAACTAAAAGTCGTCTCTGGTATGAAGGAGGCTGGGAGTTAGGTAGATTACTAGAAGGAAGCAAAGGGAAAATTAAAACACATTATATAATAAAAATAAATCTGGAGAACATAGCTCTATTAATCTAAACTAATAAACAAAATCTTACATATAATCAGTGGTTCTCAACAAGGAGCATTATAATTTCAGTAGGTATTTGGGAAAGTAGGGGAGCATTTTAACAACTGTCAATGATGAGAGAGTGCTATTGGTACTGAGTGACCACAAGTCAGGAATGCTAGAATCTTGTAATGCATGAGGATGAAGAACTATTCTGTTCCCAAATGCCAACTGTGTTGTTCTGTTGAGACATACTGTTACATAATCTTTACGAAGATAAAGTCAACTTGATAGTGCTAAGGAACATGAAAAAACTTGGAGTAGGCTGTATGCTATTCAGGGAACAATTTTAAAGCTATCTTATTCTAAAGTACCTCATTATTCTACCAGCAATTATTCACTGGTAATAAAACTATGGATAAGTGCAATTGATGTGAATTAAACAGAGATAACTTGGTCTGAATTAGAAAAATATTTAATATCATGCTTTATATAAAATGGAAACTACTTATTTTCAAATAATAATATATTAGCACTAACAACATTCATGTATGCTATATTTGAAAATGCATTTTAAAGTAGTTCAAATATTTTCTCCTTAATATTACTTCCTTAGAAACATCCTAACAGTTGAGTAAACTCAATTCAATCCATCAAAATTAACACAATTCAAGCAACCAAGATTTATATTTTTACTGTATTGTGAAAGTATAGGGGGAATGAGTAATTTTTATCACTTTTATGTTATTTCTGATCATAAATAAGAGAAAGATATCCATCTTTTTTCCCTATTTTTGGACATAATTATTAAAACGATACATAAAGAACCAACAGAACTACTAATTGTAATAATGTGAATTATGTAGAAAAATTTTCAAGGTACTTGAATATACTATCAATTTTCAATACCACAATATTGTAAACCAGGCAAAGAAAACAGCATTTTCTCCCACCAGACAAACTGAAACATAAAGGTTCTTACAAGCTTAAAAATTTAAGGTATACAAATAACAGAGTAAAACATTTGTTTTACATGGAATTTGTCTGGAGTGCCACTATACCTTTTTGCCATCTGCAGTGCTTTTTTTAAAAGTTACTTTTATTTAAAAATCTGTCTTAATTAAGTCAATTTATCTTTTCAGCTGTGAGATTGGCAAAAAGGAACTTTGCTAACACTATCCAATTAAAAAATTTCAATCTTAGGAGAAAGTCACCAATTAAATCTTATCTAAAATTTTAAAATCTGTTGTTTTTTTTTTTTTTTTAAAGAAAGGTTCTGTGATAGAGAATGTAGGGCCCTTTGGAAAATAAACATATTGACATACCATTCTCTCTCTCTCTCCCTGTTCTTCCTTTCCTTTTCATCAGCTTTTGGAGGACTTTTTCTCATTAGGAATCTGTTTTCAGGTATTGGAGGGATTTCTTCTGGACGGACAGTAGACTGGGGTTGTGCTTCAAGATTTTCAGCCTCACTTTCACTAGATGCGCTTAACAGAAATACACAAACAAGTTCCATTTGGTTATTATGTACCCACCTCAATTTTCCAATTGTTGGTCTTTCTTTCCTTTGTAAATATACTATCCATCTATCATCCGGTCCCCAACTGCTGACCAAAGATGCAGTTACACGGGGAAAATACTCGTTCCTCTGACAAACCAACCTAAAACCAAAACCAAATGTATCTATTATCACATTCTCAAAAAATAATTTCCTTTAAAATGGAACCAAAATATTCCATATGCACTGCACTGATAAATTTAAAATACTTTAAAATATACATAAAGAAACTGCTTTAGAGGCAACAGGCTTATGAAGATGAGCTTTAGTACAAAGACAGATTTTTTTTCAGACATAACAGAAAAGAAAGTAAATATGCTGACATAATTTGCTTTATGCTATCATAGGAGGAAAAAAAGGAAAATACTCATTGGTTTCCTATAATTCTTATTAATTTTAAATTCCTTCCATAAAATACAAACATATCTAATCAAAAAAGTCTTTGAGTTCAGACAAAATGAACTGAATGATTTTGTTGAAAACTGAAATGTACCCAAATTTAATCTATAGACTATAGAATATCAGAATGGTCTTAAACGTCATGCTACGAAGTATTAATATTTTCACGTACCATATAATTGATTCAATATCCCAACAGGTTTATATATAAACAGAAGGTAATTAGAATACAAAGCCAGTACTGTAAAAGTAAATTAAGACCTTTTCTTGCTTTTCTTTCGCTTCTTCTTCTCTTTCTTGTGTTTACGAGAATTTTTCCTATGTTTCTTCTTTCTTTTTTTTGATTTCTCTTCAGAAGCACTTTCAGAATCAGAAGAATCAGAAGAGGACTGAGAATCGCTTGAGCTATCTGAGTCACTGGATGATGAGGAGGAGGAAGAAGATGATTTATGCCTTTTCTTTTCTTCTTTCTTAGCTTTAATAAAAAGCAAAATGGTTCAGTCAACACTTTTTAGACAAACTTTGTAAGAGGAAATTTAGATTTTTGGGGGGAGATTCTCCAAGTCCAGTATTTAATACTTAGTTCATCCAGCTATTTGAACTGAGCAGTACAGGAAAGGAGTTAAGACTCAAGATTAGAATCCAGACCTCCAGATTCATGGGATTCCCAGGTGGCTCAGTGATAAAGAATCCGCCTGTCAATGTAGGAGACGTCAGAGACATGGGTTCGACCCCTGGGTCAGGAAGATCCCCTGGAGAAGGAAATGGCAACCCAATCCAGTATTCTTGCCAGGAAAATCCCATGGACAGAGGGGCCTGGTGGGCTACAGTCCATGGGGTCACACAGAGTTGGGCATCACTGATAATGTGCACACTGCACACACCCACCAGATTCATGGGTCTAAGTTATATCTATTAAAGAATTCTGGAAAAGTTAACAGGTGAAAACACTAAAACTAAGTCGATTTCAGGAATTAGTTGAATAACATTTTTTTAAAGCACAGAAATAACACTCAAGAATCTCAGATTCTAATATTCTTATAGTTTTCAACTTTTTCTCTTATTATCAATATTGGAAGCAGAAGTGTAGGAGAGAAGTAACAGAAAAAATACTTTGCATGAGTGTGGAAAGGTAAGAAGCACAATTCCATCGGAATGGGCTTATTCAATGCCTGAGCATCCCTCTAATGATTAGAGACTGTGCTCCCCAACAAGAGAAGCCCCCACATGCTGTATTATACAGAGAAAGCCCAATGAAGACCCAGGGAAGCCCCCCAAAAGTTAATTTCAAATTGAAATTTTATTTTGGGTTAAAGAAAGTTTTAATTTTCAAAAGGGGTCACCAAGCTCAAATGATTTAAGGACTAGGAAACTAACAGAAATAAGTGAAGTTAATCAGGAATTGGGGAAAGACATGACAGACTGGATAGAGCCTGGCCACCTGTAAGT
This sequence comes from Odocoileus virginianus, assembly GCF_023699985.2. Lineage (NCBI taxonomy): Eukaryota > Metazoa > Chordata > Mammalia > Artiodactyla > Cervidae > Odocoileus > Odocoileus virginianus. Next base: position 20,223,221 of record NC_069686.1, read on the forward strand.
ATTCTAATTCAAACCATGGTGGACTTAAGGACGTGAATTGAACTATCCAATTAAAACAGGGGCAGGGGGTGTTTCTCTGGAGACCCAGTGGTTGAGGATGCTTCTGCCAAAGCAGGGGACGTGGGTTTGATCCCTACTCTGGGAAGATCCTACATACCACGTGGCAACTAAGCCCATGGGCCACAACTTCTGAGCCAGCACTTCAGGGCCCATGAGTCGCAACTACGGAGCACGTGTGCTGCAACTACTGATCTCCACGTGCCGCGAGCTTGTGCTCCCCAACAAGAGAAGTCGCCACAGCGATAATCCTAGGCACAACAGAGGAGCCCCGCCCACAAAGAGAGAAAGTCCCTGAGCAGCAATTAAGACTCACACAGCCAAAACAAAACAAAACAGCATCTGATCAATTTTCTAGGTCTAAGGACGAAGTTATATAAAATAGAAGCATAGAAGGAACACATTACATAATACAACAATGCAAGCAGTAAAGTTCAGTGTGTGCAACAGGAAAGAAGTCCTACAGGTAAAATGACCTAGCTTGTTCAACAAATAAATCTCAAGAAAACATAAAAAGAAACGGTGGGAGAATCTATGAAAAACAAACCAAAAAATTACAAGACCAAACCAAATGCTTGAACCTGATTTGGATTCAAACTCAAAACATCAAAAAAATTAACATTTATAATCTTAAAAATGTGAACACTGTTAAGATTTTTTACATTTAGGAATATACGTGTATATGCCTGCATATGCTTATGGTATGCTTACTTTTTTTAGAAAAGTCACCTTTTAGAAATAAATAGTGAAAAACTTATCAATAAAAACATTATTTTTAGAATTTGCTCCAAACAGGAAATGGAAAAGTGGCCAAGGATAGGAAACATGAGATTGGTCATAAATTAATTGGTAAAGCTGGGTAATGAACATGGTAATTTGTTATACTATTTCAACCATTCTAGTAAATGTTAGTATTTTCCATAATTTAAAAAATCAAAGAGGACAAAAAATTTATCTTTGGGACTGACTACTGGCTGTCTGTTTACTGACCTTAACTGAAAGGGTTCACAGTTCGTTTGTAACCTTTCTGTGTTCCCCCCTCAGGAACACCTGAGGATTTGGCACTTGATCAAATGATTCTCGAAACTCTTTTTTTTTTCTTTAATGAATTTAGTGGCTTAAAAGAATAATTATTTATTATTTCTCACAAATCTAAAGGTCAGCTGAGTGGCTTTGTTGAACAGGGCTGAGATCTACTGATTTATTGTTGTTGTTGTTGTTTTTGCCATGCTGTGTGGCATATGGCATATGGGATCTTAGCTCCCTGACCAGGATCAAACTCATACTCCCTGCATTGGGAGCATGGAGTCTTAACCACTGGACCACCAGGGAAGTTCTAGGGCTCTGCTGATATTGCTGGGGACTCTTGAAACTCTTAACTCAGAATTTATAGGAGTGCACTGAGTTGGAGAGATAAATGAGAATCTTTAGCCAGATTTTACTGTACACCTGACCAAGGGTTTGTGATTCACCATCAAGACTGTTTTTCTAGTACTGATGAGATGCTGCTGCACTGGAGAATGGCAACTAGGTACAAATGCTTAAGGGATACCAGAGGTAAAAGCTTCATTAAACTAAGGTAGTCTTTTCTCATCCCATCATGCTTCTCAGGACCATGAACCTATTAATATTAAGCATGAGATGCCTGGGACATATGCAAGCTCTGCCTAGAACCAGAGATCTCCACTATGACACCCCTGTTCAAGCTGTGCTGTTTCCTGCCCTATATCCTTTCACAATGACAAATAAGCCTAGTGCTGAGTGAAGCCTATCTTGTCTCATGAATCCAACTGTTAATCTCATCCCAAGACCACTGTTGCTGGTGAGGCAGAGTGGGTATGTGAACTGAAAAACCTACTTGTATATACTAAAAACCTGAGGTATGGAGACTAGCGGGGAGAATAAAAGTTAAAGAAACTTAAGGAAGGAAATAAATTCATAATGAATATGAGAAACTCTAAATAAAAATATCTGGGACTATATAATATGCAGGCAAAATAAAACTATTTTACATAAGCACAGAAGGGGGCTTCCCTGGCGCTCAGTGGTAAGGAACCTGCCAGGCAATGCAGGAGACATGGGTTCAATCTCTGCGTCGGGAGGATCCCCAGGAGAAGGAAATGGCAACCCACTCCAGTATTCTTGCCTGGGAAATCTCAATGGACAGAAGAGCCTGGCAGGCTAAACTCCACGGGGTCACAAAAAGCTGAACACAGCTTAGTGACTAAACAACAACAAGCACAGAATATAGCTGTTAAAATTACTTGACAAAACATAGTCATGCTTTACCCCATGATTAACAAAGCTTTATTCACCAGCTCCAATCCATATTTATTTTACATTGTGATTCTTTCCAGAGAAAATACACTGCAGTTGATTTCTTAAAAAGCAAGCCCAGTCTCCCTATTAAATGTATTGAGAGTGCAAGTGTTAGCTGCTCACCTGCATCCACCTCTTTGCGACCCCATGGACTGGCCCACCAGTCTCCTCTGTCCATAGAGTTCTCTGCCACCCCCTTCTTTAAGGGATCTTCCCAACCCAGGGATCAAACCCCGATCCCTGCATTGCAGGCAGATTCTTTACTGTCTGAGCCACCAGGAAAGCCCTCTAAATGTATTAAATACATTTAAGAAACCATTATTTCATTTTCACATCACTTTTCATGTAAGCATTTGAGAAAAGCAAAATATCACAGCAGTACAGAAGATCAAAAGGAGATTCATAACTATTTTTAGGGCAATATAATCTGCCTGAGATACGGATAGATATGAGGAAAGGCTTTTCAATGACTACAGTTTTATGGTTTCTAAATTTTGAACAAAATGTATTAACTTTTAAAATGGAAGAAAATTTGAAACTCTCAAGTCTGACAACAGTTGTCACCACATTCTCCAAAAAACCCAAAAACCTACTTCCTGTCTAACCACTTAAATAAAATCTATTTCAAAGCATCATTTATAAGCATATAACTATCCCTAAAATAAAATGAAATAGTACTGAAAGCAAAACACAATGCAAGTTAAGAATCATTAAGCGTCATAATGGATAAAAAGGAATTACAAAGAGCAACACTTTTAAACTCTTGGTAGGGTGTGGTATATAACATTACCAGATACTGACTTTACTAGTATGATGTTAACGTGAAAAGACAAGTTTCCAGAACGTTTTACTTATAAAAATGTAAGGTAAGAAAATGTTGCTTTACTAGTTTTTTGAGAGCTATAAATTTTATACCAATGAATTTCACATGAAACCTTTATATTGAAGAAACTTTCCAGGCCATCATCAAAATAAGGTTTGAAGTAAAGAATGGAATTATACCTAAAATAACCCTCTTTTCATTTCAAAATTACTGGGTCTCCCCTCTAAACAGTTTCTAAGTTTAATATCCCACTATTTTCCATGAAAAGTGCCATCACCATGGCTCTTAATTCCAGAATAAGGACACTGAAATGGGATCCTGTCACCATACAAATGAGTCTCTGATCCTTTCCACTGTTTCCTAAGAACAAGATCCACCAGCTGCTTCCTCTATGGTGCTCTTCTTTTTGTAATGCCAGGTAACCTGTTTCCTATTACATATATGCAAAATTTCTGCTCACTTAACTGTTTACTGCCATTTTCCATAACTCAGCACTTGTGTTTCTATGTACTCTGTAATATATCGCTGGTTCCATCTCACACTGCATGGTAAAGGTGTACGGATATCTCTTTTAACAACTGCAGTGAACTCTGAAGAGACCAGCATGATCTGAGATCATAACTTCTAAAAAACCAGGACGTGTTCTTATCAAAGCAGTGGTCTGTGTTCTGTCCTCCACTCTGCTCCTTGATAGCCTCTACAGGGATGCAGTTCTGGTTAGTCTCCAGTGTTCCCCCTCTGCACCTGTTGGAAGGATGTTCCCCTTAACTCTGAACCTTCTCAGGCACATTCAAATAGCCAGAAAAAGTAGAATTTCCAATCTCACAACAGCAAAGGTACAAAGGCACAAGATGATTGCCTAGACTCACCAAGACCACATATAGGTGGGCCCAGACAATCAGATTTCTTCAGAAGTCTTTTTGTTTTCTTTAAGGAAGTTAGGAAAAGAAAAGAAAAAAAAATTCTATATATATATATATTTTAAATTGGGGTGTGTATCCCTCAAACAAGGTTTTGAATATGATGACAATGAACACCACTGTGCTACCCAAAGCTTTTTGACTATTTCCAACTTAAGACTGTAAGAAGGCCATCAAATATAAACTGGATGTAAGACATAGCTACGCCTAAAAAAAAACACACAGAAGCATGACAAAATTCATTCTGACCAGTGTTCTGAATGATAATTGAAGGACTGCAGGGTAATAGGTACCAAACTGTGCTCTTTTCCTTCTTCCACAGTGTGATCCAGAACAGAGCAGGCATGGACAGTATGTTTGAAACAAACCTGATCTTTTCAATAACTCCTGGGAAAACGCTAACAAAGGGACAGGGTTTCCTCAATTGATGAAATGGATCAGGGCAAGATATGCTTCCTCAGCATAAGTCTGAGGAACACACACTAGAACACTACATCAACTTTCAGCACAACTTCCTGGCCACAATGGCACGGGCAAAATTAGTATTTATCAATTCAGGTGAAAATACATGACAAAAACATAATAATATATCAACAGTGACATTCATTCACCTTCTCATCCATTCAGCAAATATTCAAACACTGACCAGTTAATACCAAAAAGAATTTTACACCAAATGTATTAGAGAGTCTGTGATAACTTTTATGGTTTAAGATGTAAGCTTTTTAATTACCTCAATCTCTTTCTAAATATGTAACCACACAGCATTCTTAACTGTTATAAGCAGAGAATAGATCCTAACACAAGATCCTTAAAAATTATAAAACACAAGAAAAAAGCCAAAAAACAATTAAGTACAAAATAAAATATGAAGATTTTCTAGATGACATGGGAAGAAATGCCTTAAACCAAAATATTCTAATTGTACCAACAATACTTTGAAGAATAAAATGGCAAGATTCAGGGTCTAAAATTTGCAAAGTTTAATATAGATTGCTTTTTAGCTTTAATGTTTTTTAAAAAAGGTAAGATACTCAACAACACTCATTCTTTCTGAATCACCTCGAACACAGGTATGCATTATAACTATTATTTGTAAATAAGGAGAGATAGCCAGACTCATGAACAGCCCCAGTATGAGCTGCAGCAATATTCCTGCAAAGGATTACAAGGTGTATATTTGACATACAGAGATGAAATAATTTGAATCAAAGGGAAACACAGAAAGAAAATTAAAAATAAGTCTTCTTCAGGGATTTCTCTGGCAGTCCAGTGGTTAGGACTTGATACTTTCACTGCTATGGGCCTAGGTTTGATCCCTGGCTGGGGAACTAAGATCTCACAAACTCTGTCTGTGTGCATCTGTGTGTGTGTGGGAGGATCTTCCTCCAGAAACATTGTGGGTCTTTTTATATTAAAGCAAAATGAAATGTACATATTACAGAGCAAGCACATCAGTATACTTAAACTTGAGAAGAGACTGCTCTACTTATGGCAATTCTGAAAGGAATATTAAAGACTTTAATGAGTTAGCAACACCTAACAAAGCTTTAGATCTGGAGCCTGCAAACTTGGGTCCAGTTCCCTGATGTGGTAAGTAACAATTTCCTTGACCGTATCTGTGAAATGGAGAGAAACAGTATTATATAGTTCTCGTGAGGATCAGAAAAGAAAGGTTAGATGATTCTCACATTTGTTAAACATGAAAAACTAAGTACTGATATTATTTATTATTCCTTATATGATTAAGAATAGGTCATTTCAATATTTTATTGCTTTCCATACAGATTTGAAGGTAATCTCACCTCATTACTTTGAGACTTATCATACTCAATATGTGTAATAAATAATAGAAATTAGATATTTCATATAAAGAATTTAAATACTTAAAACCAAGTTCTTACAATTTCAGATAGTATCATAGCAAACTATCAGTTGTGTTAACTTGAAGTGTTTTTGTTTAAGCAAAAAAAGTGTCTCAAACGTGCCAGATGCTTATGAATCTAAGCAGTGCATGAAGGGGAAATAATTTATTCCCATAAAGTTTGTTAGCTTATGTTAAACTCTTCAATTGTCATCCTCCCCACACTCTCTTCCTCGAAGAATATTTACCACACTATTTAGACAACTACACTTTTCAAAAAATCTAAAAAACAATGTGGAAGCAAAAGGACAAATTACTGTAAATTACTGACAAGGAAAGTTAATCAGTTTCACAGTAAATGAACAAAATATGGAGTAAGGTAAAACATATTTAAAAAATACAAAAATACATTCAAAATACACAAAAATGTCATACTTACGTTCACTCTGGTATAAAGTTCATGCCAACTAATTAAGACTGTTTTGTGCACATAAAAGTCAGCAGAAATATATACTTGCTTTTACCTTTAGATTTTGGAACTAGCTCTCCACAACTGAGTATCCGCACCTCAGCAAATGGTTTGCTAGCTGCATCTGTTTTCTGGTTTTCTATTTCTCTCACAACTTCTTGACCAGAAATCACTTGCCCAAAAACCACATGATGCCTAAAGAGTCAAGTAAAGATGATTAAATAAAAGTTTCTTATTTTAATATATTAATTTAAAATAGGTTGTAAAATACATGAAAATAATCTTTACCCATCTAAATGAGGAGTTGGTTTTGTTGTTCTTTTGGAAGTCATCAGATAGAAGAATAAAAACAAAGTCAGAGAAAAACAAAGTTAGCATCTCTAAAAAGGAAAAGAAAATAACTGCATTGGAAACAATGTAGAAAACAAGAATTCATACATACATTAACATAATAGAATCTTATTTACCTTAACCTTAAATAGAATCGAATACAAGATGCTTCTGACATAATGCATTTTCAAAATTTTGTTCTGAAATACCTATACATTATTGAAAACATACATGAAATTAAAGTTGATGTTTTGTTGTTACATCTATCCATCCATGTTTCTTGCATGTAATTGGGTTCTTATTGAATATCCATAATTGTACAATGTTCTACTATCTGGGTATACCATAACTTACCAAAACATTGCACCAGTTTGAGTTTAATAACAGTACTTTTTCAGCCTTAGCATTTTAAACAGGTAGAGCCCAGGTCACATTCTGCCGCATTCATGCGTGTTCCATGGGGCCTGAACAGAAGTGGTCCATCCTGTGTACTGTTTATAAATTTTTAAACTAGCTGCCAAGATTTACAAATTTGGATACTTCTATATAAAAATCCATACTCCAGACCTTTTTTAAAACCTGGAAGATGTGGCACCTGGCATGTGGCAATAACTGGTCACACTGAATATCCCTGTCTTCTCTAATAGAAAGATTAATAATTAAGTTTCTCATTCCAGCAGTCTTTATTCCCTTATGTTACCTGCCTAAGACCTATGGGTCTTAAGAGTTTGTTATCCGTAACATAAAGTAAATCTCAAGTTGAAGAAAGAGATTTGCATTAAAATTTAGACAAAATCTAAAATAAGCAAAAATTCATTAAAAAAAAAAAAATTCCTTTTTTTCTCCAAATGAACCTTAAAACTTCGTAGTTAAAGCTGCTATCTGAGTAGCTATGAAGACATACTGGTACAACGGACTAAAGATGGGTACTATATAAGATTTATTATTTAAAAAAATCTTTTAAAAAGCATTAGAAATTTGAAAGAAGGAGCACAATTTAAGCTAACCTTTGGTTAAAACACAAACGATATTACTAAAAAAATTCTAACATATACATGTATTTCATGTACATGTTAGAACTTTAAAATAAGCTCACCTTATTTTTAAAAAGTGATAACCTGTTATTGTTTTCTCACTGTAACAGCTGTAATCACCTCAACTTGATAAAAGCACCTAGAAATGTAAAAACCTAGGTGTACACTATATATGTATTTGTGTTATATTCAGTATATACAATTTGCATCAAGATATAGTAAATCCTCACTTCACAGATTTCATATTTGCCCACGGGCTTGCTCACTATAATTTATTTGTAACCCCTAAATCAACACTTGCAGTGCTTCACAGTCATTCTCAGATTGGTGAAAAATTGATGAGAATGGCAAAATTAGAACAAATAATGCTAGAAGTTAGCATTATTTGTATAATGCTGGTAGGAATGCAAAATGATGTAGCTGTTCTGGAAAAGTTTGATGGTTCCTCAAAGAGTGAACCATAAAATTACCATATAATCCAGCAATTCTACTCCTAGGTATATATCCAAAAGAACTGAAATCAGAGACTCAAACAAATATATATGTGTGCCAATGTTCAGTGTAACATTACTCACAACAGACAAAAAGTGGAAACAACCCAAATGTCCGCTAACAAATAAACATGGATAAACAAAACGTGGTCTGTATACACACTGGAAAGATAGTCAACCACAAAAAAGAATGAAGCTCTGGTACATGCTATAAAACACAGATAAACCTTCAAAACATGCTAAGTGAAATATGTTAGACGCAAAAGGACAAATATTGTATGATTCCACTTATATATATAGACCAGGCAAATTCTCAGAGACAGAAAATAGAATAAAGGTTATCAAGTGGCTGAGTGGAAGGGGAAATGGCTTCCATTCCACTCTATGGAATGATGAAATAGTGCTGGAAATAGTGGTGGTAGCTGCACAATTCTGTGAATATAAATATTACTGACTCAGTTACAAATGGTTAAAACAGCAAATTTTTTATGTTACCACAAATTTTTTTTTTCACAATATTTTTTTTTTAAAGATTAAAAAACTGAAGTTTTTTCCTTAAAAAAAAAAAAAGAACAAAGAAGTAAAGATGAGTTAACCAGAACTGGAAAGGAGTCAGGAGAAACCAACACTAGGAAAATTCTGAGAATATACATGTGAATTTAACATAGGGGTTTTGGTTAGCACAGGAAGGATTTTATTTTAAAAAGGGAAAATAAATGGTAACAGTGTTGCTGAGGATCTGGTAAAATTAGCACTTCCTTTTGGAAGTCAAGGCAGCAATATATATGTAAAGCCTTAAACATGTATAAATACTTGACTAAGTAAACTGCCAGTCACTTACATAGAAGAAGAATTTAAAAATGCATCAAACAATAGGCACAACAGTGTTCACTGGAGCAGTTTGAAAACAAGAAGCAACCAAATGTGCAAAACTGAGATTAAATAAATAAAACCATAGTACATTCAAACAATGAATTAACATGTACTATTAAAATGTTACTAATTCATATTTAGTAACATACAAACAGATTTATATTACATCCAAAAGTTGATTACAGAGTATATGCAACTCTATATTTTTATTCCATGAAAAGATGCTCTTGGGGAGAGGATTGTTTTTCTTCTTTTTATCTGTGTATTCTAACCAATGTGATATAAGTTGTTTCTGTTTAAAAAATCAGGAACATCCATACATAGGTAATTGGCTGAATAATTACAGTATATACACACACAATAGAGTACTATGCATTTGTTAAAAAAATGAAAAAGATTTCTATGAACTGATACGAAATGATTTCTAGGATATATCATTAAGTGAAGACAGAAAAACATTATGTACAGTATGTTATCTATTGTATAAGAAGAAAATGGAAAATAAGAAAAGAGTATATATCTGTGCTTATGTTTGTAAAAAGAAATACAGAAAAATAAGTCAGAAACTAATGAGGTTGGTTACTAATATGGACAGGTGGTGTAAAAAGGGGTGAAAAAATGGGGGAATGGAAATGGAGTGAAGAGTTAGGTGGGAGTGATAATTCAATGGTATTCTCTCTGTTTTGACTCTTAGAATCATGTTAATGTTTTAAAAGTTTAAAAAAAGGGACAAAAAACAAATCAATCTGGCAGGAAAAACAAATGAAATATAATCAGAAACAAATGAATATAACATATTTTGAGTCATAAAACCACACAAAATTTATACTAAAAAGTACTAACAGAAGTCACTTTTAAATGCAACAACTACATACCCTCACTCTAAAAACAAAAACTGCTAAAAACAGTGAACTCTTCTTAGTACATTACTTTTCCCAGTGTTATAGGGTGGCAATTTTTAAATCTAGGATTCAACAAATGGGTAGAAATTTTTTAACATAATGGAAGAGAGATTTCTCATGGCTGAAGAAGGGAGTTACAAATATGAAATAGAAAACACATAAATAATCCATATGGTGCTGACAGATTAAATTCTTCTGAGACCAAAAGAGTTTATGTTACTGAAGAGCAGAGCAAATTTTTACCCATGGAACATGATAAAAAACATGAACTGCTGACATGAGCCCTGGTAACAATTTTTTTATTGTCAGAATTGGAAAACATTAGTAGTATTGACTTTGGATTACAAATAAACCTAGTGAGTTGGCAAATTCACAAATAAAGAATCTTTGAAAAATGAGGAACCTGTATTTTTACTCTTTTCTAATTAAGTAATTTATAAAGAGATGCTTGCTGCAAATATTCTGTTCCTTAATTTATCCTCCATAGATAATTTTTTCCTGGATCAATTACTAAGATGATTGGAAACTCTTCAAGTTGGCTCCTGTGTCCTCTTGACACAAGTTTTCATCATTTGAAAACTTTAGCAGTACAGCTGACCTCCCCTTTCAGCAAAAAGGGAGGTCAGCTGTATTGCGAAATTCTTTGTTCTTCCACCTTTAAAAATTCTTCCCCTTATAGGTCCCTCTCTTATTAGTGATCAGTAGCAGGAATCCAGAAAAATGACACTCCAAAAAAGGGATATTTTAAGTCAGATCATAAATTCTTACATGAAGAACTGTGAGCCATTTGTATCCTTCCCTCTGTTGGCCATTGACAAGAGAAACTCTTTATTGTGTTTAACAGCAAAACTCTCATCTGTAGAGAAGCAAAGTTTCAGTTACATTATAGGCATAATTCCCCCCTCAAAAGTCATTTTCACTCCTCTATATATCTTGGGTTCCTATCATGTGATCTTTAGCGCCAAGCAAAATTTAGATTAAAAAGTCAGGGTAAGAGAAATCTAATATTAACCAATTCCCTCCCGTATCTTTTCATATTAAAATATTTTTAATTTTCAATCATCTGCTATAAAATCCAAATACTATATCAATCTCTCTTCAATATTATTTTTAGCACACAGAGGCACTCATTAACTTAATTTCTGCTGTTGATAGAGAAAACAGCTTATTGCAAAGAAATTGCAGATTGTCTTCCAATCTTGTATTAGAACAAGAAAAAAGCAGGTAGAACGTGAAATTTCACTGACTCCCAAAAGTTAAAGATGGGTAATATGAAATTAATTCTACAACCACATGTTTAGAGTTTTTCAAATGATCTTCACATTAATAGAAACTCCACAGAGAAAACTTAAATTTGGGGAAAACATTACAGCCAAATTTAGAATATCAAAGATTTTAAAAAAATCTTCATAGAAAAATGGACACACAAAAATGTTGGTATTATCACTAAGAAATACAGCTGAATCTCTCTTTTAATAAAGATTAAGATCAAGCTTCTAATTTAAAAGTAAACATTAAAATGTTTAATTTAAACATAAACATTTTTACCTTCAAAAAATCCTCCATAAATGGATTCTCCTCCTCGTCCATTTCCTAAGAATGAAAAGCATGGACTCTTAGAACTGTTAGGTCAGTAATTTCTTGAAGCATTCCTAAATAAAATGCTTCTTACAAAGTAGGTACCTCAATGACTTTATAGCAACAATACTCAAAGGTTCACTCACAGCAAATCATAAAAGATAATACTGACAAGATCCCAAATTACTTTTTCTCCTCTCTGATTCAACAATACTAGTGTGACAAAGCCTATTAACAACTGTAGAAAAAAGACTGTTCAGATTCTAATGATTGTGTAGGTCCTTTGACAGAAATTACTAGTAGCTTTCAAAGTGTTTTTACAAAAAGAAAGGAGGTAAAAACTATACTGTAGTAAAAGATAACTGGATGTGACAAAATCAATCATGAACACAGACAGGCTACTAGGAGATATATAGTGGGTTTGTTGTTGTTGTTGTTTAGTTGCTAAGTCGTGTTTGACTCCTGTGTGACCCCAGGGACTGTAGTCTGCCAGGCTCCTCTGGCCATGGGATTCTCCAGGCAAGAATAGTGGAGTGGGGTGCCACTTCCTTCTCCAGGGGACCTTCCTGACCTAGGAATAGGACCCACATCTCCCTCTTTGGCAGGTGCTTCTTTACCACTGAGCCACCAGGGAAGCCAATGTTTTTTTTATCCAAAAGCAAATTTCTGAAATTAATTCATACACAAAAGATGAAATTTTTCCTATGTGTTTCCTCCTTTATGTCTATTTCTATGAGTTGTTCTAATTTTTAATTTTGGCCATACCAGGCAGCTTTCAGAATCTCAGTTCCCCAACCAGCAACTGAACCTGGGCCCTCAGCAGTGAAAGCTCCGTATCCCAACCACTGGACCACCAAGGAATTTCCAGTACTTTTGTTTGACCAAAAGATTAAGTGGGCTCAGAAGAAAATTGGACCAGTACTTCCAGAGACTTGTCTAACTTTCAGATCCATGTACATAAAAGAATATAAATTTATAAACAAAGAATATTTGATTTTGTTTTTTAAGAATTGAAGTCTTACCTTCACTGAAGTCACCACCTTGAACCATAAAATCTTTAACAACTCGATGAAAGAGACAACTTTTATAATGTAATGGCTTCTGAGTTGATTTCCCTGTCCCCTTTTCACCTAAAGAGAAGAAAAATCAGTACGTCATTAAGTAGAAAAGAAATTGAGGAAATAGTATTAAAGTAATATTAATGATGAAATCACAGGAAAAAATTTTTTATCTATATGAGATGATGAACGCTAACTAAATTTATTGTGATAACCACTTTATGATGTACGTAAATCAAATCATTATGCTGCACACCTGAATTCGTACAGTGACATATACCAATTATGTCTCAATAAAACTGAAAAATTTAAATAAAAAGAATAAATAAAAAATTATTTCTCTTGATCTATAAAGACTTCTCTAAGCTACAGAATATTCACTCCTCTCAGGAATTCTTTTAAAAATTCATTTAAGAAGCACCCATGCTTTTCTAATGAGTGGAAAAATCAATCTCTGATACAATCCTATTACAATTAATATGTCTAAGAATTACTTTCATGTCTAGTCAATGTTGCATAATCAGCATGCTGAGAAAGAATGCAAGAAAAAATCTAAAATGTGTTAAATTAAAACTATTAGGGTGAGTGAAAATGTCAACAAACCTGTACAAAGACATCGAAAGTTCTCACAGGTTTTGGGGCACACATCAGAAAATAATTCAAAGACAACTCTTCCAGCTGGAAAAGAAGGTAGCTGGTTTATATTTCTTCACGAAAGATAATTTAAAATATTAAATATTCATATATAAATGTTAAATAGGGACATTAATTTCCTTACCAGGTTGATTATTAATGGCGATGTCAAAAAAACATCTAGGACGCTGAACCTTTATTCCCATGGCGTCAATACTTCAATCTGAGTAAAATAGTTTCAGGCAAACACACTAAAACAGCAAAGATTTTTCATAAATTTCTGAAGAGAAAACAAAACAAAACTCTGTGGAACATAATAAGAAATGTAGTCTGATTTAATATTTACTTCCATGACATAAATTACATGATTATTTTCTTTGAAAGATTAGACCGCATCTTATAGAAAAGACATAAAAGGTTTAGCCATTATATAATACAACTGCTATTTTAAAAACCAAATATAGACTGTCACCTCAAACAGAAAATTGTATTAAGTCTGTATGATTTAGTGAACTAGAGACAGGTTACCTTTAAATAGGGAAAAACCAAGGACAAACTGATCCAATCTTTTTGCTCCTAGAAAACAAAAATAAATTTTGATTAAAATAGTGGAGTTTTAAAAAGAAAAACATTCAAATTCCTAAAAATAATTCAAGGAAAAAAGAAAGTGAGCTACTTTAACAATAGTTATATATATGGTAGATTAACATTATGAGTAAAAATACATTACATTTTACATATGAAATTATTTTTTGATCATGAACAACAGCCTATACTGATCCATCTAATGCAGATAAAAACATCAATAAGTGAGATACTCTATGTAAGTTTTATCTACAGAGCAGATAGCTACTAGTTAAGACATTGTTTTCATAAGCATTTAAATACTTCCTCCAAATTGTAATACCTGGTGGAGAATGACAGGGTAAAGTGAAAAGCAAAAGAAACAAAGGTACTTAGTGTAAACAGCATTCAAAACAATGAACTATAAAAATCTGTTCATCTGTTCAAAACAGAGACTAACTGAAATGTTTATGCTTTTGCGAAAATTATCTCTTAAGCTAGTAGCTCAGTAATCTCAGTAAGCAATGAAAGATATTTTAAATCTAGTGAGATTTTTATAGATTCACAGAGTTATAGGAAATAATACACAGGGATATATACTCCCCCAACGGTAACATTTTACAAAACTGTAGTATAACAGCACAGCCATAGGGTAAAAAGCATAACAATGCTGACACGATCCACATTTCCCCAGTTCTACCCGTACTCATTTGTGTGTTTATTTAGTTTTACAAAATTTTATTAAACATATAGGTACATATTATCTACCACCATTCCTTACCAGTTTTACACACACCACAACAACAGGCAAGAACAGTCAACAACAAAAGCATGGAAGACTTTGCCCAAATCACCAACAATTTGGAAAATACAAATCCAATGTATTTATTCATTATGGAATGGAAGGGGGGGGTACAAACTACTTTTTCCGCAACCTCCTCCATTTTTTATTTCTAAAAGATACAATATATATACTAACTAAACAAACTAAAATTTGTTTCATATGAAACAAAAAGAGGCCTTTCAATCCTCCAGGAAGATTACAGACACAGACTTCTTGAAAACAATAAAACAAAACAAAACTTATTAATTTTAATAGCTTGCTAAGTTTGTTGCATTTTTATTTGTATAAAATTTCAATGGATGCACATCTGAAGTTGAGAATACACTGGCTCCATAAATCTGAGGAAACTATCTTATCTTGAAGAAAAATATTAAATTATTATTGATACTTAGTACCTGATTATCTTTTATCTTTTTTTAAAATCTTTTATCTTCTAAATAACTTGTGCAGGCCTTCTTAAATTCTCTACATTTGGAGGCAGAAAAAAAAGAGGAAATTTAGAGATTTAATTATTTCCCTCCACAAAAAACTTCTAAAGTTAGCTGTTTAGCCACAATATCCCAAAGATTTTCATTCTCAGAAAAGGAGTATAGTATAGATAGCAGTGCCCAAAACATACCAAATTGTTTACAATTACAGTTGATTTCCTTACCGTGTTCTTAAGAACTCCTAATTTGAAAAACAGGTAAATGTTATGAAAGCTTAGAAACTAATTCCTAATACCCTTAACCTTTTAGACAAAATATCTGATTATTTTTTGTCTCAATTCTAAGGCATACTGTAAACAATCCTATAATTCTGAGACTTTGAAATTGCAATAAATGCTATCACTAATTTATGGAGTTAGAAGTATAAGTGGAAGCTACTAGGATAGCCGTTTGCTCTGCTTTTTTTTTTTTTTTTTGCTGTTGTTTAAGTGCTGCTTACATGGGTAAGTTTACTTTGGGAAAACATTAAACTCCACTTAGAATTTGTGTAGTTTCTGGTATGTTATGTTACACTAAATTTACTTTGTTAAAACAAAGTAAAACTTTGTTAAAACTTTATTTAAAACAAAATTCTTGGGGCTCCTGGTGTCTCCTCCAATGCAGGAGACACGGGTTCGATTCCCAGTCCAGAAAGATCCTACCCGCTGCACAGCACTAAGTCCGTGCACCACAAGTACTGAGCCTGCGCTCGAGAGCCTGGGAGCTGCGACCGCTCAGCTCTCGAGCCCTGGAGCCAGCGCGCCCCTAAGAGGAGCCGCTGCAAGAAGCCCGTGCACCACAGCGAGGAGTAGCCCCGCATTTGCCAGAACCAGAGAAAAGCCCGAGCAGCAGGGAAGACCCAGCACAGCCAAAAATAGATAAATATCATTTTAAATAAAATTCTTATTTCTCTACCCCTGATTCTCTCAAAACAGTAAACACCACTGCCCAACCCAGCTACTACCAGTGAATAAAACATAAATTTTATTGAACTCAATATGTCCAAAATATTATTTCAACATTTAATCAACATAACATGCTATTAATGATAATTCACATTCTCTTTCTGTTACTATCCTGTGCTAAGTTGATTCAGCCATATCTGACTCTGTGCAACCCCTATGAACTGTAGCTTGCCAGGCTCCTCTGTCCATGGGAT
Organism: Odocoileus virginianus; assembly: GCF_023699985.2. Classification (NCBI taxonomy): domain Eukaryota; kingdom Metazoa; phylum Chordata; class Mammalia; order Artiodactyla; family Cervidae; genus Odocoileus; species Odocoileus virginianus. The sequence goes on from NC_069686.1 coordinate 20,239,606, forward strand.
TTTCCAGGCAAGAATAATGGAATGATTTGCCATGTTACCAAGTCTTACAAGTCGTGGAAATCAAGCGGGTTTTTTTTTTTTTTTTTTGCCTTACTGTGAGGCCCTGTGGGATCTTTGTTCCATGACCAGGAGTCAAACCTGGGCCACTGCAGCAGAAGAGTCAGGTTCTAAACGTTGGACTGCCAGGGAATTTCCAGAAATCAGTGTTTATGCCACATTTCAAATGTTCTATAACCACATATGGCTGGTGGCTCCTGTACTGGACAGCATGGTCCTGAACACTTCAGCTCACGTTAATCTCTACAACTTTATGGGACATTACCACGCTGGCTGCAGCCACACTGGAGAGCCTGCTGTTCTTCAAAAGCGTGTGCATGCATGCTCAGTCATGCTCTTTGCAATCCCATGGACAGTAGCCCACCAGGCTCCTCTGTCCATGGGATCTCCCAGGCAAGAATACTGGCCACTCCAGTAGCCATTCCCTTCTCCACGGGATCTTCCCAACCTAGGGATCGAATCCACATCTCTTGAATCGAATCCACATCTCCTGAATCAGCAGGTGGAATCTTTACCAGTGCACCACCTGGGAAGACCAAACAGCCAAGGCCTATCCTTTGTGAAGTCTTTTACATTTACTATGCCCTCTGAGGAATGCTCTAACCCCAGATCTTCACATGGTTCATGTCTCCACTTAAGTTAGTGCTCAAGTATCACCCTCTCATGGAAATAATTCTTTGCCAGTACATTCACAGAAGCAGGCCCTAATCCTCCAGCACTTTATATTTCTTTATTCTGCTCTACTTTTCTTTCTAGCATTTATTGCTACTTGATATTTTAAGTTTTTATATATTTTCCTCTTACTAAAATATAAGCTTCATGATGTGAGAGACCTTTTCAGTTTTGCTCCCCTCTTAATTCTGAAGTAACTCAAACAGTACTTGATTATGGCAGGAAACCAATATTTAGTAAATCAATAAATATACAAGAAAGAATAGGCATGTGTGAGAATGCTTTTCTGCAACAATGCAATAACAATAATTAAAAGCAAACACCCAAAATGTCCCCAAATGAGATAACATCTGAGTAAATTGTGGTATATACATGCTATTTAATACTATAAAACAGTTTAAAAAGTCTTTACGAACGCTATCCAAAACACCGGTTTAGGTGAAAAGAAAAAACAAAGCTGCATTCAAGTATTTTTTTTAATACCCTAAAATAATATTCTGCTTCCACAGAAAGAAAGGTCTTAAGATAAATACCAAAACTTCAAACAGTAAGTAGGGCTACTTACTGCAGGGGTACTGGAGTAAGGATGGAAGTCAATGAGGGTCTTTAACTATAATGTTTGATTTTTTGCAACAAGAATATGTTCACATATTAGTTTCCAATTTAAAGAAAGACATGTCTTCAAAGTAAAATAAAATAGAAGAAAATATGTGAAAATATTTAGAGCCTATTTCTAAGTGAAAGTCATAGACGATTTTTGTTTTAATTTTCTCATTTTCCAAGTTTTCTATGACAAATTCAGACCTGTAAAAGTAACTCTTCAAAAGAGCATTCAAGATTTAGAGTCCCTTGGACTGCAAGGATATCAAACCAGTCAATCCTAAAGGAAATCAACCCTGAATATTCATTGGAAGGACTGTTGCTCAAGCCAAAGCTCCAATACTTTGGCCACCTGATGTGAAGAGCTGACTCACTGTAAAAGATCTGACTCTGGGAAAAACTGAAGGCAAAAGGAGCTGTGCAGAAGATAAGACAATTAGATAGCATTACCAACTCAGTGGACATGAACTTGAGCAAACTCTAGGAGATAGTGGAGGACAGGGCAGCCTGGTGTGGTGTGGTCCTTGGGACTGCACGACTTAGTGACTGAACAACAAATAATAAAGAAATAAATGATAGAGACAAACAGATTTGATCTTATGAAAGAATGCATTATTTCTATTTTCCAAAGGGAAATTAGGAAAGTAAAAAATTGGGGGAAATATTTCCAAACGTGACGTGCTGGTTTCCTTCCTGTAAAACACTGGCGAGGCCCATCCTACTCGCTGTAGAACATGAAGCACCTCTGGTCCTGACTGGTAAGTATCAGTCCACGGGACAACCACAGGAAGCCTTCTCACCATCCCTCCTCCCTCCCTGGGGACCCTGCAGGGTCCGTGCAGGAAACAATTAAAAGCACAAAGGCCACCCAAGGGAACATAAACAAACAATTCATAAAAAAAGTTAATCAAAATATAAACAGCGTGAAAACCTTTGTTAAGCAACTTGGCACTGTAGACCAAGAATATATTCATAATCATTCCAACCTTTAACACTTTAGTAATTCAAACTCTTCAAATGTCTCTAAAGGCAACCATTTAAAATAAAATCTTCTTTAAGGCTTTTTAAATTTTTTAAAGAACAGTAATGAGGAACAACCTAACAGTTCACACAGCCTAAAAAATAAAAAAAAATTAAAAAAAAAAAAACAATGGACAAAAGACCTAAATAGACATTTCTCCAAAGAAGACATACAGATGTTCCAAAACACACATGAAAAGGTGCTGAATATCGATAATTATTATTAAGAGAACTGCAACTCCAAACTACAATGAGGTATCACCTCACACCAGTCAGAATGACCATAATAAAAAAAATCAGGGCTTCCCTGGTGGCTCAGTGGTATAGAAATCTGCCTGCCAATGCAGGAGACATGCACTCAACCCCTGATCTGGGAAAATCCTACCTCCCATGGAGCAATTAAGCCCAAGTGCCCCAGCTACTGAGAATATGCTCTAGAGCCCAGGAGCTGCAACAAGAGAAGCCACTGCAATGAGAAGCCAGTGCATCACAGACCCAGCACAGCCAAAAATAAATAAAATTATTTTGAAAAAATTTACAAACAACAAATGCTGGAGAGGCTGACAAGAGAATCCTCTTACACTGTTGATGAGAATGTAAACTGGTGCAGCCACTATGGAAAATAGTATAGAGGTTCCTTAAAAAAACTACAAACTGAGTTACCATATGATCCAGCAATCCCACTCCCAGGCATAAAGCCAGAGAAAAACAGGGTTCAAAAAGATACATGCTCATTTCAGCAGTGTTTCCAACAGTCAAGACATGGAAGCAACCTAATGTTGGTCGATAGATGAAGGGATAAAGAAGATGTGGCATATATACAAGATAGAATATTACTCAGTCATAAAAAGAATGAAATGCCAAGTGCTGCCACATGGATGGACTTAGAGATTATCATATTAACTGAAGTAAGTCAGAGAAAGACAAATATCATGGCATCACTTCTATGCGGAATCTTAAAAAATGATACAAATGAACTTATTGACAAAACAGAAATAAACTCATAGACACAGAAAATAAACTTATGGTTACTAAAGGGGATGGGGCGGGAGGGAGTTAGAAGTTGGGGATTACAGACACATAGACAGACTACTGTATATAAAACAGATAAATGACAAGGACCTACTGTATAGCACAGGGAACTATATTCAGTATCTTGTAATAATCTATAATGGAAAAGAATCTGAAAAAGAATACACATACACACACAATTGAATCAATTTGCTGTACACTTGCAACTAACACAACATTGTAAATTAACTATACTTCTATAAAAAATAAACAAAAAAAACAACCTAAATGTCTAACATAACAAGTAAATTAAGAAATATTCATATGATGGACTGCTATGCTGCTTATGAAAATATAATTTTTAACATAACATGGAAAAAATGTTTAAGTGTAAAAATATCAAAATTACATAGTGAAAAGGATTTTAAGGGTAAAAAAATTCATATATACTGTCACTGTAGTGCTTTTTATAATAGTAAAAAAAGAAATTGTATAGTAATAGAAACTGGTTGAATAAACGATATCATCATGAAATGGATGGTATTCATCTAGCCACTGGAAATCATATTATTATATGTTAAAATAAGAGGTAACATTTTCACCAACTGGATTGAAGGAAATAAAAAATACTGACCTCATATACTACTGACGATAGCAAAGGGGTAAATTTGATAATCCTTTGCCAACGTGACAACACACATTACAAATGCATTAATGACCCTTTGACTCAATAACCCTATTCAGAGGAATTTATACATCATTCATGAAAGAAGGTAAGTACAGGGTCATACAAAGCACCATCATTTGTAATAGTTAAAAGGCTATAAACCTAACTGTACATAGAGGAGGAAGAGGTTACATAAATCATATGACCTCCATACAAGTTACTGGCTATAAAAAGGAATGAGGAAGCTGGTTATCTGCTATCTCCCAGCCCTTTTAAGTGGAAAAAAGCAAACAACAAACCCCAAAACAACAACAACAACAAACTACAGAAACATATATGGTATATTTTCTTCGTATTTTTTCAAAAGAACTTTTAAAAAATGTGTTTTGTCTAACACAGACGCATCTGGTGGGAGAGGAAATGGGTAGCTGGGGAAGATGGGTAAGATTTTTTTTACTGTATAACTTTTCAATTTTATGACTTTTCAACTTTTTAAAAAATCTTTTTTTTTTTAAACTTTTCAACTTTTTCAATTTTATGCCACTACTGATACTAAAGCACACTAATACTACTATTAAAAGTTCTTTAAAATAACTTTTAAAAATAAAAGTTATTTAAAAATACTGAAAAAGAAAAATTATCAAAGACCATTCAAGGATGAGAAGATACTCACAATATACGACACTGTTAACACAGCACTGCTGTATGGTATATTTGAAAGCTGCTAAGAGAATAAAAGTCTAAAAGTTCTCATCACAAGGAAAAAGCAACATTTTTTCCCTTGTATCTGTATGACATGGTGGATGTTAAACTGAACTTATTGTGGCAATCATTCTTCAAGGTGTAAGTCAATTCATTATGCTATGCACTTAAAACTTCGACAGTGCTTCGACCTCAATAAAACTAAAAGGAAAAATAGGATTTACACCAAAATATTAATGAAAAATAAATTATGCAGCATTACTTACAGTAGCCAAGACATGGAAACAACTTAAGTGTCCCCTGATAAGTGGATAAAGAAAATGTGTCACACAGACACACTGAGGAATATTATTTAGTCACAAAAAAGGAAGAAAATCCTTCCACTTGTGACAACATGGACGGGCCTCAGGGGCATTGTGTTAAGTGAAGAGTCAGGCAGAGAAAAACACTACAATCTCATACATGGAATCATAAAACAAAACAAAACAAAACAAAAAAACCCAAATCTGAACTTATAAAGTCCCAAGAAAACAGTGTGCATGTGTGCATGCTAAGTCTCTTCAGCTGGTCTGACTCTTTGCGACCCTATGGACTGTAGCCCACCAGGCTCCTCTGTCCAGGGGGTTCTCCAGGCAAGAACACTGGAGTGGGTAGCCATGCCCTCCTCCAGGGGACCTTCCCAACCCAGGGCTCGAGCCCAGGTCTCTTACATCTCCGGCACTGCACGACTAGTGCCCCCGGGAAGGCCCAAGAATACAGTGCACAGCATGTGCTCTGTACTTGAAAGCTGCTAAACAGATGATCGTGTCACAATGAAAAAAAATTATATGTGAGGTGAACGTTAACTAGACTTACTATAGTGAGCATTTTGCAATATGTACACACAGTCACACACACATGGGCTTCCCTCATAGCTCAGCAGGTAAAGATCTGCCTGCAATGCAAGAGACCAGGGTTTGACCTTCCTGGGTCAGGAAGATCCCCTGAAGAAGGGAATGGCTACCCACTCCAGTATTCTTGCCCGGAGAATCCCACTGACAGAGGAGCCTAGCAGGCTACAGTCCATGGCGTCACAAGAGCTGGGCATGACTAAGAGACTAAACCACCACCAGCATCAATCACATATACAGTGAATTATATACACATAGTCATATAAACAGTGATCATGTTGTACATCTGAAACAAATGTAAAGTTATATGCCAATTACATCTAAATCAAAAGGATTTACAACAAAATATTAACACTGATAATATCTGGGTCATGAATTTAAGGGTAATTTTTATGTATTTCTGTTTTCCAAATTTTCTTCAACAGGTATAATTTTATAATCAGGAAAATATTTTTAAAGAAATACTAACAAAATGAGATAATTTTCTGCTTATTAAAATAGCAAAGAACTTTTAAAAGAATAATTCCCAATACAGTAAGCAAATCCTCTGGAAATGTATGTAAAAACTGTTTATACCTCAAACTGGTTTATACCTTAAAAACCCAATTGCTAGAAATCTACTATAAGGAACTATCTTAAAAAGCCTTCATGTATAAAGTTGGCCACGAAAAATGATTAGATTATGATCTCTAGTTGGACAAAATATCACAGTTGTTGCAGCAATGCTTACAGTGATCAATAATTTGGAAAATGCTCATAATTTGTTAAAAATACTCAAGATATAAAACAATAATGCAATATTATTATAATCACATAAACTACTCCTTCAAATTCAAAGATTTATAAAAAAAGAAAAAAAAGACTGAAAGGAAATAATCACCACAGTATTTGATTTTAAGACTGGAGAGTGGGGGATATATGTATGTATATGTATAGCTGATCCACTATACGTGAATAACAGAAACCAATACAACACTGTAAGCCAACTATATTCCAATTACCAAAAAAAAACACTGAAGGATGTTTTTGCCTCACTGTACTTCTTTCTACTTCTTTAACAAACATAACTGCTATTATAAATAAAAAATTCATAACAGAATTAAAAAATATACATACAATCTAAGATTATAATGTACATGTCTCTGTGTGGTTATAATACACATTTAGGTAACACCACACAGGGATACTTTTCTTAGAAACAGATTTAAATGATATCTTGAAATAACAAATCAAATATGCTTTAAATTTAAGAAACATGAAAGACAGCAAATTACTATTAAAAGCACTATATAAATATCTTAAGTATGTAAATGTTGTAACATTAATAGCTAATGAAGAACAATGAAAGATGGCTCAAAGCTATGTCTCTAACATTACTGATATCAAATTTTATCTAATCAGAAATAGAATGTAGTATTCCCTCTAGTATTCCCTCTTTATTATTTCCTGTTATTACAATATCTAAAAAATGCAATACAAACACCTAGTCATTTTTTTTTTCTTTTTAAGAAGTAAAGAGGTGGCGCTAGTGGTAAAGAACTTGCCTGCCAATGCAGGATATGTAAGAGATGCAGGTTCGATCCCTGAGTTGGGAGGAACTGTGGAGGAGGGCATGGCAATCCACTCCAGTATTCTTGCCTGGAAAACCCCCTGGACAGCGGAGCCTGGTGGGCTACAGTCCATAGGGTTGCAGAGAGTCAAACATAGCTGAAGCAACTCAGCATGTACACAAAGAGAAAACAATACTGACAGATACCAAAAACACAATTCAGGACAAAAAATCAAGTCTACACAATTTTCAAGTCTATGCAATTTTCAATAAAATAAGTCATGAATTTCCTAAGAATAATTCACAAAGAAAGCTTTCAGAGCAACAATCTGCAGGTGAACTGTTCACTGCATAGCTGTTTAATCTAAATGAGTTGCAGCTATTCCTGTAAAATGCAGCTATAATTTTTTCTTTTAAAAAAATCATCATATTGAGCAACATGCCCCATTCCTGTACAGCAACCAGCACAGTATACCCCATTAGATGAGGTACATATGTTCCAGTCTGACCTAGTTTCCACTACTGCATGTTAGCTGTTACCATTTATCATTTACTGGAGCTCTTGCATTCACCTCACCTGCCTGACTCCCTCAGAAATCTGAGTATTTGATACTTCCATCTACTTAATTTATAAAGAAAACACTTTTAAAGATAATCAGTAAAGCTAACAAGCTCATGAAAAAAGCTGAGTACACAAAAATGCATTAAATTAAGCCATAACTTTTAAAATTTTAATGTATATTCTTTGAGTTTCTTCTAAGCAGATAGAATTACAAATATTTTCATTTATCAACAGTATCATAATCACAAAGTTTCAAAATATTAAATGGTAGGATGTATGGTATGCCATGTGCTCTTGCGCTCAGTTGCGTCCAACTCTTTGTGACCCTATGGACTGCAGCCTGCCAGGCTCCTCTGTCCCTGGAGTCTTGCAGGCAAGAGTACTGGAGTGGGTTACCACTTTCTACCCTAAGGGGTCTGCATGACCCAGGGACTGAATCTCTGTCTCCTATGTGTCCTGCATTGGCAGGAGGATTCTTTACCACTGCTCCACCTGAAACTTCTGCAACAAATATATTTCATAAAAATATCAGAGATGAAACAAATTCATAAGTAAAAAGTTTAATCCTGTAGCTTCAGACATGAAATAATTTCCATATTCGCCTAAAGTAACATGAAGGTTGGAGGTGGGGGGCAGAAGGACATAGGCAACTAATTATTAAAACATAGACCACCTGGCTCCTCTGTCCATGGGGATTCTTCAGGAAAGAACACTGGAGTGGGTTGCCACGCCTTCCTCTAGGGGATCTTCCCAACCCAGGGATTGAACCCAGGTCTCCTGAATTGCAGGAAGATTCTTTACCAGCTGAGCTGCCAGGGAAGCCCCAAAGTGAAAGTGAAATTTGTAATTAGGCAATAAACAACACAGTGACTTTATTATATTCTTCATTACATGGAATTACATTCTTAATTCCAAGAATTATTTGGAAGTTTCACACAGTATGAGGGAGTCTGCAGAGTACTAAGTCTTGAAAAAGGAGATAGTAGATACTCTTAACTATTGCAATGACAAGCAGGTCTTTGCCCTTTCTGACTCCCTTGGTTAATTCCTAATTGTCCTTAAAGATTGAACATAGCCAAAGTACACTCTAGGAGTTTCACCCTGACCCTCTGAAGTTAAAAAGATTGTTGATTTATTTTTATTATCATAAATTTGTCTGGAGAAGAAAATGGCAACCCCCTCCAGTATTCTTGCCTGGAGAATCCCAATGACAGAGGCGCTAGTGGGTTACATTCCATAGGGTCAAAAAAGAATCAGACAAAACTTAACAACCAAACATTAGCAAACTCCTTGAACTCAGAACCTTTCTATCTTCAACACCAAGCACAATGCCTGGTCCAGCACTACACTGCCGAACGGAATGCTAGTGAAGGCTTGAGCAGAAGACGTTACTCAGGGCCTTTTCTCCCACATGCACTGCTTCCCACATGCAGTATTGCTAATATGTATCTGTCGTGAGTAAATCCTCTCAGCCTATTCCACAACTGAAAGAAGCTTATTCTTTAGATATGCCTACTGAGACTGCATTCTCTTAACAAAGTATCTATTTTCTTTTCTTTAAACAGAATCCACTTTAAGAGACAGCATTTTCAGTTCAAGACCAAGAAATAAAGATGGGAAGTTCTCATCTGTTTAAGTTTAATAAAACAGGTAGCAATATTCATAGAAGACTTGCACCTCTAAGTACAATCATATTAAGTTAAACTAATTAAAAGCACAGCAGACATTGAAGACTTTCAAAGACAGCAATCTAACATCACATTTTACATTACTGTCTACCTTAATGTAATTTACAGAAAACAAATGAGAAATAAAAACGGACTGGTTAAAAGATATCTAAATATATTTACAAATGCCAGGTTGTTAGTGAACCAAGTACAAACAAATTGACATTCTGGGGTGTCAGAAAAGGCAACTATGATCTTCCATATAGTTCCTTTTCCCTTAGTGTCTCTGACAGTCACAAACCTCTGCACTGATAAAAACATGATTAACAGTGTATAGGCAGTTAGTAGGGCTTCCCTGATAGCTCAGATGGTAAACAAACTGCCTGCAATGCAGGAGACCTGGGTCTGCCCTGAGTCAGGAAGATCCCCTGGAGAAGAGAATGGCTATCCACTCCAGTATTCTTGTCTGGAGAATTCCAAGGACAGAGGAGATTGGTGGGCCGCACTCCCTGGGTCACGAACACTCAGGCACGACTGAGCAACTAACTCACTTTACTTTCAGGCACTTACTAAATTCCTAAATCCTTCAGAAAACTTAAAAAGAGAAAAGCTGGTATGATGCCAAGTTTGGTGTTAAATAACTTACTGCACGTACAATCTGAGAGACGTAAAAATCTAGTACAACTATGCTAGTACCAAACTAAAAACCATATACCAACTGGGAAATCTGTTAATATTGTTAATATTGTACCTGCAATTATCTAAGCTCTTATAACAATAAACTTATCCCACAGTCTCAAGAGATAGAACCAAACCATTCTAGCAGTGTGTTATCTAATCCAGTAACTCCTAAATAAAAAACTACAGACTTTTGAAGTTTGAAGGAAATAGGTAATCTGGTCCAATCTTCTAATTGTATAGACTTGGGAACAAGAAGACTAGAGAGTTGAAGTGACTGGCTCAAAGTCACAAGTGGAGGGAAAAAAAGTAAGAGTTTTCTGGTTAAGATAATAGCTTCACTGTGGAAAGTAGCTTATAACCTGGGCCTGATTCATATTGATATAAGACAAAAACCATCACAATATTGTAATTGTCCTCCAATTAAAATAGTAGCTTATTCATAAATATTCCAGATAATGGTTACATAATTTTACTTTTTACCAAGTGACCATGATGCAAAGATTTAATTATGAATAAACCTTAAGCTAAAGTTTATGCACAATTAACAGTAGCTTATTAACATATACAATCAGGCTTCATGCAATTTAAAAATCAGTACGTTAAGGAATCACTCATGCTTTAAAAATAACAATTTTAATATCAAAAATTGATACCCGTAAGTATGACATAATTAAATTCCAAGAACAAGTTGGTAATCATTTTAAGCCACTACTCAAACTAAAACGAAGTGTAAAACATTTCCTGTCTGGTACTAAAAGTACAAAGTCCCAGTTACAGCATACAGAGAATTTATAACACTGCCTGTAGTATATTTCAAGATGCAAGATTTGCCTTAAAGAAATAAAAATATATGGAGTTCTTACGGAGACCATATATTCATTACACCAGGTCAAAACCATTGACACTTAAATGAAAACTAAAAACTGGTACTAATATTAAAGACCAAAAAGAAGAAAAAAAAACTTGTGTAGCAGAGAGATTTGCAATAAACTCTTCAAATAACTTGAATTAATTATCTATGGATTCCAACTACATATAACAAGTAAGACACCTTAGTACATGAAGATACAGAGAATAAATAATACATTCTAATCCTGTTGAAATATCCTATAAATAAAACAATAAGGGAAAACATCAACATATATTTCTTAAAAGAGCAACACTTGAAGAACTGTAGATGGTGCCCTGACAACTAGTAGAACTAGTTCATCCTACTATGAACTACTACCAATTTCCTGATGTATGGGAGAATGGATGCTGCCTGACAGGAAATCTAACTTAAAATATGCAAAATATCAAAAGAATAAAGTCTTTACCTAAAGAACACAGATACTGCAAGACCACAGTGTCAAGCACCAAAAATGAAAGGCCTTTAATAAGTCACAATAAATGTAATGTATGCTTTTCCCTCATAGGGGAACCACTGAGCTCTTACTCAAAGCTAATTTTACACAGAATTTTAACAAAGCTGAATATTTACTTTTGAAGCCCACAGCTTGGTAATAGCCTGAAATTAGAATATAATTTTATAAGTGAAAAAAATAGTGAGGTTCAGAAAGATGGCTGGATCAGAAAAGAACTCAAAATTTCTAACCTTGTAAGTTTGCTTACTTGTACACTCCTGACATCAGGGGAAGGCAACCCTGACAAAAGTTCGCAAAAGCAAAAACCTTAAAAAGTAAACAAAATTTTTAAGAAGGCACAGAATCCTAATACAAGACAAGACGCCATTAGGATCTCAGGACACCAATACTCTTGAACCATAAAGAAAACGTTAAGGTAAAGGGAGCTCTGTTTAAAACATATGTATGTAATTCCTTAGAGAGAAGATCCCATCTTAAATGACTAAACTAAAAAAAAAAAAAAAAAAAAGGAGGGGGGATAAAACGGGTAAATCTTCACATAAATAAAAAACATGAATTAGAGAAACAGCCATTCTTTTTCTGGATTTTATACCGCGACTTCAAAACTGGTTTTACACACCCCCTCTCCATCATCGGTACAAGCCAGCCATTCTTTGCCAAACGGTAATCCACACTTTTTCTATCTGGTTTTGGCTACTGAAAATTAAGCGTACCCCCTAATTTCCATATTTAATTGTTCCTTGGACGCATTTCTGACCACTACTGCAAACACTTGGTCCTGCATAAAGTACCACTGTGGTTAGAAATGAAAATCAATGCACAAAATGGTGCTTTTATAACATTTTCAAAACGACTAAGAGTTTCCCATTCCTGCAAACCTCGATTCAGCACGTTAAAAGACTAAAGACGAGCCAAATTCGCACAGTTCCCCCAAAGCATTTGGAATTCCGAAGCCATCACCTTCCTCCAAGAGTAATTCCTCCTAAAAGGCCTGCGCTGCTCACAGTTCTTCGGAAACGTGGGAGAACTTGGGAGTCAGACCTGGGATAAGAAGTGAAGAGCCTGGATTTGAGTTTGGGGAGAACTAAGTGGCCTGTGCCACTACACTACGCAAGATAGTCGCTACGAGAGGAAAAGGTCGGAGCAGGGGGAAAGCCTCTCTTCGTTCTAATCTTAACCCCCGAGATCCAGGCTCCCCGCCTGCCACTCTCCACCCCTAATCTGACAGGATGGCAGGTAACGCGTCCCGTTTCCCCACCTATCCTCCCACCTACCCCGCATTCGTGCTCGGTCTTACGATTTTGAAGCATCAAAATCACCCCGGCTCCCTAGAGTTCAGGCCACCGTCGCTGCCGCCATATTACAGCTTGTGCGGCAAAATGCGTCAGGGAGGGAGGTGTGCGCCCAAGAAGGGAGGGCGGGGGCTGGCAGGGGGAGGGCCATCTTCCAGGTCCGGAAGGCGCGGCTGGAAGCCCTCTCCAGCCGCACCTGCTGCAAAGCTCGCGCCACGATCCTCGGGGACCCCTCTGGGATCGGACAGCCCCAATATCTTGAGAGGAAGACGGTTAAATCGGTATGGGCCTATCGCGCCGGCTCCGCCCCTCTTCTAGGGCCCTTCCCGCTCTCGCACCCCGACACTGCTGCAAAGGACGGTACGGAAACAACACAGGCCCTGCGCCACCTACTTGACCCAGTCCAGTCTCCTCTTCCTGGGGTCCGGTCCTTTAAAGCGCTTCAAATCTACCGCCGCCAGAAAAGGCGCTAAAGACCACTAACTGCTTCCCTCCCCCCACAACCCAGTCCCGGCGTGGAGGGGAAACGTCGCGCCGGAAATACGTCACTTCTCGGTGGCCCGCGTCTTCTGGTGATCCCTTGCTTGCTTTACCTCACCCTCCCTGGAGTTCTAGAATTTTGGTGCGAGTTAAATGCCTGGCCCATAGGTAGCTTAATGGTTTTTGTGTAAGTTGATTGACAGCGTTTGTAACCGTTAGAATGCCAAGTCGTTCGTGAATGAAGGCTTCACTTAATAAACATTGATTGAGCCTCTGCCAGGGTATTGGGAAGGAGACCCTACTTTCAAAGAGCTTCCCAGGTCAGCTTCTAGTTAATGCTGTGACACACATTAAAAAAAAAAAAAAAAAAAAAAATGAACAAAGTGCTATTTGAGGAAAGGAGGAAATTATAGAGGACATTGACGCCCTTTGTTGTCTTTTAAAAAATTTCTCATAGCAACCCCATGATATGTTATTATCCTTGTTTCACAGATAAAGACATTGAGGTTCAAAGAAGATAAGTGCCTTCCCAAATAACATTGTTCCTAAATACCAAAGTAAGGCTTTGACTCCAAATCCAGTGCTTTCTGGGGAGAATACTATTTAGGACATATGTTGCTATTTAAATGTTTCAAGAGATTAAGAGTTCCTAGATTGTTTGAATTATAATAATTCCCCCTGATATTCAGGGGAGTTGAGGGTCATTGTGAAGATACGCCATGTGTTTTAAAGAAAACAGCTCCCTTGGTGATGGTTAGTGTTATGTGTCAACTTGTCTAGGATATGGTGCCCAGTTATTTGGTCAAGGAATAGTCTAGATGTGGTTCCCAAGGTATATTTTAGATGTGATAAACATTTACAATTCCAAGACTTATAAGTAAATCAGCTTAAGGTCTTGAGAGCAGAGGCTGAGATTTCCTCAGGAAGAAAGCATTATGCCTCAAGATGGCATTATAGAAACTTTGCGTGGGTTTCCAACATGCTTGGTCTGCTGTGTTGATTTCAAACTCATGACTGCAATATCAACTCTTATGTGCACTTATAGCCTTCTCACCCACCCTACAGATTTCAGACTTTCCAGCCCCCACAATTGTAAGCCAGTTTCTTACAATAAAACTGTTTTTCTGTAAAAACAAACAAAAAGAAACAGAGGACTTAGATTTTATTATTGTATGAAAAGAAAGTTACAATCATTAAACATTTTCACTCCTTTATCTTTGGTAAATTAGTAATTATCAACAACAGCTGAGCATGTGGTAGGTACACTTAAGGGTCTTCACCGGTTTTATTAGCTGTAAAACTGAGAGGACAATCTTGGCCACTTTAAGCCATTGCTTTCATTGCAGGAAAGTAGCGTCATACTCATCTTCAAACGATTTAGAGGTTATGTGAGTTCACACTTTGCAGTGAGGAGGGCAACTCTTTAAAATTCTAATTTATAGTGGGCACTATATTGAGATAGATTTTTTAAAGCATTGGTTTGACTTTTGTTAATTCAGATTCCTTAGAATATACTTTTATTTAGCTGTGATATACAAATTCATTTCTTAGATTTCTACATGTAGAGGTAATGTGTAACATTGCTATGACATAGGTGTAGTTTCCCTCTTTCTCATCCATTCAGTTAGAGACAATCTTTGAGGATATAGTACAGATTATACCATAGTTAACATTTTGAGGTGTGCAAAGGTAGTATTACTAATTTGTTCCAGGATATACTTTTTTCTTAGAGAGATAGACTTTTCTATGAAGTGACTGAAGAATTATTTAATAGTAAAGTATTAATAATTACTTAGATATAGTATACATTATAAATGGTCACATTTTAGAGGATTCCTGAAAGACGTCTTGAAGCAGCTTTACAAATGTCAATTCAAAGACTGGTGGCTGGTGGTGAACTATGACAAAGGTTTCACTATTCTTAAGAAGAGTTGTTTTGGGGGGAAATTCCCTGCTGATCCAGTGGTTAGGACTCTAGCACTGTCACTATTGGGACCCTGGGTTCAATCCCTGGTCAGGGAACTAAAATCCCAAAAGCCACATCTTTTCTTAGACTGTGGTAGTTGCTTTCTTTATCCAGATGTCCTTACTTAAACGAATGAAAAATTGGTGTGCTTTGCTGGGTCCCAGGCATGTTGAAAGTTCAATGGTCTTTGAAATCCAAAACTTTCTCAAATAAATTTGACATGGTTTATTGTTCCAAGAAGGAAGCTTTTGCAAGTAAAAGGAAGTATTACCTCCAACAATATGGTGGCTTAAGGAACAAAGGACTTATTTCTCTCTTAAATAACAGGTCTGGTGAGTGGGCCAGATCAAAGGGCAACTCCCCTCCACATAGTCAGTCAGGACCTTACGTTCCTTATATGTAATTCCAACATACTCCAGGGCCTCGACATTGCATGATTAGGTTAGAATGTATTGCCTTGAGTTTCAGCCATCAGGAAAACATTACAAAAACTAAGATCCTGGCATCCAGTACCATCACTTCATGACAAGTAGAGAAGTGGAAACAGTGACAGATTTTATTTTCTTGGGCTCCAAAATCATTGCAGATGAAAATCACTGCAGACAGTGACTGTAGCCACAAAATTAAAAGATACTTGCTCCTTGGAAGAAAAGCTATGACAAACCTAGACAGTGTATTAAAAAGCAGAGACATCACTTTGTCAACAAAGGTTCATATAATCAAAGCTATGGTTTTTCCAGTAGTCATCTATGGATGTGAGAGTTGGGCCATAAAGAAGACTGTCACTATCATTTAGGCCTATTGTTGCCGGGAGCTGGTCTGGCACTCATAGCTTAGCCTTGGTATTTCTGCTGAACATAACAATTGCACAGAATACCAACATGAAACAAGGCCACTTTCTGACTGATGCGTCAGGACCAAAACAAGACCATACCATAATCATACCTGAACTTAGACAAAATACAGTAGTGTCCAAACCACAAAAAATGACCAAACATCTACCTGTTGTGGCTGTTAGGAGTGACAGCTGCTTCTTTACCAATCCCAGCTTTAACTTAGCTTCATTCTTTCTGCCTTCTAGATAAAATTTATTAAGATGCCCAGTAAATTCCTCATAGTAGCCAATCTAGAGCAAAATCCCTGTTAAACTTCTTCAAGATAATACAAGGCCAAAAATTGATTGTGGTGATGTTCCACAACTCTGAATTACAAAAAGTCACTGAATTTTACACTGTGAATGGGTGAATTGTATGGTGTGTAAATAATTTCTCAATAAAGCTGTTAAAAACATTTGTGGTCTAGAACTGGTACCTGTCTGCCATGACACAGTGCAGAAATGGGGAGAAGTTTTGATGCTTTCATAGTCATTCCATAGCTATTCCATACATGTTGAATATAATAAGAAATTAAAATCTGCACATGTCTTTTCCACATTTAAGTTTTCATATTTTGCTTTTCTAAATATTCACTTATATTGTATGTTATAAAAATATCAGTGTTTCATGGACTGGCAGAAAACCTCTTATAGTTGAGAAACAAATACCCTAAAGGCTTCCCTGGTGGCTCAGTGGTAAAGAATCCACCTGCCAATGCAGGACACGCAGGTTCCATCTCTCGGTCAGAAAGAGCCCCTGAAGAAATGGCATCCCAGTCCAGTATTTTTGCCTGGGAAATCCATCCCATGGACACAGGAACCTGGTGGACTATAGTCCATGCAGTCACAAAAGAGTCCCACACGACTTGGCGACTAAACAACAAGGACCTATAATTACAATGGTTTAAGACGTGCTACCCAAGTCTCTCTCAATGAGGAACTACAATACCCAGAATTCCCCCAAAATGCGTATGCCACGTCTATTCCACGACCCTCGACGCGAGGTCCCCTGGGGCATGTAGTGCATACTTTTGGCCGTACACGCTGGGCTCCCTCAGCCTTTTTTCCGGGTTTTGGAAAGGACACCACCAGAAGAAAGGTCTGGGATAGAAGGGAGGCGTGAGTGACATAACCAAGCCTGTTCCGTCCCATGCTAGGGGACCAGGACTAGCAATGAGTTCTGAGCCTTCCCCGCGATCCTCCAGAAAAGTTGCCTGGCGTTAAGGAAAGAATTTGCCCGCAAATCAGGATTGGGTGACGGCGATAGGTTTTCTTATTGTACCCAGCACGTTTCAGTTCCGGGGTACAGAGTTTGGAGGCTTCCTTCCAGGTATTGTATTTCCCGGAGCGCGGAGGACTAGGCAGGGCTGAGCTCTCTCCCAGCGGGACCGGGAGACCACATTGTTTCAGCGCCACTGTGTGCCAAGCGCCGAGGATGCCTGCCGTTTTCAAAGGGTGCTCCTGCACTATATACCCTGCACTATACCTGTTCGCGGCGGGTACCTGTCTCTATAGTCCCGAGATCCCTCCTTTGGTCGAGTGAGTTTCCCAAGGTCGGTTAGCTGGGTCGGTTAGACTTGACACTGGTATTCTAAGCCGTGAGCTACTTCGTCTTTCAGCTGTAGACAGGCAGGAGATTCTTGAAGATACCTTTGCTTTGTGCGGGGATTTTTGTGTATGTGTGTCGCAAGTCAGGCTGGGTCAGGATTCAGTGCAGATTGCCACAGAGTAGCCAATATTGTCTCATCGTTTATTCTTCCGTGCAGACAGCGTGGCATAGATAGAGAGGATTCTGAGGCATACTTTTAAAATCGGTTTGTTCATGTAATGAGACTCTTCAGGTTGAAAGAGTGAAATAACTATGTGGTTGTCCCAGCTTCATTAGTACTAGAGTAGATTTTTAATCTTTATGAAAGTAGCTTTTATCTGTAAAATTCAAACGATAGCATCTCTGGCGGGTTGAGAGAATTTATTGGGATAATACTTAAAAGTCCGTTGTAAACTGTTGTAGAAGTATTAGATGATATGGTTTTAGAACCAACTTTTCTAACCATTGCTTCTCAACTAGAAATTTAGACATACTTTAAAAACAAATTATTCTTTTTCACAATAATCTTTGATTTTCATGTTGCTTCACCACACCCTGATACATTACTTGATTTCTTCATATTTCCTGATTGGGCTCTAATCATCTCGTTTATTGCTTAAAACCTACCTAAGGCCAATGTAGTGATTAAATTGTTTGGGTGTTTTTAGAGTACAAGGAGAAAGAAGCAAGAAATTATCTTGGAATTGAATATACCAGAGACTATTATTCAAAAAACATTTGAAAAATTGTGGCTATGAATTCATGGCTACTCTTTGTGAAAACTATAAAGGCAGTATATTTATTTATTGCAAAGAGTTTGGTTTGGGTCCCCCAACCCCATCTGGTTTTATAGTCAAATTTGAAAACTTTATGTGTCAGAGTTAACATTCATTTATTTACTTTTGGCTGTGTTGGGCCTTTCTTGCTGCTCATGGGCTTTCTCTAGCTGCGGCAAGCAGGGGCTTCTCATTGCAGTGGCTTCTCTTGTTGAGGAGCACAGGCTCTAGGTTTTAGTAGCTGTGATGCAAGGGCTTAGTTGCTCCACAGCACACAGAATCTTACCTGACCAGGGATCAAACCCGCGTCCCCTGTATTGGCAGGCAGATGCTTGAGCACTGGACCACCAGGGAAGTCCAGACTTAACATTTTTTTAGATGAAATGCAGAAAGAAACTCCTTTTCCTGGACATTTCGCTTTGGATCAAATCCTGCTCTCTGGTTCAGGCTAAGAACAAAGTCTGTAGTTATTTCAGGAAAAAAACTGTTCCTGTAATGAGAATTTTGGAATTAATTTGGTATTAATAACATAAGTATGACCATGTTAAACCAATTTCTTTACAGAAGCTGCATATTGAAATGGGATTTGGAGTCATCATAATGGAAGCAAATTACATGAAGGAAAAACAGTTATTTTTATACCAGCATATTGCACCTGACTACTAGTTGCAGATGGTTTTCTTTACCTAAGAAAATTTGTGATGTGAATGAGAAGATAGTTTTTTTCCCCTAGATTCATTGTTTACAATATGCTTTGCCTAAGAGCTATTCGTCCATTCTCCTGGAGAGTGTTTCACTTTCGACCCTTTAGTTTTGAACCATTTATTAGTCAGATGAATAATTGTACAGATGAAGAGCAAATATTCCATCTTATTGAAAAAAACAAATCCCTACTTTCAGAAAAACAAGTGGGATATGCACTTAGTATGCTTTGGCAGTTTCAAAAGCAGAAGACCAGCTCTGTAAAAAATGTGGACTGTATCAGAAACCATCCCCAATTTCTTACTCTTCGTAATTTAGCTACAACTAAAATGGGATTCATGAGTGACAGTACCTTGGTGAATGTGTTATACATCATACAACAGTAAGTAATGTGCTTTTAGGTTTTATAAAAATGATTATAGTTTATTTTTATATTTTAACTTTATAAAAATCTCTTTGAAATGAAAAGCAATGTGGTTTTTTCCCTTAAAATAGTTTTCCTGATCATCTAATATTTTAAAGATACTTGGTGGATATTCTTTGATTACAGTGATCATTCCACTGTGTATATGTGTATCAAAACTTAATACTGAAGGTGACTTTTTATATGCCCTCTATCCCAAGACTATGGCCAGAGGGATATTAAGGTCACCAAGAATAATTTGGAGGTTGCCAAAGACTTGTTTTTGAAGTGTTTTCAAGTCTGACCGAGAACTCTGACATTTAGAAATGAATAAGATATGAACGTTTAAAATCGTGTTTTCTTTAAAAAAAAAATTATGCTGTATAACCTAAATATATACAATATTTGTTAATCATACATCAATAAAGCTGGAAAAAATTTAAAAAGAAAAGAAATTTTACATTATTTGGAGAGGAGTTCAGCACCTGTACAAAGAAAAAAGAGCAAAAAAGTTAAAATTAATCTGTTTATTAGTCTCATTGGTGGAAATTATTGAAGTTAAATACTGCCTAAATAACTATAGATATCAGCACTGCACAGAGCAGAGATACAGTTGTTTTTACTAGGGCTCAGTGTATACAGAAAGGGGCTTAAGGCTTTTCTTATTTTGGGGGGTAGGGTTAGACTAAAAAAGAATGATATACATTTTATATCAGTGATAATACTGTTTATAGTGATATACCTATAAACAAAATAATTTTGTTTCTAAGATTTATCCTAAGAAAGTAATCTAAGATACATGTTAAGATTCCTGTACATGGTTATTCATTCCAGCATTATTTATAATATTGAAAAACTAAGATCCTAGTAAGTAGGTTAATGTTTAAATGATATTTTATTCACATAATTAATAGTATATAACCATTAAAAATTATGTTTTGAAGTAAATGTAAAGATAATGGGCAAATGTCCACAATATAGTGTTAACTTACTAAAAGAGGCAAGATACAAACATGTGAAAGAAATACATATATTTCATTAAGTGTGTAGAAAAAGAACTGAAAAGAAATGCTCCAAATTAATGATGGTGAGTATTTATGAGTAGCAGAGTTATAAATTATTTTTATTACCCAATTGAAGTTTTTCTTTATTTTACAAGCTTTCTCTTTTAAAAATCTTTTTGTAATCAGAGCAAAGTAGTACATGTTAGATGTACTTTTAAGATAAAATATATCATTGAACATTTTCATTGTTCAGTGGACGGCATTGAAATGTTACAGATAAAAGGATGAGAAGGGCATGGGATAAAGTATAGGTGTTTATTAGGTAGTACTGAGAAATCAGAATAATGAAATCGGATCAGACCAGAAATACGGGCTGACTGTGTAGGAATGTAGTAACTTGAGGTTCACTTTTGCATTATAATCTTACTGCATATGTGCTTTTAATAATTTTAAAATGTTTCTATGTGGAAAATTATTTTCTCTTGATTTTATTGAGGTTTGGTATCGAGGCCCATGACTCGTTAGTTGAAGCGCTTGTTACAGAAGCATGGAGAAGACTGGAAAGGCAAGTACTCTGGGTTCTTCAGCTGAGATCAGGGTTATTCTTTTCAGGATTAGCACAGTGAAATCTTATAGGGGAAGAATAGGGAGCTGCTGCCTAACTATCAAGCTTTATTGAAATGTATTTAGGAATTTCCCTGGTGATCCTGTGGTTAAGACTGCACTTGCATTGCAGGGAGCACGGATTTGATCCATTTTGGGGAACTAAGATCCTGCATGATGCGTGATGTGGCCAAAAAATTTTTAAAAAGAAAAAAATGTATTTAAATTCAGTTTAGTTTTAGGGTTTTTTGTTTGTGTTAAGGTGTGTTTTTCTAGCACAGTAAAATCTTGTAGGAAAAGAATGGGGAATGTGTTTTTTTCCTTAAGAGAAAGAAAAATATTTCAAATATTCCTGAAGACTGCAGGATGTAAGTGCTTTTCAACATATATAATTAATCAAAATATAATTAAGCTAAAGTCACTGCTATTCTTGGACTATGCTTTTTAAACTTTCTTTTCTGAAAGAGTTTTGCTTCAGAAGGAAAAAATTCTGAGTGATAGGCTCTCAGTAAAATCCCTAGATGTTCATAAAAAGAGAAAGAAGAAGTTTATGAGAAAGTAAAGATTTTACTGTTTAACAACATCTATAGGTACTTGCCCATCACTTCATTTTTATGAAGGTGCAATGAATAGAGCTCATAGGCGTCTTAGAATATTTCAAGTCCACTACTGTGAATAGTATCAATTCAGACATCTTTCCCACTCTACACATGGCTATATCTTTAGCATACTTCCGTAATCAACGATCATCTAAAACAGGGAACAGCCAGAAAGGTGGCTGTCTGCTCACCTGTTTGTGGGGAACCTGGTGCTAAAGCATTCATAGACAATTTACTTCTGGGTCGGGATCTCCTTCATAGCAGAGCAGCTCCCTTCTGCGAGTCTGCCCTCGACACAGAGTTTGTAAAAAAAATTAAAATAGAAAAAAAAAAAAGAGAGAGAAAAAGTAAAAAATATCTAGAAAAATATGAAATTTATTCAGAGTATTATGAGTTCAGTTCAGTAGCTGAGTCATGTCCAACTCTTTGCGACCCCATGGACTGCAGCACAGCAGGCTTCCCTGTCCATCACCAACTCCTGAAGCTTGCTCAAACTCATGCCTATCAAGTCAGTGATGCCATCCAACTGTCTCATTCTCTGTTGTCCCCTTTTCTTCCTGTCTTCCATCTTTCCCAGCATCAGGGTGTTTTCCAATGAGTCAGTTCTTTGCATCAGGTGGCCAGAGTACTGGGGTTTCAGCTTCAGCATCAGTCCTTCCAATAAATATTCAGGACTGACTTCCTTAAGATGGACTAGTTGGATCTCCTTGCAGCCCAAGGGACTCTCAAGAGTCTTCTCCAACACCACAGTTCAAAAGCATCAGCTCTTTGGTGCTCAGCTTTCTTTATAGTCCAGCTTTCACATCCATACATGATTACTGGAAAAACCATAGCTTTGACTAGATGGATCTTAGTTAGCAAAGTAATGTCTCTGCTTTTTAATTTGCCAGAAAATTTAGAAAATTTGGAGTACAGAGAAGCCTATTATATTCTGTACTATACTATTTATATTTTGTAAGAATATATAAAAATAATAAAAGAATACATGAAAAACTCTTCATTTATAAAACAGCTGAGGGCTCTTAGCTATACCAGAGGGCATTTTGGTGATTTCTGAAAACTTAGAATTTTTAAACTTAGGGGTTCTGGGTAGCCATGGTCCATTACTGGTGGGATAAAACAAATATTAGTAAGCGAAAGGAAAATCAAGTTGAGAAAGAGAAAGGAGCTTTTGGAAACCACAGAACAAAGCTCCCTCCAAACCAAATAGTAACCTAGGGCAGAAGAGAAAGGATTGCCTAAGATAAGAAACAGTAACTATTTGTAGATGAGAGGACCAGTCATCCTCATTATTCTTTTTTAGCATATTGCTTTTTAAAGCATAAACAATGATAAATTCTTACAATTGTAGTCGTACATGACTGCAGGGTGAGCTCTGTAGGCTTTTGTGGTGTGGCTGAGTTAAATTAAACAACGTACCCAACAGATTGCAAGGTACCCAAAGCAAAATGGCTTTCTGAGGAGGCCTTACAAATAGCTGTGAAGAGAAGAGAAGAGAAAAGCAAAGGAGAAAGGGAAAGATATTCCCATTTAATGCAGAGTTCCAAAGAATAGTAAGGAGAGATAAGAAAGCCTTCCTCAGTGATCAGTGCAAAGAAATAGAGGAAAGCAATAGAATGGGGAAGACTAGAGATCTCTTCAAGAAAATTAGAGATACCAAGGGAACATTTCATACAAAGATGGGCACAATAAAAGAAAGAAATGGTATGGAACTAACAGAAGCAGAAGATATTAAGAAGAGGTGGCAAGAATACACAGAACTATACGTAAAAGATCTTCACAACCCAGATAAGCATGATGGTACGATCACTCACCTAGAGCCAGACATCTTGGAATGTGAAGTCAAGTGGGCCTTAGGAAGCATGACTACAAACAAAGCTAGTGGAGGTGATGGAATTCCAGTTGAGCTATTTCAGATCCTAAAAGATGATGCTGTGAAAGTGCAGCGCTCAATATGCCAGCAAATTTGGAAAACTCAGCAGTGGCCACAGGACTGGAAAAGGTCAGTTTTCATTCCAATCCCAAAGAAAGGCAATGCCAAAGAATGCTCAAACTACCTCTCAATTTCACTCGTTTCACACGCTAGTAAAGTAATGCTCAAAATTCTCCAAGCCAGGCTTCAACAGTATGTGAACCGAGAACTTCCAGATATTCAAGCTGGTTTTAGAAAAGGCAGAGGAACCAGAGATCAAATTGCCAACATCCACTGGATCATCGAAAAAGCAAGAGAGTTCCAGAAAAACATCTATTTCTGCTTTATTGACTATGCCAAAGACTTTGACTGTGTGGATCACAGCAAACTGTGGAAAATTCTTAAAACAGATGGGAATACCAGACCACCTGACATGCCTGTTGAGAAACCAGTATGCAGGTCAGGAAGCAACAGTTAGAACTGGACATGGAACAACAGACTGGTTCCAAATCAGGAAAGGAGTACGTCAAGGCTGTATATTGTCACCCTGCTTATTTAACTTATATGCAGAGTACATCATGAGAAATGCTGGGTTGGGTGAAGCACAGGCTGGAATCAAGATTGCCGGGAGAAATATCAATAACCTCAGATGTGCAGATGACACCACCCTTATGGCAGAAAGCGAAGAAGACCCAAAGAGCCTCTTGATGAAAGTGAAAAAGGAGAGTGAAAAAGTTGGCTTAAAGCTCAATATTCAGAAAACTAAGATCATGGCATCTTGTCCCATCACTTCATGGCAAATAGATGGGGAAACAATGGAAACAGTGAGACTTATTTTTTGGGGCTCCAAAATGAATGCAGATGGTGACTGTAGCCATGAAATTAAAAGACGCTTACTGCTTGGAAGGAAAGTTATGACCAACCTAGACAGCATATTAAAAAGCAGAGACATCACTTTGCCAACAAAGGTCCGTCCAGTCAAGGCTATTGTTTTTCCATTGGTCACGTATGAATGTGAGAGTTGGACTATAAAGAAAGCTGAGTGCCGAAGAACTGATGCTTTTGAACTGTGGTGTTGAAGACTCTCGAGAGTCCCTTGGACTGCAAGGAGATCCAACCAGTCCATCCTAAAGGAAGTCAGTCCTGAATATTCATTGGAAGGACTGATGCTGAAGCTGAAACTCAAATCCTTTGGCCTCCAATCCTCCAACCTGATTTGAAGAATTGACTCATTTGAAAAGACCCTGATGCTGGGAAAGATTGAAGGCGGGAGGAGAAGGGGGTGATAGAGGATGAGATGGTTGGATGGACATGAATTTGAGTAAGCTTGGAGTTGGTGGTGGACAGGGAGGCCTGCCGTGCTACAGTCCACGGGATCACAAATAGTCGGACACAGCTGAGCAACTGAACTGAACTGGACTGACTCAACGAATCTCTGAGCTTAGAAGTTCCACATCCATTTACTGAATGGTGATTATAGTTAATCTCATTATCTAAACCTATCTGTCTTCTCATGTCTAGGTTTGCGTTCTCTCTACCTGTAACTGTCTTTTTGTTGAGGGTAAGGAGACCAATCTTTGTCCTTTGGTAAGGTAGAGAGATCAGTATTATGAACTCCTATGTACCCATCATCCAGTGTCAATAATTACCAACATATAGCAGTCTTGTTTTGTCTGGATCATCTCCAGTTCCCACCCTACCCTTCAGTATAGTTAAAATTATGGTATAATTCTACCAGTAAATACCTTAGTGTGTATTTCTGAGAGACAAAAAGCACTCTTTTAAAAGTATGTATAATCACCATGCTATTATTATACCTAAGAAAAATGATTAATTATTCCTTATTATCACCTAATAACTGTCTGAGTTCAAATTCCTTTGCCTGCTCTATAAATGTCTTTTTAAAGGCAGTTTGTTTAAATAACTATCCAAACATGGTATACACATTGCATTTAGTTGCCATGTCTCAAGTTTTTCTCTGCTTTTGTTTTTTCTGGTAAATCCTCATTAAAGAATACCATAAAAATATACCAATTTTTATAGTTATACCAGTCATAAATATACATCTTGATGAATTTTCACATACTGAAAATACTCATATGCTTCTGTGTAGCAGCACCAAGATCGAAGCACAGAATATCCCTAGTTTCCCCAAAGTTCCTTTCATGCCCTCTTCTAGGCACTCCCCACTTCTCTGTACCAGAAGTAACCACTATCTTGACTTCTAACACCAGAAGTTAGTTTTCTTTCTATAAAAATGGAATCCTATAGTAAGAACTCTTATACCTAGTTTTTTCACTCAATGTATTTTAAAGATTCTGTGATATTGCACTATTCTTTTTTATTGCTATATGGAATTCTAGGAATATGTGCAGTTATTCATTGTACTCTTGATGGACATTAAGATTGTTGCTGTTTTGCATTTTTTTGTTTTTTTGCTATTACATATCATGCTGTTGTGAAATTCCTTATGCTTGTCTTTTAATGAATTCAAAGTCTTTAAAAATCTATAACAATTCTCCTTTCTGCTCTTTTGTTTTGCCATTTTTGTTGAAGAAATTGGGTCATTTTTCCTATAGAAAAAATCAAGTTTTTCAAGCATGATTGTAGTAGAAATTATTCTATTTATTTTAAAAATATTTTTGGTTTTGTGTGTTAATATGGGCTTTCCTGGTGGCTCAGATGGTAAAGAATCCACCTGCAATGCGGGAGACCTGGATTTCATCGCTGGTTTGGGAAGATCCCCTGGAGAAGGGAATGGCTACCCACTCCAGTATTCTTTTTCTGTGTGTGTGCTAAAAAGCAATGTCTTTTATTTAAAGTTGTTTATTTCTTTTTTGTTTTTTGCAGAAAACTTTTAATGGGTGATTTTTTAAAATTTATTTTTAATTGAAGGATAATTGCTTTACAGAATTTTGTTGTTTTCTGTATTCTTGTCTGGAGAATCCCCATGGACAGAGAACCTGGCAGGCTACAGTCTATGGGGTGGCAAAGAGTCAGACACAACTGAGCAACTTTCACTTTCACATACAACTTTGAGTTGAAATTATTCTGTCCCCTGAAAAAATTAATAAGTAAAATGATTCAAATAACTCTGAGTGTTTTTTCCCCGCTTTAAAAAATCTTCCAGAAGAATCTGGCTTTTTAACTCTTAGCTTGGGTTACTTTTAAGAATAGATAATCAACATTTTAGAAAATTCATGTTATGTTAGTCATATATTAGTTTTTTTTATTTTTGCCTATTTTATAACTGTGTATTATGTTTTAAATGAAAATAAATAGTAAGGATCCCCTTTGTATATTTCCTTTAATAGGTTTGATATTAGTGTGCTGTCAAAATTTTCCTCTTGCCTGGCAGATCAACATTTATATTATAGTCCATTAATGGGAAAAATAGCTGATATTGTAAATAGGAACTTGGAAAACATACAGGACTTAAGGTAAGTTTATTTAGGGGCTTTGTGTTGTGGTGGAAAGAGTCTTGGCTTTGAATGCACACACACTTAGACTTGCTAGTTCCTAACTATGTGACTTTATTCTCTTGCAAGTTCCCTGTCCTCACCTACAAGACAGGAATCTACTGCACAATGTAGCTGTGGGAAGTAGACATAAAATGTGTAAACTGTGACACAATGTTGTTGAACTCTGATTTTTCCTTACTTGCAAGCTAACATGTTTGCTTGCCATCATTATGACCTCATTTAACCTTAAATTACCTCCCTAAAGGCCCTATCTCTAAATATAGTAGGGCTATATTGCCAGTAGGGCTTTAACCTATAAATTTGCGGGGAGAGGGCATAGTTTGGTTTGTAGCCTACACCAGTGTTCATAGTAACATTAGTCACATTAGCTGAAGGGAGGAAATAACCTAAATGTCCATCAGCAAATGAATGGACAATCAAAATTTTGTATATACCCACAATGGAGTATCATTCAACCTTCAAAAGGAAGGAAATTCTGATATATACTACAACATGTATAAACCCTGAAGACAGTACGCCTAGTGAAATAAGCCAGACACAAAAGGACAGATATTGTATGAATCCCCTTTACATGAGGTACCTAGAGCAGTCAAATTCACAGAAGCAAAGTAGAATGGTAGTTGCCGGATGTTGAAGGAGGGGAGAATGGGGAGTTACTATTTAATGGATAAGAAGTTTTAGTTTGAGAAGATGAAAAAATCCTGCAGTGGATGATGGCGATAGTTGAAGAGCAATGTGAATGTACTTAATACCACTGAACTGTATACTTAAAAATGTTTAAAATAGTAAATTTTACCTTATATATATTTTCACACACACATGGAAGTAGCTTATAAAAACAGAGATAATAAAAATCACTGTAAATTTTTTCAACTTTAAAAAATTCTTATAGACCCATTTGAGAATCTAATGAAATCTTTGGGTACTTCCCCACTCCAAATTGCAATTACAAATACAATTTAAAAAATCATATCCAACTTTATGATTAAATTAAATAGTGACACTATGTTACTAATTAATGTTAATTGATGTTAACATTAAACATTTGGATTAGAGAAGCTGAAGTATTGTACAACTGGGTTTCTAAAAAATAATTTGTTTTATTGGAAAGATTGAAGAAATTTTGAAACAAAAAACTTCCAATAGTTCCACTAATTGAGATAGTGGAATGTTTGAGATAGTTTTAGATTCACATTTTCATGTCTTTTTTGTAGATGTTTTCTAATTATCATCCCCACATGTTTGTTACATCATACCTTTTACATTTTACATTCTTTGTTCATTATTAGGTGTATTCTTGTATGTAGAGTTTTATGATTTTTGTATCATATAAGAACTGTCTCCTTTTGAGAAGAGAAATCTCACCTTTGTAATTTTGGTGTCTTCCACAGTGCCAGAATATTGATTTATGTTTCTTAAAAGTGTTTATTGAGTGAAGAAATATTCATGTTCAGTATTGTCCTACTGTTATATATTAATATCAATATAGCATGAAACATTAAAATATGAAGTCATTCATTAGTGAGAAATATTTTGCCAATATTTTTACTGGTAGATTATAAATACAGAGGAAGGAGTAATAAAGCAAAGTCTTCTGAAAATGTAGAATAAGACCTTCCATGTTGCTTTCAATTGGCTGTTGGTACACAGTGATTTCTGAGTAAATTTCATTAAAATATTTCCCTTCAAAGGATTTATCTATAGAACAAGACATTATACACATTCAACAAAAATTATTATTCAATCCTTTTTTTGTCTGCAGGCTTTTGATTACTAGGAGATCAGAATTCAAGTTCCACTAGTATTTAAAAGAGAAGTTTTGTTGTACAAAGCCTGTAGTATTTTTATCAATTCCTTTCTGTTTCTAAGCATTTAGTCTCAGAATTTTCCATTATTCTTAGATCATGTAAAACCTTTTGCATCTTCTTCCTCTTTCAGGTCCTTGTCTGTTTTGATGGTCAGCATATCCTCTTTAATATCGCAGCGTTTTCAAGAGAAATTAGTGAACAAAGCAGAATTACTTTTTGACACTATGGATTCTTCCCAGGTCAACACTGCAAGAAGAATAGTACAATTTCTTCGAAATATTAAATATAGTTATTACCCACTATTAGAAAGGTGTAATAAAGTATTTTTGAGCAATATGAACCATCTTGATTTGGACTCCATCAGTAAAATACTTAGTCTATACCACTCTCTACAGTTTCATAGTTTTGAGTTTATTTTAATGACTAAGAAGAGGCTAACAGAAATGATTCCTCTGTTTGACCACCCTGCTAGCTGTGTAAAATTGTTTGTAGCGTTGGGACCCATGGCAGGACCTGAAGAAAAGAAACAGTAAGTTCAGCTAAAAGCGCTTTACTTTTCCTGTTGAGAATATATGGAGTCTTCAGGCATAGATCTCCTTGCAGTTCTAGAAGTCAGAAAAGTCACTCCACTCAAAAGTAGAAGGGAGTTGAGTACTCTGCTTCCTGGATCTTTCTCTGGTTATTCTAATTTATATCTCAAACTCAGTCTCCTAAGGTGTTTTGAATGGGGGTCAGTAATCCCCTGGGGGTCAACGTAGCATTGATGAAGGAGAACATCCTATCAGTGCTATTCTTCTCCCTTCTTAGGCCACGTGACTGGTGTTGGTGGTTGTGGTGGTTTAGTTACCAAGTAGTGTCCAACTCTCTTGCGAACCCGTGGTCTATAGCCGCCCAGGCCCCTCTGTCCATGGACTTTCTCCAGCAAGAATACTGGAGGGGGTTGCCATTTCTTTCTCCAGGGGATCTTCCTGACCCAGGGATTCAACCTGTGTCTCCTGCATTGGCAAGTGGGTTTTTTTACCACTGAGCCACCAAGGAAGCCCCTGTAAAGATGAGCAAATATTAAATTAATACATGATTACTAGGTATGAGCAAACAGATTAAGTGTGATTAGTAGATTCAGTTAAGCAGGGGTTCCAGGAATTACATGTTGGGTATATGTAGCTGTCCTTGTTTCTGTTAGCAAAGACTTCATAGAGAGTTTTTGAGAGTCCTCTAAATTACATGAAGAAATTTAAGGGTACATTTTAAGAGACTGGATCAAGATGGAAATAAGACGATTATTAAAAAACTTTTATTGGAAGTTTTTTCTTGTCACCCAATGCTGTTAAAATCTCTTATGCCAGGGCAGTACAAATTTTTGAGTCTCTGACTTCAGGGAATTTTTATTCCACTTGGAAGGATAAAAATATGCAATTGAAATATGCAAATACCATGATACGTCAATATAGTTTATGAGTATACTAAATAGATATAGATAGTAATTGCTGTGGGCAGACAGAAAAGCAAGAGAAAAATGTGGATTAAAATGGTTGGGGAAAAGCTCTGGGAAGAAGCTGGGTTTGAAATACTTGATAAGGTTGGTGAAAAGGATGGTGTGGAACTATCCAGGATGAATAGACAATTAGTTTGCCATGGTTTCTTCAGATTTCATATTTTGGACTTGCCTTCTAAATTATTCTAAAAGACACTTATATACTTATCACTGAACTACTTTGGATGATTTAAAAATGGACCAACTTTGTAAATTTTCAGTTTATAGTGTTATAATAAGTATTTAGTGTTAAGGTTTCTGTTAGTATGTAGGTATGTTGACTTCCTGGTTAGATCTTAGTAAGTTTTAAAAAACTGGGGCAATATTGAAATATCAATTTTCTGCTCTCCATAGCTCTCTCCTACTGAATAGTTTCATTGAATTACTGTATTTTATAGCCAATGAAACCATATCTTATTTGAAAATCATTAATTAAAAACATTTTATCTTTATTTTTTAAGAGACAGTTTAAGATTATACTAAGGCCTTAGTTACTTTGAAGAAAATACATTTTTCTTTATTTATTAATATTTTGTGTTATCGCCAATTAGGTGGGGAGGAAATTGGAATTATATATTTAATCTATTTTTTAATTTAGTTTTTGTTTATATTATTTCTATTTATTGCCTAAGAACTATTATTTATAAAAATTTTATAAACTAGTCATTAATTTTCTAACATATTTTTCCTTGATTCTAGACTTAAATCAACTATATTATTCATGTCAGAGGAGCTGACTGGCCAGCAGGCCCTGGCAGTGATGGGAGCAATGGAAGAGATGGAAAGCAGAAATTCACGTCTGATTAAAAAGTATACTTTCCTGAAATTCTTGGTGTTAAGTTTAGTTGACCTTCATAAGTTGCTTTTTTTTTTTTTTTTTTTGAGAAAAAAATGTTTTTTTTCCCCTATAATCTTGGTTTTGAAGAAATAAGAAATTTACATTTAGGTCACTGTTTATTTTCTAAATAATTTTTCAAAACAGGTTTTTAATTGTTTACAACATCTTTCATTTCATTTGCTGCTATTCTTATTCTCAGGCAGAGGATTACAATCTAGGAAAGTGGAGAGCATAAAGTACAAGTGACTTTTTAAAAGGACAGTTTCTGTAGAACTGTTAACATCTATCTACATGAACTTGAATTGTTTCATACTATAGTTGTTACCTTGAAATTATACTGCAACATATTGGCTTTTTAAACTTGAGATTTAAGAAGAAACAAAAATATGTGGTTCAGATGGTGTATATTTATTATTTCATTATGTGTTATATATTCCTTTAAAAAATATTCCTTCTGCCCTAGTTCCTCCAATTTATTGACTGTTTGTATTTCTCATTGCTTTTATGCGTCTCCATTAGAGGACCATCCTGGATTTAAGGAAGAAGATTCATTTTACATTTCTGTCGTCATCTTGAGACAGTTCTTCAAGAACAGAAAACTTTGGGTCATTCATTGCTATTTCTCTAGCACAGAGCATGTTTGGCATGAAACAGCTCCTCAGTAAAAGTTTAATAATAGTACATGAGTGAACTGGTTATAATGCATGTTTTATCATTCTTTTTAGGATTACTTCAGTTCTGCATAAACATTTGGATAACTATAAACCAGTAGAGTTACTGAGAATAACTCAAGCGTTGATTTTTCTACATTTTCAAAGTAAAGAGCTTTTTGTGAAACTCAGAGAATTACTGCTTAGGTGAGATTAAAATAGATGTGTTTAAGTCTTTCATTGTATGATCTAGCCTGTTTTATTTAGTTATGTATAAGTTTAGTTTAGTTATATAAAAGTTGTTGGAACTTTTGAAGACAGAAATGGGTGGATTATTATTAAAATTGTTGAGACACTTTTCTTGCTGCCTTGCCCATCGTGCTAGTGCTTGTGCTGATGTATTTTCAAATAGAAGTGAGGTCAGTGGGGTGATGAGAGTTTTAGGGCATGAACACATAAAACCAAGCCTTCCTCCTTTCCTGCAGGAATGGAATAACCATCCATGAAAAGATTAGAGCTGCTGAAGAAGGCAAAACTCCGTTTAGGAGTACTCATATTTGTAGGCCTCTAGCCTGCTTACTTGCCTGTTTTAAGGAATAATTAAAATTTGATTAATTAATTTATTTTAAATTTTATTTATTTATTTTTGGCTGTGTTGGGTCTTCATTGCTGCCTGGGCTTTTCTCTAAATGAAGTGAGTGGGGGCTACTCGCTAGCTGTGGTACACGGGCTTCTCATTGCAGTGGCTTCTCTTGTTGCTGAGCACAGGTTCTAGACTCGCAGACTTCAGTAGCTGTGACATGTGGTGTCAGTAGTTGCAGCTCTTGGGCTTTAGAGCACAGGTTCAATAGTTGTGGCACACGGGCTTAAGTCGCTCCATAACATGTGGGATCTTCCTGGATCAGGGATCTAACCTGTGTCTCCTGCATTGGCAGGTGGACTCTTTATCACTGAGCCACCCAGGAAGTCCAAGGCATATTAAAATTTAAAATTTTTAAAACTAAAACATGTGGTGGCAATGTTAGCATTTTCATATGATTTTCTCTTTTATAATTAAAAAATTTTTGCATTTCTATGAATATAGCATTCATATTTCAACTAATAAGTTATTCAGTTTTCCATTGATTTTTATATTACTTTAAAATGGAGTGTTCCATTAAAAATTTTGACTTTAAAGATCAAAATAATGACTTGAATGAAATTAAAACCAGATTAATCTTTTTCCCCCCTCTGTTTTTCCCATACTAGTTTGATTTCTTACTGTGATTTTTGAAAGACCAGGCATGTGACTTTATGCTGTAATCAAGACTGACATATAATTGAAAATGATTTTTACTGTAATAAAATGATATGCTATTATGGTTAAGGATTTGGACTGAGGAATACGAGGTAGCACTTTATCAGGTGAAAATTGAGCATATTAGATTTGTTACAAGAAGGTTCACTGTTTTCTTAAAGAAATAACTTTCTTATCAAGGTGATTAAATACAGGATTGTTTCTTCACTCCATATTTATTAATAACATCCACTTTCATTTAGCCTCTCTATTAAGAATTTAATGTAATTATGTTCTAAATTAGATATCATAAACTGGCCCAGAGACGTGATTTATTTGGCCAGTACAATGTTTCTTTAAATAGTAAATTACACAATACTGTTGGCCTACAGGTATGCTAACAGAAAAATAAGACAGGAGTGGGAGTATCACAGGAGATTTCACTTTACCGGTAATGTTTTGTTTACTTTATTAAAAAATTTGAAGCTTATATGGCAATGTTGAAGTTTAGTAATTCTGCATAGCAAGAGCCCTTACATACCTCCGTAGCTTTAAATTTAACCCTTCCCACACTCCAGTGCAGGTTATACGAAGGAATACAATCTAGTTAAAATAGTTCACATAAATGTGTGACTATCTCCTGAAACTATCTGGGGAACCCAGGGAACTCATGTACTGGAATAATATGTTCTTAAAAAAAAAAAGATATATTGAACTGTCTACATAAAATAGACATATTCCCTCCTCATGACCCTACTCTCTCTTCTTTACTCCAACCCCCTTCCCCAGGCTAACTGTTGTCCCTGCTTCTAACTGCATGGATTAGTTTTGCCTGTTTAGTGCCTTGCTTCTTTTGTTTAACATTTTATTTATGAGATTTACCCATGTGTTTGCTATATATTCTTATAAGAATGTAACAGGGTTTTTTAGTCTATTTTAGTGTTGATAGATATTTGATTTATTTCCAGTTTTTGGCTATTATAAATACTATTGTGGTGAACATCCTCATTCGTATTTTTTAGTGAACATATGTATACATCTCTGTGGGTATTTACTGAGGAGTATGATTGTTGATTATACATATGTTATGTTCACCTTCAGCAGATCCTGCTAAATAGTTTTCTATTTTGTCTTTCTTTCTTTTTCTTTTCTTTTTTTAAACAGTTTCCCAAGTAGCAATTGAACCCGGGCTACAGCAGTGAAACCCGGAATCCTAATCACTAGTCCACCAGGAAACTCTATAAATAGTTTTCTAAAGTGACTGTACCAGTTTATTTACCACTAGCAAAATGTGAGCATTCCTGGTTCTTGAGATCTTCACCAACACTTGGTACATTTTTATTTTAGCCATGCTGGTAGATTTGTGGTAGAATGTAAATAAACGCAATTGCATCTATTGTGAGTTTTGGAATTTTAGGGAACACCATAAGGAAAGCATCAAGTGGAGTCTGGCATGTTTGTGTCTGTTGGAGGTTTATTTTCAGATTAGTATCACAAGATTGGCAAATACTGAGAGTTCCTGCCTCTTGGGTCAATTCTGTAAACAGATACAACTCTGGAGGTCTTTCTTTTCTTTATATAAAATAGTATGTTAATTTTTTGTGGTTATAAGAGTAAAATACTCCATGGCTGATTCGTGTCAATGTATGACAAAACCCACTACAATGTTGTAAAGTAATTAGCCTCCAACTAGTAAAAATAAATGAAAAAAAAAAAAAGAATAAAATACTCATTTAGTACTTATTGAGTACCTACTTTGTGTCAGGCAATGGACCAGATATTATGTGAAAATCATTTTGATTGTAGTTCATAAGCTTAATAATTGGGTGTTCACACTATTATATGAGATGTGCTTCCCTCAGATCTGTTATGAGGCAACACGTGACCCATCTCATGTGAAAAAAAAATCATTTTGAAAACAAAAAAGTATAAAGAAAAAGAGAAAGTATAAAGAAATAAAGTATAAAGAAAATAATCATTTGTAAGCCCTTTCATTTATGGTGAACAGTTTGGTTTATTTGGTTGGTTTATTTGCTTGTGGTATAAACTTATATCATCTATATGTTTTTTTTGTAGTTGAGAATCAGGAATGTACAGTTTTGTGTTCCTCCTCCCACACGCTTTGTGTTAACAGCATTTTCCTACATCATTTAAAGCTATTTGTAAATGTTTTTAGTGATTGGATATTTCCCATCATATGACTGTATCATAATTCCCATAACTGTTCCCCTTGCTGGGGTATGTAGACTGTTTTCAAATTTTAGCCACATAAAAAATATGATGAATAACGTAACATAAAATGTTTGCCTTCATTTTAGATTATTTTCTTAGGCTAGTTTACTAGACAAAGATTGATCATGTCAAATGATGTAGTTACTTTTAAAGTTCTTAAGCTATACTGCTAAATTACTTTCCAGAAATGTTACACCAACTTTTTAAAATTTACTGTTAGTGAATGAGAAAGTCTGTATCAATATACCCTTGCTAGCCTTGAATATCATCATTATTTTAATATGCTAACTTAATATGTTTAAAAGTAAATCAGTTTTCTTTTCATTTATATTTGATTATCTCTTCTAGTACTTCTAAACTTAAAAGATGCTTTAAAAGCTCCCGTTTTTTAACTTGTATTTTAACAACTGCTATCCTGGTGGTGGGGCTCTGAGCATAGGGATTTGGGGAAGGAGGAGTAGAGAGTGGGGTCAGTTGTATGCACTGTTTGTCTTTTTTGTCTGTTTTTTTTAAAGGTTGGGCTTCTTATGTTGCAGAAGAAGGGGATCACTGTTACTGAGTGGTCACTCTGCCTGTTCTAGGTCATACCAACTTCTGACAGGTCATATCCAGAAATTCAGTACAAATTCTGTCTCTCACAACAGCTCTGCAGACATTGTTCTAACACTGACCTTTTGTTTGTAGGAACTGTGGTTTTATTTTTGAATGAAAAATGGAGGATATGCTTTAGAACATCGCAAGGCTTCCCTTAGTAAGCCTTTATGGAACTTGTCCTCTTTGAACTTATGTAACCCTTTTGATTTATTTTATTTCCATTCATTTATTCATTTTCAGCTGCACTGGCTCTCTGTTGCTGCGCAGGCTTTTCTCCAGTTGTGACAAGCAGGGGCTCCTCTAGTTGTGGGACATGGGCTTCTCATTGCTGTGGCTTCTCTTGTGGAGCGTGGGCTTTAAGGCGCAAGGGCTTTCGTTCTTGCGGCATGTGGGCTCAGCAGTTGAGGCCCCCGGGCTCGAGAGCACAGGCTCAGTAGTTGTAGCACACAGGCTTAGTTGATCCGGGCATGTGGGATCTTCTGGACTAGGGATCGACCTCATCTCCTGCATTGGCAGGCGGATTCTTACCACTGAGCGCCAGGGAAGCCCCTAACCCTTTTAAAATTCTATTTTAAAACGATCACACCTATTAAGTGTAATAATAGTTATATATTCATGTTTTAATTCTTATAACTAAATTTTGTTGCTGATATATTCATTCTGTTCTTTTTATTTTTCCTTCTTTCTTTGTAGTTATTTGAAAGTCAGTGTCATACCTAGTGAGATTTCCATCCTGGTCTATGCTCTTTCGTTGCTTCCTTCTGCTCACCTGGACGACGTGAGGATGTCTCAGATTGAAGCAGTTTTGCCACAGTGTGACTTACATGACCTGAATATTTTTGCAACATCTGTTTTAAGATGTATTCAGTATGATCACATGTATCTGAATAATATTCCTGGGAAACAGTTGAAAGTACTTCAAAAATTAGATCACTATGGTCATCAGAGGCTACAAGAATGTAAAAGTTTGAATCTGCTGTGGGAAGAAGTTAAATCTTTAAAAGGAGACTGGTTTGCTGATTCACTTCTTGAAGAAACAGTTGTTACCTTACAGCGTTTGATGGATGAAATTAATTACATCAATGTTGCAGGGATTGCATCTTTTATTTCTAGAACCAACATCCTCAGTACTTCACTGCTTGATAAGATAGCCTCAGTGGTCCTTCAACAGATTGAAAAGGTGAAATTGAAATGTTGCATATTATTGTCAACTTCTAGAAGCATAAATGTTTACAATAAGTGCTTGAAGAACTTGATTGGAATTTGAAGTTTAAAAATTAAGCTCTAATTTCTGGTAAATAATAATAGTTGTGTTAGGATAACGGAGATGTATGATTTTTGCTTTCTTTTTCTTATTTTCTATAATCCTGTGATACTTTTACTATCTAAAACTATTCAAAAGAGTAAGATAAATGTGAAAACTGAGAAAATTGTAGGTCTTCACTGACTTTAGTATAATTGAATTGTCAGTGTGTCTTCTTACAGTTTTATTTCTGGAACTTGTAAAATGCTGTTTGTTTGGTTTTTTAAAATTAATTTATATATTTTTGACTGTGCTGGATCTTAGTTGCTTCATGGGCTTTTTCTCTAGTTATGGCAAGCAGGGACTGCTCTCTGGTTGCAGTGCATGGGCTTCTCATTGCAGTGGCTCCTCTTGCTGCTGGGAGCCCAGGCTCTGGAGCACAGGCCCAGCAGTTGTAGCAAATGAGCTTAGTTTTTCCATGGCATGTAGGATCTTCCCAGACCAGGGATGGAACCTGGGTCTCCTGCTTTGGCAGACAAATTCTTTACCACTGAGCCACCAGGGAAGCCCCGATGAT
Source organism: Odocoileus virginianus (assembly GCF_023699985.2). Lineage (NCBI taxonomy): Eukaryota > Metazoa > Chordata > Mammalia > Artiodactyla > Cervidae > Odocoileus > Odocoileus virginianus. Next base: position 20,277,481 of record NC_069686.1, read on the forward strand.
GCTTTTTGAATTATGTGAGAAAACAGTCACTTACAAAATCAATTATATATATCAGAATATGGCTTTTACTTAGAAGACAGTATTTCTAATAAGTGAAAATAATAGTCTTTCTTTTTGCCTAGCATAGTGCCTGCCGTTTATTAAGTATTGGATGAATGAATTTTAAAGACTGAAAGAAAAATGAAGTCTGATTATTATTATAAATTAGGAAGCTTTCTTATTATATTATATGATGAGTCTATAAAATGCACTTATATCATGGAAATTAGTGATACTATCTTCTTGTCATTTCAATGACTAAGGAATTCTGGAACAGAATTTTATACTTATAAAATCAATTTGTAACTTATCTGATTTATTTTTTTCTGCATTAATATTTAGAGTTACTAGAGATTAGTGATGGAATTAAATAGATTATAGATAGGTAGAGAACTTATTAATAGTGATATATGTGTCATTTAACTGTGGGCATGTTCATTTGACTATAGGCATGTTAGATAAAGAGTTCTGCTTAGGATAATAATTAGGCTAAATTTTGTTTTGTTTTGCTGAGGTTTAAACAGTAATTTTTTTGTTCTATTTTTTACAGATTCATCCTTTTGCAATTCTTGCTATTATTCTTCCATTCAGCACCCTGAACTATGATCCACCTCAAAGGGATGAATTTTTTGGAACTTGCATTCAACACCTTAATTCTTACTTAAGTAGGTATATTGTTTAGTACTACATGGATGAGGAGGTTGGAGAATACTGTTGCTGCTACTCTTAAGACATACTGCTTTTTTAAAGGATAACAAAAATAGCCACGAGTTTCATACCTTCAAAAAAGTGTTTTGGATCCATTTTTAAAAACTTTTTTATTATAATAAATGTCAAATTTGCATTAGAAAGAAGGGAATTGAACAAGTAGCACCTGTGAACTCACTTGATAGATTCAGTAATTGTTCACGTTTTATCATATTTGCTTTATTATTTCTCTTGCTCTCATTTTTTCTATGCCGTTTCAAAGTAAGTTGTAGGCAATGTGACTCTTTACATCTAATTGCTTAGACACACGCTTCCTAAGAATAATGATCTCCTAAGTCACCACAATACTGTTATCACACAGAGAAAATTAATTGCCCCCGATATATAATATAGGGCTTCCCTGATAGCTCAGTCAGTAAAGAATCTACCTGCAATGTAGGAGACAGGGTTGGAAGATCCTTGGATTGGAAGATCCTCTGGAGAAGGAAATGGCAACCCACCCCAATATTCTTGCCTGGGAAATCCCATGGACAGAGGAGCCTGGCGGGCTACTATCTATAGGGTTGCAGAAGAGTCAGACATGACTTAGAGACTAAACAACAATATGTAATATACAATCTATTTTTAAGTCTCCCTCATTATTCCCAAAATACCTTATTTACAGTGATTATTTTGGACACAGAATCCAGTCAAGGTTCACTCATTCCAGTAGGTTATCTCTCTAACATTTTGCCAGATTTGCTCTGTGTGTTTGTGTGTGTGTGTGTGTCTATCTGTGTGTACGAAGAACTATTTGAAGTGCCAGCCCTAAATACTTCAGGTTATAAGGAAATTCTCCTGTGTAAACACAATGCCAGTATCACACTTAAGAAAATGAACAAGTACCACTTACTACCTAGTATTAGTCACTCAGCCATGTCCAACTCTTTGTGACCCCATGGACTATAGCCTGCTGTCCATGGAATTCTCCAGGCAAGAATACTGGAGTGGGTAGCTATTCCCTTCTCCAGGGGATCTTCCCAACCCAGGGATCGAACCCGTGTCTCCTGCATCTACTGCATTGTGGGCAGGTTCTTTACCTTCTAAGCCAACTGGGAAGCTACTGCCTACTCAATCCATAATAAAAATTTCCCAATTGTCACCAAATTTTCTTTGATAAATTTTTTAAAGAAAACAGTGTTGGGCTATATCACTTTCTCCCTATCTTTTTATCTCTTGATATTTTTTTTTGTAAAAGGGATTGGCCTTTTATTATGGGTTGTGCCACATTCTGGATTTGTTTGACTGCTTTCTTTTAACTTGCTCCTCCATCATCTGTATCCTTGGTAAACTGGAAGTTAGTTATAGATGCTTGGTTAGATTCAGAGTAAACATTTTCAGCAAAAATGTTTTGTATGTGGTGCTGTATGTCTGATATTTGTATCATTTCTGGAGACATGTAACATTTGATTGTTTCTGTCAATTTTAATAGTTTTTGGTTTTTTAAAAATAGAAAACAAATATTTCTTAAGGTCCTTTATAGATATTTATTAATTGTCAGAAAGGTTGCTGCTCTGGTGCTGATTATTATGTCTCTTTAAAAAGTCTAAATAGTGTTTTGGTACCAGAAAAAAGTGGAATAGAAATATTCCTTCCTATTACTGGACTTAGCAGAAGCAGTATGTGAGGACAGCAGACATGGAATTATGTTTTTCTTTTCATTTATTTTGGTCCTGAATTGTATTTGTTTCTATTTGGCCTTAAAGAAAAAGGCTTTATGGGGCTTCTCTTCTCAGATTCATACTTCTTGCGTGTCAGGGTAATGTGAGAGTTTTAGAGGCGAAATAGTTGCTCTGTAGTTGCTGCTTTTTCAGTCAGTATTCACCAGGTACTGTCAGGTGGTCGTTAGTCACTGGAGATATAGGAGAGAGTGAAAAACAGAGAGACTGTCATCATTGAGTTTGCTTTCTGGCGGGGTGACACTGGCATACATAATAAGCGAGTTCATAAGGTCGGATGGTGATAAGAGTCTAAGAGGACCAGAGCAGGGTAGGTATGTAGGATGGAGGACAGTGAGGCGGGCCAGATGGAGTGAGGAGATGTCATTGACCACGGATTGAATGAAGAGAGAGAGAAGCATCCCAGGATAAAGAAAAGCAAGTGCAAAGGGCCGTGAGGTGAGAACATGCTTGATTTCTTTGTAGGACAGCAGATTCAGTGTGGCAGGAATGGAATGGGGGAGACCAAGTTGATAGGAGAAGAAACTGGCTTTCCTCAGAACTTTTTGCTGTGCCTGGAGAGTAAGAAATAGTCATTCTGTTATCCAGCAACAAATACTTAACTGAGGGCTTCTGTGTCCAGCATAAGATGTTAGGCTCTATTTTATGGTATGTTTCTCTAGGCTTATAGACCTCTAGTTAGGCTGTGTGAGACAGTATAAATATATTAATGATGTCAGTATGATGTTCATGGACTTTGGTATATTTATTTTGTAGGATCTTTGTGCCAGATTATATCTGACCTATTTTTGTGTCTCTAATAGACAAGTAAAATGCGACTGTGACATGTGTGTGTTTATTCATGTACAGATGTATGCATGTGTGGCATTCATATATACTCCCCTTTTAGTAATAGACTGTATATAGAAAGATGAGACTTGAAACTGAAAGATGAGACTTTGCATATGCTTTCTTGGTTGTTCAGTTGTGTGTCAACAACCAGAAGGAAATGAGAGTACATTCTTCTTTTTTTCTTCAAATAAAGGATATAAGAGATGAGAGTTTGAGAAGTACAGCTTTGAGTTTTGAAGACTTTACTGTGAAAATGATTGCAAAATTCTTGGGAGACCTAAAGCTGAATTTTAAGTAATTTATGGAATGATACTTTGTTTTGAATAAACGTTAGTTTTGACAGATCAGTTTTGCTGGTAGAGAACATCACGTAACCTTGTTTGTGACTTGATCTTGCTTTATTAAATAAACTCAGCAAAACAACTGGAATATTTAACATCTTTTTTTTTATCCTGTGTAAGAACATTTGCTGCTAATGGTGCATTTTAGGTGATCCCTTCCCTGTCATCAGAAATGTCTTTTGGCAGAGAAAGACAAATACCATGTGATATCACTTATATGGGGAATCTAAAGTATCATACAAATGAACTTATTGACAAAACAGGAACAGACTCGTGACATAGAAAACAAACTTATGGTTGGTTACCAAAGGGGAAAGGGATGGGAGGGATAAATTAGGAATTTAGGATTAGTGGATAAAAACTACTATATATAAAGTATATAAACAAGTTCCTACCATATAGCACAGGGAACTGTATTCAGTGTCTTGTAATAAACTATAATGGAAAAGAGTATGAAAGAAGAGAATATATGTATATATTCTCTTTGTTGATATATATATTTTTTCATACTCTTTTCCATTATAGTTATATATATATATACTGAATCACTGTGCTGTACCTCAGAAACTAACACAACATTGTAAATCAACTATACTCCAATAAAAAATTTAAAAAAAAAGAGAGAGAGAAAGGAAATTCCTCTTGGATGAGGCAAATCAGGTAAGTAACTGCAAGCCTTATACTCTGGGATACACAGTGTGGTGCTGGCTGACGTGTCAAGGAGGAGGTGCTAGATGAGACCCGATCTTCATACGTGTCTGTCCCCAGCCTGGAGGTCTGAGAGCCCTGGAAAGCAGCGTGGCACAGTGGTTCAGACTCCAGAGCGGGACTCTCCCAAGTTAAATCTCACCCTCCACTGGCCAATCATGCTGAGGCAAGTCATTCAACTTCTCTGTGCTTCAGTACACTTGGTTTATGAAGTGGAGACAATAATCATTCCTGTTGTACACTAAAGTGAGGTTTTTAATGAGGCAGTATTTGTAAAGTGCTTAGAATGATTCTCCACACAGTCTGAGCAATATTATCATCCGTATATAGAGACTGGTTATTTTTACATACTTTACTGACCTTTTGTTTCTTTTTTTTCCCCCCACAATATATAGGAGTCTTTATTGAAAAACAAAAACAAACACGTGTACTTGAACATCAAAAGTTATTGTTAATCACAAAAACAAATGTCTCAAGTTAATGATTTTAGTGTTTTTCTATGTGTGGTAAAATACAAGAGTCTGGGCTCACTGAAATTTTTCCTTTGATATGAATCTTAACTACCTAGGGCCAGTGTCCTGTTTTTCTTCATCCTGAATTCCCCTCTGGGTGCACCGTTGTAGGTGGTTGCAGTGGCTGATGGCTTGGTAGTATGGCCTTTTGTTTCCAGTCTTTCTCTTTTCAAGGCCATTTAAAGACTTTTATTGGAAGTGTAATAATAATGCAGACATGTTTATACATCCTATATATATATGCATATGCACACACACACACACACATATACATAGTGTATGTGAATTTATAGAAATTGAATCATGTAAGAAATCAGTACCCAGATCAAAAGAATAGAATATTATCAAGAGCATGGTAACCTTCCTGGCTTTCTTTCCTGTTCTTCCCCCACCCAAAGGTAACCACTTTACTACCATCCTTACTTGTGACAGTATAGATTAATTTTGTCAAGGCTGTGTTTGTATCATTTTTTAAAAACCTGGTTTTACCTGAATAAAGTATGTACTTACATGTATGTGAAGCAGCTGTACATTTTAATTTTTTTTCCTAATTTTGTTTTAGGTGTATTGGATCCTCTAGTGTTAGTGTTTCTTGGTTACTCTTTGGCCACACTTGAATATTTTCCAGAAGATCTATTGAAGGCAATTTTTAACATCAAATTCTTAGCCAGATTAGATTCTCAACTTGAACGTATGTATCAACAATTTAATTTAATAAATTATCACTTATGTTTAAATCCAAGTTTCAGCTCTGCCTAACTACTTAAAGCATTTAAATGTTCATACTGATTTTTTTCTGTTTATTATTGTAGAATATAGAACAGTATAAAATAGAAAATGAAAGATTATTCATAATCTTATCACCAAGTGAAACTACCACTTTTATTTATTTATTTTTTTTTTAATTTATTTTTTTTATTTTTTTTAATTTTTATTAGTTGGAGGCTAATTACTTTACATCATTACAGTAGTTTTTGTTATACATTGATATGAATTAGCCATGGATTTACATGTATTCTCCATCCCAGTCCCCCCTCCCACCTCCCTCTCCACCCGATCCCTCTGGGTCTTCCCAGTGCACCAGGCCCGAGCACTTGTCTCATGCACCCAACCTGAGCTGGTTATCCGTTTCACCCTAGATAATATACATGTTTCAATGCTGTTCTCCTGAAACATCCCACACTCTCCTTCTCCCAGAGTCCACAAGTCTGTTCCATACATCTGAGTCTCTTTTTCTGTTTTGCATATAGGGTTATCGTTACCATCTTTCTAAAGTCCATATATATGTGTTAGTATACTGTAATGGTCTTTATCTTTCTGGCTTACTTCGCTCTGTATAATGGGCTCCAGTTTCATCCATCTCATTAGAACTGATTCAAATGAATTCTTTTTAATGGCTGAGTAGTATTCCATGGTGTATATGTACCACAGCTTCCTCATCCATTCGTCTGCTGATGGGCATCTGGGTTGCTTCCATGTCCTGGCTATTATAAACAGTGCTGCGATGAACATTGGGGTGCATGTGGCTCTTTCAGATCTGGTTTCCTTGGTGTGTATGCCCAGAAGTGGGATTGCTGGGTCATATGGCAGAAACTACCACTTTTAATATTTTAGAATGTTTCTTTTATGTCTCCTGCCTTCATATATATATATATGTAGATATAGCTATATGTTTTAAGACAAAACTTGAATTATGTATATATTCACTTTTGTCTGTTGCTTTTTATCACTGAACTATATTTTGAAAAATTTTCCATGCTGTTCCTTTTTTTTTTGATGTCATGATTTTTTTTTTTTTATAGAATCTGACATCGTCCTCATCTTTGTTTCCTTAGGATAAATTGCTAAATGTGGAATATTAGGTCAATGAATATTCTTTGGCAGTATTTTTTAAAATATGGTTTTAATGTTCATAATTAGGGAGAACAACATAGGTGTTGGTCCTAATGATCCCATTGAGTGTAATAATTTAAAAATATAGAACATGTATATACAAATGAAATGATTTTATAATATGAAAATAAAAGTTACACTCAATGGGGATAAATGAATGTGAAAAATTAATTGTCTTTGCTGAGTTCAAAGTCTATTAATGTATTTTTTAAATTTCAGTTATATGTTCATCTCTAAATATGAAGGTCCAATTTCGTCTTATGGAATTAAATAGAGCAGTCTGCTTGGAATGTCCTGAATATCAGATTCCATGGTTTCATGACCGCTTCTGTCAACAACACTATAATAAAGGTTTGAGTTTTCTTTGGGTCAGAAAGTAAAGTTTAATTCTAAAGCACATTATTAGGTAGTATGCACTGTTTTTATTGTTTAGCCTATCATGACACCAGAATTCCCAAGAGTGCCATAACTTGTTTAAGGAAAACATTTTGTAGATGAAATTTGTGTTGTAAAAATTTCTTAGTATTTAGGACACTAAACCTCTTTTGGTAGAGAGCCAAAGAACTTGTATTGAATTTAATATCATTGCATTTGGTATTATTAATACAGCAAGGCTCTTGTTTGAAATATTAATCTTTATTTTTTAGTTTGTAGATGTTGAATGATTTTCATTCAAAAACTGATTATTTTAAGTGAACTAATTGTTTTTATCTCATGAAGATTTTGGCAGCATGAATGGAGCACAACAGCAGATTTATAAAATGTTAGCAGAGGTACTGGGAGGAATCAATTTTGTGAAAGCCTCGGTTCTTACACCTTATTACTACACAATAGGTAAGTCTTTGGTAGGTTATTAACAATTTTCAGAAAATCAGACTAAATAGAATCATCTCATCAGTTGGAATTTTAAAACTTTAAAAAACTTATTTCATTATCTTGAAGATTTTCAGGGAATTCCCTAGTAGTCCAGTGGTTAGGACTTTGTGCTTCTACTGTAGGGAGCATGGGTTTGATCCCTGGTCAGGAAACTGGGATTATTATGTCCCAAGCCCATTGTATTGCCAGTTCATATTTGTATTAATACCTCATGTTGTCAAGAAGCTTATTTTTATGTGAAAATATATGTCATTAAAAATAAGATTTAATTGGTAATATTTGTATATAAAGATATGGTATAATTAATGTAATTGTATGATTACCGTTTAGTACCTTTTAATACAATGTTATGATTATCATTTAGTACCACTTAGTACAATGGTACTAAGATTGGAAAGAAAACACTTACATGATATATAACACATGCTTATAGAGAAGGGACAGATAACCAAAAAAAGGAAAATCACCCGTGATACAACCACTGTTTGCTTTTGATGTCTGTTTTTCTCTTTCTGTCTTTTTTTAAAAAAATTTTTAATGACATTGTTTTCTTTCTAAATTTTACAAGGAGTATTTTTTATGTGTACAAGCAATATGTATCTTAAAAAGTTCTGATTTTTTAAAACCAAAATGACTTTTTATAGTATGTAACTTTGAAAGTGAAGTGAAAGTTGCTCAGTCGTGCCTGACTGTGACTCCATGGATTGTAGTTCATGGAATTCTCCAGGTCAGAATACTGGAGTGGGTAGCCTTTCCCTTCTCCAGGGGATCTTCCCAACCCAGGGATCAAGCCCTGGTCTTCCTCATTGCAGGCAGATTCTTTACCAGCTGAGCCATAGGGAAGTCCAACTTTGTTTATATATTGTGAATATTTTTTCTATGTCAACAAATGTAATTATCCAACATTATTTTTAGTGACTGTATATATTTCATTGAATGAGTATGCTATAGTTTACTAAGGTTTTTTGCTGCTATGTGCATCTTTCAAACAATGCTGCAATTTCATATAACAACAATAATAGTAATTGATACACTCACATATTGATTGTTATATTAGACATTATTTAATTCTTACATTTATTTATTTCTGGCTGTGCTGGGTCTTTGTTGCTGCATGGGCTTTTCTCTAACTGTGGTGAGCGTGGCTGCTCTCTAGCTGCGGTGTGTGCGCTTCCTGTTGCAGTGGCTTCTCTTGTGAGCACAGGCTCTAGAACACGTGGGCTTAGTAATTGTGGTTCCTGGGGTTAGTTGCTCTGTAGCATGTGGGATCTTCCCACACCAGGGACCGAACAAATGTCTCCTGCATTGGCAGGCAGGTTCTTTACCACTAAGCCACCAGGGAAGCCCTTAAGTGCTTTATATATAATAAACTTATTATATCCCTTTAAGTTTTGCAAATACTGTATTTTTATAGATAAGGAAACTGAGACCCAGAAACACTGTTGTTTGCCCAAGGTTATGTAGCTGGCAAATGGCAAAGCCAGAATGACTTATGCATTCTAGCTCCAGAATTCATTCTCTTAAAAATGAGAAAAGTATATTTCATGTTTCATAATTAACTTGAAGATGCTTCAGTGCCTCAGTTTCCCTGAAGAATAGGTAATTAAATCCACTCTTCTTTTTCATTCCTTGTCTCTTTTTTCATTTTTCTTTTTTTTTTCTTGGTTTAAATACTTTTATCATTGTTTTTATTATGGGAAAAATTTCATACATATACAAAAATAGAGAGAATAGTATAATGAACCCCCATCCAGCATTAAAAATGATCAATACTCACTAACCAGAATCCCACCTGATCCTTTCCAAACAAATCACAGATAATATATCATTTTAGAATGTATATCTAAAAGGATATATAACCATAGTGTCATCATTTTCATCTCTACAACTATTCATAATAATTTCTTAATATTATATTGCTTGTCAACATTTAAGTATTTCCGTTATCTTGTATATGTTGTATTTTACTGTTTGTTAAAATTGGAATCCAAATTTTACCTTTGGGTGATCTGTCTTTTTAACTTCTACCTTTCTGTCTTTTTTCCCCTTACAGTTTATTTATTGAAAATAATTTTTTTGTTTTTTCATATTTTGAACTTTTCCATTTGCAGTTCTGTTATGTCATTCAACATGCTTCTGCATCCCCCATTTTTCCTGTAAACCAATAGTTAGATCTGGAGGTTTGACTAGACTAGTCAACTAGGTTAGTTTGGGGATAGTAGTGGTGGTTTTTTTTGCCAGCTCTTTCATAAGTGGTATGTGCTTCTTATTGCATCTTATCATAAGACATACAATTCTAGTTGCCTTACTATTATATTAAGATTCATCAGTGTGTTTGTAGGTCATCAGTTCATCCATTAGGAAGTTTGCGCCTCAGCTTTTCACCTAATGATTTTAGCAGCCATTTAAATTATTATCTAAATGCATCATTCATCAGGGGTAGCAAAGTAGTGGTATTCTATATCTATCATTTCTTCTGCATTTATTAGCTGGAATTTATCTAAAAAGAACTTTCCTATGTCACCTGTTTAGTTACCCGATGTACAGTTCATACAGGAAAGACTTGCCTGAATCTTTTTCTTTGCTAATTTTCTGATGAGTTGGTTTAGCTTCTCATACTGTGAATAAGAGATTTAAAGGGATTATGATAAAACTTCTTAATGTGATTTGGCTTGAAGTGAAGTGAAGTCTCTCAATTGTGTCCAACTCTTTGTGACCCCATGGACTGTAGCCTACGAGGCTCCTCCATCCATGGGATTTTCCAGGCAAGAGTACTGGAGTGGGTTACCATTTCCTTCTCCAGGAGATCTTCCCAACCCAGGGATCGAACCCAAGTCTCCCACACTGCAGGCAGATGCGTTACCGTCTGAGCTACCAAGGAAGCTGTGATTTGGCCTAGTGCAGTGCTAATTATAGCCTTCATGCTAACCAACAGTTTAGTAATACTTGCTGGTTGATTTTTATTGATCGATTTCAAAGAGAGGTGCTCTTGGATTATATAATAAGTTGGATAGGGACTTCCCTGGCAGTCAAGTGGTTAAGACTCTGCACTTCCACTGCAGGGGGCATGGATTCTATGCCTAGCAGAGGAACTAAGATCCCACATGCCACACGGTGTAGCCTAAATAAATAAATAAATGAAACAAGTTGGATAATTAGAGAGGTACCTCATTCTTCATGTTTGTGAGTGTGTGTCTTTATATACATGTGTAAATATTTAAGATATATCTTAAAATTTTACCTATAAGAATTTACCTGATTCATATTGTTGGTTCCTGTGCTTCCTTATAGACTTTGAGTGTATCTTGGATAAAAGAAGAAACCCTCTTCCTTATGGAAGCCATAATACAACTTTGGAAAAACTGCCAAAAATACACTTGGAATCAAATACTCAAATAGCTGGATCAAGACTGCCACCAGGAGCTGAAAAGTAACTTTCTCTTAGCTTCAGATTTTATTATCTAAATGTGACACAATTTAATGAGCTGAACTATCAAGGATTGTTTATAGTAGAATATATTCCTCACATATGTCACAAATTCTACCTACATACCTTTGCTTTTGTTGTGTTTTCTACCTTAATCGCCATCCTTCATTGTCCAAAGCTGAGCAGTCTCTAAAGCACTAACCTTCCCATTGTCCTCACTGGAAATAAATGGTATCTTCTTCTTTGGACCTCCCATGCCTTTCTACTTTTCTGAAAAGCACACTGCTGCTTCCCACATTGAATTACAGTTATGTGCTGTATATCTTATGTTCTTTGTTTGACTGTTTGTTGTTGTTCAGTCACTCAGTTGTGACCCATGGACTGCAGCACGGCAGGCTTCCCTGTCCTACACTGTCTCCTGGAGTTTGCTCAAATTCATGTCCATTGAGCCAATGATACCATCCAACCATCTATCTCATCCTCTGTCGCCCTCTTCTCCTGCCCTCAATCTTTCCCTGTGTCAGGGTCTTTTCCAGTGAGTCAGCTCTTAGCATCAAGTGGCCAAAGTACTGGAGCTTCAGCTTCAACATCAGTCCTTCCAATGGATGTTCAGGACTGATTTCCTTTAGGATGGACTGGTTGGATCTCCTTGCAGTCCAAGGGACTCTCAAGAGTCTTCTCCAGCACCACCAATCAAAAGCATCAATTCTTCAGCGCTCAGCCTTCTTTATGGTCCAACTCTCACATCTGTACATGACTGCTGGAAAGATTGTAGCTTTGACTAGATGAACTTCTGTCAGTGAAGTGATGTCTCTGCTTTTTAGTACGTTTGACTGTAAGCTGTGTCTTTTTATGTCTCTCACAGTGCCTTACATATGGTAGGTGAATAATAAATATATGCAGGACAGAGAAACACACAGATGAAAGCATGTAGGTACTATAATTTGGTTTAATCTATTGAAGAGGATTACTTGTCATTAATTACTAATTTAAGTAGAAAAATAACTTAGTATACTCAGCTGGCTTTTTTAGTTGATAAGGATACACCCTTGTTTCTGAAGTGTTTGTAATTACTCAGTTTCTCACTTCAATTTCAAAAGTAAATATTTATTTTTCTTACATAGGATTGCTTTGGAATTTTTGGATTCAAGAGCATTTTGTAGAAACATCCCTCATTTAAAAGGAAAATCTGCTATGAAAAAACGACATTTGGAAATTTTGGGCTATCATGTGATTCAGGTATGAAATACTTATAATTCAGCCTCTAAAAACCCCAGAGACATTGGTTTTACATATATCCTCTTTTAAGGTGAAAGTTATAGATTTACCTTTTTTTTTTTTAATATTAAGAAAAGCTATATTAAAATATCTCTGAAATAGAATACTCTCCATTTTTTTTTGGAAGAATAGCAAATAAAAATCAGTTTTTAAATTGTCTCTAGACGACCTCTTGATTTTTATATTTATCTTACAATGAAGAGAGGCTCTGTGCAGATGGATGGAGTTGTAAGAGAAAAAGGCTAGTGTATAAATATGACAGGCACATAGGAAAAAACGTCAATTCTTACTATGTAGGAACTAGGAGCATGAAAGCTCTGAGGCAGGAAAGGGTCTTCCAGCTGTTGTCATGAAGGACAACCTTCCAAAAGGGTTCAAAGGCTATGCTTATGTAAACTAATGTCTTAGGGTCTTACAGCCGTTTTCAGTATTCTTAGAAGCCTTCCCTGATCTTTTTTGTTGTTGCTTTTGAGCTTTTGTTTAGACTACATTACTTCTTTTACAGATCCCTCCTTTCGAATGGAACTCCATGGCACTGTCAACAAAGGCTGCTCGAATGGACTACTTGAGAGAACGGATATTTGGAGAAGGCAAATCATGACTGTAGCTTTTACTGAAAATTAGTTATCATGTTGTGTCATATTTGGACTTAATTAAAGTGACTGGATTCAATTAAAAAGTAATAAGGTAGAATTGACTGATTTCTAGGTCAATTGAATATCTATTAAAATTAACAGACATTTTACAATTATTTTCTCTACTGTCTAGTTGGGAAACTGTTTAAAATTCTGAATATAAAAGACATATAGCTTTTAGGAAACTTAAATAGTTTGGCGTTCATTCTTTGAGTGCATACTATGTGCCAAGACCTATTTTATTTTTTGTTTTAATTATTTTTTGTTCCAAGAACTATTTCAGACACTGGGTATACTGGAGTTAGTACAGTGTATCTTTCATGGGTTGAGTTAAACACAGTAAATTAGTACAATTCATTATATCAATATCTTAGATGATACTAAAAACTGTAGAGAAAAATTTGAACCTTGGTGGGGAAGTGATAGGAATATTGTGGGTGGGTGTAATTTACGTAGGGTAATCTGGGAAAGGCTCACTGAGGTGATATTTGAGTCAAGACATAAGGAGTTATCTGGGAGTAGAGAATTCTAGGCAGAAGAACCAGTAAATGCAAGTATTCCTGGCATGTTTGAAAATAACAAGGAATCTACTGTGGCTGGAGCAGAACAAGTGGAAGGTGGATGTTAGAAGTATATTAAAGGGTAAGACTGATAACAGTGTCAAATATATACTACCTCCTGGCTATCCTGAGATAAGAGGCCATTGGAGAGTTCCTAGTAAAGAAATAAAAACTCGTGTTTTCACTGGATCACTTTTGCTACTCTGTTTAGCTGATGAGAAAAAAAAAAAAACAAACCTGCAGTGGGGCAACTGTATAAGCAGGAAAATCCATTAAACGGTGATTGCAGTAATCCAGACAAGAAGTGACTTGGAGAGAGTAGTAGCAGTGGAGGTAGCAAGAAGTTGTCAGTTTTTTAATGTACTTTGAAGGCAGAAACAACACCACTTGCTCACTGATTGGATAATGAGGTATGAGAGAAAGGAGTTAAAGAGAGTTCTAAGTTCTTGTCCTGAGCCGCTAAAAGGATGCCATTGCCATTGACTGAGATTGGGAAGTCTATGAAAAGAGAAAGAGGGGTAGGAGAAGATCATGGGTTTGGTTTTAGTCATAGAGTTTGTGATACCTTTTAAACATCTAAGAAGAGATATCAAGCAGGCAATTCAATAAATGAATCTGGAGGTCATGGGAGTGGTCCAGGCCTTAGTTATGAATGTGTAAGGTGACCGCAGTTTTTAACGTGATGAAAGATGACAGAGTCGCAAAAATGTGATCAGAAGAGAGTGTGAATGGAGGAGAGGTCTGAGGATTGAAGTTCTGGTGCGCCAACGTGAAGTCAAGAAGAGGAAGAGCCAAATGCTGCTGATGGTTCAGGTAAGATGAGGACTGGGCAGTGTCCATTAAACTTAGTAACAAGCAAATCATTGTTAGCCTTGAAAAGGGTAGGTTTGGTGAAGTGGTGGCTATGAAAGCCTGACTGCTTCAAGAAAAAGTGGGAGGAGATAGTTTTCTTACAAATGAAAGCAAAGAAAGGGGGTTGTAGCTAAGGGGAAAGGAGACCCATCTTTTAAAAGCTTTTATTTATTTAAGAACTGTTTTTATTTATTTATTTTGGGGTCTTCACTGCTGTGAGGGCTTTTCTCTGGCTGTGGCGAGCAGGGAAATACCCTCTGGTTGCAGTGCCTGGGCTGCTGCTTGCTGTGGCTTCTCCGGTTGTGAGCTTCCCTGGTGGTTCAGACGGTAAAGCGTGTGCCTGCAATGTGGGAGACCCAGGTTCAGTCCCTGGGTCGGGAAGATCTCCTGGAGAAGGAAGTGGCAGCCCACTCCAGTACTCTTGCCTGGAAAATCCCATAGATGGAGGAGCCTAGTAGGCTACAGTCCATGGGGTTGCAAAGAGTCAGACACGACTGAGCGACTTCTCTCTCTCTCTTGTGGAGCACTAGGGCTCTAGGGCACACAGGCTTCAGTAGTTCTGGCCTACAGGCTTAGTTGCTCTGTGGCATGTGGGATCTTCCCAAACCAGGGATTGAACCTGTGTCTCCTGCACTGGTGGGTAGATTCTTTACCACTGAGCCACTAGGAAGCCCCCAAAGTAGACCAATCTTGACGTGGTCTGATCCCATACATTTTGAGGGGATAATGATTTTGTCTTATATTTATTTCATAACACAGTTACTAAGAGCCTACTGGGTGATAAACTCCCTAACCCTTATTCCAAGAATTATATATGTGTGCTTAGCAGAAAGCCATATTGTAACTACCCACAGGCTACTTGGTGGGGGTGCAGGTCATTGGCCATCTGAAACTTCATCTTCCAACTCTGTGACCCCCGAAATTCATTCTGTCCCAAAACAAGTTGTTAGCCAGAGTGCCTTGAAGGGTCTTCCCAGTGCACCAGGCCTGAGCACTTGTCTCATGCATCCAACCTGGGCTGGTGATCTGTTTCACCCTAGATATACATGTTTCGATGCTATTCTTTTGAAACATCCCGCCCTTGCCTTCTCCCACAGAGTCCACAAGTCTGTTCTATACATCTGAGTCTCTTTTTTCTTTTTTTGCATATAAGGTTATCGTTACCATCTTTCTAAATTCCATATATATGTGTTAGTATACTGTAATGGTCTTTATCTTTCTGGCTTACTTCGCTCTGTATAATGGGTTCCAGTTTCACCCATCTCATTAGAACTGATTCAAATGAATTCTTTTTGATGGCTGAGTAATATTCCATGGTGTATATGTACCACAGCTTCCTCATCCATTCGTCTGCTGATGGGCATCTAGGTTGCTTCCATGACCTGGCTATTATAAACAGTGCTGCGATGAACATTGGGGTCAGAGTGCCTTGAATCTTAAGCATAGCTTTAGAACATGTGACCTGGACGTGTTTTGGTCCATTGATATTTAGTTTAGGCTTAGTTGAAGTAATTGTTTAAAATATCCAATTACTGTGCATGATTTGAGTTCCAAAATGTGAACTTCACAGAACCTTCTTTGAAAAACAGAATCAGAATTGAAAGCAAATGAAAGATGTCTCCTTGTAACCAATCTCCCTCATTTTGAATTTCCTCATGATATTCATTTGTGTTTGCTGAAATCCTGTTTTAAGTGCTTGTTATCCACATTCATGAGTGTGTTTTATTTCCCAAGCAAATGATTACAGGAACTAAACCCCCAAGTAGGTTGAAATATCTTACTATCCAACTTTTAGAATTACATGACTAAGCTGATGAGGGCTATAAGTGGTTTCCTCTGGATATAAATTAAAACCTAGTTTTTGTATAATTAATATATTCATACATGGAAATCTTGATTAAATGACCCTCACGTACCTTTTACTTACTGTTACACATAATCTGACTTCTCATGTACCACATCTTTTACTTCCCTTTCTCTAGGCTGCCTGATGCAAATGGTTTTCTTTATGTCCTTATATTTCTGTTTGATGATTTTTCTATCTAAATAACTTTGGTTGTTATAAAGTGTCCCTTTTTTTGATTGAGATATATATTCCATAAAATCCAACTTTCTAAAGTATATAGTCAGTTTTTAGTGTACTCACAAGATTATGCAACCAACACCACTACCTAATTCTAGAACATTTATTTATTCTAGAACATCATCCCAAAGCATTAATCTCATGTCTACATAGGTCAGCACTCTCCCCCACAAAGTAACCACTATCATGCTTTTATAGTAAAGACTTTCCCTTAATAATTCTGTCACCCAAGTTTGCATCTCTAGACTTCATAATTCCCCACCCCTACCTTATTTTTCTCTACCTAATCTTTAAAAACATTCTTTTTTTGCATTTTAGTTTCTTTGACCACACCATGCAGCATTCGGGAAGATGCTCAACCAGAGAGCGAACCCCAGACCCCTGCATTGGAAGTGCAGAGTCCTAACCACTGGACTGCCAGCGAAGTCCCTCCTACCCCAGCTTTTAAGTCTGTCTTAACCTATTAGCATCTCTCCTTAACAATTTATCTGCTAAATGACCTGTAGTTTCCCACCTTTGGGATTTGCTGATTGTATACTCAGGGTGTGGTTCAATATAGAAAAGTACTCAAATACTTCAGAGATCCATAGTATGACTGAATTTTATTGAATGTTCCCATATTTATGATACAGAAAATAAAGCTATAGCTTTATTTTATAAATATGAACATTCATATTTTTATGCAGTTGCTTAACAATAATGGAATACTCCAAGTCAGGCCTCTCAGAAAATAACACATATAAGGCTAGAAGTCAAGCGATGATTAGTTCATGACTTGCAGACAGTAGAATGTAATGGTTTTGGACAGACTGAGATGTCATCTTACTGTGTATGGTAAGAACAAACAACTTGAATGTAGGGTTTTACATCTAAGAAAATAGAATAATACAGTCATCCATCTATCTGAAATTTGCAAATAGGTAGCTCCAAAGCATAGATAAAACTCAAAGCAATGAATACACACCCTTCTCCATACCACCCGCTGGCCCCAAATTCTGCCCCAGCAGTTAAGGAATCAATCCTTTTCCTAAGATTGCCTCCCAACCCTTCTACTACAGATTCTGCAGTTAAGGACTTGAAGACTGTGATTTACTGGTTTTAAATTTAAAATTTTTAAATTTGATTTAAATCACAAAAAATATACCAGTGTTGCAAAAAGAAAGGGAAGAAAGACAACTTGAATTTGACTATTTTTACTTAGAGACTTTTCCCTTTCAAATGAAATCCATTTATTATACTCTTTTGACAGCATTTCCAAAGTTTTCTCACAGCATATAATCTTTAATATATTGCACAGAGTTCTTGTTATATCTTGAAGCATGAGGAAAGGTTTTTGCTATTTAAAAATTTTTTTAAATGTAAATGTACATATTTCATTCTCCAGTTTCATTTGTAATAGAAAAAGGAGTGTAAAAGCACCTTAACAATGCAAATGAAAGGATTAATAAACTCAAATTTAGGAAGCTCCTTTATAATTGATTGAGACAGATTAACAAGAGAAATAATCTGTTCAATTTAATATTTATTATTTTTTTAAGCTCTGATTGTTACATTGAAGATTCAATAACTTTGAGGTTTTGATGCCCACTGCTAATCTCTTGGACAATAACACAGAAGATAATTTCTACATGGAATCTCTGTATAGGCTTTTTAAAAACAATAAATTAAGGCCGTATTACCCAAACAGACCACCTCCCTATCTATTATGTTTTTTTCACCTTCTTGTTTATAGCTTAGACAGTTTGAAGAGATTTAACCGTGTTGCTAGGCAACTAGCTCCTGAAGCATAACGTATTTCCTTCAGCATCCCAGCCCATTCTTTTTTATCATCTTCATACCTGATGGAGAAAAAGAACATTATAAGTTGTTTTAAAGCAGACAGTCCTATAGATCTGGTATTAAATATTTCTCTGAGAAAACCCTATTTGATCTCACCCAGAGGAGGGTGCACCTGACTCATAGACTAAGACTTGAATTCCTCCAAAAATGTGCATTCTCTGAGCATATACCCAAATTATTGCCATGGTATTTAATCTGGATACTTAGGCAGTTAAACCTTCTCGGGGGATCAAAGACTGTCCAGGGATGATGAGTTAACAGGCAATTAATCCTTCACCTTTGGACTGCTAAAGATGGCTGGTCCCCATGAGTCAAGGTCAGCAAAGAGTAAGAACTGGGAAAAGCAGAGACAGTTGAGTCACCTTGATTCTGATTTCAGCTGTACCCATACACCAGTGCGATGCATGGCCCTGGACACCAGGGGTCACTGTAAGAAACCATTGTTCTTCCCCTTTGCTGTCCTGTGTGAGTACTTGACCTGAGTAAGAACTGGTCACCCTCTCTGAATATTCAGGGTCATGAAGACACAGACAACTTGATCCCTTTGAGACCTGTGTGCTTTTCCTTTGCCTGGTGCCTGGTGCCTGAAATGCCATCTCTGCATGAGAAATTCCTCAACACTGCCTTCTCTAAAGCCTTTCTCGCCTTCCTGGAGAAGAGTTTGTTTTGTCTTCATTTCTCACGGTTTTCTTTGTATGGTATCCATTGATGATAACAATTATCATCCTATTTTAATATTTTTATATTTATGTCCTCAACAAACTCAAAGTTACATGTATTTTATTCACTTTTAGTATCTTCCCTTCTCCAGAAGCTATCAATACTTGGCACATAGGAAATACCCCCAAATCATTCTATGATGAGTGAATGAGATTTAAAATAATTTAAAAATTAGCTGATGCCTATATTAGAGTCAAGAATCATTGACTATTCTTGTTTTCCAAACAAGAATTATTATCCCTGTTTTTCAAAAACCCTAACATTTCCAGCCCTCCATTATTTCATCCTTTTTTTCTGCTGCTTCCAGTGTTTACCCATCTCACCCTCTTGCTGAGTCTTTCCTCCCTGGGAATCTCCAGTTTCTTTATCTTCTTCCCTCTTTTTTGAAGGGAAAATGATAATAGTTAACTTCTTTTTATAGTCACTTTCTCTTGCCCTCTACACAGCTAGTTACTGTTACAATAACATAGGGAAATGATGTCTGATGCACAAAATAATTGTTTGGTTAAGCTGCCAGCCTTTGAGCCTTCCAGTTCACCAGCTGGGAATAAGGCATGTACTGGTTCAGGTACAGAACAAATATTATCCATTTTTCTCTCTTAGGCTCAGTGGTGTGCCTCCATTGATCACTCCTCCAAAGCTGTACTTATAAATTTAAATTGGCAAGCAAATCTAAAGCATAAATTTGGCAGTTTCTGGATGAGTATAGCCAAAGCTATGGTTTTTCCAGTAGTCATGTATGGACGTGAGAGTTGGCTCTCACCAAAGAAGGCTCAGCACCAAAAAATTGATGCTTTCGAACTGTGGTGTTGGAGAAGACTCTTGAGAGTCCCTTGGACTGCAAGGTGATCAAACCAGTCAACCCTAAAGGAAATCAACCCTGAGTATTCTTTGGAAGGACTGATGCTGAAGCTGAAGCTCCAATACTTTGACCACCTGATGAGAAGAGATGATTCATTTGAAAAGACCCTGATGTTGGGAAACGGGAGGAGGAGAAAAGGATGGCAGAGGATGAGATGGTTAGTTAGCATAACCAACTCAATGGACATGAATTTGAGCAAACTCTGGAAGATAGTGATGGACAGGGAATCCTGGAGTGCTGCAGTCCATGGGGTCACAAAGAGTTGGACGTGACTTAAGAGACTGAACAACCACAAAATATATCGTGAACTCATGCTCGCCTCAGGCAATTGATATCTACCACCTATAGACTTAGATCAGCAAGCATGATGCCTAGGCTGAAGACCACACATGGGGGGGACCTGATAGTGACCAGACATCTACATACTGTATGCCCTGCCTCAACTGTGTTACCATGTGACTCTCTTTTATGATACAAGTTACACTTCTGCTCCCAAGACCTTGGGATACACTGGTCTCTATATGCTATTCACTGCTTTAGAAACTATGGTAAAATACACACACACACACCTTCTTTATAAATACATTCATTTTAAGTTTAACTGTAAAATAGTTCAGTTGAGTAACAACTATAAGTGTCATACTTGGGAGACCTGCCTAGCACATATCTCAGAGGTCAAGTGGATTGCTACTTTTCACTTCTCTTTTAAAAAGCTTTTATAACTGAACACTCTGAAACTTGGAAACATATTTAAATTAGATTCTAAATAGAATTAATGAATCATGGAAAACTCAAGAGGTTAAATGTTTCTCCCGAGCCCTGTTCTCTTAGGAAACAAAGTACCCTGTGGGAGGAAGGTAAATGGTTTGGAAGCCTTTACTCTACGGGATACCTACAGCATTCATTACACTTTTAAAACTGGAAGGGAGCTTAAAGGATGAGTTGTCCAACTCTTAATTACTGAATAAGACATAGGCCCCAGTAAGTTCTTTCCCAAGCTCACAGCTAATTAGAAGCAGTACTTGATTAAGTAAGTGGCAATGTGAAAAAGTTCAATAGGTTCAAAGAGTGTTTACCACCAAAAAGTAGTGTACATTTTCGGAAACTCTGGCTTCCTATGTACTTCAAAACTGTTTTATCTTACTTAATATTTAGTTTGGAAAACTGGAGTGATCAAAACTTACTTCCATATGTCATTGACTTCAGTGGGTGCAAATTCTTTAGATTCCAGCTGAATCATGGCAAAACCACCGATGGCATACAGGGATCCAGCCAAGCTGACCAAACTGATGGAACTTCTTTCTTGGGGAAATTCAGTCATTACTTCCCATCTGGGAATCATTGAAGATATAGTTAATGTAAAACTTAAAAAATGCCAAATGTATTTACTGAATAGTTATAAAAAATTAATAATGAAAAATTTTGAGTAGCACAGGCACCCAAAATTAGAAGATTAAATTTGCTACTGGAAAATATGTAAATATTCCTTTATTTGAAAGATCTAACCAGATGAGATTTTAAGGCCCTCACTATATCAATCCAAAAATACTTCACCTTCATCAGCTAGCACCTTCAGCAGTCATCAAACTGTGTGCCATAAACAGTGGAGTATTGGGGGTCAATTCCAGGGTTCCTAGGCCCTACTGTGTGGGGTTTCATTTGAATGCTAATACAAATTGTAAAAACCTTTGAGCTCCATAGTGTCTCAAGAAATCTCCAAACCCTTTTTAATAAAGCATGTGATAAGGATAGTTTTGGGCTCCCCAAGTTACACTAGTGGTAAAGAATCCACCTGCCAATGCAGGAGACACAGGACACACAAGTTCTATCCCTGGGTCAGGAAGAGTCCCCTGGAGGAGGAAGTGGCAACCCACTGCAGTATTCTTTCCTGGAAAATTCGATGGACAGAGGAGCATGGTGGGCTATAGTCCGTGGAGACACAGAGAGTTGGACACGACTGAGCACATATGAGGACAGTTAACAAACTAGGGTTGGAAATTTTCTTTTTAATAATTTATCCTTCATCCTTTTAAATAAAGGATTTATGGCAACTTTTTAATGTTAATGGCTGTATGAAATAGGACCACTAAAGATAAAATCAATTAAATTAGTTGGAAGTATCAAGAGTCTAGAATGAGTTAGTCATTTTGGTAGCTCTCCTCCAGTACTCTGGCATTAAAAGTAGACCTCATAGTTTTTCTCTAAATATATCATCTGTTTAACTATAAAAAATAATATATGTACATTGTAGAAAATCTGGAGAAACAAGTTATAGAAGAAAACAACTATCACCCATGATCCTATCCTTCAAATATAATCATAAGCAAAACTTGCTATATTTGTCATTTAAAAATGTATATAAATTTAAATATCCATCTATACATATGTACAAAACTAATAATAGAGTATTTACAGTTTTCTGTGCTACTGCTTTAACTTCTTATGAGTGTTTACCCACATTATATAATCTTCAAAAACATGATTTTTAATGATCATAAAAATCCAATTCCATAAAACTTCCTTGTAATTTTCAGATTAACTAAAGTCTATTTTGAACTGTGGTGTAGGAGAAGACTCTTGAGAGTCCCTTGGACTGCAAGGAGATCCAACCAGTCCATCCTAAAGGAGATCAGTCCTGAGTGTTCACTGGAAGGACTGATGTTGAAGCTGAAACTCCAATACCTTGGCCACCTGATATGAAGAGCTGACTCGTCTGAAAAGACCCTGATACTGGGAAAGATTGAAGGTTGGGGGAGAAGGGGACGACAGAGGATGAGATGGTTGGATGGCATCACCAACTCAATGGGCATGAGCTTGAGTAGACTGCGGGAGTTGCTGATGGACAGGGAGGCCTGGGGTGCTGCAGTCCATGGGGTCACAAAGAGTCCAACATGACTGAGTGACTGAACTGAACTGAACTGAAAGTCTATTTCGTAATCAGGCATACTTGGTTCCTTAAAAAAGTAATAATAGTGTTCTAATTTTTTCTTTATTGCTAAACTAGGAGCATAAAAACTATATACTCATCTAGATATATGAGCTCAAAAACTTGAAAAGGACTAATTCTGTATAAAGAATATCTGTCATGTATCTTCACATTAACTTTAAGCCAATACAATCTTAAAAGTGAAAAAAAAGAGAAAATTATAAAGAACACAAAAGAATCAAACATCTGAAGCATTCATCCTTTATAAATATCATAAACTAAGTGGAGGTCTTTTAATATTTAAAGAAACTACACATTTCAAATCAAATAACCTTATAGAGAGATGTATATCCACTACTGTGTATATAATTATTCAGAAGTATTACCTTTGCAAGGCTAAATTCACAAAATTAGTAACAAGTGAGGGCAAATTGATTACTCCAACATTAACTTGAGGGTCATATGTTCCAAATTACAAACACACATAATGCATCAAAATGTTAGGTGTTTCATACTCATAACACCAAAAGAAACACAAACGAAGATACTTCCTCTTCAGTCCTTGCCTCCCTGCCCTCCTCTCCCCTTATCCAAATTAGAAATCGAAACATACAGTGATTCATATTCCATAGTAAGAGGTAACAGCTTACTTATTGGTGTTGAGGTCAAAAGCTTCAACTGAAGCTGAAAGACCATCTTCGGTGACGCCTCCAGCAATCACAATTTTGCCTTTATGGACTGCCACTCCAAACATGGAACGAGGGATTTTCATTGGAGCCAGATCTTTCCAATCTCCTTTTTTGGGGTTGTAGATAAACACTCTGTTTGTACACTTTCTGTAAACAAAACACAACAAAATGGTCCTTTAAGAATTTTCCTTTTTTGAAAGAAACTTCACTAATCACTTAGCTTTGGTTCTCATTTGAAATATGTAATATAGTGAGGATCAGAAAAATTCTTAATCTGAACATATGTCACCAAGCAAAGGACAATAATAAATATGAGAACCAAAACTATTTTATAACAATTATACTACTGGAAGGTAGCATCCTTTACTTTCGGCAATTGCCTAGAGGCCCAGGAAGCATAGATTTTAATCCTATCTGCTACTAAGTTAAATGGAAAACATGAATAGAGTTAACAAAATTCATAAATTCTTTATTGTGCCTCTGTTACAAAAATGTTTATTCATTTCATTATCTGAATATCCTAAGAATGAATCAGTTAACTTAAAAAATACTTAGGTGTGAATGTACCTATTTTCAATGCAACTGTAATTTGATGATTCGTTACATTTTTAGTCTATCACTAATATACCAATGCATTTTAAGAAATCTGGGACTAAAGATTAGACAACAATCTGCACTGATGAGTAACGAGAACAATTTTACATGCTAAATCCTACCAGGAAAACCTGGACCCATCTGAATTATCTTTCTTAGGTTCTTACGATTCCATAATTTACTGATGGGAGTTTGAATTTCAACTAACAATTAACTGGATATATCTGGTAAAGCCAAAAGCAACAAAACAAAACCTCAACTTTTGGTGAGGACACTTTTTTTCACTGGTTTTATAAAAGACCAGATTTCTGGAGTAGAAGCATTTCCTGTAATATATGACTATGAGTATTATCTTAAAACTTAATAAGAACACGATCCAAGATCATGTTCTTCAAATTCAGTGGCAAAAACTAGTATAATTCAGTGCTTGCTTTTAGATAATGACTCATTTCAAAGTCCTTGACTCTGGCATTTGTCAAGCAATTCTGTCTTGGTTAATCATATTCTCAAGATGAATATATTCTTACTGACAAGACCATATGCTTCTTACTGACATATCAATTTCCTAGTTACTAATACTACTTGAAGGAAACAATTTAAATTATTTGGCAGGGTCACTATGTTTCCAAAGTCAAAACACTGCTTAACACAGATTTTCCATTCCATTTACTGAGGAAAAATGCGCCCAATAAGATTTAGCACTGAGTGTGTTTATAATATGGCCTTCCTTTAAATGTTTATTTAATGGGAATATCTGGCATTAAGGAGGATATCAAGATTTCAGAATATGTTATCATTGAATATAGATTATATAAAAACTCATTGCTTTTTAAACTCACATATTCTATAATATATGTCCTTTTAATTGAATAATAACCATTAATTATTAACTCCAGAATACAGAGTTCTTTAATTCTAGCACATTTCCATATTTTACTCTCCTTTCCTGCTTTGTCCTTAAATTCTTTTTTGCCACTCTCTTTTTTAATTAAAGGATAACTGCTTTACAGAATTTTGCTGTTTTCTGTCAAATGCCAACAAGAATCAGCCATAGGTACACCCATGTCCCCCTCCTCCTGGGCCTTCCCATCTCCCTCCCCACCCCACCCTTCTAGATTGTCACAGAATCCCTGTTTGAGTTCCCTGAGTCATAGAGCAAATTCTCATTGACTCTCTGTCTTACACATGGTATTGTAAGCTTCCATGTTAATCTCTCCATACATCACACCCTCTTCCTCCTCCCCTCCCCCTGCCGTGTCCACAGGTCTGTTCTCTGTTTCTCCACTTCTGCCCTGCAAAACCTAGAGCCTTTTATAGAGAGTAAAGTAAGTCAGAAAGAGAAATATAAATATCATATTCTGATGCATATATGTGGAATCTAGAAAGATGGTACTGATGAATTTATTAGCAGGGCAGCAATGGAAAATCAAACATAGAGAATAGTCCTTAAATTCTTAATTCTGGCTTCCTTTCCAGGACTGGACAACTCTTAACCTGGGCAAGTGATACAAACCAAATTAGGCGGAGTTTTCAGGGGCAGGAAATTTGTTATCATTATTGAAATCAAAAATTATCTTTTTACCAAACAGGCTACTGGCTTAACGGACTTCTGGAACACTCTGAACTCAGTTCTTCCATAAGAACTCTTTCCTAATTACCTATCCTTTGAGAAATACCTAAAAATCAAGTTATATGAAGCTTCATCCTCTTTTTCTCCTAAGAGACAGAGTGCTACTGAGTATTCCAGGTATATTTCTTCTGTTTGATCAGTGCCTGTTTGTGACCAGTTGTTAAATGTTTTGAATATCATCTGTCCAGGAATAAATATGTGAAACATTGTTGAGGAAAGAGCTTCCTGCTTTTCAGTCACCATGTTTTTCAGTTTCAAACTCATCTAAATTCTCTCTTATGAATGTAAAGTACAAAATCCATGACTTTCTTATATACTATTGTTTTAGTAGCTCTATTTTAAATGCTACATTAAAGAGATATGCTTAATTTTTATCTGTCAATACTTATGGCTAAATGCATAAAAAGTCAACTGGTTTTAATGTAGTAAAATATAAATTAGCCAAATAAAAGACTTGATTATGCTCCTAAATGCTGCTCTTCTATTATAAGAATGCTTATGATGGAGCTATTATGCTCATTCCTAGCAATATATTGGGCATATACAAACTGACTTCAGCAGTTTAATAATTTTATACAGTTTTCCTTCATAAGTCATTATTAATATCCTCCAATAACATTTCAAAAATTTATTTTTAAATTTTACTTCCAAGATGTTATGGGTGAGAACCAAGTATCATTCCAGTATAAACAGAAAGGAACCCTTGTAATAAAAAATCACCTGGATATAAACCATAAGATTTTAGCGTACTTACTTATCATCTGTCTTTCCTCCAAGACAATATATCATCCCCTTATGTGAAATCACACTATGGCCATAGACTTTGATAGGAAGCTTTTTAACTTCATTCCATTTGGCTGCCCTAAAATCAGAAGATGACAGAATTTATATGCTTTCAATATATTTCAGGTTCTAAAATTATGATTTTGTTATAGACACTCATATACCTGAATGCTTAGGAAATGAAAATGTCATGCCAACTTACACAGGATCATAGCATAATACTGTATCCAGAGAAGCCTCTGTTTGAAGGTCTTTGCCTGCAACTACATAGATTTTGTCATCTATCTCTCCCAGACCGAAGAGACACCTAGCTGAAGGCAGAGGTGGGAGTCCAACCCACTCAGATGCTACATTATCAAGCTGAAAGAAAAAAAATATGTGAGGAATTGTGAAGCTTGTTATAGGTGTACCAAAAAATATGCTATACTTTGTTGTTTAGAATTTATTGAGATAGTAGAAGATCTCATAAGTTTATAATTCAGAAAGGATCATATTTTACCTTTGAATTACCTGGAAAAATGAGAAAATCTACACGGTCTACCAAAATAGCTAAAAATAAAACCTGGAGAACTTGGGAAGAGGAAAGTGAGAATAAAATAGAACTGTGATATTTCTTGTCAAACTTTCTTCCCACATTATCTTGTTCAGGTTTGAACAAGGAATCAATAGTTTGAGGACATTGGGGAAATAGATTGTCACTGTAGGGAGGGTCACAGTGTGAGTGACCCCCCCGCAAGCTATATTTAACATGCTCCAAGCTGGCGCCCAGGACAGCTGGACCTGTCGCTCAGTTCACAGACAACTGGGACATTAGATAGTATCTTTTATTCTTTCCTTAAACATTTTTAAGTTCTCCATGCTTCACTTTATTACTTCAGATACAGGCAGGTGTTACAGCCTATAACCTCCCAGGTTTTGGTAGAAGTCATTTAAAATGCTTTTTTTCCTTCCCTCCCACTCTTTCTCTCTTTCTGATTTAAATTAGAAAGGAATTCTGCTTGTTTTTGCTATTGCCAATTCTTCGAGCCTAAGACAGCCTCCAAGAGCCCATGCTCTGGGATAAGTGATCGATTCTGACATGGCTGGCATCAGCGTTAGCACTTACTATTGGTAATTTAAGATTTTCCACTCTGCATTTTAGGACACCAGGGCATAAGAAAGCTGCTTTCTGAGGGAGTGCAGGCAGAGATTTGTTGTCTTCTCTAGTGCTATTTCTATGTAGCAGAAGAAAAAGGAAAAAACCCCAGAATAACTGGATACCAAGAAGAGATGCAGATATTCAAGTCTGTGGTATATCCAGATGGTCATCATTAATGTATTCATTTTTGAAAAAAAATCCTTTATCAAGAAACCAGTAGGTAGTATAGAAGCAATAATAATGACAATTATTGACTTTTTGGGATTCCCTGGTGGCTCACTGGCAAAGAATCCATCTGCCAATGTAGAAGACGCGGATTCAATCCCTGGTTGGGAAGATCACTTGGAGAAGGAAATGGCAACCCACTCCAATATTCTTGCCTGAGAAATCCCATGGACAGAGGAGCCTGGCGGGCTACAGTTCATGGGGTCACAAAAGAGTTAGACGTAACTGAGTGACTAAACAACAACAAAGGAATTTTTACTCTGTGATAGGCTTCATACTAGGTGCTTTACACAGGTAATCTAACTTAGTCCTCTCATTTGTAATCTCTGATTTAGAGATAAGAAAACAGGCACAGAAAGGTTAAACAATTGGCCCAAGCTCACAGAGCTTTTAAGTGATACTCAATGCAAACTATATAAATTCATAGGTTTTTTTTTTCTTGTTTTTAATGGGAGCAGCAGCCATCATAATCCCAAATCAGAGGGTTTACTGCCCACACTACCCAATACTGTCTACCTTCCCATACTGATAGGGCACTTCCTACAGTGGACTGCCTGCCAGGTGTTTTTACAGACGAACTGTCAAGCTATTTAACCTCTCTGGCTTCAGTCTTCTCATCCCTAAAATTAGAGTTTGGACTCAGAATACTTAAGATGTGGCGCTGTTCAAAGATTTGATGAAACTGTTAATTCTATGGGAAAAAACCCTCTCTTATCTAGGTAAAAAATATTATCATAACCTAATTCTAGTATACAATCAAAGGTCATGTGAATCCTGACTTAATACATTTTAAACAGAGGTGACAAAGCAGAAAATACAAAACCTGAAATTCTCACACATTTTCTTGTGAGTCATAATCCTCTCTCAGAGTCAGGTGTTTTTAATCCCGGCTCACTATTTTATCCATGTCTCACTATTTGTGCCTTTTAAAGGAGCAAGGCATAGGAAATGATAGGGAGTTGACCTTTTCAACTTTGAATAACTGTTTTTGTAGCTATAAGGAACATCAAACATGCTTCTTGAACCAGAAATGTGAGGCTATGTCAATAAAAGCAAGGGTAGCAATAGGATAGAAGGGACTAAAGATAAGGCTAGAAGTATTCTTTGGATCTATGATTTCCAGGTTATTTGTCTGTATTTTGATGTCATTTTTACTTCCTAGATATATTATTGTCTTTTCAATTGAATTTACCCTTTCTGAAATTTATCTGAATTTAAAACTAGCTCTTAGGAAGTTTTCTGGCCCACATTCAAATACTTATGATTACAGCATCTATTGTTATTTTTATATTTTACAGTTAACATCCTTTAATGGAATTTGGAAAATTAAGAAGCATGATTGACAGGTATTACTACATTTTTTTGAGATTAGTAGAAGCTGGTTAAAGAGTGTATTTTATAAACCCACAGTATGTCACACAGTTTGAAGCGCTGTGACTGTGGTGTGACATTCTATACTTACTTATCTTTGGCCTTTCAAATTCAAGGCCCATAAACTACAGGCTATGAGTAGCCATGACCTAAACAAACCCTTTTGAACTATCTGTAAGCTACAAAGTACTGGTATTGGTATTAAAGATAAAGTCACTGATTCCTTCATAAACTGGTAAAGTATAATGTGTTGGTAACATGAAACTAATTCCTTTCAAACAAACTAGAGAGCTTGTTTAGGTGGATCTCTCTTCTTGGAAACTTCTATGGTTTCATAAAACAGATTAAGTTGCAATAATGTCTAAGTACAACTCTGATCCAAATAAATTTAATCATTTATCATAAATAAAAATTTCTAAATACAATTGATCGATTCAAACTAGTAACGTTTGTGTAGATAGTTATTTCCTCAAAGGTAATCCAAAGCGTGTAAAATACTTATACAAGTTCTTTTCACTTTCAATAAAATTGTATTTTAGGCAGTAACCATAAATAAGAGATGAAATACTACCTCTGAGAATTTCAAATCAAGCAAACTTGGAAAAAGGTAGAAAATTTGATCAATTATAACTTTTTGTAAAGTGTAAAGTACTTTATTTTGGAAAATACCTATTTTTCAGAAAAAGGATACAAGATTAAATTTTGTTTTTACTAAAATACTGGGCTTTAAAGGATTACAGTCACAATCAACTATAAACATGACATTTTAGGTAAAAGAGCATAAAGAAAATCATGGGCCATCACTTATACATGAATTAGAACCTCATTCTTCATGAAAATATTTATTAAATATTAATAAGCAGTTAACTGATCTAAATATTGGTCAGTACTCTAATGAAAATGCAAGAGACTGGAATAGGACATCAAGCATTGATAGAATACAATACAAGCAGCCTAAGTAATTCACAATCAGCTAACTAGATGGTGACTAACATACTTTCCTTTATGTCTCTACATATGTGAGAATAGCCTTTCTTACCTGGAAGAAGTAGGACTGTAGAGGTTGATCTTTATTTTCTTCATCCACATACAGTCCTCCTACCACATACACCTGATTTTGTTGGGTAACGATGCTGGAATGATTTCTGGGGATCTGCTCAGCCAGCGCAGTAAGGTAGCATTCATTTTCCGTGGGATCATAAGCCACAGCAGCTGTGTCATTAACCAAGAGGATGAGGTCCTTGACAAACATTCCATGCCTGGGAATATCATTCAGGTAACCAGGAAGTAAATCTTCATCACCAACATCACCATTCACCTCACTAGCCCCAGCCTTCTCTGTGTTTTTGCTAGGTTCTGGGAGTTTGCCTGCAAAGGCATCTTTGAGAACTTTGATTTTTTTCTGGAGTTCTGGGTTGCTTTTGATTATATCATCTTTTTCAACATGATCTTTAAAATATTTTTCTGTCATAAGGCGAAAACGAATACAATCAAACACTTCGCTAAGGTTTTTAACCCTATTTTCTTTGTCTGTTCGCACCCATTTCATCACTGCCTCAAATACTGCTTCTTCCTTTTCTACATTTAGGCTGTCATTGGAAATGACTGAGATCAGCTCCTGCGGAGACAGTTGCATGAAGTCCTCTTCCTTACAAATCTGTACAAAGCGATCAGACACAAATTCACGGGCAGAGATGGCAAGTCTCGGGCAGTCAAGAAGAAGTCCTAATCTTAGAATAGCTAGACAGTTACCAGGAGCAAGTCTTTTCTGAAGATAAGAAACGCAGACAGTGAACACGGAGGGGATCTGAAAGCGGCTGGCCAATGCAAAAATATCTTGCACGTTTCCGTCGTTGAGATCAATACTGGCAGAGTATAGGTACTTAATGATTAAATCCAGTACAGCAGGATCCACATTATCTAGTACTACCTCCTTTTTTTTCGCCTCGTCAATTTCAGATAAAAAATACTCACGGAAGTAAGGACTACAAGCTGACAGAATCAATCTGTGGCAAGGAAGACTTTTGTCACCTGCTTTTAGGGTGCAATCGATGAATTTTTTCTCATCCAGGAGATCTTTTAGACCATCCTGAAGAAGGGTGGATTGGTAAAGCCGCAGTTCCTCTGCGAGTTCCCGCTGGGAATCCATTTTGTGAGTAACCTGGGTAAGGAAGGGGACACTAAGGCCTTAGCTCCTCACAGCACACAGGTCTAGCAGTAAAAAGGCAGATCAGTGTGCTCTGCCCAGCTTGAAGCCTTTGCAATTTAATCCCACCAGCTAAATATAGATACCAACGCTAACAAGGGGAATGCAGGAGAGCTAGCTTGGAAGAAGAGTTGCTCTTGCAGCTGTCAGAGATTGAAAGGAACAACTGGAACTTTTAATCACTAAGGAAACAGCTAAGAAACAAGAGGTTTAAATGAAGTGGAAAGCTTTAAAATACATGAAGCATTAGAAAATAGGCTAATAAAGGATACCACGAGAAAATGTTCATTGAACTAACAGAAAACTGAATCATAAAAATGAGTCAGTCCGCTAAAACTGGTCTGGTGGCAAGCTACTTGGCTATCTGAATTAATGATGCAAAGGTCAAGAATATTGAGGTGAGTTTATTTGAATATTCATAAGCAATACCCTCTTTCCAATAACTGTTATAAATGTTTATTTTCTACTTAAAACAGGATATATAATATTCTTTGAGAAGTAGGAAACTGAAAGACTGTTACTTAGGTAGATATTTTTTTGGAAAAATCCTTTAAAATAATAATACCCCCCCCAAACATCATGACTAAATTAAATGGAAACTGCTAACTTCCTAAGACATCCTAAATTATCGTTATTCTTAAGTGGAAAAACTGTAATTAGTATTGAATTAAATTATCAAATTACTTGTTCACACTCTGCCTTGCTCTACAAAGGATTTGATGTGGCAAATAACAATAAAACCAGGAAAAAAAGTTAAAAGTTGACACTAGGGAAAGAAAAATCCCACAACATATACAATATGATTAATAAAGATATTCTGTGGTTTTAAGTGTTGATCTTTCATTAAACAAAAATTTTAAAAAATGGAACAGATGTAACCCTATCAGAACAATGTAATCAACAGAACGAAGCAAAATCAGGACGAAGTGCTACAACCCTGGTATTATTTGAAAAACAGGCTTTATACATGAAAAAAAAAAGAATATACAACTAGAACATAATTTAAGTTGTTGACTATAATAGAACACACCATATTAAGTATGGGATGCATAAGGCGTGACTTGAAAAAAACTGATCCTTTGTTTATATACAAATAGCATCATATACTTCTTCATGAAATATTTTATTATAAAATTATGTTATCACATTATAAAAAACTCAGTCGGGCTGTAAATATACTGTACTTTCAAAGATTGGTATTCTTCAACATGCTCAAAAGAACATCAGCTCCATAAACACAGGGATTTGGGGAGGTTTGTTTTGTTCAATGCTATAACCACACGACCTCACGAGTGCTCCATAAATATTTGTTGAAGGAATGAATGAATGTCCTTAGATAAGGGAAATATATATTTTTAAATTTCAAGGTCTCCATCCATGACTAAAGGTTTTTTCCTCTTATTTTACATCACGGTGAAGTCAATGGTACTGTCAGCTGCTAAAACAACAGCTGAGAGAAGAGTTCGTTGACTCTTTTTCCATTTATAGATGCCACTAAAGGTTTTAACACACTAGAAAAAGCTAACAGCTGCTCTGTTTAAACAATAAATGACTCATTTCTCTCTACACGTAACACCTAACATTTGAAAAGATTAATGAGTCAGATGCAAGCACCATGATATGACATTTGAGATTATTACTTACTAATCAGCAACGTTATAGTCTGTTTTGCTTGAAAAAGTATTGAAATAATATTACGAGCTGCATTTTGTGACCTGTATACATTTTTCAAGCACACTTCCCCCTAATAGAGGTTATTATAACTCCATCCCTTAAAAATCCTTCCCTGTTTAAATATAGAACCAATTAATAGCTTTTGTTTATTGATTTTTATTAAACTCAGGTTGTGTGTGTGTGTTGCTCAGTCGTGTCTGACTCTGCGACCCCACGAACTGTAACCTGTCAGGCTTCTTTGTCATGGAATTCTCCAGGCAAGAATACGGGAGTGGATTGCCATTCCCTTCTCCAGAGAAACTCAGGTTAGCACTTGATTATTACATGTCTATGGTTGTGCATACAGTTGCATTATCTGAAATGATTTTACACACTCAGTTTTTTCACTGTAGAGAAACAGAGCTCCTTTGTTTAATTTTAATGTTTTGACAAAAGTTCCTTACAGTGTTTCTTTATACTGAAGCAATACCGAAAAAAAAAAAAAAAAAAAGAGATGCCAGACAGTCACCAAATCTTACCTGACCAAGAAATCAGAAAATATTGAATTTTTGAGCATTGCAAAGAAGTTTCAATGAATACAAAGAGAAAGTCAATAAATGAACTATTTATTTTCAAACTATTTAAAGTTATTTCCTTATAAATATATTCTTGCCAAAATGATATTGAAATTATTTACAAAACAGTGCCCAAAACTTTATATAGGGAATTGATATCCTCCAAAGTTAGCTATAATTTTTGGCTTCTACATAAATGATTACCTAAAAGTGGTAAGCTTAAGGTTTGTAATTTATATATTCAATTTATATTAGAGCTATGTGATAAATATATTTAAACCAGAATTTTATAATTAAGAAAGCAGTATTTGATTATTCCATAAGAAGAGTCTTATACTTTAAAATAATATTTTCAGAACATTTAATGGTGCTGCATAAAGTCTTTATTAAGCTCAATA
Source organism: Odocoileus virginianus (assembly GCF_023699985.2). NCBI lineage: Eukaryota > Metazoa > Chordata > Mammalia > Artiodactyla > Cervidae > Odocoileus > Odocoileus virginianus. The sequence goes on from NC_069686.1 coordinate 20,311,551, forward strand.
TAATACAGTATTTTAATATCCACAGACTAATAATTTATAAGTACTAGGTATAAAATAAACATATTTACAACAAACCAGATACATTTCAATTACGATTTCAAATATAATTTTTTTAGAAGACTGGCAGTAAAATCTTGGATAAATGAGTTTTTCCTTAATCATTTAAAAACTCTCTTAAAAACTTTTTCTGTAAATGTAAAAACTATTCTATGCCTTATAGTAGGCGACTAGTATCTTTAATCTTGAGATATCTGTAAATAGAAATTCAGCTCAACTCAAGATCAATTCATTACTTCCCAAAGTCCCTGTAGGGTGAATCCATCCTTCAATTTCTCTATTGCAAGCCCCAGTTCTTCTGAAAACACAGGTTCACGATCTTGTTGCTTTTTGGGAGATAAGAGGATGAGATGGGAATAGAGAAGGTGAGCAAGGAAGAGGAAACAAACAAAAAATAGGTTTCACATAAGTGTGTGAATACTGAATACTGGAATATAGAAAGTTTTTTCATACACTATAGGTAAAATATCCTTACCTTGTTGCCATCAGCAAAATAAGCCTACAAGACAAAGAAAATTATATTTCACATACTTGACACATAATAGGTTAAGAGGTTAAGGAACAGGTAATTAACTTACAGAAAAATTCTGAAACTAACTATTTTATATTCTGTTACTGTGTTTCTAATGGTTTTCTCACCTATCTTTACAAAGCTGGTAGCAGAATTCACTTTTGTCAATATTAATGTCTTCAAGAGTTATGCTAAATTTAAGTGCTAAAACTGTGCTTTGTAATTGGTGTATAGTTAGCATTGTTAACTTGAAAGTAGATAAGAGAATGATTTAGCAGATATAAAATTTTACCCCTACTTTTGGTTTAAAAGAAGATGCTGGCAAAACAAAACAAAGCAATAAGTGCTTCAATGTGTCAGCAAATGCACACACAGAGGTTGCTGTAGTTTATAATTAACTATCTTATACTTAGCTTAAATTTTTTCATTCCCAGAGCGGTATTCTAGTCAGATTCATAGACCATGGTATATAGAAAGCATTATTATTATTTTTGGCTACTAATTAAGTAATACATATTTGCAAACAAGAAATTTTACTGTTCAAACAAATCCATTTTAAGATAATACACTATAAAATTAAAAGGAGGAAGGTCTTTCTCATAAAGATTACTTATGGAAAGTGTAGATTTTAAATTAATTAACTATATTTAACATATTTTCTACTATCTTAAAGTATGAAGAAACTTTTCACATATCTGAAATCCTCTGAATAAGTATGTTCTCAAATTATTTCTCAGTTTGGTAATTTAAAAGTATTTTCTCACACAGAAAATTCCGTACCTTGGAAAAAAAAATTATTCTCCAACTCATGTTTAAAACACTCTTAAAAAGTCTCAAGCTTTATGATGTTTTACACATTTAAACCATTATTTAATTGAACATGACTCAGATAAAAAAACACACAAGAAATTTAGTGATGCTCCTTCATAATGCTCACCACAAAAGCATCTGAGTGATCATCAGAGTCTATCTCTACATCATCTTGAATTTGTTTGACGGTCAGAGCTTCAAGGGGCTGTGGCTGAAAATCAGTAGATTTTAAAAAGAATCAGTAGATGTTAAACTGCATCAATAAGACCATATTAAACAAATAAATAATTTTAGTAGAATGTGCTATAAGAATTGTAAATACCAGTAAAAGGATATCACAATTACCAACTACTCAAGTCTTACAAAACTCACTGCATAATTTATATTCTATTAAAACTTACATGAATAGTAAAATGAGTCAGTTAAATCTTAAGCTTTTAAATCTGAAGTTAATATCAAAAGAGTTAAAATGAAAAATTTACACAAACTTGATAATGATACTTAGAAATATTCATAAAGAAAAAAACCTCTCATTGGGCTTTATCTGATTTTCTGATAGTTAAAAACTCTCTGGTAGTTAAAAAACCTAACTTGTATAATAGCATATTTTAAAATTTCCTCAAAATAGTCATTGAATAGAATTTGTGAAAAAAGAAATTCATGAAAAAAAAAAAACTAAGATTTGTATGGAATATTCTAAAGGTAAAGCAAAATACATATAGTGCTGATATCTATTAATTCATTTTTCAAATATCTGAATTTCTTTAGTGTATGAGGTACTATGCTGGCTACCTCCTCTGTCCATGAGATTCTCCGCAGAAGGATATGGGAGTGGGTTGCCATACCCTCCTCCAGGGGATCTTCCTGACCCAGTGATTGAAAACCACATCTTTTACATCTCCTGCATTGACAGGCGGATTCTTTGCCACTGGCACCACCTGGGAACCCCCATGCTGGTACCACCTAAAGTGTAAAGTTTTCACCCTTACCACAGAAGGAGTATAATACAGTTGGAGTGGAGTGAAGGATAAAATACAATTATAAATAGCTAAATATCAGGTTGAACTATAAGACATTGCCATTTTAATTTAAAAAATGGTCAAATATTAAGAATATCATATGGTTCAATCTACAGACAACTGTAACAATGCGGTATCTATTGTAACAGAAGAGTCTGGCCACAGCACAACTTCTGGCTTGTGCATGCCAGAAACCTTCGTGAAGAAAAGGCTGGCATGTGCCTGAGGGCTTTTAGGACAAGGATGATTTTCACAGATAGGATTAGGGGAAAGGGCATTCCTGGCAGAGGGGATCAGCATCAGTGAAGGTGAGAAACCACAGGATCTGGCTGAAGATGAATAATACATCTTCCAGAACATGAGATTCCTGCAAGGCAGAGGAGCCAAGCAAGAGTATTGTACTGAACAATGCCCAGGAGCATCACTCACACTGTGGTTGTGCAGATAAGGTGGGGAAGGTAGACTGGAGTCTACTGAAATTTTTAACTACCAGCTCAGACAATGTGGACTATTTATGGGTAATTTGTGGGGAAGAGTTGATGTAGGAGTGTACTGCTGACAAGAGATTGACCTGATTCCCTAGTCCGAGAACAGCTGGTATTTCAACCATGTTTAGAACCGTGTGACTGTGTACAAGTAAATTAACCTATCTAAGCCTCGGCCTCCTTAACGGTGAGACAGAGATTACAATGATGATGATGATACAGTTCATAGTGATTTTGGCAGGATTAAATGAGATGAGGCATATAAAATTCTTAGAGCAGTGAACAACAAAGAGTAGGCATTCAACACAGTCATTCAACAGTTCTGACTATTCATTAAGAGTCTATTATGTGCTACTTTTGATTGCTGGAGACAGAGTGGTTAAAGAAAATAGACAAAAATCCCTGACTTCATGAACATTGTTTATAATGGAGAAGACTGATTAGTGTTACCAAGACTAAAGCAAGCAAGCGAGAGAGCAAATAAACAAGCAAAATAAGGGATAAAAAAGTGACAGGGGTTGTTGTTGTAGATGGATAGTCAGGGGAGAGCTCCCTAAACAGGTGTCTTTGAAGTAAGGACTTACATGCAGTGACAAAGTGAGTTACTCTGGCTAACTACTGTTACACACTGAGGGCCAAAGAAGGGGAAAAAAGGAGAAATAAAAGGTAGCAAGAGAATGGGTAGCAGTGTCTCCCAGGTGCTGGCCACTTTACGGACACAATCAATAACTTTGTGAAAGAGATTATCTTTATTTTATAATGTGAAAACTGAAGCTCAAATCTGCCTAGAATCACAAATAAATAGTGAACTTAAGAACAAAGTCAGAATTGTCAGATTCCAAGGACCATGCTTGTTCAACAACATTATTCCACAGTCAAAAGTATCAAAGGAAACTGCAGTTTGAATGGAAAGAAAGGGATAGGAACAGAGGAGAGGATGGTATAATTGGCTGTTTAAAATGAGATAACAGGAAAAATAAAAAATGGTAAATCCCAGGGTTTTGAGCACATCTGACTTTGACAATAAGGTAGTAAATAAATAAATTGGTAGGATTTTGAGTTTGAGAAAAAATGACAAGATTTTAGGTATGCCAAGTTTGAGATACTCAACCATGTCCTACTGTATCTTACTGATTTGCAAAGTTATTGATTAAATTACTAAGATAAAATTTTAAAGGAGAAATTCAATTCATGTTATTTGGAATGCTCACCTATGTGAAAATACTCAATAATACTTGGAACCATGATAAGCTGAGAGAGTATGCCAAGGTCAGAAAGATCTGGGAGTCATCTACATAAGTGCCAGCTGAAGAAACCGGGGAAGCAAGTGATATTGCTGAGGAGTATACAGAGGAGGCAGAGCCAGAGGGAGAATGCTGAAAGCCGTGCAGGTTGGGAAGAAAGCAGAAAGGATGGTTAAGGAGATAAAATACCTAAGAGTGTACAATATTGTGTCAACAACCCAAAGACAAATTTCAGTTGGAAGGGGAAGGGGATATATATGGAATTTGACAGGGAGAGAAAAAAGAAGCACAATGAAGTTGAAGTCAAAGGGTATGAGTTAGTACTTGGCTGCCGAATCTGACTTTTTGATCTTCCCTGGCCACCTGCTATAGTCCAAGAGCAGGAGAAGAGACAGATAACATATGTGATATATGATATAGCTCGACATGCACAGTACTGTTTGGGACACTGAAGAAAGAGCGGGTGGACAGCAGCAATAGACCAGACAGTGAGGGCCTCAGCAAAAGCACAGACAGCAAGGCAGCCTGGGACAGAGCGTCCCTGGCAAGGGCCCTCTGTCAGAGCAGATGGCGAGGGGCCTCTAATGGAGCGGCTGGGAGGACACCAGTGAACCACCAGATGGCGAGGGGCCCACGTGCAGAGGCTGAAGAGTCAAGTCAAAAGACAGCTGATGGACCTGGAGCGCAGCGACTGGGGCAGAACCAGAAGTCGTGAGCGAGACAAAGAGCAGACAGGCAAGCGTGATATCCAAAGTATTTCATAACTGACTTGGAAGAGGCTCTGATCAATATGAACAGACACAGGCCATATTGATGGAGCAATCTCCTGCAGCTTCTATATTGTGGGTCACTAGAGGAAGAAAATGGTGTCTGTGAGGCCTGTAACGTTTGACCAAATGCTAACGGGTGGCTGAAGTAGAATAAAAATAAAGCTGTCAGAGCAAGAGTTTTAAGTCTCTCTACATCAGAAGAGCCTTGTACATGGGGACATCTTTGGATAGACTGCTACACAGATGGGCAGGAATGAATGGTGAAGCAGCCAGGGAGAAGACAGGTGGTAGGCACAAATAAGAGTCAGCCATACTGATGAAGCAGAGTCTGTATATTCATCATTTTAAACATGGTTTAAAATCAAATTGTGCATACAGCTAACTGAGGTTTATAGATTATGTAAAGACAATTCAGCAAATTCTATACATCACACACTGAACAAAATACCTTTTCTTCCATCTCATAATCTACTCCAAATATAGGATTGGCAGAATAGACTTTATGAAGTGAGTTGATCTCCTTAACTGATTCTTTTAGTTTTTCCACAGGATCTATTTTGAAGCCAAGAACATATCCTCCACTCTACAGGAAAAAATAATGAAAAAACAGAAAACAAGGCTGAGGAATCATATTTACAACATATGATAAACTACAGTTCTAATTGTTCTTATTTCAGAACACAATATGTAAGTTGATTTTTTTAAATTAAATTTTTTATTATAAAAACTTCCAGCATACACAAAAATAGAAGAGTAGGATAACTGTCCATGTAGCTATCATCCAGCTTCAACAAGTAACAACATATGGCCAACTCTGTTCCATTTTTAACTTCCCCATCCCCCAAATCTCCTCCCCTTACCCACTCAGAATTATTTTGAAGTATCCAGATATCACATAAATTCATCTGAAAATATCAAAGGTAATATTTCAAGATTAAAAAAATACACTACTGTAGATTATGAAGGTCAAGGGAATTAAGTTTCTCCTGAGCTCAACCTTGAAAATGAATAGACTATATATTTAAAGAAAAAAGGGAATGGCATATCTGTTGTTGGAGAAAAAGCGTTAAGCAATTTGCTCTTGGGCGAGAGTATATGTTTTTGGGCTCAACTCCTGGTTTTACAACAAACTTACTAGCTGTGTGATGTTGGGAGATTTACTTTCCTTATCTTTCTAAGTTTTTTTTTTTTTTGGCCGTGCCACAAGGCTTGCAGGATCTTAGTTCCCTGACCAGAGATTAAACCCAGGTCGTGGCAGTATAAGAGTGCTGACTTTTAATCACTGAACTGCCAGGGAATTCCCATATAAGCTTTAATTTTCTAAGCATAAAATGGTTATCATGTTGTTGTGAACTTAGTAAACACTCAATAAATGGCAGCTACCAATCTATAGGCCAGGGGAAAGGAGTAGAAATTCCTGTTTAAATTTAGAATTCAGAAGAGAAACACCTATTTCAAAAAATGTATAAGAATAAACTACACCTGGCATAATGGGGCACAGCAGTTTCTAACCAGATACAGTGTAACCTGTGTTTGATAGTATAAAATCTCAAATAGGGTGCGTGTATCTTGTATACCTGTGCTGCTCCGTCTACTGAATCAGTCAGACCTAGAAGCAAAAGCTAGCTCTCCACTTACTACTTATGAGACCACGGACAAGGTTCCTAACTTCTCTGAGCCTCAGTTTCCTTGACTGTAAAATGGGGAAAAAGAGTAACTGTATCATATCATAGGGTTGTATAAAGACTGAGATAATGTCACGACCATAATCATAATTAATATGTCTGCCCAACAGAGAAACATAAGCAGGATTCTTTCCATGGGAACAATTAGTATATGACTTCAAACTCTTCATATAACCTCATGTTATAGCTAATATTCTTCTTGTATATAACTTGGTTACTATATAAATAAAACTAAAAATATAGACTGTCATAGTTTTTTAAATCTATTAAAGATTAATAAAAATATAAAACATCTTACCTGCTGAGAGCTTTCTATGACAAGAGCTAAACCAAATTTTGAATCTCTAATCTTTATTGACCGCTAGATGTAAAATTAAAAAGAAAAAAAAAGTTTATTTTTATCTGACAGTAGTGACGTTTTAACAGAAGTTTTCCAACTTTTACACAGTTAACTACTTTTCATAGTCTGAAAAACAGAATTCTTCCCTCTTCTTTTTCCTCACACTCCCATGGAGATGAAGTAAATAAAAATTCTCATACTGGAAATAGGCAACAAATCCGTAAGGTAATACAAAGACAATGCCTCTGAAATATGCACAAAATTCTGACTTAAATGTTCTCTGCTTCAGGGAGTCCGCAACTTCTCTGAATATTTTAAACCAAAGATCAACAATCTTTTAGTTATGGAGAGCCAGTGTCTTTGGTGGTTCCTATGGCTAGGTTAGCTTTTAAAAGTCACACGTGCCTTCTGTTTCTTACATCATAGATGGCTAAATTCTGAAAGAATCCCCATTCCATTTACTGAAGAAAAAAGAGAAAGTATGATGTGTTCATCACTGGGCATCAAGGAAGCCTGGGATAGGTCAAATGGAAGTAACTCAACTGGTAAGTGTGACATGAGGATGAAACTTGGCTAGCAGATGAGCAGTGACACCAGTGACCTGGAATAAGGTTAGAGGGATAGAAGCATAATGACATGCAGGACCTGTGACAAGAGACACAAAATGTACTCACTGGTAGGGTTAGAGAGAACCATGGAGAATCTAACAGTATGACCAGCAGACCAAAGGCCCTGGAAGGACAGTATTTGTGGTAGGTGATGGTGCATCATACACCCAGAAAGATGGGTATTGTACGGTGAGAAAGAAAAAGAGAGACAGACTAAATGGTAATCGTAATGAAAACCTGGCCATCCATTTACATTACTTCATACCCTGCCAGGAGTATACACAGTCCTGGTTAAGAACCATAGAACACTGGCATCCTGGTTGTGAACGGCTAATCTAACCAGGTGACTGAGGTTGACAGAGGCTGTCAAGAAAGAAACTGGCAAGAAGATATGTATATATATACATACATCTATAGGAGTGGAAAAACCATAGCTTTGACTAGACGGACCTTTGTTGGCAAAGTAACATCTCTGCTTTTTAATATGCTGTCTAGGTTGGTCATAGCATAAAGAAAGCTGAGCGCTGAAGAATTAACGCTTTTGAACTGTGGTGCTGGAGAATACTCTTGAGAGTCTCTTGGACTGCAAGGAGATCCAACCAGTTAATCCTAAAGGAAATCAGTCCTGAATATTCATTGGAAGGACTGATGCTGAAGCTGAAACTCCAATACTTTAGCCACCTGATGTGAAGAACTGACTCAATGGAAAAGACCCTGATGCTGGGAAAGACTGAAGGCAGGAGGAGAAGGGGACGACAGGGGATGAGATGGTTGGAAGGCATCACCAACTCGATGGACATGAGTTTGAGTAAGCTCTGGGAGTTGGTGATGGACAGGGAAGCCTGGCATGCCGTGGTCCAAGGGGTTGCAAAGAGTTGGACACGACAAGAGCAACTGAACTGATAGGCGTGGAGTCAGGGCAACGGCTGAGGCACAGAGCTGAAGTTAGAAAATGATTGCCCAGTGACAGACTGGCAGTATCAGATTGCAAGTTGTTCAGGCCAGGCTGAATTCATTCCAGAGTCCATATTTGGCAAGTGTATTCTTAAAAAACAAAAAGTATACCACCTGAAGAACAGAAAGCACAGGGTTGTTTACTACTCAGTAATTAATTTTCAGCATAATAGAGGCTGAGCAAGCTATGGCATATGTAAATGCAATACAAAACAGCAATGAACAGTACTAACATCAGTTATATCAAATGCCTGTGTAGACTCTCACATTTTCTTAGCTATGATATAAATTCTTAGATTTCTTTAGATGACCAGAAATAATTTTCTTCCTATCAGATCCTATAATTTTTTTAAGGTATTGCTTTTCTCCACCAGACTGAAAGCTCCTTAAAGGCAGAAACTGCATACTGGTTCATGACTTTCATTACTGAGCACAGGGTAGGTGCTCACTATTTGGCAAATCAATGATCAGATATTTTAAAGTAATTCAGATATCAAATAATTTAGCAAAATATAGGCTTGGGGATATTTTGCAAATAATTATCTTTCTCACAGGTCAAGAAATCTTTTTTTAAAAATAAAAATTTCCAGGTATCACATACATTGCGTCTAATACTCAATAAATATTTATTAATGAAACTGCTTAGTCTTAAGACTACTTATATTCTACAGTAAGGGTGATCATCATAGGATAACCTCACAGGATTTTTATTAACTATTTTTATGTTTCATGTAATTTGCACTAGGATCTGATGAGCAGTTTTTTAAATACATAAAATGAAATTCTTCAGCTTATTGGAGTTTACGATTTGTTTCACTGAATCACACACTTACCATTAAAGCAGTGCAGAGTAAAAAGAATCACTTTTATCTACTCCCAAAACAAACTGGTCTCAGATGTAATTAGTTCTTATTCTAAACTCTAACAGCTTTAATTTAAGGTAAAATCATTATCAATAAAAGCCATATTGATTCCTTTCACCAAACCTGTGGTATGAATCCAGCTTATACTACAGGCTGTATCTGAATACAATAAAAACACTTCATTAACAGAATCAATGAATCCATTCTGGCTTTAAAAGGGTTTGAGCAGAAAGTTGCAAGCCATAAAGTAAGCCATGCCAAAGAACCACTATATATTGGGTTGGCCTTTAAAGGTTGTTCAAATTTTTCCATAAGCTGCCCTGGAAAGTGCTTTGAATAAAATCTAAGAAAAATCACTTTAATCCGTTTGATAATTATTTAAAATTAAACATTTATTGAGGTATACTTAATTTACAAGGTTGTGCCAATTTCAGGTACACAGCAAAGTGAGTCTGCCATACAAATACACATATCCACGCTTCTCCAGATTCCCTTCCCATATAGACCATTACAGAGTACTGAGCAGAGTTCTCTGTACTATACAGTAGATCCTTATTTATTTTATATACATTGGGGGCTTCCCTGATAGCTCAGTTGGTTAAAAAATCCGCCTGCCATGCAGGAGACCCCGGTTCAATTCCTGGATTGGAAAGATCCACTGGAGAAGGAATAGGCTACTCACTCCAATATTCTTGGGCTTCCTTTGTGGCTCAGCTGGTAAAGAATCCACCTGCAATGTGGGGGACCTGGGCTCGATCCCTGGGTTGGGAAGATCACCTGGAGAAGGGCAAAGCTACCGGCTCCAGTATTCTGGCCTGGAGAATTTCATGGACTGTATAGTCAATGGGGTCACAGACCTGGACATGACTAAGCAACTTTCACTTCACTTCACTTCACTTCATATACATTAGTGTGTATGTGTCCATGCCAACTTTCCAATTTATCCCTCCCCTGCTTGCCTTCCAATAACCAGAAGTTTATTTTCTGCATCTGTGCTATTTAAATTTTTAGAATCCAGTATGTGTGCCTGCATGCTTAGTTGCTAAGTCGTGTCCAACTCTTTTACAACCCTGTGGACTGTAGTCCACTAGGCTCCTCTGTCTATGGGACTTTTCCAGGCAGGAATATTGGAGTGGGTAGCCATTTCCTTCTCCAGGGGATCTTCCAGACCCAGGGGTTGAACCTGAGCCTCCTGCATTGGCAGATGGGTTCTTTACCACTGAGCCACCTGGGAAGCCCAGAATTCAGTATATTTTTCTCTTAATGAAAAGAGAAATGTAAGCTGATAATGGTGCTGTTTCCCTTGATTGTAAATACAGTTGGGTCTTTCTGATTATCAACATTTTAAAAGTATGCTCTCAGATACACTGCTGTCACTTAAAAAGGGGAAGAAAGAACTCATCTAATCCCCAAAGTCCTATTAACTGTTGAATAGAAATTATTTATTCTACATTAAAATAAGGTCATCGAAATGCATGCACTTACAATTTGCAGATATGGTATACTGACGTTAAAACTGTCATTCATATTTGCATGCCACACAATTCTCACATTGGTAATAAAAAAGGTTCCTAAATTTCCCTGTAAAGGAGAGTGATGAGAGGGACATCAGTGATCATGTCTGAATACTTACTCTTTATTTTCTAAGCATGAGAATAATTGATTAACATAGCAGCATAAAATACCAGAATTGAGCATTATGAGTTACTCAGATGTGGAACTGTCTATATCCTATAGCATATTTATCATAGTCCACAACTAGAACTTTTCTAGTGAGCAAAGTTTATTCACAATTTAAGCTTATGATTCCATGTTTAGCAAGAGCTCTTTAATCACAATGTTTTACCACAGTGGTTATCAATTGAAACTAGGCTGTAACACCCATGAAGGTTGGAAACTATTCTTAGTAAGAGACAATTTTTTTCTAGAAATTGATTTGTTTCTTATTCCCATTATTAGTTGCTTATATGTTTCATCTGGTTATAATTTCAAGAGGAAATGAAAAGTTACAATAATGGATGTAGGAGTCACCAAGTGAGTTAACATGTTTAATTCCACAAAGACTGGATTAAAAGGCTCCCATGACAGTCCCCGCTGTGACTCTCCTCAATTAGCCTAGGTTATCATGCTGTGGAGGGTACTGCGGTAAGGGAGGAAGAGTGAGACTGTGGGATAAACTAGATGCGGAAGTCTCCTAAGTCTTTAGGGCCCAAGTTTTTCATCTGTAAGTGAATAATAAGAGACTGGACTAGATGATCCTCTAAGGTCCACTTAAGCTCTAAAGTTTACATAAAACAACTGTTGCTAAAAAGAGTATAAGGATATGAAAATCAGAGTATTATTTATATCAAGTGCTGTAATGCTAATATTAAGAGTTAAATAAATATACAAACCCAATCATATATGGAAAAATGATTACCAAAGAAAGCACCACCCAAAAGGTTTGTTAGTTCTGTGCATGGTACCTGATCACTGGATAAATTCCATACTCCATTGATTTTATTATATATATTTTCTTGTGGTAATAATCTTAGTTGCTTATTTTGAATTAGAGCACTTCTCAATTTAAAATCACGATACATTTTAGAAGTTTCATATGCTCTATTAAAAAAAAGAATAAAAGATTAATTCAAACCAAAAATGTGGTTTTCTTAGATTATGTCTACTTATCTACAAAAATACACAGTTGTACATCACTCAAATAGCTATTAAGGTAAGTTAAAAAAATATTTTTGTTAATAAATTTTGGTGATTACAGTCTTTTGTACTCTGTCATTTCAGTGTAGTATTTACAAATTTTTATTTTATTATTATTATTTTTTTTTTTTTAGTATTTACAAATTTTATCTCAGTAACCTAAATTTGAGATGTCTAATTTTAATATATACAGTATGGCACAAATGAGAAGAAGCAAATTTTTTCTTTAAGCTAAAAAACAATGCTTGTAAAAATAGACACGAATATTAATTTTTCTATCAAAAAGCTTCCCTTCATTTCTCTGTTTTTACGTAAAAGCACAATTATTCTCTTAACATAAATAGGAGTACAATTACTTTTCCACTGAAACCTGAAAACTTACGCCCACATCTACCTATATATAGAAAATTAGAAAGAATCTGTACCAACTCCAAAAGGAACTCTAAGACAGAGTATGTATCTGTGTGTGTTTGCATAATAAGTTCCTAGACTTTTTCTTTCTGTGTTTCCCTACTGATAAATAATAAAAACAGGAGAAAACTCTGATTAACTTTTGGTTAATTCTAACTTTAACTCCACAAAAATACAGGCTAATTTACCCTTTTATTAAAGCTAAAGTGTTTTCTTGGCCTGAACAACTTTAGAAGTCATTTATATAAGTTATAATATGTATTGTTAAATTAATGATTTTTACTTTAATCTTCTAATATATGAATTACAAAACAGCAGAATTTTAGCATTTGCCCATAAATCTTAATTTCCTTTAGGACTATAATCATCAGTATTTAACCAGTGGAAAAAATGGACATTATTTCTCTATGAATTGTTTTGGAGGAACACGAAACATTTTTATACTATTAAGAAAAAGGAGCTTCCTGGCTCCCTTCATACTCCATTTCATATTACTTCTCTAAGTGAGATAAAGAGATGTGAGTCAGGTATGTGCTTAAGAGAACTAAAATAAAACATGCTTTCAAAAAAAAAATGCTTTCACACAAAAACTTGTATATGCATGTTCATAGAAGCATTATTTCTAATAGCTAAGAAGCAGAAACAACCCAAACGTCTATCGGCTAATGAGTGGATAAACAAAATATGTGTCCATATAATGGAATCTTATTCAGTTATAAAAAGGAAAGATATACTAATATATGATACAACACGTAGCATCTCTGAAAAGATTACATAAGTGAAAGAAGTCAGACATAAAATGTCACTATACTATGTGATTACATTTATATGAAATGCTCAGAACAGGCAAATCCATAGAGACAGAAAATAAACCAGTGGTTGCCAAGAGCCACAGGGAGGAGGGAATAGGGAGTGACTACTATGAGGGTTTCTTTTCGGGGTATTGAAAATATTCTGGAACTGAGTAGTGGTGAATATATTAACACGAACAAATTGTAAACCTTAAAATGGTAGATTTTATGTTATGTGAATTATATCTCTAGGAAAATCAAACCATTATATAGATTAAAAAATCATCAACAAAATTTTAAAAAATAACTAGGAAACTAATAAATTTGCAATACACATAATAGTAAAATTAAGAAATTTACAACAGAAAACTATATACATAGCCAAAGAGTATGAATAATTTCAACATCACTAGTAATAAAAGGAATTCAAATTAAAACAACATAATAAAACACATACATACTATATGTCTGCATGTAAAAAAAAAATCTTATGTGTGTGTACTTTTTTTCTCCTGGCCTGGCACTTAGCCAAACTTTTAAGAAAACCACACTAATTAGGGCTGGTTTAAAAAAAAAAAAGAGCTGAGGTAGTAAAAGAAGAGAATAGCTAAACAAAAACCCAAAACTCTAGAGAAATCACCCAATCATGCCTTCTACTGTTAGAAAAATAATATTAATTCCTTAATTGAATTATTCAACTTGGTTATCTACCAAGTTGAATGTCTCTGTTTCACTTTTTAACTATCTGGGTAGCTAATTTAACAGACTCTTCAGCAGTCTTATGTGTTTTATAAATACCGTCAAAGTGAAAGTGAAAGTCGTGCTCAGTCGTGTCTGACTCTTTGCTACCCCATGGGCTTTACAATGCATGGAATTCTCCAGGCCAGGATACTGGAGTGGGTAACCTGTTCCCTTCTCCAGGGGACCTTTCCAATCCAGGGATCGAACCCAGGTCTCTCACATTGCAGGCAGATTCTTTACCAGCTGAGCCACCAGGAAATACCTTCAAAGTGTTTATTAAACAGTAATGTAACATGTTCTATGTATCTTTGGGAAGTCTGCAACAGACCTTGGAGGAAGGCAGGACCACATGTCAATATTTTATCCTCTAAACCTTTATATCATAAAATTACCTTAAAAATATTTAGTAATCTATCAAGTATTACCATACCTGTGTACTGCAATCACAGAAGTATAAAGTCTAGGACTTCCAGGAACCAAATTCGTAAATATAAACTCAAAACGAGTACTGTTACATTTTGTTAGTACATAAAGAGCTTCAGTTTGGCCTCGTAATTTCTGTAAGGACAAATTTTAAGAGCAATTTCTCATTTACAGTGAAAACAAACATCAACCTCAGATATCTACTGTTTCCTCACTATATATATTTCAATAAGATTTTTCCAACTTACAGAATTAGCAGTCCTTGTTGTAATATTCAATATGCAGTTGTAACCAATAGCTAAAATTCAAAAGTAAAGAATTTAAAGAACATGATACACTGAACTAAGGGGAAAAAAAAAAAAACCACATATACACAGAACTCTGAGCTTAAAAAATCAAATATATATAAAAATACAACTTTAAAAAATTTTAAGAAATATCTACAAATTTAAATTAAATAATTAAAAGAAATATAAAGTTAATTCTGCCTCTTTTAAACAAACAAAAATAAGTCTAGCTGGATAATCTACAATAGTTTAAAAAACAAGTGAAACAACATTTAACACAATTAAAGGTTGTACTTTTTATTAGAATTTAGATCTCCCTTGAAACAGGTTATAGAAAATTTCAAAGTAAAGGAAAAAACAAAACCAAAAATCAATGTAAAAGCAATAATCTTATAAACATCCAAGAGATTAAATGGACAGATTGAAAAAACATTTCTTTTGCATTAGCATGTAGTCCGTGGTTTGTCTAGGATTTCTTAAGTTTTTATCAAACAAAACTTTTCACATATTTCATGGTATAGTTTTTTTTTTTTGGTATCAAGAGCCACTGTGCAAGCTGATGTGACAAATTACTTTTTCTTACATGCTTTCTAACAAATATACTTACAAAGATTGACTCTGGGTAATGCCAAAGAGTGCCAGACAATTCTTAAATTTGTTACTAAGAGTCTACCTAAAAGCAAACAAACAGAACATCAGGTTACCTTACCTAAGGACCCACTTTTGCAGTACCAAATGAGATGGACATGAAACTTCTGGCCCAGCATCAACAGCAACACTTGTAGATGTTTGTTACACATTTATTAATTGAAAATACTGATTGAGCACATAGATTCTAGGTAAGGTATACAATGTGTGATTTAGAATCCCAGAGAAACAAAATCTGACGGTTAATAGAAAAAATACAGGTATTCACTGCCAACAGCTTGGTTTGACTCAACTGATAAAGGAGAAAGCTTTGTACTTTTTTTTTTCTCTTTAGAAGATGTTCTGGGGGTCCTAGCAGGTCAAATGCAGCCAACTGAGTATGTGTGAGAGACAGTATAATTACTAAGCCATTCAGTGAAATTACCTTTCTCAAAGAACTCTTGTATACACATGAATCCCTGCCATATGAGTGCTCTCTTAGCGGTTCTCATTTAAATGAGCCATATTTTTTTTTTGCTACGAGCAAATTTTTTCCTCATATGAAGTTATAGCTAGGCTGAAGTCTGTTAAAGGCTTATACTTTTCATCCTTAGCCTCAAATTGATGTTCTTACACTGAAATATGTACAAAGTTAGATAAGCTTCATTTCTTAAAGTTTATCCTATAGTAGTCCCTATAGATGCCCCAAGGCAAAAAAAAAAAAAAAAAAAAAAGAAAGAAAAATCGAGTAAATCTATGCATGGTAAACTATATGTCTTAGAAATATATAATACCATTGTGTGTGTGTGTGTGTGTTATGTTGCTTCAGTCGTCTCCGACTCTTTGCAACCCTATGGATTGTAGCCCACCAGGCTCCTCTGTCCATGCGATTCTCTAGGCAAGAATAATGGAGTGGGTTGCCATGCCCTCCTCCAGGGGATCTTCCCAACCCAGGGATCGAACCCACACCTCTTAGGTCTCCTGCACTAGCAGGCAGGTTCATCGCAACAGAGGATGCAATGGTCGGATGTCATCACCAACTCAATGGACACGAGTTTGAGCAAACTCTGGGAGATACTGAAGGTCAGGGAAGTCTGCCATGCTGCCATCCATGGGGTCACAGAGTCTGATTTGACTTACTGACTGAACAACAACAACCTTGTTTACCGCAGCATTTCTTCACCAAATTATAACCATGGAATTCTTTTGATGAGTAATCTATAGCCATGACATACTCCTTCCTCCATGAAAAAACCCCTAGTATATCTAAAATCAGAGAAACTAAGCCTGTGTGAATGCCAGAGTGAGATGCAATAGGCGATTCTAAAAACAAAGGCAGGCATCTCAAGGGAAACTGTAGAGCATTACATGATATGTTGACAAATAGTAAGTCACCTAGCATGGCTAGAGTGTAAAGTTCCCACAAGACCACAGAAGACTGGTCTTCTGGACTGCCTGCATCAACTGGGGTCAAACAGAAAAGGGATGGATCACTTAAATTAGGTTAACTGAGGTTTGTTTACAGAAGGACTTATTACAATAGTATCAGGAACCACAAGCGACATATAATGCTATTTCCTATCTTACTCTCCAGCTAATATAACTTAACATTTTAAATTTAAACCAGAAACATAAAATACATTAGAGATATACTCACCTCTATCCCCATTATTTCCTTTGGTGTCTTCAACTGAATCTAAACAATCAATAAGGACTTCTCCTGGTCTTGTTTTCATTTGTCTAAAATAAATATAAAGGCTTTACTATTTTAGCTACAACACCCGCTTACAATCGTCGGAGAGAAAAGACATCTGTATATAACAGACAAAAGTATAAATGATACAGTACCAAATGTTCAGCCATTTGAAAATAAGGTTTGCAAGAACTTCAAGATCCTGGCGATCAAGTGGGGCCTGGAGTGACCAGGGACATGCAGAGAAGCCAGAAATACAGAGAAAGGATTTAGAGAAATAAGAGAGAAGAGAATCCATGATTAAAGACCTTAGAAGTAAGAAATGATAAGAGAATGTGGGGGCCTGGTTGGGGAAGAAGGTACATGTTGAGAGAGAGTAAAAAATACAATAGGATAAGTGAGAACAAACCAGATTATGGAGAACTAGAATGCCAGTCAGACAGATATGGGTTTTATCTTGTGTACAGTGGAGAAGCCCCAGAGGTTTTTGTGTAGAGCAAAGAAGTCATGCAGTTACAGAAGGAACGGATTAAAGCAAAGCAACATTAAGACTTGGTAAAAAATCAGATAAAGGAGACAAAAGAAAATAAAGAATGAAGAATAGGTTGCTGACTAACAGAATGCAACCTAGAGTGTCCATAAAAAAGAAAAACCCAGCAGAATATGTGGTGGAGCTTTCTAAAACATTCTCAGTAAAACTAACTCAATGATCTATTGGAAATAGACATGATCATATCGCCTTCCTGCTTCAAAGCCAAGTTATCCCAATACCTAGAAGAAGGAAGCCCCAAATCCTCAACTGAATATTTCATAATCTGGCTAATTTACCTTCCTATTTGTACCTCTTCCCTCTACTTGCCAGATCCTGCCTTCTAATCAGTGAGATTTATACCTCTAAGACTCTGTATCTAATTTTTTTTTCCTTCCTTTTTTCTGGAATACTCTCCCCGTCTCCCCTAGCAAGGTCCGACTCATTCATCAGGGCTCAATTCAGATATTATTTTTTCTTGGAGGCCTTCCCTAGGAAGAATGGACTTTTTTGTTTCTATGGTCTTCCACCCTTTTGTTCTTTTCAATGATGGTATTTACCACATTTTTAATATCCTGCACTAATGTATCCCTGCACTAGAATGGAGGGGTGGGTGGGGTCATTTCCTATTATTTTGTATCTTTACTTATTTTTTAATTTTTTTGCATCTCCAACCATGGGATTCTCCAGGCAAGAATACTGGAGTGGGTTGCCATTTCCACCTCCAGGGGTTCTTCCCCACCCAGGGATCCAACCTGCTTCTCTTACATCTGCACTGGGAGGTGAGTTCTTTAACACTAGCGCCACCTGGGAAGCCCCAGTTATCAGCACAGTAATCAGCACATACCAAGGATTTGATAAATGTTTAATAAACTGAAAATGTTCATGAAATGGACATCTGCTTGATTAAGAACTTTACAGGGATAATAGAAAAAGTCAAACAATGTGTGCAACATATTACTGTCACATAACTACAAATTGCCTTCTCTCACAACTGTCTTAAACGATCCAAGACCATCTTAGTAATAGATATCTAAGCCACAACTAAGTCTGGGAAATTAATATTTCATTTTTTCCACCGAGGAAAATTCTGTTCATAATAAAGAATCATGAGAAGTGGCTAAAAAGCAGCAAACCATTACCAAGAAACTTAGCTTTACTATTTTTCAACACTGAATACTCAATGTTGGATGGCATCACTGACGCGATGGACATGAGTTTGAGTAGGCTGAGGGAGTTGGTGATGGACAGGGAAGCCTGGCATGCTGCAGTCCATGGGGTCGCAAAGAGTGGGACACGACTAAGCGACTAAACTGAACACCCAATGGGCATTTTTTCCTGGACTGCTGGCAGCAAGTTTCTAACTATTCTTTAAAACATAAAATTTCCTAAAACAGGATTTCTGTTTGAGAGACTTCAAAAGGAGGTTCCTTCTTACTGTTGATTTAGATGAATAACCAGATGGAAGCTTACCGTGGGAATAAAGTTTGCATGCTTGGGGGTTCTAGAGAATGCTTACTCCCGCTTCCTTCGGAGACTCAAGCTTTAGAATGAAGTCATTTTTCTAAGGGCCAGCAATGTATGTGCTTATTCTAGACCTAGTTTCAGAATCCTCGTTTCCTGAGTCGCTGCCCCAGGTTCCTTCCACCACACGAAACTGGCACGGCAAGTTCACTGGGGTGTACTAGACCCCCAAGCCCTCGGCGGTCCCGGCCGTGTTTGGGCTCAGCTTCCTCATAGATTCCCCGGGCCAAGACAGGGCTTGGGATCTTAAGGAACCGCAACGGCGTACAACCTAGACGAGCCCCGGCTGTGGCGCCTCGAGAGGGCCGCAGGGCCCCGGCCAGTCTGGGGTTTCTTGAGGCGAGCACAGCAGCGCCAACCTCCTCCCACCCTCGAGAGGCCCGTGAGCCGCGGGGTCGTAGACTCCGCCCGCGGGTAGAGAAATGGCGCTGCGACGCCTTCTACAGGCTCCAGGCCCCGGGGGAATCTTGGCGACTCACTGTGAGTACACGTCGAAGCGGACATCCCGGTCCTCCCAAAGCGCGTCCAGCACCGACATGGTGACCACAGCGGTGGAGGCCGGGCGGCGTCCCGCCGGCTCCAAGGCAACCAGTCGCCTCTGTCACGACGTCTACGGAGGGTGCCGAGGCCCAAACTTCTTCCAGGTAACGTCGCGCTTTCCCGGCCCTGTCGGATTTGTGGATTTGAGGCTCCAGGCAGGATTCTGCGGCTCAAAGAAGCCGAGCTGGCCACCGGCCAGGAGCGGGTGCTTGACTTCTGAGTGACCTTCCTCGCCTCCTTAAAGCTCGTCGCAACCACCCTTTCCATTTCTCTACCCTGTCTAAAAATTCAGACTTAAGAAATTTCCCTGGCCGTCTGCTGGTTAAGACTTTGCGCTTCCACAAGGATATACAATGGAAAAAAGACAACCTCTTTAACAAGTGGTGCTGGGAAAACTGGTCAACCACCTGTAAAAGAATGAAACTAGAACACTTTCTAACACCATACACAAAAATAAACTCAAAATGGATTAAAGATCTAAATGTAAGACCAGAAACTATCAAACTCCTAGAGGAGAACATAGGCAAAACACTCTCCAACATAAATCACAGCAGGATCCTCTATGACCCACATCCCAGAATTTTAGAAACAAAAGCAAAAATAAACAAATGGGACCTAATGAAACTTAAAAGCTTTTGCACAACAAAGGAAACTATAAGCAAGGTGAAAAGACAGCCCTCAGATTGGGAGAAAATAATAGCAAACGAAGCAACAGACAAAGGGTTAATCTCAAAAATATACAAACAACTCCTCCAGCTCAACTCCAGAAAAATAAATGACCCAATCAAAAAATGGGCCAAAGAACTGAACAGACATTTCTCCAAGGAAGACATACAGATGGCAAAAAAACACATGAAAAGATGCTCAACATCACTCATTATCAGAGAAATGCAAATCAAAACCACAATGAGGTACCATTACACGCCAGTCAGGATGGCTGCTATCCAAAAGTCTACAAGCAATAAATGCTGGAGAGGGTGTGGAAAAAAGGGAACCCTCTTACACTGTTGGTGGGAATGCAAATTAGTACAGCCACTATGGAAAACAGTGTGGAGATTTCTTAAAAAGCTGGAAATAGAACTGCCATATGACCCAGCAATCCCACTTCTGGGCATACACACCAAGGAAACCAGATCTGAAAGAGACACGTGCACCCCAGTGTTCATCGCAGCACTGTTCATAATAGCCAGGACATGGAAGCAACCTAGATGCCCATCAGCAGACGAATGGATGAGGAAGCTGTGGTACATATACACCATGGAATATTACTCAGCCATTAAAAAGAATTCATTTGAATCAGTTCTAATGAGATGGATGAAACTGGAGCCCATTATACAGAGCGAAGTAAGCCAGAAAGATAAAGACCATTACAGTATACTAACACATATATATGGAATTTAGAAAGATGGTAACGATAACCCTATATACAAAACAGAAAAAGAGACTCAGATGTATAGAACAGACTTGTGGACTCTGTGGGAGAAGGCGAGGGTGGGATGTTTCAGGAGAGAACAGCATCAAAACATGTATATTATCTAGGGTGAAACAGATCACCAGCCCAGGTTGGATGCATGAGACAAGTGCTTGGGCCTGGTGCACTGGGAAGACCCAGAGGGATCGGGTGGAGAGGGAGGTGGGAGGGGGGACCGAGATGGGGAATACATGTAAATCCGTGGCTAATTCATGTCAATGTATGACAAAAACCACTGCAATGATGTAAAGTAATTAGCCTCCAACTAATAAAAATAAATGGAAAAAAATAAAAATAAAAAATAATGCCCCCCCCCCAACCAAATAAAAAAGACTTTGCCCTTCCAGTACTGAAGGCCCCGGGTTTGATCCCTGATCAGAGAACTATTAATAAGATGTTGCAAGCTACAGGGTGTGGCCCAGAAAACAAAAACTTTTTTTTTTATTCACCTGTAAACATGTGCTACATTTAATGAAAAAGCAAGGATAATGTAGAAAGTCTGAGAGTCCTGGAAGATTGTTCCCAGATCTTAAAACTTAAGCAGTAAAACCCCAACATTTGCACAGATGGATGTCAGAATTGTTATATGCCAGTCCTTCATTTGTACTTTCCCTCTGCCCCCCTGTTGAAGTGGAATGTCTCTGTTCTCCTCTGACTGTCCCACCATTGTATGATGGGAGTCTTGGGAGCACTAGTGTCTTTAGTTTCACAGGTCATCAAGGGGAATTGTGCTTCAAAGACGTGTACTTAATGGCTTATAGCCAGGAGCTTCATTTGTTGTTGTTGTTCAGTCGCTAAGTTGTGTCAGTTTCTTTGTGACCCCATGGACTGCAGCACAACAGGCTTCACTGTCCTTCATTATCTCCCTTGGTTTGGTCAAACTTACGTCCATTGAGTTGGTGATGCTAGCCAAACATCTTTGTTCTGTCGCCCTCTTCTCCTTTTGTCTTCAATTTTCCCAGCATCAGGATCTTTTCCAATCAGTGGGCTCTTCACGTCAGGTGGCCAAAGTATTGGAGCTTCAGTTTCAGCATCAGTCCTTCCTGTGAATATTCAGGAGCTTCATTTGCTCAGATGTAAATGATTTAGATGATGAGATCCTGAATTTTGAACTGATGCTGTAATGTCAGGAGAAGGCAATGGCACCCCACTCCAGTACTCTTGCTTAGAAAATCCCATGGATGGAGGAGCCTGGTAGGCTGCAGTCCATGGGGTGGCGAAGATTCGGACACGACTGAGCGACTTCACTTTCACTTTTCACTTTCATGCGCTGGAGAAGGAGATGGCAACCCACTCCAGTGTTCTTGCCTGGAGAAGCTCAGGGACGGGGGAGCCTGGTGGGCTGCCGTCTATGGGATTGCACGGAGTCAGACACGACTGAATCAACTTAGCAATAGCAGCTGCAGCTGTAATGTGATGAGAGAGAAACCTTTGGAATGAGAGAACATTTTTTGTTGTTGTCTTTTGTTTTTCTTTGGGAGAGGCATGAATTGTTGAGAGCTATAGGCATAATCCCAGGTGGCCTCTAAGAGTTCCACTCCTGGTGTACATACCTTATGTAATCCCTCCCCCTTGAGTGTGGAAGAACCTATGAATAGGAAAGGATATCAGTTCTATGGTTAGACTATGTGGTGTAGCAAAGATGAAAGATTTTTGCAGATGCAATTAATACCTTTTGAATGAGGAAAAAGGGAGACTATCCTTGGTGGGCCTGAACTTATCAGGTGAGCCCTGAAACTAGATTTTCTTGCTGGCTTTAATGAAATAGTCTCCAAGTTATGATAGATCTATATAACTAGGAACTGAGGGCAACCTTTAAGAGCTAAGAGCTAGCAAGAAAACAGTCACTCCTGTCATCCACCCACAAGGAACCAATTCTGCCAAGGAACCTGAATAAGCCCAGAAGAGGTCCCCAAACCTCAGATGAGATCACATCCCTGCTGACATCTTGATTTCAGGTAAGACCCTGAGAAATAACTCAGCCAAGACTCTTGACCCACAGAAAACACTGTGAAACATTAAGTTTGTATTGTTTAAAAATCTAAGGTGGTGACAGTTTATTACAGCACTATTAAATTAATGTACTGACATCTCAGTAGGATCTTTGAAATGAAGGTTGAAATGACTATTTTTTGGTCCTTTTAACTGGACCTTCATATTTGTTTCCCAGACTCTTTTTTTCTCCTGCCTTCATAAGTTTTTTGTGTGTGTGTTTTTACTTTTTAAATCAATTTTATTGAGATATGATGTACATATAATAAAATGTACCTATTTTAAGTGTACTTTTTGATGAATTTTGACAAGTGTATTCATCCACATAGCCACTTCCATTATGAAGCTACAGACCATCTCCATCACCCCACAAAGTTTTTTCTTGCCCCTTTGAAGTCAACTTCAAGTTCTGGAAACAGTTCGTGTGCTTTCTATCACAGCCGATTTTTTTTTCATTATTTCTGTTTTGGTTAAATATACATATATAGATAGATATAGATAGATACAGATATTAACTTCTTATTGGTTATATATCTGAAAATATTTTCTCCGATTTCATAGGTTGTCTTTTTGGTTTTTTTTGATGGTTTCCTTTACTGTGCATGAGCTTTTAAGTCTAATTAGGTCCCATTTGTTTATTTTTGCTTTAGGAGACAGATTCACAAAAATATTGCTGTGATTTATGTCAATCAGTATACTGTCTTTTTCTCTAGGAGTTTTATTGTTTCTGGTCTTAAATTTAGATCTTTAATTCATTTTGAATTTATTTTTGTATATGGTATTAGAGAACATTCTAATTTCATTATTTTACATGCAGTTGTCCAGTTTTCCCAGTACTACTTATTGAAGACACTTCTGTTTCTCTGTTGTATACTCTTGCCTTCTTTGTTGTAGATTAACTGGCCACAGTGCAAGTTTACTTCTGGGCTCTCTATTCTGTTCCATTGATCTATGTGTCTGTTTTTATGATAGTACCATTCTATTTTGATAACTACAGCTTTGTAGTATAGTCTGAAGTATAGTATAGTATAGTCTGAAGTCAGGGAGTGTGATTTTTTCCAGTTCTGTTGTTCTTTGTCAAAATTGTTTTGGCTATTCAGTGTCTTTCATGTTTCTATACAAATTTTGAGATTATTTGTTCTAGTTCTGTGTAAAATGTCATTGTTATTTTGATATGGATTGCACTGAATCTGTCAATTGCCTTGGGTAGTATCTAGCACCATTTGTTGGACTACTCTTGCCTCCCTACTCCTTTTAAAAACACCTGTTTATTCTTAACCTAGAAGCAAAATTAAGGCCTTAGGGGGGAAATGTGTAGCATTAGAGCCTAGTGAAACAATGAATAGTCTGGATAGCAAAGAAGCATAGAAGAGTCAAAACAAGAATAAAAAGCTAGTTGTTATCCTTATGTCACTGAGTCATCTCTTCTCCCTACTCCACCCATCCCCTTTTAAAAATGATTGTTAATGTTAAAATTATTAATGCTCTAAGGTGTCAGCTTTCATCTTCATTGAGTGTATACAGTATTTTGGATGCCCCAAGATGTTGTCTTTTCCTTTGTAAAGAAAAGACACAACTTATTAGGAAAATATTCACTAAGCCAAAATATATTTTATAACCTTAAGATTTAAAAAATCTAAAATCTAGATTTTACATAGCATAAAAATATGCTTCAGTGCAAACATTTTACTCTGTTCAGTTAGATAGCAGTCGATGTTATTGAAATATATTCCTATCTTAAAACAAAATTATTGCACTTAGCAGCAACTTTCCAAGTACAACTATTAGAAAATTGATCTTAAGCAAAAAGCCTTTAAGGAGAGGAATAATTATATTTGTCCTATTCCAAGTGTTTGTTTTATTCCTTAACTCTGACTTATTCCTTAACTTCTGTGTGAAAACAGTTATTAGATACATGTCACAAGTTCCTGAGCAGTCAGTGTTTATTATAATTTACTTTAAAATATAAAGGAGCTATAAGAGAGTTTTAATGTTACTATATAACATTTTATTTTAAAATATTTAATCTGTATACTGAAATGTTGAATTTATGGACTCCTTTGTTCTTTTGTTGAGAAAGGATTTTCTTACCATAAAGAAGTTATGGAGTCCACTTCAGATTTCAAGCTTATGCAAAATAAAGTAAAACATTATGGCTTATATACAAGATGTTCTGTAGGATGTTTTCCTAGGCATCATAAAGAATGCATTATTAAATGATGTTTTCTTCTGTCACTGAAAAGGTTAACACTGCTCATGTAACTGAATGAAACACAAAAATTCTCAATTTGGGACTAGACTCATGAGCAATTAATCTATGCCATTAGGAATAGTATAGTATGCTATAGAATACTATACTAGTATAAGATAGTATGCTATCCTCAAAAAAAAGTTCATTTTCTTAATGTAGCACATCTAAAATATATGCATTCTTGCTCAATTGGATTGAGTTGATGTTTTGTATATGAGTTTGGCCTCAGATTATGCAAAGTAGGTGAATCCCAGTTTTGATGGGGACAGCAAAGGATAGTGGGGCGTGAGAGGGAGGCTATGTACCCGTCACCTCATGTCTTCCTACTAAGATGCCTAAATGTCTCTGTAATAGCTTCAGCCCCTGTGTTTTGATGGTAGTCATGGGCGGAATTAGGTTACTTTTCTTCTCAAGGACAACAGCTCCGCTGGTCTCCAATCTTGTCAAATTAGAAACAAACTGATGACTCCTAAGTAAATCATACTGGTTACATTTACCTTACTTCAGTGTCTCTTCCCTAACCTTTAAAAGACTTCAGTATCATTATTGCTATAAAGCCAGATTACCCCAGAACTCTAATGTTATATTGCGTTATTTGCCAATGATCAGGAATTCTGAACTATTGAATTCTTGATTCCCAAAATGTGTTCACGCTTTTCTTTTTTTTTTTTTCATGCTTTTCTTTGCTGTTCTCTGCCTTCATAGACCCACCTCCCTAATCTAAACCTATCAGACTATCAAGTTAAACTCCTAAATTCATATATATATTACTTCAAACCGTCACTAAAAAATGTGCAAGCTTTTGCGTATTGACCATCATTGACAAAATGATTGATGTTTCTGTGACATTAACCGTACCAACAGTAAGTCAGTCATTTATATGTATATTATATTATCATAATATCCATTACACTCAACACATTGTATGGCCTTGATCTAAGCTGATCTACATCATGGCTCCTGTGTATCTTCTGTATAAAAAAGGACAAAGAAAATGTAATTATTTATATTTCATTATTAGTCATTTTTATAAAACATTTTACAAACAATTTAAACTCATACCTGCAAAGTAAATCTACTATGGTGCCCAAAATTATTTTAATAGCATGCCATTAATACTACATAGTAACACATTTAGAAGGTTATTATTTTGTTTTACAGTATGATTTATATACTCAAATTGAGGTTCAGTGCTCAATGGGCTGATAAAATTGCAACTCCTCACAGCATTAAACATAAACATTATGAATGGAATGGATTTAATCATTATTGTTCTTTCATGCAAATCCAAAATACAAAAACAATCTGATGATATTGAACTATTTACAGTACATTAACTACTGGGTTAAATTTTAAAGATTAAAGAGGTTATAGAAAGAAGAAAAAAGTTATTGTCTATTTCTTAGAATTTCTATTATCTACTGATTGTAACGTAACTAGTAAAGCTTAGAAAATCCATTTTAAAAGCTATAATATTATCTGTACTAATAACAAGGCAAATAGTACTAAAAATATTTTCCAGAGGCTGTCAGGTTATATACCTTTAGAATGCTCATAATGTGAGGGGAGGAGGAAAATGAGGGAGAGAAGGGGTGAGGCCTGGAGGTAGGCTGAAGTGGAAATGGCAATTTTAGTATAATGGCAGAAGGTCATTTGAATGGCATGGACATGTAACTCTGGGTTTTAAGTTATCTATAGAATTGTGAAGTAAACACCATTCATCTCCAAAAACTTTAAGGAAAAGCTATTAAAACACAAAGCCTTTGTGGGAATGTTTTCACCCCTATAGAAATCAGAAAGTGGTGCTAAATTTCATGGTTCAGAACAGGGACAGGGAGTTGTGCAGATACAACAGTGCATAATCTAAATCACTTAGTTCATGGGAAGCCCAAGCTTGGAGCTGTTGGTAACTGTGAGAAGATATCCCTCTGGGATATCAGACATCTTGGGTACATGGCTGGATATTGCAGAAAATCTGGAGTAATGTTTTAGCTAGTCTTATCTCAGTGTTATAGGCAAGGTGATACAGCTGACATCTGAGGTTCATATCGATTAATACCTATTTTCATATATGAGTATAATGATATCTTGGAGATTCAATGAAGAGGTAGAATGTTCTTTCCCTTTATTCTCATAGGTTTCATATTCTAGCTACAGTGATTCTTTGGTCTGAAAGACATTTGCTTGTTTTTTAACCTTGCTTGGCTGCCCCACATGGCTTGCAGGGTCTCTATTCTGTGACCAGGGATTGAATCTGGGCCATGCATGGCAGTAAAAGTGCCAAGTCGTAACCACCAGGGAACTCCCCTGGTCTGTAAGACGTGTATTCTCTTATTCACATACTTGCTGCTTGCATTAGCTGGGGGTGGACAAAGATTAGGCCTTGGACTCCTGGCGAGTGCCCTGGGAGTTCCTATTTATCTTTTCCACTAGCATTTGCTATATAACACTATCCTACATTCAGTACAGTATTATTCTTTAGTTAATTAACATTTTTATTCAGCTTTGTGAAAAAAGATAGCCAAAAATTCTATCTATATGACATTGGAGGGAAACATAAATTCACACTTTACCATCTTGACATCGAGAGACTTTGATGTTATATAATCACATATAACAATGTGTCATTTATAGCTCACTTTTCTTTCATTTGACATTATTTAGATCTTAGATACTTCAACATCTGATGTATATCAATGCCTCATCCTGGATTTGCCAAAAGAGGCCTGTGGAGTAGTTTAGACATAGGCACTTGCCACCTAACTAAGCCTTAATATTCCTGGTAGAAAAAACATTAAAATTTATACTTGTGAAATGAACATTCAGATTTAAAAGTACCATTAAAGTGTGTTGGTGGGAGTCAGGGGGTTTGAAAATAAGTGAAAGTAAAGAATGACTAATCAGGAGAGGTCTTCAAAAGATCCTTTATGAGAGAATTTCTTCACACTTGGGGGGAATAGGAGATAATAGAGTAAAAAGTTGCAAACTCCTCCCCAGAACTCACACTCCTTCTTTGAGAACACTTCTATTTTCTTTTAATTAGTAAAAATGACAAAAATGATTGCTGTAAAATCATAAAACAATACAGAAATGTATAGAATGAAGAGTAAAAGTACTCCTTCATCTGCCCCCTTTCTTCCAGTAACACTTTTCGTCCCCAAAGTAACCATTGTTAATAGTTTGGCCTACTTCCTCCCAAAACTCTTCTATATATTCCTGAATATTCTTACACAGATACATATCCCTAAACTGAGGCAAGTGTATAGATAAAGAGAAGGGGTCCTACTGCATATATTGTTCTGTGTGTAGGTATCAAAGGGAATGTAGATATCAACCTGACTTCTTACTGATAATGTCAACCTTGGTCATTAGTTAAGTTGGAGTCTGTCCCAGGTTTCTCCACAGCAAAGTCACTATTTTTCCATGCTCTCTTCTTTGGAAGTGAGTTGCTAAGTCCATCCCACACTTAAGGGGAAGAGAAGTAAGGTCCATATCCTGGAGGAAAGTGGTGTTAGTTGCTCAGTCGTGTCTGACTCTTTGTGATCCCATGGACTGTAGCCTGCCAAGCTTCTCTGTCCATGGAATTCTCCAGGCAAGAATACTGGAGTGGGTTGTCATTCCCTTCTCCAGAGGATCTTCCCAACCCAGGGATCGAACCTTGGTCTCCCGCATTGCAGGCAGATTCTTTACTGACTGAACCACCAGGGAAGCTCCTATCCTGGAAGAGGAAGTATCTGACTATTTTATTTGGAATTCTGTAAGAAAGCTTTCCCTTCTCTTCCATTTATTTGTTTAGACAATAATTTATGTGTGTCAATATGGACACATGGATGTTTAATTTATTCTTTTGAGTATAATTCAATCCTGCAGAGATTTATTTTGTTGCTCAAATTCACATGCATTTAAATTCATTCACTGTCTCACTCACTCTCTCTCACTCTTTCCAAAGATATATTTAAAAGAGGAGCAGTCATAATAGGATTCTATTTATGGTTTTAGCTCCTTACCCATTCCTTTCTCAGTGAGTCACTGGTTTTTAATGTCTGCCTTCTGATGGAGTGAGAGTCAGGTGGATGATGAGCTGTGTATGAGGCCACAGTCTAAGCTGAGTGGAGACAGCTCAGTGAGGGAGGGATTGGAGTTCTGTGTTCCTTACCAGCTCACACCAAACACTTATTATTGACAATATTAGTGACTTTTGGACCCTTCAGCACTGTTCATTCCTCATCAAAAGTCAGAAAAAAACAGGTTCAGAATAAACTGGGATTAGTTTATAAAAACTTCCTCTTTCAAGGAATGGACTCAAGTAACCAGTGAGTTATATGTTTTTACTGGTTTGGATGAAATTGAAGTTGACTAAAAAGGAATCTACAAGTTTTGGCAAAAATTACCATAGCTTTCTTTAATTAGATAATTACAATGTTCATTTTAAAAACATTTTTTAAAAAGGCAAATTCAACTCAGGCCATGTTTGATTTTTAGATGACCAAGGGATTGTAAATTTTTTTGAGCTATAAATGTACATCTTTATCTCAGGTAAGAAAAGGCCTTATTAGGCCTTGCCTGGTGGTCTAGTGGTTAAAAACTCAAGACTTGGGAACTAAGATCCTGCATGCCATGCATAGTGCAGCCAAAAAAAGAAGAAAAGAAAAAACCTTGTCAGTGTCTCATGTTTTCAAGTGAAACATTTTCACTGCATTTCAAAACTACGAGTGTGAGCATGCTCAGTCATGCCTGACTCTTTGCAATTCTGTGGACTGTGTCAGGATCCTCTGTCCATGGGATTTCCCAGGCAAGAAGACTGGAGTGGGTTGCCATTTCCTCCTCCAGGGGATCTTCCCAACTCAGGGGTCAAACCTGCGTCTCCTGCCTCATCTCTTGTATTGGCAGTATATATACATACTTGTGTGTGTGTGTGTATATATATATACAATATATATTGCATATATATTGTATATATATATATACGTAAGTATAGTTGATTTACAGTGTTGTGTTAGTTGGGCTTCCTTTGTGGCTCAGCTGGTAAAGAATCCACCTACAATGCAGGAGACCTGGATTTGATCCCTGCCTTGGGAAGATCCCCTGCAGAATGGAAAGGCTACCCACTCCAGTATTCTGGCCTGGAGAATTCCATAGATTGTGAAGTCCATGGGGTTGCAAAGAGTCAGACACGACTGAGCAACTTGCACTTTCATAGTTGATTTACAGTGTTATGTTAGTTTTAGGTATACAGCTCATTGATTCAATTTTTGAGATTCTTTTCCATTATAGGTTATTATAAGATATTTAGTATAGTTTCTCATGCTACACAGTACATCCTTGTTGGTTATCTTTTCAAAACTGTATTTTAATTGAATCCATGTTTGGGGATGTATTTCAGACAACTATTGAATTCATAATAGGAAGCTTTAAGTGTAGTGACCACAGCAGCTGTTATTTCGTCATGTCATTGAGCAGTGTTTATTTATTTTTTAATTTTTGGCTGTGCTGAATCTTCATTGCTGCGTATGGGCTTTCTCCAGTTGTGGTGATGGGGGCTACTCCTTGTTACGGTAAGGGGGCTTCTCATTGTGGTGGCTTCTCTCGTGGCTCTCAGGCTCTAGAGCCACAGGTTCAGTAGTTGTGACAGAGGGGCTTAGTTATTCCACGGCATGTGGGATCCTCCCTGGCCAAGGATTGAACCCAAGTCTCCTGCTGTTTCCTAAATTTATCATCAACCTCTTTATTCAGATTATCTCTGAACTTGGATAACTATCAGGTTCCTTTCAGTTGAGATTATAAGAAAGTTAACAGTCACTATTTCATGCCCACTTAGGAGACCTGCCTTGAAGGTTTGAGTTGGTATGGTCTAGCATAATACATGGATCTTGGGGTGTGTAGAAAATGAAAATTCACTTGGTCATGGAGGGATCTCTGAGAAAACCTGAAAAAATCTTCCACAACAGCTGAAACTAAGGCAGGACCAGAGGTTGTGTGACTGCCAACTGAGCATTGGCTCTCAAACTTGGCTATCTATAACTCTGGAGTCTTTAAAATTCCTAAGATCCAAGCTGCACCCTGGACAAATGGAGTGAGACTCTCTGGGGACACAGCTCAGGCATCAGTGGTTTTTAAAGCTCCTCATGTGATTCTGATGTGTAACCAAGGTTGGGAATTCCTGCAACAGAGGGATGCCCTAGGTAGTTACAGAATACCTGGGTACTTGGATAATAATGAAACAGAGGGTTCAAATGTGTAGTCACAGTGGCAGGTGTTCAAAATTGTAGGTAGTCCATTGTTAAAATGAGCTTCTATTTAAATGATCAATCCCGAACAGCAGGACTAATGTTACAAACAGCAGGGATTTATTTACTTATCACTGTTAATTCTTCAGAATGATCCTGTGGAGGCAAGCAGGCAATTATACAGATAAAGAGATAATACATGTTACTAAGAAAATTTAAAGTTCAAGTTTCAGATGTTGTCTGGCATGGGAACAGGGTGGCACCACCAATGTGCTCGCTGTCCCAGGCCAGGATGGACTGAGAGTCCACATCCTGCAGGTCAGCTGCAGATACCAGAGCAGCTCAGGCTACAGGCCTCCTCAGCCACCTTTTAAACCTGCAAGATTAGAGGCTAAGCATGATCAAGGTCAAGGACTTTAAATCCAGGCAAATCTAGATTCTAGTAACAGTTAATACTTGTATAGGGTTTTCCATATGCCAGACGCTGTACTAAGCGCTTTAGGTATTAACTTCTTTCAATCTTACAATCTCTCTAGAAGGTAGGTATTAGCATCCGTTCCTTACAGAGGTGACCTGAAGCGCAGAGAGGTTAAGGAATTTGTCTGAGGTCTTACAGGTAGTGTGTTACGGAATTCAGGATTTGAACCCAGAAAGGGTGGCTATTGATTCTGTACTTTTATCTGTTACTCAACACTTCTGCATACCAAGGGGGCAACCAGCCTTGGGTGTGTTATTGAGTCTCACTGTCTCATTTTAATAATACTTATTTTACAGGATTGTTGGGAGGGAAACAGCTGGTACAATGCTTGGCACAGTTTTCTTTCTGTTGATGTTATTCTCCACTGCCAGACAGATCATTGTCAGCTCCTACTACCCTGTGGGCCTGGGTGGAGGACTTGTATGTTTACTTAATGATTAACTAAGAGAGACTAGCAGAGCTTTGCAGTTAATTTTTCTTGTCTCTAGTTCAGAATATAAGATAATAGATACTAGTATTGTACCCAAACAAATTCAACATTCTCGCAGACCACACTTAAAGAGTAATGATTTCATTTTTGCACCTTGTTTTATGTTCCTGGGTATGTTTCAGTGCCTCCTAGTTTACAGTCTGTGGGAACTTGAATCGAATTTTTATCCTACTGTTGTGTGAATCATGGTGCTTTTCAGATCCCCTTTTTTTTCAGATTTCTTTTTGCTTTTCTGTGTATTCATTCTATTGATTTTTGAGAGCTTGATATTGAAACCCCAACTAAAAATCTTAGTTTCTCTGCTTAAAAAATCATTGTAATATATAGTGAAATTATATGTAACTTTGTTCTGTATTTTCCAAGTCTCCTGTAAATGTGTTATCATACTTTCATAATTTAAAAAATGAAAAAGAGAAAAAAAGAACTAATGATGTCAGAAGATGATTAATTTCAGCCACTTTTGTCCTGAGTAACATCAGCTTCACTACAGCTTGGCTGTACTGTTAGCTAAGGTAAGAAATCCACACCCCCAAACTCCGCCCCCTCCCCCGCCAACCAAGGGAGTCATTATGTATTGGGCACTACTCTTTAAACACTTTTCTGGAAGCAGAAATTCAAAAATCTGGTCTTGGTAGTTGAAATGGAGAAGAAAGAATTGCTTTCCTTCGCCATTTAAAAAGTTTACATGTTATGGCTCCATTTACATGAAATTTCCAGAATAAGGGAATCCACAGAGACAGAAAGTAGAAAGCGTGAGAATGAGGAGTGACTACTAGTGGGTGTGGGTTTCTTTTTGATATGACAACAGTGTTCTGAAATTAGATAGTGATAAGGGCTTCCCTGGTGGCTCAGAGGTTAAAGCGTCTGCCTGCAATGCAGGAGACCCTGGTTCAATCCCTGGGTCGTAAAGATCCCCTGGAGAAGGAAATAGCAACCCACTCCAGTATTCTTGCCTGGAGAATCCCATGGAGGAGGGAGCCTGGTAGGCTACAGTCCACGGGGTCACAAAAAGTCAGACACAACTGAGCGACTTCACTTTCACTTTAATGATGGCACAATTCTCTTAACATACAGAAAAAAAAACCCAAAAACTGACTTGTACAATTTAAATGAGTGAATTTCACAGCATGTAAGTATCTTAAAAATGCTGTTATAAAACAGAATCATTCATGTGAATGTTGTTGGCTTTGTCTCATATGCCTTCAGTGGTGCCAGGAAGGAGGAAGGCACCAGCTAGATGGATGTTTTACAGATGACTGGTGCTCACCTTAGCAGTGATAGATGGATAGCAATGCTACAGAATGTAGGATTTAGATGACAGTTTTCAGGTTGAGTAACTGAGAGGCTATTTGGGGTGACCAAGTTCTCCACAGGGATTCTAAGCCAAATTCCTAATCTACTGCTATCTAAGCAAGGCCTAATCTAAGCAAGGCCTAATTACCCAGAGCTATGATGAGAGTGATCAGGTATGTCCACATCTCTTGTCATGTTGTGATTTGCATGCTACCTGTCACATGGTCATTAAATCAGTGATAAATGAATAAATGAGTGGCTGAGATTCCCTAGAAGCTGGCTTAAAACTCAGCATTCAAAAAATGAAGATCATGGCATCCAGAGAAACAATGGAAACAGTGACAGACTTTATTTTCTTGGGCTCCAAAATCACTGCAGATGGTGACTGCAGCCATGAAATTAAGACACTTGCTCCTTGGAAGAAAAAGCTATGACCAACTTAGACAGCATATTAAAAAGCAGAGCCATTACTTTGCTGACAAAGGTCCATCTAGTCAAAGCTATGGTTTTTCCCATAGTCATGTATGGATGTGAGAGTTGGACCATAAAGAAAGCTGAGTGCCAAAGAACTGATGCTTTTGAACTGTGGTGTTGGAGAAGGCTCTTGAGAGTCCCTTGGACTGCAAGGAGATCAAACCTCTCAATACTAAATAAAATCAGTCCTGAATATTCTTTGGAAGGACTGATATACTGAAGCTGAAGCTCCAATACTTTGGCTACCTGGTGAGAAGAAATGACTCATTGGAAAAGACCCTGATGCTGGGAAAGATTGAAGGTGGGGGGAGAAGGGGACAACAGAGGATGAGATGGTTGGATGGCATCACCGACTTGATAGACACGAGTCTGAGTAAACTCTGAGAGTTGGTGATGGACAGGGAAACCTGGCGTGCTTCAGTCCATGAGGTCGAAAAGAGCTGGACATGACTGAGCGACTGAACTGAACTGATGGATCCTCTGGGTTGGAGTAAAGGCTTTGAACACAAATAGTACTTTCTTTTTTTTTAACACCAGAGACAGCTGCAGTGTGCTCTGAAATACATTGATACATTTATTTATTTAGAACATTTTAATACATATTTATATAAATACATATTTATATATTTTTACATATTTATACATTTACATTAAGCATATTTATACATTTATTTAGGACATTCATACACAATGAATTATATTAATAGATTTACTTTTTGAACGACTTCAGGATACAAAAATAATGCCCTCTCCCTCTTTCTCCTTGGTACTTAGGCATTACTTAGTCTTTAAAATTTTTTTTAATTGAAGTTTGGTTGATTTGCAATGTTGTGTTACAATGGTTGTGTTTCAGGTACACAGCAAAGTGATTCAGCTACACATATACATGCAGATATATATGTATGTACACACACACACACATGCAGTCTTTTTCAGATTCTTTTCCATTATAGGTTATAATAAGATAGAGAATATAGTTCCATGTGCTATACAGTAGGGCCTTGTTGTTTATTTTTATATATAATTGTGTATATCCGTTAATCCCAAGCCCCTAATTTATCCCTCCCCTGTTTTCCCTCTGGTACTCATACGTTTTTTGAGTCTGTGAGTCTGTTTATGCTTTGTAACCCAGTTCATTTGTAATTTTTAGATTCCACACATAATATCATATGATTAAGAGGAGGTGAGGGTGTGGGTGTGGTGGATGGGTTGCGGGGGAATGATTCTGTTTAACCTATTCCTTAGAACAATAGTGACACCCTGTGGTAAATTCTTATAATAGGCTATAGTAAACAGTGGATGGGTGTGGATTCCCTACTTGTCTACTTGAAGGCAGAAAGTAATCAACCAAATGAATCAGTCTTCAAATTAAATGAGAATGTACTGAGTGCCTCCTATGTATAGGAACTATGTCAGTGCCTTCATAGATATTATTTCTTTCTAGTATTCATCCAGATGACCAGATACTAAACTAATTTTATATATATATCTATGTCTCACTGTGGGGTTTCCTAGCTGGCTCAGTGGTAAAGGATCTGCCTGCCAATGCTGGAGATGTGAGTTTGATCCCTGGGTTGAGAAGATCCCCTGGTGAAGGAAATGGCAACCCACTCCAGTACTCTTGCCTGGGAAATCCCATGGACAGAGGAGCCTGGTGGGCTGTTGCCCATGGGGTGGCCAAAGAGTTGGATACAATTTAGCAATCCAGAACTCCTAAAATTGTATGGAAAATATGTGTATATGTATTTCTAGGGAAATGGACTCTTAGCTTTAGTAATATACTCCCATGGGTTCCTTACTCCCATAACACTTGATATTGCTATCTTAGAGCATGTCTCTAACAATGCCATTATGATATATTTGAACTAGCTTCTTCAATCTCTTTTTCTTTGTAAGCTGCCATTTCTTCCAGGAAACCATGCTCACCCTAGGCTAAAAAGCAAACTTAAAAAAACTTCAAAGAAAAAGGGAAAGAGAGGCAGAAAGAAAAAAGGCAATAAGAATAAGGCTAGATAGCAGCACAACAGTGTAGAGTGAAAAGACCATTTGAATCTGTCAGTTTCAAATCCATCACTTCTGCCCGTTTGAGCTGAGTCAAGTTAGTTATTCTTTGAGTCTTAATTTCTTCATCTGCAAAATGGAGATAATAATGTCAGAGAATTAGTCTAAGAATCAATAGATGGCGACAAGTTTTTAGGTACAATTAAATGTATAATCCATGAGAGAAAAAAGTGATAAAATGAACTTTATTAAAATTTAAAACTTCTGTTGTGCAAAAGAGACTAAGATAATGAAAAGATTCTGGTGGTCCAGAGGTTAGGACTCGGCACTTTCACTGCCGTGGCCCCAAGTTTTTATCCCTAGTTGGGGAACTAAGATCCCGCAAGCTGCATGGAGTGGTCAAAAAACAAAAAGTCTGAGTGAAAATATTTGTAAAACAGATATCTAATAAAGAATTTGTATTCAAAATATATAGAGAATCCACTGAGAAAACTTATGCTTTTAAATTTGAAAGTGATAATCTATTATACAAACATATATTTTAATTTATAACATACATTTTTCTGATTATAAAATAGTGCAATCAGCATAGAAAGCATAAAAATGAGTGAAAAGGATAAAGAAAAGAAGTTAGTGTATCCCATAGCTCAGCAATAACAATTGTTAACATTTTGATGTTTTTCTTTCCTTTTTGCTAAGCATTCATGAATATATTCGTGTGGTATCATTCGTTAACTGATGTTTCTTTATTTAGTTAGTTAGTTCTACCAGTTTATTGCTACCAACCCGTCTCCCTCCACCCTCATGCACACATGCTCAGTCATGTAACCCCATGGACTGCAGCCCGCCAGGCTCCTCTGTCCACGGACTTTTCCAGGCAAGAATACTGGAGTGGGTTGCCGTTTCCTTCTCCATTAACTGATGTTTAAAGTTATCCTGTTGTTCCACCTGTGGGCAGGAAGGCGGTGGGGTGGGGGCGGGCCTGGATTTCTACAGAGAGGAGGAGGAGCGCCTTTCCAGCACAGAGGTATAGAGTGTCCAGTCCTGGTCTGTTGGGTGACATCAGCTGAGCTCTGGAGCTGCATCCGGGTCAGGGTTGAGAAGAGAAGGTAGATGTTCTCCTCAGGTATGTGCTTGCTGCCTCTTCTGTCTCTGAACAGATCCAGTCTGTGTTTGAGTGTGCATGTGTGAGCATGCACACACAGGGAAAGAAAGAAAGCAGAGAGGCCAGGGCTGACCTGAGTGCTTGCACTGCTGGCTGCACGTGGGCTAGGATGGTTTTAGGAAGCCCCTGCTCAAGGACTTTTTCCTTGAGAACATTTCTGTTGAGGGATAACATAAATATAGAAATGTGCAAGTCATAAGTATACAACTAGAATTTTTAAAAATATAGATGCACCTAGATCTAGAAATACAACCAGCACCCCAGAACTCCTCTTTGTATGCTCCCTTCCAGGGATTATCTGCCACATAATTGACCCGACTTCTAATACCATAGGTCATTTTTGTCTGCCAAACAGAATTTTTTGATTCTCTAATGGATTCATAAAGGGAACTGTTGTATCTTCATAAACACTCTGGAAAGAGTAAAGTTGCATTGATGTAAATAATTCGGAACCAGAGTTTCACTAAGGCAAGGAAGCCAATCAGATAGGCCGGTGGCCTCTGATGTAGGAAGATATCATTACAGCCTTGTTTACTGGGCTGTCACGGAACTTGTCTAACCTTTGCCTGATCTACTGCTTTAAATGTTTCTCTTCCAATTTCAGATGGTACCAATACTATCCAGCCGCCCTGACTCATGCCCTGCCAGACAAAACTAACCCCCATAGCCTTTCCCTTGTCCTAATCCTTGGCAGCTTGGTATCTGCTAAGCCTGCTATATTACCCACTATGACTTTAACCAGGCATTCTTGCTCCTCATTTTAGGAGAATTTGGAAAGATCTAGACCTAGATAATACAGACTGAGAAAACTAAAGAGTAAAATATAAAGAGTAAGTTCAAAGAATTGAAAGGAACAGGAAAGAATAGAGGCATTTTTTTTTCTTTTGTTAAATTTTATGACATGAAACTTCCCAGTTTTTCTTCTAGACTAGAGCAAAGGGAAGTCAAAATAAGTCTCAAAGCTCACATTAGTCCATTTTCAGGAATACAGTAACTCTTCAAACATACATACAGCAGTGGCAAACATTCCCTACATGTTTTTGTTAGACATCCCATATTTGTTCTCTGTGCAGGTTTAGTTTTTTTTTGTTTGTTTTTACATGTTCTGCACATCTTCCCTGTTCCTGGTTGGAAATCATTACAACATCCTGGAAGTCTGTTTTGGGACAGTTGATGTGAGGAGGAGACCACAGAGATTTTGTGAGCACTCTGTATATAATGTACAATGTAATGAGTTGTAGGGAGTTGGAGATACAAACTGTGGTGATGGTGAGTTACAATATCCTTTATAATTTAGAATAAATGACATGAGTTTGGAGAGACCTTAGAGATTAAAGAGATTAATCCTCTACTCAGTGAAGTAGTCCCTTTGACAATAACATTGATAGATGATTATTTAACATCTGCTTAAACATTTTCAATGATTTCCAGTGAAAAGAAGCTCACTGTTTTTCTAGGCAAGTCATTTTATTTATTCCCATCTTGAACTATCATAAAGCTTCTCTGTATAATGATTTGAGGTCTGCCTTCTTGCAACTGCTTCCTAGGGATCCAGTTCTTTCCTCAGGAGTAATAAGGCATAAGACTTAGTAATCTAGTGGGCAGTTTTCCTATGGTGAGAGTTACCATGTCATTACTTCCAGTCTTCAAGTTAAATATCTCAATTCTTTCCACCATCCCATAGCCATCTTGGTCTCCTTCCTCAAGATGGTTCTGCATACATGCCAGGACCTGGTATTGTCAGTATTTAAAATTTTTTAGCCCTTCTTATATATGTTTACTGGTATTTCATTCTAGTGTTAATTTACATTTCCCTAATGGCTAAAGATGTTGGACAATACTAATTTGCCTTCTGTATATCCTTTATAGTGAAATGTCAGCTCAAGATTTTATTTCAACTTTTAATTAAGTTGTTTTATTATTGAATTTTGAGGAGTAACAATATCCATATCTATATCTATCTATCTATGTATATATAGATATATGGACTTCCCTGGTGGCACAGTGGATAAGAATCTGCCTGCCTATGCAGGGGACACAGGTTTGATTACTGGTCTGGGAAGATCCCACATGCTGCAGATCCCTGCAGCAGATCCCTGTGGCACAGGGTTTAGTTACTGAGCCTGCACTCTAGATCCTGAGAGCCGCAACTGCTGAGCCCCAGAACCTAGAACCTGTGCTCCCCAAGAGAAGCCACTGCATTGAGAAGCCTCCACACCGCATCTAGAGTATCCCCTGCTCTCAGCAACCTGAGAAAGCCCGTGTGTAGCAGCAAATAAATACAACCCAATGCAGCCAAAAATAAATAAATAAATACAGCAATGTGTACATGTCAATGAATAAATAAATACAGCAGTATGTACATGTCAATCTCAGCCAAGAGTTTAAAAAAATTAAAAAATATATATATATATTCTAGACACAAGTCCTTTATCAAACGTATAACTTGCAAGTAATTTCCCCCAGTCTGTAGGTTGTTTTTCATTCTCTTCACAGTGAGTATCTTTTATAGAATAAAAGTTTTTAACTTGGATGAAGTTCAATTTATCAGATTTTTTTTCTTCTAGAGATTGTGTTTTTGGTGTCATGTCCAAGGACTCTGCCTACACCCAGGTCATGAATCTCTTTATTTTTCTCCTTCTAACTATTGTATAGTTTTGTGTTTTATAGTTAGGTCTATGACACACTTTGATTAATTTTTGTATATGATTCAAGATATAGGTTGTTGGTTATTTTTGGATTCCCAATTGTTCAAACACCATTTATTGAAAAACATCATCCTTTCTCCATTGAAATGTCTTTCTATCTTTGTCAAAATTAATATATGTGTGATTTTATTTCTGGACTTTATTCTGTTAATTTGTGTCTATTCCTTTGCTAGTAATACACTTTCTG
The DNA here is from genome assembly GCF_023699985.2 of Odocoileus virginianus. NCBI lineage: Eukaryota > Metazoa > Chordata > Mammalia > Artiodactyla > Cervidae > Odocoileus > Odocoileus virginianus. Next base: position 20,351,897 of record NC_069686.1, read on the forward strand.
GATTATTGTAGCTTTGTAGTAAAACATAAAATAGAGTAGTGTGAGTCCTCCAAATTTATTTCTCTTTTTAAAAAGTACTATGGCTATTCTACTTCCTTGACTTTCCCATATATTTCCTATATTTATCAAAAAGTCCTGCTAGGGGAATTCCCTGGACGTCTAGTGGTTAAGACTGCACATTTCCACTGCAGGGGGTACAGATTAGATCTCTGGTTGAGAAATGAAGATCCCACTTGCTATGTGATGCAGACAAAAAAAAAAATCCTGCTGGAATTATGATTGGAATTGCACACATCTTTACTGTGTCAAGTCTCCTAGTCCTTGAGTGTAGTATGTCTCTCCATTTATTTATCTATTTTAAAACCAGTGTTTTGAGGTTTACATCATATAGTTCTTACAAACATTTAAGATTTATACCTAGATACTTCATTTTTTGGAGCTACTGTAAGTGGTGTTGTGTTTTAAATTTCAGTATTCAATTGTTTATTGCTCCCAAATGAAAATATGATTGGTGTTTTTCTTTTGGTTTTGTAGCCTGTGATCTTGCTAATTCACTCATTATATCTAGGAGGTTTTTTGTAGACTCCCTTGGGATTTTCTACACATTGTCTGTGAAACAGTTCTTTTTTTTCTTTCAAATCTGTATTCATTTTATAGTTTTTCTTGCTTTATTTCACTTGTTAAGCGTTCTACTATGGTGTTGAATTGGTGTGGTGAGAGTGAATATCCTTGTCATGTTTCTGACCTTAGAGGGAACACATTCAGTATTTTATCAGTTAGTATGACGTTAGCTGTAGGTTTGTTTGTTTTGAGGATGCCTTTCTCAATAGATTGAGAAAGAACTCATCTACTTCTAATTTGTGGAGACTTTTTATCTAGGGTGGAAGTTGAATTTATCAAATGTTTTTTCTACATCAATTGAGATGATCATGTGTTTAAAAAAATTTTTTTTAGGCTATTGATATGGTGGATACATTTCTTTTTTCCTAGTGTAAATCACTATATAATTACCTATAAACACTGCTTCCACTGTATCTGGAGAAGGCAATGGCACCCAACTCCAGTACTCTTGCCTGGAAAATCCCATAGACAGAGGATCCTGGTGGGTTGCAGTCCATGCGGTTGGGAAGAGTCCGACACGACTGAACGACTTCACTTTCATTTTTCACTTTCATGCACTGGAGAAGGAAATGGCAACCCACTCCAGTGTTCTTGCCTGGAAAATCCCAGGGACGGTGGTGCCTGGTGGGCTGCCGTCTATGGGGTCGCACAGAGTCAGACACACCTGAAGCGACTTAACACCAGCAGCAGCCACTGTATCCCACAATTTTTTGTATGTTAGTATTTTGTTTTCATTTAATTAAAAATATTTTCTATTTTCATTTTCTTTGAATATATACCCAAAGAGTAGAATAGCTAGATCATAGGGTAGTTTTCTTTTCAGTCTTTGAGGAACCTCCATACTATTCTCCATAGTGGCTACACCAATTTACATTCCTACTAACAGGGTATAGGGTTCCCTTTTTTCCACATTTGTTATTTGTGGTCTTTTTGATGAGAGCTGTCATATCTTTTTGCAAAGTAAATTACTTCATGTTGGGAAGTAGTAGTAATCTCCTCTCCTTTTGTGCATTGTTTGAATTCACTGCTGGCTCAGCTGATAAAGAATCCACCTGCACTGTGGGAGACCTGGGGTCGATCTCTGCCTTGGGAAGATCCCCTGGAGAAGAGAAAGGCTACCCACTCCAGTATTCTGACCTGGAGAATTCCATGGACTGTATAGTCCTTGGGCTCCCAAAGAGTCAGACACGACTGAGCGACTTTCACTTTCACTTTCAAACTTTGTCATATAGGTATTGACCCATGTCCGTTTTCTTCATTGTATTTTATGCATTTGTCGTTTTGTGCTCCGTTGCTTCAGCCATGTCCGACTCTGCGACCCCACGGACTGTAGCTGCCAGGCTCCTCTGTCCATGGAATTTTTCAGGCTAGAATACTGAGATGGGTTGTCATTTCCTTCTCCAGAGGATCTTCCCTACCCAGGGATCGAACTGGTGTCTTCTGAGTCTCCAGAACTGCAGGTGGATTCTTTACCACCTGAGCCACTGGGGAAGCCTCTTTGTTGTTTTAATGTGTACAGTTTAATTAATCCCTTATTTTGTTGTATCTTCAACCAGTTTATTGTTTAAAACATTGACTAGGTTAAGACTAAGAAAAGAACTTTGTAAGAATATTATAAAAGACCTATAGGTTTATTCATTTATCTATCACATTTTATTAAATCCCTACTACCATATGCCAGGTGTTTTCTAATGCCCTGGGTACATGAAGAAAAATAAAATCTGTTGACAGAGATTCAGAAGACAATGTGCTCTGATACATCAGTGGATAAATTGAACTAAATCAATGCAGATTTTTTGAACCTGGGTCAGGCTTTTGGTGCATAGAGAAGACATAGCAGTAAACAAATGACAATCCCTTCCATCTTAAAGTTGTCAATCTTATCTGTACTATCACACTGCTTTGATTTCTCCATTTTGCCTACCAGACTATCATGAAAACCCTTTGACACATGACTTTCTGAAATCCCTAACTTATAGCAGTTATCTATCTCTGATCTACCAATATAGACATCTTATCGGGGGAAAAAAAAAAAGGTACATTTGTGAACTTTGCTCCAGTTTCTTTTCTAAGTGCTAACCAAGTACTTTAATCCAGTTTATATTTTCTGGAGCTTGACATCAGCTAGTGAGCAGAATCTGGAGCCCAGTTTTTCCCTTTCAGAAAGCAAGCTGAAGACTTTCCTGGTGGTCCAATCAATGCAGAGGGCCTGGGTTCAATCCCTTGTCAGAGAACTAGATCCTATATCATGCAACTGAGAGTTTGCATGCCACAACTGAAGATCCCATGAGCCACAACTAAGACCTGGTAAAGCCAAATAAATAAGTAAAATTAAAAAAAAACAAACAAGCTGTTTGTTTATATTAATTCCCCTCTACCAACCTAAAACGTCATCCAACGTTGTCCAACAATGGACCTTCCTCTGTTTTCTGTGATCAGACTCTAACTCTTCCTCTTCCCGTGGTTGTATTTTCACTTGCCTCTCTTAGAAGCTTTCTGGAGGGAGAAGGTGGGTAATCACCATCAGAGCAATTGCTCTTTAGAGAGAGTGGAGGAAAGAGAACCAGAAGATGATGAATCCTGGCGCTGTTTGTTGTCTGTGCTTAGGCCTTAATGTGGAAGGCACCTTTGCTCATCACTATATCACCAATGCTAGGGCTTATTTTGAATGTAGATGTTTGGAATTAGAGTGATATTCACTGGTGGTATATTCATTACTATGAATTAGTGATTTTCATTAGTGGTTAGTGATAGTCATTCACACTCTTGATTTGACAGTATTTCAAGGCTTGGAAAAGTGAATGCATATGAAACTATTAGCAGAAAGGATTTATTTCAGGACACAGAGTGATTTAACAGACATTATTTACATTTTCAAAATATGATTGTGCCTGTTCCTATTATGGGCACTTTCTCAGCACCCCTGAAATCCAGGTAAAATTCTTAATTTTGGAAAAGTAGTTACCGTTAAAGCCCAAAGTTCTTCTTTTCTTCTCTCATAATGATAGCATGATAATTTGTAGACAGGAGACCTGATTAATACCTTCTCCTGTTGGATTCCAGTAAATCTTGTGATCCAGTCTCTTTTCCATGACAAATATAACTATCGACTTACTGCAAGATACTTTAAAACAGCACAAACAACAGCAATGAGAGCAAGAGAAGCAGCAACAAAACTGCTCTTGCAAAATCCCGATACCACATCTAAATTGCACAGATTCAATACTTTCAAATAATTGCCTAACGCTGCCCCCCTCCCCCTTGCTCTCTCATTTCCCAATACAGAACTTTCCCACTAAAATCAATCATTCTTTGTCTCGGCTCTTATTTTCCTATGTACAGGAGATAGAATGGTTCTAGACAGTTAATTAGCCATAAATCTTTCTCTAAAACATAGAACATGTCAGCTGCTTTTGTAAACCTCCTATGTTCCATTTTCCTTCAGTGCTTTTTAAAAAAATAACCCTAATTGTATTAATGCACTGGCATATTTATTACTCACCCCTCACTCTTTATGCTGATCCCTGGCTGCCCATGGGGTCCTTTGAATTGATCAAACCACAATCCCCTTTGTAAGAAACCACAATCCCACATTTACTCTAACAATGGGAACCCATAGTCATGTGTTGCTTCAACGTGGGTCACCAGGAGCACATCAAAGCAAAAGCTGTGACTTGCTTGGGTCCCTCTTGAGTTTTTACTTTCCCAGCTTCAGAGGCACAGGAGTGATTTAAAAAAAAAAAAAAAAAGACTGCCCCCTCATTCTCATTATGTGTTTTAGGAGGGAAAATGGAAAATCTTATTAAAAAGAAATAATATCTCTTTTCTCTACTCAGACCAGAATTTTTCTGAACATGTCCCAGGACAAGAAAAGAATAGAGAAGGAGAATGACTAGATATGAGAATTGAGCTGTCAAGCTCGCTGGAAAGTAGGAGTTATGTGAAAGATGTGAATTTTGCCACATGTTAGGTTAAAGTGACAGTCTCTCAGTTATGTCCAACTCTTTGTGAACCCATGGAATTTTCCAGGCCAGAATACTGGAGCGGGTAACTGTCCCCGTCTCCAGGGGATCTTCCCAACCCAGGGATCAAAGCCAGGTCTCCCGCATTGCAGGCAGATTCTTTACCAGCAGAGACACCAGTGAAGCTCAAGAATATTGGAGTGGGTAGCCTATCCCTTTTCCAGCCGATCTTCCCAACCCAGGAATTGAACCAGGGTCTCCTGCATGGCAGGCAGATTTTTTTTTAGGTAGTTTTTTCGTTTATCCTTCCATCCATCCATCCATTCACCATCCACCCATCCATTCATCCATCCATCTGTCCCTTACTCTCTAGAGATGTTAGAATCAGAGACCATGATCTCAAACGCCTTCAGAGTATGAACAAGTTTTAAAGACTGAAAGATGGGAATGTGGGTGAACTGGAGAACACATGTCTCATCTTAAAGAAGGACTTAAAGCCTTAGCATTTAGGAGGAATACAACTGCAGTGTGAATTGAATTCAGTCCAGCGTGAATTGAATTTTCAAGAGAAGCAGGAAACCCAAGTTTTTATTAAAAAAAATATTCCAACTTCTTTCCTTGATTTGTACATCTTTTTAAAATAACTCTTTTGAACTTTTTATTTTATGCTGGAGTATAGTTGATTAGCAATGTTGTGATAATTTCAGGTGAACAACAAAGGGCCGTGGCCATACATATGCATGTATCCATTAAAAATCTTCCAACTTTTAAATGTTGAAATCAGCTATCTGAAAATTTTAAAATCACTGTGCAAAATGTATCTGTATTCTGAATTTAACTAGCTCTTCAAGACATCCAAAGCTCCACTGTCCTTTTGACGTTTAGAGATGAAAGAGGTCAGAAGTGATTATGCTACAAAGCATATTTATTAAATATTTTGTAATAACCTATAATAGAAAAGAATCTGAAAAATAATATATATTTATATCTGTTTCTGAATCACTTTGCTGTACACCTGAAACTAACAGAGAATTATGTCAGTTATAGTTCGACTTAAAAAAGAACAGAAAGTTAATATTGTAGTTATAATAAAGAAAAATATCCTGAATTTAAAAAAAAATTTTTACTCTGTCTTTGATTCTAATTTCCCAGTGGTTCACTCATCAGGAGCAATTTCTATCACCAGTTTTTTTTTTTTTTTTTTAATACTTATTTGTTTATTATTTGGGCTTCCCAGGTGGCTCAGTGGTAAAGAATCCACCTGCCAATGCAGGAAACACAGGTTCAGTCCCTGGATGGGGAAGATCACCCGGAGAAGGAAATGCTAAGCCACTCCAATATTCTTGCTTGGGAATCCCATGGACAGGGGAACCTGGTGGGCTGCAGTTCATGGGATTGCAAAAGAATTGGACATGACTCAGCAACTAAACAACAACAACATTTGTTATTTATTTGGCTCTGCCAGATCTTAGTTACAGCAGGTGGGATCTACTTCCCCTACCAGGGATGGAACTCAGGCCTCTTGCATTGGGAGTGTGGAGTCTTAGCCCCTGAACCACCAGGGAAGCCTCACCAGTTTCCTATGTATGTTCCAAGATATATCCTATGTGCATATATGTATTCTTTAAAAACAACCACAACAATAAAGGGATAAACATTGTTTTGCATTTTATTTTCCCACTTATGACTTTTGGATATTACTTTTAATCAATATGTATTGGTTAAATATATATTAACATTTTATAAATATGATTAAGTGTTTTATATGTATCATATATAAAAACTCATTATTTCATTGCAATGTAGTACTTTATTATATGGTAGTACCATAATTTATTTAATTCTCCTGCATGATTTTAGTATTTTTTTCTATTCAAGCAAAATCATGAAGTTCTTTGTATAGGAGTCTTTGAATGTAAATAAAAGTGTAACAGTAGAATAAAACTTTAGATGTGAAATCACCAGGTGAAAGGGTATATGCATTTACGTTTTGACATATTTTGCTTACTTTATTTCAAAGAGATTGCTGACCTACAGCACTCCCCATATGGGCTACCTGTCACAGTGTATTCTTGCTGACAACACAGTGTATTATCAGATTTTTTAACTTTTCATTTGATAATTCCATTGATGTTTTCATTTTTAAATCTTTATCTATGAGCAAGGGTGAACATCTTTTGAAAATCATTTGCTTTCCTTTTTTCAGTTATTCATTAAACAAAACATTTATTGACCACGTACAATATGCTATGCGTTGTGCGAGGTACTGAAAATCCAAACCAAACTCACACAATTTGTGATTCATGGAATGTATTGTCTACTAGGGGGACAGACATGGAACAACTAATTACAGAAACAACTATTTGAGTACTGTTGTGATGGGGTATGGTGTTCAGAGAGTGTGTAACAGGGCATCTATCCTAGTCTAGGAGGATAAGGGGAACTTCTGGGAGAATTAAATTGAGACTGGAAGGACAAGAGTTAACAGGATGCTAACAGTAACATCACAATGCCTTGGTCTCCCTCTCCTGACCCTCCCAGGCACTGGGGAGTGACTACCCTTCCTTTTTAGGAAGGGCCCACCTGACTAAGAGGTAATCAGAGAACAGAACAGGAAAACAAATCTGAATTAGTTTATTTTCATTATTCTGGTGAAAAGTGTGGTGGCTAAAATCACTGACCAAATTTTATGATTTTGAAATAAATGTTAATTTTTTTTTTCTTCTGTGCCATTTGGGATCTTAGTTCTCCAACCAGAGGTCAGACCTGTGCTCCCTGCATTGGGAGTGCAGAGTCTCAACCACTGAACAGCGAGGGAAGTCCCTGAAAGACATGTTAGTTTTAATATCCCATTTGTTAGTTAAAAATCAAGAGATAAAATAATTGAGATTATTTGGGATATTTGACAGAATGACAAGTTTTTCACCCCCTCCAAAACATTTTTATTTTCTTTGACTGTCAAAAATTGGATTCCTTTACCTAAACTTAATGCTGTCTAACAACTGTTAAATCATGAAAATTTGCTGAAAAGACCTTTTCTCAATTACAGCCCTGTATAATATTGAGACCTTAACAATAAAATTTCATATTAAAAAAAAAAGAAATTAGCAGTCAACAAGTAACTTGGGGAAAGACCACTGGGAATTCATGTGACCTCAGCCTAGACCTCATTGTGTCACCTTGTTATCATAATATCACCTTATTTTATTTTATTTTTTTTCATTTATTTTTATTAGTTGGAGGCTAATTACTTTACAATATTGTAATGGTTTTTGTCATACATTGACATGAATCAGCCATGGATTTACATGTATTCCCCATCCTGATCCCCCCTCCCACCTCCCTCTCGACCCGATCCCTCTGGCTCTTTCCAGTGCACCAGGCCCGAGCACTTGTCTCATGCATCCAACCTGGGCTGGTGATCTGTTTCACCCTAGATAAATATACATGTTTCGATGCTGTTCTCTTGAAACATCCCACCCTCGCCTTCTCCCACAGAGTCCAAAAGTCTGTTCTATACATCTGTAAAAATATCACCTTATTTTAATCCTGTCTGAAACTATCTGAGGTTGGTGTTATTGGGAATTCCCTCATGGTTCGGTAGTTAGGACTCTGCACTTCCACTGCTGGGGGCCCAGTTCTGAACCCTGGTTGGGGAGCTAAGATCCCCTATCCCACATATTGTGTGGCATGGACCAAAAAAAGTGAGAATGGCATTATGCTGTTAAGATTCAGGTTGCTTTCTATCTTTGAGCCGTTGGTACCCTCATACTGTAAAAATCGGTGTGGTTGTGATAATTCCACAGGCATAAGTCAAAGATATTGTAGGTTTGGCTCCAGACCACCACAGTAATGCAAACATTACAATAAAATGAGTCACACAAAGTTTTTGGTTTCCCAGTGCATATAAAAATTATGTTTAGTTTTATATAAAATCTAGTCTACTAGTGTGGAATAGTATTATGCCTAAAAAAAAAACCCAATGTATATATCTTAATTAAAAGATAACATTGTTAAAAAATGCTGTCTATCATTTAGGCTTCCGGCAAGTCACAATCTGCTGGTGGAGGGCCTTATTTTACTGTTGATGGCTACTGACTGGTCAGGGTGGTGGCTGAAGATTGGGGCAGCCGTGGTAATTTCTTAAAACAGCAATGACATTTGCCACATTGACTGACTCTTCCTTTCAGGGACAATTTCTCTGTAGCATGCAATGCTGTTTGATAGCATTTTACCACAGTAGAACTTTAAAAATTGGGAGTCAATCCTCTCAAACTCTGCTGCTGTTTATCAACTAAGTGTATGTATATTCTAGACCCTTTGTTGTTATTTCAGTAGTCCTCACAGCCTCTTTACCAGGGGTAGATTCCATTTTCAGAAACCATTTTGCTCATCCATAAGAAGCAATTCCCCATCCTTTAAACTTTTATCATGAGGTTGCAATAATACAGCCACATCTTCAGGCTTCATTTCTAATTCTAGTTTTCTTTCTTTCCCCACCAGGTCTGCAATTACTTCCTTCACTATAGTCTTGAACACCTCAAAGTCATCTATGAGGGTTGGAATGAACTTCTTCCAAATTCCTGTGTATGTTGATGTTTTGACCTCTTCGTATGAATTATGGATGTTCTTAATGGCACCTAGAATGGTGAATACTTTCTAGAAGGTTTTCAGTTTACTTTGCCCAGATCAATCAGAAAAATCTCTTATCTGTCACAGCTTATAGCCTTATGGAATATATTTCTTAAATAATAAGACTTGAAAATCAAAACTACTTCTTGATTCATGGGCTCCAAAATGGGTGTGTTTTTTTTTTTTTCCTGTGCAGTAGGACCCAACTGTGGGCTTAAAATATTCAGTAAACCCACAGTAAAGCTGTCATCCATGCTTTGTTGTTCCATTTATAGAGCACAGGCAGAGTAGATTTAGCATAGCTCTTTTTTTTTTTTTTTAGCATAGCTCTTTTTTAAACAATTTTTATTTATTTATTTATATGTATTTTTTGTTGTGCCATGCTGCATGTGGGATCTTAGCTTCCTGACCAGGGATTGAACCCATGCCTTCTGCACTAGAACCTGAAGACTTAACCACTGGACCACTTGGGAAGTCCCTAGCATAGTTTTTAAGGGCCCTAGAATTTTCTGAGAAGTAAATGAATGTTGACTTCAACTTAAAGTCACATAATCTCAGCTAGATCTTCTGGATAACTTGCTGCATAACTTGATAACTTCTATATCAGCACTTGCTGCTTCACCTTGTACTCTTATGTCAAGGAGATGGCATCTTTCCTTAAACCTCATGAACCAACTCTGCTAGCTTTAAACTTTTCTTCTGCGGCTTCTTCACCTCTCTGTCTTCACTGAATTGAAGTAAGTTAGAGCCTTGATCTGGATTAGGCTTTGCCTTAAAGGAATGTCGTGGTTGGTTTGATCTTCTGTCCAAACCACTAAAACCTTCTCCATATCAGCAATAAGGCTGTTTCACTCTCTCATCATTCATGTGTTTACTGAAGTAGCCCTTATAAGTACCTTCAAGAACTTTTCCTTTGCAGTCACAACGGAGCTAACTGGTACAAGAGAGCTAGCTTTTGGCCTTTTTTTTTTTTCCTTTTGACATGCCTTCCTCTCTTAAGTGTAATCATTTCTAGCTTTTGATTAAAGTGAAAGACTCTCCCTTTCACCTGAATACTTAGAAACCATTGTAGGGTTATTAATTGGCCTAAATTTTAATATTGTGTCTCAGGGAATAGAGAGGCCTGAGGAGAGAGAGAGAGAGACAGAGAGACAGAGAACGGCCAGTTGGTGGAGCACTCAGCACACACACAACATATTGATTAAGTTTGCTGTCTTACATGGTCATGGCTTATGGCACCCCCGAAACAATTGTAATAGAAATGTCACAGATCACTGTAACAAATGTAATAATAATGAAAAAATTTGAAATATTGTGAAAATTACCAAAATGTGTCACAAAGACTTGAAGTGAGCAAATGTTGATGGAAAAATAGCTCTGTTTGACTTGCTGGAGGCAGAATTGCCACAAACCTTCAATTTGTAAAAAATGAAATCTTTGAAGCACAATAAAATGAGGTAAGCCTGTTAGTAGCGTCTGGAAGAGTAGTTGGTTAGTTTTTTAGGGTCATAAGGTCAATAGCTTTATGATAACCACATAGGGGAGCTCAGCCTTTCTTAACAGTTACCTTAGAAAATCACATTCTTTGTTTTTGTTTGCATATTTATTTATTGCAATTACCTTTTATTTTTATCAATCACCCACAAAATTAAAAATATTCAGTTGGTGTTACCTCCCCACTCTGCAACTCTTAGTCTTATTCCCTAGAACCACTCACTATTTTTTTAGCTGTTTTCGCAAGTATTTGGCTCTCTGTTTCTAAATGTGGGACTTAGACTGTTCTATCTTGATTTAACAACTTTAGATAGTATATTATATACGTTCTGTTATAGTAGATGTGGATTACAATCAAGCCATCTAACCTCCAGTTTACACCAAACTCTCCTGCCATCTCCCATCCCATCCCCCTCCCACCCTTGCCCTAGCCACACAGACACACACCAGTTGTGTAATTAGAATGCTTTCAAGAGAGAATTACAGAAAGCCTGGATTCTACTGGCTTAATAAGGGAATTTGTTATCTCCGTTTAAGTCTGAAACTCATGTTTTTCAAGGTTGCACAATTCAGTGAAGCATTGAAACCTGAGTGCTAAAAAAAAAACCAAAAAACAACAAAAAAAAGAAACCTGAGTGCTTTTGTTCTTTGCTCTGCTGTCCTTGAGCTGTTGACTTTATCTTCAGGTTGACTGCCCTCATGATTGCTAGATGGTAGAAGCATGTTTATTTGTCTTTTCCACATGTCCAGAGGAATGTGGACAGTGCAGTGTCTTTGCATTTCTGTTTAAGAAGCCTCTCAACAGAATTGGATCTATGTTTCTTCCTAAAACTATCACAATTACAGGGATTGGGACTAACTAGATTTACCCTTTAGGACTGGTGATCGGATCAGCCTCCCCTTAAGCACGTTGCCAAACAGAAAATGGTAGATACTAGAACAAAATCTAAGGGAATTTGAAGGTGGGAGATGGAGGGAAGGGATGTTGGATAGGCAGTAATACTCTGCCATAATAATAGAATTATATCATAATTTTTGGTTCAATTGATAGTCATGCATAGATCATATATTGTTCACTTCTGGGCCAAATAATGTTTTATGGTTTAATTTATTTTCTTTTATTATTCTCATGCTTGCTTTTTCTGAAGTTAATGATTATAATATTCATTTTACTTATATTTTACTTATATCCTTTTCAGTACTCCTCCTTATTTTTTTCCTATGAGATTTGTCAAACTCCTCTTAATACTTTCCCAAATGCTGAGTAAGTCAGATAGTTTAGTAACTTCATACCTTTTTCTGGGACCTCACCTCCAAGGACCTCCCTGGGGCTCGCTCTGGACTGGTTGTTCTCTAGGTCAGTTGTCAAACTGGTTATTCTGTAACTCATTCTTAAATTTGACACTCGGTTTTGGAGATCCACAAATTTTCTTTCTCTTGATTCATTTGGTTATTTCTCTGGACTCTTAATAGCTTTCTAAGGAAGGAAGTTTGTATAACTTTTGTGTGTCTGCAAATGCTTTTAGTTTACGCTAAAGCTTGACCAGGTATAAAATTCTAACTTGAATTTCTTGCCTGGGGTACAGATCATGAAGTCCTTATTGCAAAATTCAGACTTAAATTGAAGAAAGTGGGGAAAACTACCAGGCCATTCAGGTATGACCTAAATCAAATCCCTTAGCATTATACAGTGGAAATGACAAATAGACTCAAGAGATTAGATCTGATAGAGTGCCTGAAGAACTATGGACAGAGGTTCGTAACATTGTGCATGAGGAGGTGATCAAAACCATCCTAAAGAAAAAGAAATGAAAAAAGGCAAAATAGTTGTCTGAGGAGGCCTTACAAATAGCTGAGAAAAGAAGAGAAGCAAAAGACATAGGAGAAAAGAAAAGATATACCCATGTGAATGCAAAGTTCTAAAGAACAGCAAGGAGAGATAAGAAAGTCTTCCTAAGTGAACAATGCAAAGAAATTGAGGAAAACAATAGAATGGGAAAGACTAGAAATCTCTTCAAGAAAATTAGAGATATCAAGGGAATATTTCATGCAAAGATGAGCACAATAAAGGACAGAAATTGTATGACCTAAGAGAAGTAGAAGATATGAAGAAGAGGTGGTAAGAATACACAGAAGAACTATATAAAAAAGATCTTAATGACCCAGATAACCACAATGGTATGATCACTCACCTATAACCAGACATCTTGGAGTGCGAAATCAAGTGGGCCTTAGGAAGCAACACTACGAACAAAGCTAGTGGAGGTGATGGAATTCCAGCTGAGCTATTTCAAATCCTAAAAGATGATACTGTTAAAGTGCTGCACTCAGTATGCCAGCAAACTTGGAAAATTCAACAGTGGCCACAGGATTAGAAAAGGTCAACATTTATTCCAGTCCCAAAGAAGGGCAATGTCAAAGAATGTTCGAACTACTGCACAATTGCATTCATTTCACATGCAAGCAAAGTAATGCTCAAAATCCTCTAAGCTAGGCTTCAACAGTATGTGAATCAAGAACTTCCATATGTTCAAGCTGGATTTAGAAAAGGCAGGGGAACCAGAGATCAAATTTCCAACGTCCTTTGGATCATAGAAAAAGCAAGAAAAATTCAGGAAAAAATGTACTTCTGCTTCATTGACTATGCCAAAGCCTTTGATTGTGTGGATCACAACAAACTGTGGAAAATTCTTAAAGAGATGGGAATACCAGACCATGTTACCTGCCTCCTGAGCAATCTGTCTGCAGGTCAAGAGGCAAGAGTTAGGACTGGACATGAAAAACATGGTTCAGTATTGAGAAAGGAGTACATCAAGGCTGTATATTGTCACCCTGCTTATTTAACTTATACACAGAGTATATCATGCGAAATGCTGGGATGGATGCAACACAACCTGGAATCACGATTTCCAGGAGAAATATCAATAACCTCAGATATGCAGATGACACCACCCTTATGGCAGAAAGTGAAGAGGAACTAGAGAGCCTCTTGATGAAGCTGAAAGAGGAGAGTGAAAAAGCTGGCTGAAAACAACATTCAAAAAATGAAGGTCATGGCATCCAGTCCCATCACTTCATGGCAAATAGATGGGGAAATAATGGAAACAGTGATAGACTTTATTTTCTCGGGCTCCAAAATCACTGTGAGCAGGGACTGCAGCCTTGAATTTAAAATGCTTGCTCTTGAAATTAACTTGCTCCTTGGAAGAGAAGCTATGACCAACCTAGATGCATATTAAAAAGCAGAGACATTACTTTGCTGACAAAGATCCATCTAGTCAAAGCTATGGTTTTTCCAGCAGTCATGTATGGATGTGAGAGTTGAACCATAAAGAAAGCTGAGTGTCAAAGAATTGATGCTTTTGAACTGTGGTGTTAGAGAAGACTCTTGAGAGTCCCTTGGACTGCAAGGAGATGAAACCAGTCAGTCCTAAAGGAAATCAGTCATGAATATTCACTGGAAGGACCGATGCTCAATCTGAAGTTCCAATACTTTGGCCACCTGATGGGAAGAGCTGACTCATTAGAAAAGACCCTGATGCTGGGAAAGATTGAAGGCAGGAGGAGACGGGGATGACAGAGGATGAGATGGTTAGATGGCATCACCGACTCGACGGACATGAGTTTGAGCAAGCTCTGGGAGATGGTGAAGGAATGGGAAGCTTGGCTTGCTGCAGTTCATGGGGTCACAAAGAGTCGGGCAGGACTGAGTGACTGAACAATGGGGACAACGATAACAACTACAAAAATAACAACAAGGTCATTACTGAGAAGTTCAAGCCATTCTCATTCCTGTTCACTTGTGTGTGATCTTTTATTCTCTCTTCTGAAGACTTAAAGGATTTTCACGTAATTCCCAATGACCAGTAACTGTAGGATGCTGTCCTTGGAGTGAGACATCTGAAATTAATAGTGCTGATTATTTGGTGAGTCTTTTAAAGCTATAGATTTGGGTCCTTCAGCTCCACTGAAGTGAAGTGAAAGTCGCTCAGTCATGTCCGGCTCTTTGTGACCCCATGGACTGTGGCCCACCAGGCTCCTCTGTCCATGGAATTCTCCAAGCCAGAATACTGGAGTGGGTAGCCTTTCCCTTCTCCAGGGGATCTTCCTAACCCAAGGGATCGAAATCAGATCTCTTGCATTGCAGGTGGATTCTTTATCAGCTAGCCACGAGGGAAGCCCTGAGCTCCACTTGAATTATTTCTTAGATTATCACTCTTTAATTTTTTTCTTTTCTTCTCTTTCTGGCACTTAAAATGACCAGATATTCCATAATCTGGACTAATATTCTGATTTTCTTATCTTTTGTATTTTTCATTTATCCCTTGTTCCCCTGATCTCTTTTTTTCATACTTTCTGGGAAGACTATTTTCCAACCTTCTATTTAATCAAAACTTTTTCAGTGTATAGATTTTAAGAGCTGTTTCTTGTTCCTGGATTAGCTGTTTTTGTAGCATTGTTTTTAAGGATACACCTTCTAGCTAAGGTTATTCTTTTTGTCAGTTTTTATCTCTTCACTGTATTGTTTATTCCCTTTTCCCTTTCCATTCCTTGAATTTTTCTGTTATTTCTCCCTTTCTTTTCATGTTTGCTTGTTGTGAATTCTCTCTTCCATGTTGTTGTCTTCCAGAAATAGCTGTTAAAAATCTGGTAGAGCATTCATTCATATTTAAGGGTGGAATCCCAAGCAGTTGGTTGGAAGCTTGTTTGCAGCCACTTCTATGAAATCTTTCATGATTCCTCTAACCTCTGCGCTTTTAGTCTTTTAATCCCCAAAGCACTCTGAATCTCTCTTATGGCATTCACATTCTGCTTTATATCAGTTACCTCTAACCTAGTCTTATACATGTAAACTCTTCTATGAGATATGGATTCATTCTCCTGGGATAAGTTGCATTAAACCAGCCTGGATAACTTTGGAACATTTTGTTTCTTCTATTTCACTGTCAATGCTATTTATCATTGTCAATTCTTGTTAATCAGGAACATGGTTGAAATTCCTGGATTAACTTTGCACAATCTGATAAAAATAGCCATAGAATTGTTTGACAAATTTACTAAATAAAAATTGTCTATCAGTATCTTATTTTTGTATTTTCATTGATTTGTGGGCAGCATAGTTATCCTCCAAGGTGTTGGGTCTGTCAGTCATCAGGGAGATGATACCCTAAGAACTCACAAGAAAGAGCTTGTTAAAAACTGGAGTGATTTGTAAACATCTACTGAATCAAAGAGTGATGTGTAATAAATGGCTTTCAACTCAAACTAAAGTATGATTAGAAAAGGAATATTTCTTTTAAAGATGGTGAAGGGCTTCTAAGAAATTTAGTGCTTCAAAGTGAATATATTTTTGTCAACTTCCTTAGCAATAGTCATTGTTTAATTAACTATCAAGAATATATAATTTTAAGAAGATAAGAATTATTTTAGTGCTAATAGATTATGCATTTTACTACTCTGTTATGAACTAGAAAGAACATTTACCTTGAAACATTGCCATATAATTATAATGAAACATATATGTATCATGAAACAATTGCTAGTGTGCAAAAGGATGATTTTTTTAAAAATCAAGTAAACTGATGTAAAAGAGTTGATGCAAAGCTTACTAAAATTTCCTGGAAGGTGTAAAAATTGAAAGCTTAATCTATGTTGATGGTGAACAAGTCACAATTTGTTTCCCTTTGCAACTAAACAAAAAATGTTGAGTCTGACAATTTTCCTGAGTTGTAAGTGTAACAGAGATTTGTTTGCTTAGTTAATTCCCTGACGGGCTTCCCAGGTAGCACTTGCTTAGTTACTCAGTCATGTTCAGCTCTTTATGACCCCATGAACTATAGCCTGCCAGGCTACTCTGTTCATGGGGTTTTCCGGGCAAGAATACTGGAGTGGGTTGCCATTCCCTTCTCTGAGGGATTTTCCCGAACCAGGGGTTGAACCCGGGTCTCCTGCATTGAAGGCAGATTCTTTACTATCTGAGCCACCAAGAACCTGCCTGCCAAGCATGAGACATAACAGACTCGAGTTCAATCCCTGAGCTGGAAAGATCCCCTGGAGGAGGGCATGGCAACCCACTCCAGTGTTCTTGAGAAGGTGAATTCTCCTTATTCTGGAGAAGCCCACAGATAGAGGAGCCGACAGATAGAGGATGTGGCAGGCTACATCTATAGGTCACATGAGTTGGACATAACTGAAACAACTTAGCATGCAAGCACAGACAATTCCCTGAAATCTGTGGTGTGTGAGTATGTATGTTTCTGTGCTTGTGTGTGTACGTGGCTTGGTGAAATGGTAGAAGAGGAAGAAAGGATGCTTGATCTCAGAGAAACCTTACCTTTGCTTGAATACCCCAAATGGGAAAATAATGGCAAAAAGGAGAGGCGTACTTAGAACATTATTTTGGGTACTAAAAGACTGGTGAAAAAAGGTATGGTAGTTTTTAAGAATTAGCTGCTGTTTCTTTGACATGCGTCCCATCAAGGAGTATGTACCCTCTCCCTTTGAATCTCGGCTGGCTTCTGACCCCCTCAATAACCAATAAATGGAGCAGAAGCGATGCTGTGTGCCTCCTGAGGCAAGGCGAGAAAGGTGATATAGATTCAGCTTTTGGAACCCTGAGCCACCATGTAAGTTCCCATACTGCCATATTGAGAGAAAATCCATATCACACAAGAGGCCATGTGTAGGCGCTCAGAACCAGTCAGGGTCTCAGCTGATAGGCAGCATCACCTATTAGCCATTAGAGTGAATATACCTCCAGATGATTCCAGCACATCTTTTCCTCCCATGCCATAGTGAGTGCCAGTTGTTGAAACTTCCTGACTGAAGCCTCAAGTGTCACGGAGCAGAGACAAGTCATATTTGCTGTGCCCTGTTAAAATTTCTGATCCACAAAATTCACAAGCATGATGAAATGGTTGTTTTAAGCCTCTAAGTTTTAGGGTAATTTGCTATACAGCAATAGTGATAAAATAGAAGGGACAAAAGGGAGTAGATTAGTCAGGTTCTAGGGGAAGAAAGCTGGGTTGTGAGATGAGTTTGCTGAACAAATTTTCTAAACACACAGGTAGATCATGAGTGAGTCCCAGGTGACAGCCCTTAACTGTTCTGATATCACCCTAGGAATTCTTCAGATATATTAACAAACACAAGAATGTAAAAGAATTAAAATACTAGTGTTCTCTTATTATTTTTGTTTCCTAAGCTGTAAGAAATGGATTTATTCAGATACAGAGAGACGCACACTCCACAGACAGAGTGTGGGCCATCATAGAGGGCAAATGCAGCCGTTCTCTTATTCTGTACAGTCTTTCATGAGTTCCTCCAGCTTCCATGGAATATTGCTGGGTGGCACAGTTCCCTTTCCTAGCACTCTTGGTGACAGCTGAAGTATATTATTAATAATACTGACATGAAGTTATGTTAGGAAGATTACTAAAAGTGATGACATCAAACATTAGAAGTTGACTTCACATAGAACGTATGTGACTACAAACTCTACCACATTGATCTAATTTGCAAATATTCAATAATACCACTTAACTCCTCTTGTAGGGCGTATATAAGCCCCTGAGCATATTTAGTCTGTGCTCAGTCTTCTTGCATTTCCTGAAATGTGGAGCAAGCAGCAAATCTTCAAGTTCAGACCCAGGTGAACTGTTGTCTGTCTTCACCATTGCCCCTGAATCCACTGTCTGTTCTTTTGTCTGTGAACATTTGTACCTCTTGCTTCCGATCATCTTCAGCGATACAGACCGGGCAGTAGCCATCAACTGTTGAAATCATTCTCTGTATAACTTTCTGAGGCTGCAGAGCTATGGCTGCACAAACTTCTTTAAATACATTTATTTGGTTGCGCTGGGTCTTAGTTGCGGCACCCAAGATCTTTGATCTTCTTTCAGCACGCACATCTTTTAGTTGCAGCGTGTGAACTCCCAGCTGCAGCATATGGGAACTAGTTCCTTGACTAGGATTCTAGTCAATAGGGTTCTCCCAATACTAGGCCCCCTGTATTGGGAGCTCAGAGTCTTAGTCACTGGACCACCAGGGAAGTCCCTACACAAAGGTTTTCTGATATTGACGTGGGAAAGGAAACTTGAAGTTTTTGCAGATGGTTGCCAACTTGTTTATCCCTTCACTGTATTGTTTTCCTTTATTGGCCAGAGTTGCTCTGTTTCCATTGGGTTTTTTGGGGGAAGAAAAACAGGAGTCCTGTTTTTCAGGACTCTCTTATGA
Source organism: Odocoileus virginianus (assembly GCF_023699985.2). NCBI lineage: Eukaryota > Metazoa > Chordata > Mammalia > Artiodactyla > Cervidae > Odocoileus > Odocoileus virginianus. Next base: position 20,370,841 of record NC_069686.1, read on the forward strand.
CATGCATGTATTGTACTGAGGGTAAATAAGAATCAAGCTGGACCAACATTTAATGATAACTTAAATGAGTTAAAATTGAGCTTTCTTTTATTCTCCATAACTGAACCTATGTTGTTGATGAGTCCTTATTCCCTCTGATAGTAGAAAACACTTGTAACGGGATCTATACATGAAAAAAAAAATTTTTTTTTTGGCAGTTCAATAACTTTATTGGACCATCAGCAATTAGTTCTCGTCCACAATGACTGTCTGTAGATTTTTGAAGGTGGTGACGGGCACGTAGGTAACCAGAGTGTAGAGCTTGTTTGGCGAGTCTTCCTCTTCATTACGTTTTCTGGACAACCGCACACAGATCTGGTATGGGACATTCCTGATTCCTTTAGCCCAGACGGCTTTGTTGAGCCTGTTGTCGATGCGCACGTCCGCAGTTCCCATCTCTTTCATGGCAAACTTCCGGATTTCTTTGAGTGCCCTAGGGGCACGCTTCTTGAAACCCACTCCATGGATGCGCTTGTGAATGTTGATGGTGTATTCTCTTGTCACCACCTCGTTGATGGTGGACCGGCCCTTCTTCTTCTTGCCACCCTTCTTTGCGGGAGCCATCCTGCAGGGCTATGGTTGGAAAGGAAGTTATAAATGAAAATTTAAGCTAAGATCCTAAGATGACAAATGCCAGATGTCAGAGTGGATTGTGAGGATTTGTAAAATTTCAAGGGAAGTTTCTAAATCTTTTTCATATCCAAGTTCTAAAGGATAGGGTTGGAAATGGGAAGCAAGGATTGGATAGAGGATGTCTTTGAAGAGAGCTCTGTTGTGAGCCCTCCCTGCCTCCTTTCTGTTCAACTAAATCTGGTGGGAAGAGCTCCTCAGGAATCTTGCTATGAAATTCATATAGTTGAGGGTGGGGTGGGGTGGGGTGTAGCTCTGTGAACTGATGTCTGACTTTTGAGGGAAAAATGTAAAAGACAGGAACGTGGACTATCCAGCTGATCCAAGGTGGGAGCAAAGGATGTGTTTGTGTGTTTTCTCAATCAGATGTGATCATTGGGAGAAAAGACAGGCCTGAGGCTCTCTGAGGCCTGGTGTGCTGCAGTCCATGGGGTCGAGAAGAGTCATGACTGAGTGCCTGAACTGAACCGAGGCTCTTTGAAATCCCAAGCCTGGACTGAATGATGGGAACCCAAGGGAGAGAATGGACTGTGGAATGTCAAGGGGGAGCAACTAGCAGGGTGGGGGGAGGGTGGGAGAGATGCATCCACTAGGACTAGAAACAAAAGAGAATGTTTCCAGGGAGGATTTCTAGAGGGAGTCCTAAAAGGGACCATACATTTAAAGCCAGCTTTAAACATCTATCCGATCAGAGGGCAAGGACCATTTAATGACAGTTTCAATTAGCTAATAACTTTCCTGTTCTCCCTTCCTGCTCCCCATTTCCTTCTCTCCTCCTGCTTTGACCCTTGAGAAGTTGAATAACACATAGCAAAATAAGACATAAGTGAGAAGGAGTAGAAGCGTAAGGTGGAGAAATGAAATCATATTCCAGTCTCTGGTTGACTTACCTAAAAAGACCTCAGTTGGAAGAGGGGAGAAGTTAAATTTAATGTTTTGGTAGTTACTTGAGATTTCATACTTTCATATTCCTTTTGAGACTTTGTTTGCAACTCAATGTGACCATTTGGGGTTTTTATCATCTAAGAATGGCCAGAAAAGTCTAGGACTACCTGAATTTCATTCTGGGTGAAAGGAGGAGGGAACCAAGGAACAGACTCTTCACTTGCAATTTTAACTTCCCATCTTGTCCCAACCTAGAAAGATCTTTTATCCTTCTAGGGGTAAAAAGATGCCCTTTCTTTCAGTATGGAACCATTGGTATGGGTATCACAAAATTCTTTGATTAGTCTTTTAAGTTTTAGCTGAAATCTTGCAAGTCAAGTCCTGTTGCATTTCAAAATAAATTAATCACTGTATTTTCTCAAGGACTTGTAACTCAGATCCTTTGCTTTTGTTTTCAGACTGTCTCTTTTGTGAGCTGAGGGAGCAGTTTAATTGGTTTCCTTATTCTAGGCTAGGTAGCCTCAGGGAAACTAGAATTACTACCAGTTAGAAGACCAAAATTGCATTTGTTTACTATTTAAAAAAATGTTGTCCTGCCTAACACCAATATTAGTCATGTTCATGGCTTGTAGTTCCACTGGTCTCCATTTGGCTTATAATGTACTAAGGTAGGGGCTTCCCAGGTGGGCTCAGCAGTAGAGAATCTGCCTGCAAAAGAGGAGAGGAGAGTTTTATCCCTGGGTCAGGAAGATCTTCTGGAGTAGGAAATGGCAACCCATTTCAGGAAAAACTATACTACTGGAAAAACCATAGCCTTGACTAGATGGACCTTTGTAGACAATGTAATGAGCTTTAAACCAACTTTTTCACTCTCCTCTTTCACTTTCAGGAATTATTACTTCCTTCAATTTGTGGATTTGTGGGATCTCAGCTGGTGAAGCAACATAAAGTAAAATCAAAGTCAAATGGTACTAGAGGAGGTGCTAGGGAAAGACCTTTATTATTGGTCAATATGATATGGCAATTTAAAATCTCACCTAAACTTGCAACATTGTATGTTAGAGTCATCATTATCTTGAGTTATGGGGCCAGAAGCTCTTTTTATATTCAGTTCCACAAATCTTACCCTTGTGGTTAAAAAGAAAAGTAGTGAAGTTTAGGTACAGATGGAATAATATCTCAAATAAAACTTTGGACTGCAGTTCCTTAGGGAACATGGAATAACATGATTCAATCAGTATTCTGGAATCAGCTATATGCTCCACATAGTATAGTATTTTCTTTTATTCTTGAAGATGGGGTAATATTTTAATGATTAGAAACTGGGAAAATCTTATTGGCCACACTCCTTGAAAGATCTTTGATAATTTGTACCATTCTTCCAGGCTATTCATTTACGGTTACTTATTGGTTGATTCCCTAAACTCAATTTGTTATAAATACAGATACCATAAGGACAACTTTGTGCATCAGTGAAAAACTATACACTATCTAGGGGATGTCTTTCCATGTTTTCTGGTTTTTATTTTTTATGAGTTTTTCACAATTCTATAAATTATTAAAAATTGATTGTAGTGTGAAACAGTTCTTGTCTATAGATGTGCAAATTCTGTCCTGTCTAGTAGAGGTGCAGTTGACTACTCTCCCCCACTACAGAAAAAGCTAGTTTTGCCTCTGTTTGCATGATCACTTCACCATTTCTTGACTCCATGGAAATTTGTGCTTTTTTGACTTCTCCTTTGAATTGGTTGTAACACCTCCTTACTTTCCTCATTGAGTTAAATAAAATCTTTAATTTAACACATTCATTTTCATAACTGTATGAGATGATTTTACCTTAAAAATTATCTTTTAACAATGTGTTGTCAAAAATATTAGTGTCTGGCAATGCATGTATTGCTCACCAATGTCGTGAAGTGGTGATGATTGCAGCAGAGATTTGATATGGAGCAATGAGTTTTAAATCAGAGTTTCTTGCTCATTTATCTTGGAAAATCAGTAGCTTTGGTGATTATGCTGTATAGCCTGTTATTTATGGGCAACAGATAAAAAGGCAAGGAATGTGCATGTTTGGAGAATTCTGATGACTGTGAAACTATTATGGAATCCCTTAGAAACTCCCTCTGGTCACCTTTCCATTGCTGAACCAGAATGAAGGCACCAAAAAATCAACATCAAATTACAGCAGGCAAGGCCACCCATACCTCTCTCTGCTTCAGGGCATCCAGAAGTTCTTTTCTGATAATATCAGCAGAGATCATCTCCTAGAAGCTTAGAAAAATGTAAAGTCTGGTTTCTGTATTTAACTAGGAGACTTCTGATGTTTTCTGATGGCAAATTAAAAAAAATCAGAGTGGTTCCTTGGCATGAAAATCTTCTCCAAACACAGAATATTATTATAGCAGCAAGTCATGAAAAAGGTCTGACATAGGTTGACACCCATGACCTTGTCAACATTGATGGGAACTTGTGTGGAAACCAACTGTTGTCCTCTTTGAAGTCTGAAGGTTTGAGTAGACTCTAGCTGCTTTGCTAGGGCGCTGACACTGATTTGTTCTGATATCTCCCCTTTAAGATTCTCTTAGCAATTTGGCTGTTGCACAAGTGCTTCCAGGGGCATGTGCTACCATTCCTCACAAATATGGTCACATACTTGGTGTTATAGTTTTTGACACAGAAGAAACCAATGCCAACTAAATTGTAGCATAGTCACTTGTTGAAGTATAAACACATTCTAAGGAGGTATGTTTTCCCCATTTATTGGCCTCATCTATCAACTCCACTTTTGATACTACTTGGTCAGTCCTCTGACAGGGAGAAAGTGTCATGTGTGGTCACCTTAAAGTCTAGTTAGAGCAGAGATGTCATATAAGCCTGGCACATTTCTCTGAACACTTTCTTGGTGATGAGAAGAGAGTTACCCCCATCTAACCTTGGTAATAATTATTTAAATAATTGTTGCACAGTTGCTTCGTATGAAACACATTCATGTTTCATGTTTTAATCTGGAAGTTGAAGCCACTTTGTAAGAGCCTTGTGCCTATCTTCTGCTACGGCTCCAAATTTTGATAAAATGATTCCTAAATTTACATGATTGGGATCATCACTAAAGTTCCTATGTTGGAGGTAGCTTTGTTCACCACCTCAGTTTTCATAACTGTAAAGTGACATAGTAATCACCACTTCATAGATTGTTTTAAGTATTTAAAACACTGTATGTAAACTACCCAGCACAGTAGTAGGCCCATAATACGGCATCTACTCTAAATTGGTTAAGACTTAAGTCTCAGTAAAGGACCAGAGCTCCAACCATGTGAGCCAAGACAGATGCTGTCTGAAGGACTCCCATGACTTGGGTCAGGGAGAGGTCGGGTAGTCCTGGCTACTTGAAATTCCAGGGCTCATGCCTAGCAGAGTACACCTGATCTACAGGCTGAAGGGCCTGGGGCTGCTGATAAGGACTGGCTTAGAACAGGCCTAGGACTGAGGCTACCTCCTATAGAGGTCAGAGGACAAAAAGGGCATTCGGAGAAGGCAGAAAATGTCGGTACTCTTTGTTGGTAAGATTCACCTGTGATTTAGTGGAGTGGTCTTTGATCTTTTCTCTAAGGAGACTGGATCTTTTGGGAGGATACTGAATTCTCAAATGTGTGTGGGGGGTTATATGTCTTGCAATTTTACTGTTGCAGGAGGAGAGGACATTAGCAATCGTGACATTTATTCATAGAATCCTTCCACTAATCTGTATTATTACATGCAATTTTGCCACAAATGTGAATATTATCATTTTTGCTTAGTACATGAGGAAAAGAATGTAATTAGACGACTGGGCTATGTTACATTTGGGACTAGAATCTAGGTAACATTTCTCCTAGGCTGGAGCATTTCCCATTTGTATAGGTTTAAAAATAAAATGTATTGAAGAGATTTTTGGTACTGATAGTAGGGCTTATTTTCCTCTGGGACCTGTGGGATATTTTTAAAACTTATTTTTAATTGGAGGATAATTGCTTTACAATGTCGTATTGGTTTCTGCCATATATAAACATGAAACAGCCATAAGTATGCGTATATCCCCCGCCTCTTGAACCTCCTTCCCAACCCCCACCCCACCCCACCCCATCCCTCTAGGTTGTCACAAAGCACCTGGTTGAGCATCCTGTGGTATACAGCAATTTCCCACTAGCTTCACTGATAGCTTAGTTGATAAAGAATCCGCCTGCAATGTAGGAGACCCTGATTCAATTCCTGGGTCGGGAAGATCTCCTGGAGAAGGGATAGGCTACCCACTCCAATAGTCTTGGGCTTCCCTTGTGGCTCAGCTGATAAAGAATCTGACTGCACATGCGTGAGACCTGGGTTCGAGCCCTGGGTTGGGAAGATCCCCTGGAGAAGAGAAAGCCTACCACTCCAGTATTCTGGCCTGGAGAATCCCATGGACTGTAAAGTCCATGGGGTCACAAAGAGTCGGACACGACTGGTCAGCTTTCACTTTCATCTGTCTTACATATGGTAATGTATATGTTTCATTGCTACTCTCTTAATTCCTCCATCCTTTTCTCGCCCAACTGTGCCCTACAAGTCTGTTCTCTGTGTCTGCATCTCTATTCCTGCCCTGTAAATAGACTTGTGGGGTTTTTAAAACTGCACAACAGCATGTGGGTAACTTTTAATTGAACCTCTATGTAGATTGCACACCGAGTAAGATTTTATGGCAGAATTTACTTCCCCAGTCCCAGGGAAACCTTGCCCAACTGTGCACTTTTTGACATAGCAAACAGTTCAATAAACAGGATGGTTCTGGATTTGTCTGAAGCTAGCTGTGTGGCTTTAGGCAAGTTTCCTAGTCTTGAAAAAGACTGTCATTCTGTGGACTTCCCTGGTGGCTCAGATGGATTCACTGCAAAGAATCCATCTGCAATGCAGGAGGTCTGGGTTTGATCCCTGGGTCGGGAAGATCCTTTGGAGGAGGAAATGGCAATCCTCTCTAGTATTTTTGCCTGGGAAATTCCACGGACAGAGGAGCCTGGTGGGCTACAGTCCACGGGGTTGCAAAGAATCGGATACAACTGAGCAAATAACACACACACACAGTCGTTTAAGCCTTAGTGTCTTAAGTGATCTGTGAAGACTTCCTTCAGCTCTCAGTAATAGTGATACTGTGCTCCAAACACTATATTTTACAGACAGCATCATTTGTGGGTATTGCCCTCCTTTGATGCAGAGGACCCTGAAGCTCAAAGAGATAAACAGATTTGCCAAGGCCACAGATGGAAGACCAGTTTTCAGTGCAGGACGCGAACCTCGAAGTCCTTGCTGTTCTGTGCCAGGTCACCCAGCAGTTTGTCTCTCCTCCTTCACTGGTGAGAAGTCAAAAAATTGTTAGGGTAGCAGCCTCTAGTATGGAGGTTCCCCCTCAGGCATGTGCAGGATACCTGTTGAGGAACACGGAAGAATGTCTCCACTTTGATTTATATTTTTCTCATACTTGAAGTTTTTCTATTTGGGGGGCATATTTTAAAAATGTATATGATGTATAAATACATTGATTTACATACATCATACCTGGAGGTTTGTGGGGTAGTCAGTAAACTTGTTTTTTTCTGAAAGAAAAAAGTTTTAGATAGCACTGATTGTCAATCTAATTTTAATTTTTCATTAAAATAGACCATAAAAATATTGTATAATAGGAAGACAGTTGCAGATAGTTCTATTTGGATTATTTGACCTTTTAGATTATTTGTTCTTTTAGATTATCTGGGGCCACTGTTTTACATCAGAGCAGATGCCAGGAGGCTGATTGAAGAAGAGATGTCTGCTTTGTGTGGGTATTATTTGACTTTCTTTTTTTTTTTGCTTTTGGCCTCATTGCTCAGCATGTGGGATCTTAGCTCTTGGACTGAACCCGTGACCTCTGCAGTGGAGTCTTATTCACTGGATCACTGGGGAAGTCCCTACTTGACTTTCATAATCTTGCTTTTATTGATATTCTGGTCATAATAATAGCTGCTGTTTATATATCTGTGCCAGGTATAGTCATAAGCATTTTAAGTTGTGTCTCATTTAATCCTCTCCATGGCTCTGTAAGTCAGGAATAATAGCTCCATTTTATAGAAAAGGAAATTGAAATTTAGTAAAGTGCTGAGACTTGCTCAAAATTACCCATTTAGAAATTGGACTTTGATTTTTCTGACTCCATAATTCACTTCTTTCTTGTTTGGTAATCTCTGTTAAACATGTTAGATATATTTTTTAAAATATTGATTTTATAAAAATCAAGATTTTTTTGTTTCTCCTTTAGAGTCATTAAAATGGATGCTACAATACACATCTCTTCTAAACTTCAACACAAAATTTCCAAAGTACTCATATAAGAGATCATTCTAAAAAAATTATGTTTTATTTCTTTTTCTCCTCCTTAAATAGAGATAAAACTAAACTCTGAAAGGGTTACCTAATTAGCATATTTTATGAACAACTATATCATTCTCAAGACTCTAAAGTATTAAATATTGAATTAGGGGACACTTCACCCCCTCTCAATGTCTATGTTGAGAGTTTTGTACTTGTCTTCTCTCTGAAATAAATTCTGTCTGCTTGCTAAAAAAAAAAAAATATTGAATTATTAGAAATAACTTAAAGTAGATAATTCTTCTATTTGATATAGGAAGAGTTAAGGCTGTAAATTATTTTATTGTCTATTTAGGTTTGCTACATAATTTCAATTTATCCCATTAGTTTCTATCAGAAATTGAATACATTGTTTTGTCAACAGAAGGCAAATTACTTACTAATGTTAGGTTAACAAAAAGCAAACAAAGATACAGAAAAAATCTATTAATTATGTGTGAAGTAATATTTACTAATTTAATCTAGCTTTGTAAGATATAATTTACTTTCAGTGAACAAGTCATAGACTTAAGTAATACTCAATGGAGATTTTGGAAAATGGAAAATCACATAGAAAAGAATTTCAGGGATAAAAAAGATTAAATTTGGCCACTGGGTGTCCATCTTGATCCATATTCACTAGTAGTTAGGGCAAGAGAGATAAATCTTTTAAGTGACTTCAGCTTTTCTTTGTAGTTCTCTTTCCAGAGAGTTAAGGGAATGCTTTTATTTAATAACTAACACAGTAACACATTTTCTCTTTCAAAGTCTTTGTGATTTCTTTCGCCACCATGAAGAATCTTCAGAAAATCTGAAGAGAAAAAAAGACTTTAAAAAAGCAGCCAAAGAACCCCTTTAACAAAAATGGAGTCTTTTGGGGCTAAGCTGTGTCTTGACTGACTGTGTAAGACAGCCCTGGGTCACTTTATTTCTGCACAGTACTCTCACTATATAAAATTTCAAAGTCTTATAGGTCATATATTGGTCTGGAAAATATAGCTTTCTTAGTGAAATGGTGCATTTTTTTTTAATTATTACTTTTTCAAACTTGGAAAAAAGTAGAACTACAAAAGGTATATAGTGTAAGGGAGACATATCACCCCCATGATCACCTTACATTTACCTCTTTCTAATGTATCCTAGGAGTACATCAAGGCTGCATATTGTCACCCTGTTTGTTTAACTTCTATGCAGAGTACATCATGAGAAATGCTGGGCTGGATGAAGCACAAGCTGGAATCAAGATTGCCTGGAGAAATATTAATAACTTCAGATATGCAGATGACACCACCTTCATGGCAGAAAACGAAGAGGAACTAAAGAGCCTCTCAGTGAAAGAGGAGAGTGAAAAACTGACTTAAAACCCAACATTCAGAAAACTAAGATCATGGCATCCAGTCCCATCACTTCATGGGAAATAGATGGGGAAACAATGGAAACAGTGACAGACTTTATTTTCTTGGGCTCCAAAATGACTGCAGATGGTGACTGCAGCCTTGAAATTAAAAGATGCTTGCTCCTTGGAAGAAAAGCTATGACCAACCTAGATAGCATATTAAAAAGCAGAGACATTACTGACATTACTTTGCCAACAAAGGTCCATCTAGTCAAAGCTATGGTTTTTCCATTAGTCATGTATGGATGTGAGAGTTGGACCATAAAGAAGGCTGAATACCGAAGAATTGATGCTTTGAACTGTGGTTTTAGAGAAAATTCTTGAGAGTCCCTTGAACTGCAAGGAGATGGATATAAATCAGTCGTGAATATTCATTGGAAGGACTAATGTTGAAGCTGACGCTCCAGTACTCTGGCCACCTGATGAGAAGAACTGACTCATTGAAAAAGACCAAAATGCTGGAAAGATTGAAGGCAGGAGGAGAAGGGGATGACAGAGGATGAGATGGTTGGATGGCATCATCAACTTGATAGACATGAGTTTGAGCAAGGTCCGGGAGTTGGTGATGGACAGGGAGGCCTTTCATGCTCAGTCCATGGGGTTGCAAAGAGTCGGACATGACTGAATGACTGAGCTGAATTGACTTGAATGTATCCTGGAATCTGGATATACTCTATGCATACATAAACACTGTACATATCTCCTTCCATTTGCAGTTGCACAAGTGGCACAATATACATGCCATTCTGAAACTTAAAAAAAATTATTAGTGTATCTTGGAAGTTGCTTCATGTTAGTTAATATAGATCTGCCTCATTCTGAATTGAGACCATCCTGTTTTAAAGATGGGGCTTCCCTGGTGGCTCAGATGGTAGAAAATTCACCTGCAATGCAGGAGACCAGAGTTTGATCCTTGGGTCAGGAAGATTCCCTGGAGAAGGAAATAGCTACCCACTCCAGTATTCTTATCTGGAGAATTATGGGCAGAGGAGCCTGGCGGGTTACAGTCCATGGGGTTGCAAAGAGTCAGACATGACTGAGCAATTAACACTTTCACTTAAAAAAAAAAATAGTAACTAGTGTTCTGATGTTCTCATCTCTTAGGATTTTAAAAGTGGCACTGAAGGCAAGAATCTGGTTGGACGTGCCAATCCAGATGAGAGGAAATGGAATGCAGAAAAGTTCGAAACCCTTACCTCAGATGGTCTGCAAGTCTTTGATGCCCCTTTTCTCTTCCTCCTTCTAAACCCCTCCAACAATCCTGAACAGAACTCTGACTTCTGTTATCTTACACTCCCTGATAAGTCTATTTAGAAGCTGATGGTCTACTTATGCCTAGCCACAGCCATATGATGGTCCCTGAGACATACCATAGCAGAAGAAAAGATACCATAAAACTAGAGAAAGCTAGATATTTGCAAATAACATTTTTGGAAAAAAGCCCTCTCATTTGCATTAAAACAATGGAGCTTGACTTCATTCATTTCTGAACTGCTAAACTGGATTGAGCATTTTTTAGTTTTCTCAAATTTAGTAATTTGACTTAAGTCTGTTATCCTGTAAACAGGGTTACCCAAAATGAGTCTCTATAATTATGGTGGGTTGCTGTGGCCCCAGATGTACCCTTTCATTGTGTTAGACTGACATTGAAACCATTCTGGACAAAGTGTCGGTAGTATTTCCAAAACCAGTGGAATCATGATGTGTTGAGATATAGTCTTAACAGGTAGCTGATGATTCCTGACTTTCTGGCCTTGCTCTACTCAGTTCTTGGGTTTCAATATCCCCTCCCATCCCAAGCGCCTTGGGAGAATATATGTAGGTTTTGAATTCATTTGGTTTTGAGCACTTTCAGTCTTGCTCTGTATCCCTTGGGATCATTAGAGTACCCTGGGAGTTAAGTACTGGGGCGTACTTTTTTACCAAGCTGTGTTCTCTTTCTCAGTACAGGTCCCTCGGTTGGTAAAAGGACCTTTGAAAAGACTCAGGGCTTCCATAAATGGTATAAAACTGGCTTATTTGGAGCAACTCTGTTGCTTTGCCCTCTAAGAATTAGGAGACATGGTTGGCACTTGTGTTCAGAGGGGAATGTTGGATGTTTTAGGCCCTGTTAGGATGTTCAGAGGCTGCCCTTGATTTGCAGCTAAAGTCTCTAGTGGCCTCCGAAGCATCCATTACACCTTGACTGGGAATAAGCTTAAGTCAAGGCAGCCCAGTAGGTTGATATGCAGGCTTCCGGAGCAGTGTTTCAATGCATCTTTAAACTTTGCTGCTGTTTAACTTATCAGGCCTTGAAAGCATTAATGCAGCTTCTGAAAGAGTCCAGCATAAATGAGGAGGGCCAGAGGTGCCAGCAGCAAGAAGAGTGGCTCTCAGGTCCCCACCACCAATGATGCAGAAGAATGAGTTCCCTTTCTGGATTGCTCAGGGGAACTTTGGCCTCTAGCTTCTACTTCTGCCTTCAGCTGGGAACTGCTGCCAAAAACCAGGGTCAGATTAGCCTTTTGGAAAGACAAGTATGAGAATTAGTGTCATTTCTTACATGCCTCTGGGCTAGGTAGTAACAGTTTGTTCATCTGTGAAATAAAAAATGATAATAATGGCACTGTCTGTGGAAGCAATGAGATGTTTATAAAGAATTTGGCACAACTCTCAATAAATAGAGGTCACTAGCATTAAGAGTTGCTTTAGTAGTTACCTGAACAGGGTAATTTTAATTGTTCTTTGTCTAAAAGAGGACCTGCCCTCCTGATGTGATGCGTGATGTTTTATAACTAAAAATTCACTTTTGGGGCTTCCCTGGTGGCTCAGGATCCCTGGTGGTGAGCAGGGTCCTGGGCAAATGGGCCCCGGGCACACCAGCCCTTTTCGGAGGTTGTAAGAGAGGGAAGAGAGGCCCAAAGAGGGCATGTTGTGAGGCAGAGAGGTCCTCACAGCCCGTGGGAGGATCCCTGGGGACTGATGCCTCCCCCACCTTTGAATGACCTTGTTCTCTCAGCTTTTGGTGGAAAGATCTCTGGCCTGGAGACCATCTCCAGTCCTCGTTTGCTGCGTGACCTTGGGCGGGTCACTACTTCTCTCTGGGCCCCAGTTATCCCAAAAACTTCCCCCAACACTAAAACTCTTTAATTTTGCAGAAAAGCTTGTGCACTTACAAAACTGGTCGATCTACTCAGGCTGCTTAGCCGAAGTGACCCAGACTCAAGTGAATCTTTCTTCAGTCATGGGTGGAATAAGACGACCTATTTAATTGAGTCACTTTTATTTCTTTATCATCAGTTGCAAATTGCATGACTCAAGGCTCATTAATGTTTTTCTAAAATTATTGTGGGATTCCTGTCCTAATTCCTGGCTGTCTTTAAAAATTAGAGATGGGGTGAATGCTGAGCTTGTAGGATCGTCTCCAGTCTCATTACTGCTGAGGCTCTCTTTCCTTTGATCCAGATGGCGTGGTGGCTCGATTCTCCCCAGTACCTGGCTGAATTTCGGACGTGGTTAAGAACCAACTGGTTGAGGTTTAATGCAGACAAGATGGATGTGATGCTGCTAGGCAGGGGCATACTTGGAGATTAAGGGAGGGAAAGTCCAAACTCAGTCAAGTATATAAATGTTATATTACTCTTCCACTGTTTGAGAGCCGTTGATGGGCCAATAATTTCCAGAGTTTGGATGAGATTAAAAAAAATCATGTCAACAATATAAAAACTATCAAAACAATAATTTGTGATAATTTGATAAAATGGAGCCACTGGTAAAACTGTATGTAACAGTTACAAAAAGGAAAACCAGAAGTGTTCTTTGCAGAACCAAAAGGCTTTGCAGAACCAAAATATACATGTTTTGGAGTGGTGTTAATAAAAATCAAACTGAGAAAAGGATGATGCTAATTGTCGCATAGATGTGGGACTTCCACATGTAATGTATTACTGCTTTGTAATTTACATGCTGCCTGCTACAGTAAAGGTAAAACTCAATTTATCTAAAATGTCATTTTTAAAAATAGGTGAAGTTTTTTGACATTTAGGTATTCTCAATCTAATTAGTAGTTAACCATAAGTTTTTACCTGCACATCATGTGCAGGCTGTCACTTTTAAATAAAAATTTAAGGAAATAGTCTCAAAAGGGACTCTGAAAATTGTTAGATACAAGATTTGGTTTTAGGATTTTGAATATACTGTATTAATCTATTTCATTCAGACAGCCCCAGAGTCTAAATTGTTGCAAATATTTTCCTGATGCATTTTGAGAGGTACTTTTTTGAACTGCATAACATGTGTGTATAGTATTCCTTTTATCTGAATCAGGTATTGGTCCTGAATAAAAGGTTGTATTTTTAGGTACATGTAAATTTCCAGGTTTATTTATTGGTTAGTTTGGGGTACTGGTTGAAGAAAAATTGAGACCTTAAGATACTTTTGTTAAAAGCAAAATAGTAATTTTGAGGGGTTTGTGTTTGTGTATGTGTGTATTCATTGGAAGGACTGATGCTGAAGCTGAAACTCCAATACTTTGGCCACCTCATGCAAAGAGTTGACTCATTGGAAAAGACCCTGATGCTGGGAGGGATTGGGGGCAGGAGGAGAAGGGGACGACAGAGAATGAGATGGCTGGATGGCATCACCGACTCGATGGGCATGAGTTTGAGTAAACTCTGGGAGTTTGTGATGGACAAGGAGGCCTGGCATGCTGCAAACCATGGGGTCGCAAAGAGTCGGACACGACTGAGCAACTGAACTGAACTGAACTGATGTGTATATTGCAACCTCTATAAAATTGTTAAATAACTTTTTTAATGGAATATGCAATAAATTGCTTAAAAATAGTTTCCAAATATAATAGCAATTTTGAATAACTTAATGTGGTAAAAGTTAATGTAAGTTTGCCTGAAAATAAGGAAGCCTTTAGGTGGGGAATGGGAGCTAAAGAGGCATTTATTCAGGCTTTGTAGTGATGTTTTTTTTGGGGACATTAGCCACAAATCTCACATATAATTAGAATTAACCACAACTTTTTGCTTAACTGTAAACATTTTACAGAACTACCTAACAGAATTCTAATGGTACCTAAACTACCATTTTGGATATCACAATAATAAGGACTGTAAACTATAATAATTTTAAACAGCTCATATGTAATGGTGAATTTTCTCATGCCTTCAACTCTGTAATGTTCCCTTTTCTGCTCCTCTGGTATCAGCAGTCTTTAAAGATTTATTTTTTGGTGACCCAAGTGTAAGTATTGAGTGTTTGTATTTGGGTACAAAGAAGACATCTGTTAAATTAATCCAAAGAACTCAGGGTAAGGGGTGACGATAACAAGGAGGTAGATTCTGGTTTGATAAAAAGAAGAATGTTCTAAACGTTAGAGGTTTTTTTGGAGAAGAACAGCCTTTTAATGAGACGTTGAGTACACTGGAGGTGTTTAAGCATAGGCAGGAAAGCCTGCTAGTGGGGAAACAGAATGAGGGACTCCTACCTAGACAGTTTAGAAACTGACTAAAGACCTCTAAGGTCCCATCCAACATTAAAATTCTGTGACTAATGAATAGTTAATTTATACATATTTGATACTGAAGAGGTATACAAGAGTTTTGAGAAAGACTTTGCATTCTTTAAGACCCAGGTTTGATCCCTGGGTTGGGAAGGTCCCCTAGAGAAGGAAATGCCAACCCACTCCAGTACTTTTGCCTGGAGAATCCCACGGACAGAGGACCCTGGCGGGCTACAGTCTAGGGGTTGCAAAGAGTTGGACACGACTGAGCGACTAACGCATGACACATGACTGGTGGCTCAGTGGTAGAGAATCCACCCACCTGCCAGTGCAGGAGACATGGGTTCGATCCCCGATCCAGGGAGGTCTCACGTGCTATAGAGCAGTTAAGCCTGTGCACCGCAACTATTGAACCTGTGCTCTCGAGCCTGGCAGTCGCAGCTACTGAGCCACATGCTGCAGCTACTGAAGCCCGTGCACCCTAGAGTCCAAGTGTTCAGCAACGAGAGAAGCCACTGCAATGAGAAGCCTGTGCATCGCAACTAGAGAGTGGCTCCCACTCCCTGCAACTAGTGCAGGGAGCCTGTGCAGCAGCAAAGACCCGGTACAGCCAAAAATTACTTTTAAAAATCAAAATGTCTTGGTAAGTGGAAACACTTCCATGAGCGAGAACAGTGAGAACTGGCAGCCCTTTTACACATTAGTCAGAGTAAACTAATCTTATTTTGATAGGGAGCGAGAGGGGCACTGGGTCCTTTGGAGAAGAGAGAAGTTTTTTTCCACTGAATAGAGGAAAAGCAAAGATTATTAAGGCTCTGGTCCCTACAGAGAAACTTCTTCGACTTTAGAGTTATATACAGAGTTCCCCTATTTCCTTGATGTCTGTGCCTCTTTGGAAAGAAATGTCATCTAGTGATCTATGTGTATGTAGTCTTATGGTTCCCTCACTCCATTATTGATCACTCATTAACTTATTTGCTTAACTTAGAGCAAGACTGGAAACAGTGTGGGAGCAGGGACCCCAGATCTGCTCTTATTAGCACATGTATAATGCCATAATCAATATTTGTCTTTGAAGAAATATAATAAGCATTACATATATATATATGTATGTATGTATATATACACACATACACACACACATATACATATATGTACATAAACTCTCTCCCTTTCTTTCTGTATATATATGTGTTAGTCACTCAGTTTTGTCTGACTCTTCGCAGCCCTATAGACTGTAGCCCAACCAGGCTTCTCTGTCCATGGAATTCTCCAAGCAAGAATACTGGAGTGGGTTGCCTTTCCTTTCCTGATCCAGGAATCAAACCCGGGTCTCCTACATTGCAGGCAGATTCTTTACTGCTTGAGCCACCAGGAAGGTCCCCTTTTGTTCCAGTATGGTGCTTATTGAATAATACTCAACATAGCTGAGTTGTCAAACAATAAATGCCTGGGATAGCAGCTAGGTAAGACCAATACATATCTGCAAATTTTATCTGGAGCTAATTACTCAGAAAAGACACAGTTCAATTGCATGAATATTTATACTTCCTAAAATGAACCTATCTGATTAGAAGTCAGAATAGGTGGTTACCCTTGGGGAAAGTGACTGAAAGGGTCAAAGGGGAGCTTTCTGTGATGTTGATAATGTTATATTTCTTGGTCTGGTGCTGACTACATGAATTAACTTATGAAAAATTCATCTAACTGTATACTTAATGATTTGTATGTGTTTTTTATTCTTTAATTTTAGAAGTTTACTTAGAAGAATATAGATTGTCTGGTTACCATCTATATGAAAGACCTTTAGGTGCTATATTTTATACTTTCATTAAAGTAAAAATTGAAGCAAGTAGTGGGAAGGCAGAGGTGCAATGATTGTATTTAATCCCCCACTGTTGTTCTTTTATTGTCTCCTGGAAGTCCATGCATGCGTGTTCAGTCATGTCTGACTCTTTGCAATCCCATGGACTGCAGTCCACCAGGTTCCTCTGTCCATGGGATTTTCCAGGCAAGAATACTGGAATGGGTTGCCATTTCCTTCCCCAGGGGATCTTCCCAACCCAGGGATCAAACCCAAGCCTCCTGAGTCTCCTACATGGGCAGGTGAATTCTTTCACCACTGAGCTACCTAGGAAGCCAAAAGAGCTAAATTTATTTAAGAAATGCAACAGATAAAAATCTACCTCTTGGGCATCTTTTGACTAAATTGTATTGGAAAATACACTGGTTTGTAGGTTTATGATTATTTCCATGAGCCACAGGTTAGAAATGTTTACCACCTGTTTGGCCGTCTTTTTAAGTGCATTTATCTGATTGTCTTCCCACCTGCTCAGTAAAGGAGATGATAATTCCTCATCTGATCCTTGCAAGGACATGGTTTATGGATAGACGGAGGGCAGAGGTGCCAGATATAAAGCCTTGAGTTGAGCAGAGCTCTCTTAGATGTTCAGCATGTTTCTCTGCTTCTGCTCCTCACAGTGTGAGGGCAGGTCCAAGCATATTTTTCTTGAAATGAATGTTAGCATAGAAGGGAGTGGGAATTAATGGGTTTTTATCAAGAAATAGGAGGAGGAGGCGGCTGAATGCTATTGATGTGGAGCTGACTACGGCCTGCCACCTATTTCTCATTCTTTGATCTTTTGCCATGATTTCCACCTTTAAAAGTTTTAATTAAGGCTTTGCTATGGAAAGTATGGCAACCTTATGGGCCCACCAGAGTATGTTCTGTCCCTGAAGTTTTATAGATTTTACCAGTTTAATTTCTTTTACTAATTTATTAATTAATTTTTTACTAAATTAATGTAGGCAACTTGGGCCATTTTATATTTAAAAATAACTATCAGTTTTCTAGAAATGTAGTGACAGTTATCTCCAGGTTCTGTATTCTCATGCATTCGCTACTTTTTTGTTAATATGACAACTCACTGTATGATGCTTTTTTTTTTTTTCATCCAGAGTTGGTAAAACATTGTTTTGGAATGTAGTGGGAATTCCCTCAATTTCACTTTCCCTCTTCTGGTTGAAATAAAAAACATTAATTTAAAAAATATACATGTCAGCTTTAGCAACAAAAACTGTTCTTACATCGCTTGAAACATTAAAAAATGGTAAGAACCTTGTCAACATTTTAATTTGGTTCATATAAATCATTTGCCCCCTTTGGCTCCCTATATTTTTTCAGTTTTTTCAGGTATAACTGACAAACAAAATTATAAGATATTTAAACTGTACAATGTAATAATTTGATACATGTATACATTGTGAAAAAAATGCATACACTGCATTAATTAACACACCCATCCTCTCTCTCTCTCTTTTTTTTTTTTTTTGGTGAGAACATCTAAGTTTTACTCTCATAGCAGATTTCAATTACACACTAAAGTGATCATGTTACACATTGGATCATATGATCCTCCTACCTCATTCATCTTATAACTGAAAGTTTTAATCTTTTTACCATTCTTTCTTTATTTCACTTTTCTATTCTTTGTTTCTTTTTTTTTTTTAGATTCCACGTGTAAATGATGCCATGTAGTATACTCATCCTCTATCTGGTTCATTTCACTTAGCATACTATTTAGTTCCCTATTTAAAGTGTGCTAAAACTCCTTGGTCTCAGATCTGTGCATTTCAAAGTCAGTCCAAAGACATTTACAAGTAAATAAAAACAGATTAAAATTCAAAGAGCAAACATCTTGACTTAGTGCTATTTAAAGTTCAGATTTTACAAAATGTAGTTTGCCATATAGTTCAGCAGTCCCACTTATGGTCTGTTCATTATGTATCAAGCTCCATGTCAGGCATTACACAACACAATGACATTCAAAGTCGCATTTGGATAGAAGTGGTGCGATTCTTCCTCAGTTTGAGAATGAAACAAATGTATCAGACATAAACCCAAACAGAAAATGGTCTCTGAGATTTGTTTTGTTCTGCATATTCACTCTTTTGATCTTTCCATCTTTCAATATGTTATTTGAAAGCCATGTCTTTAGAAATGCAGTGATGCATTCAAAATAAATTAAATGACAAAGCTTCAAACACAACCACTATTTAAAAAATTGTATGTAGCCAAGAGGAGAAAACAAAAACACACAAGTGAAACACTGTAGTTGCTATTGTGAAAGACTGATATAAGTGAAATGGAGACACAGGTATTGACTCAGTACTTATTTTGAGACCCAGATATTAAATGAGTAATGTTTTTCCATTGAGTGATATCAGGAAACTTCTTTTTAAAAAATGCCATGCTTAGGAGGACTTCCATTGAAAAGATTCCGACACTACTATTCCTGCCTGCAGCCACATTCCAATCCTATCTCTAGTTCAGAGATCTGAGAGCCTGAGTTAAAGAGATTTTACAAAATTGTAATTTTTTTTTCTTTTCGCTGTAACTCAATCTGAGGTCTTTTCATCTAAGTTGTCATTCTTGGGGGAAAACAAAGATCTACCTTCAAACCTGGTAATGCTTCCTTGGCTGACTGCAGATAACAGCATTTTTGCCATAAAGTTGACTTTGATTAGTTTAAAATTACTCCAGTGAATTTGTTGTCAAAGGAGATATAATATCTTTGCATAAATTTCATATACTATCTTTATTTTCAATAATTGGTATATAGCACTTTTATATGTTTACCCTTGTTGTCAAGGAATAAAGTCTGATTTAAGATCGCCAAAAGTTGTTTTCATGGTATATATGTAAGTGCGATTCTGATTAATTAATGAACTGACTGTTCTTTTTCCCTACCGTGGACTTACGGGCATACTCTTTTCTCTCAATTTGTTGTCTAAAGAGTCATTTACTTACTGAGTTACTGGATTAACTAACATCTATAGGAAATCAGAAGATAAGAAGATTATATGAGTGTCTCTTTCCTCCCTTAATAGTGGCTCGATAGTTTAGCCTGCTTAATGTAATCCCGTGTAGCCATGCCGTGCTAAGCCACTTCAGTCGTGTCTGACTCTGTGAGACCCTATGGACTGCAGCCTGTCAGACTCCTCTGTCCATGGAATTCTCCAGGCAAGAATACTGGAGTGGGTTGCCATGCCTTCCTCCAGGGGATCTTCCCGACCCAGGGATAGAACCCACATCTCCCACATTGCAGTCAAATTCTTTACTGTCTGATGCACCAGGGAAGCCCAGTCCCATCTAGTGTTCTTTCAAAAACAGATATGTTTATGGGGACTTCCCTGGTGATCTAGTGTTTAGGACTTGGCCCTTCCCCTGCAGAGGCCTGGGTTTGATCCCTGATTGGGGAACTAAGATAAGATCCCACAAACTGCACAGCGTGGCCAAAAACCAAAAACCAGGTACATTTAAACATACAGTTATGAGTAAGTAGAGATTACTTGGAATGTAATGTACCACATGATAAATACAATTAACACTGCTGTTATATATGAAAGTTGTTGTGAATTCTCATCACAAGGAAAAATATTTTTTTCTATTTCTTTAATTTTATTTCTATATGAAATGAGTGTTCACTAAACTTTCTCTTTAATCATCTCATGATGTAAGTCAAATCATTACACTGTGCACCTTAAATGTATACAGTGCTGTATGTCAATTATATCTCAATAAAACTGGGAGAAAAAAACATTTGATGACATTTGATGACATTCAGAGGGCAGACACACTGAAACCACAATCTCAGACAACTAGCCAATCTGATCACACAGACCACAGCCTTGTCTAACTCAATGAAACTAAGCTATGCCATGTGGGGCCACCAAGATGGACGGGTCATGGTGGAGAGGTCTGACAGAATGTGGTCCACTGGAGAAGGGAATGGCAAGCCACTTCGGTATTCTTGCCTTGAGAACCCCATGAGCAGTATGAAAAGGCAAAAAGGACACTGGAAGATGAACTCCCCAGGTCGGTAGGTGCCCAATATGCTACTGGAGATCAGTGGAGAAATAACTCCAGGAAGAATGAAGGGATGGAGCCAAAGCAAAAATAACACCCAGTTGTGGATGTGACTGGTGATAGAAGGTCTGATGCTGTAAAGAGCAGTATTGCATAGGAACCTGGAATGTTAGGTCCATGAATCAAGGCAAATTAGAAGTGGTCAAACAGGGGATGGCAAGGGTGAACATCGACATTCTAGGAGTCAGCGAACTAAGATGGACTGGAATGGGTGAATTTAACTCAGATGACTATTATATCTACTACTGTGGGCAGGAATCCCTCAGTAGAAATGGAGTAGCCATCATGGTCAACAAGAGTCTGAAATGCAGTACTTCTATGCAATCTCAAAAACAACAGAATTATCTCTGTCCGTGTCCAAGGCAAACCATTCAATATCATGGTAATCCAAGTCTATGCCCCGAGCAGTAACACTGAAGGAGCTAAAGTTGAATGGTTCTATGAAGACTTACAAGACCTTTTAGAACTAACAGTTAAAGAAGATGTTCTTTTCATTATAGGGGACTGGAATGCAAAAGTAGGAAGTCAAGAAACACCTGGAGTAATAGGCAAAATTGGCCTTGGAGTACAGAATGAAGCAGGGCAAAAGCTAATAGAGTTTTGCCAAGCGAACGCACTGGTCATAGCAAATACCTTCTTCCAACAACACAAGAGAAGACTCTACACATGGACATCACCAGATGGTCAACACTGAAATCAGATTGATTATATTCTTTGCAGCCAAAGATGGAGAAGCTCTATACAGTCAGCAAAAACAAGACCGGAAGCTGACTGTGGCTCAGATCATGAACTCCTTGTTGCCAAATTCAGACTTAAATTGAAGAAAGTAGGGAAAATCACTACTCCATTCAGGTATGACCTAAATCAAATCCCTTCTGACTATACAGTGGAAGTGAGAAATAGATTTAAGGGACTAGACCTGATAGAGTGTCTGATGAACTATGGATGGAGGTTCGTGACGTTGTACAGGAGACGGGGATCAAGACCATCCCCACGGAAAAGAAATGCAAAAAAGCAAAATGGCTGTCTGAGGAGGCCTTACAAATAGCTGTGCAAAGAAGAGAAGCAGGTGAAACAGATCACCAGCCCAGTTAGGATGCATGAGACAAGTGCTCGGGCCTGGTGCACTGGGAAGACCCAGAGGGATCGGGTAGAGAGGGAGGTGGGAGGGGGGATCGGGATGGGGAATACAAGTAAATCCATGGCTGATTCATGTCAATGTATGACAAAAACCACTACAATATTGTAAAGTAATTAGCCTCCAATGAATAAAGATAAATGGAAAAAAAAAGAGAGAAGCAAAAAGCAAAGGAGAAAAGGAAAGATATACCCACTTGAATGCAGAGCTTCAAAGAATAGCCAGGAGAGATAAGAGAGCCTTCCTCAGGGATCAGTGCAAAGAAATAGAGGAAAACAACAGAGTGGGAAAGACTAGAGATCTCTTCAAGAAAATTAAAGACACCAAGGGAACATTTCATGCAAAGATGGGTTTGATAAAGGACAGAAATGGTATGGACCGAACAGAAGCAGAAGATATTAAGAAGAGGTGGCAAGAATACACAGAAGAACTGTACAAAAATGATCTTCACGACCCAGATAATCACAATGGTGTGATCACTGTCCAAGAGCCAGACATCCTGGAATGTGAAGTCAAGTAGGCCTTAGGAAGCATCACTACAAACAAAGCTAGTGGAGGTGATGGAATTCCAGTTGAGCTATTTCAAATCCTAAAAGGTAATGCTGTGAAAGTGCTGCACTCAATATGTCAGCAAGTTTGGAAAACTCAGCTGTGGCCACAGGACTGGAAAAGGTCAGTTTTCATTCCAATCCCAAAGAAAGGCAATGCCAAAGAATGCTCAAACTACTGCACAATTGCACTCATCTCACACACTAGTAAAGTAATGCTCAAAATTCTCCAAGCCAGGCTTTAGCAATACGTGAACCATGAACTTCCAGATGTTCAAGCTGGTTTTACAAAAGGCAGAGGAGCCAGAGATCAAATTGCCAACATCTGTTGGATCATTGAAAAAGCAACAGAGTTCCAGAAAAACATCTATTTCTGCTTTATTGTCTATGCCAAAGCCTTTGACTGTGTGGATCACAATAAACTGTGGAAAATTCTGAAAGAGATGGGAATACCAGACCACCTGACCTGCCTCTTGAGAAACCTATATGCAGGTCAGGAAGCAACAGATAGAACTGGACATGGAACAACAGAGTGGTTCCAAATCAGGAAAGGAGTACGTCAAGGCTGTATATTGTCACCCTGCTTATTTAACTTATATGCAGAGTACATCATGAGAAACGCTGGGCTGGAAGAAGCACAAGCTGGAATCAAGATTGCTGGGAGAAATATCAATAACCTCAGATATGCAGATGACACCACCCTTATGGCAGAACGTGAAGAGGAACTAAAAATCCTCTTGATAAAAGTGAAAGAGGAGAGTGAAAAAGCTGGCTTAAAGCTCAATGTTCAGAAAACTAAGATCATGGCATCTGGTCCCATCACTTCATGGGAAATAGATGGGGAAACAGTGGAAACAGTGTCAGACTTTATTTTTTGGGGCTCCAAAATCACTGCAGATGGTGATTGCAACCAAGAAATTAAAAGATGCTTACTCCTTGGAAGGAAAGTTATGGCCAACCTAGATAGTATATTAAAAAGCAGAGACATTACTTTGTCAACAAAGGTCCGTCTGGTCAAGGGTATGGTTTTTCCAGAAGAAAACTGAGCGACAAAGAATTGATGCTTTTGAACTGTGGTGTTGGAGTAGACTCTTAAGAGTCCCTTGGACTGCAAGGAAATCCAGCCAGTCCATCCTAAAGGAGATCAGTCCTGGGTGTTCATTGGAAGGACTGATGTTGAAGCTGAAACTCCAATACTTTGGCCACCTGATGTGAAGAGTTGACTCATTGGAAAAGACCCTGATGTTGGGAAAGATTGAAGGCAGGAGGAGAAGGGGACAACAGAGGATGAGATGGCTGAATGGCATCACCGACTCGATGGACATGGGTTTGGGTAGGCTCCGGGAGTTGGTGATGGACAGGGAGGCCTGGCGTGCTGCGATTCATGGGGTTGCAAAGAGTCGGACATGACTGACTGACTGAACTGAACTGAGCTGAACTGAAGGGTTTTATTAGGAGTCACATAAGTAGTAAATTGGTTTTTAAAGAATGATTTTTGAAGCTACTTGGTCCACAGATTTCTGTCATTTTGCCCACAGTTATCACAATGAGTAATCAGATGGCAGCTGGATCAATGTCCCTCTGCTACTCACCAAACATTGTTAATGATAGGTTGTATTTTTATTTTTACTGTCTATTTAGCATAATTTGCCTTTCACATTGTGGCATTTCTAGGTTTAAATATTATTTTATGAGATTGTCACCTTTATGTTGATAGAATATACAAGTTCTGAAGAATATAGGTACATTTTTATTTCTACTGTTGATGATATATCATCCAAATGTCTTGCAATATATTCAAATATAACAAGTTATTCTTCTTGTGATATATTTGTTACTAAAGAGGTTCCTGTAACAATAGGGTGCCTTGTAATCATTAGGTAAAACATACTAAGCTTTCAGTTAAAAATTTTTTTCAGTTAAAAAAATTAAAATTTTGGATAACTTGTATCTGTCAGTGGAGCTTGATAACTTAACAATACTTTATTTTTGCTTGAGTTTTGTGGTGATTCTAACCAATGTGATTAAAAAATTCTGTAATGAAATATATCAACTTTTAGAAGAACTGAGTAACAGTAAGTTGGTATTTTTCAAATGACTAGTGCATAATTTTACAAAATCACTTCAAAGTGGAAGGTAGACAAACAGACTTTATTTATTTATTTTTCTGACCAACAGACTTTAATATCACCAAAGATGAAAATTTCATCGATATGGTTTCAGATTCATTATTTGTAATTAACCTTTAAGAAACTACAACTTGGGCTTCCCTGGTGGTACAGTGGATAAGAATCTGCCTGCCAGTGCAGGGGACATGAGTTCGATCCCTGGTCCTGGAAGCTTCCACATGCCTTGGAGCACTTCAGCCTGCATGCCGCACCAAGGAAAGACTCCATGTGCTGCAAATGAGACATGACACAGCCAAAGAAATAAATAAATATTAAAAAAAAAAAAAAAAGAAACTACAACTTGTTGAGTTTTGGTGTAGTGTCAGAGAATAGTCACAAATATATAAAAATTTATTAAAAATTTTAATTATAAAAGAATCATTTAAAGGCATTGTAGAGTACTAAGACATTCAACAACTTGAGAGACTGAGATACAAAATAGAAAGAAAAGATTGAGGTAAGCCCCCAAATCTACTACCTTTCTTCTCAAGGCATTTCTACTTTGTAAGTTGCACTGAACTAAAAGGTCTAATGTAAAGTGGATGCTAAGATGTTAAAAGATTACCCAGAGCTTTGGTAACATGATGGTGCTGATGAGTTCATATCTCATATTTCCACTGAGATATCTAAGGGGCTATACCCTAGCAGCAGGACGGAGCAGCACCAGTTCAGCTCTCAAGAAGACTTAAATCTAGTCTTGAGACACCTCAGTCTAACTGGATCAAGGATTCACCCCCATTCTAACTGCCTGCTTGAAGGAAATAAATCCCCTTTGGAGAAGATTTCATCATCTACAGCCTGCACAACTTTTCATATTCAATATAAAGTATTCAATTAAAAATTTCCAGCCATACCAGGACCTAGAATGGAAAGACTGAAGACAAAAATATAATTAATTAAGAACAAATCCAAAGTTTGTTCTTTGAAAAGACCAACAAAATTGATAACTGATAAGGAAAAAAGTGTTAGTCACTCAGTCGTGTCCAACTCTTTGTGACCCCATGGACTGTAGCCTACCAGACTCCTCTGTCCATGGAATCCTCCAGGCAAGAATACTGGAGTGGGTTGCCATGCTCTTCCCCAGGGAGTCTTCCCAACCCAGGGATCAAACCCAGGTGTCCTGCATTGCAGGCAGATTCTTTACAGTCTGAACCACTAGGGAAGCCCCATGCAGTAATGAAGAGAGAGATCATATAACAAATCATGCAGATCCCAAAAAGATGATAAGAGGATGTAATGAACAAATTTACGCCAATATGCTTAAAATTTTGAATTAAATGGAAAGATTCCTAGAAAAGCACAAATTGCTAACTCCAACATGAGGAAAAAACAGGAAAATCAACCTCTTGGTGGCATGCTGATTACAATGGAGCTTTTCACATGGAGGGAGAAATGATTCGTCCTTCCTAGAATCAACAGATCCTCTAAATATGAGTTTTTTTTTCCCTTCCCAAAGTGCCCCACCAACACTATAATTATGATGATCTATTAAATTCTCATGTAAATGACCAGGTCAATAACAAAACTATGGGACTGGGGGACTGTCATCTAAGATGTAGTATGTGCAGATAGATGATACTCTGTCCCCAAGAAGTGGAAGAAAAACTGGTGTCTCTCACCATCATCTCAAGAATCTGCTAAATTATATATATATATATGTAATATATATAATTAAGCTCTGCTGGTTTAGAGGCTCTTGTTCCTAGACATAATGATTCCACTAAGGGACACAATAAAAGGACCACAAAACATTTAGGTATGACAACTGCCTGAGCACCTGGCTCCTCATCCAGGCTTCACCTTATCTTACACTGGAAGAATTACGCTCCAGGAACCTTCTGCAGCATGCCTTTTACTTTTTGCCCTGGAGCTTCTCCATTGCTACAGACGTGGGCTGGCTCAGCAAGCATACATGCAGATTCCAGGTTAAAGGGACAGTAATGCCCATGAAGATAACTTTCTACCAACAGCAAATGGAAGCTGATAGAGAAATACTTCTGCTTGATAGTCAGGTGGATAATTCTGAAAAGCCTTTACTGCTCTGTTTAGAAGGCTCTGGGAGAACTAAATGCCAGACATCACATTGATATAGCACCTGTTTATAGCTTTCCTCCTTGGAGTTATTTCTCAAATAAATGACTTGCACTCAAGTGTTTGTTTCAAGACTCTTCTGTCAGGGAAAGTACAAGCTTAGATACTCTGAAGCTGATCATTCATACTGGATTCAAATTCTAGGTCTAATAACTGTGTGACATTTGGAAAATCACTTAACTTCTCTGGGCTTGGCTTCCTTTTTGGGATAGTAGGAGTGATTATAGTAACTACTTCATTGAGTTGCTGTGATAAAATAACCTGATGTTCCTAAAGCACTTTGAACTGTGTTTAGCATGTAGTAAGCACTACATAAGTAAAGTAAAGTCACTCAGTCATGTCCAACTCTTTGCGATCCCATGGACTGCAGCCTACCAGGCTCCTCTGTTCATACCAGGCTCCTCTGTTCACGGGATTTTCCAGGCAAGAGTACTGGAGTGGGTTGCCATTTCCTTCTCCAGGGGATCTTCCTGACCCAGGGATTGAACCCGGGTCTCCTGCATTGCAGACAGATGCTTTACTGTCTGAGCCACCAGCGAAACCAAAGCACTACGTAAATGTTAGCTATTACTTGCTCAAGGATCATTTTTTTCCAATGAAGTACTCAACTTTTTATTAATTTCTAGGAACCTTTATCTATTATTAAATATTAACTTTTTTGGTCATGGGTGTGAATTTTCCAATTTGTCTTTAAATTGTTTATTGTGTTATTGTGTTTTTCACTAACAAAATCATTTGATTTTTATAGGTAAAACTATCAATTCTTTCCATTCTAGCTTCATGTTTTGTAATGTTAGGGTTCCCCTATGTAATAAAAATAATTTCTCCCAGGCAATTCATTCAAAACAAGGTCTATCAGTATTTGCATACTAGTTAGCTGGAACTTTGCCTGATGTCAGCAAGTTTTCATATGCACGTAAGATTCTTTCATGCTCACTCAGTTGTGTCCTGTTCTGTGTGACCCCATGGACTGCAGCACGCTAGGCTCCTCTGTCCATGGGATTTTCCATACAAGAACAGCAGCGTGGATCGCCATTTCCTCCTCTGGGGGAACTTCCCAACCCAGGGATTGAACCTCTGTCTCCTGCATCTCCTGCATTGGCAGGCAGATTCTTTACCACTCTTAGATCATTTCTGACACATATAGAATATTCAGAAAATTTCAGTTACTAATTTTATTCTTTTAAAAAAATTTGTTCATAAAACAAAATAAAGAAGAGATCTCGACTGATTATAGGACTGGGTCAGAGATTTTAGAAGCTGAACCTGGAGCATGTTGTAGGGCTGAAAAGTAAGGAAGTGCTCAAAACAAACAAAGAAACCCCAAACCCCACAATGATGAGAGTATGTTAAAGGGACAACGGAATGAAATGAAAGAGTTCCTAGAGACCAAACAACCTAGAACAATTTGAGCAGTAAAATAATACAGTACTGGGTTATGATCCAAACTATAAAATAAATATCCATAATTCCATAGTGATATAAATAAATAATTGAATAAAGAAATAATTCGGTTGACTCTACTCCAATAGAAAATGATTTTGGTGTTAAAAAATTTAAAAAACAAAAAAATAAATAATTAGGGACAAACAGATAAATGCACTCATGCAGAAGAACTCCCTTACTTTGCCCTTAAAGAAGTGGAATGTGGGATGTGCATAAATACATCCTTCTAAAGAGGACAGGATGAAAATCGGGGAAAGGAGCGATCGCTATGTAGCAGCATGACAAGCATGACTTCAGCCAGGTGGTCAAAATTAACATCAGCATGGTAAGTCATGTTGACAGTATGTACTGTTGATAACGATGTGAGGATTATGGCTGTTTACCTCTGTCATCTTGCCCCGGCAAAACCCTAGTCAAATAATGAAAAAAAAAATTAGACAAATCTTAATTGAGGGGCATTGTACAAAGTATCTGACTAGTACTCTTCAGAGCTGTCAAAGTCACCCAAACCAAAAATAATGTCTGAAAAACTGTCCCAGCCAGTGGGTGTTTAAGGAGACATGATGACTAAGTGTAAAGTAACCCTGGATGGGATCCTGGAACAGAAAGAGGGCATTAGGTAAAAGAAAATCCAAAACAGTATGGACTTTAGTTCCTAAATCAATATCAATAATGGCTCATTGATTGTTACAAAAGCACCATACTAATCTAAGTTGTTAATAATATGCTAAAATGGTTGTAGGATATACGTGAGCTCTCTGTACTATCTTTGCAATTTGTATGTAAATCTATTCTACAATTAAAAAGTTTATTTTAAAAAGACTTTGAGGAATACAAAGTTTATTGGAGGAGTTATGACTGTAATCAAAGACCTACTACCATGAAGTGAAAATCTTAATGAAGGTGAGTGTTTGATGGAATAGGGTTACAGGAAAGAAAGAGACTCTCTGGGAGAGAAAGAGGCGATTTTATCACGAAGGAGAAAATATTTGAGCTGAGGCTTGAGGAGAAAATAGCAGTTGGTCAACCGGAGAGAAGAGAGAAATTAAGTACTTTTCTCGTTTAGTTTGCATCTACTTAAACATTGCTGAAGCATAAGAACTGAGATACATCTTCTGCATTTGGAAATACTTCTTAGAATGCCCCATCTTAATGTCTATTTCTCTTGACTGAACTCTTATAGTCCTTTGCCTATGGCATTGTCCAGTTACTAGGGAGATGATATTAGCAGAAGTGGGTTTTAGATGAATTTTTGATTCTGTTCTTGATCTAAAGGTCTGAATGCCATCTTCAAGGTTGAGTTGCTACAGACCTTTTTTTTTTTTTTTTTCCTGTTTAGCTCTTTTTTACTCTAAGCATGTAGTCTTTTCTTCCCATGTATTTTTATTAGTTGGAGGCTAATTACTTTACAATATTGTAGTGGTTTTTGTCATACATTGACATGAATCAGCCATGGATTTACATGTGTTCCCCATTCCGATCCCCCCTCTCACCTCCCTCTCCACCCCCTCCCTCTCCACCCGATCCCTCTGGGTCTTCCCAGTGCACCAGGCCCAAGCACTTGTCTCATGCATCCAACCTGGGCTGAAGATCTGTTTCACCCCAGATAATATACATGTTTCGATGCTGTTCTCTCGAAACATCCCACCCTCGCCTTCTCCCAGAGTCCAAAAGTCTGTTCTGTACATCCGTGTGTCTTTTTCTGTTTTGCATATAGGGTTATTGTTACCATCTTTCTAAATTCCATATATATGTGTTAGTATACTGTAATGGTCTTTATCTTTCTGGCTTACTTCGCTCTGTATGATGGGCTCCAGTTTCATCCATCTCATTAGAACTGATTCAAATGAATTCTTTTTAATGGCTGAGTAATATTCCATGGTGTATATGTACCACAGCTTCCTCATCCATTCGTCTGCTGATGGGCATCTAGGTTGCTTCCATGTCCTGGCTATTATAAACAGTGCTGCGATGAACATTGGGGTGCACGTGTCTCTTTCAGTTCTGGTTTCCTCAGTGTGTATGTCCAGAAGTGGTATTGCTGGGTCATATGGCAGTTCTATTTCCAATTTTTTAAGAAATCTCCACACTGTTCTCCATAGCGGCTGTACTAGTTTGCATTCCCACCAACAGTGTAGGAGGGTTCCCTTTAAGCATGTAGTCTTATTTGGAGAATGAAAACTGGTCAAATTTTTGCCTAAGACATTTATCCATACTTAACCAGAGGTTTCAGAGAAAACACCACTCAGGTATTCTGAATTATTTTATGTTAAATGGGAACATTTTCTCAATAGTCTTAACATTTTCTCTTAAGTCACATCTCACTTATCTTCCTCCTTAAGAACTACATAGGCTTGTTTTAAATAGTTTAAACACCTGTAATAAACTACAGATTGCTAAGAGTAGAGGTACTTTGGTTAATGCTCAAGATGATATGGCCAGAGGAAAAGCCAGCATTATTAAATATGAATGCAATCCTTACCAACACAAATTGAAACTTTTTTCCCCCCCAATAAAAAAGCTAGTCCAAAAAAAAGTTCTCATTCTATAAAGATTTATCATTTCCAAATCACAGTGAAAGGAACTTGAATAATTTACCAATTTTGTTTTCTACTATGTGCCTTAAAGATACCTCACTAAAAACTGGTATCTGGCACAAGAGAATGACATATGCAGAATATAATATTGTAGCGACAGTACTGAGGTTGATTGTTACAGACATATTTAAATTCTGAGTATTAAATGTTACATCCCAATTATTTATACAGAGCATTGGTCCAATAACAAAAATAGAGAACAGCAGCTGAAAGTGTAGCTCATTCAATGTTCAGAGATAAAAGGGTTAACCATTCTTTCCATTATTTTCGGCAGATAGTCCTTTTTTGTCATATTTAAATCTGATGGCAACTGAAGAATTCTGGCATTTTTCCAAGCTACTGTATGAAAAGGATGCTGAAGGCCATCACGATACAGCATACTGCAACATAAGGACTCTTCTGTTCACCAGTTCTGGCACACTTCTAAAATATACCCAACAACCCAGTTTTATTTCTGTCCAGGAGGCTGGGTGCCAAGGGTTGGATATAAGCACAGGTACATATAAGCAGCAAGATTACAGTCAACAGACTCTGAAAATTGAAAATGGCAGACATAGTGAGGCCGGCGAAGCCCCAGCCACATCACCCTTCCGGGCCCAGGGTGGAAGCTCTACAGACCTTTTGATTGCACTTTCAGAGTTCCTCATCCTTGAACTAGTGAAATTTGAGAGCAGATGATTCATTATGAGATGGGAGAGAGGATAAGGTGGAAGGAAAGGTTTGTCCTGTTCCTTGTAGGATGTTGAGCAACATCCCTCATTTGTACCCACTAGATGACAGTACAACTTCCAGTTACAGCAACCATGTGAAAGAAAGTGAAATTAGCAGTCACTCAGTCATGTCCAACTCTTTGCCACCCCGTGGACTGTAACCCGCCAGGCTCCTCTGTCCATGGGATTCTTCAGGCAAGAATACTGGAGTGGGTTGCCATCCCCTTCTCCAGGGGATCTTCCTGACCCAGGGATCGAACCCGGGTCTCCCACACGGTCAGGTAGATTCTTTACCATCTGAGTCAGCAGGGAAGCCCTGGCAACCAAAAAGGTCTGCAAATATTGCCAGCTTCCCAGGTGGCACTAGTGGTAAAGAATCCACCTGCCAATTCAAGAGATGCCAGAAATGCAGGTTCGATCCCTGAGTCAGGAAGATCCTTTGGAGTGGGAAATGACAACCCACTGCAGTATTCTTGCCTGGAAAATTCCATGGACAGAGGAGTCTGGCGGATTACAGTCTATGGGGCTGCAGAGAGCTGGACACGACTGCGTAACTAAGCCACATCCCCATGGGACATTAGATAAATAATGCTCATTTTATAACTCAGATTGCAACTTTAATTGTAGGCCTTCAAGGCAAGGATAGCTAGAGAGTTTAAAACTCTGATATACCTTGAGGATGCTTCTAATAGCATGCAAGATCTCAAGATCTCTTCAGAGTAAGTTGCATCTTATACTGTTTTATTTCATTTGTCCACTTGTTTAATCTGCAAACATTTATTGATTGGCTTGCCATGTATCAGATCCCATGTCAAGTTCTGAGAATTTGGTGTTGACTAAGACAAAGATCCAATACTTTGGACACCTGATGTGAAGAACTGACTAACTGGAAAAGACTCTGATGCTGGGAAAGACTGAAGGCAGGAGGAAAAGAGAACGACACAGGATGAGATGGTTGAATGGCATTTCCGACTTGATGGACATGAGTTTGAGCAAGCTCCAGCAGATAGTGAAGGGCAGGGAAACCTGGCGTTCTGCAGTCCATGGGGTTGCAAAGAGTCGGGCATGACTGAGCAACTGAACAACAACAACAGCCTATAAAGAAGTTGGATTTGTCTTTGGTTCAGTTCAGTTGCTCAGTCGTGTCCAACTCTTTGCGACCCTATGGACTGCTGCACACCAGGCTTCCTTGACCTTCACTATCTCCTGGAGCTTGCTCAAACTCATGTCCATCAAGTCGGTGATGCCATCCACCATCTCTTTTCCAATGAGTTGGCTCTTTGCATCAGGTGAACAAATTATTGGAGCTTCAGCTTCAGTATCAGACATTCCAATAGATATTCAGGGTTGATTTCCTTTAGGTTCGACTGGTTTGATCTCCTTGTAATCCAAGGGACTCTCAAGAGTCCCTTAATAGGGAACCTGGCTGAATTCTGAAGCAGGTCTCCAAGCAAAGTTGTTCATGGAAGACTGGAATTATGTCGAATGGTGATACTGAGATAGTTGCCCACTTGATTTCACCTGAAGCATGATATATGGATCCTGACTTTATATAGGCTCTTTCTTCACGCATGTAGTACTCCTCATCACAGACCTCCCTGTGGATCTCCAGCCCTTTCATAACCCCTGAGATTAGAGATGCACCCTGGGAATTGTATTGGTCTTGGGCTCTCAAGAGTCATTATCCAGGCAGATGTTTTCACTGACTTTTG
This sequence comes from Odocoileus virginianus, assembly GCF_023699985.2. Taxonomy (NCBI): domain Eukaryota; kingdom Metazoa; phylum Chordata; class Mammalia; order Artiodactyla; family Cervidae; genus Odocoileus; species Odocoileus virginianus. The sequence continues at coordinate 20,404,011 of NC_069686.1, forward strand.
TCTATGGAAATTGCTCCTAAGAAAGAGGAATTTGAAAGTGGGAGGCTAACCCAAGTTGACCCTGCTACTGTATTTCTAGCCTTCCTCACATTGCACTATCAAGTACCTCTGCATATACTCTTGACTGGCACTTGTGGTGCCATCACCATCTGAACATGTATGCCGCCTTAGGCCCACCTGATTCTCAGGGCTTCCGGCCATCCTGTCTTTAAATCCTAAGTTTTTCAGGCAAGTCCCAATTGTACTGAATTTTTTTTTCCCAATCACTGAGGCTCATTAGATTCTCAACCGTTTCTTTAAACCTCTGCCAAGGTGTTGCCTATGACTGTATTTGCAAAGAGAGAGGATTGCCTTGTCATATTACACCTGGTAGCTCTGTCTTTGGTTTAGAGGACATGGCTGCTGCCTTAGTTGTCCTTTTAGGTCTTGCTGTGGCTTTTCCAGGCCTGGTTACCCACCAGGAAAAGTGGTGGCTCAGGACTGCTTATGGCTCATGGCTCAGGATGCAGTTCTGAGACTGGCAAATCAAAAGTTGGAAAAAAACAAATGAACCATGTCCTTTCTTTGTGAGTAGCAGTTATTATTACATCAGAAGCATACTGGAACTGCTTGATAGGTGAGATACCTTCTGATGACTTTTTGGCACTTTTGTATGGTTTTGGTCTGGCTCTGTTTTACAGAGGGCAGAAATCCATTCAAGCTCCCTCAGGGAAAAGGAGGATGATTTTAAGGGTAATCTAGGTTAGGAACTAGACCTGGAGCGCTGTCAGGAATTTGGATAGCCCCATGAAACTCTGCTTATATCCCCCTTAGGCGCCTTAATCTCACCCTCAAGGGTGGGAAAGCAGACAGTCTGTTTTCGAAACCAGGTGGAAGCTAATGTGGCTGTGGCCAGATTGTCACATGAGGGTCACGAGATGGCCAGTGGCCAGATCATTCAAGAGCTTGTAGCAATGCAAAAATCTTTGCATTTTATTCCAGGGATAATGGGGAAACTGTTGAAGTGTTAAGACCAAGTGATTGATACAGTCTTGTGGAAGTCGCTCAGTAGTGTTCAGCTGTTTGCAACGCCATGGACTATACAGTCCATGGAATTCTCCAGGCCAGAATAGTAGAGTGGGTAGCCTTTCCCTTCTCCAGGGGATCTTCCCAACTCAGGGATTGAACCCAGGTCTCCTGTATTGGAGGCAGATTCTTTACCAGCTGAGCCACAATGGAAGCTGATATGGTCTGGATGACTGCAAAAAGTTACTCTGGCATCAGAGCGAAAAAATTTGAGGAGGCTAAGGGAATACAACAAGTGTTGTGTCAAAGAGCTGGGCTGGGGAAATCAAGAGCTATGAGGGGGTATCGAAGAGTCTCCTAAGGCAGTACAGGTGGTTAGGGAAGGCTTCCTGGAAGAAGAGATATTTCAGATGAGACTGGAAATTTGAGAAAGTTGAGTAAGACCTAACCAGATGAAAGGAGGGATTGGTAGGAGAATAATACTTTGGACAGAAGGAATAATAGGAGCAAATCCTGAGAGACAAGAGAGGAATTGTCCTTGTGGAATTTCTGACTTGATGCAAAGTTTTTAAAACTTAAAAAAAATAATTTTAATATAATTTTAAGCTCACAGAAATGTTGCAGTAGTGCAAGAGACATTGCCCTTTGCCCATGTGCTCTCTTTCTCTCTTCCTAATTTATAAATTTTGAAATTATGTTTCTGTATGTATTTATATTTTGTCTGTGTCTCTCAGGTGGGATCTTAGTTCCCAGACCAGGGATTGAATCCCAGCCCTAGCAGGGAAGGCACAGAGTCCTAACCATTGGACCACAAGGAGTTCCCACTCCTGAACCTTAAAATATTTTAGGATATGTTCCCTAAAAGCAAGGACATTATCTTTTACAACCAACATGAGACATTATAGGATATTATTATTCAATCTATGCTGCTGCTGTTAAGTCACTTCAGTCATATCCGACTCTGCAACAGGCTCCCCGTCCCTGGGATTCTCCAGGCAAGAACACTGGAGTGGGTTGCCATTTCCTTCACCAATGCATGAAAGTGAAAAGTGAAAGTGAAGTCGTTCAGTCGTGTCCAACTCTAAGTGACCCCATGGACTGCAGCCTACCAGGCTCTTCCGTCCATGGGATTTTCCAGGCAAGAGTACTGGAGTGGCGTGCCATTGCCTTCTCTCAATCTATAGTCCATGTTAAAATGCTTCTGATTTTCCCAATAATGCCCTTTGGAGCTATTTCCCCTGCTAGTCCAAGTCCAACCCAAGCCTGTGCATTGCACTTAATTGTCTTATCTCTAAAAAGTCCCTCAGCTTACAGTATATACTGTTTGGATTCTTCTGACGCTTTCTCATGAATATGTTGTGCATTTGTGTAGGTATACACTGTGGTATCTGCTTTGTTTACTCTATGTCTAGCTTTGGTAATCTTGATGCATCTGCCCTTGCCTGCATTTGCTGGATACATCGTGTCCTGAATATACCTGAGTCACCTTGCCTTGATCTCCTGCCTCCTCCAGAGTTGGGGGGTGGGGGTGGGGGCAGGGTGTTATGTTCAAATACAAGGACATTATCAAATACAAGGACTAACTATCCTATCCAAAACCTGCTTACCTGGCCTGTCTATTCCCTGTTCCTTCCTGTGGAAACAAAGTAAAGGTTCTTGCCCACAATTCCCTCCTTTTGCTCTCTGAGTGATGACTTTGGCAGTTGCCTGTATGGGTTCCAGTGTCCTGACTTGTATTCCCTCTTCTGGGATCTGTGAGTATAATAAACTGTCTTTTCAATGGCTATCTCCTGATCTGTTGACCTTAACATACCTAAGTAATGGTGGCTCAGATGGTAAAGAATCTGCCTACCATGCAGGCGACCAGGGTTCGATTCCTGGGTCAGGGAGATCCCCTGGAGAAAGGAATGGCAATCCACTCCAGTATTCTGCCTGGAGAATCCCATGAACAGAGGAGCCTGGTGGGCTATAGTCCATGGGGTCACAAACAGCTGGACGTGACTGAGCGACTAACACACAACACACACACATTAAAACACCTGCCAGGTTTTAAACTTGTTACTATTACTCTAATTAATAAGTCATTTAAGGAGAGATACTTCAAACTTTTTTGACTGAGATGCATAACAAGAAAGATATTTTACATAGTGGAACGTCTGTTTCACAAGAGTTTTGTGAAAAAACACATATCCTCTCCATGTGAAAGTTATTTTAGTTTCTATTCTGTTCTATTTTATTTGAAAATAATTCTTGTCTGACCTACTATGTTGACTTCATAACCCTCTAATAGTTAATTACCTTTGTCTGAAAGCACTAGTCTGGTAGAAGTATCATTTGGATCATCTGCTTGTGGAATGGAAAATAGATGTGCCAGGGCAGACTGGCAGCAAGGACCCCATTATAAGGATCTAGCCATAATTCAGGTGAGAGAGTTGTGCTACTGGCAATGAGACTGAGAAAAATGGGTGAGTTTGATTTGAGAAGAAGTGATTGGATTGAGGAACTTGTACATGGAGTACGGAAAAGAAAAGGGTCAAAAAGAACAATTTCACAGACTTCCCTGGTGGTCCAGTGGCTAGCACTCCAAGCTCCCAATGCAGGGGGCCCAGGTTTGATCCCTGGTAGGGGAACTAGATCTCATAAGCCACAACTAAAAAGATCCAATGTGGTGCAATTAAGGCCCATCACAGCAAAATAAAAATAAATATTAAAAAAAAATGACAATTTTAGCCTTGGCCTGTGGGGTGGATGGTGGTGCCCCCTACTGAGATAAGAAACACTAAAGGTTTATAGTTCAGGCTCCATCATGCTAAGTTTGAACTCTTATGGACATTGGATTTAAACTGTTCAATGAACAGTTAGCTCTGTGGCACCAAGAGGCAAATCTGGGTTAGATTATTAGCAAGCTGGAGTTGGACTGTACTCAAGAAGTTTTTCCACTTCATGTCCACTACAGGAAGCAGAAGTTAAGTCAGAATAGTAACAAATGCTTTGAAAATATTACCAGTAGTTTGGCATTGAGATGCATAATAAAATAAAGTCAAAAATATATTTAGGAAATCAATGAATACAAATTTAGTAGAATAAATTTCACTTTTCAGCACTTTCCTCTCTTTTGGTTAATGACACTGTAAAGTATATATGTATAGATGTAGAGAGAAATGTGGAACATAAAGAGATTTTGCATTATATAGAAACTTGCATTACATAGAAACAGTGCTGCCGAAAATCAAAACTGAGCGAGCCTGCGCTTTCCCGGATGCTAGTCCTTAGATTTAATTCCCCAAATCTAGCAACAGGCATTCTCAGGTATTGATACCGAGATAAAAACTGGCGCAAGGTACAGGCTGTAAAAAAATGTCTGGTTTTAAGTGGCCCGAATTTGGTAGTGCACTGAAAAACTGGTGTTTTCTAGGGGAAAAGAGGGTGGATGTGCGAGTGTACACACAGGGTCGGGAATGATAGGCAGTGTTTCGTTATTGGTCCCTCACCCTCCATCCCCACCCCTTCATCTGCTCCCCTCCCTCCTGCCCTCCCTCCATTCTTCCCCGCTTCTCTGGCGTTTTTCTGGGATTAACGGCGGGGTCGGCCCCATACACAAACGCAGCTGGTTCGTACGGTCAGCCTGAGCCCTGCTGTGCAACCACGTCAGGAATTCCAGTAAGTTGGCAACACCGCAGCACAAAGACAGCAACAATGAGGGAAACCCTTCAGTGCAGAAAGGAATGTTTGGAGCCCGCGCTGCTAAACAGAGAAAGGACACAGACGCCGCCCCCACGCCCGCCCCCTCGCCCCCGATCGCGCCTGCGCTCCCACTCCCGCACCTCCAGCTCCCCACGCGCGCCCCGGGCGGACGCAGCCTCTCCGGCGCCCGCGGTGCCCCCACCCGCGCACCGCCTGCGGCGCGCGCCTCCCCAGCGCCCGCAGCGGCTCTTTGTAACTGTGGTGCGGGGACGCTCCTGACTATGCTGGGCGGCCCCGGCCGGCGTCGGAGTGCTCTGACCCCGGCGCGGTCTCGTACCATCGCCCCGGCCGCCCGGAACCGGCATAAATCACCCACCGAGGCGAAAGTGCAGCTTCTCGCTGCCTCCCTCCTCCCGCTCGCCCCGTCCCCTTGACTTCCCAGCCCCCCATGCCTTTCGGGTCCCCAATCCTGCCTCCTCCGCGGCGCCGCCCAGCGCCAGACGCTGCGCAGGGAGGCTTGCGCCCCAGTGACTTCGGTCGGAGCCGAGAACTCTGGATTTCCAGTTCTTGAGAAGAAAGCTGCTAAATCTCTCCCGCCCCTGCTCGCACCTTACTCTTTTTTAAGTCAAAGTTTTCTCTATCTGGGTCTATTTCTCTCGTCTTGTCTTTCAAAAATAATATCTATTTCCCCTTCCCCCTCCCCTCAAAGCTTCACCAACCACTAAAGCCGGGACTGTTTGGGGTCAGTAGAGTTCTACAGAGTCTCAAGATCCAGGCTCGGGGAGAAGGGGTGGCAGTCTCTGGGTCGGGGACTACGTGGGTGCTGGGCTGTCGTCTTGATGGCCACGGCTCCTCTGGCTGAGAAAGGACTCCTGACTCCCTGGATCAGGGCCTGGCTCCGGGGTGAGGAAATTTCGGGGTGACCCCTGGCCTAGAAACGGTTCCTTCTCACACAGGGCTCCACGTGGCCAGCAAAGAGGTTGCACGGACCCTCCTTCTTTCTGTGGGCACTGGAGCCACGTATCGGCTAAGAACGATGCTCTTTAAGTTTCTCTCACAGTGTTCTTTGGGGCTCCCTCCTCCAGTCCCCGCCAGCCGGGCTAACGCTGCCCCCAAGAAAGGAGCGGCAGGATTTTCTTTAGTTTCTCCCTCGCATAAAGGGGCACCTGCACCGTCGAGAAGACGTTCATTCTTTCAGTTTTGCTTCAAAATGATCAGCTTTGTAAGAAGCACGATCTGGTCTTGACACCTGTAGACGTGGTGCTTGAGAAAATTTCAACAAGGATCCGACGCGCCCCCATCGCCCCAACATTGATCTAACTCCCCCCGTAACTCGTAAAAATATAGAGCACGCCAAACTCTACAGGGGAAACCCGGGTGTCCAAGGGAGCTTGAGGATTGTAAGCTAGAGAATAAAATAGTCACAAATCTCGAGCAAGCTCTCCATTTCTTTTTCCCCTTCCCTCCTCTTCCTTCTCTTATTTTCCCTTTTCAAAAACTGTATAGGTGGCCGACATCCGTGTGGACCGCTTAGCCACCTTCTGTGCGGAAGCCAGTCCTGCCCGCGTGTGATCGTGTCAGTGTGAGTGTGTGACGGTGATAAGCGTGTGTGCGCGTGTGAATGAGCGTGTGTACCTGGGACGTGTGCGTGCACGTGTGAGCGGGTGCGTGTGCGCGCGCGGCTATGTCTGTAGGAGTGCATGCGTGAGAGTGCACGCGTGTGTTCGGGTCCCGACTCCTCCCGCAGCTGCAAAGTGCAGGGGGCGGGCCGGGCGGCAGGGGGCCTGCCCCGCGGGATTCCCGCAGGCTAGTTCCGGGGCGGGCGGGTCTAAAGGGCTTTATGCACGGTCTGGAGGGTGGGGACTGGCGCGGGTAGAAAACGCGATTCCTTGTGCGCGGGTCCCGGCTTTCTGCCACTAGGAGCCCGCGGAGGTGCGGCCCTGAAAGAGCGCTCCCCAGTGGAGGCGCTGCAGTGCCGAGTGCGACGCGCGCCCACCTCCCGGGGAAGGAACGGCGAGGCTGGGGACCCGGACAGTCGCGGGGATGGAGCGCTGGGCGGCGGCGGCAGTGTGCACGCTGCTGCTGGCTTTCGCCGCCTGCCTGGCGCCGGCCAGTGGCGGAGGTAAGCGCCCACCGGTCCGAGCTCCGCGAGGAGTGCGGGACTTCCCTGGCTGCGGCAGGGTCGGGTCCGCGGGCGAGCGGAGGGGGCTGCGGCCGGCAGAGGCCGGGAGCGGGAGGCGGCCGGACAGCTCCCTTTGGGGCACTCAGGTTGCCCTGCGTGGGGCCAGCAGGAGCGCCCCTCCTTCGCCCGCGCCGGCAGTGAGCTGTCCCAAACTTGAGAAAGCAGCCACTGCGGTTTCGGTGACAGCACACCCCACAAGGACCCCGCCTTTGTTCCCACGGAGGTTTGTCCCAACCCTCCTGGAAGGTACTTTGCTGCTCTCCCCATGAGTCCGCTGCCGGCTCCCCGCGCTGGTTTCTTCTCTCCCGGGCCAAGCAGTCCTGCGCGCTGCTCCGTGCGCAGCTTTCCACCTGCAGCTCCCTGCCGGGGAATCCCTTCGCGCGCCCAGGCTGCGGGCTCGAGCACCTCGCTTCTTTGCAGCAGCGAAACTTGGTCTCGCCGTGACCCCCAAGAGACCGCATCTCGATAAAGATCATTCACTAGTCGAGATAAGGCTGGGAGGTGGGATTGGCTGATACGCTGCAGCATTTTCTTGAAGGGTTTCCCTTTCCAGCCGGGAAGTGGAGGCTTTTGTGTTGATGAATGGGGCTCGTCTGCGCGGCCAGAGTTTTGAGGGCTCGAATGGAGAAAGTTTCTGCGATGAAGCGCTGAAAACTTCTCTCAAGTTATCGGGAGAGTTTTAGTTTTTTACAGGAACGGAGGCGACGGAAAGAGGAGGAGGGAGTAGGGGAGAGAATAAAAGGAGTAGGAAGGGAGGAGGAGAGAAGACTAGTAGAGAGTAAAAGGGAGAGAAGGAGGGGAAAGAGGGAGATCGGGGGCTGGGGTCGGGGAGAAGGAGAGAGAGAGAGGAAGCTAGGGATGAATGGGAGAGGCTAGGAGGCAGGGGAACAAGCGAGCTCTCTCCCTGGCTTTGCGTTGCTAGGTAGCAGCGAAGAGCTGCGTGTGACCGACCACCAGACAGACGGAGCGGACGCTGCTGCCTCCAGGGGCACTAATCTGTCTGTGCGGATGGGAGACCACCCTCTCCCCTCCCCCCCCCCCCCCTTTCCTCCCGCTCCTTCCTTCTCGGACAACTTAATTGCCCTACAATGAAAATGAAACCCCTATTGTTGTAGGATTAGCCAAAGCAATAAATTGATTTCCCTGGATCACATATTAGGGTTGAAGAGTGGAGACTGCAGAAGCCCCCATTTATGGCAGAGAGAGGGATGGGCCAGTGGCATGTATTCAAACGGTTAATCTGCTTTCTTTCCTCAATTCTTAGAGTAAGCTCCTTAGAGGGAATCAACTAAGTAATTATACAGCAACTCCTAGCAGTACACATTGCAGACTTCCTGGGAAGAAGTTTGGAAACGCCGACAAACCTCACTGGTCGTGTAAAAATCTTTGGAAAAGGAGGGGAGGCAGGAAGAGAACGTTAATAATGCTAACTTTGAAAATCTTTTCTCAGGGTTGGTAACAGAGAAAGAGAATTTATTATTATTGTGGAGGGTTTGTCCTAAATATAGCCACACGTTTTACTATATGTTCCTGTCAGTGCCTGGCAAAAGGAAATCTTGTCTGGATTAAACTGGGATACATCTGGGTTGTCCACATACAATGCAAACAGATGTTCTCATCCCTTTGTTAATGTCTTAGTCACCAAATGACCTGTACTTACTCTTCTTGGTAGTTCAGACCCATCCATCTTTCATTCTATAATAATAATAGGTATAGTATATATCATATGATGTATATATCATATATGTGGCAGGCCCTGTTCTAAGTATTTTGCACTTGTTGAAATGTAAGCTTTATCATGCCCCTTTTTAAGTAAGCACTCTTACTGTTTCTCTTTTACAGATGGGAAATGAAGGCATAGACCAGTTAACTTCCTTAAGGTCATATGGCTAGAAAATCACTGTGAGACAATTCCCAGAGATTCTGATTCCAGAGGCTTTAACTAAACTGCTCTAGTATATGGCTCTTTTGTACCAGAAATGTCATACCCCTTTAGTTACTGTCCACATGTGAAGTTACTAAAGAAGCCAAGGGACTTTTTGCAAGTCTTTGCCACATACTGTAGAATTTGCTTGCTGCTCATAACTGGATATTTCCAGAAACTCAGGTTTCTATCCTCACTGTCAGTCTTCCCACTTGATCATTTTTACATACCTGTCCTCTGTCAACCTGGGGGTTTAAGAAGATTTCCAGATTCCTGTTGTAATGATTTTTGACTTAGATGAAGAAGTATGATGACATTGTAAATGCCCTTATTTTAGCATAAAATATTTTAGGTAAGATCATCCTGCAAACTGCGTATCATTAGAAACTGGGAGAGTGTTTTGCAGTTAGTCTTTTAAAAAATATTGCATATCTTTGGCTAGAAATTATTTGCACTGCCCTCTATTTTGCATAATGCTTTAAAAAAAATGCAGGAGGGCCTGAAGCAATGGCTTCACCTCATTCTAGCTGTATGACCTTGCAGAAGTCCTTTAACTTTGCATGGCTCAAACTGCTTATCTGTAAACTGGTATGATAATGGGAGAATCTATTCTGTGACATTTTATGAACATAAAGTGGTAAGTGTGCCTTAGCACAGTGTAAGGCATTATGGACAATAATCATAAACTAATAGCTCTTTTTATTACTTTGATTCATAATATCTTTCCTTGCTTAACTGATCATATTTCTAATTTCAAAATGCACATGAAAATATCTTTATGTATTTTCCACCTAACATTTCTCTGAAGAATTCCCAGATTTCAGGATGTGATTTGAAGTTTTTCAGAAAACGTTATGGTTTCTCAGGACAATGATATTCTTTCATCCAATAGAAGTTTGATTGTGCTCTTAATAGGATCAGGTTTTATGACAATTATGTCTTTGGGTACAGTTTATATGCTTAAAAGGGTTGTGTGGCCAGTAGCAAACAGGCAACATTTTGGTTCTATCACATCTCTATTATCTGCTGCTGCTTTTATTTCAGAGCAGTTGGCTTTTCTTTCTCTTACTGAAGTTCTTCCTTGCCAGTCTTTGGGGCTTCTGCTTAAACTTCCTGTCCCTGCCCTATTTTAATATAAACTATTATAACCTTAAATATATATCTTGGACTGCTTGGCATTATTTTATAGCTAAGTAACTAAACCCTGGAGGGAGACTGAAAGGAGTGGAAGGGTGGGGATTAAATGCCCTACCTAAGGGCTTGTGTGATAGAGCCAGGGTCTGAACCTGAGACTCCTCATTCTTCTGCAGGACCTTTTTTAGATGCATGTCCTCTACCTGTCCCCACATTGAGATCTCTAGATTCCTTTTGTGTTGATCCTGACTTATCAGATGAGGCAAAGCATGATGAAAAGATGATCTTGACGAATCTTCAGTTGGGTGGGTCACCTGTCTCAGGCCTAAGCTGAATCTTATGATAGATTAATATAACCATGTGTTTTTAGCTTGATCCAGAACTCCCAAGTGATGGCATCTGGTCCTATCACTTCATGGGAAATAGATGGGGAAACAGTGTCAGACTTTATTTTTTTGGGCTCCAAAATCACTGCAGATGGTGATTGCAGCCATGAAATTAAAAGACGCTTACTCCTTGGAAGGAAAGTTATGACCAACCTAGATAGCACATTAAAAAGCAGAGACATTACTTTGCCAACAAAGGTCTGTCTAGTCAAGGCTATGGTTTTTCCAGTGGTCATGTATGGATGTGAGTGTTGGACTGTGAAGAAAACTGAGTGACAAAGAATTGATGCTTTTGAACTGTGGTGTCGGAGAAGATGCTTGCAAGGAGATCCAACCAGTCCATCCTAAAGGAGATCAGTCCTGGGTGTTGATTGGAAGGACTGATGTTGAAGCTGAAACTCCAAAACTTTGGACACCTCATGTGAAGAGTTGACACATTGAAAAGACCCGGATGCTGGGAGGGATTGGGGCGGGAGGAGAAAGGGACGACAGAGCATGAGATGGCTGGATGGCATCACCGACTCGATGGACATGAGTTTGAGTAAACTCCGGGAGTTGGTGATAGACAGGGAAGCTTGGCGTGCTATGATTTATGGGGTCGTGAAGAGTTGGACACGTCTGAGAGACTGGACTGAACTGAGGATTCCCAAAGTCTGTGCCTCTGGATCCATTTTTAAAAATTGTGGACCATCAGAGCACATTTCTGAAGAGCTGATATAACCCAGATATTAATAGTTTTAATCTATTAATTTTGTGATCTTGAGGAATTAAGAAAATTGTTACACTGTGGCAATCCACAAACATTTATTAATAAGCATCTACAGTGTGCTAGTAAGACAGCAGTATCAATATAACAGAAAGGTTAAGGACGATGAGAACTGAAAAGGGGAGTCTAGATTCTACAGTTAAAATGAGCTGCAACTTTGTGTTTAAAATTCTGAGATAGTCATTTTCTAGTTCCTCATAACTCTGGCTAGGATTTTACCAATATTAGATTTGACACATTCCAGCCTCAGTGTTTTGTGCTGCTTTTAGAATGATCAGATTGGTGATGTTTTGAAATGTCAGAGATATTTCTTTGATGCTTCCCATGTTTTATAAAGGGCCTGTACAAATGTTTCCTAATTGATTTCTTGACCATCTTAGCATTGTGAGACAAAGTAGGAAAAGTGTGAATTTGGGGATTAGAGGATCTGGATTTGAAAGTTGCCTCTGCCATTTTCTATCTGGGAAATTCATTACAACATGCTCAACTGCTCTGGGTTGGTTTTATCTATAAAACGGGCACATATTTACCTCATAGGGTCGTTATGCCAGTTAACTGAGAAGAGTGTGAAATTCTTTTTAGAATGTGAGGTCTCATGTATTTCTATCCATCATGACTTCCGTTTTCAAGAATTTAACTTCTATCATGTCAATGTATGGCAAAAACCACTACAATATTGTAAAGTAATTAGCCTCCAACTAATAAAAATAATTGGGAAAAAAATTAAGTAGGCATAGTTTTACTAAAATCTTTAAAACTGTAGTGTAGGTGGGATGATGTGTGAATAATTACCCACTAATATTTAAAGCCTGTTTTTATCTTTCTTATGAGTAAAACTATGGTATTAACATTAAAAAAAAAAAAGAATTTAACTTATTCTAAACTTGTGGAGAAGATATTGTGTCTTGGTATCTCTCCCCGCCCGCCCTGGGCTTTTTAGTACAAGGGATCTTTAAATGATTTTCTTGTGCATCTTGGACACAGTGCTTTATTGGCTATAGCAACTTTACACATAAGTCTGAATTCTCATGTTTGTAAATGACAGAAAACTCAGTTAAACTGCTTGAAGCCAAAAGGAAGGAGTATTGAAATACATAGTTGAAAAGATAGAGCTATTAGGTTGAACCATATGGGACTGTTGTTTTCCTAGGTCAGAAGCAGTCAAATTTGGCAATTTGGTTCAACCTAGTACAGATGGGCGCTCAGCCTATTTCATGTTGATTGATTTCTCTGTCTCCTGGTTCTGAGATGACTGTGTTATCTTGTGTGTTCTTCGCTGGTGTTACAAGGTGGCTGTCACATCCTTTAATGTTATGTCCAGTGGAAAAGGGTAAGTTTTGTTTTAATTATTCTCAGCAAAAGTCTCAATTGCATTTCAGAGACTCCCCTTAGATCATAAGCTCATCGGAGAACCAGTCACTATATCCAGGGACATGAAATGTGCCTCTGGCTTAGACTAGAGTCACATGCTTGATCTCTGAAGTCACAGACTAAGTCTAGACCCCAGAGGGAAAATGAGGTAAGGCTCCCAGGAGAATGGTGAACAGATGTGGAGTTGCAGAAACAACAGATATCTGGAACCCCTTATCAGATAAAACCAGGTTTCCATTGTGTATGAAGACAGACTTGAAATTTCTCAAGAGTAGGTGATCCTGGGATCACTCAGTAATTGAAGAGGGAAAATTCTTGCAAATATTAAAGCAAGACATGGACATGATGTTGTGTTCATGTGATCATGTTGCAACTAGAAGGGTAGTTGTAGCCTAAGGGATTTTTTTGTAGCCTAAGGGATTCTTATTTGGAGCTTTACTTTGTGATGAACTGGAATGTTCTCAAATGATCTGATAGATCAAAGTATGGAAGCTCTTGAGTCCTTTGTAGGATTTCATTTTTCAGCAAGTCCTAGGCCTTTGTCCCTTTTCCAACTTACTTCATTTGTTTTTATTCCTAAAATGTCCCTTTTCCAGGCACTAGACCTTGGCTGTGAGAAAGAGCTAGAGAGAAAGGAGAGAAGAAGGGTTTAGAGACATATGAAGGTGCTTCAGTGGAGACAGAATGAACTTTGGTGCTCATCTAAGAATCCTTAGCATATACCCTAGGAAACTTCTTCTATAGACAGTGGAACAGGTGTCTTTCACATTTCACTGGATTAATTCAGAAATGCTTAACATTTGTCCTCTATGCCAATGGTTATTTTTCTGGTCTTTAAGTCTTATTTCTAATATCTCTGTATCATGTACCAAGAAAATGGAAACATCAGTTTTCAGGAAATTTAAATGTCTCTCCAAGAAAATAACAGATTAGACAATGTGAAGTTTCACATTAAAATCTCTATGCTTTTGGTCATTAGCCCTTAGGTCTTGCCTGACCCCCAGCATTATTGGAAACAGTGAGAAATGAAGGAAATGTAATTACCACTCTGTAAGTTAAAAAGTTAAGCCACTGTTATTATAGATACAATGGCTTGTTTATTATCCAGGTCTTGAGATTCCAAATTTGGAAGCAATACTAGAGGTCTACTTTAAGTTTATATATCATCAGCATCGTGAAGATCAGCAACTTTGAAAATAAGCCTTTACTCACTGATTCACATTAATAGCATATCTACTTTTGAGTGCCCAGTGGTTATTGAGGAAAACCCCCCAAAGAGGAAGAAGACCATGGCTACACTTCTGTTCTGCTAGACTTTCTTGGATTCTCATATAAAAACATCCTGTCTTATGGTGTCAGAGACTTGCTTGTCATTTTGAGCCCAGTTCTTTGGGTTTTATTCTCATTAACAAGGAGATTTTCTTCGTTAAAGGTAAAAAAATCAAAACTCATCTATTTTGATAAGGAAATCCTTAAGTAAAATTGAATTTAGGGATGGAAATATCTGAAATATGTCAATCTTACCTACCTTTTACTGTCACTAAAGGGAAGGAGAAAATGCTAGTGTGTACTTCCACACTGGTTTGATTTTGATGTGGGAAGGCTGTGGAGAATACTTTTTGTTGTAAGAAACAGAAAACCCACCTCCAATTGGCTTAAACAATTAAGGGTATTTATTGACTCATGTAAGCAAAAACTTCTGAGGCAGAGTGGGGTTCAGGTAAGGTGCATTCAGGGCTCCAGTTCTCTTTCTTTGTGTCCTTCTTGACTCTGCTCCCCTCTAGGTTTCAGCTTTGTCTTCAGGCTGGCTTCCCATATTGTTATATTACAGCTGCCAGGGCAAATGGGGCTACATGTTTTCTTGATCCTATCTAGGGACAACTTTGAGATTTCAGCTGTGTTCTCAAAAGCATTATTTCATCACAACTTATAGAATGTGATAATCTCTGGGGTCCCTCGATGGAAATAAGCTAGGTTCTTAAGCTTGGCATATAAAAATTACCTGGGGAGCTTTAAATATATATTCTTAGGCCAAAACCCACACCTACTATATCAGGAGTATGGAATCTGTATTTTAAGTAATTCTGAGAGTCAGATGATTTGGAAACAATTGATCTGGGTAACCTGTCTCAGTTTTGTAAACTGAAACTAACTTGCCATGGCAAATTACTTCCACTAGCAGTGAAGAGTACTCCAGTTATATCTATCCTTTCTTTTGGATGGGGATGTTACAAGGTAGCTACAGTAACAAGGAAAACGACTCATTTATATCCCAGGGTGATATGAAGTACTCCCCCATTCCTGGCGGTCTCCTTTCCTGGCCAATGTGCCCGTCCCTCCCTGCAGCCACTGTTTGTGTCTTAATTGGATTCTTTGCTTTCTCTGCTCTTTCCTTGGACACCCTTGATGTCCTTCCTCCCACTGTTAAGAATCTGGGATTCTTTGAGCTGACCCAGGTCGGGAATTCATCTCAAGAACATCCCCTGGCAGAGATCACTGGCATCTATCCCATGTTTGGCATTGGGAGTTATTAGAAAATCTTATTGCCCAACTCTTTGTTGATTCCACTGGGACTTATAGTCCATTGATCCTGCCACCTCTTCACTGTCCCTCAAATCCCACAGTTATTTACTTCCTTAACTTATATTTTATGTCCTCATTAGCATCACTTCCTTGCCTCCACCCTCAGCGATCTGGTCTTCTTTTCTCAGACCTCCAACACCACCTGCTCCAACAACATTGCTTCTTATAGACATGAAAATGGAAGCAATCAACAGAAGGACACAAATTCTCATAACTCAACCATCATCACTTGCACCTCAGCCTGTATATTTTGTTCTTCCTCCTGTTCCTCGGGACGAACTTTTCGTGCTCTGTAGTCCAGCCAATTCATTCATGTTCTAGATTATACTCTGTCTCACCTCTCACCATTTGTCTCCTCTCATCAAATCTTCATTTTCCCCACATTCCCTTCTTGCTATCACCTATTTTCTCTGTACCTTGGCAAAATTCCTTGGCAGATTTATCTTTACCCACTGTAGTTTTGCTCAGTTTTTCTCATATCCATGCCATTCAGGTTTTTTTTTTTCCCCACCACCCTTGACCAAGGTATTTCTTTGGCCAAGGTCACTGGTGACTTCCATTTTGTTAAGTCCAAAGATCCATTCTCAGCTCACATCTTGTTTAGCTAACTAGCAACACTGCACACAGTGTATCCTGCCTTCCACCATGAAATAGTTTGGCTTCCAAGAAACTACATTCTCCTGGTTTCCTTCCTTCCTCGTTGGCCTCCCCTTGTTCCCTCATGTTTCCTTCCATCCACCTTTCTGATTACTTTTCATCTCTATCTGCATTGCTTTGGTAGCTCATTCTGTCTCGTGACATACCATCTGTATGCTGACAACTTATACATTTAGGACTATAATCCTGGCCCTACCCTAAACTCTAGTCCTGTATGTCTAGACTTATTTGATAACCTGCTTATTTGATAACCTGGTTGTACAAGAGTCATTTCAGACTTACATCCAAAAACTGAACTCCCGATCTCCACTAATGCCCCAAACCTGCTTTATCCATTGATTTCCCCCGTCTTAGAAAGTGACTACTCCATCTTTGCTTAGGCTCCAAACTTTGAACTCTTTCTTTTTATACCTTACATCCAATCCATCAGAAAATCCCATCATTTCAATCATCAGAATATATGTAGAATCCAACCAGTTTTCATCTTTACCACTGCTGTGTTGATCCAGGTCATGGTCACCTATTACCTGGATTATTGCAATGCCTTCCCTACTGATCACCTGCTGTCCTTTGGTCCCCCTCCTGCCAACTCTCAGCCCCCTTTAAAAACCAGTCAGATCTCGTCACTCCTCTACTCAAAAGCACCAGTGGCTTCTGACACACATGAATTGGATTTTTCAGAAACAGATGCTGAGATGGACTTTTGAGTGCAAGATATTAATGAAGATCAGTGTCTGTGAAGGGAAGGGGAGGAAGCGGGAATAGGCAGAGGGAGAGACTGAAGTGGGTAAGGCCTTGATTGACCCAGTAGGGAGTTCTGGAGCTGCAGCTGGCAAGGAGAATGTTCTGTGTCAGGCTGAATTGGCTTTCCTCAGTTGCTGGATGTGGCCTACTCTAGCAAGATACCTTTCTATTGATACAACTGAGGTGGACCTTGGAGGAGTTGAATAGGCAGAGTCCTTCCCTGCAGCTGGCCCTTCCTTGAAGGGGAATCTGGCTGGTGCATCTCCACATCTCCCTGGCTACTGTTGCTTCCCAGCTCACACAGAGTCAGAGTCCAGGTAGACCTAACCACTGGCTTGGACATCTCCTGAACTGTCTCCTCTCCTCCACTCACAGTGCAATGGTTGTTGTTCAGTTGCTCAGTCGAGTCCAGCTCTTGGTTACCTCATGGAGTGAAGCACGCCAGTCTTCCCTGTCCTTCACCATCTCCCGGAGCTTGTTCAAACTTGTGTATGTTGAGTCGGTGATGCCATCCAACCATCTCATCCTCTGTTGTCCCCTTCTCCTGCCTTCAATCTTTCCCAGCATCAGGGTCTTTTCTAATGTGTTGGTTCTTTGCACCCGGTGGCAAAGTATTAGAGCTTCAGCTTCAGCATTAGTCCTTCAAATAGGTATTCAGGGTTTATTTCCTTTAGGACTGCCTGGTTTGATCTCCTTGCAG
Organism: Odocoileus virginianus; assembly: GCF_023699985.2. Taxonomy (NCBI): domain Eukaryota; kingdom Metazoa; phylum Chordata; class Mammalia; order Artiodactyla; family Cervidae; genus Odocoileus; species Odocoileus virginianus. The sequence goes on from NC_069686.1 coordinate 20,421,147, forward strand.
TCCAAGGGACTCTCAAGAGTCTTCTCCAGCACCACAGTTGGAAAGCATCAATTCTTTGGCACACAACCTTCTTTATAGGCCACCTCTCACATATGTACATGACAACTGGAAAAGCCATAACTTTGACTAGATGGACCTTTGTTGGCAAAGTAATATCTCTGCTTTTTGCACTGTCTAGATACAGTGGTATTCTTGCTTTATTCCCAACATAGTGAGCACCTTAAGGCCTTTGTACTTGCTTCCTCTCTTCTTGAACATTCTTGCCTCAGACTGTACATGACCTGCCCCTCACCTTCTACAGGTCATTGCTTATAGGTCATTTTCTTAGTGTTGATTTCTCAGATTCTTTGCTCTTTCTTCATTCCACTTATCACCCTCTGACATAATGGACATTGTTTTTTTTTTTGTTGCTGTTATTTATTTACTTTGTTTCTCTTTTCTAAGATATAAATTCCAGGACTGCAGATATTTTTATCTCTCTTATTCATTGTCTTATTCCTAGTACCAAGAATTGGGCTAACTAAATAAATCTAACTTGGATGAACGATGGATAGATGCCACCATGGGTACTAAAACTAAGAAGCAGCCTCAGCTCATCACTATGTCCCTGGTATTGCCAGCCATTAATTCCGCCAGGCTCCTGGAGGCCCCATCAAGGTCCTGATGGAGAAAAAAAGAAAATTGCTGTCTCTATCAAAACAAGTGGCTTAGCAACGCTATTTCTTTCCATTTGACTCTCCCTCTTCCTCCGCCTCACTGCCCCCCAACTACTGATGACTCCCAACACATTTGATTGTAGCGGATTCTGCATCAGCCTTTTTAACTTCCACCCCAGACACTTGGCTACTCTGTGAGAATCCCCTGTACATACAGAATGGGTCATTCTGCTATTTTAAGGACAGATTTGATACAGTAGCTTTTATAAAAAGATAAGCCAAAGTTTTTAGACTTTATGTTAGTGGACTGTCACTCTGTGTTTAAACAGAACACAAAAGAAATCTGTCTGAGACCAGGGCGCAGTGAAAACAGCCTTGATCAGACAAAAGGCCCGCTGAAGAGGGGAGTGGTTTCCCAAGTCAGGGAGGCGGCATGGACTGTGGAGGAAAGAACATCACATGTCAAGTCAGGACATTCATGGGTCTTGTTCCTGATGAATGAAGGAAAAATGGGCCCAGTTGAAGAGGGCCAGACTGCTGAAAACCGCCCATGGCTGCTTATCCCTTGGCACAATCTTTCTCACTTGAGACACTGTTTTTTAAATTGAAAAAAAGTATTTATTTGGATATGCCAGGTCTTCACTGTGGCATGTGGGATCCAGTTCCCTAACCAGGGATTGAACCCAGGCACTCTGCATTGGGAGCACAGAGTCTCAGCCACTGGGCCACCAGGGAAGTCCCTAGACCCCATTCTTTTGATGGCTTTCTAATGCAAGCATGACCACATAGTTCAGAGGCAGAGGAATGACTCAGTGACATGCATGTAAGTTGTCAGCATACAGATAGGATGAGACTACCAAAGCAATGCAAATAGAGATGAAAAGTAATCAGAAAGGTGGGTGGGCGTAAGCATGAGGGAACAAGGAGAGGCCAGCAAGGAAGGAAGGAAACCAGGAGAGTGAAGAAGTTGGAAGAATGACCTGAAATAATTATTGCTAAAATTGTTGAGTGTTTTCTGTGTGCCTGATACAGTCCTAAGTGTTTTACAGGTGTAACGTTACCCACTTCTTTATTATTAACAGTTTGAGTTTCATGGATAAAGAACTAAGGCAGGGACTTCCCTGGTTAAGACTTGGTGCTTCCAATGCAAAGGGCCCAGGTTTGATCCCTGGCTGGGGAACTAAGGTCCCACATGCCTTGCAGCAAAAAATAAATAAGTAAATAAATAAAATTGAAGAACCAAGACAAAGATAGGGTAGGTAATTTGCCCATAGCCATCTAGTTAGTAAGTAGCAAAACCAAGATTTTACCCCAGAGTCCTTATTCTTATGTGTTATCACTGGGTAGATAGGATCAAGGGAAAGATAGTGCCTCTGTGTCCATCAGAGCCTCATTTAATGATCAGGTGACCTCATTTCAGAAGCTGGTACCTTTGCAACTCAACTCTTGGACATTTTTGTGCTATTTTTGCATTCATTCATTCATTCATTCCTTGTTGATGGAGGCCATAGCATGCTTTGACATCAAGTAACTGGAAACAACAAAGGATAGAGATTCCTGCTACATGGGTCTGTCCAAAGCAGCTTACCCTGAGAAAGTACATTTCCATTGTAACCCAGTTTTCCCTCTATTCTCTTTAGGTATTGGCTGATTCCTGCTTGCTGACTTTCTCCTCTACTACCCTTCCATTATCTAAGAATGTCTTCTTCTCTATAATTACACATCTTTTAATTCAAAAGACCCTTTGACTATCAGAGAGAGTTCTGTTTAAACTCCCTTTTAGGGATGGCAGTGCAGGTATTGAAAGTTGTCCGTTGCTTCATACTTGATGGAAAAATTCCTACTAAGTTCCCTTATTCAAAGTCCTAGAAGAAAGTAATGAACAACCAAGTGAGAACTGAGACTCTTGGCAGCTGAAAAGGTTGTTCCTGGAGAGATGGGGAAGGCATTTGCCTATGGGTTGGAAGGGCTGGAATGTCTCTTGGCTCCAAAGTGTCTCTCACCCTGGCCAGAGATGTCTGCTCCGTCGCCATTAGAGCCAGTTCTTTAGAGGAATACATTCTTCCCCTTGAAACTCTGGTTAAAGTGCAGAAATGTTTACCCCTGTCTGGCCAAGTAGTTAGCTGAGATAATAATGCACAGAAAACATTCCTGAGTGAGGTTCAGAGAGAAGGAGATGCAAAGTTGATAGTTTGATGGGGGGCGGGGACGAAAGAAAGGAAGAAGGTATCTGAAGGTGAGAGTCTTGGAAGGGAGCCAGCTTCATCTCCTAATTAATTGTTTTGCTTAAATCAGCTTTTATAGGTAACAGAGATGTTATTGCTTGTGCTTTTTCCTTAGGATGACATTATGGGGAGTTTCTGCTGTAAATCTGTTCAATTGACATTAAAGATTGAACTTCTTACCTTCTAGTAAGGCTCTCCTTCATCTAATTAGCTCAGTGGAAATAAGATTGTTAGAACAAAAGGAAAGGTTGACCCTAAAAGCAACAAAGTCGCAGCACTTTATCAGTCATTCCTTAGGGATTCATTGGCGTCAGGTAAGGTTGAGAGGAAGCTTTTGGATTTAGTGTAAATGGAAGTCACAATTTTTCTGGACCATAATGATGACTATTAATAGGAAATCCAGTTTTATTCCTTAGTATGCAATAAAACAACAGTTTGCATGTGGATAAGGTAAAAGCCACATAAGTCAATTCCTAAATGGTTAACTTTTATGTACCACCTCTCTGAGTTATTTTTCTAGTTCACTTCTGACATAAAAATTTACTTCTTCCCTAATATTTGGTGCAGTGAGGTGTTGAAAGAATTTGCTAAGTAATCACTGGAAGCTGAGATTCTAGTGAAAAACAAAATGCATGGTTTAAAAATTGAACGTACTAACTGGGAGAGAGCAAAGATTAGATGCTTCTTTCTGTAAATAATTAAACCCAGCAGGGCAGACAGAGAGAACATGGGACTTGAGCTAAGAAGGATGCATAGGGTATTGAACACTTTCACTTCCCTGTGAGGGAAATCAAAGAGGTCTTTAATAGTTGTTGCTGATTGTGAATATGTGCAACAAAATCCTTAATCCAGATTTACTTCTCAAGCATTTTGCTGTGATCGAAGGAATGAGAAAGGGGAGAGAAGAGGAACTGTTTGATTGAGGCCCTTTAGCACGCTTTCTCTCTAGGAGGCCCAAGTGTGGTTTGTCACAGTGACCTGGGACTTTGGTTCCCTACGGGACCACCACCTAGCACTGGGGATGCATGGGTAGATCAAAGACAATTGGTTTTACTTTTTCTTGCCAAGAAGCAGTGGATCTACGAATTGAGAGCTGGATTAACACAAGACACATAGAATGGATTCTTTCTGATTTTCTCTTTCAGAGCTGGTTTTCTTACACTTGCCACACCGTCTCCACTTTTTTGAGGTGGTTGGTCTTAATTTTTCTATCTGTAAAAAGAAAAAGATTTTACAGTTTTCCTATGGGTAAGCTTGAATATTAGCCTTAATGAAGAGCTTTATTTTATCATTTAAATTAACATAGACTTAAATTGTGCATGTATAGTTTTATAAATTGTCATACATGTATATATTTGTGTAACCAGCACCATGACTGGGATTAGAACAGTTCAAAAGTCCCCCCACTCCCCCAATTCCCGTATGCTATTGCTGTAGTCACACTCTCCAAATAAAGTTTCTCAGTTCTTTTTTTTGAAAACTCACTTTCCCATATGAAAGCCTCAATTTCTGCCTTTCATTTGTTCATTTTATTTCAAGAAGTATTTCTAATTCATTTTTGAAGTAATTCAAAATGACATGGGTGAGTGGTAAGGTTGCAAGCCCGGTTTCCCCCTGCTACACGGAGGCAAAAACTCGGGAAAGATGGCTGCTCTTTCAGTATAGCCATATGGGAAAAAAATTGGCCTAAACTTGGCTTGTTGCTAGATTGGAATCTGAAAAGAAAACACACTCAAGAAGTCTCCCTTGAAGCAGAGGACAGAGGTTTATTTTTTATTTAACGATTTATCCCTTGACACCTGGGAAATGATTAGTTGATGTTTTCAAAGAAGATTAAGTCAGTGTGGTTAATTAACTGTGGTAATCAGGTGACTTAAATTAATTAACTCCTTGTTAACAATTTCCATCAATTTTGTAAATAAATGACTGAATTGGTAAATTATACTCAAGATTAAAGGCTATATTTCCTGATTTATTTTATTGATGACAAATTAGAGAATTTTCTCTTCATCTCATTCTCTTCCTGCCAACCTTACAAATGAGAATTAGCTGGTTATAGTTTGAGAGGACTGCACCAGAGTAACCTTAATGTATGGTTTTAAGGAAAAGTCAGGTGAGAGGACACTTGAAAAGATTTAGGGGAATGAAACTTAATCAGCATATACATAGCAACATTAAGGGAGGATGGGGGTAGCAAGTAATGATGAAACCAACTTTAGGATAAGCTTTTAACTATGAAGTCTTTAATGTTTTATTTTCTTTCTTTTTTTCTAAGTGAAAAATGAATGAGGGATGTAACAATTTGGTTTTTAGCTAGAAATAGATTTGAGTGGATATTTAGATATTCTGTTGAGAAGGAACTTACCAAAATGTTGGGATGCAGTGATTGCATTAGTCAGTAAAGCTCGACTGCAGGTTTAAAGTGCCATACAAATATACAACTAAAATGTTCTTATTTTTAGAATCTTTATAGTTGAAAATTCTCTTCCTTACTTACATGATTATGTCTTGGTCTCCAAACAAGTGAGCTGGAACATAACCAAACTGTTCCCCATACCATTGCTGTTTCTGAAAGGCATTGAATGCTCAGGGGATTTGCATTTGTAGGACAGGTGATAGAGGGTTATTTAGGATTCTTTCTAGAAGGAACATTTGGCATCTTGAATAATGTGTGAGAAGTGAGAATATATTTATGAATTTGAAAAAATTCAGTGCTAACCTCAATCAGATTTTATAAGGAGAAAATTCCTACAGTTTCCTTGAAGGCAGCCTAAGTTGTGGGGATGGGCTGAAGCCAGTGATAAACATTTACATTTCTGGCCGCTGAGCAAAATGTTGGGCTCTTTCCACTATTATGGAAGCTCTCTGGTCCTGCCCTCTGCCCCCTTCTCCACCCACCCAAGGATCCTCAACCTGAAGGGTCTCCTCTGGACACAGTTCACCTGTGGTTGAACGCTGCTGGTGCTGGGACGCTGGCTGGTGTTAAGTTCCAGAGATGTACCTCTAGGCTGCTTGACCTCACTGAGCTTCAGTTTCCTGGACGATTTAGTGATTTCTACTCCACAGGTTCCTGAGAATATTTAAAGGACATTGTGAGTGTGCAGGGTCCAGCACTTGGTGAACATTCAGTAAACCTTTGGCCCCACAGGGAACCTGGTGCTAAATCATTCATAGTTGACCAGCTCTTGCTTAGGTCAATGCAGCAGTGCAGCCACCATGCTGTGTCTTTTGAAATAAAGGAACCACTTGTCACATTCTCTATCCATAGAACTTGTTGGGGGAAAAATATTTTTTAAAAAAATTTTTATAAGGAGAGGGAAGTCAAGGAAGCATTAGAAGACAGGCATTGTATCTTGCCTTTCTACCCCCAAGAACATTTGTTTGGGATTTCCCCTCTAGGGCTTGAAATCACAGACCCCAAAAGTCATGTTACGTAGTATTTCAAACTTCTCAATGGGCTCAGTGTTCCCATTTTGTGTGTCTTGTACCTACTTCCTGTAAATTTGGTCCTCTGTAGAGCTGACTGGTGATGTCTGTAACTCTGAGAACAAGAGTGATGGACACATGGGTCTAGGTAGAGCTCAGATGTGCCCTCTGGTCAAGGAGAAAGCTTTTCAGAGGGAGGAGTGTGTTCAAAGATGAACCCTCGGCTTTTAAGCAGACCATGTAAGGATCATAAATAGTGGTTTTTTTTCTCTTTTAATAGTTTCTTATTCTGTGAAAATAGACAATGGTCCGTTAGTGCTCCATAAATGCCCGGTGAGTTGAATTGACAACATGGAAGCATTCAGTGGCTTTAGAGGGTGCCAGGATCTTACAATTTTTTTTTTTTCTTTACATCAAAGGAAACCTGCTTCAAGTACCCTCTTGGTGATTTGAAGGCATGTGCCAGTGACACAGGATGAAGAATGTGTTTTTTTCTTGGTCATGCCCTATACTTTTCTGCCTCTGTGCCAGTTCCAGTTTGTTCCTTCTGCCAGGCACACCCTTTCCTCAGACCCACGTATTGAAGCTTAAATGCACCTTCCTCCACAGGGCCTTTCTTGGTCTCCAGTGAATGTTATCTGAACCTCTCTCACAACACTTATCATCACACCATGAATTAAAATTATTTATGTATTTTATCACTTTCTCTAGGATAGGACCACTGATGCTAAGAGTTATGCTTGCCTCCTGTGGTATCCTGTGTCTGGCACAGAGCCATGTGTAAGCAGGAAACTCAAGAAATCTTTTAGTGGAAAGTTCTCTGAGCTGTAGTAAAGCAACTCTGTCCTCCAGGGTCGGTGACCGGCATGCCCTGCTGCAGACTGCTGTTGCACAGAGGGTTGTGTTTGGCTTTGATTCTCCCTTGCATAAACAGCAGTAGGAGGCTGACTTGGTACTTCCATGCTATCATCAGGGACCTGCGTACCTATCTTCCTGCTCCACCATCCTCTGCTGGTGGCTTCCATCCCTAAGGTCACCTCATTGTCGAAAATAGTGTCTGTAGCCGTGGCGACCTCTGCTCCATGTTAGGTGTGGAAATGGAGGAGGAAAAAGAAGGGCATGCTCTCTCTCTTTAAAAGAGACTTCCCAGAAGTCCTGCACAACCCTATGGCTTGCATTTCATCTCAGTGATTAAAACTTGCTCCAGTGACCACACTTAGCTGAAGTCTGGGAAGTATAGTTTTTTGGCTGAATGCACCGTTCACCTGAATAAAACTGGGATTCTGTGTCTGAAGGAGGAAGAGGAATGAACATGTGGTAGGCTACTGTGGTCCTGGCCATAGATGGTCAGGTGACCCTGGGCGTTTGTTCCACTTCGAGGACCACACTTTTGTTAAGATATTTGAATTGGATTTGGAGGATAGATGCAAGGATGAGAGAACTGGAAGCATGTTGGGAGAAATGATAGAAAAACTTGATGGTTTTTTTAGGAGAAGAAATGAATCAGAGGAACAATGGTTAGCTCTCTCTTCGAATATTCAAAGGACCATCATATGAAAGAAAGAGAAAGCCTTTCTTTTTTTTTTGTTATGCATCATGGCATGTGGGATCTTAGTTCCCTGACCGGGGATGGAAACTGTTAGCCCTGCAGTGGAAGTGTGGTGTCCTAACCACTGGACCACCAGGGAAATCCCCTGGAGAGGTTTCCCAAGGAAGTCCCTAAAGCCTATTTTTAATGATTCTAAGGGGTAAGAAGGGAGTTGTAGGCACATAGGATGCACCGAAAGAAGGCTGGAGTTTTGAACCCAGGTATAGACTTCAGGGGTTTGTCTCTGGAGTCTTTACGGTCTCTTTTAACCTTGGACCTTATCAAAATATATATACTATATATATGCATCTGTGAGTCTGATTTTGAAGTTAGAAATAGTTCTTGTTCAGAATCCCCTTTTCTCAGTGGTTGCTGTAATGGTGCTACTGCATCGCAGTTTATGTTTTGAAAAGCTCAGGACTCATTTCCTTTTTGCTTGATCTTTTTCAAAATATCATTGAGAGTCAGAAACAATTTGCACAGGCAGGCTGAAATGAGAATTCTTAGACTGTAGATACTAATATCAGGGCTTAATAATTTCAGATTGTTTAATTTAGTAATCCAATAAATGTTGTCACTATCAACTTCTTTGGACTAAGATATCTGTGCTTAGGCAACTGGTTAATGTTATTTAGTTAAATGTGAATTCTTTTAAATTATTACTAAATGTTTTAAACACCAGAAATGTAATTGCTGAAACGTCTTTTTAAAAAATTGGCTTAGAGTTGCTCCATGAAAACAGAGGCATTGTCAAGCAGAGAAATAAGCTAGAAGAGTTAATTTATCTTACTAAATAATTTATTTTTGAAAGTGCATAGATGTGAGTATAAAAACTTGCCTATCTTTGTAAATTAAGTTCTTTTGTTCTAATTCAGTTTTATTTTGAATATACACATGTTCTTTTGTGAACCTCAGATATAAGAAATACTTAGTTAAGGAGAGAGTGTAATTTTTAAAAGGCTTCCCAGGTGGCACAGTAGTAAAGAATCCACCTGCCAATGTAGGAGACACAAGAGATGCAGGTTTGATCCCTGGGTTGAGAAGATTCCCTGGAGGAGGAAATGGCAACCCACTCCAGTATTCTTGCCCAAAAAATTCCATGGACAGAGGAGACTGGCGGGCTATACTTCAGGGGGTCACAAACAGACTAACTGAGCACACACACATATAATTTAAAATAGAAGTGATAATTTAATAATATGAGATGAAACTTCTGTATTAAATCAGCTTTTTGGAGGGTATAAACTATGATTCTTACTAGGGTAATTTAGAACTGGGTTGCAGATTATGAACACAGAAGTGCTATGTGTGGAGCAAACAAAAAAAAAACACTGAAAAATTCAAAGGGAGACTATATATAGAGTTTAAAGGGTCAGAAGACACCTGCCTAAAAATAGTAACCATGGCTAACTTTTGTTGACCATGTCCTTATGTTCCAGGCCCATTCTCTTTAAAAAAATTTTATTTATCTGTTGTGTCAGGTTCTTAGTTGTCTCATTGTGGCATGTGGGTTTAGTTACCTTGGGCATGTGGGGTCTCTGTTCTCCAACCAGGGATCAAACCTGCGTCCCCTATATTGGTAGGCAGATTCCTAACCACTGGACTGCCAAGAACGTCCCAGGCCCATAATTCTTATCCTATCTTCGTTTTAACCTTAAGAGTTGGAGCTCTTATTCTCATTTTTAGATGAGGAAACTGAGGCATAGAAATTAAGTAACATGCTCACGTACCATAGTGTTAGTAAGAGGTGGGGCTAGAGTTTTGAACCCAGGTATAGACTTCAGGGATTTCTCCCTGGAAAGTCACTTGGTTTCTGAGCAGTCTTCCCTCTTTTCTCCCTTTCCTCACCCCACTCCTCCCCGCCCCCATTTTGGAGTAGTATATCAAGCGCACAGCCATCTGGTTATTCAGACTTTGTCTTTTAAACTTCTGTAGAAAAGCTGTTGGCTTTTATTTTTATTTTATTTTATTTTTTTTAATTTTAATTTTTATTTTTTTTTAAATTTATTTAAAAAAAATTTTTTTTTTCTTCCATTTATTTTTATTTGTTGGAGGCTAATTACTTTACAACATTGCTGTGGTTTTTATCATACATTGAAATGAATTAGCCATGGATTTACATGTATTCCCCATCCCGGTCCCCCCTCCCACCTCCCTCTCCACCTGATCTCTCTGGGTCTTCCCAGTGCACCAGGCCTGAGCACTTGTCTCATGCATCCAACCTGGGCTGGTGATCTGTTTCACCCTAGATATACATGTTAGGTTGGCTTTTAGACACACTGGGTTGAATGGAAGAAGGGAAAAGTAGACTCCTCTACTTGACATGCATTCCTACAGGTGGAGTGGAAAGTATAACTTCAGGAAAGTGTATCAGCTCCATTCCTTAACAGCAAGCTTTGAAATGCCGGGCTTCTGTGTGTGTGTGTGTGTGTGTGTACATGCATATATACACAGATATACACATACACATTGGGTGGAGTCGGTAAATCTTACATTTCCAACGGAAGGAAGTCTTCGAGTTACAAACAGTAGAGCAAGGGGTTTCAGTTTACAAAAGAACCAAAACTACAGTATTTTGGTAAATCATATTCATTACTTGATTCTCATGGGTTTTGGCATCATTCATTTTGAAATATTTTCTTAGAGCCTTTTTCTAAATCCCAGATTAATCTAAAACATATTACAGTGATTCAGAGATGTTATCAGTTCTCCCGGGAAACCCTTGGACTGTATTTTTGATGGCCTGTGGATGTGATGGAAAAATGTTATCTCAGTGCTGATGCCATTTCCGGTATCAGCAAAGATAGCTGACCATGTACCACGTTTGGAGTCCTGTTAAGATCCTAAAATCTGTGCCATCATTCTGGTGAAGAAGGTATTTGGGCATTGAAAGTGAAAGTGTTAGTCGCTCAATCGTGTCTGACTCTTTGGGATCCTGTGGACTGCAGCCTGCCAGGCTCCTCTGTCCGTGGGATTTCCCAGGCAAGAATACTGCAGTGCGTTGCCATTTCCTCCTCCAGGGGATCTTCCTGACCCAGGGGTGGATCCCGGGTCTCCTGCATTGAAGGCAGATTCTTTACTGTTTGAGCTACCAGGGAAGCCTAAAATACCACAATTAGAAATTTCACTTCTTTGAGGGCTTCCTGTTTTCTGCTGAAAATACCAGTATCCACAGAAAGCTTTAAAACTCACTTAAACTTTTCTGTGAGTAAATTCACTTAGGTGCAGATTTTGAGGCTCAGAATCCTTTGGCCACGTCATGGGGATCTAAAGGGGAGAGAAGAAAAGGATTTTTAGACTTGGGTGGAGGAAATGAAGCAGAGGTGGGACTCTTTAACTAGATAAGGCCCTAATCGCCTCATTCCTGGACTATCAGAGGAACCTTTTAGGTTTAAGTTGCTTTTCCCTCTTGTAACTTTACCTACCAAACTTAGTGAAGTGCTGAGTGCTCTTAACAAACAGTGAACATACTCTTATCCAGGGAAGAACTGGCCTCACATAGTCCTGGCAGGAGGTGGGCTGGTTGTATGGGCTTGACTGAGGACAGCCAAATTATCCTGGACTTTCTGTCTTTACTGTTGTGTCCTGACAGTGGTTATTCTGTTTCCTCGAGCGTACAAATAGATGTTCTGCCCGAGCCTCAACACATGCTGTTGGATCGAACTGAGTTTGGAGCGTTTGCTGTATGAGGTGGAGGCTATTTCGGAGGGTGATGAGAATTGTGTTTTATTATCAGGAAAGCCTGGGGCTGGGGTCATGGCAATGATGGGGTACTTTATTCCTCCTTTTGGAAGGGCTGGACCAGAGAGAAGGTAATAACTGAAGATGATAAAGTTTTCCTTTGGGTATATTGCAAGTCATAAATCACATATGATTTTAGTCAAAGAATATGTACATTTGTACCATTTTTATATTGCATAAGCGAACATTTAGAGAATTCAGATACCGAATATCTTAAGCATTCTAAGGAAGAATTTGGAATTTCATGTTTTTGAACCTAGGCCCTGGAGAATTTATGAAGTTTCTTAATGAAAAGCTTTTTAGCTTAGCTTCAGTTGATTAAAATCCTGAATTTCTTTTATGTCCTCAGTTCTATGCCATATGTTGAGGGAAGTGCTGAGGTCAAGGGGAATACTTTTATGACCATAAAAAACTTGCTGTGTCCAAGTTAATATAATGATTTAAAGCCCACTCTGGGAAAGCCTCTATATTTATCATCAAATTTTTTTGTGTGTGTTGAAATTATACACTTATGGGGGTTTGCATAAAAACTCCAGAGGCTCACCTGAGATTGAGTGATTTAAAATAGATGAAGAATAAAAATGTTTATTGTAGGAAAATAGGAAAATGCATTGAGAGGAAAATAGAAAACCAGTGGCAAGCTTGGTTTGGGCCCCAGCTTGACCTGTGTTTCTTAGGATAAATCTGGATTTTCGGTCTTGTCCTTGATCTCAGACTGGGCCAGTGGCTACTTTGTTCATGGGCAGGCAACCAACCACCTTGCTCTAAACGCTGAGCTTCTCACAGGCAACGGGGCTCAGGCTCTGGGAGTTTTCTCTCAAAACTAATTGTCTTCAGTTAGGGGAACAGACAGGTCTTATCTGGTGAAGGTACTGGTTCCTGAATATTTTACTTTCTAGGCTGTGAGAATACTTGAGATGGATAAGAAGTGGGTATGCCCAGGAGGGAACCGCCCTTCATGGAGGGACTGCTGCACTTTAGGCTTTGTGCTTTTGGTTTACAGGGACCTCTTTAATCCTCATCAGAACTTGGTTTTGCAGATCAGAAATTTTGCAGGTAAGGTAACAGCATGAAAAAAGTGTGAAAGTGTTAGTCACTCAATTGTGTCTGACTCTTTTCGATCCCATGGACTGTAGCCTGCCATGCTCCTCTGTCCATAGAATTCTTCAGGCAAGAAGACTAGAGTGGGTTGACATTTCCTTCTCCAGGGGATCTTCCTGACCCGGGGATCAAACCTGTGTCTCTTGCTTCAGCAGGAAGATTCTTTAGCACTGAGCCACCTGGAAAACCCAGGGAACTGCGTATCAGAGTTTAAATCCATGTTCACCAACCTAAGTCAGTTAAGCAAGAAACCCTTATTGACTGAAGATTTAATAGTGAATAAAACAGAATTCCAGCCCTCATGGAACTTTTTGAATGACATGGGGACAGTAGTCTGTGCTATCCATGTATCTTGGATCTTAATCTAGTATTATCTCCATTGCTATCTTCTTATTTTAGCCCTAACTGAAAAATCTGAATTTCTTACTGAATTTAATTAAAATTGTCTTTAAATGATACCTGTATTTGGAATCTCAACTTATTCATTCATTGTCTAAGTCAGCACTGTATAATTGTAGATGTCTAATTTTCAGAATTAAGATGATAATTGAAAACTCCTTTCTTGACCAAAATTCCTAACACCAGTTTATTTTCTTGTAGTTTTTTAAAAAGTGCAATATAGGCAAAATTCTAGTAAGCAATAGTTTTAATTTTTTGTGTCAGAGATTTTGTTGTATGTATTTCCTAGTATAGTTTATTACTGAAATCATTACTTTTTCCCATCATTAAAATTGTTTTATTTTATTGCATGGTTAACACTTTATTATGAAAATAGGTTCTTACGGTCATTACTTATTGATACTTAAATATTGATACTTAAATACAGATTAGGTGAAATCTTAGGAAATATACGTTACCTTTATCTTCCTGCTTTTGACCATCATTACAGATAAACTTATAATTTTATTTAAGCTGCTTTTAATATTGGGGAATTATAAATTCACTGTTTAGTCAGAAACCCAAATACTGTTTCATTACACATGGATATCAGTGGGTGATAATATAATATTGTTGATTCTGTGTCAACAAGCTATTGAGTTTCACATTATAACATGAAGTGATGACATTTATAGAGCCTGGAAGTGATTTGGAGACCCATAAATGCTATTTAAACCCAGGCATAACAAACCAGGGCCAAAGGACTCCTGGTTTAACAGATAACCTGCTGGTGAGGCATGTCCTAAAGTTCTTCTTGCTCAGTCTGCTAAAATCACTATAGTAGAGGAGACACAGGAAATGTTATATCATTCTACTATGCAAGTCTTTGCAAATGTAATAGATCCTATTTTATGGTTTCCCAACTTACCAAATACACCTTTACCTTTGACTCTATACGGAAACTAACTTCATGCATATGTTGCAAATCACTTATAATAAAAATTACAAAGTTTTAAAAAACTTTTTGTATTGAGGAATAACCGATTAACAATGTTGTCATAGTTTCAGGTGAACAGCAAGGGACTCAGCCACTCATAAACATGTATCCATTACCCCTCAAACTTCCCTGTGATCCAGCATGTACTATATAACATTGAGCAGAGATCCATGTGCTATAAAAATTACAAATTTTGATTTGTGGAATCAGATATTCTCTTGCAGCTTCCTTTTTTTCCCCTATTTTTTTTTTTTTTGTGGGGGAGGGTACAGAGTACTCTAGAGTAATGCTGTATATAGTTTGTATAATATGGGTCGAGGTCAGGGGAAGGGGGAAGTTCCATCGTTTATTGAATTAGCAGAGAATGACCCAGACATCTAAAGAGGCTCTCAGGGATTTGGGGTTGGCTTCTAAAGAGTCTTTTGGACTCTCAAGAGAGTCAATATGGAAGATAATTTTTCCATTGGTAGTTAGATTGGAAGAAAAATGGCGGGATCCATTATAAAAGTACACAGATAATCATGATCTCAAGGCTTTATCAATCTTTTGGAAATCAGCTTCACCCACATATTGTAGTGTATCTCATATCATTTGTTTATTGTTTTGGGTACTAGGCTCTGGGATTGCAGAGGTATTTATTCCTGCTTTTAGGAGCTCACACTTTAGAATAATGTGCTGTTCTTGGTAGAATCATAATAAATTCCTATCACCTTGCTATCACTCTTCTTTTGGTCTCTTAATCTCATTTACTTTTTCTGTTCTTTATTTTTCATATATACATATATCAGGTCATGGTGGGAGAATTTTGAACTTCTTATGAAACCCTTTCTGGGATATAAGGTGACTAGAAGGGAAAAAAGGTCAGTGTTTGTGTAAACACTATAATAAGCCCCACCATAAGCCTCACAATGATCAATATTTCTGGCCAGAGTTGTCATTAGACTTGTTTATTGATGTGTAAGCATTGGTTGCTTCAGAGTAAATTTCATGCATATATATACAATTATATATATTATACATAATATATATACAACTATACCTAATCTCCACTTTCCGGAAATGTACACATTTCAAGTGAGAGCTTAGAGTTCCTAGCAAGAAATTTGTGACCTATAAACCCACTTAGCAATTACAACCAGTCCAACCTGGATTTGGGCCACTGTTAAAGAAGAGTGAGTTACCATTTTGTACTACTGAGGTTAGGGGCCATTGCTAGGTCTCATTACATTTAGTGTTTGGACACTGATATTGGTTGACTTTGGTATCTCTCCTTTCCTCCCCCATCTCTTCTTTTTCTTCCTCTTTTCTCTTTCTTCCTCTATTTCTGCCTCTTTTATCCGTTTTCATGTCTTGAGAGCATATTGGTGTAACTATTGTGAATGGTCAAGAACTAAATAGCATCGAGTAAGGGACTAAATACAGCAAAGGGTTTGTTAAATAAAAACAAGGAAAAAGTGTACAGCACAGAAGAATATAGCCATGATTTTGTAATAACCATTTATTTGTTGGTTGAGCTGGGTTTTTGTTGCTGCGTGCGGGCTTTCTCTAGTTGCAGAGAGCAAGGCCTGTTCTTTCCCGTGGCGCTCGGGCTTCTCGTTGCGGTGGCTTCTCTTGTTGCGGAGCGTGGGCTCTAGGGCATGCGGGCTTCAGTAGTTGTGGCACCCGGGCTCACTGTGGCACACAGGCCTTAGCTGCTTCATGACATGTTGGATCTTCCCGGCTCAGGGATCAAGCCTGGGTCCCCTACGCTCACAGGTGGGTTCTTATCCATGGTACTGTCAGGGAAGTCCTCTAATAGCGTTAAGTGGAGTGTAAGCTATAAAAATTTGATTCACTATATTGAACACCTGAAACAGTATTAACTTATGTTAATAATAAAAATTAAAGAAAAAAATAAGATCAGAACAAGAAAGTGTTTGTATGATTCAGTCCAGAAGACCTGTTTTGTAGTTACAAATGATTTTCCCTGTGACTGTAGAGAATCACCAAATCCATCAATTGGGAATCAATTTCTTCTCCTGCTATTGTCATAATTTCCGGTATCAAGCCATTGATCATTTGATAACCTGTGATCTAATTTACTTAAGATGACCAAAACAGCAATGATGCCTGTAGCTTTAACACACATGTACTGATTTGACTTATGATTCAACACTTGAGACTAATTAATGAGAGAAACCCTGGTTTGGTGCTATTTATAAACTCTGCGTTCGGATTGAGAGTGGGTCTATCACACCCTATAAAAGCCTTAAGCAGGAAAGCGGTTTGCCTGGATCTGTGCAGTCCCTTATTTCTCATAAGTGAGTGATTTTCCTTTTTAGTTTTTGATTCCATTGAACTATTTTCCCATAATTTATATTGCTAATCAGTAAGCCATGTAGGAATACTTTGGGCAGCTAGGGTTGGAAATCAGCTCTTAAATGGGGGTGATTTATAGTTTTTGTACAAGTCATGTTAAGACATTGTGTTGAAGGGTGCTGGACTCTTTCCCTATGGGGTTGGATTCACTGGGTTCTTATTAACCAGAGCAGGAGACTATCTTCTTTGGTTTGGATAGTGTTCTTTCAGCATCCTATGCATGTAGCTTTTTGGCTATCACATAACCAGTTAGTTCCTTGATGGGGAGTGGGGACAAAGTTCTTGGGCTTAGTTTGCTCCCAGGTGGAGTATGCATCCCTCTGTAGGAACCTCAGTGACTCAGCTGCTAAAGAAAACATGGCGTGGATTATACGAGAAAATACAGGAAAGACTAGAACAAACAAAAATCACACACAAATCAGTTTCTGGTACTGGCTGGCAGGAAGTTTTCATTGCTGAGTGTTCTTGGTCAAAATAGCTTCTTTTGAATGTTTTAGGCAGCCAGGTGATTATCAATTTATATCTTTATTTATTTATAAGTGTGGCAGGGTGAGGAGAGGATGTTTGAGAAAAGTATATATATATTTTTTATTCTAATAATTACACAGATGGGAAAAGGCTGCACCAGAAGCAGGTGTGTTTATGACTTGTTTTTCACAGCAGTGAGCCTTTCCGTTAGTGAAGAACAACTGCCTGAGGACTTCAGGTTTTGGCTTTTTTTTTTTTTCCTGTGATTCCCCTCACCCTTGAATGGGTAAGCATATGGACACCTCATAGAGCACTCCAGGATGAAACAGGCTTTCCTGGAACTGGGATTCTTTATCACACTCCCAGGGAAGTTCATTTCAAGGTGCTGGTACTAGTAGCTGGGGCATGATATTGCCCAACCCCAGGCCCTCTTATTGATGGGTGGGAGGGAGTATGATTGTCATTTAAGAAATTCTATTATCTTTAAGAGGGAAGAATTTCTTATAGAGGTTTTCTTCGATGATCTCTTTCATGTGGGGTAAGACATTTTGAGCTCTGAATGTCCAAGCCGCTTAGGTGTTCTAAGTTGTTCTAAACTGGGGGTTGTACCACCATTCTCAAGGGTGTTTGGACATGTATGTCACATGACAGGGGATGGGCACTCTTGGCATTCCACTTGTCAGGGGCCAAGGACACTAGACATTTGTGCTTTGCCCAGCACAGTTGAATAATTTCCCCACCCTACGTGCCCATCACGTTCCTGTCAAGAGTCCCTGGGACATGTGATCTTATTTATAATTCAGTGCAGTGCTGATGGACGTCTGATTGTAGGGCTAAGAGGTGCTTAAGGAAAAAGAAGTGGTGTGGAAGAGATGAGGGTAAAGGAGAACGGCTGGTAGCTAGTGTTTAAACAAAATGGGGGAGGAATAGCTCAGTTAGAAAAGGTGGAAACGTAACTTCCCACTTCCCAGAATTGAGAGGCTTCTCTGATAGTGTATCATGTTATTCTGCTGCCCTTTGATCATTGAAAAGACACTTTAAAAATTATTAAATCTTTCAGCAGTCTTTATAACCCACTATCTCCCAAGGACTGGCTCAATTCCATGTGCTGGATGCTCAGACACATCCATTCAGCTTGGAAAAGACAGAACACTAGAAGGCCTTGGGTGGCCCCTATGGAAACTGTTGGCCATCTGCCATGCACTGGAGTGCTTTGGATCAGTTGTGGGCAACTGGAAGGGCTGCAGCGTGAGCCCATGCCTACCAGAGCCTCTGAATGAACCACCCACTGCCTTGCTCACCAAGCTCACCCCAGTCTGCTGCACCCAGAGCTCCCCAGGAGATGCTCAAACACAGTTTTATCTCAGTCTCTGTGGGGTTCCTGGGTCCCAGTGTGTACAAGGTTTGTTTGATCCTCCTTGCATCTCTGGCTGGAATGGGGTTTGATTCTAAACGCCGGTTCGGCTCTGGGCAAGGTTCTGAGGAGCCCAAGGCCTTCTCGTGGCCAAATCTGTATCTTCATTCAGATATGCATCCACCCAGAGAGCCTTTTAGTTTTAATAGTTACTGAAGTGAAAGTGAAAGTGTTAGTCGCTCAATTGTGTCCGACTCTTCGTGACCCCATGGACTTAGCCCACCCGGCTCCTTTGTCCATGGAATTCTCCAGAAAAGAATAGTGGAGTGGGATGCCATTCCCTTCTCCAGGGGATCTTTCTGACCCAGGGATCACACCCAGGTCTCCTGCACGGCAGGCAGATTCTTTACAGTTTGTGCCACCAGGGAAGCCCAATCGAGTTACTGGCAGTAAAGATTTCTTAGTTTTCTCACTCCCAACCCATCTGACCATGTCACTCTCTTCTTGCCATTCAAGGCCCTTTCTTCTCCATCACCCAGTGTGGTCGTCCCCCATGTTTGAAGAGGTTCCTGTGCTTGGGCTTCGGAGGCCTGCTCATTAGACTTCACCCAAGCTGGGCCTCCTTCAAGTTGTTTGGACCCTACACAAAGCCTGGCCTCTCCGTCATCCACCCGAGTCCTGGTCTTTCACACAGGCCCAGTGCAGTCTTTTGTCCTTTGAGAAGCCTTCTCTCATCACACCATGTTATGGTGCTTCATTTTTTCCTCCATGAGACCAATTGGTCCTTACTGTCTCTGGTGCTTATTTGGAACTGTCATATGGCACAGCTTTGGGGTCATACTACCTGCTGTGTGAATCCCTGCTTATCCATCTACCAGTTGTGAGATTTGGTCAAGCCTCAGTTTTCTCATCTATGAAATGGGGCTATAATACTATCTCATAGTATTATAGCAGTATTATCTCATAGTTGTGAGGATCAGTGAGGTCATCTATGGGAAACACTTAAAATACTGTTGGCACTTAATAAGTAAATTATGAGTGATTGAAAACTGTCATTTGTTTTGTGGGATGTGAGATGAAGAGTAGAATATAAGCCCTGGGTCTGAATCATTTTCTGCAAAAATTCATTTTTCTGCAAAAAATTCATTTTTCACATCTGTGGGAATTTGATGTCGCTGAGGTACAAGTTCTCCTGCTAAGGAAATAGAACTCTTACTTCATCTAGTTCTAAAAGAATCTAATGGATGTGTATAAAGATTTTTATATCATCTGACACATAGTAGGTGCTCAACAAATAGCAGCTACTGTTGTTACATGGCTATGTAAATTATAATGCATAAATAACTTTTGTTCCCAATAAATTTGTAAGCTCTGTATAAGAAAGATCATAGCTTATCATTCTTTGTTTTTTCCACAAACCTTAAACAAAGTCTTGCACACAGTGGGTATAATTTTTTTTGTGGCTTTTTTGAACCTGACATCATATTCTCTTGGTCTTTTTTTAAAAAAGAAACTGCATTTAAATAATGTGTGTACATGATCACTCATCAACTGGCTTTGTGGTTTTCCCTCAAAGCCTTTGACTTTTTGAAATATACTTTTTGCTTTGTTTTTCATTTTTAAAAAGACTTTATTGAATTTGTTACAACATTACTTTAGTTTTATGTTCTGGTTTTTTGGTCATGAGGCATGTGGAATCTTAACTCCCTGATCAGGAATCAAACCCACATCCCCTGCATTGGAAGGTGAAGTCTTAACCACTGGACCACCAGGGAAGTCCCTTGAAATATCCTAATACCAATATTGTTTCCCTCTATCAAAACATCAGGGCTCTGAAACAACTGGGGGAAGCAGTCAACTCAGTTTGTTTGTAAATTGGATTAAAAAAAAAAAAATTCTGGCCACTTATTTGGCGCCCTGTTCTGAAAACCAGGCAGCTAAAATGTTGCACAGGAAGAGTAGTGTAAACAGGTCGGTTTGCTGTACCTGTCCTGTTCCATTTCCATCAATTGAGTGTGCTGTTCCACTAGTTGACATTAGGCAGGGCAAGGTCACCAGGCAGTTTGTTACCCTTGGGTGTCAGGGCTGCAGTGTCAAGTTTGGAAATTAGCAAGTGACTTTAAATCTTCCAAAGGGGACAGGCCTTGTTGCTATGGATAAGGTGTGAAAATCGTAGTAAACCATCACCAGTTTATAAACATCACAAATATGTTTGTCTGCACCAAGGGAGTAAAATTAAGTACCAAAAAAAGTAAAGTAAAAATTATAGGTGAATTGAGGAGTATATTTGAGTTCAGTGAAGGTAGGATTATTAAAATGCCACATAGTGTTACATGTTTTTAAAAAGAGCACATGTACCTCCTCAGGTAGACCAAAAGTGTCTGAGTAGAACAGCATGTGTTAGAGGATCGAGTAGGAAAATAGGATTTGCCATAGAAATTACCTTACTCTGTTAACTTTGGACAATGTTCTATTGACTACAACTTGCCCTTTTCTTCTAAGAAGAGAATTCATGGGAGAAAAAAGAAACTGTTAGGAAAGAGTAAAAGAATGAAACATTAATATGGTAATATTTTTCTCTTTCTTTAAAAACTTTTAAATAGCCCTCCTATTTCAGATTAAACCAGGTTTCATTTTTCTTTCTATAGATTTAAGATAGTAAATTTCAATTAAAAGACATTGTTTGCCTTGATGGTTTTATGAATCTCTTGCCTGTAATGATCCCAAGAGACTGACTTTTACAAAGAGAAATCCTCATTTCCTGGTAAATCTGTGTTTACTGTCTCATGTGCCTAGCACTGTGCTTAGAGGCTGCGAAGGATACAGACGTGGAGCTCTCAGTTCTGTGCTGTGCCCCTTTCGGGAAAAACAAACTTCTTTCCTCCTTGAGGCATTATCTGTTACTCTAGTATCTTATCTTAACACATTCTTAGCCCAACACTTAAACCAGGAAACTCTATGGCTATTTATGAAGAAAGGATTACTCATGTTTTTCTCCAGCTTGGAGCTCTGTTAAGGTTAAAAAACAGGTTTATTCCTATGTCCACTGTAATTTTTCTTGAAGAGATTGAAACTTTATTTCCCTGCATTGCTTTTTTTTGAAAAGAAATTTTATTGAAGTATAGTTGATTTGTAATGTGTTAATTTCTACTGTATAGCAAAGTGGTTCAGTTATACATACATATACACACACATTCTTTTCATATTCTTTTCCATTATGTTTATCACAGTACATATTCCCTTTGTAATATTAATAGAATGGATGACAGTTTTCTAACAATAGTGGAGCATTTGGTTGATAAGTTACCACCCAGCAATGATAGAGTACCCATTTGCTTTTCTTGAGAGGTGTTTCCAAATAATAGTCATTTGGGACTTATAACAGACATCGAAGTTGACATTGAAAAGATGAACTTGACGAATTATCGTGGATCTATTGCTAAGTTGAGTGAATTTGGCTTCATATATTTAGATGATTTAGCATTTGGGAGGTCAAATGTGAAAAATACAAACTAGAAAGGGTTACTTAATTGCAAAACTTTATCAATTAAAAAAATTTTAATGTGTGATATTAAATAATTGCCTTTTAAGTGCTTAAGAAATTAATCTTGTGTATCTATTTTGTATTCTTTTCATGATGTGCTTAACTTCATATTTTAGCAAAAACAAAGAACAACCTCAACATTTGACTTGTAATAAAAGTTGCTTAAATGAAAAAAGAAAAAAAGGTTGATTAAGAAATAACTATATGTATATATATATATTTAAAACAGGCAATACTGAGAATTTGCTTCAGTATGCTCGGTTTCTAAGTGTATGATTTTTCTAGCAATAGGAAACTCTTTGTAAGTCGACTGACCTTTAGACAGCTACACTTTTTCAACCAGAAATTATTAGATACTAAGGGAAACAAATGTACTGAATTTACAAATGTATTATGTTGGATTACTAACAATAGACCTAATTGATAAAAGTGATTTAATATATGTTGTGTTAATAGCTAAACCTCCAAAGCCTCTAATCTCTCATGGAAATATTGCTTTGTAGAACAAAATCCAATGAGAAGTTCTGGGATTCCAGAGTGAATTTGTACATTCCTTAGGGGCATTTTTGCAAGGGAGGTTGTTGTGTTTTAAAGGTAGTTGATAAGAGACCTGCACCACCAACCCCAGACCTGCACCACCAACCACCATCATGCATTAGTCTATAGAAGGTATTTGGGTGTATGTATTCCTGTACCACTCGGTACCACCATTTAGTCAAGGAAAGTTTCTGACCATTTGCAGCATACATTATAAATCAGGATGTCACTACCAGACAATCAGATTTGAACATTCCATGAACAAAGTAGCCTATATCCCCTACGAATAGATCACTTAACTATGTTTATGTCATGCTGTTGATATGCCTGCCTTTACACAAGACAGGATAGCACGTTGCTTATTTATTTTGGGAGTAGGTGACTGATCTGTATATTTACTTAATTTCAGGTTAGTTAGTCAAACATTGAAATGGATAATTTAGCATGATTGCTTAAATACATGGGGAAAGTATAATTCTTCTAACCCCCCAAATTATTCCTCTACCACCATAGGCTTGTCAAAGAATAATTTTGAGTCTCCTCCAAGTTGGGCTGATGTTGGCTGCTCTCTTAAAAAAAAATAACATGATAATGATACAGCACATAATGTATAGGGAGGTCACTGGTCAGGTATTTGGGAAAACTCTGAGGACCTCCAACTGCCAGATTAGTCCCCCAGGGAGAAGTAGGAAAACTGCAGGATATACTGGTTGAATTTAATGAATTTCTTTAAGTTATATTCTCTTTCTGGTATCACTAGGGGTATCACTGCCACTTGGAAATGTGGCAACTTTGATGCCAAGTTTGTGCACTCAAGATTGGCTGCAGAGATTTTTTTTGTTTTTTGGCCTTTGTTTATTGGTGGAGAAGAGCTGTACCTGACATCTTACAAATAAGTTACAAACAAAAAGTGAAGATGTTGGTCTGTATCTAAGAACAAAGAACCATAAATTGCTGTACATGATTTAGTAATAAAAATGGACTTAAAGAAACTGTAGAGTGTGAAACTGAAAAAAAAAATTACTCATGATGTTATTAATCAGAGATAGTTACCCGTAGCATTCTGGTCTTTTCTGTGCCTTTTTTCTATTTGTTTTGGTAAAATTTTGTTCCCTTGTCTTTGTTACATTATATTACAAATATTTATCCAAATCATTTAGTTCTTCATAACTATTTTAATGAGCTCCTAATATGATATTTAGATACAGATACAATCATTTTCACATTAGACATTTAGGAGGCTTGCAATTTCATTTATCATAAATAATACTAAGATGAAAATCTCCACACATAAATTTTTAAATTCTCTGCCTCATTCCTTAAGGGATAATAAAAGACCTAGAAGCTTGTTAAAGTGTAGAAGTAAAAGTATTAAATTAAAGAAGTATTAAATTTAAATTAAAGAATAAGTGCTTTTAAAAAGCAGGATAACAGTTATCAAATTGATTTCCAGATTCCTTACATCAAGGTGCCTTCTAGTTAGCTGTGTGTTAAAGTGACCTTCCTGCAAACCCCAAAACAGAATATAATCATTAAAATGTTGTATAAGTAATTTATATCCTTTGATTACTAATTAGTGGAATACTTTTTAATTTCATCAAAAATCTGTATTTCTTTGAAATATCTGTGTGGATAACTTTTTAAGCTGGCTTTCTCTTGCTTGTGGGATTGCAGGATGTCGCAGTAACGAGTTTCAGTGCGAACCTGGGCGGTGTATTACTGCGTCCTGGCGGTGTGATGGGACCCGAGACTGTCCAAATGGCGCGGATGAAATTGACTGCCGTAAGTGAAGAGGGGCGGGGCTCAGCGCTGTTCTGAGTGACGAAAGTGATTTCAGCTGTAACAGAGACAAAGAGTTGTGACTTTAATAATAGTTTGTACTGAGCTCCAATCTTCAGCGTTAAAGTGGCATTAAGAATTCAGACCCTTTTGAGGAAGAGGTTCAGTTCACAGCAGTTTGTGTCTTATCCAAACAGCTTGGTAGGGAACCAACTTTCTGAGTTGTTTTCGGAAGCATATAAGCAATTATTTCATATTATTCAATCTGCAAATTTTGTGCATTAACAAGAACAAAAAAATAATGTCTGTACTGCTGTGATTTGTAATTCAGGGAGTCTGCTTTCATAAACAGGATGTAGTAGATGTAGTAGGATGTAGAGGAACTTGTGTGAATTACTATAAAGAGGTCACAGAAGTGGCTAGTGCAGTTTATGTTTTAAAAAATTATAGTTAAAAACATGATATAGACACCAAATTTAACTTTTTAACTTACAAGTAATTATGAAAATCATTTTCCACGTATTTATTCATTTAGTTCTGTCCATAGTATTCTGAAGTAGATTTCAGATGAGGAAACTGAGGCATAGAGAAGCTAAGTTACCTACTAAAGGCTTCCTACTTGGTGTATTAATCCCAACCCTTATATCCATTTTTCTCCCACCTTGCCATAGGAGATCCATCACCCTATTGCAGTTTCATTCATTTTGATGGGTGAATAGGTGATGATTATAACCCAAAAACCAAGAAGGCAAGTGAAAATTTGAGTTGTTTGCCATCCTTTGGCACAACAGAACAAACTTTGGTGTATTGTTTGGATGACAGTGCACTTTGAGAATAGGAGAAGTGTGGGGCATGAGGCTATGAGGTACTTTTCAAATTTTCATGCAGTAATGGATCACCTGGGGAGCTTGTTACAGTGTAGGTTTTAATTCTTCATGCTTGAGGTGGGATCTGAGATTCTGGATTCTGGAAGCTCCCAGGAGATGCTGATGTTGCTAGTCTGGAAACCACACTTTGAGTAAGGGAGTAGTTCTATTTGTAGAGACATGATCATGTGTTATTTATTTGCCTCCTGGGCTTGCTGAGTTCATTTTAGGTTAAACACTAGGAGCAGGAAGTTAAGAAGAGTGTATTCTGATACAAAGGAATAGCAGTTACACCCACAGATTTGTCAGTGTCCCATAAGTAAAGTAAGTAAAGTCTCTCAGTCGTGTCTGACTCTTTGCGACCCCACGAACTGTAGCCTACCAGGCTCCTCTGTCCTTGGGATTTTCCAGGCAAGAGTACTGGAGTGGGTTGCCATTTCCTTCTCCAGGGGATCTTCCTGACCCAGGGATCAAACCCAGGTCTCCAGCATTGCAGACAGAAGCCTGTACTGTCTGAGCCACAATGATAATAGCAACATACCAATGACAATAGTGATTGCAACTAATTTGCATGGCACTTTCACCTAGTTAGGGCTTCCTCAGTGGGTCAGAAGGGAAAGAATCTGCCTGCAATTCAGAATACCTGGGTTCGATCCCTGGGTCAGGAAGATCCCCTGGAGAAGGGAATGGCTACCCACTTCAGATTTCTTGCCTGGAGAAGTCTATAAACAGAGGAGCCTGGCAGGCTACAGTCCATGGGTGGCAGAAAGTCGGACATGACTGAGCAGCTAACACTTCACAAATGTTACTCTTATTTTTTACAGCAATGTGAGACAAGTATAGATCCCATTTTATGATGCATACATTGAGATTCAGAGAACCTGTGAAGATTTTAAAGCAAATAAATTGTGGAAATAATAAAATGATTTGATTTGGAGTCTTATTTTCCAAATCTCATGGATTTTGCAATTTATCCTTATGCTTTACTATTAGTTATTACAATACAAAACACTTCAAGTAATTTAATAATTATAAACTAATGGTTGATTTTATTAAAATTAAAAATGTAATTAAAAATTAAATTTAATATTGTTTTGGTCATAACTTTGTATGTGTGTTTTTGTATGTATGTATGCTATTTATCTTATTCTCTGGAATTTTGTGTCTCTTTGGATCATCATTTTGTTGTGATACCATTGAGATTATTTGACTGTGAACACTGGCTAAGGTCCACAGGCTCTAAGGTTTTTTTTATATTTGCTATCAAATATATTGAGCAGTTGACATACTTCCTTTAAAAGGAGTATTGCTTGTTGGTATAATAGGGTGGATGTTTGACACAATGAGTTCTTTTCTGGTTTATTTTAGCCACCAGTAGTTGCCGTTCCAACCAGTTCCTGTGTCCAAATGAACAGCTCTGTATCCCTAGCAGCTGGGTGTGTGATGGGGAAGATGACTGCAATGATGGTGCAGATGAACGTCGGCATTGCCGTAAGTGCTTGTAGAGGAGTCTTGTTTTGGCCCTTTGGACACCTTAAATTCTAACCTTTACAAATACAAAACACAGTGAAATGATTCTTTGTAAATGAAAGAAAAGTTGGGCCTTGAAGGACAAGGAAACCTGTGCCAGCCATCTCACCCAGGGGTTGAATGATACTGAAAGTGTGAATGTGCTAAAGATTTATCAATACATCCCTGTGATTTAGATTCCCAGCGTTTAATTCAGGTTCTGTTACACTTAAGAGTGAAACAAAACACTTTTTGGTGTCTATATGTGAGAGTCTTCATTTGTCTGGCAGTTGGATGTTTTGGCTGCAAAGAATGAAAATGTAACTCAAAAAATTTAAACAAAAATGGAATTTTTTTTTTTTTTTTTTTTTTAGCATTGGGCTTCTCTGTTAATGTCCTTCTGGGTTCTTACTTTCCCCTTATTTGCCCTGACAAGAGCCTCATCCTAAGAAACAGGAGATGCTCAGTAAACATCTGTAGATTCACTGACCTATTGTGAAAGGAGCGGTAGGCTGGTGTCAGACGAATGGATGAGGAAGCTGTGGTAAACAAAAATGGGATTTATTATCCACACAACAAGTATAAATGTAGCATTGTTCCAGGATTGACTGGAAGATAATGGAAAATCTCAGTTCCTTGAATTAATAACATCATCCAATTTTCTTCCACTGTTCTGCCCTGATGTCTTTTTAGCCTGTTAGGTTCTCATGATTGCATGAAAGCTGTAGAAGTCCTGAATTTTACATTCCCATAATTCACGTTTCAATATCTAGAAGAGAAAGCATCAACATCTTGATGGATTGAGATGGAGAGAAGATACAAGGCTGTGATGAACCTCCTCTAGCTCTTGACCTCAGGTGTCCTCTGGAAGTATCCAGCTCTGATTACTGTGTAGCATTCATCTTTGAACTTTCCCACATTCTGTTTCATTACATGCACATCCCACAAATCAGTGGACATCTGTTATCACTCTGTGTTGGTTTTGAGATAGCCACGATCCTGTTGGCATTTTCTCGTAGTCATTGCCCACAAAGATCAAAGATGAAATGGATGTTTTGACAAGTACTTCATGTGGGAACTTGTTTAGTTGTTAGGTGATTAGCAATGGAGATGCTGTGGGCTTCAGTGGGTTCTGGGTGTATTTATAAAAAAACGGAATTTAGTCCAGGAATTTTGAGGCCAGCGTGGAATATGAACTCTTCTCAGTTGGGCCAGTAGATACCTTCTTTTGAGGAAAGTAATGGAAATTCTCAATACTCATGAGTTTGACTTTGGTGTAAAGGTAAAATGTAGACTGTATTAAACAATCTGTTAGGACTTGTCAGTGCTGGTCACGTGCTGGTCATGTTGCCATCCAGTAACAAAGAGATGGTGGTCCTTGGGACAAAGTGGTTAAGAAGAAACCAGTGAAATATGTAGAACTGTGAAAGGTGGTGGTGTGGTGGTGACAGATTGCAGTCTTGAGGAAGGTACAGACAGGAGCTAATCAAGGCCAAATGGGAACATGGCATATCTAAATCAGGTCCAGCTATGAATCAGGATTTAAGGTAGATTAGCAAAATGGGAGTGGGGGCATGGTTCAGAAGTACTGAAAGGAGGAAGGAAAAGTACCAGGGATAGTGGGGAGCAGGAAGAAATCCTTGTTTCTAGGAAATCTGTCTGGGCTCTGATATTCTCTGGCCTCTCAAAGGTCCTAGAGGAAAAGGGTGACCTCTGTGCTTGACTGTGAAGCTCTGGAGAGCAGTGACTATGCTTTATTCAGCTTCTATCCCTAAGGCTGGCTATTCTGTGTCACAGGGAGTAAGTTCTTGATAAATGGACACTGAATGAATGAATGACTGGTTATTTATCTTTTGGCTCCATATGCCATTTGGTTCCATTTCCCCTTGCTGCTGGCACTGACTAGGAAGAAAGCTGAGCTGTAGACTGTGATGCAGTGTGTGGTGGATGACTTGTTGCTAATACTACATAGAGGGGATGGGAACTACCAAGGGTCACTGCTCGGGGAGATTCTATAATTTGTAAGCAATGCTCCATACTATTGTAAATGGGTATGGATTTCATAAGGTAACTCTTACATTGTAAAGTTTGTATTGTGTTTTCATCAGATCCTATTTCCCCCAAATGCTTCTCTTTTTATGTGGATAATTAAAAAGTCCCATCATATTTCCTATATCAAACTCACAGAATAGAATTCACATGAAACAACCATCCATTCGATTTTGTCTGATTTATCCAGAGACAAATTTGATAAACTACTGATGTTCTGCCTTCACCTACCATAATCATAAGCTAGCTTAAATATCTGTTTATAAAACTGACACATATTCAGTGTAGAAAGCTTATAAAATAAGTTTTCTCTAAGATTCTAAAGAAAAATATCACTTACATTCCTGATATTCAGAAATAATTACTGTTTACCCTTTGGCATATTTCCTTCTGAGGAGAACTTTGTTGTTGTTCTGTCGCTAAGTAGTGTCTGACTCTTTGTGATCCCATGGACTGTAGCATGCCAGTCTTCCACATCCTTCACTATCTCCTTGAGTTTTCTCTAGCTTATGTCCATTGAATCAGTGATTCTAACGAACCATCTCATCCTCTGTTGCCCCTTTCTCCTCCTGCCTTCAATCTTTCCCAGCATCGGGGCCTTTTCCAATGAGTCGGCTCTTTGCATCAGGTGGCCAAAGTACGGGAGCCTTAGCTTCAGTATCAGTCCTTCCAGTAAATATTCAGGGTTGATTTCCTGTAGGATTGATTGACTGGTTTGATCTCCTTGCAAGGGGGACCTTGATTAATACCTATACTTGCAAAATTCTTGTTTCATCCATCCTTTTTACTGTGTAGGTTTTCAAGCTATATTGTATTCTCAGCACATGTTGATATATAATTGTCTACAGTCACAGATTTGAGTGTTTTGGGTGTTTTGATAGTATGCTTGTCCTAACACCCTTGCTTTCACAGTGTAAGAAGTCTACCTTAGGATAGCCAGGTGCTCCACCTTGTGACCCTGTGAATTTTATGTTCAGTGTATGGGTTACTTGCCTTTACTTTTAAATTTCCTCATTCATATATTTGTTAATGTTGTCACATTTGTTAATTGATCTGTGTTCTTCAGTAATTATAAAGTCATATTTTTTTTCCTTTCACAGCTGGGATAACATGCTCAAGCCGTCAGTTTACCTGTGAGAATGGTGAATGTATCCCAGGGGAATTCAGATGCGACCATTCTGTAGACTGCTTAGATGGAACTGATGAGAAAAACTGCCGTGAGTTCCTTAAAGTCTTTGCCCTGTATTTAGTTTCACCTTTGTCCCTTTGGCATTTTAATCAATTTGTTGATGGATAAAAATGCCTACAATATGCCTCTTGTTATTGAAATCTCTTGGCAGATTCTTTTGTGGATTAGAGGTGATGTTCTGATAGGAGTGTATTTTTAGCAAGACATTCTGAGTGTGTCCTGTCTTAGCACATTAAGTTTCTGTATGTCTTGAAGTAAGAAACTTTTAACTTTATTTTTTTTTTGACTTGTTTTTCTCTTTCTTTTTTAAATAAACTTTAACATAGAGTCACAAAAAGTCAGTGAGTATAAAACCCAGTTTGATCAATTTTAACTTTTATTACATTACGATGGTAAGCTTCTAGGTCAAATGTCTTTGGCCAATAAGAGTTTTTCTGTTCCTGTGGACTCAGTGTTTTGTTTGCCTTTGGAAATGTGTACATTTTGAAAATGGCTTTCTGTAATGGAAGAATGTATCAGTTTGTAACTGATCACCGCAAGATAAAGCATACAAATCACAGTATTCTGCAAATAATGAATATTTATTACCATAAGCAAAATAAGAAAGTGAAATCATAGTGCATAATTTACTTCTTACAAATAAGTAAAGAGTAATCTGCCTCTCTTGAGATTTATATAGAATTTTTAGAACATGAGAAGATACTAATTATTCTGTTGTGTCCTTACTCTGGTCCTCTAACTCTGTCTTTAGTGTCAGACATACCCATTTTCTCTCAAAGCCCTTGTAAGTCTATCATTTCATACATTTTTCCAGAGCTTCCTTGAGTTTCCTGACATGCCTCCTGGTATACTGCATTTTGAACTTCACAGAGTTATTTAATCTTTCGTATTCTAAAACTCAGTGGATAGATTTTGCACCTTAGAAACCTTGATCATAAGCTTCTTGGTTATTATGTCTTCAACTAAAAAGTTAAGTTTTAGTCTATTCTCCTGAGGCAACTTTTTTATTATATGGTCATTTTGATATGATTTTAGTTCTCTGGACTGTCCCTAAGTTCTTTCCTTTGGTAGGCTGTGTGAGAAGCATACCCTTTCCAATATGGCACCATGCCTGGCGTGGGAGCTAACAAACTGGTTATGAGCAAATTGTTTGTATTTATTGTTCTGTACAGACTGTGCTCTTGATGGGAGAAATACTGGTATGTATGCCAGATCCATGCTGCAGCCTCACTGTCATCGCACAGTGCATTAAAACAAAACAAAAAACTTCTCCAATGCTTTCTTCCCTTGTATGTTACTTTGCTTTGAGAGGAGGCTCTGCTATTTGTCTTTATGTCTCTATTTCCTAGCAGTTTCTGGTATAGTTCTGTTGTAATTTTCAACTTACATGTTTTCTTTTGAAAGAGATTATGTTGCCTCTAATTCGGATCTTCTTTAACTTGAGAAAATTTATGGAAAATTTAGACTCAATTTAATACTGGCAGTTTTAGAGACAGCAGTGTATGTCTGGAGGTCACAAATAGTCCAGAATCAAGGGCTCCCCTTTGAGTACTTTGTAAAGCAAACAATAAATCCTTTATGGTGGCAAGTGAAGAAAATATTTTTCATTAAGAATAGAGACAAATCATACATTATATTTTGCAGTATTGTGTAAACTTCAAAGTGTTATGTAAATTCCAGTGGTTACTCTTATTAGGCCGCTCACTGGGAACAATAGCACCAGTATTATAGTACTGTCTTATGAATAAAGTAACTGAACCAGCAAGGACAGAGTGGCTTGTTCAAGGGTAAGTGGTGTGTGGCAGGGCTAGAGCTCAGCTCGTCCTCTGGTCCAAGTCTGGTGATTGCTGTTCATGAAGGACTTTATTTACAGAAGGAGGAAGTCCTACCTTGTGCAAGAACAAAACAGGTGACCTGTGCCACTGGCCTGCATCTTTATCCCTTATTTACGAATGGATAAAAAATGAATGCTTTATTGCCAATGCAATGGGACTTGCGGAAATGCTATTTTAGGCAAAATAAAAAGCAGCCAAAACACTGTTTGGATTTATCCCATGTGAATACTCTGCAGCCAAGTCTCAAGTCACCAATACAACCGCCTCATGACTTTGCCAATGGACCTTCTGGAAGAAAAGCTGAAAGGGTTCAGGTAGCTCTTATAGGAATGAAGGAAAGGACGTGAGTTTTGTAAAATATCTGGGCTGGAGTTCGTAATCAAGGTTTGTTTATACATTTTTTTAAGTGCATACAAATAATTGTCGAACTAGAGTTAAAGCTCATTGTTTCTGGAATCATACAAGTCATGAACCCTTCAGGGTTCATGGCCCTAAGGTGAATCTCACCATGTAAGGGGGTTTTACAAAGAGATTTCTTTCTTCCTATTTTTCTCTACCTCGTTTATTTATTGCTACACGTTATTTAAGGACTAGTATAAAAGAAATTTAACAAGTCAGAGGAAATGGAAAAAGAACCCTTCTACTTCCTTGTTAGTGCTTTGATCTCCTGGCCATGTAAGAAGGAAAGGAATGACTTGGATCAAAGTGTTTAATAAGTGCCAGCATGCAGGGGGCAGGATTGGCCTTATTTTATTTTCCCTCTTTGTTTGGAGATCCTGTAGGAAGTGAGAGGGCATCAACCACTATCTTATTCAGTTTTCACGTCAGTACTACAAGGTACTTTACAGAGACCCTTAAAGATCATCAAGAGGTAAAGGTGGATGAACCAAGGTATTAACCTAGGTCTAAATCCTATGCCCATGCCCTTGGAATATTTTTCTTTTGTGTAAGATGTTTATAGAACATTTTGCCTCCAGATTGCATAGCTATTTTATTATTAAAATGATACATTCAAAGCTTTTTATTACGGAAAGTTTTAAACATAATCAAAAGCAGAGTGATTGCATCAGTTTATAGCTAATTTTGTCTTATCTATATCTCCTTGTTTTTCTTTCTATTATTTTGAAGCAGTTCTCAGATATCATACAGTTTTGTCTTTAGGTAATTCAATATCTAATTGCTAACACATAAGGAAGGACTATCAGCTCTGCGTGCGTACTCCATCGTGTACAACTCTTTGTGACTCCATGGACTGTAGCCCGCCAGGCTCCTCCATCCATGTCCATGGGATTTCCCAGGCAAGGATACTGGAGTGGTTTGCCATTTCCTGCTCCAGGGGATCTTCCCGACCCAGTGATAGAACTCGCGTTTCCCACATCTCCTGCATTGGCAGGCAGAGTCTTGACCACTGCACCACCTGGGAAGCAAGTAATCAGATATCCATCCAGTTTTTAAAAGTTCTCCAATTGGCTTATTATTTTTTATTTGGAATAAAAACCCAAAGAAAATTTATATTTTCTTTAAACAGACAAGTCAGTTAGCAACTGACTTGTCCTGGAGTTTCCCATATTTTTATTTATTTTTTGTTCATTGCACTCTCTAATGTTTTTAAACTGCCCCAGAACTGTACTTGCTGGAAATTGGTAGTTAGATCTAAAGTAAGTTTCTTCAGTCTTAAAAATAATGACATTCGGGTCCAATAATTATGGTGGGGAGCTGTCTCGTGCATTGTAGAATGGCTCTCAGTATCCCTCTAGTGGCCTCTGTCCACTCGAAGCCAGTAGCACCTCCCAG
Source organism: Odocoileus virginianus (assembly GCF_023699985.2). Classification (NCBI taxonomy): domain Eukaryota; kingdom Metazoa; phylum Chordata; class Mammalia; order Artiodactyla; family Cervidae; genus Odocoileus; species Odocoileus virginianus. Next base: position 20,454,541 of record NC_069686.1, read on the forward strand.
TTGTGAGAACCAAAAGTGTTTCCAGATAGCGTCAAATGTCCTCTGGGAGCAGAATTCCCTTCCTCTGCTCCATCTCAAGACAGCACTATCTAGGTACTTGTACAGTGGCAAGGATGTGTATGTCTGTATGTGTGTTAGGGCAACAGCGCTTTGTATATAAAGGTATGTATTTCCATCAGGAGGCATCTAATGCCTAACTGTCCCTTTGTGAGGTTAGCAGCCATTAATGGTCATGTTGAGATCCATTTAGTCATAGGGGTACTTAGCTACTTTAAACATCACTTCAAATATATAGCAGCTGTTTAGTAGTTGTTTTAAATGAGAATGTTCCCACGTGATGGAGGATTAAGTGAGGTTTTGCCAGAAATCATTTTTGTGACACTTTGTTCTATTGTTTCTGCAGTCATGATGCATAGGAAAATTACTTATGGACAGACAGAATTAGTTTATGAATATGGCTTTGTCTATTTCTCAGGAATAAGATTGTCTGTAGGAGTGAGTCTTCTAGGCCCTAGAAACACTTAAATATAGTGATGGATGTTGGAAAATTGCCAAGAAGGACTTATTTCTTTTCCCCAAATATTTGAAAGGATCAGGAAACTTGACTCTGTAGTTCATAGTCCTGCCTGTCAGCTCAGACCCCTAGGGATATAGTTCTTACTCCTTCAAACTTTTAAGGTCAAGATCTTGAGCTGTGTCCATTCCAGACACTCTTTGTATAGAACAAAGAGTGGTGTGTAAAGGTCCGCTCAGGTAGGCAGGGAGAAAAGGAGGGGAAAGAATGAGGGAGATGATGAGGGAAGGCAAGGGTATGAAGGTCCCAATTAAAGGATTATCCTTGAAATAAATTGTTTCTTATTATATTTGATCTTTTTGCTGTGTTCCTGTATGCATAAGGCACAGAAATTTATGGTTATTCTGCTGTTTGGGAACTTTCTGAACGTGTGTGTGTGTCTGTGTGTGCACGCGCGTGCATGCACTCATGTATGTGTATAGTTGTGAAATAGGAAAGTTCATTTTCCCTAAGTTATTTTGCTCTTCATTCTGGTCACCTGTAAAGTGGCACTTTCTATTAAACAGCTTATTAATTATTATTTTTTAAGGAACAGAGATTCAAAACTGCCATCTATGTTACTTTTAATGAGATTAGCATCAAGGGAAACCCACTCACTCAGAGTCCAAGATAAGCATCAGAACAGTGCAGCAATTATAGGTCATGCACTGACTTTTGGTTGTTCAAAAACAGTATAATTTTTTCTAGTGAAGTAAACAGATTATTTCATTTTTATCAAGTGCCATATTAGCATGTTTTTGGTGTGAGTAAAACTACTGCTAATTATCATTGGTTTGCAGCCTTCTCTTTTATTCCTTAGGAATGCCAAAGAAAGGGTCAAATCCCTGTTACAATGAAGGCTTTCTTGCTGGTAATCAGCAGTGTTTGGTCTGCCTGCCACGGGAGTGGCCTTGTCTCTGACGTTTTATTTCCACTGACATTCTGTTGTTTAGAATTTTGTATACTTTGGGCTTCACATGTGGCTCAGTGGTAGAGAATCCAGCTGCCAATACAGGAGACACAAGAAATGTGGTTCAGTCCCTGGGTGGGGAAGATCCCAGGTATAGGAAATGGCAGCCCACTCCAGTATTCTGGAAAATTCCATAGGCTGAGGACCCTGGTGGGTTACAGTCCATGGGGTCACAAAGAGTTGGACATGACTGAGCAACTGAACACATACCTCACTTTATATATGTCTAACTGCTGAAACTCCAACTGGGGGCATAGTTGGGGGTGGGTAGTGAAGCAGAGAGGTAAGTCATTCTGTGAACAGTGATTCCTGGTGACAGACATGTTCATCAAATTCAGCCTTACTTTTACTGTTCTCTCTACTGCAGGCGAGAAGGAAGAAGCAGAGAGACTGAGCCTATCTTACAAAAATCCCATCATAGATGTACCTTTTTTTTTTTTTTTAAGATTCTCACAGTTTCAGATAGGATTCAGAACCCTGATTTCTTGAGGAAAGAGAAAAATCTCCTATTTAGTCTTCATCTTGCAAGCACATTATAAATATCTCTCATCTCTTAAAAGATGTTAAGATCTGTCTCAGCTGTTACATAGAGTTGTTTTTAATAACTGTCTCCATTTCCTCTTTCTTCCTTGAACTCACTGAAAACTGTCCACCCCCATCCTCCCAAAAACAGTCTTTTTAAAAAAAAAGCTTATTATTTTTTAATAGAAGGATAATAGCTTTATAGATTTTTGTTGTTTTCTGTCAAACCTCAACATGAATCAGCCATAGGTATACATATGTACATAGGTATACAAAAACATTCTTGAAAATGTCACCAATGACCTCCATTTTGCTAAACCCAATGGTTCTTGTTTGAACATCACCTTATCAGAGAGCTACTCCTCACTGTCACTCTTTCTCATTTTAATGTCTGTCCTCCTACTCTCCTAAATAAATAAAAAATGTTCTATGAGAGCAAAGATTTTATGAAGTTCATCACTTTCTCTCTAGTACTTAGCATGTGTACATAGTCGCTCAGTTGTGTCCGACTCTTTGCAACCCCATGGACTGTAGCCCACTACACTCCTCTGTTCATGGAATTCTCTGGGCAAGAGTACTGGAGTGGGTAGCCATTCCCTTCTCCAGGAGATCTTCCCAACCCAGGAGATCTTCTCCTGCATCTCAGGCAGATTCTTTATCATCTGAGCCACCATGAAATATTTTTAAACAGCTGTGCTACTTATAATTTCACTTATAACCTCTTTATCCAATTCTTATCATGGTGTCTAGAAAGATGGATTTCAATAAATATATGTTGCATTATTCCTTGGAACAATTTGAGGCACAATTTTCCATTCTGTTTCTCAGATAGTCAAACACCAGGGCTCATGTGAGATTTTTATTTTTAAAAAAATTCATACTCTGTCAGTCTTTATCTCGTTTGCAGATTTTGGTGATAGCTCTATGTATGAGAAGAAGGTACTGCAGATCCAAAATCTTTGGAGCAGGCCTCTTGGGTGCTTTTTAAAATTTAGGTCTGAGATCAGTTCACCACGAACTGAGACCAGATAGGGATTTAGGACTTAGGACCTAGTAGTTTAAAGGGAGGGTGGTAAAGAAACTAGGCAAGTTAACGTCTTCCCTTTTTTTGCTTCAGGTTCCTGAAAAGCTGCTCATACTAAACTTGATGTTAGTCCAATTTTAGTAGCCCTTGGGAAGGTCATATTTACTTTCTCTTTCCAAGGTACTGAATTGCTATTTCCATTTTATAAATATTATTATATGTATGCTTTCCATTGAAAGATGCTTCTAATTATTTTTGGAAAGAGGCAGGAAATGCTTCTCTGTTGCCCGCTTGCACTTCCTAGTCCATGACGACTGTTACTTCAGGGACTGAATTTAACTGACACAGGAGGTGGGAGGTGGGCCAGGGAGGGAAGTAGGCTGGTCTTCTGCCACTTTGTGGTCTGTTTTCGGATTTTGATGTAGGCGTGTTTTTTTTTTTTAAACTTTTCATTTTATATTAGAGTATAGCTGCTCAACAAGGTTGTGACAGTTTCAGGTGGAGAGTGAAGGGACTCAGTCATACATAGACATGTGTCCATTCTCCCCTGAAGTCCCTGGTGTGGAGCATCTTTCAAGTCTTTATTGAATTTGTTACAATATTGCTTCTGTTTTATGTTTTGGTTTTTTGGCCATGAGACATAGAAATCTTAGCTCCCTACCAGGGATCAAACACACACCCCCTACATTGGAAAGCCAAGTCTTAACCACTAGACCACCAGGGAAGTCACTGTGGTCTGTTTTTTTAGGTATGGACTCTCTTGTTTGTCCTGGTACTCTTGAAAAGCTGTTTGTTAGCATAGCGTTTCTTGGAATTCCTAGATTATATCAGATTGAAGTCCTTAGTAGAATATAAAATAATCTGCTGAAATTTAGATTTGACCTCACTTCTCCAGACTTACCAAAGTGAAATGAGAAACTGAATGGAAAAAAAAAAACAAAAACTTTTTTCTTGGGTTGCTTCTTCTCTTTCTTTTCATACGATTTTTTTTTTAAGTTTATCTATTCCTTTTCATTCAATTTCATTCTTTTCCCCATAATTTCTTCTTCATATTACTCTGAAGTCTGTAAGTACTAGAAATACCTATTATAGTGATTAGGAATATGCATTGTGGGGCCAGGTTAATTGAATTTGAATTCTAGTTCTCCAGTTTACCAGTCATATGCCTTTTTTTTTCAAATTGTTCAGCCTCCTTATACCCCAGAGAGGCACAGATATAAGATCTATGAAATGGGAATAATAGTAGTAACTACCTCATTGGGATGTTACAAGAGCAAAATAAGTTCATATGTATTGAGTACTTGAACAGGCTTCTGGAACATCGTTTTCAATACATGTTTTTGATGATGATTATTGTTTTTGCTTATTTAACTTTGTGGATAGTACTTTTGCTAAGTGCTGGTAGTCAAACCAGTAAACTTTTTCTGGCAAATCATTACTCTGACTGGATTATCCTGCCTCAGAACTGAACTAACAAAGTTACTTATAAAGAATGACTCTAGGACCTTGGAAAATCCCAGGTGTCTGGGACTTATTAAGGACTTATATCAGTTACTTCTTGTTTTCCTTTTAATCTTGGCTTAAGCATCATAATCTATCTTTAAGATACCTTCTCTTTCTTTAGAATCAGTTTGTCTTCTTGGGTATTTTGTCAAATTCTGAGGATAGAATGTATTTAGAGCCTTCCTGTGAAGATAATAAAGAGTAGTGCCTAATGTCTGTGTCTTACTCTGCTGTGAATGATTTCCATTCGGGAAAGTCTATGAGTTTCTCAAACCACCTCTTCCTCCTTGATTATGCAAACAGAGCTATAGCATGGAAATGTCTTGCTCCAAGCCAAATCATTAGCAGAGAAAGCATTTAAAACACCGTTAAGTACCAACCCTACATGTATATTTGGACGCAGCTCCCAATTTTGAGGAGCAAACCTAGACATGAATCATTTTGAAAACTGGAGGAAGGAAGGGGGATGGAAGACGATGTTCTTGCATTTTTTGTATCAGGTCAACTTTAGCAGTCTGGGGCTTAGTTAATAGGTACTTGTCAATCTTTCCATTAAAACAAAACTTACAAGGATGATATTCTCTGATATTCTTATGCAGTATCTTCTCTCTTGCTATCCTTCCCCTTTACTTGAAGTCCTGTAGGACATTTCAGCTACATGATGGATTTGTCCCATGGGAAAAAGTTTACAGGGTTAGACTCGGACTCTCCATCCAAGCAAATAAACCAAAAAGTTAGACTTCAGAGAGATACATTATCACCAAGTATTGTGACTTCCTGTTTTCTGGGGTAGATTGAAACTCATTAATACTGTTAGCAGTAGAAATCTTTAAAGGAAATAGAATCTGCTCATTTCTTACTTTGCTCAGCATACGACTTGGACCTTTTTCCTCTGTGGGGTATTCAAAGAGGGAAAAGCTTTTAGAAGCAGTTTTCCAAATCTTCTGTGTGATTTGGCTCCGTGCAGTCCTTCCTGTGGGCATACCCATGCGTTCAGTCAGGTGCAGAAGAGACCAGAAGGTGTGCGGGGAAAATCCTCAGCTGATGGACAGATTTATTATCAGCTTGGTCAGAGACAAGAAAGCTGTTCATACTTCATTCCAAGTGTCAAACTACTGACCTCTAACCCTACCAATGCTCTCTTTGATGACATCAAGCTGGCCTTGTTGTTTGTGGTGTGAATGTGCTGTGTCAGCAAGCTTTAGTTATATTAGTGGATACTAGTTTTCAGTGTAGGAATGCCCCTCAAAAAGGACAGGGAGAACAAGAGATCTGCCCAGTATATTGGTCTCAGTTCCTTCATATCTACAATAATCACCTTAAATGAAAGAGTCACAGTCCATGCCCACGTAAAATTTCTTCCTGATAGGTATCTCCTTTATTGTAAAGAGGTTGGGTTTTCTAAGATTTCCTTCCTGCTTGCCCCTCTCTGAATAGCCTAGATGGCATACTGCTATCCAGTGCAAGGGGAAAAGGAATCACTTGCTGAACTCAGCTGGTTTCTAGGCATCTCTTGAAGGTAGAATGAATAAACTGAGCTATGTGACACTTTGAAGATGCATTTGGGATGTGTGCCATCCCTATGATGAAAAGACAGCAATAACCCTAAACATTAACTGGTTCTTGGATGATTAAAAAATAAAATTTATGAAAAAATTAAATTTTATCAGTTATTAATGCCTCCCATTTTAGTATACAGTTGATTGTGTGCAGCTTGGCAATTAAAGTATTTATAGATACTTGATAGGCTAGTTTTAAGTTTCTGGAGATGAGAATATTTGTGCTTACTCTTACCGTGGAATGTCATGAAATGGGACTGCCGTCTGATCTTGGAGATGTACCCTTTTCTTACTGAAAAAGAAATTAGAATCTGAGAATCACTATGAAAACACTCTTTAATGAAACAAAAAATAGACCAATAAAGATATCATACTTGTGAGAGGGAGACTCTTAAAAGACCATAAAGGGCAGAAGTTCACACTATTTTAAAAAACTTTTCAACCTAGAAAGTTCAGCTGTAATAACTCTGGCACTCCCAAGCATTTCTTGAGCGCAGTGGGTAAATGACCTTGTCTCTGTACTGAATGATGGGGATTTGAGTAAGACAGGATCCTTGATCTCAGAGGATTTCATAATGTCATGGGGGAAACAGATAATCAGCGAATAGAATGGAGCCTACAGTGAGGGGGTCATGAGATATGTTCCAAGTCTGGGGAAGCACAAGGGAGGGGCTGATAGTACCTTTTTCCTTCAAGGGAACTTCCTGATTTTTCCACTGAGATCTAGAAAACCAGGGTTAAAAAGCATTTGGCTAACAGCAGTGAAGTGATCGTCAGCACATAGTATGGTAACAATGATGTGGGCTTGTAGCACATACCGTGCTTTTGCAGAGCGCACTATGCTTTTCAGAGTGCTTTACTAGACATTGTCTTTTGGAGGTTCCTGTGTGTGTGGATGAGGAAATGGTGACACAGAAAAGATGTATAATTCAAGTCAGAGTAAATAGGTACAGGTGGCACCCCAGGTCCCAGGTTTCCTGGCTTCTTGGCCTATTTTCTTTCTTTGACCTTCCAGCCAAAGAACCAGCCCTTCATCTCCCGAACCATGTGTGATGGTACATTACTTTCCTGGGGTGTTATTTATATCATGTAAAAGAAGATTGCATTTTGACAAGTTAAAATTTCTTCTTATTCTTCGGCTTGGAGGGCACAGTCACTTTAGAGCCCAAGTCCCTGGGCTTCCATCCCCCCTACTATGCCCTCTCAAAGCACTCTACTTACCACCTTAAGCACGTAGTCCAGTTTGTAATTTGCTGTTTTTGTCATTCTTAGGTTATCCAAAGAATGTCTCTTTTGTTTACCAATGTATGTTCAGCAGTTAGTGTCTAGGATATAGTAGTTATTCAAGAAGCGATTGCTAAGCCACATCTTCCTTTAAGATTTGTGTGCTATTTCCATTCTTTCAGGATACCCAGTATGTGAGCAGCTAACTTGTGCCAACGGAGCCTGCTATAACACCAGTCAGAGGTGTAATGGGCAGGTTGATTGCAGAGATGCCTCTGATGAACTCAATTGCAGTAAGTAATATGCTGGAGCTGGTTTACTGGCCAGTTATGCACATTTCTTCTCAAGTTTGTGTTCAGTGAATTCATGTTGGTGGCTTAAAGTCAGCCGTGGTGGAGTATTTTACACTATGGAAATCAGCAGATACAGTAAGTGAGGACTTTTATGTTCCTGGAGAACTGGTTATTAAACATTTACCAGCATACTGCTGCATGGTAAGAATCTTTTGAAACTTGAGATAGACTCTTCCTACGAAATTAAGTGGCTCCAGTGAAATTGAAATTCTCTTTTCTTTCCCCTTTTAACCTTGTGTCCCAGCTCGCCGATGCGCGCGCAATGAGTTTCAGTGTGGCGGTGGGCAGTGCATTCCTAGAACCTACGTCTGCGACCATGAAATTGACTGTGACGATGGCAGTGATGAACTTTCTTGCAGTACGGTGACTTCCTCATTTTGGGTCATGCTGTTAGGAATGCTCTTGTCTTTGTGTTTCCCCCCACCACCGACGTATTCTTTTCAAATAAAAGAGTCACTGTGTCTGATGGCAGAGGAAGCCAGAATATCATTTAGGGCCCATGGCATGAGCCTCAGCAGTGTTGCTGAATTTAGACTTCTTTACCTTCCAAAGATCTGTGTAGAGTTGAAGGGTTGCTCATGGACAGTTTGCCTTTTTTTCTTAGGCCACAAAGATACAGGGTATATTGTATTACTGGATTTCCTTTCTGGCACCTGGGCTTATTTCAGTGCTAAATTGAGAGGAATGTGATATCATGGAATGAGTTACTCAGAATCATTGAGTCCTAGAGAGTAATTACCGTGTTTGTGGTCAAGTGAGAGAATGTTGGCCATTGGCATTTCTGTAGCATCTTTGTCAGTCTGTATTCTTTGCTCTGTGTCCACTTATAGCTATCTTATTTTTCATCTTGATGCACTTGATTTTCATGTCCTGAACCCAAAGCTACTGTTTGCTTCTCGCCCTTCTCTCTTCTTCTCTCTTTTTTTCTTTTGTTCATTTTTGTCAAGATAGTTAAGGGACTAAATGGGTGTAGAAATTTCAGTTTCTTGGAGCTCAGTTTAGGTGGCAAGGTGAGCACTTTGATTTCTTTCCAAAGGTTTATATCTTTGGAGTGTAGCTGTCATTTTATTTTCTTCCAGGTTCTTATCAGACCTGCAAAGGCAATGAATTCACTTGCCCTAACGGTATCTGCATTGCACAGAACTGGGTTTGTGATGGAGAAGGTGACTGTGTAGATAACGCTGATGAAGATGGATGCGGTAAGGAGGGGAAGAGCTTCTGATTGGAAAGTATTTTCCAATTTCCAAGCAAGTGTTTTCCAAGACTTGCTTTTCTTACTTTCCTTGTTAGAAATTATCTGTGTGACATGCAAGTTTCCAGATGGGCTGGACTGACAGGGAATTTTGGGTGAGGAAGAGTGGTTCCCCTGGCTTTTTCTAAAAAGACACAGAATTCAAATATAGCATAAATTATAATCCTTTCATAACAGTAAGGCCAAGGAGATAGGACAGTCTCTCCCCTTTATAGCCCTATCTGAGGTTTTCCTTTTAAGACTTTTATCTTAATTAGATTTATCTATATAAAAGAAGTAGGCTGGGGAAGGTGGGAAAATATGGGAAAATGTGATTTGTCTTAAGACCTTACAACCATGAAGAACGACTGAGCTGAAGGTTGGTAGATGTAAGAGAGGCCACTATCGGGAGAAGTGAGAAGGAAATTGTCAGTGATATTCATCCCCTTCACTGGGCAGTTATCAGCAGTACCTCCAACAGCTTGGAAACTGCTAACACCCACACATAAAGAAAGTTACCTTTATGATTCTAGCCTGGGTATATTAATAATGTTGCTTGTTTTGGTTGGGAGCATCCATTAGTTTCATGCTTCAGTATTCCAAGAAGTTGTGTTCCAACTTCTGGATTATAATCTTTCTTATACTGTTGACAATTCACTAAAGAAACAAAACAAAACAACCAACCAAAAATCATACACACACACAGACATACACACACTCAGGAATCCTGGCGTTACCTTGATAGCGCTAGTTCTATTGTTCATAATTTAATAACTAAATGTTCTCCTACAGGTTATTCATCTAGTTTGTTGATAATGCAGGCCCATTTCTGCTTCTTACTCTTATAATTTGGCTGGTAGTTTCCTCCCCTAGAAACACTGGAACCTAAATAATGACATTTACCATTCTTTAGAATCTCAGTAGAAGGTCAGTTGTAGCGTTAGAAACTACTTGTTTATTGTGAAATATCGGTCTATTGTAGGTTTCTTGTTTACCTGATCTCTATCCCCTCTTAACTTAATTGAAAAATGGCTGGCTCTGCCTCTCATATGGCCTATAGTAACTCTCTTTTTCACCCACAGAAAGCAAAATTAATCGTACCTTTGAATGTTACCCAAATGAGTGGGCCTGTCCAAAGTCTGGAAAATGCATCCCAATTTCTAAAGTTTGTGATGGGACTTTAGATTGTCCAGGAGGAGAAGACGAAAGCAATATCACTGCAGGACAACAGTGTGGTGAGTATGGAAATTTATCTGGACATCTTTCAGGTAATGGTGTCTCTGTTTTTCTATAACAGATTGCCACATACAGAGAGTATCAGTTGGTGTTTGCAGAATGAACAGTTCCAGGACTTAGTAGCTCTAACCAACAAACATTTCTCACAGTCCCATGGGTTGGCTACATTATTCTTTTGGCCTGAACCAGCTCACTCACATCTCAGGATGTTCCAGCAAAAGCATGGCTAGACCAGGCCTCTGCTTATGTCATGTTTCCTAAGTGTTCTATTGGCCAAAAGAAGTCACACTGATCCCAGATTTGATGGACTGAAGAAATAGACTCCATTTCTTGATGGGAGGAGTTTTTAAATATTTGTGACTCTTTCTCCCCCTCCCCCCGCATCTCCTTCCCAGGAAGAATGGTTTTAATGGTAATTGTGATGACTCAAAGTATTCTGGAGATTTTATTCCCTGGATTATACTTGTGGAAAAAGTGTTGCTGGCTTTACTCATAAACTTCTGGTTTCAGGGATCTAAACTTGGAGTTACCCACCCCACCACCTCCACTCCATAGCCGTAGAATATTTCCCCGCTATAAGCCATCACTTCTGTGGACAGTTGGCTGTCCTGTAGGAAAGCGCAATTCATGGCCTTGATTTCTCTCTGAATTATCTTATAGTTGCCTAGCAGTGACTGTGAACTGTAACCCTAAAGTTTTGGTGATTTCTTTTCCATGAAAAAAGAGGCTTCTTTTTTCCCCCCATTTCATTGGGGAGCCCTTTTAAATAGTCCTAGTGCAAAAGTTAGAAAACAAAAATTAGTTGAAGCTAGCTTGGATTATTCAGTTAAAAATTTAGTATTTAGTGTTCAGTGGCTTGGGAATTCTTGGGAATATACTTCTATTCTTTCTAGATAGAAGAAATAGATATCTAGATAGATATCTTTCTATTAGATATCCTAATATCTTTCTAGACACAAAGATAGACTTTTGACCAGATTTTTTTTTCATGAACAGCACTTCTGATGCCTTGTGCTTGCACTTAGTTATAATGAATTTTATAATGTGCTGAGTTTTTATTGTATCATACTGCAGGCTTGAATAGTGACCAATTTTCTGTGTTACTGCATACTTACTGAGCTTTTACTTTGGAAAGTTCTTCTTATAAATCATCCTTGTCTGGAGATCACCTTTCATTTCACAAAGTCTTTTTCTCCGTTTAGATGTGAATCTGTGTCCGTCCTTGGGATGTGAGTACCAATGCCACAAGTCACCAGGTGGAGGGATGTGTTATTGCCCCTCAGGTTTTATTGTCAACAAAAATAGAACCAATAACTGCGTTGGTAAGTGACAGACTTTCATCACAGTACTTATGGCACTGGGGACACTCCCTTTAACATCAAGGAGTTTGTATTTGTGGAGAGGAGAATCTGTTAACAAAGAGCAATACAGTCTTCACTGAAAACCTGGACAATATGAAGTTTTAACTCTGAGAAGCTTTTGTGAGGTGCCCATGGCAAAAGAGTGGTTGTATGATGAGTGAGTGAGTTAGCTATGTGTATATCTGTCCAGTTCCTAATGATGGAGGTTGTTCTTTTCATATATTGTGTATTGCTGTTTTATATATTTGGAAGCAGAATTATATAGCCATACTTGTTAAATACAGTTGGCCCTCCCTATCTGTGACTTCTTCAGTCTCCAATTCAGTCAACTGGGGATCAAAAAAAGAAGGGGAGTGGGGGGCCGAAAGTTCCCCAAAGCAAAACTTGAACTTTCTGTGTGCAGGCAGCTATTTATATAGCACTTAGGACTCTGAGCTTTCACTGCCAAGGGCCGGGGTTCCCTGGTCAGGGAACGAAGATCCCACAAGGCATGTGGTATGGGCAAAAATGAATAAATGAATAAATAAAATAAACAAGCACAAAAGGAACACTCTGGTTTACAAACTCTGGAGAAAGTCTATTTCCTGAGTTTCTGACACGGAAGGCCCGCTTATGCTCTCCTCTCCAAATGTAAGACTGCTCAGGCTGTCTGCCAAATGTCAGGCTACTCTTCCCCTTTAGTGCCACCCAGCTGCCAATCCGATTTCCAGTCTTAGTTCTCTAGGCCTTTCCCCTCTCTCTTACTAGAAAAGGAATTCCAGTAGAGATGCCGGAAGCCACATTCTCAGTGTTACATTTGTTTTTCTCTCTTTTCCTCTCAATCCTAAAGAGAAATTTGGGCTAGGCTGCCTTGTAGTTGGAACTCGATAGGCCATGAAATGTTTTCAGGAAAAGGGATTTGCTCTTTAAGAATCCCTGGTTCATTCTTGTGATACTTTGCAACCTATTCTTCAGTCTCTCCACCCCAACCCCCCATTCTAGAGCCACATTTTCCAACATGTTTTCCAACATCTTTTCTAATACTTAAGCCTATGATGAGGTTTGAGTTGTAGGTCAGAGAGAGGTCCAGGCTGCTTCAATTTTTTGCAGCCCTTAAGAAATGAAAAACTTTCGTAACAAGATTTTTACATTTAAATCTATTAATGAGGGTAACACAGTTTTGTAGTATTATGCTGCACACAGGATCATTTCAGAATTCATAGAATACTTTTGGTTCTACTACTACTGGAAGTAGTCTGATACTTGGGCACTAATTCTAAGGTCCACAAACATCTTTCAGTCCCTTTATGATGTACCTAAGACTTTAGTACAGATGACCTCTTTTGGATACAAGCTCAAAGTCTGCAATTTTGAGTTTTTGTGAGTGTGAGGCCCTCTGCTACCTGCAGAGACTTTCTCTGTGACCTTTCTTGTCCTTTAAGAATGTACCTTTGTCTCCTGAGTTTTGAAGCTGGGTTAACATTTATTTCACATTTCTTTTCAAGAACACTATATTTTGCTTTCTTGGTAGAGAGAACCTATTAGTTTCAATACATGACATTATGAAACCAGTTACACTCATTTCAGCTGAGCTTTTAGAGAATTGTTTAGGTTTGCTCTTTCAAGCATTTCAGTTGAACAAACACTCTCTGTATGCCTGTAATCCTCTGCATGCCTGACTTACCACAGAAGCTTCAGGTGTTGGAAACCTATGCAACGTTTATCAGCTTAGCCGTGGCTCCGCAGGGGATGCCTCAGTGATTGTTAAGAATAAAATGGAATAATCATGACATGAAATCTTTCCTTCTACCATTCTTCTGCTCCTGGTAGTCTTGACCTAGCTGTGGAGACTCTGAGGCAAGCCACCAGAGCAATTTACTGGACTATTGTTTCTGATTGACAAGGGCATGCTGTTTGTTGAGGGAATGACATCGTGGTGCAGCCTTAGGGCAGGAAGGCCATTCAGCACCGTGGGATTGCACACAGCCAGATGGATCATAGGGTGTCCGAGCAGTATTACTCTCAAAGCAGTATCTGTTGGTAAGAGGGGACAAAGAGTAAAAAGGAAAGTAAATCAAGGTGACTTGGGCTGGGAAGGAGGATTTTAAAGCAGCATTTTAGTGTTTTGTAGTTTCCATTACCTTTTCTACTCTCTTTAAAATTCTCAGGTCTCCTTTTCATTTTTCTTGTCTTTCTTTTGGCTGACAATGGATTTTAATTGGCCTTCATTCTTCTTTGTAATGAGGAACAGAATCTTCCTCAGTCATTAAAAGTGACAGTGTTTATTTACTCATTTAAACCTGTAAAGTACTTGTAACCCAGACTGTAGGAAGGGCATTTGCACCCAAGAATTCCCAGTTATGACTTTTCCACCCTCTTTTTGACATGAGAACTCCTGTTTCCAGGGTGACTCCAGATCCTTAGACATAGTCATAGTGTCTTGCACTCAAAATGAGGTCATGATACCCTGGGAGTTTGAGGGCGAATGTCCTGTACATTCCTACTGAAGCAGAGCCTCACGTGGTGTTTTCTCAGAAATGATGTGAGGGCACAGAAGAAATAGGTCAAATGTTGGCTTTTTGTCTATACCCGCATGTCCTTTTACCTTGTCCTTGTCCAAATTGGATTAACTTTTTCTTGTCACAGTCCTGGGGATGAAAGATGTGCTGGTCTGTGTTGTTATACTTGATCTGGAGGGAAAACGGAAACCATTATCTTGATCCCAGGGCTTTCTTGGTCTTTCTTTTTTTTAATTAAAATTTTTTATTTTTAAGATTTTGACTGTGCTGGGTCTTTGTTGTGGCATGTGGGCTTTCTCTCTAGTTAATGGCACTTGGGGGCTTCTCTAGTTGTGGAGCCTGGGCTCTAGAGGGCAAGGGCTTAGTAGCTCTGGAATCTTAGTTCCCCCACCAGGGATCAAACCCATGTCCCTTGCATTGGAAGGCAGATTCTTAACCACTGGACCACCAGGAAATTCCTTCTTGGTCTTTCTTGCTGGGGAGTCACAGGATGGTGGGGCATGCAGTAGGTGTGGTAGAATTCAACTCACAGCTTTGCAAATGTCATCAGATTCTAGAAATTCTAAAGAAACCTAGACCTGTAAGTCTCAGGAATTATAATTTACTTGAGAATTTTCTGAAGCCCTAGGGAATAGGAGCCTGTTGATTTAGACTGTGGATACCATTCTTCAAAGAAAGAGAGCAGGGCGAAAGAAGGTGAAGAGTGGATGTGAACTTCGAGGGTCAAATGAAATATTTGGCAGCAGTTAACCAAGGATAGGACAATTTCTTGCCCTTTAAGCTTTATAGTCTTAAAGAAAGACATGTGTGTTTTTCTTCCCTCCCCCCATGTTGTATTGTTTATGTGTCAATTATATTGAAAGTCTTTTTACTATTTGATAGAACTGGAACTACTTGGCCATTGAACAGAGCTCTATTGTGTAATGGATTTTCAACAAGTACATATTAAATGAATGAGTAATGCTAATGAGTAAGCAGAAGAGAATGTATTTTTCATGACTTAAAAATGATTTTAATTTTGGTGATGACTTTTGACATCAGAGAAAAGGATAAACAGACCTTTCCAGATACTTTATTGCATACTTTATTTGTGTCTCATTGAGCAGTTGGATATAAGGCAGTTCTTTCTGCAGTGATGGAAATGTCTATGTCCTCCAGTACAGTAACTGCCAGTCACATGTGGCTGTCAGCATTTGAAATGTGGCAAGTGTGACTGAGAAATTGCATTATTAAGCTTATTTCATTTTAGTTAATCTAAATATGACTTTGAGAAGCTGCAGAGAGCTAGTGTCTACCAGATTGGAAAGCACAATTTTAAAAGGATGCATTTATACCAAAATTCAGGTATTTTGTAAACCATCATTAATAAATGAAATGCTAAGGCAATGAGTCCAAGCAGTGTTGTGCATCACCCGCAATGTTATCCTTTATGTAGATTTTAAAGAACCTTAGGTTTTCCTTAGTGTGACAATGCCTATGCCTGCCTCCCTAGGGGGTACTTTCTTAGGCAGTTGCATCACCAGATTCCTGTATAGCTTGTCTAAAACTTTTTTCAGAAAGTGCTCAAGACATGTTGTTAAATGTTATTATAACTAGTTATTTCCTATGTGGCAGATTTTGATGATTGCCAGATATGGGGAGTTTGTGATCAGATATGTGAAGACCGAATTGGCCATCACCGGTGTGACTGTGTAGAGGGGTATGTCCTGGAGCGCCAGCAGCACTGCAGAGCTAATTCTTCTTGTAAGTAAATTAAAGACACTCATGTTTCTGAACACTAAACTTCCACCCTCTTTGCATAGCAGAAGTCAAAAGAAATATCAGCATTAAGGCAGATGGCGGGTTTGATTACCACAAATCAGATGTGGCACCTGCTGTTGGAAGAATGGGTCAACATTAATTTCATGCTGCTAGGGACCAACTTGTGGATTAATAGTTGTTGGGTTTTTTTAATTTTATTGACTGCTTGTTCACTTTGGGCCTGAAATAGTGTATCATCTACCACATAAATTTTATGAGTACATTTGACCTATTTTTAATTAATGTACCTACCACAAGCTGACAGATATCAATAGGCACTATTTATGCAAAATTTTTTTAGAGGTGATTCAAAATGGACCAGCTAAATTTGGATTACAGCTTGTGAAAATGCCCTCATTATAAGAGCACTGTGGTATAGAAAAGTCATGAAAATTTTTGTCACTGTGGATTTCTGGGTAATGAGATCTTGACTTCACTCTCTTTTCCCGATTATTATTATTTTTTCCCCACACCTATTTAAACCGCCTTTAGTGTCTTTCTGAAACTGATTTGCCCATCTGTTTTCTAGTTGTTTTTGTGTAGGAAATACCTGATATGTTGTGGACTAACTTTAGTTACAACTGATTTTTAACATTTATTTATTTTTGAACAGGTACATACTCATATTTTCACAAATTTCACATTATTGAGAAGTTATATGACCACCTCCCCACCCCCTATACCCATTCCACTCTGCCCAGTTTCCCACTTCTCCTCTTCTATGGATAATCACTGTTTAATTCTAGAGATTATTAAATGCATAAATAAGAGTATGCAAATATAGACATTTAACTCTATTTTTACATATATGGTAGTAAACTATACATACAGTTCTTCATTTTGCTAATGTTGCATACTATATTTTTAAGGGCTTACCATATCAACATAGAGAACTCTATTTTAATTTTGTTTTATTTTTATTTGAAGTATAGTTGGTTTCCAGTGTTTCAGGTCTACAGTATTTTTTAATAGTGGCAGAATCCGTGTTTTGGACATATGTAATTTATCTAACTAGTCCTTTAGT
The DNA here is from genome assembly GCF_023699985.2 of Odocoileus virginianus. NCBI lineage: Eukaryota > Metazoa > Chordata > Mammalia > Artiodactyla > Cervidae > Odocoileus > Odocoileus virginianus. Next base: position 20,471,399 of record NC_069686.1, read on the forward strand.
GATGGATTTTTATGTTATTTCTTATCCTTTGATATAGCAAACCAGACTTCAATGAATAACTGTATTCATTTTGCATTCTTGTAAGTCGTTTGGATCCACCATTGCCGTGTTTTTCACATTGGGTGGTTTCGCATTAATCTTTAAAATGTATTTTGTGTTTTAGACAATCTAAAGTTGCACCTGGGGAAAGGTGCCCATATCATCAAAGATTCTCTGATACCTCAGTGTCATTGAACCAGCATTTAGGACACTTGAGTTCTTGACAGACTCTGTTCCTAACTTACTGTGATTTTGGACATTTCATTAAACCTTTGTGCCTTGATTTGCCCATCTGTAATGATATGTATTTCTACATACACATTCTGCTATGTATTTTCTGAATATTTAAAACCAAATAAGAAAACATAGTTGTAAGTTGCTTCATCATCTCTGTTCACTTGAAGGACTGACAATGCCTTCCTTCTTCACCTTTAGTTGGTGAGGCCTTTGTGATCTTCTCCAATGGTCGGGATCTACTAAAGGGTAACATTCATGGAAACAACTTTCAGATTCTGGCACAGTCTCGAAATCGTGGATTGGCTGTGGGTGTGGATTTTCACTATCGGCAACGCAGAGTCTTTTGGACTGACGTTGTGCAAAATAAGGTAAATAGAAATTTCTGGAGTATAGCTTGGGACCTGATAGAACTCCAAGCACAAAGTGTTGATAGTTTTTCATTTTGGGAGGAGTAAGGAGGGAAGTTCCTTTGTTTTCTAACAAAAAAGGCCCTTGAGATATTTTATGTTAATCAGCACCTTTTACTGCTATAGTATTACATGTGACCTGTTAAACAAAGCAGTCTATTATATGGATTAGCCTTGAGCAACTTTTAATTTTATTCGAAATGGAGTCCAAAAGCCTAATTAAAAGAAATAGTAGACATTCTTTCAAAACTGGATAGATATTTGGTAGTAATTTTTGAAACTTGATCATTTAAAATGTAAAAAGTATTCTGCTTTCCTGGATGATAAAAATCAGATTTTACCTGCATCTTCTAAGTGGAACTGTAATTGAGCATTGGGTAACAAATATTGACAGTATTTTGTTTAACAGCCAAAATTTCATTATGCTCTCTTATTTGGAAAATGTGATGGATCTGATTTCAACTTTGAGTAATGCAACAGAGATTTTTTTAAACATAAATTTTAGAGACTCTTAAAGAGTTATGATATTTTATTTCTTCTTACATTTCCTTGTACAATTAATAAAATTTTAATTCAAATAACAGATAAATTCCATAAATTTTCCAAAAATTGAGACTTTGGATTACTAGTAGGTATGATTTAATAATAGCTAGAAATCAAAACAAACTACTTTCACCTGTGCCACCAAAAATCCACATTGAATTAAACTTTCACTAACTACCTAAGAATTAGAGATGCAGGCTTTAAAAAAAAAAAAAAAAAAAAAACTCAACTTTTTATATATGCCTCACATGCTTTTGAAGAAATGCCCCACCACCTCCCAGTAACCCATGATGTAAAATAAAAAGTCTAGTGAATTTTTTTTTTTAGTTTAAATGACTGATTTCTACACCAAAGATAAGTCCCTGGAAAACTCTCCCAACTAGTTATGCTTAAGAGGTTTAATAATTTTGGTTTTTCTTGCAGGTTTTCTCAGTTGACATCTCTGGTTCACGTACCAGAGAAGTTCTCGGTGTTTCTATCGAAGACCCAGAGAATCTGGCTGTGGATTGGGTAAATGATAAACTTTATATTGTGGAGACCAGAGTCAACTGCATAGATGTGGCAAATTTGGATGGAAGCCATCGGATTACCCTTATAAGTGAACATTTGGGACATCCTAGAGGAATTGCTGTGGACCCAACTGTTGGGTAAGTTATTTGCAAACATACTGATTTCAGCATTTTTTGAGTTTCATTTCTCCCCCTTTAGATAAAACATCCATTGGCATAGTTGAAGATTCTTTATGTTCTGTACTGTAGAATCTTTGTTTATTTCATATCTCTTTTCATAACACCTTTAAAGGAGTTAGCTAAATATAATCCGATTTGAGGATGTGCAGTGCAAATATACCTACTAATGTCCTAAAAATATGTAATGTTATTGGGGTATGAATTTTATGCTTAGTGTTTGCCATGTTTTCCTGGCTGAGAGATTGAATTCTTTTTTCTGACTCACTCTAATAGTACTGTCACAACTAAATCATTGTTAATGTGATCACTCTTAAGTTGTGAAGTTGTTTTAAGCAGGGGTTAGATCTAAAACCACTAGGTGGTGTTTTGGAGGGCTCTGAAGAGCCCCAGTTCTTTATGCTTCAGTACAGAAAGAATTTAGCAAGAGGCAAAGTGATAGATAAGTGATTTATAGCATAGGATGTTAGTATTGCACTGCCCTGAATACTTAGTGGGTTACATTTTTATAATTAAAGGAAGAGAGGGGAGGTGGATAAGACCACCTTCTTTTTCATTCTCTGAGTCTTTGGTCATTAATTCCTCCTACTTGTTGGGTGGGAGAGTTTTTGAGGTGCATCTAGGATCATCATGGCACTATGGAAAAATTCAGATCTCAGTACGAGTGTCTTTCACTTTGAAATACCATCTTTCCCTAAATTAGTATTTTTGTGCATGCAAAGAACATTCCCTAGGTCATTAACTTGTTGACATCACTGGGCAGGTTGTAGGCCTTATTTTCCATGATTGTTTTTTTGCTTTGGGGCATGTCTCATGCTTCTGTTGCATGGTTTTGTTGGTAAGCAAGTTAGCTTGGTTTTGTTGTTATGCACACCAGTCTGGCTTTGATACTATGCCACTTGCTCTGCTTTATAATTTATAAGTCAAGCAAACCCACATTGTTTGATGATTTTTCCATTACCTTCTTGAGTGCTCATTAACTTACTGTGGTCTCCCAAAGCCTCCCTAAAGTTCCTTCTCTATCTACAATCCCTAATGGAATTTCTAAGCTAACAATCTGAATACTCTACTCTATCCCTACCGGACCTATCCCTTTTAGTGATTTCCTGTTAGACACAACTGTTGAGATGTCAGTGTTTTCTCCAGGTATAAATTAAAATTTTCCTGATCTTCACATTTGAGACCAGTTATGGAGAGACTAGCTTTTGCCTAGATTTTCACAGTTGGGTCTTAGAAGTGTTGGATGAACTTGAGGCTGCTTAAGTACTGGTGATTATTCATTTCTATTTCATGATCTGTCCTTCCTTGAAAATGACATATATGATGTCTAGACTGTGCCTTAGAATGAGGACTTAAGGAGGGAAATGGCTTGATAGATTTTTTTTTCTTGGTAGCATTTTTGCTGGCTGTAAATAAAGAAGTGAAAGATGGAGTCAGGGAACAGGGGAGAAACATTAAGAAGGTTGGAAGGTAGATAAGCTTTTTTTTTTTTTTTGCCTGTGAATTGTGCATTTTCATAGTTGCTATTTGGAGTTTTCGATGCCACCCACCCCACCCCACCCGCCCCTGCCAATTGGTCCTCACCATCTCTGATTTTTAATGCTTTAAAATTTCTCTGTTGTTTTAAACCTCCATGGTTCTCTTATCAGCTAGAAGAGATTTCCATTGATCCAAACACACAATCTCAAAAGATATTTACTAAGTAAACTTGTGAAATAGCTGATTCTGTCATCTTTTTTCTTTTGTAGTTATTTATTTTTCTCAGATTGGCAAAATGTTTTTGGGGTACCGAGGATAGAAAGAGCTTACATGGATGGCTCCAACCGTAAAGACTTGGTAACAACAAAGCTGGGATGGCCTGGTGGGTTAACCCTGGATTTGGTATCAAAGCGTGTTTACTGGGTTGACTCCCGATTTGATTACATTGAGACTGTAACTTACGATGGACTTAAAAGGTAAGAAGTTTTGGTTTTTTTTTTTTTTAAATACATCTTTATAAGTTTGGGAGAAGTACATAAAATTTATGGAGAGGGATACTGAAGAACTAGAATTAAAAGACTGCTTTGTTGGTTAACATAACTTGAATGATCTTTGTGTTGATATTTGCATGATGTGACCTGCTCTGAGTTTTAACTTGTTCCATGTTAACACTCAAATTTGATTTCTCCAAATCCTCCTTCACTCCCAGATGGAGCACATTATTTTCATTAACTCCTGAGTTCATTTTTCTGGGTCCCTTAGGGTTTGTTTCCAAAGATCATTTTATAGTTTAGTTTTCTATTTTCCCCCTAGTAAATAGGTTTAATGTTATCTGGTGGGAATTAACTGGATTTTATACTGCTCTTATATATTTTTCAAACCTTAAAGAGAAATTCTGACTTTTTACCTGATATACTTCAAAGGCATTTAAACAACATTTGAATGCAGACTATGGCATACTTTTTTCCTTCATCTTCTTAGTCATACTAGAGTTGACCATAGATTAATTTGTTAACTACTTTACATCCTCTTTTGGTGTTTTCAAAAACTGGTTAAAACAGCCTTTAACTTTTGACCAAGAAAAATTACTTGTGTCAATTTGATTTTTCTGAAGAACTTGATCTTATTTTCTCAATAAAAAGACCATGATACTTTTGTTTCTCCTTTCTCTCTATTTGTAAGAATGGTATCACAGTTTGCCACAATCTCTATTTGTTTAAATGAAGAGATTGTGTATTAAGACTATGACTTCTTATTACTGAAACTGGTTCCCAAGGTGAGAATATGAATTAATGAAAAAAATAATCATATGAATCATACCATTGAGAAATTGACTAACTTTTTTCTCTTTGATGAACCATCCTCCACCTCACTTTATGTGGTCTCAGTGAATGACTGTTTCTGTAGATGTGGTAGATTCTGTAGTCATGGCAGCGATGTCGATTTCTTCCCCTTGTCTGGCACTTCTTCCATGTTGTCTTCCATTTAAGCAGTTCTGGGCACTCTGTCTCCACTATCACGTGATTAGCTGACAGTTTAATCAGGCAAGGGCATGTCAGTGGTTCTGCTCTCTAGAGTGACATCACAAATAGGTCTGTGTTGAATTTTCCAACTTGCTGTCTTGTTCTCTAGTGGCTGAGAAATGGTCAGTGGTGCAGTGTTGTGAGTGGAGTGAGTGATGAAGGCATCTTCTACCAGATTTCCCATCCCTTGTTACACTCTTTCCCCTAGGAATTTCAAAATTATGTTTCACATCTTAGCCCTTTTATATGTGGGGCAACCTTAAAAGAATGAAGAACAGGTGGAAAGCAGTAATTTCTCAAAAAATTTAGCTAGGACGGGAATGGTCTATAAGTGCCAAGGCTCTTGGCAACATGGAAGTCCTTCTAGCAAGTATAGACAGAAATACACCTGCATCTTAAAAGTGTATCTTGACTATATATTCTGTAGTTGTAACTAGCAATTTTTTAGCTTTTAAGCATTTATGTGAACTAATTTCACCTTTAATCAAAGCTGTATGGTTTGTCTCTTTGGTAACAGGATGACAGTAATTCATGGAGGCTCGAACATTCCTCATCCCTTTTCAATAAGCTTGTTTGAAGGAGAGTTGTTCTTCACCGATTGGACAAAGATGGCTGTATTGAAGGCAAACAAGTTCAAGGAGACTAACCCCAGATTGTACTACCGCTCTTCCCTGAGGCCGTTTGGAGTGACTGTTTACCATGCCCTCCGGCAGCCCGATGGTAGGCGCCCCCCAACAGTGGAAAAACCCTGCTTGGTACAGACCTTGGTAGAAAGGTTTTCTCCAAGTTCTCATGAGATTTGGGTGGTGTTCTCAAATGTTTGATGGATTATCTAGAGAGTTAAACTAGCTGAAATTAGCTTTGCAGGTCATGGGTATTTTAGAGAAGTTGATGTATTTCAGTCTACAAAGTTGATGTATTTCAGTCTACAAAGAACATAGAGATGTGTTTAACAGATATTTATTGGCATATGCAGTGTACCAGATCCTGTCTACAGGTTGGAGAAAGAGCAGCAAATACACCAAACTAAAATTACCCATCCTTTGTCTGCTGGGAGAAATCTCCCAATTCCACTTTCTAATATTATAGTCAAGGAAGCCAGACCAGAAGAAGAAAATAACGTGCCTAAGCGGTCATTTTATTTAGGTAATGCCAGAGCTTTTTTTTTTTTCCTTCTTCTTCTTCCTTGTATGACACCTGTTTAGCATTGGGTTTGGTGTCTCTCAGGATAGTCACTAATCAAAGAAATGAAATATTTTGATTCAGACACTGTTAAGTCTTATGTTATTTTATAATAAGTTTTGTTTCAAGGTTTTAAACTACATGACTGGACTGTGTCCATAGCTCTTTTCTGCATTTGCTTATGCATCAAAGAAAAGAAACACAAACTAGGCTACTTTGGAAGAAAGCTTAATATCAGTGAACAGTAATTCAGAGAAAGAAAGATTTCACTTTAAATCTCTAATGCTAAGTGATGGGTCTGGCTTTCTGGAGAAAGACTATGAAGTAATTAGGCTGACTTAAAACACCCAAACAAACCAGCCTCTAGAACGGATGGTTTTGGATGACTACCCTTCCTACATAAACAAACACTTCATTGGAACATATATACTATATGTATATATATGAAAGTATATACTATATTAGAAAATATCTATTTGGAATGATCAATTCATGGGCTACTAAACTCACGTCTGCCCTTGACCAAAAGTATAACCCAGTTTCATCATCTAAATTACATTATTTGCCTCAGAATGATACCTGCCACTGTTTCTCAAAATGAATCTACTTGAGAAGGTAAAGAGACTATTTTAAAGAGTAAGTTAAAGGATAAGGAAACAATTTCAAAAGCAGAGATTTTTAACTTTGACAGCCTTGCATACAGTGAACTTTCTGAAGCCATTGCCTTGAGAATTGTTTTTGGATGTATAAACTGGTTTGTGTTTCAGACATGTAGGGTTTTGGAATGAGATCTGGATTTAAATATTAGTTCAGTTGCTTAACAACCAAATAATCTTGAGCAGGTTGTCAGACCTTTTGGAGCTTTGGTTTTCTTTTCTGTGAAATCGGGACAGTAATGTTCACCTCTTAGAATTTTGGTGGTGAATTGTCTTACAAAGTAAGTATCCAGGAAGGTTATTTGGGGGAAGTCATGTTTTTAATCACTGATGCTAGCAGACAGAGTGATATAGTTACTGGGAGGAGAAGAACCCTCAAGGCTATTCAGTTGCAGAAATTATTATTATTATTATTATTATTTTGGCCACTCTCAGTTTAAGAGTAGATTCAAGAGCAGCAATGGGATTGGGAGCAGTTAAATGGATGTATACAGTAATAACCAGTAGTGATGTTTCCAAGGAGTTTCAAACCCATTTCACGCATAGGTCGCAAAATGGCTTCGCGTGTCTTGGATAAATAAGCATTTCTAATTGAGATTTAACAATGTGCATTTTTCCTTCCAGCAATGAATCCATGTGCACATGAAAATGGGGGCTGTCAGCACATCTGTCTCCTCAGCCACAGAACATTCAATGGTGGTTTGGGTTACCGTTGCAAGTGTAGGCTTGGCTTCATTCCGGATTGGGATGACTATCATTGTGTTGGTAAGATCTCTTTTGGACTATCTTTCTGCCAGTCAGCACAGGGCTGTGCATGCACTGCTTTGGGACTGGGCCAGCTCCCTGTAGCACTTCTTCACAGAGAATAAGCTTTTGGTAGCCCACGGGCATCTTCCTTTGTAGGCACTCTTCCTTTTGTGCAAAGAAGGCGTTTGAAGATGTAAATTTGCATCATTTGGGACACATTCAGGGTTTCCTTGGGTGACTCTCATTCCTGAAATCACTTTCTCTTTTTTTAAACTTTGCTCTTGAAATTCATAGGATTTAATTTTGAACCTTTTACTCTACCACATGTATACCTTTAGATGTTAGCCTTAACCCTAGTGGGAAGCACTTGCCATCCCTTTTATTGACTTCTCTTAGCTCACCACTTTGCCAGTCAGGTAATCACATCTTGATCCCACCTGGCTTACTGCTATATTCCAAACTAAACTCCTAAGTGTTGGGGTAGCTCATTTCTTCATCTGGTGTTTACTCCTCAGTTCAGATTTTCTCTCTATATCTGCTTCTGTGCTCTGGTTTTCATTTCATTTCATTAAATGCGTAGCCTTCCTCTTTGATCACCTACACTCACATTAAAATAGCGCTACCTCGTCTTCATCTGATGATGAAATGCACTCCTACAATATTTGTTTCTCTCATTTATTGTCCCTTTGACAACTCTTTTTTTTTTTAATGCTTTTGACACATTCTTACTCCCTGCTGTACTTCTGGATTAGTATGTAAATTCTCTTATTTTAACTTGAACAAATTTGTTCACTTTCTCAGTCATCCTAGATTCAGATAAAAATCACCCTCATTGCAAAAACCATGTTCTCATTCTTTATTTCCTGGCCCATTGTCTCTGCCTTCTTCTTTGATTTTACACATCACTTCTTTCTTATTTCCTTCATTCCTCTCCTCCCTTTCTGCTTTCCTTCCTTTGTTTCTTTCGTAATAATTTACCTAGTTGCTGTTAATCTTTTTTGCTGGTCTTCGCATCTCCTAAACTGCAGTAGGATTCTTGATATAGATCTCTACACAAAAGTTAATGTAACTTGAGAATTTTGATGGAATCATTATTCAGTTAATACCAGTTTGGAAAGTCAGCATATGGACACCGTGTGTTATATAAGTAAATCCTAAGGATAAATTTCTCAGGGAGAAGTAAGATTGTAATACTTGCTGCCTTTATAGTATTTTCCCTCTTTCCATTATTTCCAACTGTGTTTTTTACGCATTTGTTGTATTTATTTCAGAATTATCAGATGTGCTTCATGGGTGTAAAGGTAATTTCTCTGGAACGGGGAGAAGGCAGGAATCATGCTGTGGTTGACTGTGTGTGTCCTTTCTACAGCTGCTGAGAGGTTTCTGCTCTTTTCGTCTAATCTGGCTGTTCGTGGCATCCCGCTCACCCTCTCTCACCAGACGGATGTCATCCTTCCAGTGACGGGATCTTCTTCCGTCTTCCTGGGGATTGATTTTGATGCCCGCGAGAAGGCTATCTTTTTTTCAGATACAAAGAAAAACATTATTTATAGACAAAAGCTCGATGGCACAGGTGAGAATGGTTTGAAAGTTTTTTTTCTTTCTTGTTTTGTCTGTTTTCAATAATAATACTAATCATTTGCCCTATAAAACTTTTGCATTCACTTCTTAAGCAGGATCATTTTACTAAGCTTGCTCAGTATTTTTAAATAGGCAAGTCTATAAATTAGGTCTAAGCGAACACTTCATTTTCAAAGTAAGTTACAAATGAGACTGCATTTTAAAACATTTATAGATGTAATTGGACAGCTACAAATATTACCGTATTGATACTTCATAAAAGGAGGGTTAAATGTATGAAAGATGTTAATGGGTTAATTGACTAGAGGCTGTTCCCTTTATTCAAGCAGCCAGATTGAGCCAATGGAATGATCTCTGTATAGGGTTGCTACACTACATAAATGGAATAAGAATATTTTTAAAAGATGTGAATTATATGTAAATATAGATTTACTGTAAGTTTCTAGTTGATTGGAATTCTGTTAAAATCTTCATAACCCTCACAGAAAGATAAATTATAGTCAGTCACACCTTATCAGTTAGGTACTATCATGATCCAGTACTTTGATTTTACCATCCACTAATAGGTCGAAAACTGAGTTCTGAAAAAAAAAAAAGAGTAGCCAGAATAACATAGCAACTAAGAGGGCCAGCTCAGGTGCTCATTGCTTAGTTTTGAATCCTGACTTCTCACATTTCTTAGTTGTATAATCTCGGGAATGTTGCTGTGAAATAGGAATAATAATAAAGACACTACGTAACTCATAATATTTTTGATAGGATTTTAGGGTAATGCATTTAAAACACCTAGAATAATGCCTGGAAAATAGTAAATATTTTCAGTAAATGTTAGCTAGGGGTTGGATGGCATTACTGACTCAATGGACAGGAGTTTGAGCAAACTCCGGGAAATAGTAAAGGCCAGGGAGGCCTGCTGTGCTGCGATTCATGGAGTCACAAAGAGTTGGACATGACTTAGCAACTGAAGAACAACAAAAGCTATTATTGTAGCTGTTATCAATGAAAAACTATTACTCTGCTCCACCCTGCCCCAACTCAGACTTGCTCACTAGAGGTAATTCCTTACCATTCTTTTGTCCCCGTGTTTCTAAATACTTACACTTACTAATACTGTTACTAATACTTACTAATACAATAATTAGTAAGTATTAGTAATTAGTAAGTTACTAATACTTACTAATGCTTAGACCATTACTGAGTCCAAGCTCATACAACTCACTGCATGACAGGCTAGTAAACCTGGAGATGAGGTGTTCCAGCCAGGAATAGCAACTTTATTTGGAAAGCCAGCAGACCAAGAAGATGGTGGACTAGTATACCAAAAACCCATCTTACCCAAGTTAGAATTCAGGCCTCTTTTATATTAAAAGCAGAAAGGATTTGGCTGGTGAATCCTATGTCCTTGGAGCTATCCATGTAATCCGTTTACCATGTTCCTATAAACTACCAACAAAGCAAAAGCTGTTCTCTGTTCTGCAATTTTTTATCTCTATAGAAAGGAAGTAGAAAGTATTAGACACTCAGTCATGTCTGACTCTTTGAGACCCCATGGACTGTAGCCCACCAGATTCCTCTGTCCAAGGAATTCTCCAGGCAAGAATACTGGAGTGGGTTGCCATTCCTTTCTCCAGGTATCTTCCTGACCCAGGGATCAAACCCACGTCTCCTGCATCACAGGCAGATTCTTTACCACTAGGGCCCCCTGGGAAGCCTTTTATCTGTGTGTGTGTGTGTGTGTGTTCAGTCGCTCAGTCGTGTCCAACTCTTTGCGACCCCATGAACTGTAGTCTCCCAGGCTCCTCTGTCCAAGGAATTCTCCAGGCAAGAATAGTGGAGTGGGTTGCCATTTCCTCCTCCAGGGTTTTATCTCTATATGAAGGGAAAATTTATACCTTTAACTGTCACAGCCTTGAGAATGGACTATCCTGTGTATTTTATCCCGTAGGCAACATTCCTTTACAAAAGGTGCCGAGCCTGCATGACTAAGCACAGGCAACGGAGAGCAAAGGTTAGAGCTAAAGGAATAGATGCAAAATGGAATCAGGGTTATTCTTCTCTGTTGTAGTACCTTTTCTTGATTTGTCATTTTAGACATTTATTTTCCTTGTTACAGATAAGGAATCAGCTCTCTTTTTCCCTCCCCTTCTCCTTAAAAAACCAGAACATAATTTTTTGTTCACTGCTAAATCAAGTAGTATTTCATGATGACATTTCTTGAACAAATGTTGATTCCCCCCCCCCCCCCCCCCGGAGTTTAACAATTGCTCCATCTTCATTTGCTTAGTTTATTCTATAGCTATTATATTTTCCCCAAACAGAGCTATCAAATGCTTGTCTGTGTATTTACATATTTATCAAATGCAAAATCTGTGATTTTTTTTTCCCCCTCTGCTGTATAGTTGAATCTGGCACACAGCTCTTCTGACCTCCATCTGCTGCTTCTCTCTGCTGGTTTTCCTATTTCTGGCAAGCCATTTATTTTTCTTTCCAGACTTATTTCCATACTTTGCCAAAACACATTGTATCATAGCTTTGAATGGGTAGGGTGGTATATAATTTGAGTCTGAATCTGCTTTTATTTTGCGCTGCAACTTGATCATTTGACAAGGTGTAGGGTGAAAGTAGTTTTACCTTAGAAATTTGACGACATTGCTGCACTGTCTTCTAGTAGCCCATGTCGGAAGTCCTGTGCCATGTGCAGTAGCATTTCAGTGTATATGACCTTTCTGGGGGGAGAGTCTTTTTGTTTCTTTTTGGAAACTTTTAGCATCTTTTTGTGATCCTTTTCATCTTGAGATTTCTCTCCTATTCTGGCGGTTTTCTTGCCCCTACTTTTTCTATTCAAGCATGTTAGGTTAATCATCTGTTTTCTTCTTATCTTTCCTTTCCTAGTTTTCATCTCTATCATTTTGTTCTACTTTCTGTGAGATTTTTTTTTTTGCATTTTAGTTTTAGTCTATCTGATATTTAATTTTCAATGTTGAAGAGCTCCCTCTTGCTCTCTGATTATCTCTTTTTAAAAATAAAGCCTGGGACTTCCCTGGTGGTTCAGTGGCTAGGACTCCATGCTCCCAAAGCAGGGGGCTCAGATGTGATCCTTGGTCAAGGAACCAGACCCCACATTCCCCAACTAAGACCCAGTGCAAATTAATTAATTAATTAATTGAAAAAATAAATATTAATTACATTAAATGATTAATTTTTCTCTTTCCATTTCCTTTGGGTTGCTTTTTCTTTGGGGGTTGTTTTCAGATGTCCTTTTTATGAAGGAAACTTAAATTTCTTTGAGCCTTGTTTGAGCAAAGCTATAAAGTGCTGACCAGAAAGCTATAGGTATGAATGGGCCTCATCAGTTGGTGATCAAGCAGCCTTTTTGTTGAGAAGTTTCCAAATGTCAGTATCAGCAAATCCTTTCTGGAGATAGTCAATTTCTTCTTAGTAGATGCTCCCATCCTCCCTGTTGGGGTGAGGAGTAAGAGGGGAAGCTAGTACCTGTGTTCTGGGAGTAGTGCAGATGAGAGGGGGCGGAGGCCCCTTTAGTCCGGTGTTCACAGGCATAATCCTCCTGTGTTCAGTTCTGTGCAGATCCCAGTCCTCTGTTGTGCAGTCCTCAGCCTGCAGCCTCTCTGAGTTGAGTACCCCCCAAGGAAAAAAAATTCTCAGGTCTGTTAGAGGAGGCAGAGAAGAGGCGTGTCATAGATGCTCAGGGTCTTGGGTTCAGCTGTTCCCCATACCACCTTTTTGATTTATCTGTTGGCTGTGGTGAGTCTTCATTGTTGCATGTGGGCTTTCTCTTGTTGACCCGAGCGAGGGCTACCCTTCCTTGTGATGTGTGGGCTTCTCGTTGCGGTAGCTTCTCTTGTTCCAGCACACAAGCTGTAGGTGTGCAGGCTTCAGGAATTGCGGCTCGTGGGCTCTAGAGTGTTGGCTCAGTAGTTGTGGCACACAGGCTTAGTTGCTCCGTGGCTTGTGGGATCCTCCCTGACCAGGGATCAAACCAGTGACCCTTGCATTACAAGGCAGATTCTTAACCACTGGACACCAGGGAAGCCTCTATATCAGGTTAGTTACTCACCCCTGCCTTTTTCAGAATCTGGTGTCTCTGCGTGCAGATAAGCTGCGGCTTCTGCATATGTGGGTGTTGGTGCTCACCTCTGCTGGTATATCTCACCTTTTATATAGTTAGTTACCCCTTCTCCAGTTCCTTTCTCTTCATCTGTTCTTCTGCTGGAAGGAAGGGGAGATAAACGTGTGGGTAATCTGTTATTTTGAACCAGAAGACCTTTTTTCTGAGGACTAGAATTACATCTGCAGAGCTACTGCACACAGGCTCTCTCCCATTGGTGCCTCCGCAGGTCAGATTCCTTTAGCTTTGGCAGCTGCAGTTCTCATCATGGTTTTCTTTCTTCTTCTTTTTTTTTTCTCTTTCTTTCTTCTTTTTTTAAAAAATAAATTTCAAGTTCACATGCTGAGAAAATTGCCTTTTAAAATAGTGGCTAAACTCTGCACTTTGGCTAGGGAGTTATTATGTTTGCTCTGTTTTTCCGAGTGAGAAGGTGAAATTCAGTGAGTTTATGTGCAAGAACTGTTTGAAGTCACATTGAAGTCAGTATGGGCTGACCCTCAGGTAACTTGCCCCATCAGTGATCCTTTCTCTTCTCCAACTTTTTTTGTTCTATTGACTTATCCTCATCAGATATGCTGAAGTCTCTCTTATCCTAAAAATCCTTCAACCTACCCTCTACTTCATGTTCCTCTTTGATTGTAGTCTTCTGTCCTCAGGTTTGTGGACAAGCACCTTGAAAGTTTGGTGTACATTTTTTTAAGCCCTCCTTCCATATCTGCATTTCTCACCACTTTACACTATGTCGCTTTCTTGAAACCAGTCTTATCCCAGTCACCTCCAGTCACTTTGTTATAAACTTGCAGTTCTTATCTTTGGCACCTTAGTCATTTTCTTAAATTTTTTTTTCCCTTGACAACACACTCCTGAATTTCCTTCTGTTTCTTGGCCATTATTTCTAGTGTTCCTTAAATGTTTTTTCTTTCAGGTCAGTTCAGTTCAGTCGCTCAGTCGTGTCTGACTCTTTGTGACCCCATGAACCGCAGAACACCAGGCCTCCCTGTCCATCACCAGCTCCCAGAGTCCCACCCAAACCCATGTCCATTGAGTCAGTGATGCCATCTAACCATCGCATCCTCTGTCGTCCCCTTCTCCTCCTGCCCTTAATCTTTCCCAGCATCAGGGTTGTTTCAAATGAGTCAGCTGTTCGCATTAGGTGGCCAAAATATTGGAGTTTCAGCTTCAGAATCAGCCCTTCCAATGAACACCCAGGGCTGATCTCTTTTAGGACTGATATCCCTTAGGATGGACTGGTTGAATCTCCTTTCATTAAGTTAACTGTAGTTACTGAAGTAAGCATCAACACCACACAGTTCAAAAGCATCAATTCTTCAGCTCCCAGCTTTCTTTATAGTCCAACACTCATATCCATACACGACCACTGGAAAAACCATAGCCTTGACTAGATGGACCTTTGTTGACAAAGTGATGTCTCTGCTTTTTAATATGCTGTCTAGGTTGGTCATAACTCTCCTTCCAAGGAGTAAGCGTCTTTTAATTTCATGGCTGCAATCACCATCTGTAGTGATTTTGGAGCCCAGAAAAATAAAGTCAGCCACTGTTTCCACTGTTTCCCCATCTATTTCCTATAAGTGATGGGATCTCATGCCATGATCTTAGTTTTCTGAATGTTGAGCTTTAAGCCAACTTTTTCACTCTCCTCTTTCACTTCCACCAAGAGGCTCTTTAGTTCTTCTTCACATTCTGCCATAAGAGTGGTGTCATCTGCATAGCTGAGGTTATTGATACTTCTCCCGGCAGTTTTGATTCCAGCTGTGCTTCCTCCAGCCTAGCATTTCTCATGATGTACTCTACATATAAGTTAAATAAGCAGGGTGACAATATACAGCCTTGACGTACTCCTTTTCCTATTTGGAACCAGTCTGTTGTTCCATGTCCAGTTCTAACTGTTGCTTCCTGACCTGCATCCAGGTTTCTCAAGAGGCAGGTCAGGTGGTCTGGTATTCCCATCTCTTTCAGAATTTTGCACAGTTTATTGTGATACACACTATCAAAGGCTTTGCCATAGTCAATAAAGCAGAAATAGATGTTTTTCTGGAATTCTCTTGCTTTTTCGATGATCCAGCGGATGTTGGCAATTTGATCTCTGGCTCCTCTGCCTCTTCTAAAACCAGCTTAAACATCTGGAAGTTCACGGTTCACGTATTGCTGAAGCCTGGCTTGGAGAATTTTAAGCATTACTTTACTAGCCTGTGAGACAAGTGCAATTGTGCGGTAGTTTGAGCATTCTTTGGCATTGCCTTTCTTTGGGATTGGAATGAAAACTGACCTTTTCCAGTCCTGTGGCCATTGCTGAGTTTTCCAAATTTGCTGGCATGTTGAGTGCAGCACTTTCACAGCATCATCTTCCAGGATTTGAAATAGCTCAGCTGGAATTCCATCACCTCCACTAGCTTTGTTTTTTCTTCATCTGTCCTATATGCATTGTGATCTCTAGTGTTCAACATGGGTCCTCTCTTCTAATTGTGCATTTTCTTCCACATAATTCTGCACCTTCTGTGTCTTTTGTTACCATCTAATGTAGTAAGTATAAATTAGTGTAGGGAAACTTATGATAGGCTATTTCCTGAATGCTTTTCCTCCTAACCCGGAGAATGAAGGGAAAGGTCAGGGAAGACTTCTTGCAGAAAGTGCTAAAAGTCTCAAATCAAGCTCACGTTCTGGTGTTCAGATCCATTGCACCAGTTGCCTGTTGGATACTTCAACTGGATATTCCACAAACCACCTGAAAACTGATGTGTCTAAATATTCACAAATCTTCTTCTTCTCCAGACCTCCTGCCCCAAGGGAAAGGTGTCACTTCTTACCTGACACCGCACCCTCCCCAAAAATGGTGGTCACCCAAACTTCTCCCTTTCTTTTAGCCTTTATCATTAACTTGTTAACCTCTAGCCATGCTTCCGAACATGTGGAATCCTCAGTGTCTCTCTTTCCCACTTCCACGTCTTTTCTACAGCCCTTCATTCACTACTTCCTTTGGGAAACCTCTCCATAGGACTTCCCTGGTGGTCCAGTGGTTAAGACTTTGCTTCCACGTCATGGGGCATTGGTTCAATCCGTGGTTAGGGAATTAAGATCCTGCATGCTGTGTGGTGGGGCCAAGATAAGTAAAGAAATAAAACACGTCTCTACACCTATTGCCATTGTTCAGTTGCTAAGTCGTGTCTGACTGTTTGCAACCCCATGGATTGCAGCACACCAGGCTTCCCTTTCTTTCACCATCTCCTGGAGTTTGCTCATATTCATGTCAGTGATGCTGGTTAGCTATCTTATCCTCCTGTACTTCCTGCCATAATTTCCATACCATCCTGTGCATGCCTCCATCACAGCAGCCAGTATTCTTCCATTGCTTTCCCTCTTGCCCTAATTGCCTCCCCTCACCTCTCCTACCTCATTATAGATATCTTGAAGACATGTCCACATTTCTCTCAAGGTGCTTCACTTTTATATGACTCAGTTTCCCCATGTGGAAAGTAGAAATAATAGTAATTCCTGCTCTTGAGCTGTTGCAAGGATGGATGAATTCATGTAAAGTACTTAGGCTCGTTTCAGACTCAGGAAGTGAAGTGAAGTGAAGTCGCTCAGCGTGTCCGACTCTTTGTGACCCCATGGACTGTAGCCTACCAGGTTCCTCCATCCATGGGATTTTCAGGCAAGAATACTGAAGTGGGTTGCCATTGCCTTCTTCAGGAGATCTTCCTGACCCGGGATCGAACCCCGCATTGTAGGCAGATGCTTTACCCAGGGAAGTGGTGGCTCATAGTGAGTGTTCAGTATAAGCTGCTGTTAGTAGTACTATTAGCAATATCATGTTTCCTCAATGTTTAGTATGGTGTCTGGCACACAGAGGACTTTCTTTGTACAATTTCTCAAATAAATAAATGGAAAAAACACTAGACTTGTTCCATCTAAAGAGAGAGGTGTGATTGTTTACTCTGAGTCACTTTTTTTTTTTTTTTAAAGAAAAAGGAGGGGGAAAGGCATAAAAATCCACCAAAGGAAAAGTGGTCTTTGTTTCTCCTTATACCCAGTTCCGATTTCCTTTCTGGCTGCTGGTCTTTCCCAAACTTGGCATCTTTGTGGCTCTGAATGAATTGTTGATGAGAAGGTTGGGTGGGAATGCTTCACAGATATCCCCAGTCGTACCTGGCAGTGTCAGCTTATCAGTGCTGTCTGTGGGTGGTGGTTGTGAGTATGTGAACTCAGGTATCTCTTCTTCAGATGTTCTGTACTGAGAAATTTTTTCCTGGAAGGTTGAACAAGGGAGTAAATCCAGGCCATACCACCGCTGGTTCTGTTGAACAGAATCATATCTATTCTTTGAGATCCAGACTTTTGGAGATGAGTAGATTCTAGGTTTATCTCATGTGTTGCTTTGCAGTTTACAGTTGCTTTATTTAGTTTTTTAAAAGAATTTCATGTTACTGAAATATTCTTTATCACACAAAGTTTAAATATGCAGTGATAGGAAAATGTATATCATATAAAATATGCTTACTTTAAACCGTGTCCATATTTTAATTTACAGGAAGAGAAATTATCACAGCTAACAGGGTGCCAGGTGTTCAAAGTTTGAGTTTTGATTGGATTTCGAGGAATCTCTATTGGACAGATTCTTCTTATAGGAGTGTCAGTGTCATAAAGCTAGCTGATAAATCAAGACGTACAATCATCCAAAATTTAAATAACCCACGGTCAATCGTAGTTCATCCTACTGCCGGGTAAGTATGTTCATGTTTTCTTAAGAAAATAAGTGATGTTAGTGTGTGTTGGATACAGAGTTTTAGTTTGCAAGATGAGAAAGTGCTGGAAGTTGGTTGTACGACAGTGAATATACTTAGCACTACTGAACCGTACACCTAAAAATGGTCAATTTTATTATAAAAAAAAATAAAAAAAGAAGAAAAAAAGAAAACAAGTGATGCCATAGGTATTTGGCAAATATAGTAAATACAAGATTGAACCATGTAAATTGAAATCACTTTAGATTGTATCCTTTTAGCATATGCTGAAATTATCACTTTACCTCCTTTCAAAAACTTTCTCCTAAGTTTTGGCTTTCCCAGCCTTCACTGAAATGTGTTTTCTTCATAGTCACATAGGACCAAACAGTGAGTCACAGATTCAGTGGAGAAGGAATGAATATGCAGCAGAATTATCAGGAAAGGCTCAAATTCCTTCCCAGCTTTAATGCACTGATACAAAGCTTACCAAAACTTTCTAAATCATTCAGTAGTTTTCAGAATGAAAAGTGTTTCAGACCACAAAGTGTTTAACCACTGCATTGTTGATGGAGTCAGGCAAGAAAAGACAGAGCATTTCACATCATCCCTTCTAGTTCTTACCTTTCATATTTAAATATGTTTGATAGTTTGATAGCTTACCCTAAAGTCTTAAGCCAGGTAGTTATATTTTAATAGAATAATAAAAAAGTGATGACTGGTAACTTACTAAAGCCTGATTGAGGGTACATAGCAAACACTTTACATAGTGCATAGTCTCATCTAATTCAAAAGCTGGTTTGTGAGTGAGTATATACAAGACCTGTTTTGGACCTCAGAGAGATAAACTAACTTGCTCAAGGACCCACAGCTATTAAGCAACAGTTAGTATTAAAATTCCAGACCTATCTGACTACAAAGCTTGTGTGTCTAACATATTTTAAAACTGACGATGCTATTGATAAGAAGTTTTATTGCCTGATAGAGAGTTAAATGTTGATTTTCTAGTGAATTTATCTTAAGCTAAGTCTTTGGCAGTGGATTTTAAAAAGGCGTTAAATTCCTTTCCTAATCTGTCGTTCATTTAAAACAATATGAAGTCACATTTCAGAAAGTTACCTTTTGGAAAAGACTCATTTTAGTTCTTAAGGCTCACATGAAAGAGAAGAGCTTTTCCTCCCTACACTTATATTTTTCCTACCCATTGAAATTAAAAAAAGGCATAAAAAAGATGTCCTGGGTAAGACACCTTGGGCACATTGATTTGGGTGCATTTTTAATCAGGAATGAGATACTTGCCTGCAAATTCCTTGTGAAAGATGATTAAAGAGTCATCTAGTGGATCCTGGATGTTTAATCTAGACAGTAAGTGAGAGATTATAAAATCTGTTTTTGTTTTTGTTTTGCTCATCATTTATTTTATTTCAAGGATATGTAGTATTAATAATCTGAATTGTGTCTTTTTAAAGAGCCTACTTGGTGACAATAGTCCTGAAGTCTAGCTCAGTGGTTCTCTGCCCTGGATGCTCATTTTAATGCTATTTGTATTTTCTATATATTTTTAAATATAAACCCTACAGAAAACTAGTTTGCAGCAATTCTCTGGAGAATCTGTGTTTGTGCTAAATCTAAGTCATGTAGTTTGTGCCAATGTTAACATCTTTGATTTATTAACTCTTTTTCTAGGTATATATTCTTCTCGGTTTGGTACCGTCCTGCTAAAATCCTGAGGGCATGGACTGATGGGTCTAATATTTTACCTATAGTAAACAGTACTCTTGGGTGGCCCAGTGGGCTGTCCATTGACTGGAGGTAAGTAGGAATTATCCCAAATTGCTGCATTCCCACTTACTAAGGTAGACATATTGTAGTTGGCCAACTTCTGCTGGGATGAAAATGTATGCATTAAAATGAACATTCTGAAAATTGCTAAAGGAAGCAGAATAGGGCAAGACCCAGGGAAATAGAAGAAGGATTTGATGAAGTACTGGTCATGTGTAATTTTTACAGGGGCCATCTTGAGGATAGGAAATCTTTTGTGTCAAAAAATGTATATTTGCCTATATGCACTATGGGAGGATTTTTGGAATATCAAATTTAAATTTTAAGAAATTAACCTGTCAAGGAATATAGGAAAAGGTAACAGGGTAAACAAGCTTAGAGATATCAAATGCAAAAGCAGTTCATAGGAGAAAAAATAGGAAGAAATGTGTTTAACCTTTCAAACATAAGTTACTAACGATATTTTTCCTAAATGTGGATTTAATAAGGCAAAAACTTAAATTCTTAACTTGAAGATAACATTTCAGGTTTTCTAAGACATTTGAAAGTCACTTCATGAAAGTTGCTTTGTTTTTCTGGGGAACGTAAGACTATTAAACTTTGCTTAATGAATGTAAATGTGTCAACTGAACACGCTGTTCAGTTGAATTGCTGCTGTTGTTTAGTTGCTAAGTCGTGTATGACTCTTTTGCGACCCCATGGACTGTCCAACTCTTTGTCGTGTCCAACTCTTTCCACGCCATGGACTGTAGCCCACCAGGTTCCTCTGTCCATGGGATTTCCCAGGCAAGAATACTGGCCTGGGTTGCCATTTCCTTCTTCAGGGGGTCTTCCTGACCCGGGGCTTGAACCCATGTCTCCTGCATTGCAGACGGATTCTTTACTGCTGAGCCACAAGGGAAGCCCCTGATTTTGAATGCCCTTATTATAAGGTGTGCTTTTCTAGTTTCTGAGTAACCAATAACTAAGTATTTTGTTATTCTAGTTCTTCACGATTATACTGGGTAGATGCCTTTTTTGATAAAATTGAGCACAGTACCTTTGATGGTTCAGACAGAAAAGCCCTGACCAATGTACATCAGTTGACAAATCCTTTTGGACTTGCTGTCTTTGAAGGTATGTTTTGAACCAAAAGTGTTTTATTTATACTGTGCAAGTTGTATAAAACTCATCCTCATTTGACAATCTCATAATTCCAGAAAAACTGGTCACTTATGAAATGGTGCTCTTATGTCTAAATAAAACATTTGGTTTGTTGGTGAAATATTAATTTTTTTCTGTTTGAGACATTTTTATATAATAGTGCATCTGTTTTCTTCCTCCCATCTCCCCTCTTGTGAGTATAGGCATATTCTTGTGCGTTCGGTTGCTGGGAATAAGAATCTAGCTTGGCACCACGAAACAGGTGGTTTGTTTAGTCTTGATAATAGGGTTTCTGTGAATGATTGTGTAGCATGTGCCAGACCAAGAGTGTAAGGAGAAACTAAAATCTACCCTGGTTTTACTTGAACAAACCGTAATTAATCTAGTTAGAGAGGTGCCATTTTGTGATCCACCAAAGCCCCTACACTTACGCTAGTTGTGTCTCAGGTCGAAACTTCCTGCATGCGTGCTAAGTCACTCAGTTTGACTCACAAAGTATCTGACTCTCTGCGACTCAATGGACTATAACCCGCCAGGCTCCTCTGTCCGTGGAATTCTCCAGGCAAGAATACTGGAGTGGGTTGCCATGCCCTCTGCCAGGGCATCTTCCCGATCCAGGGACTGAACCCACGTCTCCTGCATTGCAGGTGGATTCTTTCCCGTTGAGCCACCAGGAAAGTCCTGAAATTTCCTACTGTGAATAAGTGGCTTCTGCTTTAAAAAAAAAGTAGACACTGACTATAATTCAAAGACTTTTTCATACACACATATATATAAGCTTCTAAAGAGTCATTTCTAAAATTACAAATTATGGAAAATAGAAACATATTTATTTAAACAGATACTTATGAAAAAAGCTTCCCACATTTGGAAGAAGCATTACAAACATATTGCATTTTCCTAGGTGAGCTGTGGCAAATAAACTTATCACCATATTTCTTCTTAGACTGTATATATGTTACTGATTGGAGACGTGGTATTATTCGATTCAGGAAATACAATGCTGCACAATCGGTTGTTCTCCGAAGTGGTGTTGGTTCTGTAATGCGTGCGAAAGTATATGATTCTAGAATCCAGACAGGTGAGTAATGTTGCCAGGTTGTTTTGTATGGATGTATTTGATATGGTGGCTCATTTTACCTTTAATTTATTTACTATAACTCCTGATAGTTTTATCTTCCTGTCACTGAGATAATTTTAATGTGTAAGAATTTCTATTCAACTTTACTAACTTTAAGCATATGGGAGGAAAAACACATTTCAGGACTTCTCTATATTTAGATTGAATGTGTCTTTTGGCATGTTCCTCTCCAAGAAGAAGTCAGTTTTTAATATTGGGTCTGACAAGTATTCTTTCCCATTCATTCTTTGTCACAAACCAAACCTGTGATCAACCTAAAAGGAATGTGCTTGACTCCCTCATTTGGGGGCATTGCTTTTTCAGGGTCTAATGCCTGTAACCGACCCACCAACCCAAATGGCGACTGCAGTCACTTCTGCTTCCCAGTGCCGAATTCCCAGCGGGTGTGTGGCTGCCCCCATGGAATGAGTCTGGCTTCCAACCGTTTGACGTGTGTGGAGAGCACATCCCAAGAGCCGCCCATGGAGCAGTGTGGCACACTTTCCTTCCCCTGTCACAACGGCAGATGCGTGCCCCTTCAGTATCGCTGTGATGGCTTTGATGACTGTCTTGATAACAGTGATGAGGCTCAATGTACCACAGCTAGTAAGTAGCTTATACATTAGCGATGTGTCCTATGATATATAGAACAGAGAGAGGTGCGCTTTTAAAAAAAGGCTTAGGTTATCTCTATAGGAAAAAGGAATGTGTACTCTAAAGGCTTTTAGAAAGCTGGATGATGAATATTATT
This sequence comes from Odocoileus virginianus, assembly GCF_023699985.2. Lineage (NCBI taxonomy): Eukaryota > Metazoa > Chordata > Mammalia > Artiodactyla > Cervidae > Odocoileus > Odocoileus virginianus. The sequence continues at coordinate 20,494,140 of NC_069686.1, forward strand.
CATAGATAATGTTACAGATGATTTCTACAGATTATTTGGACTATCCTCAATAAAACTTTTTTCTGATATTGGATGGACATGCAGAGTCACTGCATCTTGGCCTCTCCTACTCCACAATAAAAGGGATCTAATCTATAGTACTGGAGAGAATGGTATCATGGAATAAGTGTTTGCAATAATAGCTTTTGAAAATCTCATGTACTATATTCCTTTTTCCTCTTGTAGGTGTAAAATGGATTATGAGTGAAATGGTGATTTTAACCTTTATAATCTTCTTTTGATGGTAATCTAATTTATAATAAATACTATTGTGAAAGAAAAAAAGTCTCAGAAATTTCTATCAAGGAGACATTAATAGAAAGAGAAATGACATTTGAAAATAAAAGTGCTCATTTGTACATTTTTGAAATTTCTAAAGGTTTATTTTGTTTTGTTTTATTTTGCACTTTTGTTTTTTAAAAGTGCAGATTTTTACATAAATGTTTTATCAATTTCAAATGAGCCATATGATGAGAGGAAGCATAGCTTAGATGCAAAGGATGGGCCTTACAGTCGTGACAACTAGAGCTTTGGTCTTGGGCACATGCCTGAGTCTCTCAGAGCCTCAATTTCCTCATCTGTAAAATGCAGATAATTATATGTACCTGGCAGTATCTTTGTGATGATTCAGAGAGAAAAAAATTGTAAATAATAGTTGCCAAATAAACGTCAGTGAATGATGATGGCTTTCACATTTTGTATAATGCTCCCATTGAAAGGTAAGATCTCATTTAAAAGGCTGTAAAAACCAGTGTCTTTATGGTCAATTCGTTTCTGTTGTAGATGCTACCTGTTCACCTTTAGCATTTGAGTGTAAACACGAAGGACACTGCATTCCCTCAATGTGGCGCTGTGATGGAGAGAATGACTGTCTGGATGGCAGCGATGAGCAGAACTGCCCCACCCGAGCACCCACTTCCTGCCGTGCCGATCAATTCACCTGTGACAATAACCTCTGTATCCCAAGGAGCTGGGTCTGTGACACAGATAATGATTGTAGGGATGGATCAGATGAAAAGTCATGCAGTAAGTTTTGAACTGATTTCTCTTGGCTGGTCAGCCTAGTAAATAGATTTGAACCATGAGGAGGCCTTGAGTACTTTCCTTGAAGGCTCATATAATTTTCATTGTGTCTTAGCCACTTCTATTCCATCTGTCAACCAGTGTATTAATAGGCTCTAAAAGCAAAGACAGAGGAAGTTTTGCTAAATATTTGCTATGGAAGCAAAACAAGGACTATCCTTGATATCTAACTAATATCCAGATGGAAACTGGAAAATAAAAATCCCACAACTAACTGTTCAGATATTTAAAACAATTGCCCTTTTTGAATCATATAAACACACCCAGATGTTTAGCTACTGGTTTTCCTTTTCATTTATACAGGCAAAAAGACAATAAAATAAAAAGGCAAAGAACATTTCAATTTCATTAATCTTACCCACCTGCACAGAGGGGGTGCAGAGTTCCCTGGACTAAGTTCTGTTTTGGTTGCATAATTTGGCTAGTCCTTTTTTTTCAGGACTAGATAAGCTTTAAGATCTCCTCTAGCTTTCACATTCTGTGAGACTATATTATGATTCCTGTTTTGGGTCATGGAGGCAGCCTGTCTGACCCTAAGGCTATGTCTCTTCAGCCAGCTAGGGTCCTGGTTTTGAGGATAGTTCTGCTTAGACTTTGGATTAAAGTCAGTTATCATGATCCAGTTAAATCCAGTTATCATGTGGACCATGCTCCATGACCACAGTCCATCCTGTCTTGTGGGCTGAGTTTCATTGCTTAACTGTGCAGAAGAGTCTTGGACTTCATACTATTCATGAGGTGCAGTCCAAAGCAAGGCCATGATGCTTATCTTCTACATATGGTCCCTTCTTCAAAGTATCCTCCCAGTTTCTGACTCTGCCCTATATTATTTCTGTTCCTTTCTCTAAAAAGGCGATCTGCCTGACTTGCAGGAATTTTGAGCACACATACAACTGAGATAATTTATGTATTTCCTAAGCATTATACAGTTTGTCTCTGGTACATATTGGACAAGAAATAAACTGTTAACTTGGTTTTGTTTTTGGATGACATTAGATCATACACAGACATGTTCACCTACTCAGTTTCATTGCCCTGATCACCGATGTATTGCCCTATCTTTTGTCTGTGATGGGACCAAGGACTGTGCTGACGGATCTGATGAGATTGGCTGTGGTAAGTACATTGTTTTATTTTTTAATTAATTAATTGCTTAATTAATCCATTGAGGTTGTAAGTCCATAACTGATTTATATGTTTGAAGTGTACAACATACTAATTAACATTCAAAGATTAAATACATTTATAATTGTAAAATATCAGCTATATTCCCTTTGTTGTGTAATATATTCCTGTAGCTTATCCCTATCTTGCCCCTGCCCCCTTCCTTCTGCCCACTGTTAGCCACTTACTTGTTCTCTATGTCTGTGAGTCTATTTCTTTTTGGTTGTTTTCATTAGTTTGTTTTAGTTTTTAGATTCCACATATAAGTGACATTATATGGTATTTGTCTTTCTCTTTATGACTAAGTCCATCCATGTTGTTGCAGATGGCAAAATTTCATTCTTTTTTATGGCTGAGTGGTGCTCCATTGCACCACTGTTTATGGACAGCGGTCTTTGTCTATTCCTCTGTTTATGGACAAATAAGCTGCTTACCTATCTTGGCTGTTGTAATAATGGTTTATTTTTCTAAATTCATGATGTTTAGAAAAATTTCAATGTTCAGTTGTTTGTTCCTTGGCTTAATTTCTAATATTTTTCTCTCATTTTCAGTAATTAACTGCACTGCTTCTCAATTCACATGTGTTAGTAATGGTCAGTGTATTAGCAAGATATATCATTGTGATGGTATTTTTGACTGCGATGACCACTCTGATGAGACAGATTGTCGTAAGTACCATATACCTAGCATGTTTCAGGTGACCAGGTCATTTCTTAATTACCAGGATTGCTCTTACCACAGATTTCTCTTAGATAAGCTAGAGGGAAGGCAGCCTAATTAACAAAACATTGTCCAAGGACCACAGTATTGATTGTATAATAAAATCAAATCAACATCACCAAATAGGGATAAATTGTGAATCAAGTAGTTGTAAATGGGCACTTTTTAATTGTCTTTTGAGTAGGTTAAATATTTCTCAGGTATTTTTGTTTTCAGTATTACCTGGGGCATTCAAAATTAGTAGGTTTCAATGAGGTTTGCCATATATAAAGATATTTTAATGGTTTCCTTTAAGTCTCAATAGGAGGTCACATCAAGCAAATCATTTGTTTAGTATCTGCTAGTATGTTTTCTGTGGTCTTTGTCCTGGGAGTCTGATAGAAAGTAAGAAACAAAGCAAGGCAGATAGTTAATAAGGGCTTTGTAGAAATGATACAGATAAAATTCAATGAAGGTTCCCAGGAAAGAAATTTTTTGAGGGTTCAAGGAGGACTTCATGGACTATAAATCTGATGGACCTGTAAACTTCACAGGCTGTAGACCTAATAATGGAAAGGACTTGTTATTGCCATTTTTATATTAAACAAGGTGAGGTGGTCATTTGTTTGAATGTTCATGTTTTGGATCATAAAAAGTAGGTCTCTATCAATTCTCCTCCCTAATCAGAAAAGAGGGTTTCCCTGATGGCTCAGTGGTTCGGAATCCACCTGCCAATGCAGGAGATGAGGGTTTGATCCCTGGGTCCAGAAGATCCCTGGATTAGGAAATGGCAGCCCACTCCAGTATTCTTGCCTAGAGAATCCAGTGGACAGAGGAGCCTGGTGGGCTGTAGTCTCCGGGGTCACAAAGAGTTGGACATGACTGAGTGACTAAACAACAACAACAATCAGAAAAGAGTGGTTTATATCTATGGATAAAAGAAAATATAAATGCTTACATACTTAATAGTGTGTACAACACCCATAAATTCTTAACCACTGAAGTTTCTGTTTCACATTGAAAACATGGAATTCTTCTCAGGTGATCTGAGGTTAAAGTGCCATTGCCTCTGGCTTTCTGTTACCTTACAGGGTCCCTGGGAGAGTGTTTGGGTTTACTCCTGTGAAATAGCCAAGCAATCAATAAGAATTGCTTGATGAATAGTGGAAAGTTTGCAAAGAATGGAAGATTTACAGTCATCTTGGCTTCATCATCATCAGTTCAGTTGCTCAGTCATGTCCGACTCTTTGCAACCTCATGAACTGCAGCACTCCAGGCCTCCCTGTCCATCACCAACTCCTGGAGATCACCCAAACTCATGTCCATTGAGTCGGTGGTGCCATCCAACCATCTCATCCTCTGTTGTCCCTTCTTCTCCTGCCTTCAATCTTTCCCAACATCAGGGTCTTTTCAAATGAGTCAGCTCTTCTCATCAGGTGGCCAAAATATTGGAGTTTCAGCTTCAAAATCAGTCCTTCCAATGAGCACCCAGGACTGATCTCCTTTAGGATGGACTGGTTGGATCTCCTTGCAGTCCAAGGGACTCTCAAGAGTCTTCTTCAACACCACACAGTTCAAAAACATCAATTCTTTGGCGCTCAGCTTTCTTTATAGTCCAACTCTCACATCCATACATGACCACTGGAAAAACCATAGCCTTGACTAGACAGACCTTTGTTGGCAAAGTGATCTCTCTACTTTTTAATATGCTGTCTATGTTGGTCATAGCTTTCCTTCCAAGGAGTAAGCGCCTTTTAATTTCATGGCTGCAGTCACCATCTGCAGTGATTTTGGAGCCCAGAAAAATAAAGTCAGCCACTGTTTCCACTGTTTCCCCATCTATTTCCCATGAAGTGATGGAACTGGATGCCATGATCTTAATTTTCTGAATGTTGCACTTTAAGCCAACTTTTTCACTCTCCTCTTTCACTTCCATCAAGAGGCTCTTTAGTTCTTCTTCATATTCTGCCATAAGAGTGGTGTCATCTGCATAGCTGAGGTTATTGATATTTCTCCCGGCAATCTTGAATCCAGCTGTGCTTCCCCCAGCCCAGCATTTTGCATGATGTACACTGCATATAAGTTAAATAAGCAGGGTGACAATATACAGCCTTGATGTACTCCTTTTCCTATTTGGAACCAGTCTGTTGTTCCATGTCCAGTTCTAACTGTTGCTTCCTGACCTGCATCCAGGTTTCTCAAGAGGCAGGTCAGGTGGTCTGGTATTCCCATCTCTTTCAGAATTTTGCACAGTTTATTGTGATACACACCATCAAAGGCTTTGGCATAGTCAATAAAGCAGAAATAGGTATTTTTCTGGAACTCTCTTGCTTTTTTGATGATCCAGCAGATGTTGGCAATTTGATCTCTTGTTCCTCTGCCTTTTCTAAAACCAGCTTGAACATCTGGAAGTTCACGGTTCATTTATTGCTGAAGCCTAGCTTGGAGAATTTTGAGCATTACTTTACTAGCCTGTGAGATGAGTGCAATTGTGTGGTAGTTTGAGCATTCTTTGGCATTGCCTTTCTTTGGGATTGGAATGAAAACTCACCTTTTCCAGTCCTGTGGCCATTGCTGAGTTTTCCAAATTTGCTGGCATGTTGAGTGCAGCACTTTCACAGCATCATCTTATAGGATTTGAAATAGCTCGACTGGAAATCCATCACCTCCACTAGCTTTGTTCGTAGTCATGCTTCCTACGGCCCACTTGACTTCACATTCCAGGATGTCTGGCTCTAGGTGAGTCACCATTGTGATTATCTGGGTCGTGAAGATCTTTTTTGTACAGTTCTTCTGTGTATTCTTGCCACCACTTCTTAATATCTTCTGCTTCTTTTAGGTCCATACCATTTCTGTCCTTTATCAAGTCCATCTTTGCATGAAATGTTCCCTTGGTATCTCTAATTTTCTTGACGAGATCTCTATTCTTTCCCGTTCTATTGTTTTCCTCTATTTCTTTGCATTGATCACTGAGGAAGGCTTTCTTCTCTCTCCTTACTATTCTTTGGAACTTTGCGTTCAAATGGGAATCTTTCCTTTTCTCCTTTGCTTTTCACTTCTCTTCTATTCATAGCCATTTGTAAGGCCTCCTCAGACAGCCATTTTGCTTTTTTGCATTTCTTTTTCTTGGGGATGGTCTTGATCCCTTCCTCCTGTACACTGTCATGAACCTCTGTCCATAGTTCATCAGGCACTCTGTCTATCAGATCTAGTCCCTTAAATCTATTTCTCACTTCCACTGTATAATCACAAGGGATTTGATTTAGGTCATATCTGAATGGTCTAGTGGTTTTCCCCACTTTCTTCAATTTAAGTCTGAATTTGGCAATAAGGAGTTCATGATCTGAATCTCAGTCAGCTCCCGGCCTTGTTTTTGCTGACTGTTTAGAGCTTCTCCATCTTTGGCTGCAAAGAATATAATCAATCTGATTTCAGTGTTGACCATCTGGTGATGTCCATGTGTAGAGTCTTCTCTTGTGTTGTTGGAAGAGGGTGTTTGCTATGACCAGTGTGTTCTCTTGGCAAAACTCTATTAGCCTTTGCCCTGCTTCATTCTGTACTCCAAGGCCAAATTTGCCTGTTACTCCAGGTATGTCTTGACTTCCTACTTGGCTTCATTTAGTATAATTCATTTGAGGGAAAGTGATAACATCCAAATATATGAAATACATGAATTCCATGTCACCATAGCTGTTTAACCTCTATTAAATGCTCTGATGATTCTTTATTATTTAATCCAAAGTTAGAAACACAGAAAATAGAATTTTCTTTTGACTCAGGGACTTCTATCCATTGTACATCCATTTCTTTGTTATTAGATCCATTAATCAGATCAGACAGAGAAGACACTCATTTTAGATGTTAATATTACATTTGTCATAATAATTATTAGAAACCCGCCATTGATCCAAAATTATTTCTTCTGAACCTAGGAATTATATAAAAGGGATTATGGATCACATTCACAAATGCATTTTCCCCATGCTGTTCTCTTAGCAACCAGGCCTCCTGGGATGTGCCACCAAGATGAATTCCAGTGCCAAGAAGATGGGATCTGCATTCCGAAGACCTGGGAGTGTGATGGGCATGAGGACTGCATCCAGGGATCTGATGAGCACAATGGCTGTCCCCCCAAAACCTGCCATCCATCTCATTTTGTCTGTCAAAATGGAAACTGCATCTATAGAAATTGGCTCTGTGATGGGGACAATGATTGTGGAGACATGAGCGATGAGAAGGACTGCCCTACTCAGCCTTTTCGGTGTCCCAGTTGGCAGTGGCAATGCCCCGGCCGTAGCATCTGTGTGAATATGAGTGCAGTGTGTGATGGTGTCCCTGACTGCCCTGGTGGGACAGATGAGTCCCCACTTTGCAGTAAGTTTCCTGACCACAGTTTACTGGCCATGAACTCATCCTGAGCAGTGTCCAGCTGTGTGTCGTCATTGTCACAATCACCATGTAGTTCTTGAGGAAGGAATCTCAGTTCTCTGAATTTCAACCTATGTAGGGATAGCCATCATGGAATTCAAATAAATCATCACTGGATAGTATTTCTCATTTAATCCTTTGCACCCAGTTCTGTGTTCTTACTTCATTAGATCATCAAATTAAATTTGGTCCTGTTGGGTAATGCACTCATAAGTTTTTCCAGCTTTCATATTTCCTAATTTCAATCAGAACTTGCCACAAAACAAATGAAGTCCAGGAATTTGTGTTTGCTGTGATTAAAATCCTGTGATTGGCATATCATCCTAATTACTGTCGTTTCTTTCTTTGCTCTTTAATCAATGCTCACTCTCAGATGAACCCCAGCCAGGTATGACTGCAAAGTATTTTAGATTCTTATGATTTTATTTGCATTGCATTTGTGCTGAAAATGCCTTAATCATTTTAACTTACTTCCCCTTCTGGTACATGTTTCATACCATGACTCTTATAAATAAGAGTACACATGGAAATAGAGGGTATTTGCATCTACAGGCAGATAACTATCTTGGGTACCTCGGGCATCGTCATTTTAGCCCTGAAAGTAAGGATGATGGTATGTTAGTGTATCTATACCCTCTAGTCTTTCAGTTGTCTTTCCCCATTGTAAACCTTTTAGCTCTGTTCTTAGTGTCAAAGTCTTATCTTCCATATCTGTGTAGGTAGCAGAATGACAGAAAACAAATGGGAAGTAATTTAGGTTTCTTTGCATGACAATGAAGACAGTTATGTTTTTTTTATGTTTATATTTCCTCCACTTTTCTTTCATGGCACTAAATGGAGTTATACTTGAAGGTTGTAGTGAAGAAAGTGGTCCCAGTCCAGTGGATGTGAAAGATGGTAAATCCTTAGGCAAGTCAGAGCACTGGACAGTCTATGGACCTCATCCATGTGGATTCTGCTCATAGCTCATAGTTGGGTATTGTGTTGAGGGTGACGTGAGACATGTGTGACGTGTAATATAACAGAATGAACCAAAGAAGCAAAGATTCCTGACTTTTCCCCTTTGTGATTTCTTTTTCTTTATTCTAGACCAGAATAGCTGCTCAGATTCCAATGGTGGTTGTACTCACCAGTGTATTCAAGGGCCCTATGGGGCCCAGTGCCAGTGTCCATTGGGATACCTGCTTGGCAATGACTCTAAGACCTGCGAAGACATAGATGAGTGTCGTATTCGAGGCTTTTGTAGCCAGTACTGTCACAACATGAGAGGCTCTTTCCGGTGTTGGTGTGATTTAGGGTACAGGCTGGACGCTGATCGGAGGACTTGTAAAACTACAGGTAATGAAAGTGAACTAACTCCAGCTAGTTTAACAGGCACACTCCAGACACCATCTTTGTGTAATACCTAATGAATTAAATTCAACCAGTATTAATTCTGGGCTTCCCAGACGGCACAGTGCTATAGAATCTGCCTGCGAATGCACATAGACGTAAGAAACACAGGTTCAATCCCTGACTCAGGAAGATCGCCTGGAATTGGAAATGGCAACCCACTCCAGTATTCCTGCCTGGCAAATTCCATGGACAGAGGAGCCTGGCGGGCTACAGTCCATGGGGTGGCAAAGAGTTGGACACGACTGAACACAGCACACACATAGCGTTAATTCAGTTTCTGTGACATGAAAGTGTTGTACTATGTGTTAGGGTATTGATGTGGCTGCTTTAAATGTGACCAAATAAAGAATACTAACACCAAAGAGGCAGCTTCTTCTTTTCAGGTGGGAGTCTGGAGGGTAGAGGGTTTGGGGGTAAAAGCTGGTGTGCCTTCTGTCCAGGGATCCAGGGATCTTGCTCCAGAGTTTGCCAGCTCCCGGGAAGTATGAAAGGGGTGAGCAGCTTCCCTTTAAGGATGATACCTGGAATTTGACACTTCATTTTTGTTTGCATTTTATTGATGGAAACTGAGTCATATAGTCTCTCCAAATTGAAATGGAAATGGAGAAATGCCTCTAGCTCTTAGGCCCCGTGCTGTGCTAACGCTTGGCATAATTTATTACTAAAAAGGAAGACAAGAGAGGACATGGGAATGATTAGAAATCTCTGCCACAGCTGAATGCAGAGTATGAAATAAGCAAGTACAAAAGTAACTATAGTAACAGGAGGAATGCAAGAATAGTTCACTCCAGGTTGATAGATAAACACTGAAGTGTAATTCAAGGATGAAAGATATTTTGAAAGCTTACTTTCAGTACTTGTGAAAATCAGCTATTAAGGTAACATCATTCTTATGTTTTTTGTTAGTTTTTCCCCATTACTCTAATTTGGAATGGCATCTTCTTTCCGTTATCAAAGATATTACATCAAATATTGTTGTTTCTCCCAGAATCATTGACACTTCTATTTTCTTCTTGGACAGAACCTGAAAGTCTGTTACTGGTGGCGAGTCAGAGCCAGCTTATTGCTGGCAATATTACCCGGCAGGGGTACTTTATCTACCCGGTTATCCAACATGGTTCTCACATTGTGGCTGTTGATTTTGATTCCGTCAGTGGTCGTATCTTTTGGTCTGATGGAACTCAGGGTAAAATCTGGAGTGCCTTTCAAAATGGAACTGATAGAAAACTAGTAAGTACATAAGTACATGTCTACTGGCCTTTGATCTGACTAGTTCCCCAGTCTCAGATCTATTTGCTGTTAATCACCAGTGAGTGAAGGTCCTACGTTATCTTAAGTGGTTCTCATGTCTCCCTCTGGGCCATCCATACTTAAAAGCCCTGGATGTTCCTAACTCCTATCTGATGGGATCTGAAGGGAGAGACTTGAACCTGAATACCAGGTTATATGATACAGAGATCTCATTGCATCTTGGAAGTCCTTTCTGCATTTTTTTTTTTCCCCTAGTGGATAAAAAACAAGGGAGACACAGGGGAGGTTGCTTTTCTTTCTTTTGTCTTTTAAAATATTTTTAAAATTTATTATTTATTGTCTATCATGGTTTATTATATAGGATAGTGAATATAGTTCCCTGTGCGATACAATAGGACCTTGTAGTTGAAGTTGCTTTTCTTAGCTTTAATTCAGTTATGTTTCTTGATCAGTCTCCCAGAGTTTCAATTTCTTCATCCTTGGTGGTTATGTTTCCTCTGCCCCCTTAGAACCTTATTTTGTAATTGTTGGCTCTCAATCAATAAAGGCATTACTTTTGCCATGAGAACACTGTAAAGTTTCATAGGGTGGCCAACTTAGCAAATGGATACAGTTTTTGTTTAACTGAAAAAATTCTGAAACTAAAACTCCACACTAATCCCACAATAGAGTATTCAATTCTACACCATCTTGTAGATTTTCCCTAGAAAACCCTACTGTTTCTACATGGGAAGACCATATTTTCTAGTCCTCACATGAAATCATAGGACAAGTTAGGTGATACCTTATTCTCAATTTTCATTTTATTTCTGGGTTTGGATTATTTCTTGAGAGTTCACTTACTATTCACTTTTGTCTTTAGATACTTGACAGTGGTGTCAGCATGACTGGAAATATTGCAGTAGATTGGATAGGACGCAATCTTTACTGGACAGACATTTCCCTGCAAACAATTGAAGTCGCTAAACTGGATGGGAGCCACAGGACTGTGCTGCTTAGTGAAAACACAACAAATCCAGGGGGACTAGTAGTAGATCCCAGAGCTACGTAAGACATTTTTTTTCCCCTTAAATATCATGTTGCCTTAACATTGTATGAGAGGAAATAACAGTAATGTGATGTGGTTAATACTCATATCACAATATTTTAAATGATCCCTTGTTTAAACATCTCTATATAAATTTAGCCATACAGCTAGTTGTTGCTGTCTTCCTTTATCTGAATACTTTTCTTCATAAAGTACACAAGAGCAATTGATTGTTCACTTAAATTAAAGATCATTATTTTTTAGCTTGCAAGTATATGATGAAGTGTCTAACAAATGCATGTAGTAAAACACTTCATATGTCTACAACAAAAAGCCAGATTTTCTTGCTTCAGTTTCCTATTGTTTACTACAACTTCCTTTTAGGTCATGTAAGGAAATTTTTGCCTCCTGGCCCTAAAGGAAAGAAGAAATTCTCTCATGCTTAGAAATCTTTGAGGGCTTCTTTCCTTGAATTTCCTTAGATTGTCTTCTGCAGGAAGATGAGTTAGGCAAATTATGTTCAATGCAGTGTAGATTTGCTAGATATTGTAAAGTATTACACACCAGTGAAATTTATGATGAATATGATGATGAATAATGGCTTTCTTAAAAATGACAGGGTAGATAAACAAGGACAGATGGACTTTTCTAGATCAACTGTATGTGGATTGTACAGAAACACAAATAAGCATTGAGACATTTCAGCATGTCACACTGTACTGCATGTTTTATGAACGTTATAAAAACACCCAGATGGCTTGTGATTGCATTATGATTGCAGTTTTACTTTGTGACACAGTAAGCTCTTGTATATATTCTGAACTGGAGATGTGTTATTTTAAGCAGAGCATAAACATGATATTCTGTTATTTAAATGACAGTTATTTTCCATGTAGAAATATGTCCTGTCCAATTGGTAACTCGTTTCTTTTCACAGTGACCGTGTGATGTTCTGGTCTGACTGGGGCAATCACCCTCGCATTGAGCGAGCTAGCATGGATGGCAGTCAGCGCACCGTCATTGTCCAGGAGAAGATCTACTGGCCCACTGGATTAGCTCTTGATTACCCCAACAGGCTAATCTATTTCATGGATGGCTATCTTGATTACATAGACTTCTGTCACTACGATGGAAGCAATCGGAGGCAGGTGATAGCCAGTGATTTGGTAAGTTGGTAGCCAAGAAAGGAAATTAAACTAAGATAATGGGTTAGCAGGAAGCATATGGAGTAAAAGAAAAGTAAAAAATTCACTGCTGTGTCATAGACATCCAGAAAATATCAACAGGAATGAGGGCCGGTCCCTCTTTTTTCACAAAAAATAATTATTCCTCTTCATGGTCTAGGAAAGAATAATAGCTTGCGTGATTTAGTTGATCTGTTATTTAGCTGATGCCAATCTGTTGTTTCCAGGTAAAGAATGATTTAATTATATGTAAATTCCTCAATGAAATCATAGTTTGTTGCATATTTTGTATTTTTATTCAGGGAATTCTGGTGAATTTATTTTCACAAGTTAAATGGGGCAATGAAGAAAATATGTATTTTACTAAAGAGCTATTTTAGCCTTCAGAGTAAAGATGAAGGCTAAATAACACAGGTCCATGAAAGTATTTTTGATTTGTCAGGGGGATGTAGGTCAAGAAGTATGTTTTTTTTTTCTATCTCTTGAGCAAGGATTTTACTATGTCTTTATTAAGTTAAATGCTAAAGGAAACTGTCTGCTTGGGTAGGTATCCCTTCCTACTTTGTTCATCTTAGTTTTTATTTCCAGGTCTCATTGCTCTCTTTTGCTTCACAGATTCTGCGCCATCCTTATTCCATAAGTCTCTTTGAAGATACTGTGTACTGGAGTGATCGTGCTACTCATGAGGTTATGAAAGCCAATAAGTGGCATGGGGGGAACCAGTCAGTGGTGATGACACTTCACCAGCCTCTTGGCATTGTTGTGGTTCATCCTGCAAAACAACCAGTTTGTAAGTGATAGACATATCTTTCCTGGGTATAGCTTGGAAAACATTGATCCTGGGAGTGTAACATGTATAATGTTGCAGACCCATTTGTCTGGGCAGGGTATTTCCATGATTTCTATTTATCATGGAAGACAAACCTTTTATGTCTTTACTTACTCAAAGTCTCCCTGGTTTTTTTTCCTCTCACTTATTCTTGCCACACTGGGCTTCACTGGACTTCCTTTTGGTGCAGAAGCACATCAGGCTTCTGCCCATCTCTGAATGTCTGCACTGGCTCGTCCCTCTGCCCTGGGGTGCTCCTTGCCCAGATCTCTGTCTGAGGTGCTCCTTCGTGTTACTCTCAGATGGTTTTTTGTGCCTTCATTCTCTCAGATGGTTCTTGACCATCCTATCGAAAATGGCTCTCTTTTTCATAATTCTTTTGTTCTTTATTCTCACATTCTAGAGTCACACAATTTATGAGTTTAGTTCTGGTTCCTTTTGTTATAATAACTGCCTCATATTTACAGTCTTCCCAGATTCCTGCAGTTGGATTCTTTACCACTAGCACCACCTTGAAAGCCTGTTTGGCTTTACTAGTTTTTAAGTGAACAAATGGATTACTGCATCTAACCAAGTGTATGTAATGAGAATATATAAGATCTAGAGAATATCCTATCAGCACAGGATACACACCAAATCTCTTTACTTCAAGGAGTAGAAACACACAAAGATGTTATTAATGAAAAAAAGAAAGATTGTTACCTAACCAGAACTTTCACAACAGTAGGTAAGGTCACATAGAGAACACACATTTGGTTTCATTTAATGTAAAAAGATCTTTTTGGGGTCAGCCAAGGAAACACATCTTCAGTTCAGTTCAGTTCAGTCGCTCAGTTGTGTCCGACTCTTTGCGACCCCATGAATCGCAGCACACCAGGCCTCCCTGTCCATCACCCACTCCCGGAGTTTACTCAAACCCATGTCCATCGAGTCGGTGATGCCATCCAGCCATCTCATCCTCTGTCGTCCCCTCCTCCTCCTGCCCCCAAATCCCTCCCAGCATCAGGGTCTTTTCCAGTGAGTCAACTCTTCACATGAAGTGGCCAAAGTATTGGAGTTTCAGCTTCAACATCAGTCCTTCCAATGAACACCCAGGACTGATCTCCTTGAGGATGGACTGGTTGGATCTCCTTGGAGTCCAAGGGACTCTTATGTAGCTTCAAATTTCTACTTCTAAGCTCTGGGTTACTCAGGGGCTGTTTGAGTTCATAATCCATTTATAGACTGGATTGATCTGTGACCTTGGGTAAGTCACTCTTCCCTCTTATGCCTCTTATGAACCTTATGTTGAAAGATGATGTTGGAGAAGGGTGAAGTAGTTAAGGGCAAAAACCAAAGCAACCAAGGTAACTTATATATTTGTGTGTCCAAATATTGGAGACTTCTGGGATTATAATTTTTTTATTGAGATATAGTTGACAAATGACATTGCATTTGTTTTAGGTGTGCAACGTAATGATTGGATATTTATATATTTTGTGAAACGATCAATGTGAGATTAGTGAACATCCATCACCACATATTTTTCTGTGATTAGGAATTTTAGGATCAACTCTTAACTCTAGTCATCATGCTGTACATTACATCCACAAGACTTCTTTATTTTGTAACTGGAAGTTTCCACCTTTTGACCACCTTTACACTTTTTGCTACCTTGCATTTCCTGCTTCTGGCAAGCACCGATCTGTTTGTTTTTATTTTTTAATTTAGATTTCATATGAAAGTGATATCCTTATACCTTCCAGGTCCGTCTGTGTTGTCTCAAATGGAGTATTTTCTTTTTTTTTTGGTGGCTGATTAATATTTGATTATATGCATGTTTATATACATACTATATCTTCTTTATTCATTCATTCTGTTCACTTTAATGTGGGCATTTTCCATTCACCCTGTTTTCTTCTCTTTGTATTACAGCCTCAAATCCATGCAACAATGTCCGATGCAGTCATCTGTGCCTGCTTTCCTCAAGGAGTCTTTACACCTGTGCTTGTCCTTCTGGGTGGAATCTTGCTCGTGATTCTGTGACTTGCGTGAGAGGTAGAGTATGTCCTTTAAGTATACTTTGAAGGTGGAACTTGCCATTGAACTCTAAAGCACTTGGTGATGGAGTGGCGTGCTGTGTTTCCTCTGGTCAGCAGGTATCTGTGGGGTGTGTGCCGTATGGGGTGAGTTAATTGAGCACCATAAACAAAAATTGATTTACAATCAACCATATACAGAAACTCCCTTACAAATGAGTTGTAACTCTAATATAGTTTCTATATATGGAGCCAATATTATGTGTGTCTGTGGTTCAGCATTCTTTAACCTCACATTTTTTCTTACCTGGTTATAGGCAGGCAAGCTGTGATAAAGGGAAGTTCCAAATTCTGCATTTAGAAATAAAAATCGTGGATATTTGTGAATAGTTTCATTTTTAGGTTACTTATCTCATTTTAAAAAATATTTATTTTTATTGATTTGTTTGGCTATACCAGGTCTAGTTGTGGCACATGACATTTTTTAGTTGTGGCATGTGACTTCATAGTTGCATGGCATGTAGGATCTAGTTTCCTGACCTGGGATCAGACCTGGACTCCTGCATTGAGCGTGTGGAGTCTTAACCTTGGACCACAAGGAAGGTGCCTCTTTATTTCATTTTCTATTCTCATAACCAGTAGTCAATAAACAGTGTTACAGTATGGGTGTTCTGACTCCAGTTTCAGTACCTTTACTAGTGATTATTTTATGGTGTTCTAAAAATGAAACTTTTCTTTGTATGAAATACTTCGAGTGAGTATTTGAGCAATTTATTCTTCATCTCATCCTAGATATCTTACTGGGTTGATTGAAGAGTATGTGAGTATTATACTAAGTACTTCAGGGAACAAGAAAGGAAGGATAAGATGTAGTCAATCCACAAAGGAGATTTCTAAGAAATCATTTGCCTTTGCTTAAAAATCTCAAGAGATAGTATAAACAAGTTTCTTTAATTACTCAGTGAAGAGGAGTAAACATATTTTCATACTGATAAAAATGGCTGTGGACAAGTTAAAAGTAAATGTTTAATGGTGAAAAATTCCTAAATTAAGAGAAAAGTAGTCTTAATTCTAGAGGAAAATTTAGTTTTCGAAAGGAAAATATATTCCTGAATCCAGGAAATTTATGGTGTTTACAGGTTATACAGAGGCAAGGTTACTGAAAATTTAATTCCATCAGCATGTAATATTTTGCAGTGATAGTTTTGTGATGAAAGATTTTAATTATTGGTAATGCTTACAAAGGGATTGGCATCTGCAATGTTTCTTCAGAGATTTATTATGAACCTAATCCTTGTTGACATTGTTTAATTTAGTGTGTCCTCAGAGTCTTTCAGCAGAAGATTAAACGGGGCTATAGACATTCTTTGTACTAAACATTCTTTCACCACGCAGAGATTGTTGAACTGTGCGTTGGGGATTGGTGTCATCTACATTACTATCTGGTAGTGATTGATAAGTGTCAACCCTAAAAAATACCTTTTCTTATTTCACAAATAATTCCACTAGTGGTTTTCCATGGACTGATTTTTACTGAGATGGAACTTTTTCAACATTTTCCAACAGGCTTCTGAGCACTGGTTGGGTTACTGAGTGCGAATATATGTGAACTAAAAAAAAAATTGTTTTTTTTTCAACAAAAAGCTTAGAAGACATTCATAGATGAAAACAGTTTATTTAATTATTTGATCACCTTTAAAATTTTGTCTGTGCAGTGTCTAAAATATCTTTGGAAGTGCTTGTATAAGATTAAGTGAAAAAGCAGAGATTGTTTAATATTGGCTATGTATTCATAAAATCATGCATTAAAAAAATCTGGAGGACAGGATACACAAATGTCAGTAGTGTTTACTGTTGGGAAGGGAGATGATGGAGTATTTCTATTTTTTCCTAATTTTATGTTATAAAAATTTTAATGGGAGAGCTTTCTCTGTATGAAATAGTTTTTTTATTGCTTATCAAATATGTTCCTTAAGTGCCAAAAAGCCCCCCAAACTCAAACCATCTTCCCAGCACCCCCTAATATTAAGAGCTGCACATCCAAAATAGGGTTGTGTAAGGTCTGACTTTGGGAGGAACTATGCTTGGGAGTCATAAATGCCACCTCTTAATGACAGCATACATTTTTCATTCCCGACTGTTGTCTTTTCAGTTCTTTGCCCTGCTAACACTAATCTTAATTCTTAATAACATAATGACATGAAAAATAAAAATGAAGAAATTTTCATTTCTCCTGATCTCCTTTCCAGCCAACCCTAGATGCTGCTGTACCTACTCTTTCATGGCCATGGTCCGTATTCTTTGTCTGGCCCCCCAGACTCTAAGTTCCTTGGGGATAAACCTGTTTTTGAAAACAGCATTGCTGGTTGCTGTGAAAGACTAAATGCTATCTATTTGTAGTACTTTTCATGAATAGTTGCAAATTTCACATCTGTACTAGGTTAATCAATTGAGTCAATTTGTTTCTCAGTAATGGAAATGCCAGGAACAAGGAAAAGCTAATTGGATGTAAAAGAAAGTAAAGAAAAAATTGTCAAAATAATCCTGCTGAATATGCAAAGCTTCCCGAATGATCAAAATAATGCAAACACCATTTTTAGCCCATGAAGATTATGCAATAATTAATCATTTTATACTTTGTCTTAATAGGTGATATATCTTACATGTCTTAATAACACAAACTCACATTTCAAAGTTTTCCTTTTCTCACAGAGGAATGATAATAAAACCCAACTTATGAACATTATTAGTTTTTTCATAATGGACCTCATTATCTATTAAAGAGCCTACATAAACTGATAGTTTAAATGACATATTATGAAGGTGTTTAAATTGCAATGTATAGATACTTTTGAGAACTTCAGAAGACACTTTACATATTTACTTATCTGTGCATCTATTTATTCATGTATGGGGCCATTCAGTTAGCAAATATTTATTTCCAAGCTCTGGGGACATAATAATGAGTAAATTGGACGGGGTCACTGTCCTTTGGGAGTTAGAATCTAATGCAGAAGATAGACATTAGTCAAACAACAATTGGTGCAATTATAAATTAGATTTACTTGGTAATTAGACCCTTTCATAAACACTAGGCAACACTTTGTGGTGTGGTGTTATTTTCTAAAAATACTTAAAACTAATGAACTGCTATTCACCAAGAAGAGACTACAAATTTTCTTTTGCCCCAAAGTGTGAAAATCCAACTGTCCCTTCCCTGAGTCATTCTGTATCTAGAAATGGAAGAACTTCTTGTCTGTTACTATCCAAACATGGATAGTTTAACAGTGTGAGTAAGGAATTAAGGAAGTGTAAGGTAAATGCTGATCTACCTTGGGTGATTCCAGAAGTCTTGTGTGTGAAATTGGTGGTCTGATGACCCAACAACCTACTGAAACCCAAAGGAAAACCCTGATTTTTCTGGTGAAATATCTGTCATGCATTATAATTATTGCCATGATCCTTCAGTGGCATTTTATCCTATCAAATGGTAATAATCCTTTGCCCTCTGTTAGTCAAAATATCTGGGATACAATTTTGAGTGATATTCTGTTATTTTCACAGATGATCAAGCATTCCTAATAGTTGTAAGAAACAGTATAATTTTTGGAATTTCCCTTAATCCTGACGTGAATACCTTTGATGCTATGGTGCCCATATCAGGGATACGCAATGGTTATGATGTTGCAGTTGATTACTCAGAGCAATTCATCTACTGGCTTGAAAATCCAGTAAGTTTCGAATAACATTCCAAGTATGTAGCTTGTTCTTGAAGAGCCTACCTTCACAGAGGCCTTCTTACATTTTTGCTTGGGGTGGGTGGCGTCGGGGTGGGAATGACCCAGACAGAAATTAGTTTAACACTGAGCCTTTTTTAATTCAGTGAGGGACGTCAATGGGAAGCTGGCCTGGAGCAAAGACCCAATAATAAACACGTTTAAACTCTTGGGTGCATTTATTCATTCAGCAAGTATTAAGTGACTGCTACTTTCTCTGCAGTGAACTGGCTACTTCCAACTGCGGAGTACATGCCAAGAGGAAGCAGTAACCAGGTTTGCTCTTGAGCTTGAATCTAGCAGAAGATGTTAGACCAACATAAGAATGATCTTCACTTAAGACCAAAGGCAATAATTCCCTAAGGGAATTTCAGGAAAACATGTGATGTGGCTGCTGTGGCCTTCACTCAGAATCTTTGTCTCTAGAAGCAAAGAACATTCCTTCAACTTCCTTCCCCTTGGGACCCTTTCTTTACCTATTAGGGAAGAGACCTGTGAGAATGGGGAAGGAGCAAGGAGAGCATGAAAGATTCAGCGTTGCTGGCGTTAGTGTTTTATACAGTGAGCCCCCCTATGGCACTGGCACTTTGCATTTCTTCCACGCATGAAGTATCTTAAAGCAACTGCAGTGAAGAAGCTGTGACCCTGAAACAGCTCACCACTCCTTGTCTTTCTCACCAGGGTGAAATTCACAGAGTGAAGACAGATGGTACCAACAGGACAGTGTTTGCTCCTCTGTCAAGTCTGGGGGCTTCTGCGAGCCTGGCGTTAGACTGGCTATCAAGAAACCTTTATTTTACTGATCATGTGACTCGGTCAATTAAGGTAATAATTCCATAAAACTATTGACACAAACACTGGTTTCTAATTCATGTAAAATTTCAGGAAATGCTGTCATATGGAGGAAGGAAAAAAGGGATATTAACATTAATTCTCTGAAGACACGGAGAAACCTAAAAATTGAAACTTTCCACTGTGCTATTTTGTCTCCACCTGAGTATCAATGGCAGGCTGTTAATAATTTAATAAATAATGATTTATTAAAATATATGCAAAGATAAATAAAAATTATGTAACGAATTCAATGTAAAGGGAAGCTTATAGTAGGCAAGGCCCATTTTCATTATCTTTCCCCATCAAGTATCCAATGCTATTTCAGTTCTAAACCAAATTTATAGATTGCTATTGTTCTAAGATGGAAATCTGTGACTCTAACAGTGAAACAGAAAGTAGAAACTTGATTCTAATTCCTTTCTTTTGTGAGATAAGTGTTCTTTTTACTCTTAATTCCCAGAAGAAATTCTATAGGGGCACAGGTATGAAATCACATGAAGTAACTCAGAGGTAACTTGACTAGTGTTGGTTTACTCCAGTCTGGGATAAGGTTGAGACATGTGAGGGATTATTAATTCAGAGTGAGAATGAGAATTCCTAATGCAAAGGGGCAGTTTTGGGAATCTGACAGTAGGGTGACAGTCCACTGCTCTGGGTGAAGCATCAGTTAGTAAGTTGGTTCTCTTTAGGACATTCAGAAGGATTGATGCTAACGATGAGGAAGATGCACAGTAGCCTTCCTCAGGAGCCTCCACAGTAGCCATCCAAACCTTAGCACACTGCTGAGGGTCAAAAAGCATAGTAAACGGTCACGGTGACAGGGACAGTCACAGTATGTACTCAGTATTCTAATCTCAAGCCAAGTAGAATCAGCAGCTCCTAACATGAAGGGAAACTTGGAGGCTCATCTGGTTCAAGCTGTTTATTTGGTAAGAATGTTAAGCCCACAGAAGTCAGCTTCACTGCCCTGATTCTGGGAGGTGGGGTGGGAAGGGGTGGGTGGTCTAACTTTGCCTTGTTATAAACCACAAGTTCAGCAGTCAATTCTGCTTCAACCGCCTTGGACAGTGACAGAAAGTATTTTGCACAACTTCAACTAAAAATATCACTGGCCCAAGACAAGGCAATATTTACTGCCCAAGACCTTTAGTACCAAACTCATTCTCTAGAGGCCACTCAGTACAAAACTGTCTTCTTTCCAAATGGCAAAGAAGGAATGCTCCTGTTTAGTAAAGGGGATCTTCTTTTGTGGACTGATAATCTTTCAAGAGCAGAGCACTTGTCTCCTCCATCAGGGTGAGATAGCACCAGTTGAAGAACTGAGTATGTGCGTGTGCGTGTGTGCATGTGCATTTGTGTGTATTGGTGAGGCTACTTTAACCATGAAAACTTAAATTGTGCCCCAAATGCAGCAAGGTCCAGAGGAGAGAAAACTTGCCTTGGAGTCCTGGTTTCGAGTCTGGATTGTTTGCTCATTTGTGCATTCATTAAACAAACACTAATAAATGCTTTCCATGGATCAGTGCCATGGTTGTGTGTATGTTCAGTCGCTCAGTCATGTCTGACTAAAGATCCCATACAGTCCTAGGACTGTAGCCTGCCAGGCTCCTCTGTCCATGGAATGTTCTAGTCAAGCATACAGGACGGGGTTGCCATTTCTTTCTCCAGAGTATCTTCCTGACCCAGGGATTGAACCCTGATCTCCTGCATTGCTGGCAGATTCTTGACTGACTAAGCTATCATAATAGGAGTAACTCATGTTGAATTCCAGCTTTTCCACTAGGGGTAGCTGTGTGCTCACTCACTGAAAGCAATTTTGTAACTGAGAAGTGAAATGTACAGAAAGGCTGTCTGTGAGAGAGCTCCCGCTATTCCAAAAAAAAACAAGGAGACTTTCCTTTGAACCAAAGGCATCCTTAGGAAAAGGAGAGAAATTGTAGCAGAAAGAGGCAAATTGAAAAAATTACTTTAATCCAAATAGGAGAAAAAGCAAGAGAGAAAATTATAGAGAAAGAGTGAGGGAGAGAAGGATGTGTGTGTTTGTGTGTGCATGTGAAAGAGTGAGGGAGGGAGAAAGATGTATATAGATAGAAAGGCAAAGATAGAAGCAAACATAAATAATCAGTTTGTATTGAAATACGATTTTATAGAAAAGGCTTTGTGCAAATCAAGAGACGTTTTCTTATTTCTTACGAGTATTTCTCACCTCAGACTGTCTCAAGTGCATACTAAAATAGCCTTGTTTCTATAAGAAACTGCTTCTGGTCCAGTAATCCATATCTCTTAGTGGTATTTCACAGTGGTATAACACTGTCGTTATAACAATTCAAGCAAGATTGCTTAAAAACATAGCAATAGGAAAACTACAAATCCTCTCTAGGCCTCTTCTTTATTACCTTATATAGGCATAATAATGACATCCATCTCTTAAAGTCACTGTGAGGATTAAATCTGATAGTGCTTAATATAATGCCTGCTATATAGTGGGTTCCCATAAACAGGTCAATAAAAAACATTGACTGTAGTTGTGCCGGGTGCTGTGCAAAGCACTTTACATGAATTATCCCATGTTGCTGGGACCTCTATGCAGAAGGGACCATTATCTACCACACTTGACTAACACAGTTCAGAGGTGAACTTACTTGCCTCAGGTCCTGTAGTCAGTCATGTAGGATCTGGCAGGGTGGGCATTTGCACACAGGCCCTTAACATGATATAGAACTCACTCAAGTGAATTAGATTGTTTGTTCAACTGTGTTTGCAGTGATGGACCAGCGGGTACTCTGGTCCAGGCATCGGGGTACAGGAGAACTATGGTGTTCCCTTTGGATGGTTCTCATCTTCTTCTGAAGGCATTTTGTAGTTTCACTCAGGCAGTGATCCATATAAATAGCTTCTCCTGAATTTTTAGATAAATTGCAAATAGAAATTTGAGTGGTGATTTCATTTTCTTACTCCCATTTTCTATTGAGCTGATTTTCTTGTAGCTCTGGTATGCAATTAGGGATTATCTGAATATCACGCAAACCCTCTCATTCACCCTGATCATAGTTTGAATTTGTTGTGTGTTTCAGTTTTCCTTCATCTTAGCTTTCTTATTTTCCTCTTATGCAGGTTTTAACACTTCGAGGAGATGTCAGTTACGGGAAAACCCTGATTACCAATGATGGGACGAGTCTTGGAGTTGGTTTGCCAGTTGGCATAACTATCGATCCTATTAATGGGTGAGTGTTCATTCAAAAATAGCATATATCTTGTATACAGCAGCACTTTTGTTAGTATTATGATCTGATAAAATGGAAGATTTCAAACATAGGACCTCTTCTGATTTCATATGCCAACATTTGAAAAATACAGATCTCAGGGCTTCTCTGGTAGCTCAGTGGTAAAGAATCCGCCTGCCAGTGTGGGAGATGTGGGTTCGATCCCTAATCTGGGAGAACCCCAGATGCCACAGAACAGCTACACCTGTGTGCCACAACAATAGAGCCTGTGCTCCGGAGCCTGGGAGCTGCAGCTACTGAAGCCCGCGTGCCCTGGAGCCTGTGCTATGCAACAGGAGAAGCCACTGCATTGAGAAGGCTGCGTACCACAACTAGAGAGTGGTCCCTGCTCGCCCCAACTAGAGTAAAGCTCGCGTGCCGCAAAGCCCCAGCACAGCCAAAAAAAAAAAAGAAAAAGAAATTATATAAAAAAGAAGGAGAAGGAAATGGCAACCCACTCCAGTATTCTTACCTGGAGGATCCCATGGACAGAGGAACCTGGTTGGCTACAGTTCATGGGGTTGCAAGAGTCGGATACGACCTGGCGACTAAACCACCACCACCATGTAAAAAAGAAAATATAGATCTCAGAAAGAAATAACTGTTAAGTTATATGTAATATGTATTTTTCAAATTAATAACCCTGAATTTCAAACAGGCAAGAATTTCAGGCATTTTAAAATAGAGCAAACAATAATATATTTTGACTTGGAATAAATGTGGAAAACTTGAAATAGACCTTGAAGGGTGAGAAGACCACCAGTAGATGGAGGATGGCTTGCAGCTGAGAAGTGGTACTTGAGGCCAAAGAGCAGTGGGGGCCCAGAAGCATAGTGGTACTTAGCATGATTGTGTAAAGGGCTGGAACCAGAGACTTCGAGTAAGGGATAGTTGACTAGATGGGAGAGATACAGCAGCTAAAGCCACTTGGGGATGAATCAGGGAGGGGCTTTAATGTCATGCTAAGGAGTTGTACTGTATTATTATTATTTTTTTTTTTTTTGAGAAATAAGGAGCCAGCAGGAAATTTGGAGGAAAGGAATGATAGAACCTAATCTGTATTTTAGAAAAATTAATCAGGATTGGAGTGGCAAGAGTTAGGGGAAAAAGAAAATGTTTAGCTAGTGATAAGAGTTCTTAGCTAAGGTTAAGTAGCTTAAATTTTTAGCGAACTCAGAATTCATAAGAGTTTTGTGACTTTGTCCAGAAAACTTCTGGCAACCTGGAATGGGATAGGAGAAAGAGAATAATGACAGGAACTTAGGGTGAGCAGTTAGCAAGTTAAGGAGATCATGAGAATAAATAAGAGTACTGTTAAAACAGTTAAAATGCTATGAGGTCCAGGGGTAGAGGGACTGAAGGTTTGAGAGCTCAGACAAATTTTAAGGGCAGAGGACAGGTTCAATGGAAGAAATAAAATAGGAGAAAGGAAGAGATGGAAGAGATCGGTTGAATTTCAGTTTGAAAACTTAGAGGTAAAGAAGTTTAGAATTGAAGAGTAGGTTCGTGGGAAGGGTATACTGGATTGATGGTGAAAGAAAGATGCCAATACAAATGATTGGAATTAAGGGTTTGAGGAATCGTGAAAGAGTTTGAGAGGGCTGTCTGGTGAAGCAGGAGGTGAGTTCGAAAGGAATGAAAACTTTGACTCATGTGTAGAAGTTATGTCCTCATTGGAAATGGAAAGCAATCTTCACATATTTTAATGAAATTGGTAATTCTGTGTGATTAGGATTCATGTGTATACATTATATTTTCCATCAAAATTGGAAAATTAAGTAGCTTATCTTGTGGTAATTGATTCTGAAAAGAAATAAAGAAGGCTGAGAGGTGAGCAGGGAGGCACTTGAATACTTTTGCATTAGCTCTTTCTTTTCTGGTGTGCTTAGCAGTCTGTGAGTCTGGAACTGACTGTTGATACAGGCTCTTAGTCCATGAACTTCCTGTGTGATCAAGCTAAAGGATTGTCCACCAGTGGAAAATGGTGTCCTGTGTCAGATTTCATTTTAAGTGGCCTCTCGCCCAATAATAACTGGGAAGTATACAACCCACTCCAGTGTTTTTGCCTGGAGAATCCCGGGGACGGGGGAGCCTGGTGGGCTGCCGTCTATGGGGTCGCACAGAGTCGGACACAACTGAAGCAACTTAGCAGCAGCATACAGACATTAGAGAGTACTAGTTACGGACTTGTCCACGCTGTATGTAACAGGATATTGACACTTCAGACTTCTTCCATTGAATGGTGTGCATCCTGAGGACAAGAAAGATTTGTTTTTCATTTAAATACATACTGAAAGGATATGTTTCACTAAACACCTTTGTTTTTCATGGTTGTAGGAAACTGTACTGGTCAGACCGAGGAACCAACAGTGGCATTCCTCCCAAGATTGCCAGTGCTAACATGGATGGCAAATCTCGAAGAACTCTCTTTACCGGGAGCCTTGAAAATGTGGCATTTATCACCCTTGATATTGAGGAGCAAAAACTCTACTGGGCAGTCAGCAGTACGGGAGTGGTATGTGCGCACATTTTAGTCCCTTGGTCTTTGTTGCAGAACTTGTGTAGTTGACATCCATTGTTCTGAGTTGTCTGGCCGTGGTTCTCAAACAATCTCAGCCACTTTTGGGGTTTCCCAGGTGGCACTAGTTGTAAAGAACCCACTTACCAATGCAGGAGATGTGGAAGAGACGTGGGTTCAATCCTTGAGTTGGGAAGATCTGGAGGGGGGCATGGCAACCCACTCCAGTATTCTTGCCTGGAGAACCCCATGGACAGAGGAACCTGACGGGCTGCAGTCCATAATGTCACGACTGAAGCGACTTGGCATGCACGCACATACACCAGTGTTTTATTGCCCTTTCTCTCAATAACTTGAAGTCCAATTGCTTACAGAATGTTATTTATTCCCTTATTCTTTTTTTTGCTTCAAGACAAATTCCATCTCTCATTTCATATTTTTCCTCTAAGAGCCCTTTCTTCTTAAACAGAAAGCTTCTGAGCTCAATAGGCATCTGCTCACAGATGCCTATTATTTTCTGGTAGTTGTAATGTGTGAGAACTCCCTTTCTTGGTCATTTTAAACTTCAAGATGAAGTTTATTATAATCTGCAATAAGAAATAGGAAGTATACAATTTCATTCATTCACAGAAATAACACTTGGTCTTTACTACTGTGCTTATACAGCTGATCTGGCACTAGGCACAAAGAACACACTCAGTAATAATTATTGATCAGCTACAGTATTGTTTTGGTTGTTGAATGTGTGCTAGTTGCTTCCTTGCTTTAGAGAGCAGGAGTGATTTCAGATCTGTTTATGACATTGATGCTCTTCAAAAAGTGGTCCGGTAGATTTGATTTTCAGTTCATGATAGCTTGACGAGGACTCATCTCACTCTTAATGTGTGATTATAATGAAGAAATGGAGTGATGTGTGTGAAAGCCCTTCACAGAAGTACTTGCCTCATGCTGTGATTTCTGCATACGAGTTAGCATGTCCCAGACCAGCCTACCCAGCAGCTCCCACTTCCCGTTTCCACATCCGCTCTGCTCTCCGCAATCTGTGAGCCGGTTGGTGGTGTGACTTCTCTCCTTTCTCCTAGGCTAGAACCCTCATATTCCTCCTTCACTCTAATAAGCATGGCCTGTTTAATCATCACAGAAATCCCGGCAGTTTGTCCTTGTGCGTCTTCTCTCAGGGCCTGCCTTTTCTGCCACCTGCACCATTCCGAACCACTTCTCTCTAGCTATCTCACTAATGAAACTGCTTTCACGATGGAGGCATGTGGTCTTTGTGAAACCACAAGGAACCCTGAGCCCTGGCCCAGATAAGTAGCTCCAGATTCCTGAGCCAAGTGTGCTCAGCTCATCTGGTCCCAGACACTCCCTCAGCAGCTTCCCACAGAGATTATCTACCTTGTGCTGCACCCTTCTGGAATTTCTGTTGGTTTCCAGGACATAGCCTGCTCTTGTAACTGCTGGATTCCCTTGTCGAGAGAGGCAGGGAGCAACACCGATTTGTCTCTCTTGCCAGCAATCAGCTCAGATCCTGACACAGAGGAGGATCAAACCAGCTATGTCTATATATTTTTTTTTCTTCCAGAGCAGACTGCTTATCACTTCCTGTTAGGATCTTCGTTCTTGAGTTCTTCTCTAGTTCACCAGAGTCGTTTTGGGGCCGACTTATTACTGTGCTGTGTTAATAGCGCTGTCTTGCTGTCTTCTATGAGTGTGTCGAGTACGTTTCCTATCTCCATTGCAGAAATGGTTGGTGAAGACATTAAACCCAGGGCCAGTTTAGCACACAGTATCCTTGACCAGAATATCACATGCAGGGATTAGTTCCCTGTTTTTCACCATGCCATCTGAGAAGGTTGACTGGCTTACTTGGACTTCAGCCTCATTATCAGTGAAATGGGCACAGTGACATTTGTCTGACCCACCACTTGATATAGCTGTGACTATCACATATAGTTAGAAATAGATATGAAACATCCCTGGAAAGGATAGAATGCGATCTACATGTGAAACATTATTAAGCTAATATTAGTTTTAAACATTTGTCTCATTTCACCATGAATCAGTCAATAGCAAAAATTCTAACCTTTCAGATTGAAAGAGGAAATGTGGATGGAACAAATCGAATGATCCTGGTAAACCATCTTTCCTATCCCTGGGGACTTGCTGTCTATGGCCCCTTCCTTTATTACTCCGATGAAGAATATGAGGTCATTGAAAGAGTTGACAAGGCTACGGGGGCCAACAAAATAGTCTTGAGAAATAATCTCCCAAATCTCAGAGGCCTTAAAATTTACCAAAGACGTGGTGAGTATTTGTCACTGAAACATACATTCATGTGTGTTCAATGAATATATCTATGCCCTTACATGTCTGCATACAACCCCGCCACACACACAAACTTGTGTGCATACAGAAATAGAAATTATTCCAAAATATTTAAAATATATTAAGCATGGCTAAGTGTCAAAGACTAATCTGGCAACTGAAAGGCCAGATTCACTTCAGAGTAAACTTTCTCCCATTCATTCCCCAGCACTTTTTACTTTGCTTTTGTTTTATTGCCCTCCCTCACATAATTATGTATGTGTTTTTTGTCTGAGTTCTTCATTAGTATGTAACCTTTATGAGGACAGGAATTTTGTCTGTCTTGTTTCTTGCTCTCTACCCAGTAACTAGAATAGTTACTGGCGCATTGGAGGTTGGATACCTACTGGAAAAGTAAATAACACAATAGAATTTTTTTAATCTTAAAAGGAGTACTCTTAGGTGTGCTTTTTTGAGATAATGTAACTTTTGATTTGCCCCTTTAAATTAGTATTATGATCTAGAGATAATTTCTTTATTTTGAAATATCTAGCCTAAGACTATCAAGTAATTTGTTTGTTGTCCTATAACCTAGGTGTGTCACTTGATATTATTTATTGTATATTCAAAAAAACTTCAAGTATTCTTATTTAATATACATTAAATCAAATATCCATCACATGTTTGATCGTATAATTAAAATATAGAATTTTAAATGGCAGTACATAAGTTATTCCTCTAACTCTTGAATGATTGGTGGAAGAAGAACAATTGGTGCTCCATTCTCTACTATGATATAACATAAACTATTACATGGTTGTGGTCCTGTTTTAAACCTCTGTGTGTTAGATCTATAAGCACTAGGCTCTCCAATATCGTTTTTAGGTTAACTCAGATTCCATATTTTGTTACTGACTTTTATAATGGTCCCCAAATTTGACACTGAGTGGCAAATAGATGGGGTGAAAAGTTACAAACTAATTGTGATTTCATTTAGGCTCCGAATCCTCAAATGGCTGCAGCAACAACATGAACGTCTGTCAGCAAATTTGCCTGCCTGTGCCAGGAAGACTGTTCTCCTGTGCCTGTGCCACCGGATTTAAACTCAATCCTGACAATCGGACCTGCTCTCCATATAGTTCTTTCATTGTTGTTTCCTCGCTGCGGACCATCAGGGGCTTTAGCCTGCAGTTGTCAGACCACTCAGAAGCCATGGTACCAGTGGCAGGCCCGGGTACGTCCCTCCAATACAAGTAACACTTGACTCCATCTGATGTCGTGTCGAAGTCCTTGGTGCCCTATAGCATTTCTCCATGTTTGGATTCAGCACACGACCCAGATAATCACAGTGGTGTGATCACTCACCTAGAGCCAGACATCCTGGAATGTGGAGTCAAGTGGGCCTTAGAAAGCATCACTACGAACAAAGCTAGTGCAAGTGATGGAATTCCAGTTGAGCTACTTCAAATCCTGGAAGGAAGCATGTTTATTCTGCTTGATAACCATATTCACATGTGCTCATGGTTAATCTCTGCTTTCCTATGTCTAAAAAGTCATCTAAGTTACCATCTTGTAAATATATTATACAGTCAACAAGTTTTTCATCCAGCTTTGCATTTTGAAAAATATCAAATGCAGAAAAGTTGAAAAGTGTAGGGAATACCCTTATGCTTGCTAGATTCAAACATCATTAACATTTTGCCACAGTTGGTACTTAAGTTTGATCACCTGGTAATGGTGATCACCATGAAATCTCTGCCTTTTTGCCCCTCTACAATTTAGATGAAATTTTTGGGGTTACACTTTGATACCCTATAAATATCTTTTCCCCCAGGCATCTTTTATTCATTGGTTTTTTAAAATATAAATTTATTTATTTTAATTGGAGGTTAATTACTTTACAATATTGTATTGGTTTTGCCATACATTGACATGAATCTGCCATGGGTGTACATGTGTCCCCCATCCTGGACCCCCTCCCACCTCCCTCCCCATCCCATCCCTCTGGGTCATCCCAGTGCACCAGCCCCGAGCACCCTGTCTCATGCATCAAACCTGGACTGGCGATTCATTTAACATATGATAATATACATGTTTCAATGCCATTCTCTCAAATCATCCCACCCTCGCCCTCTCCCACAGAGTCCAAAAGACTGTTCTATACATCTGTGTCTCTTTTGCTGTCTCGCATACAGGGTTATCATTACCATCTTTATAAATTCCATATATGTGCATTATTATACTGTATTAGTGTTTTTCTTTCTGGCTTACTTCACTCTGTATAATAGGCTCCAGTTTCATCCATCTCATTAGAACTGATTCAAATGAATTCTTTTTAATGGCTGAGTAATATTCCATGGTGTATATGTACCACAGCTTCCTTATCCATTCGTCTGCTGATGGGCATCTAGGTTGCTTCTATGTCCTGGCTATTATAAACAGTGCTGCGATGAACATTGGGGTGCACTTGTCTCTTTCATATCTGGTTTCCTCGGTATGTATGCCCAGGAGTGGGATTGCTGGGTCATATGGCAGTTCTATTTCCAGTTTTTAAAGAAATCTCCACACTGTTCTCCATAGCAGCTGTACTAGTTTGCATTCCCACCAACAGTGTAAGAGGGTTCCCTTTTCTCCACACCCTCTCCAGCATTTATTGTTTGTAGACTTTTGGATAGCGGCTATTCTGATTGGAGTGAAATGGTACCTCATTGTGGTTTTGATTTGCATTTCTCTGATAATGAGTGATGTGTTGAGCATCTTTTCATGTGTTTGTTAGCCATCTGTATGTCTTTGGAGAAATGTCTGTTTAGTTCTTTGGCCCATTTTTTGGTTGGGTCTTTTATTTTTCTGGAATTGAGCTGCAGGAGTTGCTTGTATATTTTTGAGATTAATTCTTTGTCAGTTGCTTCATTTGCTATTATTTTCTCCCATTCTGAAGGCTGTCTTTTCACCTTGCTTATAGTTTTCTTTGTTGTGTGGAAGCTTTTAATTTTAATTAGATCCCATTTGTTTATTTTTGCTTTTATTTCATTGGTTTTTATCTTTGTCTGAAATGATTTAATTGGGAATTGCAAAATGGTTCTTTTTCTTGTTTTATCATTCCTTCTACGTTCATTCTCCTTTCCTTTTTATTATCACATGCACTCAAGTTTTTATTTCTTTAATTCAGTGTAGAATCATTTAGCATAATTGTTCTTTTGATGCTCCTATCGATCTGTTTTGTCTGGGGAGAACCTCTCCTATTGCTGTCTGTGTTCTTTCGACATGATTCCGTTAGTGTTTGAATGCTTCCTTGCTTCTTGGTCTAATAAATATGTTCCAGACTTACCGTGTACCTTCCCTTCCCAAACCTATGCTTAACTATTTCTCCCAGAAGCCAGTACTCTTTATTGTGGGAAGTGGCTTTTAGAAACTAAAATTTGGGGGTAGTTGTGCTCATTGCAACTGGGAAATAAATAGTTTTATTTCATAATGGGGGCATGGTTTGAGCAAAGGGGATTTGGAATGAGGGTTAGAGAGGAAGGGCAGACATTTTTAAAAGTTCTAGTTCAAGCTAGAGCATAGTTTAATGGTCTTTTCTTTAATGTTCCAGGACGAAATGCACTGCATGTGGATGTGGATGTATCTTCTGGCTTTATTTATTGGTGTGATTTTAACATCTCTGTGGCATCTAATAATGCAATCCGTAGAATCAAACCAGATGGCTCTAATTTTACAAACATCGTTACAGATGGGATAGGAGTAAATGGAGTCCGGGGTATTGCGGTGGATTGGGTAGCAGGTGGGTAAGCTATATAGTAAGCTATATAGTGATTTTATTGAAAAGCTTTTTGTGTTTGCATTTCTGTCATCTTATTTATACTATAAAGTTTAAGATACATGTGGCAGATCTATTTTCCTAGATGTTTATTGAGATTATTTAAGATAAGTTGAATTGAGTTTTTAGAATAAATGTAACAGCTTTGTGTCTGTTAATGATAAAGTGTTTCAGTTGACAGATTCATTATAGATGATCTCATTATAGATTATTTACTGAGTTGTTGGCAAAATGGAAAGAAATATTTAATTATGTGGACTTATTTCACCCTTAAAGGAACATCTAATTTCTAAATTGGAAATATCTAAATTTTAAAAGAGAAAGGAATATCAAAATATAATATAAACCATAAAATGGCAATCATTTATTTTAAAGCTGAGCAATTTTAGTTGCTGAATTCTTAATTGCTTCCTCATGTTATTTATGAAACCCCTTTGATTATTAGGTACTTTGTTGTAGTTAATTGAAATGCCTGATCCAACATTATATTAACTTTTCTATACTGATTTGTATACTTAGTTTTGAATTACCATCCAGTTTTTAATGATACATTGAAAAACAACTGTCAACAGTCTATGGCCTATAGGCCAGATGTAGCCCGTGCTAAGTAAAGTTTTGTTGGAACACAGCTATGCCCATTCATTTATGTACTGTAAACTATCTTCCCACCATACTTTTTTGCTCTAGCATTTACTTTGTTCTGTAATGCCCAAATTTTGGTGACTTTAGAAGGTCCATAGGATGAAAACATCTACACTAGTTAGAAACAATCTATTTAGTTCCTAAGAGTAAATATTTATTTTTCTAAGCCTAAACTGAGATATTTATTTATCCTCCTGGGAAAGACAACATATACTGGCTCAAACCTCTATCTTACAAGAGCTATCTTCTTCTTTTTTCTTGGTTTGCCATTAATCAGCATGCTCTTTCATTTTCTTGCAGGAAATCTTTATTTTACCAATGCTTTTAGATCTGAAACACTAATAGAAGTTCTAAGGATCAATACCACCCACCGCCACATTCTCCTTAAAACCACAGTGGATATGCCCAGAGACATTGTTGTGGACCCCAAGAATCGATACCTCTTCTGGTCTGACTATGGGCAGAACCCAAAGATTGAACGGTCTTTTCTTGACTGTACCAATCGAACTGTGCTTGTATCAGACATCACTGCCACACCACGGGGCTTGGCATTGGATCATAGCAGTAACTACATTTATTGGGTTGATGACGCTGTAGATTTAATTGCAAGGATCAGCATTGAGGGAGGGGACTCTGAAGTGATTCGTTTCGGCAGTCGTTACCCATCTCCTTATGCCATCACTGTGTTTGGAAATTCTATCATATGGGTAGACAGGAATTTAAAGAAAATCCTCCAAGCCAGCAAGGAACCAAATAGAGCAGATCAACCAACAGTGATAAGGGACAATATTGATTGGCTAAGAGATGTGACCATCTTTGACCAGAGTGTCCAGCCTCGGTCACCAGCAGAGCTCAACAACAACCCTTGCTTGGAAAATAATGGAGGATGTACCCATTTCTGCTTTGCTCTGCCTAAATCACAAACCCCTAAATGTGACTGTGCCTTTGGGACCCTGCAAGCTGATGGCAAGAGCTGTGCCATTTCATCAGAAAATTTCCTCATCTTTGCCTTGGATAATTCCTTGAGGAGCTTACGTTTTGACCCCAAAGACTATAGCCAACCTTTCCCAGCAATAAGTGTGGAAAAAATGGCTGTGGCCCTAGACTATGACAGCATAGATAACAGAATCTACTTCACACAACTTTTGTCATCTGGAAAAGGCCAGATTTCCTATGTCAACCTGAATTCAAGGAGCAGTCCGCCCACTGTTGTTGTTTCAGGTAAGTGTACTTTAAGTATAGCTTATTTTGGAAGGAGACGCAATGGGATCAACACACATGGATGACCCAGGGATTCTAAAATGTTTATTGAGATTCTAACTTCTTTTTGTATGTTTGTTGGTTGTATGTCCAGGCATAGGGAGTCCTGAGGGCATTGCCTTTGACTGGATCAATAGAAGAATTTATTACAGTGACTACACCAATCAGATGATTAAGTCCATTGCCACGGATGGGTCTAGACACACTACGATAGCCGAAGTTCCAAAGCCAAGAGGAATTGTGTTAGATCCTTGCCAAGGGTGTGTCATGATTGCTTATTTCTGGAGGGAGCAGGGTCTGAAATTATGTTATGTTAATAGAGAGCCAGTGTTTCGTGCACTTGTAATACTGTAGCTACAGATTAAGGGATGAAAGAGCATGAGTGACCTTCCTTGGGAAGGAACTCCGGTTGGTGCTCCTAGGAAGTTTGGCCGCATACTAGGGAATTGATGCTCTAACTCAGTAAATCCCTATTGGACAAGTTGTGTGGGTGGGAATGGAGTAAGCTTCCATTTGCTCTATTGGTGTCAAATATAACTGTTATATTTGCAGTTAAAGAATGCTGCTGTCTTTCTTAAGTAAAAAGAAGTGTGAGTTCCTTGTGGTGAATTATGTCTCCTTTTGGATCACTAGGTACATGTATTGGACCGACTGGGGTACTAATGCTAAAATCGAGACTGCCACAATGGGTGGATACTCCCGGAGAAGCTTGGTGGACAGGGACCTGGTCTGGCCCAATGGGCTCACTCTGGACTATGAACAAAACCTTCTCTACTGGGCAGATGCTAATCTGTACGTGTCTTTGGTTATTCTTGTGGGTATTGATGAGATTTCTTCCTCCCTGTTCAAAAGAAGAGGGATATGCATAATGTGGTGAAATATTGGTGAATATACCTGTGAAAATTGATCTATATCATGAGATTGATAATTGTAAACTGAAAGACATCTAAAGATGTGTTACTAGACAAGTTAATTTCAACTATGGTTATAAATATAGTCATTCAGTTTATAATCGTGTAACTACCTCAAAATATGAATGACTTTAAACGTACACTGATAGTAAAATTTCTCAGGGTTTTAGCTTTCAGTGTCTTGTAAAAGCATTTTCTTTCAGTCTTTGTCTTTTGATCATCTTCTTAAAAAAAATTACTTCTTGTGCCAGCTTCTTCTCAGTCCATTTCATAATATTTTCTGTCAGCTCTAATTTTTGCATGTAACTCTCCAGTCACTTCTGAAATTACACATATTCCCATCATCCCAATGATTGAAGATATGAGATGATTTTGTTTAATAGGACTGGTATCTGTATGTTAGGAATGTTAAACTTTCCTTGCTTATTTTCTTATGATTTTGGTCTCATGAGGCTGAGCACCTAACAACTTATTTTCTAACAATTTTCTCACTTGAAATAAAGCAGTGATATTTTGTGTCTCAATTAGAAAGATATCTCAAAGTCAATGACAAATGGAAAAACTCATTACGCAGGTGGGAAGGGAAAAGTAATTCACATTTTATTGAGCGACTACTATGTGCCAGACAGCAAGACAGGTATTATTTCCAAGCAAGAGGTGTATTATTTCACAATACTCCCCTCTTTTTGTTTCTTTTCCCTGTTTCCTTTAGTAGGATTACTTGTGGGTTATATTAATATTTGGAAATCATTTATATAGGCCATTGTTTAATAAGCAGATGCAGTTCTCCCATTACCAGGAGAAGCATTTCTTGCTGCCATATGCTCCACTTGAAAAGAAAGTTGGGGGCTTGTGTAAAAGTCATGATTGCACTGAGGCATTAGGTGCCTTCATCCTTCTGGATTCTAGTATTTCCTTTTTTCTTTTTCCATCTTCATTTTAGGGAGAAGATTGAGCGCTTCGATCTAGAGCGCTATCTGCGGGAGGTCGTTGTCAGCAGAGCCAATAGTCCTTTTGGCCTAGCTGTTCATGGCCAGCATGTTTACTGGACTGACTTGCTCACTCAGAAAATTTATCGAGCTAACAAAGTTGATGGGTCAGGTCAGACTGCAGTGACCACGACCCTTCCCTTTCGGCCTAAGGGTATCTGTGCTGTTGTGAAGGACCAACAACAGTGTGACAATCCTTGCGATCGGTTTAATGGGGGCTGCAGCCATATTTGTGCACCAGGTAAGGCATTGGGCACGAAGATGAGTCATGGAGAGTGATAATAATGATGACCTCTAGTAGGGAAGGCTGAGGGAATATTCAGCTCCAGCACAAGCAAAGATTCTCTTTGTTTTCAGAGTAATTTCTAAAATAGACTTCAGGGTTTGTCTGTTGAGAAGAAGACTGAAAGGTTTTTTTTTTTTTCTTTCCTATTCCATACGGAGCCTTCTTACAAAGATGTTTTTTTTTTTTCAGTTAAAGAAGGTTTTTATTTTTGCAGTGTCATTCCATACAAAAGCAATAGAAACATAACAGTCTTTAGAAGTTTACAACTGAATATATGAACAGAAAATCTGTACACATTATCATTTACAGCCATTTTACAAAGTGAATTAACTGATTATAAAAAAAATTCTAATCCCTCTGCTGCCTTAACTTTTGGAGTATTTTAGGTAGAAGGCCCACTTAGTGCTATTTACAAGTACCAAATTAAGACTGTATAACTTACACATAAAATCCATTAACTTATCAGCTCAATTCAATATCTCTGACTATTCAGTGCTCTGTATGAGGAAAAATCCAATCCTGATATGCTGACAAACAACCAGAAACTCACTAACGCTTTCCACAGAGATAGTAAAGGAGCCAATTATGAGAACACTCATTCAGATACCAGTAAAGAAAGTCGATGCCAGACTGGCCCCAAAACAGTTGGACCCAAACCAGCTAGCTGACGAGTAGCAATCTAGCATCTACAATCCCCGTGGAAGACCAGCTACAGCACACTTTCCAGGTTTCCATCAAGGGTGCTGGAGATTAAGCGACTGAGGTTGTCGCAAGACTGCTTCAAGTTACATTTTCCTCAAATTTAGTTCCATTTACAATGTAAAACATGCAAAGTACACTCCCTATACATAAAATTAACATTTCTTAAGAAAACAGGGCAAGAACAGCACTTCACCAGGAGACAGCAAGCTATTAACAGGAAGCTCCAGTTACAAACGAGGCTGCATGCCGGGCAGCTGGCCTGCAGGGGGCGCCGGTGAGCTCACGGCCGAGAAGTCTCTCAGCGGCTCGGTTAAACAGGCCTCCAAATCGAACTCGTCCCCTGCCTGGCGGTCCATGTGCCTGACTTTGGTGGGGGTGCCGCAGAACACGTCGAAGTTGTCCTGAGAGCTCGTCTGGGACTCAGAGCTGCTTTCTGCGGACTCAGTCTCCATTTCCCCGAGGTCCACAGGATGTATTTCTTGCAAATCACATCCTTCTTCAGCTGGGGGATCCCAAAAATGCAGAGCCACCTTCCAGAGTCTGATCTGCTGGTCCCATGACCGCCGACTGTACTTCTTGAATTTGTTGGGGGTTTTGGGATGAACGCCGGGCTGTCGAAGGTGCCTGGGGACTTCTTTAATGTAGCGGTCGTAGGCGATGGTGTTCTTCCCGTAGTTGATCTGCTTCTGTCTCCGCATGAGGACACTTTCATCCGTCTCCAAGTCGGCTGGCAATGCGGACACAGACTCCTTCGAATCCGAACTTCCTGATGACGACTTTCTCTCTCTTCCAAAGTCATTTATGAGGAGTTTCCTTTTATATCTTGCAATTTCTTTATTAACTTTGGTTCTCATTTCATCTTCTTCCACTGCACTTGCCCAGTCTGAACATCTAGAACGGGGCTTAGGGCCTTCGGGAGTGGTAAAGCTGTCGGGTCTGTGACCGCTGGGCGGCCTTGCGAGGCCCTCGGCGTCTTCGGGCTTCCGGCGCCTCCCGTCGGCCGTGCGCTTGCGTCCGAGGCTCCAACGCGCAGGAGGTGGAGGGCTGGCGTCGTTGTCGCGACGGTCCTCGTACCCGGCAGGGCTTCGCGGCCTGTAGGCCATGGCGACGCGGCGGGCGGCTCCTCACAAAGATGTTTTTAATTCAAGCTTGATGGAGGTAGAAAGAAATATGCAGGTTTGGCTGCTGCACATCATGTCTTGAATAGAAATTTCATCAATGAACTAATGTTCCTCATTAAAGGATTTAATACTTTCACTTAGGAGGTACTGTTTATCATTGAATAAATGGAGTGTGCTTCAGAAGTGTGTTTTATAGAGAATAATAAATTAATAAGAGGATGTGCCTTTTGAGACTATTGCTGGGCAGATTTTGCTGAGAAGGTAGAATCATTGCTAATGTTTCAATGAAGATAAGAAATAGTGGTTTAAAGATTAGAGTGAATTAACCACACTTATTAGAAATTGGTGGTTGTTCATATTGATGAAAACATAACTTAGAGCAGAGTTTCCATTTCTTAGAGCGTGTTTAATAATATAGAAGCTGTTGCCAGTGCTCTTCAGGGGGAGAAAATATCAATGTTTGCTACAGAAATCTTTTGCTTTTTTCTGGGCTTACCTTTCTTCAGGTCCAAATGGAGCTGAGTGCCAGTGTCCACATGAGGGCCACTGGTATCTGGCCAACAACAATAAGTACTGTATCCCGGATAATGGTACCCGGTGCGACAGTTCCAAGTTCACCTGCCTTAGTGGGAAGTGCATCCCTGACCAGTTGAAATGTAATGACATTGATGACTGTGGTGACGGCAGTGATGAGCTGGAAACTCTCTGTGGTGAGCTGAACTCTTGGAACTTTTGAAGTTCACGATGTACCTAGTGTTTGGTCCTTTTACAAGCAAAGAACATGTAGCCTGAGAATCTAGACTTCACTTCGCTTAAATCACGCAACAGCTAATATATGCGCTGTGAAGTAGTCTTTGATGCTTTATTAGGAAGCACCTCTGAAGTGCACCTAAGAAAGAGCAGAGATGCTGCATGCCATTTATAGTCTGGGGAGCTCTGGGAAAATTACTTAACCTCTCTGAGCCTCAGTCCCCTGAAAGCATTGTGTTTGCATGCTTTAATGAAACTGAGATATAAATTGAGGTGGTAGAGGAATGGAGTGACTTTGCCATTTGTGTCAAATACTGCATTTGCTTAAAAAAAAGTATACAACATATTTGCTTAATTTAACTAATTTAAAGTTTGAGCTCACTTTGCATGCAGTACCTTTTGCAGCTTTTGCCTTGGAAGGTAAACCCAAAGTATCTTATTTTACTTGATTGTATCTTTTTAGAAAATGGGATGATGCTTTAATCCCGAGCTTCTTCATTGTTTTTTCAATATTTTTTTCCCCTCCTCTTAGCGTTTCACACCTGCCCTTCGACAAGCTTCACCTGCGCCAATGGTCGATGTGTCCCATACAGTTATCGCTGTGATCACTACAATGACTGTGGTGACAACAGTGATGAGGCAAGGTGCCATTTCAGGGCTTGTAACAAAACAGAATTTACTTGCAAAAATGCAAGATGCATCTCTTCTTCATTAGTCTGTGATGGGATAGACAACTGCCATGACAACAATGCTTCAGATGAGAAAAATTGCCGTAAGTTCATCTTAAGTTCTTAATGGGCTTTGGAGCCTTGAACTCTCAGACCCTGGGAGATGTAAAGACGATGCATTTCTGAGAAAAGACTGACAATATTCATCTAAAACATACATTTCATTTTACACATCTACTAGTGATTTTTAAAAATAATTAATTCTACCTAATATTTGATTTATTTATACTATCTTTGACTACTTTCACCTTCAGTATTTTATCTTTGGTTTGTTTTTCTGATTATTGTAAAGCTTTACCAATGATCACTGACAAAATTAATTGATTAGTGTGTGTGGTTAATGTTTGCTGTGCACAAAGTTATGTAGTACAGTGTTGACCGAAATGATTTGGTAAATTGCTTTTTAGTGAACCGGTTTTCCCAAATTTCTGGAACTTACAGTTTAGCATCTTGAGAAAACAATAGCACAGAGTATGAGCAAAATGCTTTTTTAGTTTGGATGTATCTACATGCTCTGCTCTCTTTGTATGTGGTTACACACAATATTTATGTGGGTGTGCCAGTATTCTTGCCTGGATAATCCTATGGACAGAGGAGCCTGGTGGGCTACAGTCCATGGGGTCACAAAGATCCAGACATGACTGGATGACATCCAGAGCATGCATGACATCCAGAGCACGCATGACATCCAGAGCACGCACCCATGCTTTTTTTTGTTGTTTTTTTAAACAAGTGGTCAATATGTTTTATCCATGTCCTCCAACTTTTTTCCTGAGTATTTTAAAGCAACTTCCAGAAACACATGTCACTGATAAAGACATTTGTTTTCAAATTTAAAAAATGTTTTAAAATTTTTAATTGGGGGATAATCTGCTTTACCATGTTATGTGGGTTTCTGCCATACAACAAGCCAATCAGCCATAAGTACATATATACCCCCTTCTTCCTGAGCCTCCCTGCCATCCCACCTCCTCTCATCCTTCTAGGTCTTCACAGAGTACCAGGCTGAGCTCCCACTAGTTATCTGTTTTATACATGGTAATATATATTTTGAAAAACAACTACTATTCTAGCATTATGCTCAACAAAATCAACAGTACTTATTTAATGTCCTCTAGTACTAAGTCCACATTCAAATTTTATCATTTAGCCCCATATGTAAACAGTTCATCTGTTCACATCAGGATTCAAAGTCTACATATTGATTTAGGTTGGAATTGAGACCTTTGATTACATTAGACTTAATTCTTTGGGCAAGAACACTTCATAGGTGGAGCTGTCTATTTTTTGTTGTATCACATCATGAAGCACATAATGCTTGATTGTTCCAATTTAAGTGAGGATGATATTAATTTAGAAGTCAGTTTGAATCTTCCCTTTAGGAAGTTCCCATCAATCTTTCACCCAGTGGTTTTTAACCATGGATGGTTGTTCCATGAATTTATTATTACTTTAAGGGTTATAAATCAGGTATTTAAAAATTTTACTATTCCATCCACATTTATTAGCTCAAGTTCTCTAAAGAAGAAATTATCAGCTGTTTTGTTACTCTGAAATACAACTCTGCAGATTAAGTGTTGATTCTTTCTTTCCCTTTTCAATTTTCAGAGAAGTAAGTTGGTGACCAGTGAGCATTAAGTTTTTGCTTTGTTTTGTTTTTACTATTAAACTCATGGATTTTTACATATTAGAGTTTTAATGAGATGAAGTAATTTACTGCTTTTGGTGCTTAATTGTCCTATTTTTGGCAGTGGGAATCCTGCTAAGTCGGGTCCTTTTTTATTTTGACTTGATCCCATTCAATCTTCCACAGTGCATTTCAGACTTGTGCATTTCTTGTCTCAGACCTGGAATTGGTCTGATTCCTTTTGTGCGTGGTATTTAAAAATTACTGGGACTTCCCTGGCAGTCCAGTGGTTAAGACTTCCAAAACAGAGGGTATGGATTCCGTCTCTATTTGGGGAACAACGATCCCACATACCTCATGACCAAAAGACCAACACATAAAACAGATACAATATTGTAATTTAATAGACTTTTTAAAAAATTAAAATTACCACAGTGTTGGATTACCTATTCCTATTTGGCTTTTATTGCTTCTAGACCTCTTTAGTGGACAGAACTAGAAAATACAATTCTAAAGGGAAAAAAATGATATTGGTATTTTCTATTTTAACAAGATAAACTGGTTTTTACCTTTTAGATTTTATAATCACATCTCTTACACTTAAAATCTTAGTTTGTAATAGGTGACATAGTCACTTATTTCTTTATTTTATAATACTTTCAAAGTAACCATACAAATATAATTAAACATTTTATGTCCTTTTTGTTCTTAGATTATTTCCCACTAGAAATATGCAGTCATTTGTTACTGTTTCCAAATTTTGGAAATTGCTTTTCTTTATCCATTTTTATTTCATTGTGTTCATTTATAGAAAATAATGTACATGGATTCATAGTCATATAAAAATTGTATGATAAGGTACACTCACAGATGTCCTTCATGCTTGTCCTCTCCACTCTGCTCCCTCCATACTGTTCTCAATTTTCGTTAGTTTATCTTTTCATTTTTATTTTAAATGTAAGCATTTCTTTCTTGCTGGACACACAGAGTTATCAGTTTTCATACACAAAAGATAGCCTAGTGTTCTGCTTTCTTGCTATTAATGCATCTTGGAGGTCATACCATCTTTCCTTATCAGTATATAGAGATCTTCATTCATGTTACTCCATTGTATGGGGAGTGAGGAGAGTGGGAAGTCTTGCTGATGCTATTAAATAATGAAGACAGGAAATACTCTTTTTACTAGAGATTATATGTCATCACATAACTGTCATGAATCATGCCTCTCTGATAGCTTCCCTTCTGCTGGTTTGATTCTGCAGTAGATCTGTTAACATGGACATATATGATGTATATGTGATGAATATGTTCTAAATTGTTTATCTGGTTGTCTTTTTCAAGCCGAACGCACGTGCCATCCTGGATACGTAAAATGTACGAATTCAACAATTTGTATTCCACATTCTTTCTTGTGTGATGGAGACAACGATTGTGGAGATATGAGTGATGAAAACCCCATTTTCTGTGGTAAGATAAACCTCCTTTGTGGTTCCAGGCATGCATGTCTTGAGCTAATATAAAGACACATGGCCTGTGTGTTTCAGCTAATTTCAATTTGTCCTCTCAAGTTGACCTTGTAAATTGATACAGTAGGCAGTTATTTAGGATGTAATTGGAGGGGCATAAGAAGTCCCTTCTCTCTGTCCCCTGGCTGGATACCTGACTCCAAATATTTCTTCCAGGAATCAGCTATAATGCATAACCTCCTATAATTAAAGGTCTTTTGTCTTCAGGAACTACAGGCAGAATTTGCAAAATAAGCCCTCATATTTATTCTCAATACATTTATAATAGCCATTAGTAACTGAAAGAATTTTTGTCTTTTTCATATGTTTGACTTTCAGAAACTTTAATTTCATATTCAGCCATTTGGTTCAATCAAATAATTTCTTATATTTATAGCTCAAATTCTTAGGCTTGATAACTTTGAAACTATTAGTGTAAATAGATGCATCCTTTAAGAATTTAGTAATGGTCACCAGGCCAGGTTACAGTCCAAGAGTAGGAGTCAGTTGTAAAAACAGCAACAAGAGGAAATAGAAAATCTAGAAAACACATCAGATCATAACCCCGGGTTATGTGAGAAAACTTTACACATAGGCAGAATCATTTATTCAAATAAGTTACAAAGACAAATAAGAGCAAAACTTTGCTAATTCTCTAGAATCATGGTCTAATGTAGCTTAAAAGGTTGTGTGTAGGGTGATTTGGTTATTTTGTTGTTTTTTCTTTTCAGTAGAATTTGTTTTGTGTTATGGCAGAAAACATAGAACCATGTTTTCTTTCATCTATAATTTGATTTCATGTATCAAAAAATAGTCTTTTTGGTATTTCTAATAGGTGTAATTCATTTTCTGAATCTCTGGAATTTAGGAAAAAAATTCTGGGAGACTAGAAAAGTATTGCTCTCCCACGTTCTTCCCTCTGGATGGAAAACTTATAAAAACTCAGGCCTCTTCCTGTCTTGGCAACTCCTACCCAGTTCAGAGATATAGGCAGGTTATTAGGAACAAGCTTGTGTGTTGCTCATGGATTTTATCTTCTTTACCTACTGCAGGCGCTAAGTCGTGTAGGAGCGATGAGTTCCATTGCACCTCTGGGCCCTGTATTCCTGCACATTGGTACTGTGATCATGAAAGAGACTGTTCTGACGGCTCTGACGAACCTCCCACTTGTGGTAAGAGAGTGAGCCAGCATGAAAAGCATTGTGATGCACCTGGCACCCCTCTTCCAACTACTTCAAATGTAAACTATGGTTCTGGCTGGGGAATGTTTGCACTCCTTGCTGATACCCCTCAGCAGATATTCATTAAAAGCCTGGTCATGTAGGGCACTGGGTAGGTTACTGGGCAGGATATGGAAGTTGCTGATGGATGCAGACGAAAAGTTGCACCTACCAAAAGTTGGTGATGCACCTACTACCTGCCTGGTTTGGGGAACTCAATTAATTGTAATTGACTCTGAATTGGAATTTCTGAATTTGGATGAGTTCTCACCCATAAGACTATGGGAGGATCCAAAGGATCTAAAGGTCATTGAGAGTATGATGTACATGCCGAGGGGGCAGGTGAGGGGCACATGTTTCTTCCTGTTCTGTGTGCCAGCTGAGGGGGTAGGGTCCCAAGGCCATCTGAGCTTCCTGAGATGTTCCAAGGACCTTCTAGTTATAATCTTGGAGGCAGCTGTGTGTTGCTTGTGTTTGAAGGCTGCAATTTACCTTTGCAAATCCTAATCTATATCCATGCACAACTTTTTTTTTAAACATAATTGTAAAAATCTGCATGTACAATCTTCTATATTGCTTTTTTGGGGGGGTCTGGCAATATTGTATGTGGGTCAGCAAACTATGGCCATGCTTGTCTTTTTTTTTTTTAAGAAGATTTTTTTGACATTGATCATTTAAAAAAGTTTTTATTGAAATTTTTACAGTATTGCTTCTGTTTTATGTTTTCTTTTTTCTTGGCCATGAGGGATGTGGGATCTTAACTCCCTGCCTAGGTATCGAACCTATACCCCCTGAATTGGAAGGTGAAGTCTTAGGGCCACCAGGGAAGTCTGTCATGCTTGTCTTTATAAAGTTTCATTAAAATGCAGCCACATTATAGTGTCAAGTAGTTGTAAAAAAGAACATATGGCCTGAAGCTTAAAATATATATACTGTCTGGTTAAGAGAGACTTCATACCTCATGTTGTCGTCTTCATACTCTTGTTTAATGGCTGTGTGATATTCCATTGAGTGGCTATGTGATCATTGAGTTAACTGCCTCTATTTTAAGTATTTAGATTGCTTTATTTTTTCTGGTATTACAAATATCACTGTAGTAAGTACCATCACTTTTTTTGAAGGGGTATTTTCTTTTCTTTTTTTTTTTTTCCATTTATTTTTATTAGTTGGAGGCTAATTACTTTACAGTATTGTAGTGGTTTTTGCCATACATTGACATGAATCAGCCATGGATTTACATGTGTTCCCCATCCCAATCCCCCCTCCTGCCTCCCTCTCCACCCGATCCCTCTGGGTCTTCCCAGTGCACCAGCCCCGAGCACTTGTCTCATGCATCCAACCTGGGCTGGTGATCTGTTTCACCCTTGATAATATACATGTTTTGATGCTGTTCTCTCTAAGCATCCCACCCTCGCCTTCTCCCATAGAGTCTAAAAGTCTGTTCTGTACATCTGTGTCTCTTTTTCTGTTTTGCATATAGGGTTATCATTACCATATTTCTAAATTCCATATATGTGAGTTAGTATAGTGTATTGGTGTTTATCTTTCTGGCTTACTTCACTCTGTATAATGGGCTCCAGTT
This sequence comes from Odocoileus virginianus, assembly GCF_023699985.2. NCBI lineage: Eukaryota > Metazoa > Chordata > Mammalia > Artiodactyla > Cervidae > Odocoileus > Odocoileus virginianus. Next base: position 20,539,092 of record NC_069686.1, read on the forward strand.
GGGGTATTTTCTTAAGACCATTAGCCTAGTTTTGCAGCTGAATTCAGGCTATTTTCTATTCCTGTTTTCCCTTGGGCTGAAATTCTGTGGCTGATAGACAGTGGTAGTAGAAGCTCCTTGACAATTTCTTTTTCCCCAACACTAAAAGTTTTGTAGAAAACAAAGGGCACATAGAGTTTTAAGGAGCTGTAAAAGAAGTAGCAACTATTAGGTGAGTAGAAGGGTCTTAGAGATTATTTTAAATAATTGAACTATTGGTTCAGATATATGAAGAATAAATAGTTTCTAAACTTCTCCATGGGAACCAAAGTCATAGTATTGGCAATTAGTACCAACTATCTGACATATTAGGAGGGATTGGGGGTAGGAGGAGAAGGGGACGACAGAGGATGAGATGGCTGAGTGGCATCACTGACTCGATGGACATGAGTTTGAGTAAACTCCAGGAGTTGGTGATGGACAGGGAGGCCTGGTGTGCTGCGATTCATGGGTTCGCAAAGAGTTGGACATGACTGAGCGACAGAACTGAACTGCACTGAACTGACATATTTAGATCTGACATATTTAAGTAGAAGTAAACACACAATCTAACATTAATGGATTTTCATAATATGCAGAGGTATTTTTTTCTTCTAGTTTTATTGAGATTGACATATAGAACTGTGTAATTTAAGGTGTAGAACATAATGATTTACATACATCATGAAACGATTATCACAGTAAGTTTAGTGAACATCCAATACACAGATATTATTTTAAAGAAATAATAAGATGTATACAAAAGAGTGAAATCCCCATTCTTTCACCCTCTTACAATCCCCTCACCTCCAGACATAACTGCTATTAAGTGTGAATTCTTTATCTATATATCTTGACATATAGGGATCTTACTATATATCTTTCTGCCATTCCCCTCCCACTGTTTTTTATCCTAACAATATCTTATCAGTTAGAAAGCACACCTCTCCCTCTTGAACCTCCCTCCCATCTCCCTCCCATCCCACTCCTCTAGGTTGTTACAGAGCCTCTGTTTGAGTTCCCTGAGTTATATAGCAAATTCCCATTGGCTGTCTCTTTTATATATGGTAATAGAAAACAACAAAATTCTGTAAAGCAATTGTCCTTCAATTAAAAAATAAATTAATAATAAAAAAAGAAAATACACCTCAATCTTACCTTTTTGCACTGCTGAATATTGCTGAAAATATGGATGTTCCATGTGTTTCTATCCCTTTCCCAGCTGATGAGCGTTTAGGTTGTTCCCATTTTTTCCTTGTAAGATTTAATGCTGGAATGAACATCCTGTGTATGTGGGAAGGCTAGGTCTCTGGGAGTAGGTTTCCTGTGTCAAAGCCTTTCAAAGGCTGTAGCGATACATACTCTATTCTTACCAGCTCGTGAAAGTTCACGTTTCTCCTTATTGTTATCATTGTGCTGTATCTTAGGCTAATTCTGAGGGATCTCTGGGATTCTGGGCATATGGCAACTTGATTCGTTACCATGTGGGATATGAGTAAAGAATTCTACTTGGGGTTCTAGGAAGCCCTTACTATAGTATGTTTCTCTCAAGATTCCTGACTGTACGTGACTCTTCTCACCAAGGGTGCTTTTTCTTTTTTTTTTTCAGAGTTTTCTCAGTCAACATGCGCCAGTGATTATTTCAAGTGTGACAATAACCGGTGCATCCCAATGATGTGGGTCTGTGATGGTGATAATGACTGTGGAGACTTGAGTGATGAGGATGAAAGACAAAACTGCAGTAAGTGCAAACAATTAATTCCTCTATAGAGTCATATTTCAGGGCAACAGTAGCTTTATTTTTCTGTCTTTGGAGAATATGGTTGTCAGACAGGCTCTTCTTTATTGAAAGTACATGGATAGAATGTTATCTTTATTTTTCTGCTCAGGAATGTTTTATATTATCTATATAAATGCTTTTAAATGATGAAAAATGATTTTAATGTTTTTTTTTTCCTGTTGCATTTTGGTCATGGAAATAATGTCCTACATTTCTAGAACAGATAAAGAGAACTCAGCTGGCCACTCTTAATAGCAGCTTTAATAGTGTTGCAATTAACAGTGCCTCTAGTCTTATCCATTATACTAGAGTTGTTATGGGGGGGCAGGGGTCATTCTTTGAAGTGAATTATGGAACAGACTATGAAACAACATTTCCCATTACCAACAGAGCATAGAACTCTAAATTCAGGTGTCTTATAGTATCTTTCCATGGTAAGATAATAAAAACAATGACTCCATGATCTCTGCATTTGATTGTTACCTCATATGTCCATGACTTTGGTGGTGGCCCTATTTCTCCATATCCTCTATGAAATGGGTTGGCAGCTGCACAAATGTAGACTGTAGTGTGTCCTTTTCTCCCGTATCTCTTCTTCAAGAACCCCTTCCTTTTGTCTCCTCTTCACCCTCAGATAAAATATTTCTATTCTATTCTTCATAGTTTCATGATTACATGTTACCATTTTAGCTCTTTCCTAAAGTGTCATGGTTTCTGTCAACTCTTATTAACAAGCACTCCTCCTATATATCTAGGAAACAAGCCCTAGCTTTTTAGAAAATTCTGTGACTTTTGCTATCTAGCTAACCATTGTGAGCTTCACTTTTCTCATAAAACTGGCATAAAAATGCCTATCTCACATTGTGTTTGTGTGATTATACTTTATAAAATTAAAAAAAATTACCAAATGTATGGGATTTTTAGTATCCAATTAATAAAATGCAAGTAGTTTTCTATATCTCTAAGGGGAAAAATATGACCTTACATTAATTTTATGGAAATTAAATTATGAGGTGTTTATCTTTACTTTTTACTTCTGAAAAAAATTCAAGGTCCAAAGCATTTAAAATGAAAATTTGGGAGAGTAATTTGTCTTCCTATTTTCCCTTCATTTCCTTTCATCCCTCAGACTATTATGTAATGTAAAGCAAGATAAATATTGATTCAAAATGAACTTGACTGCTGGAATGAGCTCTCATATGATTCCTGGTTCTCTTTGTGCTTTAGCTTCAGAGGATCGCAACTGCTCAAGTTCTGAGTTTGCCTGTGCAGCTAGTGTGCCTCCACACAGAGGGTGTATCCCTAGGTCGTGGGTTTGTGATGGCGAAGCGGATTGCTTTGATGCCTCTGATGAGCACCAGAACTGCACCAGGAGATCCTGCCTCGGAACGGAGTTCGTCTGTAACAATGGCTTGTGTATCCCCAACCAGTTCAGGTGAATTAGGGATAAAAGATTTATCAACAAACCTCAAACATCCATGAGGCAGGGCTGGGGCCCATGATACTTTTCATGGCCTCTGAAAATGTTTGGACTTCTTTTAAAATCAAAAGAAAAAAAATAAAGAGAACTTTCAGGTCAAAGAAATTTAACTACTAAATAATAATATATATGCCTTTATACCAATGTAGTCCTTAAATATAATTTTAAATATTTTTATGGAGGAAGGGGCCCATGAAGGCAGAAGTGCCTGGGATCAATGAAGGTCATAATGTGACCTTGCCCAGAGGATCAGAGAGATGAGTGAAGTGGGCTTGCTAGAAGGAAATTCTTTCTTGAGGCAGCTGACGCTCAGGGTTTGCCACTTGGAATAGAGGCATGGGCATAAGAAATACTTCATTCAGTTCTTTCTGCTATAAGAAAAATAACAGTGTGAGCAGGATGATAAGTGGGACTGCGCACTGTGGCTCAGGGTCAGCCTGACAACAGAGACTGTGGGCGTGTGCTCCAGCTAGTCAGCATCATGTGTTGGGAGAGGAGTTGGGGATCTGCACTTTCACCTGAAATATTCTGATTTTAAGTGGTACTGGGTCTCATGACACAGGTGTGACCGGAACAACGACTGTGGTGACTACAGTGATGAGAGGGGCTGTGTATACCCTGCCTGCGACAAGACCCTTTTTACATGTCAGAATGGACTCTGCATTAATAAGGCCTATGTCTGTGATGGGGACAATGACTGTAGAGATAACTCGGATGAGCTCGAGCACCTGTGTCACACCCCGGAAACCACATGTCCCCCTCATCAGTTCAGGTGTGACAATGGGAACTGCATTGAGATGGTGAAAGTCTGTAACAACTTCCCTGACTGTTCAGACCGCAGTGATGAGAAAGGATGTGGTGAGTATAATGGAAGATTAGGGAAACGGAAACGGGGGGGACTGAACGTGGATTCTCAACCCTTTCTGACTTAGTAGGACCTTTCAGTTGGTTCTCTAAGTAGCACACTGCCAGAAAATTACTATTGTTTGTCTATCAAAAAGCAAGGATTTCTTGGTCTATGAGGTCAGTCACACACATTTTTTGGACTAATCATCAGTTAGCCATTCATTATAGAGAACAGGAGATAAACAAATTAACGCCATCCTATCTAAGAGCAGACAGTGCTGATCTTGCAATGACTTGTTGCTTTAACTACCCCTCTGCTACATTCCTTAATCTGTTCTTAATTTTCATCCTCAGGTGACTAAAGGGGAGAGTTTAACTGGAAGTCCCCTCTCCCCCCGCCCCACCCCCACCCCTAACCCCACCCTGGTTGTATTAGTTGTTAAAACCATTGGTGAAGGATCAAGGAAGGAAGTTGAATAAGAGTGACTTTTGAATAATGTAGGGCCTTTAGAAATCTCTTCTTATTTGTCCCTGTTTATTTGTCTTTTTTAGCATGATTCATTAAGAACTTGGGTCTGTCCAAACCCAACCAAACAAAAAGAACTGCCTCTGTCCAGTGGGAAGGCTGACTTTTTTGACCATTATGGTGGATCCATTACTGACAACTTAGGTTCTCTGATAACTGTCTTTTACCCACAGGCGTTAATGAGTGCAATGACCCTACACTCAGTGGTTGTAGCCAAAACTGCACAGATACCTTAACCAGTTTCTATTGTTCTTGTAACCCTGGTTACAAGCTGTTGTCGGACAAGAGGACTTGTGTTGATATTGATGAATGCAAGGAGACGCCCTTCGTCTGCAGCCAAACATGTGAGAACTTACCTGGCACTTACATCTGCAAATGTGCCCCAGGCTACATCCGTGAGCCAGATGGAAAGACCTGCCGGCAGAACAGTAACATCAAGCCTGATCTCATTTTTAGCAACCGTTACTATTTGAGAAATCTAACTATCGATGGCCATTTATACTCCCTCATCTTGCAAGGACTGGGTAATGTTGTGGCACTGGACTTTGACCGAGTGGAAAAGAGATTGTACTGGCTTGATATAGAGAATAAAGTCATTGAGAGAATGTTTGTGAATCAGACAAACAGGGAGACAGTCCTAAAGCACAATCTACCAGGTGCGGAAAGTCTGGCTATCGACTGGGTTACCAGGTAAGAAAAAAAGCTTTTTAAAAGTGAACAAGTTTTTGTTTTTTAAAAAGTGTTCTAGCCCTGCTTTCATCTTAATAGGGAATTGATCTTTCAAAGTTGGGTTACCAGGTGGAAACATTTTAATGCTTCTGCATATTTTGTTTTTGATGATGTTGTTGCTGTTTTCTGCTGTGTACCTAATAATCAAATGGGATACCACAGAATCTAAAATCTAGTGATTTTTAAGAATATATGATATGAATTTTATGGGGAAGGGCATCACAAAGGAAGAAAGAGCTCTGTTATTACTGGAGGTTTGTGAAGGGATGATTCATGCTTTGGTTGGTGCATTCAGTCATTTAAAGCTGTTGCCTAAGTGTGGTGCTATTCTAGGGACTAGGGTTTGGAGGTAAACAAGACAGACACAGCCTCTGCTTTCCTGGAACTCACAGGCTACTTACTATGCTGCTGCTGCTCTGTCGCTTCAGTTGTGTCCAACCCCGTGCGACCCCATAGACGGCAGCCCACCAGGCTTTGCCATCCCTGGGATTCTCCAGGCAGGAACACTGGAGTGGGTTGCCATTGCCTTCTCCAACTTACAGTGCTAGTCATTCCCAACTTGGCCTGGTTATAAATTAAAGAATGGCTAACTTGAAAGTCTGAGCATCTTTATGGTAGACAGTGGTATATTAATTCAACTCTACCAGTTCAATCACACTTCTTCACATCTCTATTGAATCAGAAACTTGGCTTTGTGGTTGACAGGAAGATGCATGCACTTAGGCTGCAAATATTATTGCTTTGGTCACCCCAGACCCACAGAGGATGCTTCCACATCTTTTCTGTTTGACTGTCTTAAGAGTAAAGATGGGGGATGGAGAATTGGCTTCCTAGTTCTAGTTGAATAATAGCCTGCCTGCCATAGGTGCTCCAAAACTGCCTGCAGAATAATCAATAAAATATTGATGTGAATACAAATATTTTATATATAGTGACTCTGTGGGGTGTCAAAAAGCATAGCAACTAATGATTTGCAGGAACAGAACTAACCATGGTACCTCTTCTTATCTTGTCCTTTGTTTCAATGCAGGGAAAGATAATATTTTAACCTTGATATTGTCATTCAGCCCTCTCTCCCCAAAACTGGTAGGGTGATATTTTCCTCTGGACTTTAGGTGCTTTCCTCTTGTTCTAGGCATGTGCTTGACCAGGGGAAAGAATTAGATACATGTGTGGTAGTCAGGAAGATGGAGCAAAAAAGTCTAGAGTGATTGTAGGATAAAATATCTTATGACTGAAGCATTTCCTCAGATGTTCAAGAAAGATCCCAACCAGATTAAACATTCCTTAAAACACAAGGCAGAATAGAACCCAGTCACATTTAGGCTTATAGGGGACAGTTCTAAGATACAATTACTTGGAAATTTGAAATAATCTTCCCAGTATTGATAAAGATGTCCACAATAAACTCAAAGATGTTTGGTTGCCAAAGCCTGTAAACTTGATATACTAGTTTTTCGAAGCACAGTGCAAAATTTCACAGTGGAAAATTGGACTGGCTGTCAGTCCTCTTAATTTTTCCCTCTGTGGGGATGGAGTGCCTTCTCCATATTCTGTTCACAGGTCAGTGTTTTGATTGTTGAATAAAGAGGAATTAGTGAGTTGGCAGTAAGCTCCAAAGAGTAGACTGCCCTATGGGATAGCCAGTCTTCAATTAATTCCTGCTCTAGCTCTTACTAACCTGTGGGCCTCAGCAGCCTAATCAAGAAAATAAGAGTAACAGTAGAACTTACTTTGGCAGTTGTGATCTTAGCCCTTAGCCCAGGGCCTGGCATTGAATATGTGCGTGTTCAGTCGCTAAGTTGTATCCTACTCTTTGCAACCCTATGGTTTTCCCAGTAAGCATACTGGATTGAGTTTTCATTTCCTCCTCCAGTGGATCTTCCAGACCCAGGGATCAAACCCAAGTCTCCTGTATCTCCTGCATTGGCAGGAAGATTCTTTACCACTGAGTCCCCCGGGAAGCCTGGCATTGAATAGATAGCTACTATTATTGTTGCTATTATTACCCTGTACAGTGATAGAATCCAGAGTTGTGGCCATCTCAGTCATCAGTACTCACCCAAATGAGCAAGGCTTGTACATTTTTGCATACTCCTTTCCTCATCCACAAGCCTAAGAAGGTACTACTGTCCTAACAATTATTCTGACACCTAGTATGATTGGATCATATTTACCTCTGGCAAGGAGACATTGGAGCTTTTGGAAGAGAATCATTTCAGTGGAAATTGACTATCAGACATTCTAGGAGTACTGAGCTTTGGAAGGTTATGGATACTTTAAGAATGGTGATTTGATTAAATGAAATTTGGCACAGGTTAAGAAAGTCATTTTGCCAGCCTAGTGGGACAAGGCTAGGGAGTCATCAGGTTTTTCTTTATCTTAAGGATGCCAGCATTCAGAATTCCCTTTTGCAGTCTCAAGGCTGCACTTGAGACAAGATTCCTTGACTCCACATATAAACTGTAGTTCATGATACTTATTGATTGCTCTCATTTCTGCTTCCTTGCTCCTGTAAAGCCTGAATCATTACCTGGAAAGATGCCTTTTGTTGTATGAAGCAAGTAAAGCCAAAATCCTTCTGTGGCTTCACAATTCCCTACTGTAAGGTGACATCGCCTTGCAATAGGAAAACAAACACACATTATTGCATCTATTTTTGCCTCATTGCAGGAAGGTCAAGTGTTTTCCTCTTGTCATTGTTTGCCTGGGGGAAAAGTGCTTGGATAGGAAATTGTGTGGCTAAATGTACATTGCTTTACAAGTAAAATGGCTCTAACTCCTGCTTCTCCATTTGCAGAAAGCTCTATTGGGTGGATTCCTACCTGAATTGCCTTTCTGTCTCTGACCTCAGTGGTCGATACCGCCGCAAGTTGGCTGAGCACTGTGTGGATGCCAACAACACCTTCTGCTTTGAGAACCCTAGAGGACTTGCACTTCACCCTCGATATGGGTATTGTCTTCCTGTAATCTCAGGCTCTTCTTTTACGCCCTTCTTCCACCTCTGTTACCAAAAAGGCTGTTCACGTAGTGATCTCAAGGCCAGTATCTTGCTGGAATTTGTCTTCTGCTTTTTCTACCCGGTAAATTGATTAGTATAATGGCTGGAAGCATGACTTGTTCAAATAATATTCATATGCTATTTTCTTTGCCATGACACATCACTTCACTTATAAAGTTACATATTTTGGCTGCATGCAAGTAAATCATGGTTAAGAAAACAACAACCCACCTTTACTGGATTTTCCATGTCAAATCTACTGAAATCTCTAGTTTATCATGTTCATTCCTGAGCATTTCCTACACATTATCCCCTTTTACGTTCCTTTCTGTTCTCTTTCCTTTATGAAATGCTCTGTAGGATGTAAATTCTGTTTCTCTAGTTGGAGAAATCTTGTGTCTTTGCCATTGAGTTCCTCTGGCTTCAGGGACTGACTTGTTGTGTTTGTTCCAACAGGCACGTCTACTGGGCAGACTGGGGTGACCGAGCGTACATTGGGAGAGTAGGCATGGACGGAACCCTCAAGTCTCTGATTATCTCTACCAAGATCATGTGGCCCAATGGACTCGCCATTGATTACACCAATGATCTACTCTACTGGGCAGACGCCCACCTGGGTTACATTGAGTACGTACATAGAAAAGAATAAAGCAAACTGCATAACTCTTCATTCCAAACACCAGGGTTTGTGTGTGTATTATTCCTAGGCAGCTTCTAATTGGCCTGTTTGTTGAAAGTCACTCTGAGGTCGCTTCTAACTAAAGTGCCTATAGGCAGTTTGCCAAGCTCTGAGGCATGGTACAAGAAAAAGAGTGTGAACTTTGAAGCCATCCAGATCACAGTTTTGTCTTGGTGCTTTTACTTCTTACACTCCTAAAAAAGGAGCTAGTAATCTCTCCCCTATGGTAGTCAGCCTAGTGCTCAACTCATCTTAATTTCCTTATCCTTTTACTTTGCCCTTCCCTTCCAAATATGTGATAAATAGACTTGGAAACATTATACTGTTCAATGAAGAATACTCCTTGTAAAAAAGGTAATACAAATTGTTGGCCAAGCAATATGTGTTTATTTCGGAGACATTGCTAATTATGGCATAGTTAGACGATGGTAATGTCTTCTGGGTATTTATGAATTAGTACTCAGATACACAGCCTATTGCATGCAGAAAACAAGATCTTTAAAAATTGTGTCATTCTGTTAAATTTATCTTGAAAAAAATTTCACTTGAGAAAAAATACTCATAAAAGTGTCTGAGTTCACTATGTAGAGATCATGCAAGAACTGAGAGAAGAGATCAAGACTGCTTTCTGGTTTATGAATTTTTAAAAAGGAAACAGATAATGACTATGTTCTGGTCATTTGTCTGCAGTCTTAGCAACAGAGATCCAGAAGGTTGACCTCTGGTTTTCCTATGCCTTCTTTAAGTTTTCATAAATTAAGATATTTTGGAAAATTTTCTGACATCCCATGGCTAATGTTATCAACTTTTTTAGTTGCTAGATCATTCCACCTTTTGTGGGAGTTTTAGGGTCTGTGCCCAGATTTTTAAATATTAAAGTAACAATATTCTGACATAATTTCCTAGCCGAATTCCACGATATCAGTATCTCTAGAAGGTAGCACTTTCTTCATTGATTTGTTAGCTCCTCTGTCCTTAAAGGCATTAGAGGAGAGGCCTGATCTTCACTGAGTCACTGTTTCTTCCTCTGACCCTAGGTACTCTGATTTGGAGGGCCGCCATCGGCACACGGTTTACGAAACCGGCACGCTGTCTCACCCCTTTGCTATTACCGTTTTTGAAGACACCATTTATTGGACAGATTGGAATACAAAGACAGTTGAAAAGGGAAACAAATACAATGGGTCAAATAGAGTGGTGCTGTTGAACGTAACACACAGGCCGTATGACATCCATGTGTATCATCCTTACAGGCAGCCAATTGGTGAGTAGTTGATTCAGAAGTTTTTGCACAGTTACTTTAGGGTCTTGTCCATGTTGCTGTTGTTTTTAAAAAATTTTTTTAATCATTAGTATCATAATTTATACCAGAAATGGTGTTACTTGTTAATGTTTTCTATGAAACAAATGTTAAGAGTTGAGGGGATGGAAGTTAAAGGTATAGAGTTTATTCCCCTCTTTCTGGAAAAGGCTGCTGATGATTCTTTTTCACAGTACCTGCTATAATCTTAAAGATTTTGGTTTTTTTGTTTAAATAAGAATCAACAGTTGTTATCTGTTGCCTTGACATTTCAGTCCTACTTAAGAAAGCACCTTTGAAAAATAAAGACTTTCCTGTATAAGCACAATTAATTATAACATTTAAGAAATGTATTACAATCACATGGATGTATTTATAAGAATCATTTCTTTACTAAGATCAATCTACTGAAATAATTAAAAGAAATGCTTAAAGGAAAGTTATAGTAACCATAAAATATCATTTATTAAATGGCTATTTGCATTTGATATCTAGCCAGGATCTGGAATATTCTTTCAGGATAGAGTGGATTTTGTGGGCCTGCTAGGTCATGTTGTCTTAATAAACTTGGAAGTTAGGAAACATATGATAAGCATAATTTATCATAAACATATGATAAACTTGGAAGTTAGGAAATATGAGAACTGGCAAACTATTTTTTTCTGGAAGGTAATATTCTTCATATTATTTAGAAGAAGTTCAAATTGATCTTTACCTCTGAGTGGCAGCCCAGAAAATTAGTATAGATGTTGCCCAGTTTATCTGTCAACTTGATTCTGGGCCAACTTCTGTTGCCTGTATTCTTAGGATGAGAGAATATAGCATCTGTTGGAAAGTAAAACTTTAACTTAGGTTCTGGGTGCATGGAGGTAAGCTGAACTTCCCACTTGCTCTTCAAGAACTTTCTCTTTTAATGCAATGTGGGATCTAGTTCCTTAAACAAGAATCAAACCTGTGCCCCCTGCACTGGGAGTGTGGAGTCTTAACCACGGACCACCAGGGAACTTTGAGAGATCTTTTCTAGCAGTGAGTAAGCCTCACTTATGCACATACATCAGTTTACAGTATCAGCAACAGGGTTGCTAACATAGCTCTACCATATGTCTTCTTTATGAACTTTTTGAAAAAGCATGTATCTAGGGTAATGATTTTTTTACTAAGAGGTGATGAGTTTTATGTGGCAAGTAATCAGTTCGTCCATGCTTTAAGTGAATGAACATATATTTTCTCCCTTCTTTCGCTAGTGGCTAATCCCTGTGGTACGAACAATGGTGGCTGTTCTCATCTCTGCCTCATCAAAGAAGGAGGTGCTGGATTCACTTGCGAGTGTCCAGACAATTTCTATACCGTCCAGCGTGGTCACAGCACCCAGTGCCTGCCCATGTGCTCTAGCACCCAATTCCTCTGTGCCAACAGTGAAATGTAAGGCTTGCTCCTCCCTCTCCCCACTGCCTCCCCAGCCTTTGGACACACATTAAACTTCAAGGCCCCTGGGGATTAGAGTTTTCTAATGAACAAGATTTTGGCTAATTAACATGGCTCATTTGGGATGCACCAAGACTATCTCCAACTGTCCAACTTCAGTCTGAAGTCTCCAACTTCAGATAATTTCTTCCATGAAAGGAGGCATTTTGGGAACCAAACAGTTACACCCAGGCATGCAAATTTTCATATCTGTAACAAGGAAGCAAACTGTGTGTGTTTTATTTCTAATGAATTGCCCAAAGTCTCAGGGTCAAGAATGTACATAAGTGTACACTGAGAAACGGCCCTTAGGAACGATAGAATGTCCCCACCTTTTTCAAACACATGCTGGCCTAGCTCCTCAGTTAACTATGCTAGAGGATCGAGGGTCACACAAATCTATTTTTGATCATTTGTATTTGTTATGAAACACAGTCACAGATTATTTCCCTCACAGTGGGTACCCCTTGATGACTAGGGGTTCAGAGTCAGAGAGTGAGATTAAGAGGAGGTGTTATGCAAACCATAGCATCTAAGATTCAGTGGCCGATTATTTTGATGACTGAGTAAAGAATCCTAGATTAGGAATCTAGCATACCCCATCACGATGTAGACTCTCAACAAATGGTAGTGCCTCCAGCTTCCCAGCCCATAGCCTAATATCATCTCTTCCTCTGACTGATAGCTCTAACCATCCATCCGTTACCCAGAACCACAGCTCTGAACACACACTTCACTGTTGGCTGTGGCAGGAATTTGGTCATCATGCTCAAAGCACTTTTTCAGCATGTGGTAGGTCTTAACACACCTGTTCTATCTAACCTAGTTATGTTTTCTCTGAAGATTATGCCACAGTAACAAAGATTGAATTGGTCCTCTCCTTGGGCCATGATAAAATGCTTGCATATCATTGCTTGAAATTCAGCTTTGTCTTCTTCTCTCTGGATGGTCATTGCCTGCTCCTCTAACTGCCTGTCGCTTTGCTAAGAGAAGTGCTGTTTCCTTTGTGCAGGTGTATTCCTATCTGGTGGAAATGTGACGGGCGGAGAGACTGCTTGGATGGTTCTGATGAACCTGTCACTTGCCCGCAGCGCTTCTGCGCATTAGGAATGTTCCAGTGCAGTGATGGCAACTGCACCAACTCACACTCTCTGTGCAATTTGCGTCAGGATTGCCCTGATGGGTCCGATGAAGACCCTGTGCTTTGTGGTGAGTGGAATCACTTTCTACATTCTTTGCCCACTTCTGTAGTTGATTATGTATGATCATGGTTCTGTGGGGGTTTTCTGAATGTCAAATCAAAATCTGGTCCAAAATCCTGGGGGAGGAAAAAGACAACTCAGTGTCCATCCCACATCTATAAGTTGTCTATTTTGGTGGTTCTTTGCTGTGTACTGTGTATAGAGTCTTCTTTAAGAGCTAACATTGAGGGGGAAATCAAGGATTCCCACGTTTTAAACAGGGACTCTCAGTTGTGATATTTATTTATGTCTCCAGTTTTAAAAAGCACCTTCTCAAAAAAGAAAAAAAACTCCACTAAAACCCAAAAAACAACCCTCCAAAGCAAAAGTAGCACATCAATAATAGCAACAAACATAAAGTTTGAAAACCATTGTCCAATAGGGCAACAGGTACCAGAGAAAGTGAATTTAGTAGGCTGTCAATCCTCATCCTCTAATGTTACACGCAAAAAAAAGGTCTTTAAGAATGTAGGAGATGGTAATAGTCAATGGATTATCGGCCCGTTGTTACTGGTTAATAAGTGCATTAGGCCATAAATCCTCTAAAAGGAAAGTATAGCGGAGTTCTACAGGGTCCATTCGTGTAAGTTAGGGGCTTCTGTTCCTGAAGCCTTCCCAGCTGATGACCAAATGCCACCGCTTGCAGAGCATCACCAGTGTGAACCCTACGAGTGGCAGTGCGCCAACAAGCGCTGCATCCCGGAGTTCTGGCAGTGCGACATGGAGGACGACTGCGACGACAACTCGGACGAGGACAGCGCCCACTGCGCCGGCAGGACCTGCCCGCCTGGCTACTTCAAGTGCGCCAACGGCCGCTGCATCCCTCAGATATGGAAGTGCGACGTAGACAACGACTGCGGAGACTTCTCGGACGAGCCCTTGCAGGAATGCTGTGAGTTCTGTGTGCGGGTCTGAGAGCAGCTCCGCGCGGCGGGAGAGAGTGCGGAGCCCCGCCTGCAGCCCTGGGGCGGCTCCCTCTTCGCTCTCCCCGGGAATGCGGAGGAGAGCCCACGCTCGGCCTGCGGCTCGAACCACACCCCTGGGTCTCAAATGGCGGATTCCTGGTCTCTGCCCACGGGATGTCTGACTACAGAATATGATAAAAGAACTTACATTTTTATCTCGCACCTTCTGTTTTGAGCCTCAGAGAAAGCTGGTGAGAGACAGCGAAGGTGAATGAGGGACCTGAACCTCATGTGAAGTGATTTTTTTTTTTTAACTTCAAACCCAATAAAAAAATGTACCAGGGTACCGTTTCCCCCATCCCACCCCATTCCCCACCAACAGTCTGACCACAACACAAACAAGTGGTAATGACGTGTTGAGAAAACCTAAGGTCTCGATCTTTCTACTCTGAGTGAACAAATGATAGCTAAAGGAGACACAGGCTTCCCAGGTGACTCCGTGGTGAAGCACCCACCTGCCAATGCAGGAGACGCGAGAAATTCAGGTTCGATCCCTGAGTTGGGAAGATACCCTGGAGTAGGAACTGGCAACCCACTCCAGTAGTCTTGCCTGGAAAATTCCTTGGGCAGAGAAGCCTGGTGGGCTACAGTCCATGGGGCTTGCAGAGACTCAGTCACACGACTGAGCAACTCAGCACAAAAGAGACACAGTTGCCAAACAGACAGAGTCTGGTTGGTTGATAACACGGTCACTGTGGAAAGGTGTCTTTGGTTTCCTGGCAGGACCACGACTTACAGGTCGTACTTTGCTCCCTCCTGTCTTTTCAGTGGGCCCCTCCTATCGCTGCAATAACTATACAGAATTCAGCTGCAAAACAAACTACCGCTGCATCCCGAAGTGGGCTGTGTGCAACGGTGTCAACGACTGCAGGGACAACAGTGATGAGCAGGACTGTGGTAGGAGGGGCGGCAGGGGATGGGGGAAGGATGAGCAAATTACTCGGAGGGGAGGCTGGGTTTCCCATGTCATCCTTCCTTTGTTTGCCTCTAATAACATGTTGCATTTTATAGTGACTTTATAGGAATCCCAGCATTTTACAGGGGTACTGGGAGGTTCATTTATATCATCTTAAATGAAATCTTTCCCCAAATGTGAAGATATTAGGAATTTGTGTAACTTCTCCCAAATGGGAAATTCTTATTTTACATTTGACAAGTTTGTCTTATCTTACAGATTGATTGAAATGGATGGGAGGGAGGAGGTAGAGAAAAGATTTGATATGTATCTCTAAAAAGGATATTTCAGAATCAGAATATTTCTTATTTGGAGGTTTTGATATTTCGAATGTCTCTCTGACCTTCCACATCTTTTGTGTTTGGCAATATAGAAAGAATCTATGGACAAAAGGCCAAATGAATTAATGGAATTTTCCAAGATTAGGCATATTCTCTAGCTTAAAAACAAAGTGTGTGTTGGGTTTGGTAGGAAGAGAGGTAGGAAAGATAATGAGTTATTTTAATAACACTGAATCTAATCACCTAAAGACAATGTAATGGACATGTTTTGTTTGCTGGCAGCATCACTTAATTTTCCTTTCCAGGCCTTTGTTGCAAATTACAAGCCAGGGACCAAATCATTTTTTGAACTGTTTCTACAAAAGAGAATGGATTTAGTTTCAAATAATAGGATAGGTTCAGTTTAGCCTAAAGAGGAGTGTTGACAGTGAATGTGACTGGCATTCCTCTTTCTGGGACTTTCAAGACTATGGTAGCATAAACCTCAGACCATCTCACAAGAGCCAGTACTGCTTTGGCATTCCTTGCCCATGGGCTTCTGAAGTATTTGCAATGACTGATTTGCAGAGTCGATGACATGCAAACCTTCTGGGGAATTTCGGTGTACAAATCACCACTGCATCCCTCTTCGCTGGAGATGTGATGGGCAAAATGACTGTGGAGACCACTCCGATGAGGAAAACTGTGGTGAGTGTTCGGGGTCCTTCTTTCCCATGTGCCATTGGAGTGGTGATGTCTGCTCTTTGCAACTCAACTGTCAATGCCATCCTCAAAGGGTAGGATGATGGCTGTCTGATCTCTTGCTTTCTGACTGGTACATTTCTACTTTTCACCTTCTCCTTAGCAGATTGTAATCACACTCTAGGAAAAGAATATTTATGCAGGTATATCTTTTGTCTGTTAATGTATTTACACTCAACAACATCTTTTTTTCAAAAAGAACTTGAGGTGACTTACATCATTGCCTTATGATATGTATCAATTTCAGATTAACTAACATGAAATATACTCTAACTTTAGTCTCCTTTTGGAAATGAGAAAGTATGGGCTGTGGAGAGAATCAGGGTGCTGGTCTCACCTGCAATTATAGCTGAGTAAAAGCAGACTTACAGTTAAAGTGAAAAGTCTATTTTTGCAGATTGGATGGTCTGGGACTTGGGGCACAGGAGGGGCTGGGCGCAGAGGACACTTAGGCCAGTCTGCAAGCCGGCCCACTGTGTACGACTCCCGGTGCCCTCCAGTGGCCACGTGGCTTTCCTTTTCAGCCCCCCGGAAGTGCACGGAGAGCGAGTTTCGGTGTGATGATCAGAGCTGTATTCCTTCTCGATGGGTCTGTGACCAAGCCAACGACTGTGGGGACAACTCAGATGAGCGGGACTGCGGTAACTGTTTCAGCAATTTGAGGGGCTTCCCATGGAATCTTGTACTAGGGTCAGCATATTGGAGGAGAGTAGGAAATTCGGTATTCTTTCTTGGGAAATCCCACGGATAGAGGACCCTGGCGAGCTACAGTTCACAGGGTCACAAAGAGCTGGACTTGCCTTAGCCACAAAACGACAGGGACTTCCAATGTGTGTTTGTAAGGTTTTATAGAGTAAGATGATTTTTGTGTATTTGAGGTAATATATAAACCTTAGCATGACAGTACCTTCTTCTCTGTACTTTCTATGATTTATGATTACCTTAGAGCATTCTAAGCATTCTAAGAGCATCCCCAATAATAGGGGAAAATCACAAGAGAGTTTTTAAAATCTCATTTTAACTTGAGGAGAGATTGGTACCTCCATCTCCATATCTTGAATGGGGAAGGTGTAACTTTTGAGAGTTTACTCACTCACTAACCATAAGTTGTGGGTTTGTTGTGAGCCAGTCACTGAGTATGGATAGGAATGTGTTAGAATACTTACTACCCTCGATAGAGCTAGGACTTGTCTGAGAATACCAAGGCACCTTCGAAATAACATTCTTTCCTTTTCAGAGATGATGACCTGCCGTCCTGGATATTTTCAGTGTGATAGTGGGCACTGTGTTTCTGAACATTTGAAGTGCAATGGGTTGGCTGACTGTCACGATGCCTCTGATGAAGCCAATTGTCGTAAGTTTCTAGACAATTGGTATGGTTATGGCTGTTTAGACCCATTAGCCACTGCCTCTTAGATTGAAAGGTCATAGATATTTTCTATTCAGCATTCATTGATAATTATCAATTGACATGGAGCTTGAGTCATCATGTCTATATATTTAACAGTAGTCATTCAAGTACATTTCACTAATAATATTTCAAATATTATATATATATATATATATATATATAGAGAGAGAGAGAGAGAGAGAGAGAATATTATGTCTGTGGTAATGAAAGTATTTATATATTATCAACTACTCTACAAATCATTAATCAGATAAAACTTGGCAGGAAAAGAATATTCAAGCAATGAATAAATGTATTCAACCACATTGAAGTTCTAGCATTAAGCATTTTCTGAATTGTAACAAAGGGATATAAAATTGTTTAAAAGTATAAAGCCTATATGATCATTTGTATTTTAGTCTTTTTGAACCACTGAATAAATATTAACTATTGATGCTTATCTATGATGGATTTTGTTGATCATGTAGTTGCCACATCTTAAAACCTTGGTTTCCAAGAGACTTTAAATGTATGATAGGAAAAACCAGTGCTGGCACTGCTGAAAAGTTTCACTTACCTGAAAAAGAAAAAACCCAATGCTGTTCATAGAATGACTCATGTCATTAAATACTGGGCTTAGTCAATTATCCTTAAGAAACATTCCATCAGAATTTCAGATGGTTTAAGGCCACAGTACTTGTGTGGTTGAATCAGGAAAGAGCAGGCTATAATGGAACACTTTCTATTAGGAGAATTCTCTCTATAAAAGGAGAAATAGCCAACTAGCTTTCCAGAAAGTATCTTTTTCTAATAATTTGAATATGTCTTCTCCCCACTGACAGCCACCCGCTTTCCCAATGGTGCATACTGTCCAGCTACTATGTTTGAATGTAAAAATCATGTTTGTATCCATTCATCTTGGAAATGTGATGGTGATAATGACTGTGGAGATGGTTCCGATGAAGAACTTCATCTGTGCTGTGAGTGAGAGATTGAGGGGTGGTGTTGTCAATGTTTCTTATGTGGAGCATAAGTGGGGGGGGGCATTTGTACAATTTTCGTGTTGTTGAACACATGATCTGATTAGTGCACTTTCATTTGGCCTTCCTGCTTATTCTTCTACTTGGGACATGAGAAAGTTGGGCAGACATCCATAGTTTTAAACATTTTTGTGGCCTTTGAAAACAGTATCCTCAAAAGAAATTGTTGGAAAACCAACACGCATAAATAAAGGCAGGTCTGTTGTGGTCAAAGTCTGAGTTAGGGTGGAGTGTGTATCTCTCCTGCTCCACCCCACTTTCGGTGCCCCTCAGAGTACTTCTGCCAAACCCCTGGAGCTTCACAGAACCCCTTTAGGAAATATTAAAACCAGTTAATATTTAAACTCACTTCACTTTACATCATAATTCAAGCCCATCTAATTCCTTTCTGTTGTATGATGCATATTTATTTTTTAAATCAGTCAATCTCAATGTGGGTACCCATCTGAATCCCTTGGGGAAAAGTGCTTTGGAAGCACATGCTCTGGTCCCACCTCAGGCTTAGACCTATCAATGTCCAAGGACATTTTGGGTCTGGGCAAAAATATACTGAAAAAGCTCCTTAGGTTTTAATTTGGTCTCTTGGTTGGAAACTACTGATTTTAGCAAAGTGAATGAGCATAAGTTTGTTTTTTGATCATTTTGCTCCATGCCTTGAGTCATTGGAGATCTCAGGCATCATCTCTGTTACTAAGAGAGTCAGTATCACCTGGGGACCTGTTAGAAACACAGATTCATGGGCCCATCCCACATCTACCCAATCTGAATCTCTGGCAGTGGAGGGCAGCAGTCTCTGCATTAGTAAGCTGCCCACCCACCTCCCCAACCCCTCCCTCACCCACCAGGTGATTCAGATACAAGCCAATCTTAAGAATGTCACATAAGTAGAAGCCATCCAATCCTCTTGAAACTCTTAATTCTTAGTCTCATTTAGCTGTAGTTCACTTCTGAGGTTCTCATCACCTCTTCCATTCAATTTCCTAGATTCCCCACTATTAATTTTAGCCCTCACTATTCAATTTTATGATTTGACTCTAGAAAATAATATATCAGAATATTCCTTCCATCAAGAGAATTTAATTATATTATATAATTAAAATATAAATTACATTATATTTTCCCAGTGGCATCCCAGTATTTCCCTTGCCACATCTTTTCTTCTAAGGAACTAACAATAGTTTGTTTTGTTTTTCACTTGCAGAATCTTGAAAAAGACCTTAAACATGTGTAACTGTCAAATAAATCCTGGAAAAGTTGTTTCCCACTATAAGATAAAGTGCCCATAGTTAGAAAGATTGAACTTTGGGGATCCAGAGACACAGCTACATGAAAAAGTGATCAGCGCTGTTTTATAATGTTACATTTGCCTTTCACCACAAATAATCCTTGTGAAGTTCTATTAACAATACTTCCAAGAACCAACTTTTACAGCTGTTCTTTTTTTCCCTCAACCTCATTAAAAATCTCTCCTCTTGCTTCCTGTGTGTGGTACCAAGGCAGAAGGAAAATCAAACAGCCCATGTCGTCCATGGGAAAGAGGAAAACACCTGTGTGTTGAGTTCTGAATTCCTGGTACATGCATAGAGGATCGTGTCCCTGTTCCAACCAAGGGCCCTGGGTTTTACCTGTAGGTTCCTCACAGGAGCATGAGCATCAGCCAGAGATCTAACTCTGGGTAACAGAATGAGTCCGTGTTTGCTTTGAGATGTCAACTTTGAAAGTAATAGGTGAGGAAATTGAGGGAGGATATTCCATCATGGTGTAGAACTTGAATGAGAAGACTTCATTTTCTGGACTGTAGTCAGAGGGACGAACAGTGAGCTCCTGGCTGTTAGGATGAGAGTTCATGTGTAGTCCTGCTGGTCTCTCCAACCTCCCGGCCACTGTTGTCCTCCTCTCTCTGTGCTCCAGCCACAGAGATCTTTTATTCAGGTCCAGAAGCCTGCCATCTTCTTCCCGACCCAGACTTCCCACGTGAAGCCTCTTCTGATCCCTCCTCCCCTAGGTCTATGTCAGATCTTCCCAGTAGATGCTTTCATAGCATGTTTCCTTTGGGGCCCTTACCACAGTTGTAGTTGAATGGTTAATTTGTGAAGTTGGTTTTTCTGCTAGAATAAAAGTCCCATGAGGATAAGGACTGTGTCTTTCTTTCCCCAGTTGAACCTGGTGCGTAGCGCAGCGCCAGGGTGTCAACGAGACTCTCAAGATGTGTTTGTCGACTGGTTAATCAAATAAGCCAATAAGTGGCGAATCAAGCAAGCCCAAGCCTGATGCTGGCAACAGGAGTGTTTTTAGATATTGACTCTTATGTTCTACTCTTAACGTAAACTTTTGCTTTTTCGTCTTGTGTTCTAGTAAATGTTGCCTGTGACTCACCATACCGTTTCCGGTGTGACAACAATCGCTGCATTTATCGTCATGAGGTGTGCAACCAGGAGGATGACTGTGGAGATGGAAGTGATGAGAAAGAGGAGCTCTGTAAGCAAAAGTCCAAAGGGAGAAGGGAAAAAGAAAGGCCCGCAATTGTCTGCAGTCCACAAAATGTACCTCAGGGATTTCAGTTTGTTCTGTAGAGGCTTGAGTTGTGCATATGACTGCAGATCTCCGTGGACATTGTTGTTTGCAAGACTCCCTAAACACACAGTACTCAGGTGCAGCCCGTCCCCATCCTTCCTGTTTCATTTGAACCAGATGTTAGAAAGTTCCTTAAGGAAGTGAGAACAAATACTAAATAGTGGTTTGAGTCCCACTTGAAAAACTAATGGTTTATCTCTTTTCAAAGATAAGGTTTGGTCACTCTTCAGCCTAGAGCTTCTAATTGTTCATCTAGGGATGGGAACTTCTCAATGTCCTGCTGAAAAGCTCATGTTGAATAAGGCAGCACTAGTGTTCACAGGGCTTATCTAATATCCTTCTTTAAAATGAAAATGCATTTCCCAGAAGGGAAAAATGATAGATTATTTTACGAGATAAATGGCTGCATTTAATATTTTAGGTATTGAAAAATCTATGCTTTTCCATTTTGAGACTGTTTTCCATCTATCCATTGTGTGAAGGAAAGGGCTGATTAATTTTCTGGGCAATTTAATTTACCTAGAAAAAGTCAGTGAGAAAGGTTATTTATCCTGAGTCCAATTACTTTTTTCCTAAAAGGATATTATCTGGGGAAATTTAGATAAATGCTTTTCTATTCTCTATTCCTTATATTGATGTGGCTGTAGAATGCTTACCACCAGTTGCCATCCTATGTCAGGCAGACTTTGATCCTATTGTCATGTTCAAGTTTGTACCCTCCCTCTTCTTCCCCTTTTTGGGGTAGGATGAATCAATGGTTATAACATTGTTAATATGTTTGTTTGAAGCATAACACAAAAGAATGAAAACCTAGAAATAAAACCTTTTTTAAAAACTGGGGCAGGTTTGCCTTTTCCTCTTCTGTTTCCACTTCCTCTATTAATCATGCCACATATTTGTAGGATATGATCAAATCCCAGAGTGGAAAAAAGGGATAGGAAGCTAAAATTCTTCCCATGGAGGAGGATGTTAGAGGAATCACTGCTAGGCATCACAGTAGATGAACTGCAACATTTCAGTGGCTTACACCAGCAGAGGTCTAAAGTTTGAGGAAGATCAGGCAGCCCCCTTCATCCTGTATTAAGCCGTCTGGAATGCATAGTCTTCAAGGTTGCTGAGACGGGAGAAGAGAGAAATGGAGGAAACAGTTTCTTTACTTCCTAGGCCTGGAAGTGACAGATGTCCATTACGCTTATAGTCCATTGGTTGGATCTGCCCCCAAGCTAACTGCAAGAGAGACCAGGAATTGTAGGGAAGCACCAGCTTATTTGTGAGAAACACTGTCTCTGCCAGAGAAGGAAGCGTCTTGTTTCGCAGAGGCAAATGTTTTGACTTGAACTTATTCTTAAATTATAGGTGTAGCACCGACTCCTAGACCTTGTACACCGGATGAATTCAAGTGTAGCAATGGGCGTTGCATTCCACAGCACCGGGTGTGTGATCATGTTAATGATTGTGGTGACAATTTCGATGAGATGGGATGCAGTAAGTAAATAATTATTTTTGTACTTCATGGCAGTAACTCAGATTACCTTACTGAAAAACTTGCAATAACATAAAGTAAACAGTAACCACATTTGTCTTTAGTTTACATGCTGTGTTTCTTTATTGAATACTTTTTCTATACCAGACATTGTGCTGAATACTGCATGGACTATTTCATTTTATCCATGTAACAAGCCTGTGAGTTAGGAATTGTTTATATCTCTGTAACTCTCTTTTAAACAAATGAGGAAACCACCCTACAGGTTAAATAAATTGGCCGTGTCTCCCTGTCATTAAGAAATTGAGTCAGGATTTGAACTCTGGTCTCCTTAACTGCAAGGCACATCCTCTTCCCAGTTCACTAGGTAGCTCTCAGCACCTTAAAGCTGTTTATTTTGTTTCTTAGTTTGCACATTTTTTTCATCTTAAGCCAAATGCAGTATCTTTGGCACAGAGGGGAAGAGTAGTTGGTAAGAATGGCAATGTCAGGACATTCTTAGTGGTCCAGTGGTTAAGACTCTGTGCTCCCAATGCAGGGGGCCTGGTTCAATTCCTGGTTGGGGAACTAGATCCCACTTGCTGCAACTAAAGATCCCATATGCTGCAACTAAGACCTGGCACTGCCAGTAAATTAAAAAAATATATTTTTAAAAGAACAGAAATGTCACAGGGGACCTTGGAAGGAACACTTACTTTTAAGAGAGGATTTTTACATAGGAAAAGTGTGATGTACACAAACAAGGGATGATTCTAGCTTAACGTGAAGTGAATGTTGGAATGGCATGCTAATAATTTGCCCTTTGGTAGTCCTGTATAGCATTTATGAAATGCTTTCACATACATTCTTTTTTTCATGTATGTAGTTTTGATCTATTTATATATTTTTGGCTGCACCAGGTCTTCATTTCCATGCGGGGGCTTTCCTTCCGTTGCGGGGAGAGGGGGCTGCTCTTCATTGCGGTGTGTGGGCTTTTTGTTGCAGTGGCTTCTCTTGTGGAGCACAAGCTCTAGGATGTCTGGGCTTCAGTGGTTGAAGCTTCCAGGCTAGAACACAGGCTCAGTAGTTGGTTGTGGCACATGGGCTTAGTTTCCCCATGGTATGTGGGATCCTCCCCGACCAGGGATTGAACCTGTGTTTCCTGCGTTAGCAAATGGGTTCTTCACCACTGAGCCACCAGGGAAGCCCCACATACATTCTTTAATTTGTTACTTAAATTAGCTCCAGGGGATTACTGCTGTTATGTCTAAAATAAAGCTCAGAGAGTTTAAATAACTTGCTTGAGGTCACACAGAGTGGCAGGGGCAGAATTGGAACAGTCCTGGGACTCCAGACTGGGAGAACTGGCTCCCGCTTCCTCTGCCGCTAGCTGTGCCGCTTAAGAGTACATACTAACATTGCCAGGCCTCAGTCTCTTTTTAGGAAAAAGGGAGTTCTTCAAACCCTACAAGTCTGGACTTAGTAACATTAGTTAGCTCCACATGCTTCCAACTTTTTCTGAGGTCCCTCAAGGATTTCCTGGCAAATTTTTCTCCTGGGTGGGTTACAAAGGAAGATGAAGAACCAACCATATTTAGTTGATTTGCCATTTGTTTGACACACTTTCTCAATAAGATTGGAGTTTTTGACATAATAATGTGGCTTAAATTAAATATTTAAAAGGCATAAACATGAGGGAATTTGCAGAACCGAGAGGTTGGTTTGGGTTCTGATGCCTGGAGACTAACTGACAGTGTGAATGGTTCCAGGACTTTGGGGTATTTCCAAGTTAGGCTTGGGTCAAGCATTGGTTTCTCTTTCAGTTGCCTGTGCAAATGAAAAGCCTTAAAATCAGCCATAGTACCTTTCCTTTTTAAGGTAACTTCCTTGCTGAGGAATTGTTTGTATTTTTTGGTTGTGCTGGGTCTTCATTGTTGCGGTGATTAGGGGCTGCTCTTGTGGAGCGTGGGCTCTAGGCTCACAGGCTTCAGTAGTTGCCGCTCGAAGGCTCTAGAGCACGGGCTCAGTGGTCGTGGAGCATAGCCTTGGCTGCCCCATGGCGTGTAGGGTCTTCCTGGACCAGAAATCGAACTGGTGTCTCCTGCCCTGAAGGCAGGTTCTTCACCATAGTACTTCCCCCCGACCATTTATTTTTATTAGTTGGAGGCTAATCACTTTACAGTACTGCAGTGGTTTTTGCCATACATTGACATGAATCAGCCATGGATTTACATGTGTTCCCCATCCCAATCCCCCCTCCCGCCTCCCTCTCCATCCCATCCCTCTGGGTCTTCCCAGTGCACCAGCCCTGAGCACTTGTCTCATGCATCCAACCTGGGCTGGCAATCTGTTTCACCCTTGATATATACATATTTCAATGCTATTCTCTCAGATCTATTCAAATGACATTTAATTAAAAGCAGGGTTTATTTAAGGGGACTAGGTAGCCCAGGCATTAATGTGGTATGGAGGCAACATTTCTTTTCAGATATTAAGCGGATCTGTGATGGAATTCAGTCTTACTGCATTGGGCCAGTTTGACTAAGACATAGAAATTCTCATTTTAAATACCAGTTCTTGGGTGCTGCTCATCCATTTGCTTTCCTTTTCATTTCCTTTTCTCCTTCTCCTTTTCTTTTAAACAAGGTCAATGCCTTCTATTTATATGTGTGTGTATATATATGCTATATATACATATATACACACATGAGATGTATATATTATATATATGTAGAAATATATATATATATATATATATATATATATATATATATATATATATAAAATCTGGGCTTCCTAGGTGGCATTAGTGGTAAAGAACCTGCCTGCCAATGCAGAAGATTTAAGGGACACGAGTTTGATCCCTGGGTCAGGAAGAGCCCCTGAGGAGGGCATGGCAACCTACTTCAGTATTCTTACCTGGAGAATCCCATGGACAGAGGAGCCTGGTGGGCTATGGTCCATCTGGAGGTGTTCTTCTGATGGGCCACTTGAGTGTTCACTTGTGCTTGATCTGCTTTGTATCTTTCATTTGTAATGCTGGGATTTTGCATTTCAGATAGAGGAAAAGACAGATCATGTGCTGAAAATCTGTGTGAACACAACTGTACCCAGTTACGTGAAGGAGGATTCATCTGCTCCTGTAGACCCGGATTCAAAGCCGATAGCATTGACAGAAACCTCTGTGAAGGTAGAGTATATTTCCTCCAGTTCCTATTAGGAGAACCTTGTGCTTTTTAGGTTCTCCACTCATTCCCTTTTATTAAACATGGTTTAATTCCCTTCATGCGGCTGAGCTCATGCTGGTTGCTTTTTTCCCATGCTCTCTTATCGGTGTCTGGCATAGCACTGGGTGATCGTTCATCTTCAGTAATGTCTGTGAAATTGATGTGATGCATGAAGGCATGGATGATGATGGCTCCTTATTGTATCAGTGTGTGAGATCAAAATTTCTTTTTAACAAACATAAGTATGCCTTTCTTCAGACAATACGTATTTATTACACCCCTCCATATGTCAGACTTATGTAAATGAATTCTAAGATGGGACACTTACCAAGATGGTAAATATCAAGTAGGATTTTAGGTGTATTTGATCATTTGAATACTGTTCCTATTTCATGATGTACCATACTCAGATGATTAGAATAGTTCTTTTGAGGGCTGATGCCTAAGAACTCAATTGGAAAAGCCAAATCCGTGCCGCCCCTTCCTGGAGCCACGTAGCAGGAGGGAAGTGGTACCAAATACCAGTGGCATAACAGCTGCTTCCCCAAAGGAAAATCTTGTTCTGCTGTTGTACAGAATCAGACTGCTTCTGTTTAAATCTGGTCTTTGGGACTTTGGATTCAGTAACAGTTCATACCTGAGAGAGTCGTTTTTGAAGATTAAATGAGGGAAGAACTTGAAATGCATGTGAAATAGTATCTGAAGTTTGGTCAGTGTTCTGCAAATGTTGGCATCATGACTTGTGTTCATCTGCACTTTTCTCATCCTTATTGCTTATGAATATGGATTTAAACAGAAGCAGGATCTCTAAGGAAGGGATGGGCTCTAAGCAGATGTTGCTCACTTGGTTTTATTTTGCCTGCAGACATCAATGAATGTTTGCAGTTTGGGAGTTGTCCCCAGATCTGCCATAACACCAAAGGAAGTTATGAGTGTTCCTGCGCCGAAGGGTTCACATCGCTGAGTGACAGATACGGAGAACGGTGTGCGGCTGACGGTATGATGCGCTGATGGGGTATTAGTCTGGATTTAGCCTCTGTTCTACCTGGATAAAAACTAAAAAAGTGGACAAGATAGGCCTCTCCAGAGGATTCAGACAACAAATGCTTCTGTGTAGGATGGTGGTCAGCAAAGCCTTCCACTCCACTGAGGTCAAGGTTTGAGGTCCAGTAATCCAAAACAGGTCACAAAACACATCCCATTCAATGGGTCATAGTCAGTTGGGGCAGATCAGGAACACTCTGTTGACAAACCTTTTTTTGTTGTTCATGGACTATTGATCACAGACAGAAAGAGTCTGGCTTATTCATGACTTCAATCATTAGCTCTACATTTTTGGTTAATGCCAGTATCTGTGAATCAGGCCTGAGTGAAAGCAGAAATAGAGACTACATAAAAATGGCAAAAGAGAAAGTCAGAAGTATCCAGTCCAGATTTCCAGAGTTCTGATGTAAATCAGCATATCTCAGTAAAGGAGTCTTTATAATCTTATGGATATGAATTTAAAGTTTGTAATTGAGTTTAAGGAATTGATAAGAAGGCGACATTTTTATTTTGCATATTAAGGGTAAAATGACTGTTCAATTTCTTTGTACAAATTGAGTTTTTGTACAAAGCATACATTTGACTAGCATACTTAAATATTTTACCCTCTAAGCATTTTTGACTCTGAATGCAAACTAGGGTGAAGGCATTTGAGCAGTTGGTGTGGTAATTAAGCAGCAAATTAGAAAATCTTCAACTCTTTTATCCAAAGAGATGACTGAAATGAGAAATTTATGTAAAACATTATATCAAGATAAAGGAAATACATAAAATGAACTTTTAAAAGTTACTTAAATTGGGTTTGATTGACATTATGCAAGTAAATTAAAAAAATTCTAGACAGTGTATCTTGGAATAGTCACTATTTACATAGCTGCTTTAACTAAAAAAAAAAAAAACAAGAACAAGCTGGTTTTTTGTCATTAGTTAGAAGCTAAATTGGGTCATGGAGCTGATTACCTGCTAAAAGAATCATCAAAATCTGTCAGTAAAGAATGAGAAATGAAGACTTCTGGGTAAGTCTCTACATATTGAATTTCTTCTGAGACTGAATGTCTGCAATCTTATATGTTTTATTGTCAGTGAAAAAAAAAATCAGTGAAAAAGAGGTAGCTATCCAGGGATCTCAGTCTTTGCTTTGCTTTAAATCGTTATCTAAAGAACTGATTATATCCCTAACAGAAATGGAGACAAGAATGTTACAGATTTTGCAACCCAGTTTATGGTCAGCTCCACTGATTAGCAGAGTTCAGTTCCTAGAAAAATGTGTGTGTGTGTGTAAGGACAGGGAGGATATCTGCTGTTTTATAACCAAAATTCAGGTAGAATTCAAATAGATTAATCAGCCCTTCTTTTGTTTCCAGGTAGTCCTCCTTTGCTGCTACTGCCTGAAAATGTGAGAATTCGAAAATACAACCTCTCATCTCTTCAGTTCTCAGAGTACCTGGAAGACCAGGAGCGCATTCAGGCTATGGATTATGATTGGGATCCGGAGGGCACAGGCCTCAGTGAGTATGAGACCTGACATCTGTCACCGATATCAGTTGAATACACTGAGTTATAAGGTGTTGAACTTTGGGGAACTGATTTTTAATGAGTAAGTGGGTGCTCCTCCCACCTGGCATGCTCCAGACCATTTAGTGTGACCGTGTGTCCCAGCCTGTTTCCCACCTTCTCACTGAACCTTCTCCCATCTCTGGGGACTGTCCTTTCAGGACCGCCTCACATCCCTTTGTTCACTGTCTCCTTGTCTTTGCTCTTGCCAAGACTGTTCTTCCCCACTGCTGTATGGTTGGAACATTTCCACTCAAAGACCCAGTTCAAAGTCACCTCCCCTCTGGTATCTTTCATAATTCTGTGCACCATTTTATCCACATTGGATTGAGTTTACAGCTAGTTGTCCACACATCCTTCTCCCTACACCTTAACCACATGCTCTTTGGAGACAGAGATTGAATCGAATTCATCTCCACATGCCTGGCATCTGACCCAGCATCTAGTTTAGTGTATGTGGTGGGTAGTTGATGAAGGAAAAATGAGTGATGCTTACTGCTAAGTCTCTTATGGTTCTGTATGGCCTGTGGGAGATGGTTGTTGGGCAGAAAAACTTATATTGTATGCCTGTCTCCCTCATCTACTGGCTTTATGACCTTAAATAATTGTAACAATTCTCTGGATCTCTATTTCTTTTCTGTAAAATAAGAGCAGTAATCTTGCTCAGCCTGACTCCCTTTGAGAGTTGTTTTGAAAGTCAAATGAGATGATAGATATGAACATGCTTTGCAAACTAACTATGTAAGATTTATTATTATTGTGTTTTCACATTTCATTGTACAATGCAGTAAACTTTTCAAGAATGGTTCCTACCTAGAGAAGTGTGTGCCCTGAAAGGCACAGTCTTCCTATGCTTTTAAAAAGAAAATTTTATTTTTTTTGGCCACAGTATGTGGCATGTGGGATCTTAGTTCCCTGACCAGGGATCGAACCCCCGTTCCCTGCAGTGGAAGGCTAAGTCTTAATCACTGGACCATAGGAAAGTCCCTTCCTATGCTGTTTAAAGTGCCTGCTATTCAGTATCTTTTAGTTTATACATAAAATAAGACTTCTCTTCTACACAGCTTCATTATTGCCAGTATGGACTTAAACTCTTAACAGAACAGTTTGACCCTAGTTAATCTATATATTCTTTTTTTGAAACTAGAACATGATCTTAATGAGGGTAAACAGGCTCTTGGCTGAAATATATTTTAATGAATTACCGTTAAATAGAGATGACTAATTATCAGTAGGTTATCAGTTGAAATTTTTACAGCGAGTATCTCAAGTCTGACAGATTTTGAGGTTTGATCATAGTGGTTTCATTGAACTGTTAGTATTACAGGAACACTGAGGAAGCAGGGGCATCAGTGAGTGAACAGTCCTTCACCTGATTAGACTCCAGGTCTTCCCTTCCCTGATGCTGGTTACATGCACCTGATCCATGTGTCTCATCTCCGCAGGTGTTGTATATTACACTGTTCTAGGGGAGGGCTCCAATTTCGGTGCTATCAAACGTGCCTACATTCCCAACTTTGAATCTGGAAGCAATAATCCTGTGATGGAAATTAACCTGGATCTGAAATATATAGTGCAGCCTGATGGATTAGCAGTGGACTGGGTTGGAAGGTAAGTGTAGCTTCATTTTCTTCTGCCTATTCTACTTTCCTGGTCAGAGCTACCCTCTGCTCAGCTTGGCACATGAATTGAATTGACCCAGATTATGGGTGCACCCAGCCTCGGGGCAGCTGAGTGATGCCTGGACTAACTCCCGTCCCAGCATCTACCTCTGCTTACCCAAAGGGGTAATGGGCTAAACCTTATCACTTCCTATATTCTGTGTGCCTCAAAAATGTGGGGAAAGCCCCAAGGTCAAGATTTTATATTTTATCTAGGAGAGCATTTTTGGCAACAGAATTCTGGATTCCAAAATGAACTTTCAGTATGGAAGCACTGCTCATTCAGTGAAGAAATGTGACAGCCTTGCATTCTACCAGCAAAGCAGTTGAGGGGAAACACTTTCCTTGATGCTGATTATTTTGAGGAGGAACAGTCCACACATTGTGTTCCTAGCAGGCTGTGTTATCTGAACAGATTGGAAGTTTGACCTTCCTGTTTAAGCTTTGGGTTTGAGCTAAGAAGGGTGCTCTTCTAGAACTTCAGGAACCAGAGCCAGTTTAAATGATGCCTAAATAAGAACCTTAAGTAGGTTTATCATCAGATAGATTCATGAGAGGCAAACTGATGTGGAAGAAGCATTCTTCAAGGAAGAGCCTTGGATTGGAATAACATTTATGGGAAAGTGACTACATTACAATCAGAACTCGATCATTTGTAGAATCATTATGTCCTTCTAATGAAGTAGTAGTGGAAAATGTTTGCTGTCCTCTGAGACAACAGAGAGTCATCTATGGCATTAATTTTCACCTCTTCACACACTTGTCTAGTACTCCTGGAAGACTTGAGCATCTCTGCAGAAGTTAGGCAGGTCCCACTGGACCTGCAGGATAACAGGAGACTCATTTCAGCAACTCTTGTCAGGAAACAAGACCTCAAAGAGTCACGAACTGGCACCTCTAGACTTTAGCACCTCCTTCTGAAAACCATCCTGGCAACGGCAGATCTTTCTTCTTCTTTGAAGTTTTACCTCTTTCTCAGCCTTAGTGAATGAGTGAATTTAAGAAAGTACTGCAGCTCTTTCTGCTTGAGACTGAGACCTGAAGCCTGAGGAATAAGGGCAGGGCGGCTTTGCTGAGTTTGCTATTTTGAGTGGCTATTTCCACTCATCCTTGAAGCTGATGCCAGATTCCTAATGATTCTGGTGGACTCTTGGCTGAGGAGGAAGCTGACCCACAGGCAGTCAGAATGAAAGGCCCACAGTGCCTCACGACTCCTACCTAGAAGCAGTTGTCTCATAATCACGCCAGGTGTGAGGGTCACCATCATTGCCAGTCCTGGCTGATACAGCTGCTTCACTGAATAGCCCCTTCACCCCACACCCCATCACTTGTAACTTCCCTCAGAGGTCCCCTTGGCTGAAGAGACTGGGGCATTCCTGAGAGACAGAGGTTGTGCTCTCATCACTGGTGTCTGAGTAACTGTCTCGCTGGCCAGAACTTCCAAACTAAATGCTCTTGTCTTCACACCTCTACCCCGAAAGTCCAGTCTAGACTTCACAGTTGTTTAACTTCGTCTCTCTAAATTCAGGCATATTTACTGGTCAGATGCCAGGAGGCAACGGATTGAAGTGGCTGAACTTGATGGAAGGTACAGAAAGTGGCTGATTTCCACTGAACTGGATCAACCAGCTGCAATAGTTGTGAATCCCAAACTAGGGTAAGTACTTGAAGGAGTCCTTAATGTTCAATATTTTCCACTGGGTTCTGAAAAAAATTATTTTCAATAATTTTCAATTATTCCCAATTGTACTGAAGTTGTCCTTGGACTTTTTTGAGTGACAGCTATGACTGTTTTCAAGAACTATAATATGCCCTAAAGATCATTTAGGACCAAACAGACTTCAGTAGACAGACACTGTGTATGGGGA
Source organism: Odocoileus virginianus (assembly GCF_023699985.2). Taxonomy (NCBI): domain Eukaryota; kingdom Metazoa; phylum Chordata; class Mammalia; order Artiodactyla; family Cervidae; genus Odocoileus; species Odocoileus virginianus. Next base: position 20,570,918 of record NC_069686.1, read on the forward strand.
AGAGTTTAGCCACATTTTTTGACACCGTGGTTTGTCTAAAATCCACACATTTCTCAGCAGAATTTAGGGATTGAGTTAACACCTGATGATTGGTTTAGACTAGAGATTGCAAAGTGGTGGCTGATGGGCTAAATATGGCCCATATACTTATTGGACTTGAACTTCAGAGCTTTAAGTAAATGTAGTTGATAGCGTTACATATTTAAAAGATGATTTATTTATTTATTGGCTGCATCAGGTCTTAGTTTCAGCACGTGGGCTCTTTGTTGCAATGTGAGGATTTCTTTATAGTTGCGGGGCATAGGCTTAGCTCCCCTGAGGTATGTGGGATCTTAGTTCCCCAACCAGGGATAGAATCCAAGTCTGCTGCATTGGAAGGTGGATTCTTAACCACTGGACCACCGGGAAAGTCCTGATAACATTAAAATTAAAAAAAATATATATATTTGTATTTCTGGTTTGAAAAATCAGAATAACTGGTAACCTTACATGGATATGCCTTCCTTGACTCAGCATTGCCTGGAATGCTTAGGCTAGAGCTTGGCTTAATGTGGTGCTTCCCCATCACTCTACATTCACAGCCGCCCTGCACCATCCATTTATCTTGCTTGCCTGATCCTTTCTAGGTACTTAGCGTGGTGTAATCCTTGGTTTACTCACTTCTTCTACAATCCAGTATTAATTGGATGCAAAATAATACATTTTCAAAGAGCTAGGATGAGGAAAGGAATCTTTTATTTTTTTTCTCGGATACATTCCAAACACAGGATAGTGCCTTCTTATACAGCGGACATTCAAGAAACAGCTTTTGTGATTATATGTTGAAGGGTCTGGATATATATCGTAGGACAGGGCTGTCCAGGTTGTGTTTGGAATGTGCAGTTCTCATGAAGGAGAGCTCACAGATGCGCCAGCTCCTCACTGTCTCTCCCTGTCCCATGTAGATATAAAAGCAGCATCCTTTAGGACCCAGGCCTCTTTGAAAATCAGTTGGTTTTTCCACCTGATGAAATGCTGCCATGAGGAAGCCTTCTGTTACAGGTTTATGTACTGGACTGACTGGGGCGAAAATCCTAAAATCGAGTCCGCTTGGATGGATGGGCAGCGTCGGAAAGTCTTGGTTCAGGAGGACCTCGGTTGGCCAACAGGACTCTGTATAGATTATGTGAATGGTGACCGGATCTACTGGAGTGACCTCAAGGACAACATTGTTGAAACCATCAAATATGATGGAACTGATAGGAGAACTGTGGTAACTTCAGGTTAGAAATTTCACTTTCCATTTCATATATTAATTAATGTGTTTCCAGTCTCTTCGCCCCACTTTTCCCAAGAAGGAATCCTAATCTTAGGAGACGGTTTATATAGTTTCTTTGATACCATTCTGCCCAGTTCCCAGCTGCTGATTCAAATGCAAATGAACCTGTTAGGAGTTCTTTCTTGTATCATAAAAGTCATTTTTGTATCATAAAAAAAAACTGCTCTTGGCATTAGGTGTTAAAATAACCGTTTCTTGTTAGGTTGCCCTGATAGAGGTGACGATCCTATGTTACAGTGGTTATATCCAGGTCTAACTCCTTCTAGATACATTAGTTTTTAATGTGCTAAATTGCCTTTTATGCAAGACTGGAAACATTTAGGAGAGTAGCATTTTGTTTTCTTGCCTAAATTATACAGACCTGAAAAATCCAGCACATATCAAGTTTTCCTGATAAGTGGTAGCTTATGTTTAAGGAAAAAAAATTCTCGGCCATACAAATTGTTTTCTAAAAGTAAAATAAAATCAGCAACTTGAAAGTGAGTGAGTCCTCTATAATTGGTGTCAGCCTGTAGGCATTGATCCAATTTAATTTCTGTTATCTTGATCTCCTGGCGTGGCAGACGTTCATGGCCATGTGCACAGAGAGTCTATGAGTGTTGCTGGAATTTTAAGGTGTTGCCTTAGAGATTGATTGAGCAGCTTGACTTCCGACCTAGAAATGGAGCTTGGGTATCTTCTTTTCAATAACCTTGTTTTGTTTTTGCTTTTTCCCTGTGGGTGAACAGCGGTGAACCCTTATAGTCTGGACATCTTTGAGAGCCAGTTATACTGGACATCTAAGGATAAGGGAGAAGTGTGGATCCAAGATAAATTTGGGCGAAACAAGAAAGAGAAATTGCTGACAGTGAACCCTTGGCTTACTCAAGTTCGAGTCTTCCATCAGCGGAAATATAACCATTCAGGTAGTCACAAACCTTATTTCAAATTAATGGCTATAGTCTTTCTGGAAAATGGTGGTGGATAATAATAGCTGACCTGCCTGTGCCTGAAATGTGTGTGTGTGTGTGTGTGTGTGTGTGTATTTTAACCATTTTGACGAGAGAAAGATAAAATTGGAGACAAAATGAAATGATGCACACCATCAGCAGATATGAAGTAAAAATCCTTCAGTCCTTCTTGTTGCTTGCAGTGTGGGAATGTCCTCTTAGGCCGCAGAATCCAGTATGGGTTAGACCCCTGATAAATGCAAGTGGGGTTGACAAGTCACATAATAGGTTTCAGGGACATCAGAAGTCTTACCCACTCTTCACAACTGCAAGGTCAGGCTAGTCAAGTCATCCCGAGCTAGGTATGCCTTAGCTTAAAGCTTGAAGGATGCATTTTTACATTCTTCCTTCTTATTTTCTTAGTTCTGGGTACTGCTTCTTCAGGTGGTGGTTGTTTTGTTTCTAAGGTGTGTCTGACTCTTTGTGACCCCATGGACTGTACCCCATCAGGCTCCTCTGGCCATGGGATTTCCCAGGGCAAGAATACTGGAGTGGGTTGCCATTTCCTTCTCAAAGGGATCTTCCCAACCCAGGGATCGAACCCATCTCCTGCATTGCAGGCAGAGCCAGGGGCAAGTGTTCTAACTCATCCTTCATCGTTGTGTGGAGTAACGTGAAAGGGAAAGGACATTTTTGAAGTGAGGAAAGGAACTAGAAATCTGCCCAAGTCACCGAAGCAGTAGATAAGCTTTAAACCCAGAGATGATTTTTAAACTTTATTCCATTCAACCCAAAGCTCAGCAATTCAATTCTATTCTGGTCCAGTTGTCAGTAAACCCAGTTCCAGCTTGAATTCTATGGCTGTGTGTGAGCCCTATCCCAATTCGATTTAAATCTGGATTTCTGTGACAGGGCCTCAATAATTGTAATAAAGGTGATGCTGATAATCATAGCTCTAAATTCCCTAACCTTGCAATTAATGAAACTGAAGCCCAGAAGAAAAACTTCTTTTTGGAGAGCAGGGGTGAAAAAATCACATCCACTGTATGCTTTGACTGGATCACACTTTTGGATCTATCCAGATGTGGATATTGACAAACCTTGATATAATAGTGGAGTCTTACTGACCTTTTGAAATATCTCAGGTTGCTTAGTGCTGGCTTGCCAGGGCCATAGAGGATATAAGTGATGCCACTAGAAAATGTGAGGGTGCAGAAGTGGGGTGGAGGACACAGTGGGGGACAGTGCGTGTTGGTGAGGGAGCAGGGGAGGGTAGTGTAAAGGGGGTCAGTTGTCAGGTGTCACGTGGCCTAAAGGTATCAGGATGCTGCCTGAGCTCAGACGTCGCCTGGCCACAACTCAGTGGATGGACATGCCCCTGGTTGGAGCATTCATTCCCTCCTTGGAAACTAATCGCTGTTCTCATCTGCCTTCCAGTGCCCAACCGCTGTAAAAATGTCTGCAGCCACTTGTGCCTTCTGAGACCTAGGGGATACACCTGCGCCTGTCCCCAAGGCTCCAGATTTCTGGAAGGGAGCGTCACAGAGTGTGATGCAGGTGGGATGCTGCCTGGGCAGCCATGGGGGCTGGGGGGAGCTCCTTTGCCATCTTTAGTAGATTCCCTTACCTAGGCTTCACCTTTTTCAGGAGCCTGAAGAACCCCTGGGTACTGGTCTCTTGCAGAAGAGAGTGGGGGTGGCTGAAAGGAAGGATGGGAGATCTGGAAACTATGAACAGAGCTGAGTGGGACTGAAGGGGCTAAACAGTCCCTGTGATTTCTGAGAATTGTTTGCCAAAATCTGTAGAAATTTACATCCAGTGCCCCTAAATCGACTGTTGTGTTGTCTTATAAAGACATTTTGAAGAGTGAATTTTCTATAAGGCCTCATCCTCCAATCTGCCCCACATTGGATCCCAGTCACTCCAGAATCTATTCAGCCTTACTGGGAGTTCCTCAAAGTGGAAAACCAGGCTCCAGAGGTTGGGGGGTGGTGCTTATCCCATACGGAGGGGAGACATAGAGTTCACTCTTTTTCCCATTTGCTTATTTCAAAGTTTTGACAACTGAAAAAGGGCCATGTTTTAAAATGTACTTTATGCTGTTGACAGATGGAAGCTGAAATAATTAAGTAGTGGTTTAATTCTCATCCCAAATGCTGTAGATGACCTATTCTTGGCAAGACCTTTCTTCAGTGACTTTATTAAGGAGTTAAAAAGCCATATGTAGTAACTAGTTAGTGTCCCTAACTAGTATCCAGTGCTTGAGAAGGATGATAAGAACATCATCCTGTTTACTAGCCGCCCATGTTGCGGCTCACATTCTGGGGAAATGAAGAGGCATAACCATGTTCTGCCACTAGGGGGAGCAAGCAGTGAAACAAGCCACCACCTGTTGACTCTTCCCAATCAGGCTGAAAAGTTGCAGGTTTAGAGAAAGAACTCAGCAAGTAACCGCCGCTTCCTCTCTCTCTATCCCCACTCTGTCCCAGTGCTACTGGGGGAGTATTTGCAAGATTACGACCTTTAGCAAGGGTAATTTTGAAGATATTAAAAAATGAGATCTCCAATCAGCTGTCTATCAAGCGTCTATTGATCTGTATCTTTGTGTCTGTTTATTGATCAATGGATTGCTGATGCTTCAGAGCCTTTAGTGGATGTGTCAGGATGTGCCTAAATTGAGCTCTTGGTTTAACTGGGTTCGAAAAGAAGCATTCTGAAAACTTCAGATGAAAATGTGAATGTCCTAAGAGATTTACCACAATGTTCTTTTTAACTATTAGTGTGTGTTTTCAGGAGTCTAGTATCTCTCCACTATTTGGGGGTGGGGGGGGGCTGCTATAAACTGCCTTTTTCCCCCTATCAAATATATGTTGGTATCCAAGACCTTATTGATAAAGGAATTCACTGACTTAAGGGCAAGTTATCGTTTTGATAGAGAGGATAATCAGCTGCCCCACTCCATCCACTCCCTACTCCAGCTTGGGCTGAAACGAGTTTGCAGGTTGGGGGGCTCTGCTGAGTGTGGCTGATTCACACATGTGTGACTTTCCCTTTCTGCAGCCATCGTAAATGCTATCAGCATGCCTTCTCCATGCAGGTGTATGAATGGAGGAAGCTGCTATTTTGGTGAGAATAACCTCCCCAAATGCAAGTAAGTCTGAATGTTGAGGTCTGAACTGTAGGTCTTACCCCTTCTGGGGGGAATTTGAGACCCTTAAAAACAAGCGCAAGAGCCTTGTCAGTTTTCATATCATAATCAGCTTGCCCTCCAGGGGGGCCGTCCACAGAGAACTAAGGCAGTGCTTCTCAAAGTATCATGTGCATTAGAATCACCTGGGGTTTTGGGAAAAATTGCCCATCTCATTCACAGGGATCCTGCATTTCTAACTCCTGGGGGGAAAGAAAGTGAAAGTGACAGTCTCTCAGTTGTGTCCGACTCTTTGCGACCCCATGGATTATAGAGTCCATGGAATTCTCCAGGCCAGAATACTGGAGTGGGTAGCCTATCTCTTCTCCAGGGGATCTTCCGGACCCAGGAATCGAACCGGGGTCTCCTGCATTGCAGGCGGGTTCTTTACTAGCTGAGCTACCAGGGAAGCCCCACTCCTGGGGGGATGCCACAGAATTGTGTGCCCCATTTTGGGGAGCAAGAAATGACAGCCCAATTTTCCTCCTTACCTGGGATTGCTGATTTTAACTGTGAGAGAGCAGCCATTAGCAGAACTGCTTCAGTGCCAAGCTCTCCAGAGGAAGAGACTGGGCTAAAGATTTGGAAAACAAAATTATCAAGAAAGCTCTTCACATGGTGCACAAAGATGTTTAATGAAAGCATGTCCAAGGGAAAAACACGATGAAGGTTTCCAGGTTTACTCTCCAAGGAAGAATTCCATAGATTAGAGAAGACACCAGTAGGTCGATTTGATGAGGCTGACTCCATAGATGGCACAGCTGTTCCCTGTGAAAGTGAGTTTCCATAGTCAGATTACAGTTAAACCTAAGGAAGCAACAGCTCATGAATGGTTCCTCCTTTCCTTTCAGGTGTTCTAGTGGCTACATGGGAGAATATTGTGAAATGGGGCTTTCACAAGGCGTTCCTCCAGGAACAAGTAAGTTTTAAGGATAATGAGGGATCTGGGACTGCATCATGCTCCCTCAGTTGGGTGCTGTCTATAATCTGTTTAACTCAGTTTTGGAAGAAGTAAAGGTTCTCACCCCCAGGCCCGGCTGCCCAGCCAGCTCCCTCTTTTCCTTCTTCTCATGTTCATACATTTGCTGCTTCTTCCCTCTTCGGTAGCGGCATCCGTGCTGTTGACAGTCATCTTGATCATCGTAATTGCTGCTTTAGCCGCTTTCGGATTTTTCCACTATCGGAAAACTGGCTCCATTTTGCCTTCTCTGCCCAAGCTGTCAAGGTCAGTTTCATTATGTGGAATATTGAGTTTAGAAATCTGTATGATCTGTAACCACATGAATAACTTAGTTCTTCTTTTTTAAATTAAAAATCATCCTAGAGTGTTCACCTACTCTGCAGAAACAAAAGATGCTGAACTGAAAGCAGTCACTTCTTCGATTGCTTCTCTGAAGCCCGAGTACAAATCACCTTTTAGAGTGTAAATGGCTGTGTCTACCAGGTTACACTGGGGAACAGGCTTTCTTTCCCCTAGTGCCCGCTGGCCCTCTCCTGGTCCTTAAGCATCCAGGAGTGTGCTTGAGCACTTCTGGGTGACCAAGGGAATTTACTCCTGTACATGATATGTAAATTCAAAAGTGGGATTCAAGCCTTTCAATGAAGTAAGCAGTTAGCTAGGAAACTAGCTAGGCAATTATTGCAAAAGATTAAAAAAAAAAAAACAAGACACGTTTGATTATTTCTTTTCAGCCTAAGCCATCTGAAATCCTCTGAAAATGGAAATGGGGTGACCTTCAGATCAGGGGATGATGTGAACATGGATATTGGAGTAACTGGTTTTGGGCCCGAGTCTGCTATTGACAGATCGCTGGCGATGGTGAGTGTGGTTACAAAATGACTATTTGAAGGTTATCATTTTTACTGCTTTATCAAAGAAATACTTAAGGAAAATATTTATTTATTTGGGTGCATCGAGTCTTAGCTGCGGTGTGCAGGATCTTCATTGTGGCACATGGACTCTCTAGTTGAGGCCCATGGGCTCAGTAGTTGAGGTACCCGGGCTTAGTTGCCCTGCAGCATGTGGGATCTTAGTCCCCCAATTAGGGATTGAGCCTATTCCTTGCATCACATGGTGGATTCTTAACTGCTGGACCACCTGGGAAGTCCCAAGAAACACTTGGGAATAAAATTCACCTAGTGAAAAAAAAAAAAAAATGAAATACAGTATGCCCCTCAGAAGAAGTCTTCACTCTACAAAGTCCTAACTTTGAGCTTGTTGCAGAAATGTGTCTAAAAACATTAGTAATAAAATTGAAATGAACCCCTGAGCTAGAAGTAAGTCACACTGTTGACCTGGAATCCTGCACAGTTTTAAGTTTAATTGAAATCTTAAAACAATCTATGTTTTGGGGAAACAGGGGAGAGGGACCATGATATTCTGTCTTTATTTGATGACTTTTTATATGTTAAAGGAAGAGGCAGGGAGATACACGTTGCCTAGTCTCATATATTTTCCCACTGATGTAGTGTTGGGATAAACATGTTTTTGAGTCAATGGTTGGTTCAAATCACAACTCTGCCAGCTTCTAAGGATGTGATAGTAGCATGGAGCTTGACTTTCTGTCCCCATCTGTAGAGTGATCCCTCCTGTGAGGACCAAATATTTCATGAGTGGACTAGGATCCACTGTAATGTTTATATTCGGTGATAGGAAGCCATTCTCAGCCTTCTGCCTCCTCCCCAAATCTTTCCTCTTTTGTCCCTGCCTAAAAGTGCAGTGCTATCCATTCTTCTTTCCCCTTCTGTCTCTTCTCTTTGCTTCTCTTCCACCTCCCACCCTTCTATGTCCAAAGCCAACCCCCAAGTAGCTTTGCCTTAAGGAACCATAGAGTACTCAGAAATGGGAAGAGTGTTTTTGTTTCCCTGAGCTGATGAGTTAGAGCATTTACCTTGCTTTACACAGTGTTTGCCTTATGGAGGTCTTGTGTCTCTGCTAGCTTTTCTTTTTTTGGCAAGTTCTCTTTTGGGTCAGTTCGGCAAATCACCTAACATACCTCCTGTAAGGAGTGCATCTTCTGCTGTGTGTTAACCAGGTTTGCATGGTATAATCCTTTTTATCCTTCATCAGAATGAACATTTTGCCACAGACTTCGGGAAGCCGCCCATCATATTTGAGAACCCGACATACACCTCCAAGGACACTGCTATCACAGCGGCTCAGCCAACAACAGCCCCGGTGAGAAACCACAGTCCTGTCTGGCAGTTGCTGCTGCTGTTGAGTCTTGTCCTTTGGAGTAATGTGCCTTTAGCATCCTCCCAGCCTTCCCTCCATGGAAGGAAGCTCGGTGGTCCCTTCCTTGGCTTCACGCTCTGCAGTCACAGGACGGGCCCAAGGACAGAAGACCTGAAAACAATCAGAATCTGGGTTTTGGCCACCATTCTGGGGGTGCCAGCTAGGAGCAGTTCCATCCTGAGTGGCAGGGCGTTCAGAGGCACGGCGGACGTGGTGCCTGGCACACACAGGTGCTTTGTGAATATCTGTGGGCTGAGTGAGTGGACAGTCCTCAGGCCATCATGGAGAGGCCTGGGGGACTGGGCACACGCTGTCTGGTCCTTACTGGTATCATGAGGGTGTGATTTGAGGTGACTTCCCTGCTCGCCTTTCTCACACTTTTCTGGAAAGTGCAGAGGTCCCTGAGTTTGGTAGACAGATACCCAAACTTCCTTTGGTACAGTCCCATTACTCACTTATCTTTAAGAGGAACAGAGCGATCAATTAGACAGATGGACGGAGGGACATTTCTTCATTAGGTCCGGATCAGTAGTCCCAATGCCAATGCCAGTACCTGTCAATTGTCAGTTAGCCCGTCTTCTTGTACAACCACTAGACCTAAACTTCTTTTGAATCAGGAGATATAGTACATTTTAATATGACAGAAATATTTGAATCTCGAAAGCATTTTGCCTGATTCTTCAACATCCAGATAGTAAAATTTTAATCACATGATAAAATAGATTTTTGGTATTTTCCCTTGAAATAAAATGAGACCATGTTTACAAATGGGTTTCCCTCATAGCTCAGATGGTAAAGAATCTGCCTGCAGTGCGGGAGACCCAGGTTCGATCCCTGGGTCGGGAAGATCCCCTGGAGAAGGAAATGGCAACCCACTCCAGTGTCCTTGCCTGGAAAATCCCATGGATAGAGGAGCCTGGTAGGCTGCAGTCCATGGGGTCGCAAAGAGTCAGGCATGACTGAGCAACTAATACAAACACACACACACACACACACACACACACACACGTTTACAAATACATTTCCAAGTTTGAGAAGAAATGAATTGGTGAATGTAAAAATACAGGAAAAGTGGTGAATTTCTGCCCTGTAATTTATTAATTCTATATCCATGGTAATTTGTGCTTTTAAGAGGGAACCTTGGAATCACGTGAATGTTACAAAAAATATGTAGAGGAGTATTAATGTCATTATGCTTCTTGTTTTAAAAATTTTATTCTAAATAGCCAAAGGTAAAACACTCAGTTCACCAGTGAGTTTGGGAGTAATTCATACCAGAAATACGGTCAGCAGTGGGAGTAAGGGGCCATAGAGAAAACTATAGAAGTTGCTCTCACTCAATGAGAGTATGATCGGTAATGAGTGGATTTGTCTCCCAAGAATAAGGCATGAGATAGACAACTTAGTAGTTGGTGCTCCTGATTTGGGGGAGATGAGAGTGATGTTTATTGCTGGACCGCAGGGCTGTTTTCATGTAATAAAAATGGTGCCTGGTCATATTTGGCGGGGAGCAAGGTGGTAAGCAGAATCAAAGAGTTGATAAAGCAAAAATTCTTTGAAAACTGAATAATGGCCTTCCATATGCACACAGGTAACCGACTCTGGAACAGTGCATAACAAAAACTACGGCAGTCCTCTAAACCCTGCTGAACTAGTTACAGACACAAAGCCAGCTTCCTCAAGTGATGAAACACAGGTAACAGTGACTGGCATGATATGGGATTTGGGAAGGACTTTGGAATTGCTGGGTTTATTAATCCTAGGCAGACTAGAGAGACTGTGATGGGCTCACAGATCCCAAGATGTGTAGGCAATTAGTAAAGACGATTTTTAAAATAATAAATTGAAAAAATTCTACTGAGTAAAGCTACATTCTAACATTGAGTTGGGTATGATGTTCCTTGTGACACGGGAGACAAAGCAGGAAAGAAGGGTGGCATACTTCTGAACCCAGCCTCTTCAAATCAGAGGCATTTAATTTGAGATAACAGCTTAAAATGAATAAAGACCTCACCGTGTCAATGCTACATATAGAGAACCTTTTCCTTTCCCGTGCAATGCAATTTTTCTGCTGTGTATGTCTTTGTTCCCTTAATAATGCATGTTGCTTTTACTCTACTGTTGTTACTGATGCTCACCGCTTGATGGCACTAACCTACACTCGCTTGATCTTTCCATCTAACATCATTGTCCTCAATGTGCCAGGCACAGTGTTTAATACTGAAGAGTAAAAGAAGAAAGAACACTAGATGAAGCTTCTCTATCTTGTCTGCAGATCCTTTGAAATTTGTAAACTATGTAGTCTACAGAGAGAAATTTAATAAATTTGATACAGAACTTTACATGAATGGATAATATATATCTTTAGTTTTAATAGACACATAGGAAGAAGCTATTTCAGATATAGCTGGTTGATTCTGGGCAACTATTTTACCTCTGGGCACTGTTGGCATCTTGGGTTGGGCAGTCCTTTGTGGCACAAAACTATGCTGCACGTTGCTGGACATTTTCGTGTTCCTGGCCCCTGTCCACCAAGTGCCCGTAGTTTTCTCCAATGCATTGTGATCCCTCCCCTACCCTCAGCCCCTAAACATACACTCCAGTTGAAAACAGTAGGATCTGGAACATTAAAGGTTCTATGACTTTTGTGAAGTTATATGAAGGAACAAAAGCCCAAGGGTAGTTAGAAATCTTACCATTTTATAGAATAATCCCTGTTCTCAAATTGCATAATCTATAAACAGAATTAGTGTCTGCAAAGTCATGTTGGATTCTCAGCACTTCACATTGGTTCCTGTTCTGCTCGTTCAGGTCAAAATAAAAGTTGAACTAAATTGATGCTAATGAGGAGAGCTTATAACAAAGGTGCCTTTGTCCACCTTTTCATCTTTCATTTACTAATTTCTTCTTATACACACACACACAAATGTAGTCTTAGGAATTTCCACTTTCATATTTTTGATATTTCATATTTTCAAACAATTGCATATTTTTCTTTAAGCTACATTGAAAACTTTATTTTGCAGACTACTTTTTCCACAGACACCAGAATACCTAAATGTCACATGTTGGTTCCCCAAGTCTGACTCGGCCCCGTGGCAGTGCCAGATCTACATTATATTCTCAAGTCCAGTGATCCCCTTCTTTGGACAGAGCACTCTCCCAGCTGAGCAGGAAGGGGAACATGATGGGGATTCGGCAACCTCTGCCCTTCACAACAGTAATCAGAAACACTGATTCTCTCAAGTAGAGCAGACCTTTACCAAATGCAGTCCTTTTCTTTCTCATCTCCATCTTTGCAATATACTGGCTCTTCTTACTTTTTTATTTTTTTAATCAGTTGAATCTGAGGCCCTCTAACATCTGCCCTCCATGGTATGTCCAGGGATTTTTCTATGACCTTTGCCTCCTCCTGGGAACTGAGATAACAGCCAGAGTGTCTGTAGAACCCCTTGGTTAGAATGACCTTAGGTTGACATTAATGTGCCAGAGAGGCTTACCTTTTTCTCTTTCATCAATAAATCTGCTCAAAGGACTCAAAAAAACATGAACTCCTTGGTTTAGTTCTGTCATTTTCAAAAGCTGTGTTGACATGCATTGGACTTCCCAAGAAGATAACAATGAAAATCACTGCTGCTTCTCTTGTTAGTAATTACTCAAGTCCATGGGGCCATTCCACACTGAAGCAATGAGTTTGGGCCTTCCCCATTAAGGGTAGGTTTCCAGAGGCCAGGCTTTGACCTGAGTATCTCCATCTTCCCCTTGGTGGTGGCTGTGTGCTGAGTAGGTGCTCAATTAAATGTGAGTGAATGCCTTCTTCCATTTCTGTATTCACATGCTCTCTAGTCCTGCACATGTTGGCCCTCTACTTTCAGAAAGCAGGAGACACTTCATAAAACACATGTGCCACCTTAGCTACCTGCAGGAGGGTGTGGTCTATTTCCCAGTCTCCTGTTCTCTTGTCTCCTTCTAGCTGGCAGCCAGAGCTGAGGCCAGCACTCTACCATGGGCAGCTTTTCTGTAAAACAGGGGCTGTTCATCATAGTCCAGGGTGATTTCTCTTTGGGTTCCTTAGTTTTGAGACATCTGAATCCTAGAGGCATTGCCTGCTCCCCTACCTACAATTTAGTTCAGTGATTTTGCTGAGACTCCCTTTCCTCATCTGCAAAATAGGTATAATCAGAGCCTTCGCCTTGCAGAGTCATTGGGAAGATTAAATCAGATATGTGCAAGACTCAGAATAGTTCCTGACACATAGTAAGCACTCAATCAATGTTCAGTTCAGTTCAGTGACTCAGTCGTGTCCAACTCCTTGTGACCTCATGAACCACAACATGCCAGGGCCCCCTGTCCATCACCAACTCCCAGAGTTTACCCAAACTCATGTCCATTGAGTCGGTGATACCATCCAACCATCTCATCTTCTGTCGTCCCCTTCTCCTCCTGCCCTCAATCTTTCTCAGGATCAGGGTCGTTTCAAATGAGTCAGCTCTTTGCATCAGGTGACCAAAGTATTGGAGTTTCAGCTTCAGCATCAGTCCTTCCAATGAACACCCAGGACTGATCTCTTTTACGATGGACTAGTTGGATCTGCTTGCAGTCTAAGGGACTCTCAAGAGTCTTCTCCAACACCATAGTTCAAAAGCATCAGTTCTTTGGTGCTCAGCTTTCTTTATTGTCCAACTCTCACATCCATACATGACTACTGGAAAAACCATAGCCTTGACTAGATGGACCTTTGTTGGCAAAGTAACGTAATTTCATGGCTGCAGTCACCATCTGCAGTTATTTGGGAGCCCCCAAAAATAAAGTCTGACACTGTTTCCCCATCTATTTGCCATGAAGTGATGGGACCGGATGCCATGATCTTAGTTTTCTGAATGTTGAGCTTTAAGCCAACTTTTTCACTCTCCTCTTTCACTTTCATCAAGAGGCTCTTTAATTCTTCACTTTCTGCCATAAGGGTGGTGTCATCTGCATATCTGAGGTTATTGATATTTCTCCCCGCAATCTTGATTCCAGCTTGTGCTTCTTCCAGCCTAGTGTTTCTCATGATGTACTCTGAATATAAGTGAAATAAGCAGGGTGACAATATACAGCCTTGACATATTCCTTTTCCTATTTGGAACCAGTCTGTTGTTCCATGTCCAGTTCTAACTGTTGCTTCCTGACCTGCATACAGGTTTCTCAAGAGGCAGGTCAGGTGGTCTGATATTCCCATCTCTTTCAGAATTTTCCACAGTTTATTGTGATCCACACAGTCAAAGGGTTTGGAAATAGATGGAAATAGTCAATGCAGAAATAGATGTTCTTCTGGAACTCTCATGCTTTTTCTGTGATCCAGCGGATGTTGGCAATTTGATCTCTGGTTCCTCTGCCTTTTCTAAAACCAGCTTGAACATCTGGAAGTTCGCAGTTCATGTTAGTTGTTTCTAAAAATTTTTTTTCCTTCCAAACATTCTGTAGTTACGTATTTGATTTCTCATTGATCCAAGATTTAGGAGAGAGGGTTTCACTTTCCAAGTGGCTGCATTTTTTGTATTGTTTTGTGTTACTGTAGTTTATACTTTGGCTGTTAATTGTTGGTTTCATGTACTATTTGTTCTGGAATCAGTTGGCATGAGGGATCTGAGTTTCCTGATCAGGGATCAAACCCGTGCCCCTGCATTGGAGGTGCAGTGTCTTAGCCACTGGACCGCCAGGGAAGGCCCTATTAGTTGTTTTTGTTATCATCATAATGGCAGGAGGAAATGGTGACAGGATACGGAATATGATTGAGTTGACTAAGGATCAATATGAGATGAGGGTTACAGTCTGGCTTGTTCCTTAAAGTTTCAGGCAGCCCCTGAAGAAATCTCTTGCCTGTCTCTGTCAAAACTTTTAGATTCTCGGGCACAAATTCTGTGAACTATACATTTCGGATCAAGCAAGTGTTTTGAGATTATTAGATGACGAGAGCCCAGAGAGTTTCAGTGACTCTTCAGGGCCCTTCCATGGGAGAACTGAACAATTTCCCGCATGGGCCGGGTCATGTGGTCCCAAGTTGCAAATTGCTTTTTCCCTCTGTAAGAGGAAATTTTAAAACCTAGGCTCGGGGGGAGAAACAAAAAATTCCATTATGAAAGTTTTCTGTTTCCTCTTTTTCCTTTAGCCAACAAAATGGAATATCTTCAAAAGAAAACCGAAACAAAATACCAACTTTGAAAATCCATTCTATTCTGAGGTAATTGTTAACAATTTTTCTCAGCCCAGGCATTCTTTCTGAGCATTAACTTGCTAAATCGGGCATGCACTCAGATTATTCTGAGCAAATTGGCCACAATTTGTCTTCTCCACACAAAACCATTTTCCATCCTGTTGGAAATAAGTGACAGATTCTTGTTTCTTTGTGGTTTTAGATGGAGAATGAACCAAAGGTCAGTGCTGCTGTGACCCCACCTCCATCACCTTCTCCTCCTGCTAAGGTTTCTTGGAAAAAAGCCTCAACTCCAGGCTACAGTGCAACAGAAGACACATTTAAAGATACTGCAAATCTTGTTAAAGAAGACTCTGAGGCATAACTGTGCTGGCTATTTAGGGAATAATTAGAAACACACTTTTGCACATTTTTTTTTTTTTTTACGGACAGATGAAAAAAATTAACATTCAGTACTTTATTAAAAGAATATATTTTCCCCGCATACTCCTGTAGTTGGTACTGTTTGTGGAAACAATGCCTTATGTGTCTTTTTTACTCATCTCATATTTTTACAACTAATTATCACCTTGTACTATATGTATATCTTTGCACTGAAACTCTCTGAAGGTAATGCTATAAATATATTGTACATTTGTAAATTTTGGAAAGATTATCACATCATTAAATTTGCTAATGAAAGTATCTGCTGAATTGGTTGGTGATCATTACATTCAGTGATCCACTGAAGAAAGGAATTGACTCGAGGCCTTTAGCAATGTCAGAAGAAGAGGCACCACACTAAGACCCTATAGAATTATCAAGGAAGGGAATCCAGGCCCCACTCTTGGGTCCGTTTTCACACATCAGCACTTAGTGTTCAATTTGACCTGATGAATAGCATATCCATGGAGACGCAGATGATAGAGAAGGTTGAAAAAACTATTCAGTTCCACCCTTCTGCATGTTGGCATTATCCAAGCAGAACTCTGTTTCCTATTATCTCCCTAGCTACCAAGTCAACATTTTTATGTTAATGTCTGAGAAAAAGCTCATGTCCTTAAGTCTAAGTATCCAGCAAAGAGTTTGTAATCTAGTCACATGAACTTTCATTTGATGGACCATAGAGTGATCGACACCCTTTCCCAGCATCTCAGGTGGTCACCTACTCTAGAAACTGGAGCTGAATGAATGAAAGGCAAATCTGTCTTCCTAAAGGAAGGTGCAAAGCAAATACCAGCAAAGCAAAGCAAAGCCAGCTGGATTTTGTGTTTCTCTGTGTGAAAATTTTCCTTATAACTACTATTTATTTTCTCAGTTGAACATGAATAGAAAGGGAAACCATTTTTATTGAGCCTTGCTTAGGTCCTTTAGCAAAACCATACGTTTGTATCAGAATGTATTGCAGAGTCTAGCCTTCCTCCTGAATCTAGACTCTAGTCTCCACAGCCGGAACTGTGGCAGGAATACAGTTTCCACACTAGGTAGCATTCCCAGTTCTCTGTGCTAATAATGCACATTTTACAACAATGAATGAATGAGTGTATGAATGGACAGATGGATGAATGAAACACGTACTACTGATGATTTTATTCCTGAGTTCTCAAAATATTTTTTGCTCATATTTTGAGTGCTTATTGTAATTATTTTGAAATGTACTTTGATTAGAAGAGCAAATGGAAATGATGCTGCTGAAAATTTTCTAATAAAGGTGTATTTTATCAGACTTCTTCTGTGTGCTTTATAAACCCATGTCATGAATTGGTTGTATTTTGCTGTGCGTGGAGCCCGAAACTTTGAGCGCTAGGCATCAGGGAACCAAGAATGCCCTGGGTTCAAGAGGGGAGGAGAAGGAAGAGGAAGCCCCAGGTCATGTAGCCCTGAAACTGGCCTGGGGGGTGGTGAACACAGGAGGATAAAGTGTAGGTTTCCACCTGAACTCTGGGCAGGCAGCCCCCTCAGTTGCCTTAAAGAGTCATCCAGTCCCCCTCCCCTTTCCTTCCTCACACCCTAGGACCCCAGCCAGTTTCCCACCTTGGATCTGATGGTGATGGGAAGGCAGCAGCAGGGTCACAGCTGGAGAGGATGTTGTTCAGCTTGGGATTTGGGCTCCAGTGGGGTGTGTGAGCCATACCAGCCCGAAGTCAGAGTAAAAGGGAGTTCCAAAACGGTTGTGATTTCCACCTTTGGTATTTGTCTTGGGCCTTAAGCTCAATAAGAAATAATCTGGGGAATTTAAAAAATGAGAATTAATTTCCTGCTTAGCTTCATGTCTGGGTCTCCCTGGGAAGGACCTAGAAAGCGTGCTGCTGCGTGTCTGTCCTCGCCCATGTGAGCTGGCACTGGTCAGACCGTCAGTGGGTGGGTCACCCCTCCTTGGTTGGCTCTCCCAGCTGGGGTCCTGCCCCTGCTTTATTCTCTCCTGGAGAGAAGTTATGCCAGGTGTGTGGGGCGGGGGCAAGAGGGGGAGATCAGGAAACAGGGTGCTGTTTAAAGGATGAGAAAGCTGATGTGACTCAGTATCACATCCCATGAAGCCAGGTCAGTCCTAAAGGAAATCAACCCTGAATGTACATTGGAAAGACTGATGCTGAAGCTTAGGTTCCAAAACGTTAGCCACCTGATGTGAAGAGCTGACTCATTGGAAAAGACCCTGAGGCTGGGAAAGATTGAAGGTGGAAGGAGAAAGGGGTGACAGAGGATGAGATGGTTGAATGGCATCATTGACTCAATGGACATGAGTTTGAGCAAGCTCCAGGAGATAGTGAAAGACAAGGAAGCCTGGCATGCTGCAGTCTATAGGTTCACAAAGAATCGGACTCGATTTAGTGACTGAAAACAGTCACATGAGGTGGAAACAATTTTACCAGCAGAAATATGTTATTGCACAGTGTAAAATCACAACCAAAATCCTTTTTTCTCCTTCATTCATTGATTCACTCACTCACTCCCTAGCCTATGTTCTTACCAGCATTCAGTTGCAGATGAATGGACACCAGTTAAATATGACTTTAAGGAAAATGTGTGAGAGGAGAACTTTTAGTGGGGAATTCCATCCACTAATTCTTGGCTTTTTTTTTTTTCCCTGAGTTAGGAAAAGATCACTAATTTGATTTTTGAGATAGAGTACGTCAGGCTGGCTCAAAAATGAGAGCTAGTTAGGCCCTGGGGTGAGGGAGGGTTCTGAGGAAATTGGTTTTAGATGTACATTCTGGAAAGAGGCCTGGCCCTACTGCCTGGAGCCCTGGGTTGCCCTTGAATTCTCAGCCTCTCTTCAGTCTTCCTTTCTGCATTCATCAAGCCACAAGTCATACTGAAGATGACATATGATTATATGTTTCCGTTTTTTTTTAATGCTAATTTTATCTTGGAGTATATTTGATTTACAGTGAAAAGAAGTTGGACATACATGGAAGGTGTCTTAACCTTGGGAGAGGAGAGCCAGCTCTGGAGAGCATTGCCTCATGCCTCCACTGGTCCTAACCATGGCCATCTCAAGATGAGGATCAAAAAAAAAAAATCACTAGGCTTGTCAACTCCTGAAAGTTACCAGCCTTGTGGAGGACTTTTAGTCACATCAATAAGGTGCCTCTTCCTGGAAGTGAATTCAGAACATTTTGTTTGAAAATCAACCACGTGTCTGCATTCACTTTGTATCCATGATATTCTGGAATAAACTATAGGAAACAAAGCAAACAGGTCTCCAGAAATTATGTGACATCACTGAGTCCGCTTGGCTAACAATATAGTCATCGGATGCTATCCCGTCTCTTGCAGACTAGAGAGGAAGTGCTCATATTTCTGCTTCTCTGATAATTAGCATCCCCTAATGATCGTCGTTTGCTAACAGCACAGTTTCCCAACCAATTACTTCCATCACAGGAGCTAGGCCATCCTCCTGCTGCTAATCACTGAGCCTCAGCTGCTGCTTCTGTGGAAAACAGAGGGGGGCTATGAGAGTTCAGTGTGAAAATGCATCAATGTGTAGAGAGTGTATACAGCCCACTGCCTGGCACAAAGCCCCGAATCCCCAGTAGTCATGATTTTGATCATTTATTAAATGGAAGAGAGGGGAAGAGTTGTTTTTTTTTTTTAATGAAGAAATGTATTTTGGGCTTCCCAGGTGGCACAGTGGTAAAGAACCTGCCCGCCAATGCAGGGGGCATGGGTTCAATCCCTGGTCTGGGAAGATCCCACATGCTGCAGAGTGGCCAGGCCTGTGAACCGTAACTATGGACCCTGCGCTCTGGAGCCCAGGAGCTGCACCTACTGAGGCCTGGGTACCCTAGACCCGTGCTCTGCAGCAAGAGAAGACACTTCAGTGAGAAGTCCTTGCACCACAACCAGAGGGTAGACCCTGTTCCCCGCAACCAGAGGGAAGCCGACATGACAGTGAAGACCCAGCACAGCCAAAATAAACAAGTAAATACGATTATTTTTTAAAATAGACATATACTTTTAAAATCTTTATAGAATGCAATTTCATGTTTAATTAGTTAAGTACTTTTGGCCACCCTATGCAGCACGTGGCATCTTTGTTCCCTGACCAGGGATCGAACTTGTGCCTCCTGCAATGGAAGTGCAGAGGCCTAGCCCATAGACAGCCAGGAAGTTCTCCAGGAAATCTATCTTTACAAGCTCCTTGGGGATTTTAACATGATGCTAAGGATAGAATTACTAATCTAAATAGAAGTGACTAATCTTTTTTTTTTTAATGATGGATGTTATAGGGGTGGTCAAGATTTTCTCCAGGCCTGTGGAAGAATGCATAGATCTTGTATGCAATGAGGCTGGAGTGTAGATAAAATGTAGAGTCTCATTTTATTGTCATGCAAGAGTAATGGGAAGGCAGTAAAGAACCCTGGATGTGAAAGATGGGAATCCCAAGGCTCAGAAAGGGAGAGCTCATACACCCATCACAGCCTGGGGAACATGGCCCAGGTTTTTGCAGTGCCCCATATCAAGGGCTTTGCTGAATTAAAGAACAGGTTGATGAAAGAATTTGATAGAATATATTTAAAACCCATTCTTCTATCTCTTCCCATGTTTCCAGGCTCCAGAGGACTTTAATTATGTTCTCTTAGTTTCCCTGAGCTCCGCTGTGGCTGCGATTCCTCAAGAGGGCTTCTGGAGGCCAGGGAAGAGGAGATGAGAACATCCTGAGTCTTCCTGATATTAGAGACTTTTACCCCAAGATGAGTGGGATACAGTCTGTTTCCAAGAGTGCAATTGTATATTTATTGCTTCTAAGTTTTCATTTGTCCAGTTATTTTTTTTTTAATTCAAAATTTAAGGGATAAGCAATCTTGAGCTGTTCTTGGCAACAGTGCTTTGCCACTGTTTTCCAAATTTTCAAGGGACTGGATTCACTCAGTGGAGGTTAACAGAGACGTTACTATTTGCTGCACAGAAATGTTCCCCACATTATGGAGGTGGTGCTTGGACTCTGGGCTCAGGAAGTCCATTTCTCTGTCATTGGCCCTCACTTAGGGCCTTGTGAAAACAGAGACAACAGTCATATGGGCAAGGGACCCCTCTCCTAGAGTGAACCTCTGAGTGGCCGTGTGACCTTGGACCAGTTGTTTCACCTCCCTGATGGTTAGCAACTTTATCTGGAAAGTGAAGTGGTTGGACAAGTTTATTGCTAAGTTCTTTGGTTTTCAAGTTCAATGACTTCTCTCTACTTCAGTCTTAATTTGGAATTTGGTTCAATACAAAATCACTGCCACTGTTTCAGTAAGTTGTAAGCCTGTTACATCAACTTCAAAGAAGTCAGCTTCAATTATAGCTTCTTAGTTTTTATCCTCAAATGCTGTCTCTCTCTAGGTGAGTTATCAAAGAGATACATTTTAGAAAATCTTTTCTTATTTTGAAGTATCTGAAAGCCTGCCAGTAAGTTTCAGGGTTGAAAGTTGCCGCCAGGGGTTTATTTTTGCAGGAAACTCCTGCAAATATCCTTTGTAGAAGCCAAGGCCACGGGGGTCTATCATGGGATCCCAGGCCCACGGAGTGTTTCCTAAGGCATATGAAGGGACCCTAGTCACAGAGTAAGGCTGGCAGGAAGTCACCTCTGATGAGCCACTGGCATCCTGCAGACTTTTGATGAGATGCCAGGGCCTTAAATGGGCTCTGGATGAAAGAACAGATGAACCTAGAAGTAAAATAAATTAATTATGATTTTCAATTCTTTTCATGTTAAACCTGAATTTACTTTTTAATTGTGGTAAGATATATATAACGTGAAGTTTTTAATTTGGATTTTTAGTCATCTATCTGACATCTGGAGCTGTTTTGTTTGTTTGTTTTTCCAAGATGGCCTTAGATGGCTTCCTGTAATGGCTTTGAAAATCACTGAGGCATGGTATTCCTTCTGATATTCTGACTGTGTCAGGGCCCATGAAAGGAGGGCAGGAGCCCAGACCAGCAGGAAGTGCCCTAGTCTCCTATGAGGGACACGGGAATTACTTCTCAGAATGGGCTGAGCCGTGGTGCTCAGAGTGCAACTTAACTTAAGCAGATGGCCGCCTTGGTTTATTTGGGAAGGTGAAGTAGAGTTGGAGCCAGAACTCTTTCCCTAACTAGCTGGCTGACCTTGTAAAAGCTGTTGAGTTCCTCTAAATTTCTGTTTCTTATCTTAAAAAAAAAAAAAAAAGAGGAAGATAACAAATTCCATAGGGACACCAAGAAGACAGTATTTATTCATTCATTCTACAAATGTTGAACAAGCATCTACTAGGTATCATGGAATGGTATCAAATAGTAATAGCTAACATTCCAGAGCACTTTATGTGAAGTATCTCATTTAATTCTGGAAGCCTTATACTGAAAGTACTATTGTACCATTTTACAGACCAGAAAACAGAGGGATAGATAGAAAGATAAAACCACAGAGAGCAAGCTGCTTTTTTACTTTTAATTTAAAAATTAGAAAATTATATTTTGGTAATTATAGTCATAAAATAATTCAATGATTTTGTGTAAATGATAAAGCACAAAACAACAAACTTTGGCACAAGATCCTGACCTAGGAAAAATTTTCCTTTACTTCCTCCATTTTATTTCTGTGGATTGTTAGTAACCTACACTGTTCAGCAACAACAACTATAAAAGCAGCTATTTACTGAAGGTTTCCTAGGTGTCAGGACATTTTCTAAGCACTTTCCAAGTATTAATTCATATAATGCTCCCGGCAACTCTATGAAGTAGATTATCATCATCCCCATTTTACAGATGAGGAAACTGAGGTAAGCGAGGTTAAATAGCTTGCACAAAGTCTTAGAGGTGTTAAGTGTTGGATCTGAGACGCTACCTCAGTCCAGCCCCTGAGACCACAGTCCACACGCCTGTGCCGCATTGAGTCCTCCCGTAGGCTGGCGAGGAAATACCCTGCCCCCCTCCACCCCCAGCTAACTCCCTCTCAATCCCCATCCTACTCTGCGCTGACAGCCCAACAACTTCCTAGTCTTAAAAACCTTTCCTAAAGCCTCTAAAAACTTCCAGTTCAAAGGAAGCCTTCAGTGACTTGTATGCTCCTGGATTGAGGTCAGCGCCTTTCCGGCCCCCGTGTGTTAGTATTCTGCCTCCAGTTAACGCCACTGTGATTTAATAAGAGCTCTTGGAGGAGAGGTCCCACGAGGACCTCCTTGTGCTGGGCTGGCTCCTGGGCGCTCCTTCCCCAGCTGGGTGCTGGCTTCTGCCTCTGTGGAGGCGGCACAGCCCAGCCGTGCCCACCAGCATTAACCTTTTCTTCACGCAGTCATTAGCATTTAAATATAGAATGAACCAATGCCTTGATTTATTCTGTGGAGAAATAAATCTACCAGGACAGGCTCAATATTCTTGGTGCGTTTCCTGCTGTGTCTGACCCTGCAAGGCTCTTGTTTCTGAGAAACAAAAGAGGCAGAAAAATGTGAAAAGCAGCCTAAATGATTTCTCTGAGCTCTGACTGAAATGCATGGTGGAGTCAAATAGCTCAGACAGTTAACCCTACCCTAATTGTTGTTATTTGTAATTTCCTGGGCAGGGACGGATGGTATGTGTGTGTGTGTGCGTGTGTGCGTGTGTGTGCGTGTGTGCGTGTGTGTGTGCGCGTGTGTGTTTGTGTGTTTTTCTTTAATCAAGCAAGATGCACACCCTTTTTCTGCCTTCACAGGACTCTCTAAGCTCACCTCCATTCTAGTCCTGGTGCACATTTAAAAATCCTTTTTCTTGTTTCTCTCTCTCTCCAACCCCATGTCAGTGTTCCAGAGACCATTACCAGCTTTCATTTCTCTATCCATAGCCCCTAACATAGCACCTGGGATGTAATGAGTGCTGAATAAATGTTAGCTGGGCTTCCCTCGTGGCTCAGATGTAAAGAATCCACCTGCAATGCAGGAGACCCGGGTTGATCCCTGGGTTGGGAAGATCCCCTGGAGAAGAGCATGGCAACCCACTCCAGTATTCTTGCCTGGAGAATCCCCATGGACAGAGGAGGCTGCCAGGCTCCGGTCCATGGGGTCGCAAAGTGTCGGACATGACTGAGTGACTAAGCACACACACAAATGTTAGCTAAGGAAATAAATGGAAAAAAAGCTAAAGGCTACAGCAAGAAAGAAATCCATCAAATCCTGAACCTCCAGTGGAAGGAGCGAGCTCTTACAAACACATCTGTCTTTGGCCTACGTCGCCAGATGGTTCAGGGTTCATGCATGTGAGGTTAGTTGGTCACAATCAAGTGTCATTTAAATTTGTGTCTTGACTTTTTTCTTCTGAGCTCCTAGGACTCATAAAGGCTTTTCATTGAACAGGATTGTTAAATGTTGTGTAAAAGACATCTGAAGAATTAACCTCATGCTCTTCCAGAAAGATGACTGAGAGGGAATGAGCCATCACTAAAAGCTCACCTTTATGTAGGTAGGAAGGCTCCACCCCTCTCCTGCCACTCAAGCTCTTTTGAGACTAGGCTGGCTAGGAGCCCAGGCCTGCGATAGCTGGGGGGTCTGCAGAGCAGTTAGCAAGTGCTGCCCTGCACACAGGCTCCTGTTTAGGGGGTACACCAAGCTGAGGCAGGTACTGCTATTAGCATCCCCACTTTACGGAGGAGGAGACTGAGTCATGAGATTAAAACAGGTGGCTCAGGATGGCTCAGCAAGGTAGTGGCAAAGCCAACCTCTGAACCCAGGAGCTTCAACCCAGAGCCACATCTCTAACCTCGGTCGGTACTGCCTTCCAGTTCGTCGCTACCTAAAACACAATGTAACGGAAAGAGTCCTGTTCCAGGGAGGAGGAGGCCCAAGTCTTTTTCCAGGTTGGTCAAAATTTAGCGATGTGATCTCAGAAAGTTGCCTGCTTTTTGTGGTTTCTTAAAAGGGGATAGAAGATCACTGCTTTACAACCTAAATGTCCATTGACAGTTGAATGGACAAAGAAGATATGGTATATGTGTACAGTGAAACATTACTCAGCCAAAAAGAGAATGAAATAAGGCCATGGCAGGAAGATGGATGGATCTAGAGATTATCACACTAAGTGAACTAAGTCAGACAAAGACAAATACCACATGTAGAATCTACAATACAATACATTTGAACTTAATCACACAACAGAAACAGACCCATAGACATAGAAAACAAACATGTTTTCTTAGGTTACCTTAGTTACCAAAGGGAAAAGTGGGGGAGGGATAAATTAGGAGTACGGGATTAACAGATACGAACTACTATATGTAAAATAAACACGTATTTACCCTATAGTACACAGAACTGTATTCAGTATCTTGTAATAACCTAAAATGGAACAGAGTATGAAAAGAGTACTTATGTGTGTATATATGTAACTGATTCACTTTGCTGTATACTTGAAACATTGTACCTTAATAAAAAAAAATGAAAAATGTTTTTTAAAGAACATTACCACCTTAAAGTCTTTCATAAAGGAAGACCCTCCTTAATTAATTCCATGGGGTCCAGGCTTTGAATGTATTATTTGTAAGAAGAATCATATTTATTGAGTAACAATTACCTTGCTTCTCACTTTTTATTAAGTCAAATCAGATTCTCAGTTTCAGTGAGGATCTGCTTGTCCATTTCACCTAGTTTCCACCTGCTGTTTTCCTGCATCCCACCATGGATTATTTTTCTTTCTTAGTCTTAGCCACCATTTTCCATGCAATAAGTCTGTTTACTCAGTTTCCTCTGTCTGGGCAGCAGTTTAT
The DNA here is from genome assembly GCF_023699985.2 of Odocoileus virginianus. Lineage (NCBI taxonomy): Eukaryota > Metazoa > Chordata > Mammalia > Artiodactyla > Cervidae > Odocoileus > Odocoileus virginianus. The sequence continues at coordinate 20,595,957 of NC_069686.1, forward strand.
CTGCCTTATTCTTCTCTGTGTCCTCAGGGTCTAACATCTAGCAGCTGCTTGATGAGTTGTTGGGCTCATGAGTAAATTGACTTATTGGTATTGACAAGCCTATTAGCTGAGGCTATTGAAGGGTAAGCCATGTAATATGGCTTTAAAGGTCTTGAAAATAACTTGAAGCACTCCATTTTTGCTCTTTAAAAGGCTCTGGGTTTGATATTGCTGGGTGGAATGACCTCCAAGCTCCCATCTGCTTCTGAAATTTCACAACCCAGTGGTTTTCCCTTGTGAAGATGACTGGAGAGATTCACTGAAGACTGGACACTAGGGGGTGTCTTTCTCCCAATTCATGTGAAGTAGGGAACACTCTGGAGCCACCAGCCATACCCATCTGTCTCCAAGCAGGGTCACCTCAAGGCCCGGTGATGTAGCGTAACTGTATTCATGGTGGAGAGACGTCTATGGTAGTAGAAGTTCTTTAAAGATCCAAATTGATAGGAAACCTATACCCTTTCCACTCACACACTTTTTTTCCTTTACACACTTCATGTGTAAGTTGAAGGAATTGGAAAAAAGATTCCCTTTATCCTCTCATATATATATATGAAAGATGCTTGGATCTATCCCTTTAAGAAACTAAATATTAATATTATGGGACCTCACGAATGTTGTTGAAAAGCCATGTGTACGGTCATAAGGACGGGTGGACGAAGGCAGGCTGGGCAGAGGGAGAAGCTCAACTCAGATGCAGTTGCCATGGAGGCCTCAGCCAATGGTACAGGATGCTTTGGAGCTGTGAATGGTCCTCCTAAGTCATCCTTAACTGTGGCTGGGGCCAAGCCTTTGGTCTCTTCATCAGCCAGGCATTGGTCACCAACCACCCTGTGTTAGTCTGTTCAGGCCACTATACCAGAATACCACAGACCGAGTGGCGTACAAACAATAGAAATTGATTGATTTCAGTTCTGGAGGCTGGGAAGTTCAAAATCAAGGCACTTGCAGATTGAGTGTCTGGTGAGAGCCCACTTCTTGCTTCACAGACAGAGGCTGTCTTCTCACTGTGTCCTCACACGGCAGAAGGAATAAAATGCTCTGAGATCTCTTTTATAAGAGCACAGTCTCATTCATGAAGCCTCCACCCTCACGACCTAATCACCTTTCAAAGGCCATGCCTTCAGATGCCATCACATTGGGGTTAGGGTTCCCCCAACACAAACATTCAGTCTCTATCACATCCTCATATCCTTGGCTGAGGCTGCACAATGGCTGCGGGCAAGTCCATCAAAGGCCATAGTCCTGGGCCCTTGGCAACTGCGGGGGTGGGTGCAGAGGCCCCTAGTAGGGATCTGGAACTTTCATCTGTCATCATATCCTACAGCATACTTGATTTGTCAGAATGGAATAGAATAGAACAATTTTCCTGGCCAGGGCTGTGTTGCGCTCAACAAACGAGGAATCAACCTGAAAACAAAGATGGCCTGGTCCTCCATCTGCCAGACCTCCTGGCAGGGACGCCAACACAGGAATAATCTGCAGAGGAAGGTTCCTAACCCCCTCTCCCTCTGGCCTCACCTTCTCACTTTCCCTTGCCCTCTTCTCTGTTAGTTTTATTTTCCAGCTAAGCTGCCAGTGGCAGCCTTTGATGGGCATGAGGTCAGAGAAGGAGGTCAAGGGGACAGGGAGGGGCTTGCGCTTCCAGGTTAGGGGGCAGGGAAGGGAGTGGAAGTCCTCTTTCTGGGTCAGGATCCTTTTGCTGACAGAGTGAGTGACACATGTGTCCAATTACCTTCTGAGATACAGAACGTAAAACTGAGCTGCCGCTGCTTACCTGCTTCAGCTGTGCCTGACTCCGCAACTCCATGAACTGTACCCCGCCAGGCTCCTCTGTCCGCGGAGCTCTCCAGGCAAGAATACTGAAGTGGGTTGCCATAGTGGGCACCAAACGTTCTATCTTCTGAAAGAGTGGAATTTTGATCTTATAGACTAGAGGATACTTCCCTGAGATCATGTGTCAGCAGGGGAGGTGTGTCCTGGGCTTATTTGTTTTCGTCTTTGAAGAGCAATGAATCACCCTAAAGAAGTAAACAGAAATTCAATTCTAGAAAGTTCTGTTGCTGCTGCTGCCAAGGAGCTTCAGTCACGTCCGACTCTGTGAAACCCAACGGACTGTAGCCCACCAGGCTCCTCTGTCCATGAGATTCTCCTTGTGGGGTGCCATGCCTTCCTCCAGGGGATCTTCCCAGCCCAGGGAGAGAACCTGCATATCTTACATCTCCTGCATTGGCAGGCAGGTTCTTTACCACCAGCGCAACCTGAGAAACTCAGGGGGGGTGAGACTGTGCTTCACTCAGTCTACTTTCTGACCTCGCGGGAAGCGTGGCCCCTCTAGGTGTCCACTTGCATCTTTAGCTCTTTGACTAGTGAGTGTGCATGTTTCATACTGGATTGCAAGGGAAATTTATATTTTCTAATTTTTTTTTCATAAAATATACCAGTACTTCGGATTCCAGGTAACAGCTTTTGAATGGATCTACTATTCTAATGTTTTATTGGAAATGGAGTGATCTATAACATGACTTACCCCTTTGATAATTATGGCTTCTTGTGGCTTCAAGGAGGCTTGAGAAAACCTCTAGATCCTCGAGGCCGTGGTCATAAAGACAGCCTCCCCAGCCCTACCCTGTTCACATATGAGCCAGGGCTCCCAGCCTTCCTGTCATCCCTACTCTCCCCTTAGGGCAGGTGGCACTAGTGGTCAAGAGTCTGCCCGCCAATGTGGGAGACACAAGAGACTCAGGTTCAATCCCTGGGTTGGGAAGATCCCACGGAGGAGGAAACGGCAACCCACTCCAGTATTCTTGCCCAGAGAATCTCACTGACAGAGGAGCCTGGTGGGCTACAGTCCATGGGATTGCAGAGAGTCGGGCATGATGGAGTGAGCACAAACGCACTCACCCCTCAGCTTGTGGGAAGGTGGGATCCCTTAAGAGTCTGGGAGTTCAGAAGACAAGGAAGAGGGGCTGACAGAAGTGTGAACAGCCTGGACCATCACGCCGGGGTTGTGGAGCCCATCTCTGTTGGTGGGGGGGGTGGGGGTGGGTGGGGCTGTGGGACTCTGGTTCCCACACCATCAAGCCCGGTGCTGAAGACACGGACTCAGGCATTGCAGGAAGCCTGGCCTGGAGTCCTGGTTTAATAACTTACCCAGCCTGTTCCTGCCGAGCATGATTTAATGTCCAGGTACCTCAGGCTTGTTTTGTTTTTGTTTTATTCTTTTGTTTCTTTTTAACTGAGTAAAACAGTGTGATAGTAGCAGGCTCCTAGGTTATTATGAAAACTCACTGAGACAATGAGAGGAATGTAAGCTTCGCGAGGACAGGGGCACGCGTTTCATCGTGGGGCTGTAGTCCCCGTGCTCACGTCATTGCTCTGGGTCCTGAAATAGCTGCCCGATCACAGCACACGGCCTGGATTACAGCCAGCGCGCATAGCAACGCAGCTGCTGTCACTCTGCTGGGAATGTCTCCCTCCAGCCTGCTGCTCCCGGATCTGAACGTGTGCCGGGCATTCTTGCCACACTCAGGGGAGGGCCCAGGCGCAGTCACCCCCGCACTTGGTCGAGCAGTGACTGGCTGGGTTCCTCCGATGCCTCAGCAGATGGCAGACCTGTGAGCAGGACTGTGGGATTGAGGAGGCAGGTTCCAGTGCTCTGGTGCCGGCAGAGGGGTGCGGGTCGGGGGGCCAAGCTGAAGGATTTCAAAGGGCGGGAATCCTGGAATGCTTGAAGAGCAGCTGTTAGGTGCTGGAGAAGAGGGTGGTGGGTGGGGCGGGGTGGCGCAGGGGATGGCAGGGAGCCAAAAGACATTATGTGCTGAGTTTGTTTTAGGAAATTTGCCAGGAAAGCAGAAAGTCCTTTTCCCCTCTTCTGTATTCTTCTCTCTCCCAGAATGGAGCCTACTGGGGAGATCTGCTTGCATGCTAGAGACCTCACAGACTCCCAGGCAGAATGGAAGCAGACTTGGGCTGACAGTCGGTTCCAGCGCAGAAAATTCTTGAATTCTTGAATAAATCGGAGGGTCTCCAACTGGTTTCCAATTGCAAACTGGAGGCCAAAGAGCTTTCACCTCCTTGACGTGCTAGGAAGTGCTCTAGTAGGGGCAGAACTTCACTTGAAGAGACGGCCATGCACCAGCTGGTCCAGAGGTTGGCTGAGTTTTAAGGAACATCTTGAGAGGGGCCATCAAAGTGTTCACATTTTCTCCCAGCCATGTTCCTAAGGGCACTCTGGCCACATGTCCTGGGAAAGACATTTATAAAATGAGCACGGAAGGCGACAGGAAGATGTGCAACACTATGGGTGTTAAGGAAGCCCAGAAAGGGAAGTCCTTTCTTAAGCAGCCCTCAAAGACTGATTGTGCTGTTGGGAGGGGTCCTTGCCTGGGCGAGCAGTGACCGGGCCATGTTACGTTGTGGGGGTGGATGGGAAGATGACAGATCCTTCTACAGCAGCCGAGGGCTGAGCTGGTCACCTGGGGGATGGGGAGTGCTGGGAACAGGGCAGTTGGCAGGACTGTGGGTGCCCAGCAGCCTCCTGGCTGCCGGAAGGACCCTGAACCTCAGCCGCCCTACCTTGTCTACTGTTAGAACTGGAGCTACCTGTATAAAGACACTTGTGGATTACATGACTTGAAATTTGGGGGCTTACTCTAATGGACCTCAGATTGGGGGTCTTCTCCCACCTAATGAGGAAGAGAGAGGAGGCGTGTGAGGAGCCAGCCAGATGGCTCCAATGTTAATGCACCAAACGCAGTACAAAAGATAGAACTGGCCTTGCCTTGTTAGAGTGCAAACCGATTTACCCCTGGGGGCTCAGACGGTAAAGAGTCCATCTGCGATGCAGGAGACCAGGGTCTGATCCCTGGGTCAGGAAGATGCCCTGGAGAAGGGCATGGCAACCCACTCCAGAGGAGCCTGGTGGGCTACAGACCACAGAGTCAGAGTCGGACACGACTGACAGACTAACACACCCAAAGAGCAGCCAGGCCATTCCCACTGCCTCCATCCCCCTCCCCGCCCTCAGTAAGAATTCGAGTTATGGTTGCCAAAGGACGGGAAGGAAAGAAACATAAACACCAGGCATTGACCCGATACAGTGGGCATCCAGCATGCTGTCGGACATTGTGTTTCTCTAGAGCGTTGCAGTTCTTTTCACAGATCCTAACCTGTTTGATTAGCTTCAAAAAACATGCCAGCATGTCCCAGTTATCCTCAATAAGGAAAAGGTGGAGGGGATTAAACATTGCTTAAGAGAAGTTAAAGGTAATTCCTAAACCCAATCTAGGCAAGTGGTTTTCACCAAACTCACCTGGCATCACTCCATCAGGGGAATGGTCAGAAAACGGCTGTTGGTTTCCCTGCCTAGTGAGGGCTTGAGGGCCCCAAGGGGACTCAGATGACTTACTGGAGGTGGGGGGTGGACAAAGGCCAGAGGTTGTGAACAGAGGAGCATGTCTGCTCAATCAGGAGATGCCCACTGGGCTGGAAGGAGATCCTGACACTCCAGGGCTGCTCTGCCGCTCTGGGCCACTTCTGGAAGGTCATTCCTGGTCCCTGGGCCTCCTCCACTCCACCCCACCACCCACCTTAAAAAATGTGACTCCTAATACCCGCCCCCATCTCAATAAGGAGCTAAAACCCGAGAAATGTTACAAAGTGTTAAGGCCCTAAGGCCTTAACCTAAAGCCTTCTCTAAAGAAGGTTTCCACGGAGGGGCGGAGGGGCGGTGGCCCCAGCAGCAGCAGGTGCACAAGTCTTTGTGTTTCACACCAAAGGCAAGGGCATGAAAGTCGCATCCGACTCTTTTCGACCCCATGGACTGTAGCCCGCTAGGCTCCTCTGTCCATGGGATTCTCCAGGCAAGAATACTGGAGAGATAGCCGTGCTCTCCTGTGGGGGATCTTCCTGACCCAGGGTTCGAACCTATGTCTCTCATGTCTCCTGCATTGGTGGATGGGATCTTTACCAGGACCACCACCTGGGAAGCCCTGGTTCCACACTAGCAGACCCAACATAGTCTCTGCCCGGTCTCTGCTCTACATCTCCTGCAACAGAATTCCCCTGCTTCCCAAGGATACCAAGGCAAAGAAATATCTACAAACTCTGATTCCTTCCAAAGAGTGCCAGGAATTTTGAACATGGGGGTAATTTATCTTCTAGGAACTAAAGGTTTTTTTTGTTGTTTGTCTCTGGACCATGCAGCTGTTTATATTAGGTTTGGTTTGACAGCTGATTCCGGCTTTATCTAAATGTGTCTTCCCCCACAGGCAGGGTGGACTTGCCCCTAAGTTAATCACTCATCACCTGCTGTGTGCCCAGACCTCAGAGAGGGAGGAGCAAGACAGACTTAGCACTCACTCTGGGTCTCCGCAAAGCAGCGGATAATGATGCCAGATTCTGGTTGATAATTATGCTTAGCCAGAGAATTCCCCAAATTCATTGTCACATCTTGTTACAGAGACGTGCCTGCTCCGGAGGGGCCCCCTCCAGGCGCATCTCTGGGGAGCAGGCAAACAAAGGCAGAAACCGGGGAGCCAAAGTCATTATTGGAACCAAAGTGACAGGATGGAGGGACTGTGAAGAAATGATATGCACAATTAGCAGCCTGGCAAGTCTACAGACTTAAGTCACTTGTTAAGATTTCCTCTAATAACTGATGGGGGCTTTGTAGCAAACTTTCGCTTCCTATCCATCTTAGGAGTGACAAAAATAGAGCACTGAGGTTGATTGACAGCACGTCATAGGGCCCATTTATCCATCCCAAGCTCTCGTGAGAAGGGGAGGCAAAATGCCTTTAGTACAGCAGTGGTCCCGGCCTCTTGTCAAGACTCCGCCATCCTTCTCTCTGGTCTGAAAAGTGCTTTGGCTCCAGCACCAGGTCAGTGGGAGAGACCGAGTGAAGGTCAGGCTACTTTCTCTTTCTTCTTCCTTTTCTGTTAGTCACGGTTAGTGGCTGGATTTTTAAAAAGATCCAAAAGCATGAAGTGGGAGACTTGAATATTCTGATTTGCATGTTCATGTCAAACCTGTGTTGCCAGCACTTGGTTATTTCAAAGGCTTGTTGCCAAGAGCCCAGCTTTGAGAGGGGGCACCTGGGGCCTCTGTGAGAGGCTAAGGAAGGACAGCACCCTGCCCTTCCCTCTGCTTCTCTCTGCTGCTTCTCCTGTCCTCCCGGGGATGAAATGAAAGACACCTTCTCCAAGAAGCAGACTTCCCCTGTCCACGCTCCTTTCTTCCTAAAGACACGTGAGCACGTGAGCTGGGGGCACCAGAGAGGCACAGGACTTTGGAGATGGCGGGTGTTTTTCTTGTATGCCTTGTAATGTTTTTGATCACCATCATTGGCTGTTTTCTGTGTTATTCTGGGTTATCCTGTGAGTGTTAGTCACTCAATCGTGTCTGACTCTTTGCGGCCTCATGGACTGTAGCCGGTCAGGCTCCTCTGTCCGTGGGGTTCTCCAGGCAAGAATGCTGGAGTGGGTAGCCATTCCCTTCTCCAGGGGATCTTCCCAACCTAGGGATTGAACCTAGGTCTCCCACATTGCAGGTGGATTCTTTACCATCTGAGCCACAAGGGAAGCCCCAGAAGCTTCTGGGTTATCCTAGAAGCTAGCAATAGTGGGGCTGGGAGAAAGATAGCTTTCCATCCAACAGAAGGAATCTGTTCTTTATGGTATTCTCACAGCACAAAACTACAGCTTATCGGATTTAGATAGTCTACAAGGAGGAATTCTTTAGTAGGAAAAGCTATGAAATGAAGTGAGTTCGTCTTGAAACGGTAGATTTTAATCCGTTGGAAGTGATATTTCTCAGGGGTAGAGATTGTATTCCTTCTCAATCAGCTCAAACAGGGTCCTTCCCGGGAATCTCAGGGATTTTTATGAGTATCTGGCGCCCCCTGGTGGCTAAGAGGCAGTACTGGCCTTGCAAGGTTCGTTCCTGACCAACACGGGGCACAGGTGTGAGGAATCAGGAGGGGAATCTCAATTTGTCTCCATTTGTTCCCTGGGGCCAGAGTGTTGCGGGGAGGTGTAGAGGTGGCGATGGGACTGGCTTCACTAAGTGTCTTGTCCAGTCGCCTGACTTGGAAGCCACAGTGTCCTGCACTCCATTTGGACAAAGGACTGACTGTATCCTTACTGAGAATCAACATGAGGGGATCAGGTCTGCGCAGTAGAATGACGCTGACTTTGGGAATTAGAGAGACTAGAGCTCAACTCCTAACTTCTTGGACTAAGCACTTAATCTTTTGGATGGAGTCACTTTCAGAATGGTGATAGGGATAAGTGCCAACGAAGTGCCTGCTGCCTCTCGGTAAACCCCTTTGCCTCATGCCTGTCCCTCATCCCAAATTTGAAACAGCTCCCTGGGTCCAGTTCACTTGACACACAGCTCTGTGGGCTGGCTTCATGCATATACTATTTCTTTATAAAAATGTTATAAAGGTTTGTGGGTTTTTTTTGTTTTTTTGCAGCTTTGTGTGTTAGCTGCTCAGTCGTGTCCAGCTCTCTCCACCCCATTGCCTGGAGCCTGCCAGGCTCCTCTGTCCATGGAGTTCTCCAGGCAAGAATACTGGAGTGGATTTCCATTCCTTTCTCCAAGAAATCTTCCTGACCCAGGGATTGAACCCAGGTTCCTGCATGGCAGGCAGATTCTTTACCATCCGAGCTACCAGGTTTGCTGCTTTCATTGATTTTTAAAAGTAGTCTTGAGACATTCCTGATGGTCTAGCAGTTAAGACTCTGCACTCCCCATGCAGGAGGCCCGGGTTCCATCCCGGTCAGGAAACTGCTTTTGCTGCTGCTGCTAAAGTCTTCAGTCGTGTCCAACTCTGTGCGACCCCGCAGATGGCAGCCCACCAGGCTCCACCGTCCCTGGGATTCTCCAGGCAAAAGTACTGGAGTGGTTGCCATTACCTTCTCCGGTCAGGAAACTAGGCCCCACTAAGGATTTCCCCCCGCCAACCCCACTGCAACAAAGGTCCCGCTTGCTGCAGCCTAGTAAGTAAATATTAAAGAAAAAAAAGCATACTCCCTGGTTCTCTCATCCCTGGTTCTCCCCTTTCCCTAACCTCTTTCCTAAACCCTCATTTAAAAGTCAGTCTCCCTTAAATTTGCCCCTAAAATAGCTCATTCGGCAATTTCCATCTGAGATGTAGCTGTTGTACTTAGACAATTATGAGACACAGCTGAGCCTTCAAACATGCCCTGCCTGTTGGCCAGTGAGGAAATCCATTAAGGGCTGTCATGGGTGTACCAGGACCTCCAGGCAGCAGACTCTCATCTTGCTGATGTGTTTCTTCCAGCTTCACTAGAAGTTGTGAATAGATTTTCCTAGTGACCCACTCTAATGTAATATCAGAATATCTTCAAAACAAATCTCAAGTCTTTTTCGCTTCTAGTTTTCCTCCTATCATCATTCATTTGGGACAGCTTTTCTGTCACAGAGGAGTTGGGATTTAATCTCAAGCACTCTTCTGCCTTCCATTTGCACTATGGAGGGAAAAAAGAGAGATTACTGATAGCCTAGATAGGCGAGATGAGAGTGGGACTGTTTACAGACTGCACAGACTAGCTTGTCTGACTGTGGCCTTAACTACTTGAAAGAGGACTAAAGTAAAACACATGATTAGGTCATTGTGAAAACTTGCCGTGTGTGTGGAAAGGGGCGAGGTGGAGACACACAGGTATCTGCTGTTCCAGGCCAGTCAGAGGGGTATGTGCGTGTGTGTGTGCAGTGTGCTTGGGCATGAGAGCCAGCCTCTCCCAAATCTCTAGTTTTCTCATCTGTAAAATGAGGCATCATAATAGCACCTACCATAATGTTGAGATTATATCTGATAGTGCATTATGGTCCACAGTCACAGAAAAAGTGTTTAATAAAGTGTGTCTACTATTTTTAATGGACTATCTACTATTATTCATTCCCTTTCTTTCTACTTTAACTGATTTTGGGCTCATCTGGTACATTTTGGGAACTTCCTTGGCAATTTACAGAAGTACAGGTGGTCTTACTCCACTTCCTGCTGAAATGGAAGTGCATTGTTATTTTAACCTTCTAGGGGCTTCCCAGGCAGCTCAGTGGTAAAGCCTCTTCTTGCTATGCAGGAGACATGAGAGACACTGGTTCGATCCCTGTGACGGGAAGATCCCCCAGAGAAGAAATGTCAACCCACTCCAGTACTCTTGCCTGGAGAATCCCTTGGATATAGGAGCCTGGAGGGCTAGTCCTTGGGGTCACAAAGAGTCAAACATGACTTAGTGACTCAACAACAACAAGGGATGAAATACAGAGAGAGGTCTGTATTTCTGCAACGGGTCATTCTGCCAGCTCCCAGCTTGGCTCTGAAACCAGAAGATGCTCAGGAAATGCTTGTCACATTAACTGGAGCTAATACAATGCTTACTAGGAAATACACCAAGTGTAGGCACCCCCTCATATACCCTCTGTCTAGTGTAAGGCTTCTGGGAGGAGTGTCCCAAGTGGGGTTCCCTTGGTTTATTCTTAGTTTGGGTTTAAATGGATATTTGTAACCAAGGCCTTTAAGTCGTGTCCCCTAAATGATGTTTCTCTTGTCCTTTAAAAAAGGACAGGACATCCTGATCATGTTACATAGCCCACCTCCACCTTGTTTTTTTTCCCACATTGCCCTTGTCGGAGTGTTGGAGTTGATCATGATGGCTCAAGTTCAATAACCAACCACAGCATTTCCTGTGGTTTCCATTGCATTTCATTACACTGTATCAGAAAAGTACAAGAGGAAATGGTGCTATGTTACCCAGGAGAAAAGCGATATTTCAGCAAGTTTCTGATAGTGCAGAAGCAATCAACACCAGATCCAAATGCCACTGAAGGTTTTGTCTGAGAGCCCATTCTTCCAAGATGAATGTGGTGGTTGTTTTTGATATTGTTTTCATAGTTCAAAACTCTGTATGGAAGACCAAGAAGATTGATTTCACTGGTAAGAGATATAATTTAGTGCTGTGGCTTGGATAATCTAAAGATATATGCTCTTGAGCAAGAAGGACCCTTGGCAGCATCTGTTGCTGGAGCCTGCCTCTAAGAGGCGTCCTACATAGAAGCTGATAGTCCTCACTGCTACCCAGCAGCTCTAGGTGCTGCATAAGTTGAGAATCCTTTTCTGAGCTCTCATCTTCTTTGGATCCACCTTGTAAGGTTGTTGTGAGAATTAAATGAGGTAATTTTGCATAGAAAACAATTAACACAGTGCTTGCTGTGAGTGAAGTAGCTGCTCCGTCTATGGTACCATCATTGCCGATGTCATCCTCATCATCAATATCATCATCATTATCTTATTTCTGCAACTCTTCTGGAGTCAGGGATCGTAGATTTCTATTGAGTCATGCTTTGGGGTGTCTCATCTTTCTCACAGGAGAAGCAGCCTATTTCTTATCTGAGCCTCATTCTGGTGTTACTCTGACAGAAAATGTTGCTCAAGTCTTTTCACCTTTCAGGGCCTCTGTTCCCTATTCTTTGAACTTAGACGATGGGTCAGAGATCTGAAGGGCCTAGAAGTTCTGCCATCTCAGTTGGAACACTCTTCTAGTAATTGAAGCTTTGCCAGTTCCATCCTGCATCTCAGACCACCTTCCTCTAGAGTCCCAGCTCCTCGGGGAGGGCCCTCCATGGGGTGGTGCTGAGAAAACGGTGACCAATGGATATTTTGTGTGTGTGTGTGTGTGTGTTTTCTTCTCATGTCTTGTTTCTTTTCCCTTTCATTATTCTGAGGACTCCGCTGTAGTTCCAATCCCTTCTTATCACACTTAACTTATAAAATTAGGGAGAACAAAAGTCATTGATCTTGTCTTTGGCCAATGATCCAAACAGGCTGAGAAGGGGGCCGACCTACAGTAAGCTCTGCCATAAACCGAGGCTGATTTGAGAAGATTTCAACAGAATGAACAATCACAATTGATGACATTTACTGAGGGTTGTGCTAATCTTTGATACGCATTCACTAATTCTTATAACCACCTGAGGGACAGTCTATAGATGAGGAAGTTAAGGTAGAGAAATTGTGTTTCTGCTGAGGGTGAATCTAGTGCGAAGGCTAGAGCTTGGCTTTAACTCCAGCAGCTTGATCCAAGAGTCCTTGTTCTCAACCAGTTGTGAAGCACTTTTGAACAGATTTATCACAATTTTGTAAAGGTACTCCCCTGGGAAAGATGCTTAAAGGGAAGAAGGTGGACCAGGTGAGTGCCTACATATTACTTTCACCCCAAGATTCTGCCAAACCAGTGCTATGTTGATATCATCACATGGTTCTGGAATAAAGTAGCACATAGTGGCGGCTTTGCCACAGTGCTAAATAATCTGCCTGCAAATGCAAGAGACTGGGTTCAGTCCCTGGGCCAGGAAGATCCCCTGGAGAAGGGAATGGCAACCCACTCCAGTATTCTTGCCTGGAGAATTCTATGGACAGAGGAGCCTGGCCAACTACAGTCTATGGGGTTGCAAGGAATTAGACATGACTGATTGAGCACTCACTGTGAGCTCTATTGGATGGCTTAGACAACAGAAATGGATTTTCTTCCCGGAAGTTCTAGAGGCCAGGAGTCAGGGTTGTTCCTCCTAAAGGCTGTGAGGGAAGGATCTGTTCCAGGCTTCACTCCTTGGCTTATAGATGCTCTTCTCCCTGAATCTTTTCACATTACATTAATTTCTCTCTCTGTATGTGGGTCTATGTCCAACCTTCCCTATTTATAAGGACATCAACCATATTGGATGAGGGCCCACCCTCATGACCTCACTGTAACTTGATTTCCTCTGTAAAGACCTTATCTCTAAATAAGGTCATGTTGGGAGGTACCAGAGGTTATGACTCCATTATATCTTTTTTGCAGGGGCACCTAATTCAATGCTATGAGAGCCCCCTTTGTCATTCTGAAGTAATAATCAGCAAGGGGGTGGTTTACTTTAACAGGAACTCTCCAACAGGTCTTGGAGTCAAATGGAATAACTTTGTTAATGCCTCATTTGCTACTGTTAGTCAATAATCAAATTAGCTGATTTCTGGATTCTCATCTCCAAAAGCAAGAAAAAAAGAAGAAGAGGAAGGATTCAGTCAGTGTCTAACCTTAGAACCCTTGACTGTTGAGGACATGCAACAAACTCTCTGTATCAAATACTATTTAGGATTAGATATTCCCCAAGAGAATGTATTGTTTTCAAACTGGTTTCCTTAAAGAGTTCATTAGCCTCTAAGAGAGGAGCAGTTTACCTTCAGCACCATTTATTAATGCATTGGTGATTCCACTCAGAACTGCTCATGTTGGTAAGCAGCACTCTTAAGAACTATTTACAGTTAACACTATTATCTCCTTTCTTATTTCATTCAAAATAAAGATCACTGCTGCAACTAAATTAGAGAGGAAACCAGGCAGTAGGGAATACAAACTTTAAGATGTATTTAATGAAAGAGTAACAGCACTATGATTTAATGAATTCAAGTGTTGGTTTAAGGCAGATGCTGAAGAAATGAAATGCTGACTTCACAGCTGCCTGTTGCCTAAGCCTGGGTCAGATTTACACAGGAAACTGAGCACTTGTTTTAAAGACTTCTACACTTTTGTTCATTAATATTTGAATGTGTTGTGGAGGAAAGTGTGTAGAGTCTAGCAGTGCTACCATTGTGTGAAAATGGGTGCAGGGAGGACTCTACGTCCATATTTGTTTACATGTCTCAGGAAGGTCTTGAGAGGACCTACTAGCTAGGGACTAGAGGCCTGGTGGGAGGAAAACTAGGTTTCTACTGTACACACTCTGAATGCTTTCACTTATTTAAACCTCATGATAGAAAGTAAGTCCATGTTTTGGATGGACCACACACTTGTTGTTGCTAAGGTGGGGGGAGTTAGGGGAGAGATGGATTGGGAGGTTGGGTTTATCAGATGTAAGCTATTATATAAAGAACAAATAAGCAACAAGGTCCTACTGTATACAGAAAATTATATTCCCTATCCTATGATAAGCCATAATGGAAAATAATATTAAATATATATATATATCTATATCGAATCACTGTTGTGCAGCAGAAATTAATACAACATTGTAAATCAACTATACTTCAATTAAAAGTTACTAAATAAATATATATTCCATAGGGAATGTCCCTCCTTCTTTTGATTTTTCTGCTACAGCTTAGCTCTGCCTCTCTTTCCATCTTTTCCTGAAAGTGGAGTGTTTGAACTATTCAAAGGCATGGACATTCCAAGACTCTTGGCATCTCGAAGAACCCTTCCAGGCTCTGGGCATAGTATGAAGTTCAGCTGAAGTTCATCTTGAGGTCTGTGAGCTCCTCTTTGAGCATGTCACCCCTTCTTTCCCCTTGTCAGAGGCTAAGACAAGCTTTCAAGGCTTGAAGAAAAAGTACTCCAGGCCTTGTGAGAAGCTGGGTGAGAGACATTTGACCTACGGCTTCCTCAGGCTTTGGAGACTGGGAATTCGTCTACACTGGTGATTGCTATATCTGAGGAAAGCCCCTTGCCCCAATCACAAATCCTTAGGTTTGTGAGTCTGCAAACGTCAACCAAGTCAGCCACCCCAGCCCCCTGTTACCTGAATCCCCTCTCCAGATTTCCATGCCAAGTGCTGACTTTTCTGTGCTCACACACCAGCTGTGCTTGCCTTCAGTCAAGATTTTACTGGCAAAAAAACACCTCCTTATATGGTGCTGAACTTGAATTTCATGTAACTTTCACCCAAGGCCCTGGACCCTTTCTCTTTGCCCTCTGGAAATGAGTTGAATTCTTGTTTCACAGGGAGACTCCTTCAAGTGGGTTGTCTTCCCTCAGGCTCTCCTTCCAAGTTAACAACCCGAGAGTTTTCAGCTCTGCTCCAGCTCCTACCTAATTTCCCGGCCACCCTCTTCAAAATATCTGTGGCCACACGAGAGTGGGATTCGGATCTGTGAAGGCTAAATTTTACCAGTGCTCTGAGCAGTCAGGAGGAGACACAGCCATTATCAACCTTACTCTATATGTTGTAAATTTTAAGTTTAAACCAAGATTGAAACATCATTTACATTTTTCTTCCTTGTGAGGGATGGTGGAGGAGGGCTTTTACATCATCACATCATTACATCACACTGTTGCCTCACTTTGAGCTGATGTTACACGAAATGCCCCAGTCACTTCCACAACGTGGCTCTGAGGCCCATGCTTGCTTTATTGGAACCACAGCAAGGCCCTGCTTCCTTCCCTTTATCATTTTGTCTTGCTAGTCCATGGTTAAAACTCACAGACGCATACTAGACCGCGATTCTGTTTTCTGGTTTTCCCCTGGTGGGTTGACAAACCTCATCATCTGAGTTGATGGTAAAAGTGCTTCTCTCTGGGGCAGAACTTGGGTCAGATTCTGTTCCCTTTAGAAGGGTAGGCATGCCAATGGAGGGAGGGGGCATGAAGAAGACTTGAGTGTTTGGAGAGTTTTCGCTCTTTTTTTCACTTGGATCTTCCTGGCAGCACACAGGCTCTTCATTGTGGTGCACAGGCTTATCTAGCTGTGGTACAAGGGGTGTGTGATCTTAGTTCCTTAACCCGGGATCGAACCTGCATTCCCTACTTTGGAATTCTTAACCAATGGGCCACCAAAGAAGTCCCTTAGAGAGTTTTCTGACCAGATTCCTTTTCCCCCTTACATTCAGAATGAGCACTAGAATTTGCAAAGTGTGCAGATAACTGTATTTCTGCTCATGAAAACAAGTCGAATTTCTTAGAAGGGTATTAGCAGCAGTGGGTAGAGAGTAAGTAGGAAAATGAGAAGAGCTTGCATTTCTCTCAAGGGTTCAAGAACATGGAGAAGGAGCCAGGGGGTTCACTAGCCAGGAGGCAGTCTTATGCTTTCAGTGCTCAGAAATTTAGCACTTTTCATTTAGGATGGCTATAGAGTTCCAGAAAAAACTTGAAGAAAACATCTTGGGATTAAAGTCCACTGTTAATTTTTCTCTCTCACTCTCTTTTTCTTCTTCTTCTTTTTTTTTTTTTTGATGAAGAGGAAATGTAGGAATTGTTAGGGTTAAAAGTGACTTGGACATTACGATCCTCTTTTTTAAGATGGGTCAGTGAAAGTGACTGTTGTGTAATGGTTATAAAGATTATGTGAGAAAATGCAGGAACAGTCCTCTGGGTGAACCCTGACTCATTTGAAAGGCTCAGTGAACACACTATTATTATTATTATGGTGGCTGTAGAAACAGTGGCCATTTTCCCCCCCTCTCCTCTCCACTCATCATTTTTGGCTCAAAAATAATGAAGAACATTCTGTTAACTAGAGCTAGTCAACAAGGTAATTAGAGGTGGAGATCTTCCCATTCTTCAGTGGTACTGGAGCATAAAATTGTCCTACTGGGAATGTTGTTAGTGGAAATTACTCTGTGAGATAGTCTAAGCTACATGTTCTCCTCAGCCAAGTCAGAGTGTCCAGCTACATTCCTAGTACTGTCTTCAGTGTGTTAGTGGTAGGAGCTCCGAGTGCTACCTTGGCCCAGCTAAAATCCCCTCATTTCTCTCACTAGTATTTCCAGGGCTAGTGGCAGCCACAGTGACTAGGATCAGTAGGATCACTGTGTCACTAGTCACACTGACACAGTCCACCCCATTACCCCCAAGTGGCATTTAGAGGACTGTTTCTCTGCATTGCAAAAAATGCAGCCATAGGGAAACATAGTATTCACAGGGTCTTACTCTTCTGTTCCTTTCTCCTTGTTCTGATTTTAAAAGCCTAGAGATTCAAAGAGTTGATCTTGGGTCAGGACAGATAATCTAAGGCCTTTATTAAGATTAGTGAAATTTATTTACACATAAATATATGAAACAACAGCAATAAATAAAATCAACAACAAAAAAGAAAAAAGAAAGAAGAAAATACAGTTAGAAGATTTCAAGGACCTGAGGAATGATGTACAAGTGATTTTATTATTTTACCACAAGTGAGAAATTTTTTTAAATAGAATCTGGGAAAACAAAACAGAGTGTGTATTTATATATGCTGAAAACTATGTATTTCTCTATGCATAGTAATTATTGGCTAGGCAATACTCATGTTAGATTAATTTAATAAAGATTTTGCTTCTGTAGATCCAATATTGAAGTTTAGAAAACTATTCTGTAAGATGCAATTTCTATATAATTACAGTGGTTCTGAGCATGAGTTCTGGAATCAGCCTGCCTGGGTTTGAACACTGGCCCACATTTGGGCAAATTGTTCACCTCTCTGTAACTTCATTTCTCTGTCTCCAAAAAACATACCTGTTATCCAAAATATGTAAGGAAGCATTCCAACCTAATAGCAAAAAACCAAATAACCTGGTTTAAAAAATGGGCAAAAGACTTGAATAGACATTTCTTTGAAGAAGATATTCAAATGACTAACAGGTACATTAAAAGATGCTTAATATCACTAATCATCAAATAAGGTGAATTAAAACCATAACACTGAAATCAGATTGATTATATTCTTTGTAGCCAAAGATGGAGAAGCTCTATACAGTCAGCAAAAACAAGACCGGGAGCTGACTGTGGCTTGGATCATGAACTTATTGCCAAACTCAGACTGAAATTGAAGAAAGTGGAGAAAACCACTAGACCATTCAGGTATGACCTAAATCAAATCCCTTATGACTATACAGTGGAAGTGAGAAATAGATTCAAGGAACTAGATCTGATAGACAGAGTGCCTGATGAACTATGGATGGAGGTACGTAACATTGTACAGGAGACAGGAATCAAGACCATCCCCAAGAAAAAGAAATGCAAAAAAAGCAAAATGGAGGCCTTACAAATTGCTGGGAAAAGAAGGGAAGCAAAAAGCAAAGGAGAAAAGGAAAGATATTCCCATTTGAATGCAGAGTTCTAATCGGTAGCCAGGAGAGATAAGAAAGCCTTCCTCAATGATCAATGCAAAGAAATAAAGAAACACAACAGAATGGGAAAGACTAGAGATCTCTTCAAGAAAATTAGAGATACCAAGGGAACATTTCATGCAAAGATGGGCACAATAAAGGACAGAAATGGTAGGGACCTAACAGAAGCAGAAGATATTAAGAAGAGGTGACAAGAATACACAGAAGAACTGTACAAAAAAGATCTTCACGACCCAGATAATCACGATGGTATGATCACTCACCTAGAGCCAGACATTCTGGAATGTGAAGTCAAGTAGGCCTTAGGAAGCATCACTACAAACAAAGCTAGTGGAGGTGATGGAATTCCAGTTGAGCTATTTCAAATCGTGAAAGATGATGCTGTGAAAGTGCTGCACTCAATATGCCAGCAAATTTGGAAAACTCAGCAGTGGCCACAGGACTGGAAAAGGTCAGTTTTCATTCCAATCCCTAAGAAAGGCAATGCCAAAGAATGCTCAAACTGCCACAGAATTTCTCACATCTCACACGATAGCAAAGTAATGCTTAAAATTCTCCAAGCCAGGCTTCAGCAATACTTGAACCATGAACTTCCAGATGTTCAAGCTGGTTTTAGAAAAGGCAGAGGAACCAGAAATCAAATTGCCAACATCTGCTGGATCATCAAAAAATCAAGAGAGTTCCAGAAAAACATCTATTTCTGCTTTATTGATTATGCCAAAGCCTTTGATGGTGTGGATCACAATAAACTGTGGAAAATTCTGAAAGAGATGGGAATACTAGACCATCTGACCTGTCTCTTAAGAATCCTGTATGCAGGTCAGGAAGCAACAGTTAGAACTGGACATGGACCAACAGACTGGTTCCAAATAGGGAAAGGAGTACATCAAGGCTAAATATTGTCACCATGCTTATTTAACTTCTATGCAGAGTACATCATGAGAAATGCTGGGCTGGAAGAAGCACAAGCTGGAATCAAGATTGCCAGAAGAAATATCAATAACCTCAGATATGCAGATGACACCATCCTTATGGCAGAAAGTGAAGAAGAACTAAAGAGCCTCTTGATGAAAGTGAAAGAGGAAAGTGAAAAAGCTGGCTTAAAGCTCAACATTCAGAAAACTAAGATCATGGCATCTGGTCCCATCACTTCATGACAAATAGATGGGGAAACAGTGGAAACAATGGCTGACTTTATTTTTCTGGGCTCCAAAATCACTGCAGATGGTGATTGCAGCCATGAAATTAAAAGACGCTTACTCCTTGAAGGGAAAGTTATGACCAACCTAGACAGCATATTAAAAAGCAGAGACATCACTTTGCCAACAAAGGTCCATCTAGTCAAGACTATGGTTTTTCCAGTGGTCATGTATGGATGTGAGAGTTGGGCTATGAAGAAAGCTGAGCACAGAAGAATTGATGCTTTTGAACTGTGGTGTTGGAGAAGACTCTTGAGAGTCCCTTGGACTGCAAGGAGATCCAACCAGTCCATCCTAAAGTAAATCAGTCCTGGGTGTTCTTTGGAAGGACTGATGCTGAAGCTGAAACTCCAATACTTTGGTCACCTGATGCAAAGAGCTGACTCATTTGAAAAGACCCTGATGCTGGGAAAGATTGAGGGCAGGAGGAAAAGGGGATGACAGAGGATGAGATGGTTGGATGACATCACTGACTCAATGGACATGGGTCTGGGTGAACTCCAGGAGTTGGTGATGGACAGGGAGGCCTGGCATGCTGCGATTCATGGGCTTGCAAAGAGTTGGACACGACTGAGCGACTGAACTGAAATGAACTGAAAACCATAATGAAGTATTACCTTACACCTGTTAGGGTGGCTATTGTCAAGAAGACAAAAGAAAAGTGGTGGTGAGGATGTAAAGAAAGTGAAATGCTTAAGCATAGTTGATGGGAATGTAATATGGTACAGTTGCTTTGGAAAACACTATGAAGATTCCTCAAGAAATTAAAAATGATACAGCAATCCCACTTCTGGGCATTTATCCAAAAGGAGTGAAATCAGAATCATGAAGAGATATTTGTACTTCCATGTTTATTGTAACACTGTTTAAAATAGCCAAAATGTGGAGAAACAAGTGAAATATTCGCCTATGGATGAATGGATTAAAAAATATATATATGGTATATACACACAGTGGAATATTATTCAGCCTTAAAAAAGAAGAGAATTCTTCAATATGCCTCAACTTGGATGAACCTAAAAGACATTATACTAAGTGAAATAAGCCAGTCACAGAAGGACAAATATTGCATGTTAATACTTAGCTGAGGTATATAAAATAGTCAAACTAATGGAAGCAAGGAGTAGAATGGGGATTGCCAGGGACTGAGGGGATTGGGCAATGGGAAGCTGTTCTTTAACTGGTATAAAATTTCTTTTATGCAAGATGATTTGTTCCTTGGATCTGTTGTATAACGCCATGCCTAAGTTTACAATATTGTATTGTATATTTCATTTTTTAAGAGGGTGGGTTTTGTGTTGTCTTCTTACCACGTTAAAAGCAAATGAAAAGCAAAGAAAAAAACCAAAAACCTGCATCTAAGAGGTAGTTGTGTGTTTAGTCGATCAATCACATCCGACTCTTTGAGACTTCACGGACCATAGCCCACCAGGCTCCTCTGTCCATGGGGATTCTTCAGGCAAGAATACTAAAGTGGGTTGCCATGCCCTCCTGCAGGGGATCTTCCCAACCCAGGGATTAAACCCAGGTCTCCCACATTGCAGGCAGATTCTTTACCATCTAAGCCACCAGGGAAGCAAACCAGGTAAGGGGGGACCCGGATGCTTAGGGTTAGGTAAAACCATTCATGCAATGGACAAATGCGTTAAGAACCTGACATGCACTCAGGGTTAAATATTATATTTTTTATTATATTTTTATTATACCAGTGGGAACCCAGGTTGCTTGGATTACTTGATCCAAGTTACCATCATTAGTTGGGTGGCATCATGCTTAAGTTCTAGGCACCATAAATAAGAGGGAAAAACAGACCTAGAGGATTGAGAGTAAATATTTTACTTAGGTGTTTGACTGGTTGGCTTTGGTCAGGGCTTATGCTGTGCATCTATAGCAGATTGCTTTCCATCTCCAGTTTCTCAAAAGGAGCTGAAATGAAACTTTTCAGGGCAGTTGCTGGTATACAGTGCGACAGGATGCTGCATTGCTTTGCGAGATCTGTTTCAGACTAGGGCACTATTTATTTCCAGGGACAAATCAGGCAAGAGCTGTGATCTGGCTCTTTCCTGGGCAGATGCTATGTGCAAAAATATCTTAGAAAGCTTGTTAAACCAGAATCTGCCTTAGAACCCGATTATTTTAATACCTCATATAGATGAATGGATTTACTCATATTTTGTTTTAAGAAGTGAATCACAGAGTTGAAGAATGCCAGCAGTGTATCAGCAGGATTGTCTTATTTTTCAACATGAAAAAACTTATGAAACTGTTGGCT
This sequence comes from Odocoileus virginianus, assembly GCF_023699985.2. NCBI lineage: Eukaryota > Metazoa > Chordata > Mammalia > Artiodactyla > Cervidae > Odocoileus > Odocoileus virginianus. The sequence continues at coordinate 20,617,354 of NC_069686.1, forward strand.
AGTATTATCTTTATAAACAGTGGTGTAGATTAAGTTGTCACGAATAATTCATAAATATTAAAAAAACTTTTAATTTTGAGAACGTTTAGCTCTCCCCTTCACACTGATGGGCCTGAGATGTCTTGTGTTCTTGAGAATTGTTGGGATTAATAGAGTGGAGAAGAGCCGAAACTGATAATTTTTCTTAGATGCTCCTGGAAATTTTCCTCATTAAATGTTGGGCTGGGTTTCCCACTGAAGCTTCAGAGTTTCTGGGGAGATTTTAAATAGAAAGGGATTCTCCTCAGCCTGGATGACATGGACATGCCCTGCCTACAGGCATAAAAATGGACAAAATGACGTCTGATGCTCCCTTTTTCTGTGAGCACTGAACCCTAAGTCTCAATTTAGACACAGGCTCCTTCACAGTGTCTCTGGACCAACAGGTCATGAGAAATCTCTATGGCAACAAACCAGCATTAGGGAACCCCTTGTAGAAATACTCAAAGGCTTGAGGAAGTTACAGGATTTTGTCTGAAGAGACTCACTGACAGTGGAAGTAATGCAGGTGGCAAGCTTGATCTGAAGTGCTAGACTGCACCTGAGAAGGATTAATACAGGCTGATTTCTGCATTTATCCAACAAATATTTACTGAACATTGGTCTATATGCCAGCAGTCTGCTAGACAAGGAAATAGGAAGATAAGCAAACCAACATGACTCCTGATTTCATGAAACTTATAACATTTGATAAGAAAGGCCACTTTACCTAACTTACCTGTCACACAAATACATAATTACAGACTGTCATAAGCTCCCTGAAGTAAATTACAGAGTGCAGTGAGAATGTAGAAGATGGGAATGTCGTTGGTATGAAAAGATGGTGGTAGGAATTTGGAATTGTATGGGCTTGCCTGAGAAGGGGTTGAGTCTGTAGGATGAAGAAACTAGATAGGCAGGTAAAACGGGAACGTTCTAGGGAGAAGCATGGGCAAAGGCCCTCAGATGGCAAAATGAAGATAGTAGCCTAAAATGAAGGTTTGTGAAATGTGCTGGGGCAATGTGGTTTATGTCATGTATTTTAATCTTAGTCAAAGGGCAATGGGAATACACTGAAGGGTTTGGGAAAGTGGAAGTGGGGAGAAAAGCAGCAAGATCAGACTTTAATCTTGAGCAATCTGACTGCAGTGAGGAGAGACCATCGAAGGTACACAGAAGTAAATACGCTGTAGTTGAGGTAAGAGATGACAGAAGCTTGGACAGATGGTTGCCCTAGAGGCGAAGAGGAGTAGATGGACCCGAGATCTCCTCAGGAGATAAAACTGATGGTAGTTGGTGCTGGACCCAGAAAGGGTTGGTGGGGCAAGGGAGACAGAAATTCCAGGTTTGAATGTATTGTTCACATAGAGCTACATCAGACAGAGCTGGCTTTTTAGATCAGATCAAGGGGAAGATCTGGAACACTTTCTTGGTCCCTCCAAACTAAGTAGGGAGGGACCTCCCTAGCTTGATGTGGTAGAAGACGATATCTCAATTCATCTTTTTTTAAAAAAATATTTATTTGGCTGTGCCATGTCTTTGTTGAGGCATGTGGGATCTAGTTCCCTAACCAGGGATTGAACCCAGGGCCCCTGCATTGGGAGTGCAGAGTCTTAGCCACTGAACACCAGGTAAGTCCCTCAATTCATCTTGACCAGGGATTCCTGGAGAAGCCCCTCTAAGGCATACTGAGCAGAGGCCTCAGTCTTTGGTTTACCTTTTGTTTTTAAAAATAATTAATTAATTTATTTTAATTGGAGGCTAATTACTATACAATATTGTAGTGGTTTTTGCCATTCGTTGACATGAATCAGCCATGGGTGTACATGTGTTCCCCATCCTGACCATTCCTCCCACCTCCCTCCCCATCCCATCCCTCAGGGTCATCCCAGTGCTCCAGCCCTGAGCAGCCTGTCTCATGCATCGAACCTGGACTGGCGATCTGTTTTACATATGATAATATACATGTTTCAATGCTATTCTTTCAAATTATCCCACCCTCGCCTTCTCCCGCAGAGTCCAAAACTCTGTTCTTTCTATCTGTGTCTCTTTTGCTGTCTCATATATAGGGTCATCATTACCATCTTTCTAAATTCCATATATATGCATTAACATACTGTATTGGTGTTTTGGTTTCTGACTTACTTCACTATGTATAATAGGCTCCAGTTTCATCCATCTCTGGTTTACCTTAAGCTCTGTGAAGAAAGGGACTATGTCTTGTTCCTGACTGTTGGCCAGTGCTTAGCAGAAAGCCCAGCACATATGTCCACCAAAATATTATGATAAATATATGATATTTTCCCAAGAGCACAGAGAATATAAGAAGCAATGGCAAGAAGGGGAGAAGTCTAGAAACCTATACTTCAGACCTTTGGCGCAGTGTCCCTCCCTCCCTCCCAGGTCATGTGCTTTTTTTGAGACTATGCCTTTCTACTTCAAATACCCTCACCTCCTCATTTAGTTGAAAAAGTTTTAAAAGTTGCTTAGGTGAATATATTTGGTTTTATTTTGAAGTGATACCATAATTTGGCAGCATTTATTTAAGTACAGCATTTTTTTTTCGGTTGGATGAAACAGGGACTTATCAATTGTAACTACATGGAGAAATGAGTAAAGAACTCAGGTCTATGCAAAACAAAGGAAATAACCATTAGGAAAGTTCAGCACTTCCCAGTTGGCTCAGGCAGTAAAGAATCTGCCAGAGATTCTTGCAGGAGACCCAGGTTCTATCCCTGGGCCAGGAAGATCCCCTAGAGAAGGAAATGGCAATCCACTCCAGTATTCTTGCCTGGAGAATTCCATGGACAGAGGAGCCTGGCAGGCTACAGTCCATGGGGTCACACATGCCTGAGCATGCACGAACGCAAGCTCAACTGCACAGTGGAAAGTTCAGCAAGGGATGTTCTGGAAGATTCTAAAAGTCTGGGCAGCCCTAGGGGCCTGGAAGCCTGGGAGCAGCAGGCTAGATTTTGTTTAAAATATTTATTTACTTGGCTGCATCAGGTCTTAGTTGTGGGCATGTGGGATCTTTAGCTGTGCCATGTGGGATCCAGTTCCCTGACCAGGGATCAAACCCAGACTCACCTGCATTGGGAGCATGGAATCTTAGCCACTGAACCACCAGGGAAGTCCCAGGTTAGATATTTTTAAAGCAATGAAATGAACCCAAGATCTAGGAATTCAAGGTGAGAAGGAGGAGCCTCAGCAAACGATGTGGATGAACTTCATCTCCAAGGACAGTTGGAGTGACAGTTGCCTGGTGTTAATTCCAAACAGAAGAAATCAGGGATGTACAGGTGGAATGGCCTCTGGGGCTTGTAGGATCAAGATGGGGATGAGTTCTTTGATAGGTGGTGAGGATAGTTGAGATCACTTTGCTTGAAAATTTTTCTCTATGATTCTTGCTGTGACTGTCTTCATTTTCATGTAAAAAGGATGAGTGTATCTTTTCTCAAAATAATGAAACATATGGGCCTGATCCCATTGGAAATTTGATTTTTGAAAGTCATCAATATGTTGTAAATGTCAGAGGAGGTAACTCCCTCATAGGCAGATGTTTCCATAAAGGTGAGTGAAAATGAATAGGATTACTGACATCTTCAAAAGAACATGGTTTTAAGCAGCAGATATTAAATATTTTCTTCACAGTAAATTCAGTGTGTGTGCACATGCATGCACAAATATACACACTAGGTAATTTCCCCAACTCTTTCACTCTGTGTTATTCTGTGGTTACCCACGTATGTGAGTTGCTCAGATGTGCCTGACTCTTTGTGACCCCTTGGACTATAGCCCAACAGACTCCTCTGTCTATGGGATTCTCCAGGCATGAATACTGGAGAGGTTTCCATTTCCTTCTCCAGGGGATCTTCCCAACCCAGGGACTGAATTCCAGTCTCCTGCAAAGAGGTAGATTCTTTACTATCTTAGCCACCAGGGAAGCCCATATTATCCTGCAGCAGATATTAAAATTTGACACTTTGGGTTTTTTCATATAAATATTCAACCAACCTTCGTGAATGATACTGGGTGCTGGGGTTTGGGGAAGCATCTGTTTAGGCAGTTTCTTTTGGATGGGCTGTGGGTTCCAAGTCAACCCAGTTTAGAACCATTAAATGAGCCAGCAGCAGGCCTGCTGTCACCATAACTGTTGGTGAAAGAGAGTCTCTGAATTTAGCTCTGTATTTTCATGAGGCTTCAGAGACACCTCACATACTGGATTTCCCAACCATCTCAGGTGTAAGTTGTATCAAAGAGTCTATGTCTCGTTACATTTTACAAGCTTCAGGATAAACGCACAGGCTCTACATTTTTCTTCTTTTGGAATGACAAGTTCCTCTGCTGTTACCATCTATCCACAGGTGGCGGTCCTGGAATCTCCCTACCTACACTTTTACACCTGTTTCTTTTTTTTTTTTAGTCCTCTTACTCCTTCTCTCCTTTTTCTTCCCTCCTACTAGCACTCTTACCTAGTATTTTTCTGCTGCCCCTTAGCTTCCATCAGTCTCACAATGCCCTATTACCCTTTCTTCTCCTGTCCCCATTGAAGCTCACAGAACCAAGTTCCAGTTCTTTAGAATCTTATTCTCAGCAAGATAGCACATCCAATCCCCCTTTAGGAAATTATTCTCCTTATCTCTTAATATTTTGATCAGGGACAAATATTTAACATTCAGGAGTCACTCTAAGTGGTGTGGATTAAAAGCATGGGTCAGGCACGGGTGAAAAATCATTTTGGATGGGAAAGCCTGTCCACTTTCCATACATTATAACCAGTAGGCAAAGACTAAATATCGGGCAGGTGCCACCCCTGCCCACCTTCTCAAGAAAAATTTGAGGAGGGACCCTGCGACCTCAAAGGTGATGGTGGCAGCCCATCTTTTTACCAAAAGAAGTTTGATCTAAATGAGTCCAGTTTGGATTAGGTAAAGAATGAGATTGAGGAGATGTGTCCTAGAAATCAGCCAATTTCACAGCCTTGGGCAGGTATTTGTCATCAGCTGAGTCATACTGCCTTGGGATTAGCCAGCTCTACTTTCTGTTTCAACAATAAAAAGTCTTGCAAAACTGCTGGCATGTGAGACAGAGGGATCCAGAAAGTTTTGGCATCTTTTCCAGCAGCATAACGGGTTTTAGGGAAGAGACTTGTGAGAGCATGGTCCATGCACTCCACCACCAGGGACAGGTCCATGTTCACAAAGGATGCAGTGCCTTTCAATTGTTCTAGGCCTGTAAAAAAAGAGACAAAAGCACATTTACCCTGTGGAAGAAGGGGAATAGGGGAGTGTGAAGCTAGGTTGCAAAGGGGAGGATGCAGTGAGGGAACTTATTTTGATTTTGTCATTATAACTGGGTCCCCTTGTGATGGGTTTTTATCTATTCCTCAGGGATGCAGCAGTGATTTCTTTAGATTGTTGGCTCTCAGACTTGAGTGAGCAGCAGAATCTCCTAGAGAGCTTGTTCAAAGCCAGAACCCAGGAAGTTAGTAGTTTGTATAAACATAGTGGTAGTAGGATATACACAGTACTTCTTAAAACAAATTTGATATAGGAAATGTGTTTACACATGCTAGTGCATATATGTGTGCACTAATATAGCATGTGCCTCTATAATTTAGTGACTAAAGAGAGACTCATCTACTAAAGCCCTGACTCAGGAAGCTAAAGGTATCTTGGTTCTCAGCAAATGAATTGTTTGAGTAATAAGCTAAGATACCTTTAAAGAGGCAGGGACTGGTGACGGCTTGAAGCATTCCTCCTGAGCTCTTAAAACATATCTTGAATTGTGTATCCTCAAGGGAAAATCTATTGTGTTAAATCTTTTGACTTCAGCTCCCAGTAGCCACAAGCTGTTCCAAGAGCCTAATTGAGGTTAGCTCATAAGTCTTAAGTCTATTTTAAACTCCTACTACTCCAGTCTGGGAAATGAAGCAACGTGAGCTTAAGTTTGTGGTCTGCTTTGGAAACATGAGTCTGGCTGATCTCGAAGTCTTGGCTTGGAGAACTCTAATAAGAGCAATCAGGACAAAATCGGGCTCTAAGCCTTTGGTAATTCTGAGAAAGGACACCTGACCCAGAGGCCAAGTCAAAAAAATTTGAGATAGCAGTTGATGATATATTTTCAGGCATCTAGAAAATATCAATTTCAACATCAAACAGGGAAAGCTCTTTTCAATGAGGGATTTTGTTTTCGAACTTAGAGACTTCAGAGTTGGTGAGTGAGAAACAGCGCATTTAGTGGCAGTGGTTGTAACCTGATACGCAGTGACATGTCAGCACTGCGAGGTTTGTCAAACCGGAGGTTCTAGTTGACATATATGTACCTGTATGCATGTGTGTGTGTGTGTGCGCGTGCGCAGTGGGGTAGTTGCAGAAGTCAGTCATTCTCCCCCAGTAGATGTGACTAGGCTCTCGGCTCCACCTTGAAAACCCCTGGCCTTGAACCTTGCCGCAGCTGGCCCTCTTGCTGAAGCTGCTGAAGAAGAGGCAGGATCGCACTGGGGTTAGGGTGACACCAGGTCAGGTGGAGCTCCTGGCTCAAAGCAGGAGCTTAGTAACGTTTGAGGACTAGCAAGCAAATGTTAATAAGGCCAGGAAGTCTGATGCGGAGGTAAGAGCCCCAATACAGGAAGTTCCAGCAGTTCCTCAATGCCTCATTCCCATTACAGTGCATGGCAGAGAATAGATGGCCAAGCCAGGCCATCTGGCTTCAAACCCAGCACTTCCACTTACTAGCTGTGCCACTTTGGGCAAGTTACATCCCTGTGCCTCTGCGTCTATAAAATCCAGAGGGCTTGTTTGGACATTTTAAATGAAAGAGTTTGTGTAAAGTGCTTAGAACGGTGACAAGTATATAGTGAATGTTTACTATGTGTTAGTCATTGTTATCTAATCTTTATGATTATTCTTCCAGCCTTGACTCAGTCTGACTTACCTTACTTCTCCTTCCTCTTCACTGCCATGCATTCCTGCTTCAGAAAGCTTCCACCCAAATATTAATAATTTCTTCCTGTTTAGGTCTTATTCAAACCTGACCTTTCCTATGAAGGTTTCTTAACCAGCAATGCTTTGACCCTGTGCTGAATTTCTCGAGCAGTTAGACTGTACTGTCTAGCCCTCCTTCTAGGCTGTTGGGTTGTGTCTCAGAAATAAAGGGTCAAGTTTCTGGCATGTTGTAAATCTCAGTGGTCAGAGTCATCTGGTTACTTTCTGTTGTCAACTAGATTATAAGTTAGGCAGAGTCTGAGTCTTTGAATGAGTGGTGGGTGATCACCAAAAAGAGGTGGTTTGTGTAGATGTAATGACCATGGGCTCCAGTCCAGACATTGCTCTGAGGAGTTGTATAAACTTTGCTAGGACATTCCCCTTTCCAAACCTCTGCTGGCTGCAATAGTTCTTTTGAGGAATAAATGATATAATTCATGAGGCACTTAGTATGGAACTTACTACTTAGTAAATGCTCAGTAAATGTTTATAAACATGAGCAAGAGCTGACACTAATCAATAGGGACTCCTGATCTATATCTGAGATCCCTACTAGTGTATTACCATGATAACCTTATTTTTTCCTTTCTGTTTGAGTCTCTTTCAAGCTGTCTAGGACAATGAACCCCATAGGACCCTGGGTCCACCCCAAAGCTCACTTTTCTTGATGTAGCTTTCTCCATATTGTTGTTTGATGTCTGGAGACAGATGCTTCCAAATGGCAAGTTTTTTTTCAGCAGCCTTTTCTGGATCTGACAAATTGGTTTTGAACAATCCTGGTTCAATGCAAGCGACGTGCACACCAAAAGCTTTCATGTCCCGCCTGTGAAAAGAGCCAGTTGAAGACATTTAATTCAGGCTTATTTGAATAATGTTTGCTCATAAATCTTTTCGTGGAGTCACAGAATTGGGTGCACAGGAAAGAGCATCTTATCTACCATCTCAGTTTGCAGATGAGGAACTGGACTATGGGACAGATCATCTTCCACATTCCAGACTGGCTGCTATGTGGTACACATGTGGGACACATCTGAGTAGCAGAGCAAAATCTTTGAAAACTGAACACTGGGGTCTCAAACCACAGAAGGTTGGTTGAAAGTTGTGACCTGAACAAAGCTGGTCAATTATCTGCTAAAAACAATAACAATAACAACAAAAACCTTTCAACATTCTCCCCATAATTTAATAATACTCATAGTTTCATGTTGTACCAAATATTTAGCATATGATACATAAAAGAAGTCAGAAAATCTCAACTCACATGAGAAAAGACAATGGACAAGATACCAAGGCTGAGGCAGCACAGATGTTGGAATTATCAAAGTCTTTAAAGTGCTTGTTACAGACATGTTCCAAGAGATAGGCACTCCTGAGGTAAATGGGAATTTAGAAAACTTCAGAAAAGAAAGAATAGATAAAGAAGAACCAAGTGAAAATTTTACACTTAAAAAATGCAATAACCACAATAAAATATTTACTGGCTGGACTCATTAGTAAAATGAAGATGAAGGAAAGTCAATGAATTTGAAGACAGATCACTGGAAATTACCTAATCTTAACAGCAGAGAGAAAAATTGACAAAGTGAACAGAACCACAGGAATCTGTGGGACAAAGCCAAAAGGTCTAATATTTGTGTTAGAATCCCAGAAGGAAGAGAAATAGTGGATTGTAGATAAAAAATGTTTGGAGAAACAATGGCTGAAACCTCCTCAAATATGTGAAAAGCCATAAACCTACAGATTGGAGAAGCCCAGTGAACCTCAAACATCATAAACCCAAAGAAACTAATGCTTGGGGCACCGAATTGAAGGACTTTGTTTGCTAAGTTGGTCCTTTCATGGTTTTATGCTCTGGGGTTCTCTGGTGACACACAGCAAAAAGAGGTAGTCAATGCTTTCTTGTGGTAGCAAAATCTTCACATTAGATTAGCAAGCTTCTGTGTGTGTGTGTGTGTGTGTGTGTGTGTGTGTGTGTGTGTGTGTGCGTGTTAGTCACTCAGTCTTGTCCGACTCTTTGCTACCCCATGGACTATAGCCCGCCAGGCTCCTCTGTCTATGGGATTCTCCAGGCAAGAATACTAGAGTGGGTTGCCATTCCCTTCTCCAGGTAGCAAGCTTCTACTCTAAGTTTTATTTGGAAATGGAAGCATCCGAGGAAAGCTGTCTTCCTTGTCTTTGGGGTAGAAGTGGGATGGTTACCATCCATTCAGCTATAGTATGTGAAATTTTGAGTCCAGAACTTGCAACACGGCAGGGGGTGGGGAAGAAAAGCTGCATCGCTAAGTCATTACTTTATCAGATAATTTTCTACTGAGGGTTTAAATAAGATGTCACTGTTGTGTCTGCAACTGACAGTAATACCAACAGAGAGACCTGATTTAGTTCCTCTCTATGATTCCCTAACTATTAAACAAGCTGATCCGTTGAATACAAATTTGCCACCACTATTCACATATCCATTAATGCAAAAAGGAGAAAAGACTTTAAAAGATTTAGGTTCAAATCCCATTCTACCATTTGACAGCTGGGTGACCTTGGGTGAGTTATCCCAACTCTCTTAGTTTCACTGGTATCATTTATATTTTATCTCTCCTTTTTAAAATGTTTTTTCCTTATTTTTTTGCTTCAAACCCTTGTGTCAAGGGCTGACATTCAGTATCATAAACTGGGAATAGTTTTAAGTACTAAATAGTGTCTGGTATATAAATGTTCAATGAACATTAATGGTTATTATTTGCTAAGATGTCCATGTTTGCTTTACCTTAAGCTGTCATTGAAGCCTTCTACTGCATATTTAGATGGAGAATAGCCCCCTCCACCAAATGCAAGCCGACCCCCAATGCTGGAGACATTGATAATTCTCCCTCGAGCCTTTTTGACCAAGGGAAGCATGTTTAACGTGACACTGATGAGTCCAAACAGGTTCACTTCAACAGGTTCTCTGTAGTCCTCGACAGTCAGCCAGTCGTTGGGTGCCAGCACACCAAGAATGCCAGCGTTGTTGATCAGACCCCAGAGACCTAGAACAGAGCGGAAGGGAAGGAGGTATGGTAGAAGGTGATACTTATATAGGCATCCTTGATGGAAATACAGCTCTGCCTTATCTGATGGTGCCATTTCCTCCTTCCAGTCATCTTCCTTCCTGCTTTGAATACTTGCAGTTTGGGGAAGTGATAGTACAGTGGGTGGGAGGTTAAACCGAAACGACTGAAGTTCTGTTACCGGAAGCCAATCTCACAATTTTTCTGTTTCTGCTTTGAATGTCAAACACTATCTGAGTGAGTCTTTTTAATCTCAGATGTGAGGAAATTGCTCTATTTTTCCTATCATGCTGGATGACATAGCCAGAGAATACTTATGAACTGTTTTTATAGACAAAGAACAGCATCGATCTATTTCACATTTATTTTTGGTAAAAATCCAGTCATTCACCTGTCTTATGTTATGATGGGAAACATTTAACATTGTTAAAAGTGTTTGGCATTCAAGTATCAAAATATTATTTGGAGCCTTATCAAACTACTGCTTTTGAGGTTCAGAGTCTCAACTATATGATGAAGATGTGATAAAGAAAAATCACATTTGTTTGTTTTTTCCTTTATGGATTCAAATATCTTCATCCATGAGAGTATTTCAAACTTCATTCAAGGAAAAAAAATAAAAAGTCTTCTAGTTCAGAATGCTCCTATCTTTGCAGAATCTAATGCAGAATGAGGTCCAGTGACTCCTTATTCTACCATGGCTACCTAAGACACATTTGCTCAGATTGCCAGACTATTTTCTTCCTTTCCTAGTGACAGTGTGTGAGCTCTGGAACCATTTTGCAGTCAGAAGATGGTCCTGGGTATCCAGACGGCAACTCGAGGGTTGCCCTCAGGATCTACTGTAGCTTTTGGCCCCAAGTTGTTTGCTATGTAAGTGGTTAGAGTCGCACTTCACAGAAAAAGACCAGTTAACACCATCATCTTGGTTCTAAATTCACCCATGGGGACGCATGAGAAGATAATGCGGGCTGTGTCTCTCATGCATGTAGAGAGCTTGCAATGTAGAAATATTCAGGGCTATTCTAAACTTTCTCCCATCTTCTCCAGCACACAACTGGTATCTAGGAGACATTATTTTTGGAAAGACCATTTAAAATCAGACTATTTACTTTCATTTAGCTTTGCTTACTTCTCAACACCCCCTCCATTCCCCTCATTTTCACATCACTCACCTTTCTCCCCAACTTGGTTTTTCACCCACTGGGCAGCCCTCTTGACATTTTCTGGGTCAGTTACATCCAGAAGCACGGTATGAAGCCTCTCTGAAGTTTCTGCCTTTAAAGCTGTTGATCCTGATTCAGTCAGACAGGCAGCAATTACATGAAACCCTTTCTTATCAAAAGTTCTGGCTGCCAAGTTTCCAAAGCCAGTGTCACACCCAGTGATGAAAATGTACTTATCAGTGATGTTTGCGATCTTTAGCTGTCTTTTGTAATTCCACAGGAAACCACAAAGGATCAGAAGGGCTAACAGCCAAAAGAGCATTTTTTTCCTGTTGTATGACAAGGGCACTTCTTTCTTGAACAATAAAAGAAGATGGCGTCCTGAGTGTTCAAAATTAGACAGAAAATTCAAATTAGAACCATTAGGGCATAATAACCCAGAGTGATGAACTTAAGATATCCTAATGCATTTGGATGGATACATAGATGGTTAAAAATACAATAACTCTTATTTGGTTGGGAAGATGGCTATGTAAGTGTTAAACTACACCTATCATATGTGCGTGTGTGTGTGCTCAGTTGTGTCTGACTCTTTGTGATCCCCATGGACTGTATTTCTCCAGGCTCTTCTGTCCATGGGATTCTCCAGGCAAAAACACTAGAGTGGGTTGCCATTTCCTCCTCCAAAGGATCTTCCTGGCTTAGGGATCGAACCTGTGTCTCCTGCATTGCAGGCAGATTCTTTACCACTACGCCACAAGGGTTTCCCAAGTGGCAGAGAAAGTAACTGGCAAAATTGACATGGGTCATTGGGTTGATCTGACTTTTTTCCTCTCTCTATATACATGCAAATATTTCTTTGCTTAATAAGGAATATGAACATAAACGCAGATAGAATGACACACACACTCATGTGCACACAGACACACAACTCTATTTCTATTGTTTTACAAGGAAGAGATTGTTTCAGATAAAAAAATAATGCAATATATCTTCATTTATCGTGGAAAATTTGGACTCTGCTTTCATCTTTTTTTCCTGCTGAAAGATCTATAGCTAAAGAAGAAAAAAACGGGTAGTAAAAATAAGTCAGCAGTAAAAGGAAGGTTTGTGCAAACTAGTTGGTTCTTGTGGTATAGCTGTGACTATTTCTAAAGCAGTCAGGTTTTTAGACTATTGTGACTTAAAAATTTGGTATAGTTTTTCCAAATCTTCTCTCTGTAGGAATTGATTTGTTGCAAGTGGATGTCTATGTAGCAAGATTTCCCCTTTTCAAATAAATAAATACATTTAAAATATATAATTTTGAGGGGTGGAGTGGTGTAACCAACTCTTGCAAAATTCGTATTTAGACATTTTAAGGAAATTTCATGTTTATACATTCAATTAGTATAGTGTTTTGCTCAAGTCTAGGTCTTGATAAATAATTGTTGAATAACTAAAAGTTGACTATATTCACCAAATAGATTCTGTAACCTTTGTTGCAATCCAAACTCCCAAGGGAATTGTGTGAAAAATGCAAATATTCACGGGGTTTAATATGCCCTAGAACTTAGAGTGGAAACTCTGTGTTGTAGGGTTTTGCTGCTGGCAGGCAGGCCTAAGGGGAGCAATAGTAAAACAATAGCTTACTTTTGTAAAGCGTTCTGCCTTTCACTTTTACAAATAGGTCTCATTGGATTCTCTTCATAGCCTTTTCAGTTAGAGAGGGCTCATTACTTGCCTCATTTTCCAGGAGAATTAATATTTCAATTAATAAATGGAAAAGGAAAAATGGAATTAGCAAATCATCATTTGGCAGCTGACATAGTGACAGTTGTTCCAGGCAGTTCTAAACTAGTGGGTGAAATTCTGATGAGAAACAGTAACTATAGAATCTCAAAGAATCTCTGCATAAGGCTCATACTAATTAAAAAGAGAGCGATAGTAATTTCACAGTGGAGAGATCTGCCGGATACCACTTTAAGCAAGTGATAAACACGAACACTATAGAGATGACAAAACGGCAGAGGAGTAGCTGGACATGGAGTACTTTTCTGTTCATGGATGCATCAGGGATATATCTTCAGATGCAAGGATCTCAGAGCTCCAGCTGAGAGCTGGCAGGAGTGCCTGACCACCGGAAAGGAATATGGATCCACGCAAAACTCAGTAAGAGGAAGGAAGGAAGGGAAAATTAGGAGAGTGAGTAGGGCCGGAACTGCATTCAGGGGGTGAAGGAATAAAGCAGGGATGAGATTCCCACACTGGAGCAATAGTTTGGGACCGAGAGGAGGCCGTTGAGGCTGCCGGAGAGCGAATCAATTGATCTGTGACGTTCTGGATGCAGCAGAGAACCACAGCCCTACCTGTCCAGGGCAGCTTCCTCCGTACGTGCAGCCGCTGGGAGCTGGGCCGTCGGGATGAGAGAGCAGTCCCAAAGTGAGGGCTGCTGGGGACTGCGGGAGATGGCCTGAGGGGGTGTGAGGGAGGAGACCACGCTGGGAGTGCCCTCGAAGGAAAGCTGGGCAGCCACGGAGGCAGGGCCATAGTGCTGAATCATGCGCAGGGGGTGGAGCCACCCCTGTAGCCTCTCTCCCCACCTGCCACAGCTGGCAGCTGACCAGTAGAGAAAGACCCCAGAGATGGTGGGCCTTGGTGGGCCTGATGCACCAAGCAGCAGAGAAAGATCACAGCCAGGAGGGCCCTTTGAGCGCCTGCTTCACCAAGCAACAAGGAAGGACCAGCTAGGGAAGTCCTTTGAATGCCAGCTTCCAGAGGCTAGAAAAAAGACTCTATGTCTGTGCTAAGTTGCTTCAGTTATGTCCAACTCTGTGTGACCCTGTGAACTGCAACCTGCCAGCCTCCTCTGTCCATGGGATTCTCCAAGCAAAAATATTGGAATGGGTTGCCATGCCCTCCTCCAGGGGGCTCTTCCCAACCCAAGGATCAAACCCATGTCTCTTATGTCTCCTGCATTAGCAGGTGGGTTCTTTATCACTAGCACCACCTGGGAAGCCCTTGAAAAAGAGTCTAATAGCCTTTATCTCCTATGCCCCAGCCACCGGCTTCCCTACGCTTTTGGCCCCACCAGGTTCCCACACTCTAAGCGGTCATGCCACCTCCCTGCCCAGTCCTCACTGGTGCAGAGCTGCCAGAGGCTAGAAAGAAAAAGCCTTAATAGTGCCATATCTCCTCCCCCTGTGGCCGCTGCCTCCCCTGCACACATGGTGCTGCCAGGGTCCCCACCATTCAAGCAGCTGTGATACCTCCACTCTTGGGTCTTGGGGCAGACCCAAGTCCTCCAGGGCAGCCTCAGGAGTGAACTCCTGTGATAACCTACATGCAGTGGTGGAGATAAAACCACAATGGTTTCAGCAGAGTGGCTAAGGAAGAGGATTGAAAATCTTTCCACCAGCTGTACAAACTGCAGATTAAATACACACAATCAACTAGGTAGACTCTGTGCCTATGGGATATAAAAAAGGACAATGAGTGTTCACATAAAAGAAAAAAACCCTAGCTCTGGCAACTGTGGACATTGGAGGCAAATACACATAGGAGTAGAGGCAGATTAGAATCCGACAGTAGGTCCCAAGAAAAGTCCAGTACAGGAGGGCTTCCTAGGAGGTGGAGGAGAACCACTACTCTCTATATACATTGTTTTCTTTTTTTCCCTTTCCCCTCTTTTCCCCTTTCTCCCCCTTTCCCCCTTTTTTATCCTCTTAATCTCCCCCCCTTTTTTCTTTTTCATATATTTCTAATTTTCTTCCTTTTTTTTTTCTTCATTCTCTTTTTTCTCTCTTCCTTTTGTAAATGTGTGAGTTTCGTTGGGTGCTCTTGGCATTTGAGTGTTGTTTTCACCATTAGTCTTGAGGTTTTGTCTTCTGTGCTATGATGCCTGTGAAGTCTTAGCAGACTATTGGAGCCAGAAAAATGGGTAAGTGATCTGGAAGACAGAATTGTGGAAAGAACTGAAGCAGAGCAGAATAAAGAAAAAAAAAAAAAAGAAAGAAAGAAATGAGGACAGTCTCAGAGACCTCTGGAACAATGTTAAGCATACTAACATATGAATTATAAGGGTCCCAGAAGAAGAAGGGGGAAAAGGCATGAGAAAATATTTGAGGAGATAATAGTCAAAAACTTCCCTAACTTGGGAAAGGAAATAACCATCCAAATCCAGGAAGTCCAGAGTCCAATACAGGATAAACCCAAGGAGAAATACACCAAGACACATATTAATCAAGCTAATGAAAATTAAACACAAAGAACAAATATTAAAAGCAGTATGGGAAAAGCAGCAAATAACACACAAGGGGATTCCCATAAGGCTAACAGCTAATCTTTCAACAGAAACTCTGGCCAGAAGGGAGTGACAAGGTATACTTAAAGTGATGAAAGAAACAAAATTACAACAAAGATTGCTCTATCTAGTAAGCATCTCATTCAGATTCAAAGGAGAACTCAAAAGCTTTATGGATAAGCAAAAAAAAAAAAAAAAAAAAGATAAAGAGAATTCGGTGTCACCAAACCAGCTTTACAACAAATGCTAAAGAAACTTCTCTGGGTTTGAAACACAAGAGAAAGAAAAGGCCTACAAAAACAAACCCAAAAGAATAAAGTAAATAGTAATAGGATCATTATTTAATTAGCGTTAGTCACTCAGTCGTGTCCAACTCTTTGTGACCCCATGAACTGTATGTAGCCCACCAGGCTGCTCTGTTCCTGGAATTCCCCAGGCAAGAATATTGGAGAGGCTAGCCATTTCCTTCTCCAGGGGATCTTCCTGACCCAGGGATTGACTCTAGGTCTCCTGCATTGCAGGCAGATTCTTTACTGTCTGAGCCACCAGGGAAACCCCATATGTATCATATATATCAATAATTATGTCAAATGTAAATTGACTAAATGCTCCAGTTAAAAGATACAATGGATACAAAAACCCTTATATATGCTGTCTACAAGAGATCCACCTCAGACCTAGGGACACACAGACTGAAAGTGAGGGGCTGGAAAAAGATATTGCATGCAAATGGAAATAAAAAAAAAAAGCAGGAGTAGCAATATTCATATCAGATAAAATAGACTTTGAAATAAAGACCCTTATAAGAGATAAGGAAGGACACTACATGATGATCCAGGAATCAATCCAAGAAGAAGATATAAACATTATAAATATATATGCACCCAACATAGGAGCACCTCAATACTAAGGTGAATGCTAACAACTATTAAAAGGGAAATTGACAGTAACACGATAATAGTGTAGGACTTTAATACCCCATTCATACCAATAGACAGATCTACCAGACAGAAAGTTAGTAAGAAAACACAAGCCTTAAATGATACATTATATCAGTTGGACCTAACTGATGTTTATAGGGCTTTATATCCAAACACAGCAGCTTTCACTTTTTCTCAAGCGCACATGGAATTTTCTCCAGGATAGATCACATTTTGGGTCACAAATCAAGCCTTGGTAAATTTTAAAAAACTGAAATCATTTCAAGCATCTTTTCCAACCACAACACTGTAAGACTAGATATCAGCTACAGGGAAAAAAACTACCAGACAAACACGTGGAGGCTAAACAGTACACTTCTGAATAACCAACATATTACTGAAGAAGTCAAAAAAGAAATCCAGATATACTTAGAAACAAATGGCAATGAAAACGCAACAACTCAAAACCTACAGGAGGCACTAAAAGTAGTGCTAAGTGGGACGCTTATACCAATACAAACCTCCTTAAGAATCAAGAAAAACATTGAATAAACAACCTAACCTAACAACACCTGAAGCAACTAGAAGAAGAACAAAAAACCCTGAAGTTTGTATAAGGGAAGAAATCATAAAGATCAGAGCTGAAATAAATGAAGGAGACAATAGCAACTTTTGATCCTGCACTGGAAAATCATTTTTTCTTTTGTCAAAAAGAACATTTTTAGGTTGACAAGTGAAATTTGAGTAAGCTTTGTAGATCTGATAAACAATAAATATTACATGAATATCAATTTCTCAATTTTGATCACTTCTATGATTATGTAGAAAAAGTCCCACTTTTTAGGAAATACACATGGAAGTATTTAAGGATTAAGTAGCACCATGTCTCCAACTTAAGTCTTAAATGGTTTAGGAAATAATAAAAATATGTATATAAACAAACATTAAGTATATATCCATCCTCTAAAGACAGAATAAGAATGTAAACGTTGCTGGGAGGAGCCAAGATGGCGGAGGAGTAGGACGGGGAGACCACTTTCTCCCCTACAGATTCATCGAAAGAACAATTGAACGCTGAGCAAATTTCACAAAACAACTTCTGATCGCTAGCAGAGGACATCAGGCGCCTAGAAAAGCAACCCATTGTCTTCGAAGGGAGGTAGGACAAAATATAAAAGATAAAAAGAGAGACAAAAGAGCTACGGACGGAGACCCGTCCCGGGAAGGGAGTCTTAATAGAGGAAGTTTCCAATCACCAGGAAACCCTCGCACTGGCGGGTCTGGGGGAAGTTTTCGAATCTCAGAGGGCAACCTAACTGGGGGGAAAAATTAAATAAGGCCCACAGATTATGTGCCTAAAAGCAACTCCCAGCAGAAAAGTACCCCAGACGCCCGCACCCGCCACCAACAAGTGGGGGCGGAATGGAGAGGAGCGGGTGGCATTGCTTAGGGTAAGGACCGGGCCTGAAGGCCCTGAGAGCAATTGGAGGGAGCTCTTTTAAACGGTGGGATAGCAAGGGAGAAAATTAACCGGCCGGAACGCACTGCCGGCCATTTACAAAACAAAGGGACTGAGAAACTCCAGAGAAGAGCCGGCCCATCCCCGCCAGAGGTAGGAGGCAGAGGGGAGGGGAAAGGGGCAAACTCAGCCCCAGAGAAGCCACCCCCTCCCACACTGCAAACAGGCCTCCGGTTTCTAGCTAAAGACTTCCTGAGATTCTGGATGGTCGACATCCGCCGCCAGGAGGGTCGCGGCTAGAGGCCAGCTCCTGAGAACAAACACAAGCCACAGGCACCCGACCTGCGCTCGCTGGGGCCGCGGAGGGAAAAGGAGCGCTGCACCCGGGGAGAGTGCGCCCAAGCTCCTGGCTGCCTGAACCGCTCAGGCCGGGGAAGGCACAGAACGCAGGCGCAACCGAATCCGCGCTTTTGTGGAGTACCCGAAAACTGGAACCGCACTCAACGCAGGGCCCGCTCCATATAGAGCAGCCGGGAGCCTGAGCAGTGTAGACAGGGAAAGCACAGACACCCGTGAGCAGGGCAAACCCAGTGTGGCCGGAACACTGTGAGTGCTATCCACACACAGTGTATCTGTCTGCAGCACCCCTCCGTCCCCGTAGCAGGACTGAACTGAACTAGTGAACCTAAATAAGAGATCACCTCCACCCGCCTGTGTCAGGGCAGAAATTAGACACTGAAGAGACGGCAAACAGAAGCCAAATAAACAAAGGGAACCGCTTCAGAAAGGACCGGTGCAACAGATTAAAATCCCTGAAGGTAACACCGACTATACCGGAAGGGGCCTATAGATATTGAGAAGTGGAAAGAGGAGCTATCTGAAATTGAACTGAACCTACACTGACAGCAACAGCTTCAGAGAAATTCCTACATATATATGTATATATATTTTTTAATTAAAAAAAATTTTTTTTTCTTTCCTTTTTAAAAATTTTTTCTCTTTTATTTTCTTTTAAAATTCCCTATTACTCCCCCATTACTCCTCAACTTTCATTTTCATATATTTTTACGATTTTTTTAATTAGGGAAAAACAAAAATTTTTTTTCTTTTTTTTCTTTTTTTTTCTTTGTCTTGTTTTTCTCTCCTATTTCCTTTTAAAGTCCTCTAATACTCCTCTATTATTCCTTAATTTTCATTTTCATTTCACTATAACCTTGCAAAAAAAAAAAGAGAGAAGCCCTATTTTTAAACCGAACTTCATATATATTTCTAAATTTTTTGTGTGTTTTTGTTTTTAAATATTGTATTTCAAAGAGTCTAACCTACGCTAGATCTTTAATCTTTGTTTTTCAGTATGTGAAATAAATTTTGGACATTTAAGAATCCAATATTCCCATTTCTATTCAGGAGTGTGTTGATTACTCTCTCCCACTTTTGACTCTCTGTTTTCTACCTCAGAACACCTCTATTTCCTCCTTTCCCCTTCTCTTCCCAATCCAATTCTGTGAATCTTTGTGGGTGTCTGGGCTATGGAGAACACTTTGGGAACAGATAACTGCATAGAGCTGTCTCTCTCCTCTTGAGTCCCCCTTTTTCTCCTGCTCACCTCTATCTCCTTCATCCCTCTCCTATTCTTCATGTAACTCTGTGAACCTCTCTGGTTGTCCCTTACAGTGGAGAATCTTTTTACCATTAGCCTAGAAGTTTTATTATCAGTGCTGTATAGCTGGAGAAGTCTTGAGACTATTGGAAGAATAAAACTGAAATCCAGAGGCAGGAGACTTAAGCCCAAAACCTGAGAAAACCAGAAAACTCCAGAAAACTCCTGACTACACGGAACATTAAGTAATAAGAGACCATCCAAAAGCCTCCATACCTACACCAAAACCAACCACCACCCAAAAGCCAATAAGCTCCAGTACAAGACATACCACGCAAATTCTTTAGCAACGCAGGAACATAGACCTGAGTGTCAACATACAGGCTGTCCAAAGTCACACCTAACACACAGACCCATCGAAAAACTCATTACTGAACACTCCATCACACTCCAGAGAGAAGAAATCCAATTCCATGCACCAGAACACTGACACAAGCTTCCCTAACCAGGAAACCTTGACAAACCAATCGTCCAACCCCACCCACTGGGTGAAACCTCCACAATAAAAAGGAACCACAGACCACCAGAATACAGAAAGCCCACTCCAGACACAGCAATCTAACAAGATGAAAAGGCAGAGAAATACCCAACAGGTAAAGGAACATGAAAAAGACCCACCAAGTCAAACAAAAGAGGAGGAGATAGGGAATCTACCTGAAAAAGAATTTAGAATAATGATAATAAAAATGATCCAAAATCTTGAAAACAAAATGGAGTTACAAATAAATAGCCTGGAGACAAAGATTGAGAAGACGCAAGAAATGTTTAACAAGGACATAGAAGAAATAAAAAAGAGTCAATTAAAAATGAATAATGCAATAAATGAGATCAAAAACACTCTGGAGGGAACCATGAGTAGAATAATGGAGACAGAAGATAGGATAAGTGACGTAGAAGATAAAATGGTGGAAATAAATGAAGCAGAGAGGAAAAAAGAAAAAAGAATCAAAAGAAATGAGGACAACCTCAGGGACCTCTGGGGCAATGTGAAACGCCCCAACATTCGAATCATAGGAGTCCCAGAAGAAGAAGACAAAAAGAAAGGCCATGAGAAAATACTCGAGGAGATAATAGCTGAAAACTTCCCTAAAATGGGGAAGGAAATAGCCACCCAAGTCCAAGAAAACCAGAGAGTCCCAAACAGGATAAACCCAAGGCGAAACACCCCAAGACACATATTAATCAAATTAACAAAGATCAAACACAAAGAACAAATATTAAAAGCAGCAAGGGAGAAACAACAAATAACACACAAAGGGATTCCCATAAGGATAACAGCTGATCTATCAATAGAAACCCTCCAGGCCAGAAGGGAATGGCAGGACACACTTAGAGTAATGAAAGAGAATAACATATAACCTAGATTACTGTGCCCAGCAAGGATCTCATTCAGACATGAAGGAGAACTCAAAAGCTTTACAGACAAGCAAAAGCTGAGAGAATTCACCACCACCAAACCAGCTCTTCAACAAATGCTAAAGGATCTTCTCTAGACAGGAAACACAGAAAGGTTGTATAAACGTGAACCCCAAACAACAAAGTAAATGGCAACGGGACCATACCTATCAATAATTACCTTAAATGTAAATGGGTTGAATGCTCCAACCAAAAGACAAAGGCTGGCTGAATGGATACAAAAACAAGACCCCTATATATGTTGTCTACAAGAGACCCACCTCAAAACAAGAGACATATACAGACTGAAAGTGAAGGGCTGGAAAAAATATTTCACACAAACGGAGACCAAAAGAAAGCAGGAGTCGCAATACTCATAGCAGATAAAATAGACTTTCAAATAAAGGCTGTGAAAAGAGACAAAGAAGGACACTACATAATGATCAAAGGATCAATCCAAGAAGAAGACATAATAATTATATATGCACCCAACATAGGAGCACCGCAATATGTACGGCAAACGCTAACGAGTATGAAAGAGGAAATTAATAGTAACACAATAATAGTGGGAGACTTTAATACCCCACTCACAACTATGGATAGATCAACTAAACAGAAAATTAACAAGGAAACACAAACTTTAAAGGACACAATGGACCAGCTAGACCTTATTGACATCTATAGGACATTTCACCCCAAAACAATCAACTTCACCTTTTTCTCAAGTGCACACGGAACCTTCTCCAGAATAGATCACATCCTGGGCCATAAATCTAGTCTTGGAAAATTCAAAAAAATTGAAATCATTCCAGTCATCTTTTCTGACCACAGTGCAGTAAGATTAGATCTCAATTACAGGAAAAAAATTATTAAAAATTCAAACATATGGAGGCTAAATAACACGCTTCTGAATAACCAACAAATCATAGAAGAAATAAAAAAAGAAATCAAAATATGCATAGAAATGAATGAAAATGAAAACACAACAACCCCAAACCTATGGGACACTATAAAAGGAGTGCTAAGGGGAAGATTCATAGCATTACAGGCCTACCTCAAGAAACAAGAAAAAGTCAAATAAATAACCTAACTCTACACCTAAAGCAATTAGAGGAGGAAGAAATGAAGAACTCCAGGGTTAGTAGAAGGAAAGAAATCTTAAAAATTAGGGCAGAAATAAATGCAAAAGAAACCAAACAGACCATAGCAAAAATTAACAAAGCTAAAGGCTGTTTTTTTGAAAAAATAAACAAAATTGACAAACCATTAGCAAGACTCATTAAGAAACAAAGGGAGAAGAACCAAATTAACAAAATTAGAAACGAAAATGGAGAGATCACAACAGACAGCACTGAAATACAAAGGATCATAAGAGACTACTACCAGCAGCTCTATGCCAATAAAATGGACAACTTGGAAGAAATGGACAAGTTCTTAGAGAAGTATAACTTTCCAAAACTGAACCAGGAAGAAATAGAAGATCTTAACAGAGCCATCACAAGCAAGGAAATCGAAACTGTAATCAGAAATCTTCCAGCAAACAAAAGCCCAGGACCAGCAACAGACAAAGGATTAATCTCAAAAATATACAAGCAACACCTCCAGCTCAACTCCAGAAAAATAAATGACCCAATCAAAAAATGGGCCAAAGAACTAAACAGACATTTCTCCAAGGAAGACATACAGATGGCAAAAAAACATATGAAAAGATGCTCAACATCACTCATTATCAGAGAAATGCAAATCAAAACCGCAATGAGGTACCATTACACGCCAGTCAGGATGGCTGCTATCCAAAAGTCTACAAGCAATAAATGCTGGAGAGGGTGTGGAGAAAAGGGAACCCTCTTACACTGTTGGTGGGAATGCAAATTAGTACAGCCACTATGGAAAACAGTGTGGAGATTTCTTAAAAAGCTGGAAATAGAACTACCATATGACCCAGCAATCCCACTTCTGGGCATACACACCGAGGAAACCAGATCTGAAAGAGACACGTGCACCCCAATGTTCATTGCAGCACTATTTATAATAGCCAGGACATGGAAGCAACCTGGATGCCCATCAGCAGACAAATGGATAAGGAAGCTGTGGTACATATACACCATGAAATATTACTCAGCCATTAAGAAGAATTCATTTGAATCAGTTCTAATGAGATGGATGAAACTGGAGCCCATTATACAGAGTGAAGTAAGCCAGAAAGATAAAGACCATTACAGTATACTAACACATATATATGGAATTTAGAAAGATGATAATGATAACCCTATATGCAAAACAGAAAAAGAGACACATGTATAGAACAGACTTGTGGACTCTGTGGGAGAAGGCGAGGGTGGGATGTTTCAAGAGAACAGCATCGAAACATGTATATTATCTAGGGTGAAAGAGATCACCAGCCCAGGTTGGATGCATGAGACAAGTGCTCGGGCCTGGTGCACTGGGAAGACCCAGAGGGATCGGATGGAGAGGGAGGTGGGAGGGGGGACCGGGATGGGGAATACATGTAAATCCATGGCTAATTCATGTCAATGTATGACAAAAACCACTACAATATTGTAAAGTAGTTAGCCTCCAACTAATAAAAATAAATTTAAAAAAATACATTTTTCTTTTTGAAAAAAAAAAAAGAATGTAAACGTGGTACAATGTCAATATCTGGGGATTCTGGGTTGTGCTCTTCTTTTAACTTTTCCATAAGTTTGAAATTAATTCAAACCACAAAGTTCAAAATTTGGCAAAGGAAAATAATTTTTTTTAAATGAGAAAAGTGTTCATTTGACTGCTTTGAGTTCCATGCACAGGATAGGTGAGAAGTTTCATATCCAGAACTTCAGAGTCTAGTTACCTTGGACACCAAGTTTTCTGCCTTCTTCTCTTAGGGATGTTCACCTTCATAACCACTGGAGGAAAGCAAAAACTCAGACCAAATCAGTCAGACTCCCTCTCCCTCCTCATCTTATCCATCTCCCCCCTCAACTTCCTCCTTCCGTAGCCAAACCAATTTTTCCTGGATGACAAGCAAACAGAAGAGGTTTTAGTTGTTAGGGATGGGCTCACATTAAAACGTGTTGTCCTCATTAGTTACTCCTTTGGACTGAGGGTTATTTCAGATGCTGGTGTTCCAGCCTGCAGCCTAAATCCAAGGACTCCCAGCCTTGACCTAGAGCTTTGCAAAGTCTGTCCTTTCCCCAAAGCTGCTGTTGCTGCTAAGTCGCTTCAGTCATGTCCGACTCTGTGTGATCCCATAGATGGCAGCCCACCAGGCTCCCCTGTCCCTGGGATTCTCCAGGCAAAAACACTGGAGTGGGTTGCCATTTCCTTCTCTAATGTGTGAAAGTGAAAAGTGAAAGTAAAGTCGCTCAGTCGTGTCCGACTCTTAGCGACCCCATGGACTGCAGCCTACCAGGCTCTCCATCCATGGGATTTTCCAGGCAAGAGTACTGGAGTGGGGTGCCATTGCCTTCTCCACCTTTCCCCAAAGATTATCATCCAAAAACACTGCTTCTTCTTCAGTCCCTAAGGTTCACATACCTCTAGGTCATTGGACCAAGTCAGCCACAAACCAACACATACCTTTGTCCTCTAATTTTAGCCAAGCTGCCACCTTTGAGTAATAACCCTCGGTCAGTCAGAGTTGCTGAGAACATGACCTGTACACAGAAGCTGATTGATGGTTGATTGGTTCATTGACCACTGGGAAGTAAATGAGTAACAGCAACTCACAGGGCTGCATTGGCCTTATTCTGCCAGCTGTGGTCACCTCCATATGGGCCCTTGGTGCCAGCAATTCAGTCAGGGCATTGACTTTGGTTGCTTGGGTTGTTGGCTTCTTTGTGTGTTTTCCAATTTGTCTCACAGCATTTATTGGAAATTGTATTTCCAATTTATCTCCCTGCTTAGTAGGGGTACAAATCTCTCAGCAAGAAGTTCCTAGGTCTGTCAGAGTCCCTCTAGCACCAAAGGACTGTGAGCTTATTGACTCATCAAGGCCAAGAACAGAGTAAGAGAAAGCAGATCTTTAGCCCCTACAACTCAATGCATGAGGTTGGGTGCAATTCTGAGCGTACGTTCTCTGAACAGGTCATGGAGTGTTTTCTTCAGCCAAAATCAATACTAGTCAATTTGCCAGTAAAATTTTAGAAAGCAAGGACCAAGGTCACACACACACATGCACACGTACACAAGAGACATTAAATCAGGGTTTAGGAGCTGAGGCCTTGGAAGCAGGCAGATCAAGTTTCAGGTTCAGTTCCTCTACCAACAGAGGGCCTTTGGGTCAATTGTCATATTATCTTCATTTCCATTTTTTTATCTGTAAAATAGAGATAACCTCTACCTTGAAGAGTGTTGTTGTTATTTAGTCTCTAAGTCTTATCCAACTCCTTATGACTGTATAGACTATAGCCCACCAGGCTCTTCTGTCCATGGGATTCTCCAGGCAAGACTACTGAAGTGGGTTGCCATTGGCTCCTCCAGAGGATCTTCCAAACCTAAGAATTGAACTCACGTCTCCTGCATATCCTGCATTGGCAGATAGATTCTTTACCGTGGAGCCACCAGGGAAGTCCACCTTGAAGAGTAGCTGGTGAAATAAAATGACTAGACTTCCTGTTACACAGGAAAACCCTTGTCATGTGGCAGGATTGGCTGCTGTATGCATTGCTCAGGTCTTAGCATGGGGTTCTCAGCCTCAGTAGTTTGGCAGTTTGGGTCAGATAATTCTTTATTGTGGGGGGTCTCTCCTGTGTATTATAGGATGTTTAGCACCACCCTGGCCTCTGCCACTTAGACGCCAGTAGTCCTCTTCCCCAGTTGTGACAACAAAAAATGTCTCCAGACATTGCCAGATATTCCCCTAGGAATAAAATTCCTCCCAGTAGAGGAAAATTTCCTCCCAGTAGAAATGCTGGTCTAGTGTTTCCTTGTCTTGGAGGTCCAGAACAGTACAGCATTCGGAACTGCTGGAAACTACTTAAAACCCAGGCCGGAAACTAAGTCTTTGTTTCCTTAGTAGTGACATATTGATGAAAGTTTATATTTTTTATGGTCTTACCAGAAAATTTTTATTATTTATAAATACTGGATGGCATCATTAGCTCAATGGACACGAGTCTGAGCAAACTCCTGGAGATAGTGAAGGACAATGAAGCCTGGAGTGTGACAGTCCATCTGGTCACGAGGAGACAGACATGACTGAACAACAACAAATTCATAGCCTGTTGCAGTAAGCATGAATATCTATGACTTTTAAAACTCCTAGGAACTTCGCTGGTGGTCTAGTGGTTAAGAATATGCCTTTAAATGCAGGACACTCAGGTTCAATCCCTGTTTGGGGAACTAAGATACCACATGCTCTGTGGAGTAACTAAGCCCATGGGCCGCAACTACTGAGCTTGTGTATTTGAGTCCACACAATACAACAGGAGAGTTTGTACCTCGCAACACAGGGATCGCACATGCTGCAACTAAGAGCCGAGGCAGCCAAATAAATAAAATGAATGAATATACATATTTTGAAAACTGCCTTTTTGTCATCAGGAAGATAGGAGGCAGTGAGCAAAGCCAAATTTATCTATGCAGCCATTTGTGAATTTAGAAATTAGCAAATGAGCACTCACAGCATTTACGAGGCCTAAATTCTAGCTGAGCCTTTCGAGTTTGGACCGCTATGAACTCCTCTGGGGTGCCCTTCAGATGAGTACTATTGACTACAGAATTCAAAGAATGCCCTGAGAAAGCCATGGTCCTTGGGATTCCCAGTTGACCAAGTCAGGTAGGAATGATAGCAACTCTATGATCTGTTGAGTTTGTACCACATTCTAGTGGCTCAGCTGGTAAAGAATCTGCTGGCAGTGCAGGAGACCTGGGTTTGATCCCTGGATTGGGAAGATCCCCTGGAGAAGGGAAAGGCTACCCACTCCTGTATTTGGCCTGGAGCATTCCATGGACTGTATAGTCCATGGGGTCGCAAAGAGTCAGACACGACTGAGTGACTTTCACTTCACTTCACCACAGTCTAGGCCCTCTGCTAAGATCTAGAAATATTTATCTCATTCAAACCTTACAGTAAAATTATCTCTATTTTATGGATGAGGAAACAAATTTAGAATTGCATGCTAATGGGCTCAAGATAGAATTGTGTTGTTTCAGGCCACTCAATCCCAGCATCCATCCTTTAATTATCTGCTCCACTGTTACCGGGATTCCCACTCAACTCTGGGAGTCTGGAGTGTGTGTACACTTCTCTACACCACCGTGCCTAATGATACTTGATATTAAGTAAATACATGTAGAAAGAAAGAAGAAAGAAAGAGAAGAAAGTTTCCACTTGAACACACCAGGCATCTAGCGATAACTGGATTAGTTTCTGAGCCCTTGGAATCATCAGGGCATCCTCCTCTCCTCCTCCTCCTTGTCTTCAGATACTCACACTTCCCATTTAGATAACTTTAAACATTATTGAAAAATGTTCCTATAAAATTTATCTCATCAAATTATCAAGATATTTCTGTGAGCTAAGTAGGGTTGGTGTCAGACATAAGATCATTTGCCAGAGTGTGGCTAGAACTAAAAATTTCATCTCTCCGCTCCTAAACTGTGTTAAAAAAAAGGGTGGGGGGGAGAGAGAGAGAAAGGAAAGTAGAACTAGAAAGAGATGAACACATTATCAGTCAATTGCTGCTGCTAACTGCTAAGTCACTTCAGTCGTGTCCAACTCTATGTGACCCAATAGACGGCAGCCCACCAGTCTCCGCCGTCCCTGGGACTCTCCAGGCAAGAACAATGGCAGTAGGAAAAATTAAAATATATTACCAAAATTCTCCATGATGCCACAAAGACTCAAAAGGAATCAAAAAAGGGGAACTAGGTTTCTCTTTGATCTGTATTTGAAGGGCTGAAGAGTAACTGCTTGTCTGCAGCTACTGGAAAATATTACAACTCAATTGCTGTCCTTGTCCAGTTCTGCTTCTTTTAATTTTCTCTTCCTGGGTTTCTCTTCCTGGTTAAAATATCTAAAATAAGATCCTTTGATTTCACTTCTCTTATTCATCTTCCTCGCCCTTTAAAAATAAACAAGAGATTCTTAAAAAATAATAAGATAGAAAATAATGTCTCCATGTTTCAAAGTCACTGTAAGGTACACTTTGTATAAGAGAGGTGGAGTTCTTTGTAGTTACTTCCTCCCAAACAGTTTGGTTTTATTTCCACAAAACTTCACAAAGAGAAAGCAATACTGAATCTAGTCAATCACACTGACTGTTAGGGTATTTGTTGAATCTTTATTTTTTCAATTAGCTGCAAGTGTGACCTGAGGTGAATTAACAACTAAGTTTTTTAAATCAAAATACATCAAATAGAGAACATTTATCAAAAAGCTTTCTAAAATATATTCTTTCTGAGTTTCTCTTGCACAAGCTTTCTTAAGGTTGACAGCGGTCTGACTGGACATGTATGTCCCTTGTCCATTGAAATCTTGTAAACCTGGGACTTCTCTGGTAGTCCAGTGCTTAGGAGTGTACCCTACAATGCAGGAGATGTGGGTTCAATTCCTGGTCATGGAACTAAGATCCCACATACTGTGGAGCAACTAAGCCCATGTGGTGCTACCATTGAGCCCGCACACCACAACCAGTCAATAGGAAGATGAAAACCTGTTATCAAAATTCTCCACCATGCCACAAAGACGCAAAGGAAATAAAAAAAGGAGAACTAGTTTTCTCTTTTGTCTGCACACAAAGTCCAAACACCACAACGAAAGACCCTGCATGATGCAACCCAAATCCCACAAATTGAAACCGACTCAACACAGCCAAACAAATAAATATTGTAAACCTGGTAAACTGACACCAGATTCCTTTTTATTTTTATCTTTTCATTGAATCAAGAAAGTCTGTCACTATTTAACCTAACTGGCCATTCTGAGATTTCTGTGACACATTTCTTTAAGAAAAATGACATTTGTGCCCAATGACACAAACTAAGACTATGACTAATGAATGATATTTTTTTGTGAAAAAAGTCTTCAGTTGGGCACCCAGAAATCTAAAAAAAATTTTAAATGGAGCCAAGGGATCTTACCTAAAATAGTCTTACATGAGCATCAGATTAAAATAATAATAACGATTATGGTGCACCAATGAGATCGTTGAGGTGATATTCATCCTTGTAAGTTCCCTCAGACAGTGTAATAAAGAAGCTCCTCCATTAGTTACGTTCCCCCTGAATCCCACTTTCTGCAGGAGGGAGGTGGCCCTCAGGACCCAGTGTGCCTTGTATAATGGGACACTGAGGTGTGGGGGGAGGGGGGCGGGGTGCCTCCTTTGCAGGCTTGTTCAGTCTCCTGGTTGAGCCTGGAGGTGTGCCAGCCCACTCATTTGTAGGGAAGACCTGATGAGTTTATGTTTTGCATTTTTAGTTCTAAGGAAAAAACCTATCTCCAATTTTCTTTTGACTTCTTTCAAAACTTTCAAATTATAATTCATCTAATCATCTGCAATAATACTTAATATTCTCAGTCTCTTCTAGGTTTATTATTTTTCCAATATGCTTTCTGATATTATTGGCAGGTTAAGAATTATTGCTAAAGCCATGGTTACCTTATTTATGTTGCTGAGTAAGCATTGCTAACTGGAAGACATGACATATTAAATGTTATTATAGCTTACAGTTACAAAGCTTCAAGGAAGCTTGCAATATAGAGAGAATGTTATGTAGAGTTGCAGAAAGTGTGTTCAAATCTTCAGTATATTTCTTTTCATCTCAGTTATCTTTGAGCAGTTTTTAATGGCAATACCTTGAGAAAGTGACATTCATTGTAAGAGTTTTAAATCCAGTTCCCATTTTTTTCCATTTGATATATGAAATAAATTTTCCTTGAAGTCAGATATTAAACTTTGTTATAAAAATTGGGCACACTTTTCAAATATCACAAATAAAGCAAAGATGATACAACATTTAATTTTCATTTTATGCAGTGTCTAGCCAAGGATATTTCTAGGGCACCTACTAAGCTAAGTAAAGCACAGTCCTTACCCTAGAACTAATAGTATAGCAGGACATTTCAGAACTGTTTGTTCAACCTTAAATTGAATTTTAATTTAAAAATGTGTTTTTTTTAAACTTTTCCCCAACTGTTAAAAATCGATCCATTGAGAAACAAAGATCACACCACCACTTGGATCATAAAGCCTTTAACAAGGGTTGCCCTTGAAGCCACTAAACTGACTTTCTCCCTCTGTTATTTGTATGTTGAAAGTTTCCGGTAAAATTCCAACCCCCAAATCATAAAACAGAGTGAATATCTGAAGCAGACTTATTGTTGTCATCCCAGTGTCCAGGAATCAAATGTGCATTGAGGAATATCCCTGCTTCCTCCTGGACTAAACAGCATCTTTCTCACTCAGCTTATGTGTAAGTGTATATTTGCCTAAACTGCCCTCTGAAAGTATTGGTAAAGCAGGTAGACAAATAGACCTGACCTGCAGTTGGTAGCAAATCTGTTGTTCCATAGGAACACTCTTTTTAGAGCTCTTCCCCACTCCAGTTTCCAGTTCATTATAAGATTCCTAGATGGTGTCAAATAGGTACAGAGAGATGAACTAGAGGTAAATCTAATTGTAACTCTAGGGTGATAAAGAACATTCAAAGAGAAACCCAGAGAAGGAAGTTCAAGGCAAGGTTTCTGGTGGCATTGAACTTATTTCTGTAATGAGATGGACCCAGTGCCCATTATAGCCTTCTAACATATCATTTTTTTTAAAATAGCAACTGCTGACCACAGCATGAAAGACAACTTGATTTATTATATAAGAGTGAGAAAAATCAAGACAATTTGAAGACTGACATGAGAAATGAAGGAATAAGTGACAGAACTCCATCATCGGTTACCTTATTTAAGATGAACTGGGACACAGAAGCTGTTGTGGCCTTGCTGGGCTGCTTGTAATCTGCCTGATCTGGCCGCTGTGATGGGGGAAGGAAGGATTGTGCCACCCTGACCTCGCAGATCCTCTTAAGGTAGAGATGCCTGGGCTTCCGTGAAGCTCAAAGTACTTAAGTGTGTGAGGAGTCCGCAGGTTCCCTCCTCACTCTGTGAGTCACTGTGACTCGAGCTGATGACTAAATTTGTCTTCTTCAGATGGAGGAAGCCAAGAAGCTCTGGGTCATGTGTTTCCAAAGGAATCTGCAGTATCTTTAGCAAATGAAATGTAGTAACTTTTAGAGGGGACTTAAAAATGATCAATGATACTTTTTCATTGTGAGTACTGAAATAATTAACATGGAGACATTTTGTAAATTGCCTGATATATTGGTTTAATTATTTAATTTTTGAATTATGATTATTGTTCATGATCTCTAGTTATTTTTTTCATCCTGTTAACAGTACTCCTTCCTTTCTAAGAGAATAAGTAGGGGAAATCAGTCCCTGATGATTCTTTTTACCACCTTAAAAAAACCTGATGAGCAAGGAGATCAAAACTAGTGAAATGAAAGAGTGGACTTATAAGTCTTAATTTGTGTTTTAAGGAACAACAAGGAGATACTGACCCTGGTGGCTCAGACAGTAAAACATCTGCCTACAATGCGGGAGACCTGGGTTCGATCCCTGGGTCAGGAAGATCCCCTGGAGAAGGAAATGGCAACCCACTCCAGTACTCTTGCCTGGAAAATCCCATGGACGGAGGATCCTGGTCATGGGGTCACAAAGAGTCAGACACGACTGAGCGACTTCACTTTCACTTTCAAGGAGATACTGAATGGTCTCTAGTACTGAGATCACTGGGAATGGGAAAGGATGCCCCCTTCTTTCCCAGCATTGGTCTGTTTTAGAAATGATCACAACTGACCTGGTATACCCTGAAATGCAGTGGGAAGTGCTGAGGCTGCATGTGCTAATATGTACCACTGCCTCCTCTCCCCTGGCCCCCAAGCTGACCACCTACACCTTAGGCACACAGGCTGGTACAAATGCCTCTGATGGTTTAGTTTCAGTCCCTTTATATACTAATTTATTGCAACATGTCTCAGCTTTCCCAAGCTTCTGTGTTCCTTCTTTGAAAAGGGCAGTTTCTTGTGGTTGGACTCGGTAGATGAATGAATTTACCTGTCTAGGTAGAGTCTAGACAACTGCTATCACTCTTCAAATTACACAGGGACCTTTTTTTTGTCCAAATGAACAAAATATAAAGACTGAAATTTATTTAGGTAAAGGTTTGCCATCACTTCATGGCAAATAGATGGGGAAACAATGGAAACAGTGAGAGATTATTTTGGGGGGCTCCAAAATAACTGCAGATGGTGACTGCAGTCATGAAATTAAAAGATGCTTGCTCCTTGGAAGAAGCTATGACCAACCTAGACAACATATTAAAAAGCAGAGACATGACTTTGCCGACAACGGTCTGTCTAGTCAAAGCTATGGTTTTTCCAGTAGTCATGTATGGATGTGAGAGTTGAACTCATAAAGAAAGCTGAGCACCAAAGAGTTGATGCTTTTGAACTGTGGTGTTGGAGAAGACTCTTCAGAGTCCCTTGGACTGCAAGGAGATCCAACCAGTCAATCTCAAAAGAAATCAGTACTGAATATTCATTGGAAGACTGAAGCTGAAGCTGAAACTCCAGTACTTTGGCCACCTGATGCGAAGAACTGACTCATTGGAAAAGACCCTGATGCTGGGAAAGATTGAAAGCGGAAGGAGAAGGGGATGACAGAGAATGAGACGGTTGGATGGCATTACTGATGCAATAGACATGAGTTTGTGTAAGCTCCGGGAGTTGGTGATGGACAGGGAAGTCTGGCGTGGTGCAGTCCATGGGGTCGCAAAGAGTTGGACACAACTGAGTGGCTGAACTGAACTGAAAGGTTTAGAGTGTCCAAAATGTCCAAATATAGTTCTTCCCCTTTGATATTCCATAAGTCAGAGTGGGCCTTAAACTGAAAACTTTTTTGAGAGATAGTACATTGACTTACATCCATGTGAAGAAAGATACAACCAGTTAACATCTGACCCTTGATGCAAGCAAGTTAATGTTACTAAGAGGTGGAGATAGCCACAGGCACCTGGGTGGTGATGAAGCAGAGACTCAAGAAGGACCAAGAAAACACTATAATAATAGTAGGTTTTACTGACTTAGTCATCTTGTTTAGTGCAGCCCCATTTTAAAAACTTCTCAAATAGACTTTTAAAACAATCAGATGTTTTGACTGATTTGCATGTTATGAAGCAGAATTCTGGCAATGTGTCTGGATTCCTCAATTCCAGTGGACCCAATTTAGGAGTTCAGCTTCTGTAGCACTGGCACCAGGGTTGGAACACTTGCTTCCTTTTTCAAATGATCCTATTTAGGTGTTCACTTAAAGGAATCATTCATTAGCAGTGCATTATCTGGACTGGCAACATATCTGCATCAAGTTCACTTAAGTGCTAAACTTTCTTTCATTCTCATTCCTTAATAAGGCTATGAAGGTGTTTCTTTGTTCAAAACTCTCCTTATGTTAGATTTCTGGTCATCAAAGGTGATATAAAAAAATCCAGAACCAAATTGCGGTACTATTTTCTTTCCAATTCCCTTTTAAACCAGAAGATTGCACTGTGAACTTCATTCAAGTGTAAGTGTCAATGTTGATAATTGGGATGTAATTATGTGGAGGTAAAGCTAGATACTGCCATAGAAAAAACACTAAACATATGACTCTCCTTTTTCTTCTAAATGTGTATGTCCCCCATTTTCCCCTTTGATTTCTGCCCAAGGATGCCTTCTCTACTCTTTTCCAGACACCAAAACACAAGGAGAATATCCAGACCTGAGGCTGTCTCAAGTGATATCCATCAGGCTCACTGTCCCTGCACTGTGCCGGGGTGGCCCAAGCCACAGGTAATCCTGAAATGGGAGTCAAATGGAGAAAAAGACTAATCCCAGTGCTGTGGGCTATAGCAGAACAAATTCCTGGAGTGTGGCTGGTGTCACTCTTGTAAGAGTTGTCAGAGGGGCCAGGCTGTTCATGGAGTTTGCCTGTTGACCAACTCCTTCCTGAATAATAATATAGTCCTCTCTCCAAGGTCACTCTAGCAGAGTGTGTTTCTCTGAATAACTATGAATTGAATTTATGGCTTCCTATTAAAAAAAAAATTACACTTTGAAATTCTACCTCCTCCCTTTGTCAACAGCTCTCCTAGTTCCACTGTAGAGGTTCCCCTTACTACAACAATGCTTCTGACACACGAGGAGCTTAATGGCAAATGTTGTTCATAAAAGCATAGCTAGGCTTGGTCAAAACCAGGAACTCTGTTTTTTTTATCTGGCATTTCCTGACTGTCCCAACAGAAGATGAAGCTGGGGTAGTCATTTGTTTCCCTAGCCTGTAAGATCCTTAGGTATACTAATAATAAGGGACTGAGTCGTGGGTACATTTGGTAGATTCTTTGAAAAAAAGATTCTTATTTGCAGAAAACATCATTTCAACTGAAACAAGAGATCTTTGTTTGAAAGGTGGGGTGAGGAGTATTATATTGGCGAGTATTGTCCTTCAAGAGCAAGAGAAGATGGGTGAGAATGGAGGGAAAGGAACAGAAGAACTGGGGATTCCCAGCAACAGAGACACTTGCGAGAAATAGCGTGGAGGTTTAGTAAGAAAAATGTGGCTCTCACAGAAGGTAGGAAGTGGTTACTGGTGTGACCAACACATGTAGAACATTATATTGTTTTTATTCCCTGGCTTAAGAATGATCCTTTTACTAAGTTTACTGGTTTCTTCCTATCCAAGACAACTTCCTTTTCCCAGAACCTTAACTGAGATGATAAAGAATCAAATGAAATTAAGAGCAGATGCTTCATAAATCCTATTGTGTAATATGCAAGTACCATCCAGTAGGAAAGAACTCACTAGGAACCAGGAAATGGAGAAGAGTTAAAGACAACCTTCAGCAGTTAGAGAAAACTGGACTCAAACCCTGTTTTAAGGTCTTCTGGAATATTTGTTCTGTGCCAGCCTGTGTTAGGCTCATGAGGTGCAAGGATGACTGAGTAGGGCTTTTCCTATTGAGGAATCACTCATCATTCATTCGTTAATTGTGGATTAAGGAAGCTCATAGAGCTTCTTCTCCTCGAATGCCCCTTGCTGGCTCCCAACACGTGACTGTCATCTGTGACTATTTTTCATTCCTTGAGACTGTTTTAGATTGTCAGAGGAAGGATGAGTTCATCCCTTGCTGGTGGACATGTGAACCACTACAACCTTTTTTGAAACCTGTCTGGAAACATTTATTAAAGTAAAAAATACGAATTACTTTTTGACCCAGCAGTCCCACTCCTGGGAATCCTTTCTATAAAAACAAAGCCAGTATGAACTTATGAGCAAGATGTGGCAACAAGATCCAGGAACAAAGTGGTGGCCATTAAGAGTGGCTAAGTAAATTGTGGTAGATATGTACGTGGAATGTTATTTTGAAGCCATGAAATAGAACAAATTATGGCTCTGCCATTTGGCATGGAAGGCTTTCCATGACCTCCTTTTTAAAGGCAGACAGGAATTTCTATATGCATGTGCATAAAGATATTTAAGTGAACAGGGAGAAAATATGGAGGGATATGCCCTGGGTTGTTAATATTGTTCACTTGTAGATGGATTGTGTAGGTGAATCAACAATGGGATAAAGCAAGAGAGAAAGGAAAAGATTTTGTTATTGTTGTTGTGTTGCATAGCTTGTGGGATTTTTCCAACCAGGGACTGAACCCAGGCCCTTCGCAGTGAAAGCTCAGAGTCCTGACCACTGGACCTCCAGGGAAAGATACTTTTAAAAGACTGCACTGAAAATAATTTGACTTAACACAATGCCAACTAAAATAAAGTCCTGTCATATGTCTACTCCCCCCCGCCCCCGCAAAACCAAACAAAAAAAAAACAAAAAAAAAACAAAAAAGCAAAACAAAAGCAAAACAAAAAACTCCTGATTCTCATAGAGCCTTTACGTCCAATCACAGGCAATATAGAGAAAAGAGGAAACAGTCAAATTATATCCTGGGGGCTATAATCAATAAACCAATGATGGACTCCCAAGGACAAACAACTTGATTTATTCAATAAAAATAAATCGCACACAAAACAATGGAGAAGGAATCTACTGATTAAAGGAGATTTAAAAGATACAACCATCTGTAGTATGCAGGCCTTATTTGCATCCTGAAGGAACTTACTTTAAAACAACAATAAATCCATTTATGGCAATTTTTATGAAACAGTTGGAAATTTAAATAATGGATAGTTGATTATGATAGTTTTTATTAATTTTGCAGATATGATATGGTATTAGAGTTATAAATAAAGGAGCTCTTATCATTTATGTTAATTACTGAAATATTAATGGATGAAATATTATGATGTCTGGGAGTTGTTTCAAAATACTGTGGAAGGAGTGAGTGAATGTGTGGCGGGGCCAATAGTTGTAGGTTGATGGTGGAGTGAGTGATGGGTACGTGGGACTTCAGGATAGTAATTTGTTTACTTTCATGTATGTTTGAAATACCCCATTATAATAAGTTGAAAACATGATATAACCACATTTTGTTATTTATATAAAGTTTTTTGGCAAATTTTTAGGGGAAATTAAGCAAATCAAAAAGCAAGATTGACTTTGAGATATATAACATAACTCTTTTATCAGTGTTTCCATGAATTAAAGTTCAAAACTGAATTAAAGCATTGCAGAAAATGGGACCATACTGAGATTAGCTTCTGGCCTTATAACCTGTGTCTGAGATGAATATCTTGTTAAAAACAGACTGCCCACCTATTGGAAAGTATAGATTTGTTGTAGGCTTTTTACATTCTAAATATGATTTCAAATTTTCTCTGCTCCTTTGTCATAATGTTAAAAAGTAAGATATCTCATTACTATTTTATAAGATGCATCAAAAGCTTTCCCTATAATGGAGTTGAGCCTGTATTTGCTAGGCAACAGGACCCAATGTCACTTCAAATGTTTTTCATATTAATCAAGGAAATCAATCTGGCCTCATGTATTTCTTATGCAAAATGCTTTCCCAGTTGTTATGGGAAATACAAATATTAGTAATATGGAACACAAACTTGACCATCAACAAGTTTGTGATGTCTGGAACAATCACTGTTTTTAAACATAAATATCTTTATCATCTAGATGCATCTGGATTAATTTAGTTTGCAAGATATATTGACACCATTACATTGACTGAGATCTGTGAAATGTTTGCTAGCCTTTCTGTTTTTCTGAATATAATGTTCATGTCCCGCTTGAATACAATGAAGTAAACCTGGCATTTTGATGGTTGCTTATTTTAAAACGTGAATTATTAGCTTGAAAGCAAACTGCTGATAAACTAATTGAAATTCAAAGCATCACGTGATGGGAATGGCAATACTGTTAATGAAGCCTACCTACTTATGCAGAGCCTATAGTGATTGGGACTAACGTGGTTAGGACTCCGGGCTTCCACGGCAGGGGGCATGGCTTTGATCCCTGGTTGGGGACCTAAGATCCCATGGGCCTTGACATATGCCAAAAAAAAAGTGAAAGCTTATAGTCTTTAAATCTTTTCTGAGCATTCATGCTGCTCTGGGCATGAGCTCGGCTTTCTAGATTCCCTGGTACACTCAGGAGTTTTTCAAAGGCTTTATTCCCCAGAATCTCACTCCACAGCCTTTGCTTCCTTTTATCATGTTTATTGCTTCCTTCAACTGTTGATTTTCACCCCAGGTGGCAGCAGCTTGTTCCTTTGGCTGCCAATATTTTTCAGGAACATCCTTCACCCTGAGGGCACTCCAAGACAGGTGAAACAAAGGCAGGCTCCTTGTGGTGGTTCTTCAGGGAATTCACAGACATGTCAAAACAAGTGTGATTCCTTGGTAACAAGGTTTTGTCTACTCTCTCCAATATCATGCATTCATACTGGGAATTCAAATTGCCATCTTGAAGAATACCATGTAAGTGTGTGTTGGGGGGGTTAAAGCTAAGTTAAAATGTTACATATTCTCTTATTATGTTTTAGTGGCTTTCTTCTGGTTAAATGTTTAGTGGATTGCTATAAAGTTTTGCTTATCTTCCAGCGTTCCAATAAAGTTAATCCTTACAGGACCCTTATTCTCCACTCCTCTGACCCCCCAAGTAAATGAGTAAATGTTTAAAAATGAAAATTAGATCCCATTATTCCTTTGCTGAATCAGAACTCATGAATGTGGTTTTCAAGGTCCTGCACGATCAACCTTTCCCTACCCATCCAGCCACAGGCCACACCACTCTCTCCCTTTCTTAGGCCAGCCTCTCCAAAGCCTCAGTCTAAGTTAAATCGCTCTTCTCAAAAACCTCTTGAACATTTCCTTAATAGACTTTATGAAATTTGTCATCATTTCTGTGGTTACTTGTGTAATTATTTATTTATTATTGGTTCTCCTTTGGATTATAAACTTCATAAGACTATGTCTATTTTGCTCATCATCTCTATAAATAGTGCCTATCACAATGCTGAGCTAATAGTCAATGATAAAAGAATGTTTGTTGAATTAATAAATGAAAGAATGAGTAGATTTGGGATCAGAAGCAGTCTATTGTGATTTTTCCCACGGGGTAATAGCATTAAGTGTTTCCTGGGCACCTGTCTACATGCTAGCAATGGGAGTAAACTCTCTTTTTCCCTTGTTCTTTGCCCCCTTATATGTGTCAGGAATATGATCCTGTTTGTTCAAGGACTACTCTGGGATGGAGGAACTGAATTCCAAGATGAACCAGGGGCAAGAGTGGAATTTTTATGCTCAAGATGAACTAGGAATTATCAATGAAGAAGGAGAGAAGCTAAACCCATTAGACTAAAAAAAAAGAAAAGATTTTTCATATTAAAGTATTTACAATTGAAGTTGATTTACAATGTTGGGTTAATCACAGCAAAGTGATTCAGTTCTATTTATATACACACGTATGTGTATATGTAGGTATATATATGGATGTGTGTGTGTGTGTGTGTGTGTGTGTATGTATACATGTTCTTTTACAGATTCTTTCCCCTTACAGATTACAAAATATTGTTATTACAAAATAGTATAGTTCCCTATGCTATATAGTAGGTCCTTGTTGGTCACCTTACACACTACTATACTTAGTAGTGTGTGTGTTAATCTCAAACTCCTAATTTATCCCTTCCTCCATCTTTCCCCTTTTAAATTCATTAGATTGTTCAAGAAGTTCAAAAGGCCATTAGTTTATGAAGACATAGTTCTCATAAATGTTATGATGATATAAATAAAACAAAAATGAGGGCAAAAGACATTGTAATTATGGTAAAATCTAACAGATGTGTCAAAAAACACAGCTACAGGCGCTTCCAAGGGGAAACTTAAAAATGTGAATCCAGTGGAGTGTGAAGAAAAGAGGAAGCAGGTTCTCACTGTTGGGAGTTAAAAGTAGTTCCCTGGCGGCTCAGACAGTAAAGCATCTGCCTACAATGTGGGAGACCAGGGTTCAAACCCTGGGTCGGGAAGGGAAGATTTCCTGGAGAAGGAAATGGTAACCCACGCCAGTGTTCTTGCCTGGAAAATCCCATGGATGGAGGAACCTGGTAGGCTACAGTCCTTGGGGTTGCAAAGAGTTGGACACGACTGAGCGACTTCACTTTTCTTTCTTTTTTCTTTTAGGGGCTTAGAGATTTGAAGGTGAAAATTGAGAGGCAACATTGGAAGTTATGAAGAAATATATATATATACTTTAATATTGCTGTGAATTTTAGCCTGATTATAAAAGTTAAATATGAATGTTTTGAAACTTAGGATATTGTAGGAGATATTAGAAGTGACAAATGGAATTTCATGCTTGGAAAGGCTGTAGGTATTTTTAATCATTGTTTGGTTGTTGTTAGTTGCTAAGTCACATCTGACTCTTTGCTACCCCATGGGCTGTAGCCTACCAGGCTCCTCCATGGGATTTCCTGGCAAGAATGCTGGAGTGGGTTGCCATTTCTATAAATTATCTTTTTATTTGAAATACCAGTCCGATCACACATGACTCAAGAATATTCAAATAATAAAGCAAATATAATTAGATGTTAAAGATCGATCCTTAAACATTGTAGCCAGTCATTCCAGGCTTGCCTGTGATTTCACTGATATAAAGCCATGGCCATACCTCACTAGCCACTGAACTATTTGGCACAGTCTCCTTAACGGTGAGCTATTTGCAGCGGCCAGTTTGAGCGCTGCTGATGATTTTTTCAGGTTCTAAGTAGTTGTAGAAATCTCAGCAGAGGTTGGAGAAGCCAGCTTTGTCATAAGGTCTGAGACCAAGATGTGGCTAATCCAGGCTTTGAGCAAGTCACAGCACCATCTGTTAGCACTGGAGACTTCTCAGTGAGATTACGGACAAATTGTCACCTTTAACAGTTGACTGAATTAGGTCTAGGTAGTTTACAAGGCTGATAAGAATAAAGGGATCCAGGAAGCAGAAGTGTGGAGGAGAGCAGAGCTTAATGCTTCACCGGTGTATCTGAGCTGGCAGTGACACGTCAGGAATAGGGCTGAGGGAGGAGAGGGAAGTCAGGAATCGTTTAGGCGGGGGATCACTCAGAGAGGCCATGAGAGGCTGTTGGAATGAAGATTTGAGATGAATCATTGCAGAGTCACTTAGTTGGGCTGTCTCTTCCTCTTTTTTTTTTCTTTCTTATTTTCTTGTGCCATTTTCTGAATTCCCTCTGATCAAATCTTCAGAATGTATAAAATGGTATACCTGTGTCTATGTGTATTTGCCTATATCTCCTTGAAAAATAATAATGCAATTTAATTTCTGGAGCCATCTAGAAATATAAAAGGATCTGTTAGCTTGTGTCTAGCTGCATGTGAAAGAACATCCTGGTAGTAGTGGCTTAAATAATAAGAGCAATGATGTCACAGTACACGAAATCTGGAAGTATTTGGTTCCAGGGTTGGTTCAGTGGTTCAATTATATCATCAAAGCCCAGACTCTTTTTATCTCTCCACCCTGTTGTCCTCAGCTTGTGACTCTTCATTTTTTAAAAGTATGTCATGTATCTCATGATCACCAGATACAATTTCTTAAGTTCTGACTTAGAGGCAAAAGCTCCAGCTTAAAATACAATATATTGTGAGGTTTGTTTCTGCTTGGCATACATGTGTGCACGCACACATACACGCATTCATTTATACTAAAAATAAAGACTTAAAGAACAGTCCGTGGAGGGGGTGGTGGTGGAAACAACTAGTGACTGTCCTTGGAATATGTCCATAAGGAACATGTGAAATCTTGAAATGAATTCCTGAGAATACAAGCAATCACTCTTCCACGCCCAATAAAGAAGTATGTACATGCTCAGTCACATCTGACTCTTTACAAGCCCATGGTCAATAGCCTGCCAGGCTCCTCTGTCCATGGGATTTCTCAGGCAAGAATACTGGAGTGGGTTGCCACTTCCTTCTCCAGGGGACCTTCCCAACTCAGGGATCAAACTCACGTCTCCTGCACTGGCAGGCGGAATCTTTACAACTGAGCCACATGGGGATCACGATAAAGAAGTTCGTGCTCAATCATTTCAGTTGTGTCCAACTCTTTGTGACTCCATGTACTGTAGCCCGAAAGGCTCTTCTGTCCATGGGATTCTCCTAGCAAGAATACTGGAGTGGGTTGCCATTTCCCAGTCCAGGGGATAAAGAAATGAGGATGTGGCAAATCAGCAAGTGTGGGATGGGCTGTGGTTTAAAGAGAGGACGCCTGACTACAACTCGGGATAGAGGAGCTCGGGCTCTGACACAGGTCTGCTGAAACCCTTGGGCTGGATGGGAAGACAGTCTCTGGAGTGATGGCAGCTGACTTTACTTCTCTGTCAGAGTTGGCTGCAAGTCGAACTTGGCTGCAAGTCCTCTATTTGGCAGCATCTCAGTTTGAGGTTTGATGCTCATGACCAGGGGCCCCTAGTTAATCACTCTTAATCATTGCTATTTAAAATTGTGACATTCTAACATGTGACTGAACTGCAACTAGTATTTGGAGAGCACCCAGAGTTTCTAGATATATTTTTAAAACATCATTCTTAGTATACATTTTATTAAACATCCTTTTAGACATTGCCTCTTGCCATATACTTTATTCTTTTTATATAGTAACTTGCATATTACAAAAAGGAATAGTTTTCTCTTATTGTATACAATTCAGAAGATACAGAAAAGCACAAGGCAGAATCTAAAACTCACCCATGTTCACATTTTTATAGCTTACAGATAATCACTTTTATATTTTTTTGTATTTTCTTCTAGTCAGTTTTACATGTCTATAAAACAAAATTAGGAATATACTAATTTGGATAGATACAAATTTTACCTCAGTGCCTGCCTGGGGGTGAGTCATGAGATAAATGAAGTGGAAGAGGAAAAATGCATGGGTTACTGGTTTACACTGTTACACTTTCATACTGATCTCCAATCATCCCCGCACAGCCATGGATATCTTGACTTCTTGGGAAGGGCTTCTACTCCATGACTATCAATACCATATGTGGGTATCAATCATGGGAACCCTTGACTAGACAAAATAGGATTCAGAAACTTCATTAAAAAAAGTTTAAAACATATATTTTTCATGGCAGAGCTAGTTGTAGGATGTGATTAAGGAGGGTGCCTAATTGGTGGCTTGGGGGATGTTGGTGTATACATCCACATGCCAGCCAGATGGATTAACATCTCAGGCTCTAAACTAAAATTTCCTAATCTTAAAGTGTAATTTCTAGGAGTCGGATAAACTTTGTGGTACCCATGCTGGAGGAGAAACTGCTCTGCCCCTAGATCCAAAACACTTTCTTTTCAAAGTCCAGCATATTTGCTCAGGATCTATGGCACAGGGAAGTTCAGACAGGCTTTGTCACCTTATGAAGGTGATAATACTACTCCCATTCTACAGATGAAGGAACTGAGGCTAATACAGATTAAATAATGTGGCCAAAGTCATTCAGCTAATGTGTGAACTCAAATCATTGTGTTTCCAAAGACTATGTCTTGAGATTGGTTAGCTTTTAACCAAATCTCCTTTGCCCACAGCTAGACCTCGTCTCCCGGTTTCTCTGGCAGGTAAGTATGGCCATGTGACCAGGAGCCCTGGCCAATGAAGTGTGGTGGAAGTGATGGATGCCACTTGCAGGTTTGTCCATGGCAACTGCCCACACATAATGTTCCATATCTTCTCTTCCCTTTGTGTGATGGCTGGATGCCAATGCACAAGGAGACCTTGGAATCCACATGTGGAGGATGGTGGTACCTCTGTCAGCCTGGGTCCCTGAACGGCTTGTGGAGCAGAGCACCTTCCCCTGCCACCAATTTTCCTTCACTCGAGACCTATTGGACTTCATGCGAGTCCACGTATCATTAGCAGCTGTCATTCAGTTCAGTTCAGTCGTGTCTGACTCTTTGTGATCCTATGAACCGCAGCACGCCAGGCCTCCCTGTCCATCACCAACTCCCAGAGTTTACCCAAACTCACGTCCACTGAGTCGGTGATGCCATCTAACCATCTCATCCTCTGTTGTCCCCTTCTCCTCCTGCCCTCAATCTTTCCCAACATCAGGGTCTTTTCAAATGACTCAGCTCTTCACATCACATGGCCAAAATATTGGAGTTTCAGCTTCAGTATCAGTCCTTCCAATGAACGCCCAGGACTGATTTCCTTTCAGATGGACTGGTTGGATCTCCTTTCAGTCCAAGGGACTCTCAAGAGTCTTCTCCAACACCACAGTTCAAAAGCATCAATTCTTTGGTGCTCAGCTTTCTTTATGAATCCAACTCTCACATCCATACATGAACTACTGGAAAAACCATAGCCTTGACTAGATGGACCTTTGTTGACAAAGTGTTGTCTCTGCTTTTTAATATGCTATCTAGGTTGGTCATAACTTTCCTTCTAAGGAATAAGTGTCTTTTAATTTCATGGCTGTAATCACCATCTGCAGTGATTTTGGAGCCCAGAAAAATAAAGTCAGCCACTGTTTCCACTGTTTCCCCATCTATTTGCCATGAAGTGATGGGACCGGATGCCATGATCTTAGTTTTCTGAATGTCGAGCTTAAGCCAACTTTTTCATTCTCCTCTTTCACTTTCATCAAGAAGCTCTTTAGTTCTTCTTCACTTTCTGCCATAAGGGTGGTGTCATCTGCATATCTGAGGTTATTGATATTTCTCCCGGCAATCTTGATTCCAGCTTGTGCTTCATCCAGCCCAGCGTTTCTCATGATGTACTCTGCATATAAGTTAAATAAGCAGGGTGGCAATATGTCAGGAAGCATTTAACAGTAAGATTCCTGTGTGTGGTTTCCTATCTTTCTTGAGTCCTCTATTCCTTATCAGTTTCTGTCAGGGGCAAGAGGAGCAGGCAAGACTCTCCCAGCATGGAGATCAAAGAGATGGGATGCTTGCATAGGATTTCCTTCATTAGCTTTTCCATTTGGTGAAAGGGGTTATTTACAACCCTCTTATGGATCGCCTCTTAGCCTTATGGCCTCTATTGCTCCTTACTTCTTTGGTAAACTTGTAAAGTCTGGTCTCTTGATCTTTATCTAAAGAAGCAACTGGTATATATTACTCTTACAAAAT
Organism: Odocoileus virginianus; assembly: GCF_023699985.2. NCBI lineage: Eukaryota > Metazoa > Chordata > Mammalia > Artiodactyla > Cervidae > Odocoileus > Odocoileus virginianus. The sequence continues at coordinate 20,661,895 of NC_069686.1, forward strand.
TCAATAAAACACCTTTGCTCCATCAGAGCTTGGGTTCCTGTGTCTTTCTCTCTCTCTCTCTCTCTCTCTCTCTCTATTTCTGGCTGATTCCCTGGAGCACGAAAGCTGGCTGTGTAACCCAGGGAATATTAGCCTCTTTCTTTCTTTCACTCTCTCATTGTTGACTCCAGACCACCAGGTTCCAGTCCAATAAAGGACCAACAACAATATACAGCCTTGATGTACTCCTTTTCCTATTTGGAAACAGTCTGTTGTTCCATGTCCAGTTCTAACTGTTGCTTCCTGACCTGCATACAGGTTTCTCAAGAGGCAGGTCAGGTGGTCTGGTATTCCCATCTCCTTCAGAATTTTCCACAGTCTATTGTGATCCACCTTAACTAAATCATATAGCAGGTAGGTAGCAGAACCAGAATACTAACTTGGGTCTGTCTTGTGGCTCCATTAGCCTGTGCTTTTTTCACAGTACCATTTTGTGTCTTTCTGTAATGAACAAACTACAGAAATTGTACCCTTCTGGGGGAATTACCTGGCAGTCCAGTGGTCAGGACTTCATGCTTTCCTGGCAGGCAGCACAGGTTTGATCCCTGGTCAGGGAATCAAGATCATGCAAGCTGCATGATGTGGCAAAAAATAAAATAAAATAAAAGCAGTATTCTTCCAACAGCTGGCTTTAAGAGCATAGAGCTACCCAGTCAGTCAGTCAGTTCAGTCACTCAGTCGTGTCTGACTCTTTGCGACCCCATGAATCACAGCATGCCAGGCCTCCCTGTCCATCACCAACTCCCGGAGTTCACTCAAACTCATGTCCATTGAGTTGGTGATGCCATCCAGCCATCTCATCCTCTGTCATCCCCTTCTCTTCCTGTCCCCAATCCCTCCCAGCATCAGGGTCTTTTCCAATGAGTCAGCTCTTTGCATCAGGTGACCAAAGTATTGGAGTTTCAGCTTCAGCATCAGTCCTTCCAATGAACACCCAGGACTGATCTCCTTTAAGATGGACTGGTTAGATCTCCTTTCAGTCCAAGGGACTCTCAAGAGTCTTCTCCAACACCACAGTCCAAAAGCATCAATTTTTCGGCGCTCAGTTTTCTTCACAGTCCAACTCTCACATCCATACATGACCACTGGAAAAACTATAGCCTTGACTAGACGGACCTTTGTTGGCAAAGTAATGTCTCTGCTTTTTAATATGCTATCTAGGTTGGTCATAACTTTCTTTCCAAGGAGTAAGCGTCTTAATTTCATGGCTGCAATCACCATCTGCAGTGATTTTGGAGCCCAGAAAAATAAAGTCTGACACTGCTTCCACTATTTCCCCATCTATTTCCCATGAAGTGATGGAGCCAGGTGCCATGATCTTAGTTTTCTGAATGTTGAGCTTTAAGCCAACTTTTTCACTCTCCTCTTTCACTTCCATCAAGAGGCTTTTTAGTTCCTCTTCACTTTCTGCCATAAGGGTGGTGTCATCTGCATATCTGAGGTTATTGATATTTCTTCTGGCAATCTTGATTCCAGCTTGTGCTTCATTCAGCCCAGCGTTTCTCATGATCTACTCTGCATAGAAGTTAAATAAGCAGGGTGACAATATTCAGCCTTGACGTACTCCTTTTCCTATTTGGAAACAGTCTGTTGTTCCATGTCCAGTGCTAACTGTTGCTTCCTGACCTGCATACAGATTTCTCAAGAGGCAGGTCAGATGGTCTGGTATTCCCATCTCTTTCAGAATTTTCCAGAGTTTATTATGATCCACAGAGTCAAAGGCTTTGCCATAATCAATAAAGCAGAAATAGATGTTTTTCTGGAGCTCTCTTGCTTTTTCGATGATGCAACAGATGTTGGCAATTTGATCTCTGGTTCCTCTGCCTTTTCTAAAACCAGCTTGAACATCTGGAAGTCCACAGTTCACGTATTGCTGACCAAGGAAGCTCTGATCTAGCCATTTTTCTCTCTGCTAATCTCTGGGCCACAGAAACACAGCCAATTATGTGTTAACTGATTCAAGTTGTCTTTTTGAAATTTATATTGGTTTTCAGGGTGGTGATGACCAAGCAAAAGAGTGCATCATCAGTGTACATGTGCAAGCTCCCCGGGACTGAAATTTCAGTCTTACCCTTGCTGCAACTCAGCCTGTTGGCACTGAAAACCCTTCTTTACCTGTCTTTCCCTACCTAAACAAATTAGATATCACTGTTTGCCAACAAATAAAACACCATTTTCTAATCTCTTCACTCAGTAGATATCTGGTCCTTGTTAATGCTGCCTGCATGTGTTCTAAGACCTTGAAAAAGTGAAAGTGTTAGTCACTCAATTGTGTCTGACTCTCTGCAACCTCATAGGACTGTAGCCCGCCAGGCTCCTCTGCCCATGGGGATTCTACAGGCAGGAATACTGGAGTGGGTTGCCATGCCCTTCTCCAGGGGATCTTTCTGACCCAGGAATTGAACCCAGGTCTCCCTTGTTCACTCTCTATTTCTGACCTGGTCCTTCTCCTACTTTGGGGCATAACTCATATTTCCCCTCTTCTGACACACTTTTTCCGATGATTCCTGTCCTGACTGATGTGTCACATCTTAATTACTTGAGAGATGCACTGAATATTTGACATTTAACATTGTTTAATTTATATTCCTTAATTGCTTTTTATGTGAAGCCTAATCTTTTTAAAATTTAAGCATTCTCAGGGACAACTTAATGTTGTCCCTGGACAACTAACCTAATGTTTACAAGTTGGATATCAGCATAACACCCAACATGGTGTCATGTAAATCATTTTTTAAAAATTTTTTTGTTTGTTTATTTTTGGCTGTGCTGAGTCTTCGTTGCTGTGCGCAGACTTTCTCTAGTTGCAGAGACTGGGGACTACACTTTAGTTGTGGTGCACGGGCTTCTCATTGGAGTGGCTTCTCTTGGTGTGGAGCTTGGGCTCTAGGCACTCGGGCTTCTATATTTGCTGCCTGTGGGCTAAGTAGTTGCGGCTCATGGACTCCAGAGCCCAGGCTCAGTAGCTGTGGTGTACTGGCTTAGTTGCCCTGCAGCGTGTGGGATCCTCCCCGACCAGGGATTGAACTGGTGTCTTGCGTTACAAAGCAGATTCTTAACCACTGGACCACCAGGGAATTCCAATAATTTGTTTTTGAATGGTTCAAGGAAGGAAAGTAATGCAGCTTCTTTTATTTCTTCCATAGTGAGTGCCCATAATGATCGGCAATACAAGTTTTTAAACAATCACTGACCAAATTCTTCCTTGAGGCATTTTGAGGCATGATTTTGAAATGTGGTCCAAATTGGTCTACTGTGACTTCTGAGGCTCTACAGTAGGGGTTCTCAAGCTTCAGTATGCCAGGGGCCACCTCCAGAATTTCTGATTCAGTAGGCATGCATAGAGCCCAGATTTTCTATTTCTAACAGATGCTGCTGCGGCTGCTGGTCTAGTCATTGCAGCTTGAGAACCTCTGCCCGACTGCCACCACACTGATACCGTCTGCTGCTGCATCTCCTGCTGGCTCTCCCCCACATGCTCCCCTGCTCCAGGCTTTTGCGTTTACTGTTTCCCCAGACACTCCTGCACTTTCTTCTTTATCTCAGGTCATTCCTTCTAGTCATCTTTCCATTCATCTGATTTCAAATGATAACACTCTCCGCCCCCCCTCCTACCTGCCCCTCCCCCACGCACACATTCACACACACACACTCACACATACACTGCTTATCAAATCCCTTTCCTGACGTTTTCCTCCGCAGGATTTATCACAACCTGACGTATATGTTTTCCTTGTTTACTGTCTACCTCCTGTCCACACCAGAACATAAGGTTCTTGAGGACAAGGATTCTCATTCATTCCTGTATTTCAGAGGAATGAACACTGCTTGGCACAGAGTAAGCACTCAAACAGTAGTTGATGTTTTAACTGGAGGACAGCAATGCCTACAACCCTATTGTCTTCAGACCATGAACCATAAAGAAAACACACCTACTGCTAAGACAAAACAGGAATGATTAACAAGGCATTCACTCTGCCCAGGCTGACTCCATCAAGGGGCTAGAGTTGAAGGAGCAAAGGAAGACACCATTAGCCCCCCCAGAGGCCCTGGACAGGTCACTGTCCTGTCCTTACTTCTCATCTACAGGATGAGGGGCTTGAATAAAGTATCTGCAATCTTGTTTCCCACTCTAAAACTTTATCTTTATCTTCCTCCAGGGAAGGACTTCCCCACAAAGGGAAGTTTAGGACAGTAGGACCAGTGAGAAGCTCTGCCCAGTTTTCTCCTTAGCATTTTCATCCTTTGGCTATTGTCGACAATTTCACCAAAACAAAGCTAGCAAAATTCTGCTGAGAATCTTCTCCCAATCAAAAGTATGATCCCACAGCAGGGCTGCCGTTTTGGTTTTGTGTCAAGTCTTTTTTCCTGTGTCCTAACTGATGCCACACCCAACATTATTCTATCTTCATTGCCTCAGAAGTCAACCCACTCCTGGGATTTTCCAACCAGTTCAGATAGGGGAACATCAAGAAATCTTTCTCATCTTTGCTGACCTTGATATATTGAGATTTTAACACCTAAATATAATAACCCACAAAATTTGGAGCTAAATCACAAACTGTCTTATGTATAGAATCCAGTAGAGACAAAGAGTAGTGGAAACTGAATTTCAAAGGAAGCCTTATGGCAGAAAAATTTGTAATTTAAAAATTTTTATATTATCATTTAATTTGATCTTAGTTTCTGCGAACTGAGAAGCACTGGTTGGTCCACAGCATTTCAGAGTGAAATGGGGTGGAAGAGGGTTAGCTTAGAAGGGTGAGGAGCATAGCTTCTGAACCCACTGGTTATAAGAACTTGTGTGGATTATTCACTTCTCTGAGTTTCAGAAATGGGGATGGTGATGACAGCACCTAACTCCTATGATTGTGGAGAAGTCCAAATAAGGTGGTACTCTTAAACTCTTAAACCAAGCCAGGCACTCAATAAGGGGATGACTAACGTTGGCTGTTACTATTCATTGCTGAAGGTCATAGTGAGACGTGTTTAGGAAAGCGTTTGCTCAGGAGAGGGAGAGAGAAGACATAAGAGCCTTTGAGAAGATGGAAGGACCAACAAGAAGGGAGAGGAACAGATATGGGTGGCAGCACAAAGCTGTTGGAGAAGCTATATGTATTGATTTGGCTTGGTTTTCCATTCATTTAAAACTTAAAAAAAGAAAGCCTTACACGGGGCTTCATTTGGAAGGTACAACCTGAGGTTATTGACTGTTCAGACAGGGTGCAAGGGTCATCTGAGCACTCAGTTGAGCAAAAGTCTGTTTCAGGTGTTCTTTGAGATTATCTGTTTCCATGAAACTCTGGGGTTGGCGGACAGTAATATCAGAGCCCTGCACAAGGATTTTCCAAGAGTGATCTTTCCAACTCAGGTGGAAAAGTTTGAAGGTTTTTTTTTTTTTCTGCCTTGTTATGTTTTTAAGTAACTTCTCAAAAATAATGGTCTATAAGAGAAGAGTTGGACACAGCCAGAATCACAGTGCTCTCCCTGGGCACTCCAGCTCCCTTCCTTCCAAGCCAAGTCAACACAGTCCAAAGCCAGCTGACACTGTCAGAGAGCTTCCCAAGAGCGTTGTGTTTGCAGTTATTATTTTGAATGTGTTCCACTTTTCCTCAGGTGTCACTGAACTCTGCTCAGTCTGGCCTTCGGGGCATTCACCCTTAAGCAAATAGATAGTGTTCTCAAAAAAGCTTGAATTCTGTTCAGTGCTTTAAATGAGGAAAACTGGAGTTGGAACAGGTTGGAAAACCTTTTGACTCTCTACTGTGGAGTCCATTGTTCCTTCTGGTGTCTTCAAGTTCATGTTCCCAGGTAAGTGACTTATATGGTCTAAAGGATTTGCAGACTATGTTCTGCAAGTCCATTTCCTTTAAGTATTACTTTGTGGCATGTTGTGTTTCTGACTCATAAAGGCTGGCAGCTTGTTATACAATAACAGTGCTACAAGGCTTGGATAGGAACTTGCAGAATACATTAATGATTTCATAATATATATAATACAGATGACTATTGTTTTCTATCTCATTTATAGTAATGCTTTTTAATGCATCAATTCTCTTGAGAATGTGTGTGTGTGTGTGTGTGTGTGTGTGTGTGTGTGTGTTTTGGGGGGTGGTGTATGGGAACATATGGTGCAAATGGGTGAACAGATTGAATAATCTGCCCAAAGTATAAATGCTAGCAAAATTTTTAAACTTGCCTTTATGAAAGTGCAGTTCTGTTTTGCCCTGGCCACTGCAAAAATCTTACCCCAGAAAGCTGCTGCTGCTTTAGTACAGAACTATACCAACTCCATTCTCCTAGTTTTCAATAATTTAGATACTGAGCTCTGGATTCATGGCTAGAAGTGGAAAAGTTGGATTCTAAAATCTAATTTCCATTTTTCAGTTTCCTGGGCCAGTAGAAATCACGTGTTGCTGATGATTTGAATACATTGATCAAGTATCATTTACTTTAAGACTGAGTATGAAGTGAGGCATTTCTAAATATTTTGAGGGGGGGAAGAGCCTTCTAGACATTTTAGAAGCAAATTATAATGATTGTCCTTAGAACTTTTAATATTGGAAACTGATAGTGGTTATTATTAAGCTTTTAATGTATTGACTTATTTACAGGCTTATGCTTAATAGAAGTTCTTTCTGTGTGCATCCACCCCACCCCTACTCCCCAAACTCCAGACTTATACTCTGCCCTGTAACACTCCTGTTGTTATCTGTTTTAAGCTTCCATCTCCCTGCCTAGGGGATTATACTCCCCTCCCCACCCCACTCAATTATAAGCCCTTGAATAATTTGTGTATCCTACTACGAAGAGTGAGGGTGACAAATATTTGCTGATGAATTCTGGAAGTGGACTTGGAAGCAATATAGGGAGAAAACATTGCCCGCTTTGTGGTTTTAGACCTTGAAATTGCTAGAAAATGCCAAGTCCCATTTTGGTAATCAAGTATTAGGGTTATGTTGCTTTATGAAGGTGAAAGAACTATGCATGTAGAGTTGAAGTGCTGGGAGGAACTTTGGCGTTAAATCCTATTTTCCTCAAGAGCAGTTCATTAGTTCTCCATCTGAACTGTGACTCCATGAAGCATGGGTACCCATGTGCACCTCAAGAATCACTGTGTATTTCTTTCCCTTCTCCATGGGCTGTAGCCTCCAGGGCTGAAGGGCCTCAGTTTCATTATCCCTGGACAGTATCTTTACTTTATTGACACACACTGTCACCCCACAACCTTTTTATCCGCAAGGCAGTATTTTTCTATTTTTCTTGCTTTTTAGTATAAATCAGTATTTCTTTCCCCCTCTAATGATCCTTGGGAGAAAGAAATCATTGGCTGGGTTTGATAATAACAAAGGGTGCCCTTCCTAAATCACTACATGTCAGCAGTGAAAAACATTTCAAGGACTCTTTAAAAAAATTGGAATCTGTGGCTTCAAAAGGGACTTGAAAATTCACCAGGAGCAGGAGCAGCTCTGGTCTCTGAGCAGCTCAGGGGAGGGGATAGCGTGTTGCCAGTGGCCTTGAGTGGTCTTACAGAAGGGAGGACTTTATAGGAGAAAAGCCAAGGCCAATATTCATACTGGGATCTGGGGGGAAGGAAGCCTCGTCTCACATCTCTTCACTCCCCATCACCCCACACCTCAGCTCTCCAGCGGCTGCAAGTGTGTTTAGATCTTCCTAATCACTGAGGCCTAAATGTGGAAAAACCTTTGCTTTTTCCTCCTGAACTCAGTCTAGGCAAGACCAACGTGTTTTAAAAATAGCATTCTGAAGAAAATGAACGCAGAACAAATCTCCCTGAAGAAAATTCGAAGTCAAGCAGAGTCGTAGAGTCAAAAAGCCATGTCCTGAATTGACAAGAGCCGGGCCCTGTTAACTTGGCTGTCCCATCGCACAGCTTGTTTCCTTTGGTCACCTCAGGCCAGGTTGGCCTTGGTAAATGAGGGGGCATCTCTGCCGGGTCTGGGGGATTTCTATCCTTCTTGAGTATAGATTTATCAGAGTGTTGTGGGTTTTTTTGAAAGTATAAATGTGATTATATTCTTTCTTTGCCTAAAAGTCCTTATTAAAGACCTAAGTCCTCAGCATTATTAAGGATTATGATGTCCTGAGGGAAGAGGCAGCCACATTCTCCAAAGCTGTTCCATCCACCGTCCTTCAGACTCACTGGACACCCTTGGGTCCTTGTGTATTGTCTCTCAAGTCCAGGCCTTTGTATGAGCCTGGAACACTCCTCTTATCCTGTTTCCTTGGCTAACTTGCCCCATGTTCAAGGTGTCATCTTGAAAGCACTAGTTGCAGAGCCTTCCCCAGCTCTCCAGGTGGGGACAGGGCCCTGCTTGAGGGTCTTGGAGATGCCCACACTTTTTCTTTACTCCCTGTCATTGGGCTTATTTCTCACGTGTCATCTGTCTTCCTTGCACAATGTGAGTTCCATGAGGACAGGCAGGTTGGAGGGCCTGTGCTGTTAGATTTTTATGTTGGTTAAATCAGGTTCTCAAAGGTTTCTCCCCAGGTTTCAGGCTGTTCTGAACTGACCTAATAATGCAGGGATCTGCAAATATATCTGTGAAGGGCTAGACAGTGAATATTTTGGGCATTGGTGGGAAGGTGGGAATCATCTCTGTCACAGGAGCTCTGATCTGCCATTGTAACCCCAAAGCAGCCAAGGACAAAGCAAAAACAAATGGTCATGACCAAGTTTCAATAAAACTTTATGTATAAAAACAGACAGTGGATTGAAGGCCTCTATTATTGTCATATCCTTCAGCCTTAAAGGATTCCAGCTCCCAGGAAAACTGTTTTTACCTTGACGTTTCTCTTTCCTCCCTCCCTCCTTCCTTCCTTGCTCCCTCCCTTTCTTTCTCCCCTTCTCTCTTGCCTTCTTTCCTCCCTCCTTCCCTTCTTTCCTTCCTTCCTTTCTTCCCCATTTTTCCTACACTGTCAATAGCCAGTGTTGACCCAGTCTTCAGTGAAGGTCAGCCCACTTATCTGTTGCTCCAGACTGGTGCCTTGAAGTCACACCAGCAGCCTCGTTGGACACTTAGGATCTTTGATTAGCTCCTGGCATGGCCTATGGAAACTTGGATCTCCTCCAGTTTTGACAGCCTCAACCCCTGGGTCCACTGCCCCCTTAGCCCTCTCTCTGAGGTCTGTCAATGTCCCAGGTTCTCTCGGGTGACCCATCCAGGTGCTTCTGTCTGCTTACTCTCTCTCCTCCCTGGCAGTGGTCTTCCAGAATGTTGTTGCTAAAGTTCTAAGGTAGAAAAATCCTTGATGTGCATAACAAAGGGTTTCCCTTGTGGCTCAGGCAGTAGAGAATCCTCCTGCAGGGCAGGAGACCTGGGTTTGATCGCTGGGTTGGGAAGATCCCCTGGAAAGAGGAATGGACGCCCTCTCCAGTATTCTTTCCTGGAGAATCCCATGAGCATAGAGGCCAGGCAGGCTATAGTCCATGGGATTGCAAAGAGTCAGACTTGACTGAGCAACTAACTCTATGTCTACCAATAAAGATCAGGAGACAGTTCTCTAATGTGAATTTCTGGGTTGATAAGATTACACATTTTATCAAAGAAAAAGAAACTTCAACCCTGAATAGTTAAACAGAAGCACATTGTAGTATATGAGTCATAGACCACATGCCATTTGGCAGAGGGGGAAATTGGCATTGGCATGAGCAATTCAGAATTGTTGGAGGATTCCATGATTAGGTTCCCCAAATCTGCTGACCAGTGCTTAGAAATATTGATTTCCCACTTTTAGCATCTAGAGTCTCTTAAGTTTATCAGAAGACCATATTTTTTTCTGGAAGACATTAAATACTCAGTCTGTTTTCAAAGAGATTTTTCAGAGATGAGGATAATTTACTACATAAGAAGGTGGAGAAAGGGACCTCCCTGGTGGCCCAGTGGTTAAAACTTTGCCTTCTGGTGCAAGGCGTACAGGTTTGATCCTGTCAGGGAGCTAAGATTCCTCCATACCTAGTGGCCAAAAAACCAAAATTTAAGTAAGAGAAGCTGTATTGTAACAAATTCAATAAAGACTTTAAAGATGGCCCACATCAAAAGAAAAAAAAAATCTTTAAAAAAAAAAACATAGGTGGCATGAAAAGGAAATATCTTGGTACCTTTTAACTCTGAGTTCTTTGGTGTGAGTTAAAGTACAATTTTGTTATTACAAATTAAGAAACCCTAATTAAAGCTTCCTGTAATGTATGATACCCAAGTACCTTTCCCACACTTCAGGAAGCTCAAGAACCAATTGTTAGCTTAGATGCTATAGATAATAGCTGAGAGAGTACAATTAGATGACTTGACATCAGCTTGTACTCTTAAATCATAAATCTTAAATCATGTGAGGAGGAGGAATATTCTCATTACCCTGTATAACAAATGTGTTTGTCACTGAAATCTAGGTTCCTGCTCTTTCCAGGGTTCACAGACTAGCAGAGATGTTCTCCAGCATCAGCTATAGGAGATTCCCAGAATTTAATCAAATAAAAAGGGAATTAATCAGTGGGAAAAAACATGGTCTAATGATACATCAGAGTACACTTACAGTGATATGAGACAGAGTACACTTACAGTGATATGAGACCATTCATCTAATATCTAATTTTGGAAACATTGTTCCTTTTTTTTTTTTTCTGGAAAATACCAGGGGCAAAGCCTTCATTTATTCTTTTTAGTCATTTTGATATCTCCTTGCACTTCTTCCCAAAAGTAGTGTTAGAAAACTGCCACTGTCTTTGTAGATGCATGCAAGTAATTAATAGTTTCAACACAGTGGCTTTTAAAAGCCATCATGGCCATTTCAGAGCTGGCTGCAGAGAAGGAACTAGCTCTCATTTCTGACTGAGCAACTGAGGCATGTCTTGTAGCACTGGAGAGTGTGTGTCTTTTAAAATACAGCGCCTTAGAGTGGACTACCAAAGCTCAGAGTGATGCACTGAATGCTTAGAAAGAAAACAAACAGAAAAACAGCTACAGATATTTGGTAGCTGGCCTGGAACTCAGAGCTAAACTGTGTCATTCCCTTATTAGAAGTAAACGATCTCTGTACATAATGTATATTGGAATGCTTTTAAAGGTTAACTATGTATGTCACACGAACAAGTTGTACCTTCTTTGTTTTTTCCTCTGTGCTATACATTGTTCTCATTAGCCTTGTCTTCCATACGAGTAGTGTATATATGGCAACCTCAATGTCCCCACTCATCCCTTGGTATGCACATCCCGTGTTCTCCACATGTGCTTTGCAACATCCCATGTTCTCCACCTCTGCTTTGCAAGCAGGTTCATCTGTACTATTTCTCTAGATTCCACATATATATATATTAACATACAATATTTGTTTTTCTCTTTTTGACTTATTTCACTCTGTATGGCAATTCCATCCATGTCTCTGAATATGGCATACTTTGTTCCTTTTTATGTCAGAATAATATTCCATTGTATGGGTGTACCACATCTTTATTTGTTCTTTTGCTGAGGGGGAGTTAGTGTTTAATGGGGACAAAGTTTCTGGGGATGGATGATGTTGAGAGTTGCACAAAACTATAAATGTACTTACTGCCTCTGAACTGTACAGTTAATTATGGTTAAAATAGTATGTTTTATATTATGTGACTTTTTACCACACACACACACACACACACACACACAAAACATTAAAAAACGAAAGCATCAGGACCAAAAAAAGAAACAATTCCATAGAATACTCACTGTATTACTCAATGTGCTCTAAGGTAACAGAAACAGTAGGATTATATATAGATACATAGAAAAAGATTTATTGTGAAGGATTGAGTCACATGACTACAGAGGCTGAGGAGTTCTTGATCTGTCATCTGCAAGATGCAGGCCCAGCGAAGTCGGGGGTATAGTTCCAGTTCAAATCTAAAGGTCTAAGAACCAAGGGAGCTGTTGGCATAAGTCTCAGTTGGAATCTGAAGGCTCAAACACCAGGAGAGCAAATGTTGGAGAGCAGGAAAAGTTGGATGTCTCAGTTAAAGCAAATGGGCAAATTCACCCTTCCTCAGCCTTAAAAAATTAAGGCTGACATATAACATATGCTCCTGCTGCTGCTAAGTCACGTCAGTCATGTCTGACTCTGCGCGACCCCATACACAGCAGCCCACCAGGCTCCCATCCCTGGGATTCTCCAGGCAAGAATACTGGAGTGGGTTGCCATTTCCTTCTCCAGTGCATGAAAATGAGAAGTGAAAGAGAAGTTGCTCAGTCGTGTCCGACTCTTCATGACCCCATGGACTGTAGCCTACCAGGCTCCTCCATCCATGGGATTTTCCAGGCAAGAGTACTGGAGTGGGTTGCCATTGCCTTCTCCCATATAACATATATGTTGGCATATAATATTATGTCAGTTTAAGGTATATATATAGTAACATGTTGATTTGACACATTTATATTTATTACAATATGATTACCACTATACTTTTAGCCAGTAACTTTATTACATCACGTAATTATTATTATTTGTTTTGTGGTGAGAACATTTAAAATCTAGTCCCCTAGCAATTTTGAAGCGTACAGTACAGTATTGTTGACTGCCACTACTGTGCTGTACATTAAATCTTCAGACTGTAAAATGGAGATCACAAAAATCACTATATTCAGAAGGAAGTAAAAGGCAAGCAGACCTCATATGAACCCTAATGTATAGAATAGCTGGGGAAAGAGAGAGGGAGAGTGAGAGACTAGATTGGTTTATTAGCTTCTGCTTAACAGATGATCTGAGGAGGGCAGGTGGTGATGGGGTGGGGGAACTTGGTTGCCAAGCCTGAAGGGCAAAGGGAGTTTTCTCTGCCTTCTCCTTTTGGGACAGCTGATGTACAGACTCAGGTTCCTGTCATTTTCATACCTGTCCTGCAAGGTGAATTTTACCACCATCACTATCATTGCTTGACTTAAAAGGTGAAGTCAGGGCCCAGAGAAAGGTTAAAAAGCATATCCAACAACACAGAGTGAAGCTGTAGGCGGTAACAGAATCTGTGAAACTCCAAAATTCACAGACAAGACACTACACCAACGGCCTCTGCTGCTGCTGCTAAGTCACTTCAGTCGTGTCCGACTCTGTGCGGCCCCATCCCTGGGATTCTCCAGGCAAGAACACTGGACTGGGTTGCCATTTCCTTCTCCAATGCATAAAAGTGAAAAGTGAAAGTGAAGTCGCTCAGTCATGTCTGACTCTTCGCGACCCCATGGACTGCAGCCCACCAGGCTCCTCCGTCCATGGGATTTTCCAGGCGAGAGTGTTGGAGTGGGGTGCCATTGCCTTCTCCGCCAATGGCCTCTAAACAAATGGCCTCTAAACACTGCCAAATATTTGCACACCATTGGAAAGAAATCTTTCTAAATGAAGCCAGGAAAAAAAATTGGAGACTGGATTTTTTCATAAAAGTCTTATTTTAAAATTAGGAAATGAAATCTTATAACCATTGTTAAAGTTTTATCATTGTCCCCTTATCAAAGAGTATCTTAGCCTCTTGAAAAAGTTTTTGGTCAAAATTTCAAAAATGGTGTGACCAGCAAACATTGCAGACTGAATGTATTATTGCTGTAGTAAAGACATTGTGTTGTTGGATAAAGGAATTTTGAATTAGGTATATTTTTTAGTATTTTTTTTTACTGACCTGATAAACTACATAATTAATGTTTCTCACTCTACTTCTTAATATTGAGTTTATTTTTAATTTTTTTTTATAAATCATGCTGAAAGGTACTATTAACTTGATAATACTTTTGATATGATATAATGAGGATACTTTGCCTCCGTGATCTTCCTCTCCAAAACACACAATCCTTGTCTAATCATGAGAAAAACAGCAGATAAATCCCAATTTAAGGAACAGTCTACAAAACAACTCTTCAGTACGTCTCAAAACTGTCAAGATCATCAAAAACAAGAGAATTATAAGAAATTGTCATGGTTAAGAGAAGCTTACAGAGATCTCACAACTTAATGGAATGTGTTTATAGCTTCACAATGCTTTGTACTATTGGATATTTAATCTTTGCCAGTATTTCAGTGAGCTTTTTTAGTACTTGTCATTGATCTGTATCCAAATTTATCCATTGGATTACAATATAATGATTTTTCTTCTAATTTTATGAGCTTTTAGATTTCAGGAAAGGATATTAATTCTGATTAAATATCTTTTTCATCTATCAAAATGATAGATCAAAATGTTTACATCAAATGTTTACATGTTTAGATCAAATGTTTACATCAAATGTTTCTATCATTGCATTCCTGGTATCAACATTTCTCACTATATTTTTTTCATAAACTGCTAAATTATACTGAACATATTTAGTATTTTAAAATCTATTTTCAAGCCCAGGTTGGGTACATGAGACAAGTGCTCGGGCCTAGTGCACTGGGAAGACCCAGAGGGATCGGGTGGAGAGGGAGGTGGGAGGGGGGACTGGGATGGGGAATACATGTTAATCCATGGCTAATTCATTTCAATGTATAACAAAAACTACTGTAATGATGTAAAGTAATTAGCCTCCAACTAATAAAAAAAAAAAAATAAAGAAAAAAAAAATAAAATCTATTTTCAAAAGTAATTATAATCCTGTTTTTTTTTCCTTATAACATTTTTGCTTGTTTTGATATCAAGGTTATACTTGTGTTACAAAATGAATTAGGTAGCAGATTCCCTGGTCCACGCTGAACTTGCCATATTCTGCATCTAGTGGCTACATTTACAAAGGAGCACTGAAGCCTACCCACAGTATTTGACAGTGTTTGGCTGTCATTGGCCAGCTTCACTGACCCAAGAATGTCACCAGTGGGTTGTGCCCATCTACTGGTTTTTAGTTTTACTCACTTGAAAAATCAATCAAATAAACAAGCAAGTACAGATGAGAAGAAAGAACAAATAAAAAACATCTATCTACCTTTCAACCAGAGAAACCCATAGTCAATGGCTTGGGATTATTATTTCCTAATAATTAGACTCTTTCATGGGATTATCAACTAACTAAAAAGTCTGTTTTTGTCTGAGATTGTTAGTTAAGGAAATTTCTTGAACCGAATTGTTCTTCTGTTTGGCTACATTGATTAAAGATGAGAAAATAACTAATAGTTGCAATGATTTTTTTAAAAAAATTTATTTTTAATTAAAGGATAATTGCTTTACAGTATTGTGTTGGTTTCTGCCATCCATCAACATGAATCAGCCACAGGTATACATATGTCCCCTCCCTCTTGAAGTTCCCTCCCATCTCCACTTGATCGCGGCCCTCTAGGTTTTTACAGAGCACTGGTTTGAGCTCCCTGAGCCATACAGCAAATTCACACTGGCTATTTATTTTACGTGTGGTAATGTATATGCTTCCATGCTACTCTCTCCATTTGTCCCACCCCCGCCTTCCCCCACTGCTATGTGCACAAGTCTGTTCTCTATGTCTGTGTCTCCATCGCTGCCATGCAAGTAAGTTCATCAGGACCATCTTTCTAGATTTCATATATATGCATTAATATATGATATTTTTTTTTCTCTTTCTGACTTACTTCACTCTGTATAGTAGACTCTAGGTTCATCTTTTTAGAACTGACTCAAATGCATTCCTTTTTATGGCTGAGTAATATTTCATTGTATATATGTACTACAGCTTCTTTATTCCATTCTTCTGTTGATGAACATCTAGGTTGCTTCCTTGTTCTAGCTATTGTAAAGAGTGCTGCAATGAATATTGGGATACATGTGTCTTTTTCAGTTGTGGTTTTCTCAGGGTATATTTCTCAGGGTACTGGTCTTCCAGTAGTGGGACTGTCGGGTCATATGGTAGTTTTATTCCTAGTTTTTAAAAGGAATCTCCATACTGTTCTCCATAGTAGCTGTATCAATTTACATTCCCTTCAACAGTGCAAGAGAGTTCCCTTTTTCCCACACTCCAGCATTTATTGTTTATAGATTTTTGGATGATGGCCATTCTGACTGGTATCAGGTGATATCTTGTTATAGTTTTGATTTGCATTTCTCTAATAATGAGTGATGTTGAGCATCTTTCCATATGTTTATTAGCCATCTGTATGTCTTCTTCATTGAAATATCTGTTTAGGTCTTCTGCCCCTTTTTTGATTGGGTTGTTTGTTTTTCTGGTATTGAGTTGCATGAGCTGCTTGTATATTTTGGAAATTAATCCTTTGTCAGTTGTTTCATTTGCTATTATTTTCTCCCATTCTGAGGGTTGTCTTTTCACCATCTTTATAGTTTCCTTTGCGGTACAAAAGTTCTTAAGTTTAATTAGGTCTCATTTGTTTATTTTTTGTTTTTTTTCCATTACTCTGGAAAGCGAGTCATAGAGGATCTTGCTGTGATTTATGGCATAGACTGTTCTGCCTATGTTTTTCTCTAAGAGTTTCTGGTCTTACATTTAGATCTTTAATCCATTTTGAGTTCAGCTTTGTGTCTGGTGTTAGGAAGTGTTTTAATTTCATTCTTTAACATGTAGCTGTCCAGTTTTCCCAGAAGCACTTATTGAAGAGACCATCTTTTCTCCATTGTATATTCTTGCCTCCTTTGTCAAAGATAAGGTATCCATAGATGTATGGGTTTATCTCTGGGCTTTCTACCTTATTCCAGTGCTCTATATTTCTGCTTTTGTGAAAGTACCATACAGTCTTAATGACTGTAGCTTTGTAGTATAGTCTGAAACAGGCAGGTTGATTCCTCCAGTTTCATTCTTCTTTCTCAAGATTGCTTTGGCTACTCAGGGTCTTTTGTATTTCCATACAAACTGTGAAATTTCTTGTTCTAGTTCTGTGAAAAATGCCATTGGTGATTTGACAGGGATTGCACTGAATCTGTACTCCAATATTCTTGCCTGGAGAATCCCAGGGACGGGGGAGCCTGGTGGGCTGCTGTCTATGGGGTCGCACAGAGTCGGACACGACTGAAGTGACTTAGCAGCAGCAGCAGCACTGAATCTGTAGATTGCTTTTAGTAGTATAGTCATTTTCACAATACTTGTTCTTCCAACCCAGGAACACGGACTATCTCTCCATCTGTTTATGCTGTCTTTGACTGTTTTCATCAGTGTCTTATAGTTTTCTGTATACAGTTCTTTTGTCTCCTTAGGTAGGTTTATTCCTAGGTATTTTATTCTTTTTTTTTTTTGCAAGGGTAAATGAGATTGATTTCTTAATTTCTCTTCCTGATTTTTCATTGTTAGTGTATAGGAATGCAAGTGATTTCTGTATATTGATTTTGTATCCTGCAACTTTACTAAATTGACTAATTAGCTCTAGTAATTTTCTGATAGTATTTTTAGGGTTTGTATGTATAGTATCATGTCTTCTGCAAACAGTGAGAGTTTTACTTCTTCTTTTCCAATCTGGATTTCTTTTATTTCTTTATAATCTTTCTCTGATTGCCATGGCTAAGTCTTTGAAAACTGTGTTGAATAATAGTGGTGAGAGAGAGCACCCTTGTCTTACGCCTGATCTTAGAGGAAATGCTTTCAGCTTTTCACCATTGAGAATAATGTTTGCACTGGGTTTATCATATATGGCCTTTGTTATGCTGAGGTAGGTTTTTTCTATGCCCATTTTTGGTTGAGTTTTTATCATAAATGGGTGCTGAATTTATTCAAAAGCTTTTTATTCATCTATTGAGATTATCATGATTATCATATAATTTTTATCTTTCAGTTTGTTAATACAGTGTATCACAATGATTGATTTGTGTATATTGAAGAAGTCTTGTATCCCTGGAATAAACCCAACTTGTTAATGGTGTATGACCTTTTTAATACGCTGTTGAATTCTGTTTGCTAGAATTTTTTTGAGGATTTTTGCATCTATGTTCATCAGTGATATTGGCATATAATTTTATTTTTTGTGTGATGTCTTTATCTGGTTTTGGTATCAGGGTGATAGTGGCCTTGTAGAATGAGTTTGAAAGTGTTCTTTCCTCTGCAATTTTTTGGAAGAGTTTGAGAAGGATAGGCATTAGCTTGTCTCTAAATGTCTGATAGAATTCACCTGTGGAGTCAATTGGCCCTGTACTTTTGTTTTTTCAGAGATTTTTGTTTAATCAGTTTTGATTTCAGTGTTTATAGTTGGCTTATTCATAGTTTCTATTTCTTCCTGGCTCAGTTTTGGAAGGTTGACCTTTTCTAAGAATCCTGGGGTGGTCTTCCTCCAGCTTCACTGTCACCATCATAGGGCCCTGCTGACCCCATGGGGCTTGGAACAGCTGACCAGCAGACTTTCTTGTGTCCACAACCATCATGCCTGAAGTTTCAACTGAAGGCTTCTGAGGGCACCCTGGGGAATAAGAATTAAGTGATAAAGGGATACATGGCAAATATTTCAAAGAACCCACACAAGAAAGAAGATGACCTGTAACCAAGATAACTAATTTTATTAATTCACTAAATCCACAAATATTTTTTAGAAGCCTACCTTGCACAGAAACTGTTCAAGGTGTTTGAAATGCATTAGCAGAGTGTCCATTCTAGTTGAAACAGTAAAATAAACACAACCAAAAAAAAAAAGAATCTGTCCATTTCTTCCAGGTTGTCCATTGTATTGGCATATAAAGTTGCTCATAATAGTCTCTTATGATCCTTTGTATGTCTACATTGTCTATCATAACTTCTCCTTTTCCATCTCTAATTTTGTTGATTTGATTCTTCTCCCCTTTTTCCTTGTTGAGTCTGGCTAATAGTTTGTCAATTTTGTTTATCTTCTCAAAGAACCAACTTTCAGTTTTATTAGTCTTTACTATTGTTTCCTTTCTTTCTTTTTCATTTATTTCTACTCTGAACTTTATGATTTATTTCCCTCTATTAACCTTGAGGGGTTTTGTTCTTTCCAAGTTGTTTTAGGTGTAAAATTAGGTTGTCTATTTGATATTTTTCTTGTTTCTTAAGGTAGGATTGTATTGCTATAAGCTTCTCTCTTAGAACAGCTTTTGCTGCATCCCATAGGTTTTGAGTCATCATGCTTTCATTGCATTCGTTTCTAGGAATTTTTTTATTTCCCTTTTAATTTCTTCAGTAACCTGTTCATTATTTAGAAATGTATTGTGTAATCTCCAAGGATTTATGCTTTTTTACAGTTTTTTTCCTTGTAACTGATATCTAGTTTCATAGCATTGTGGTCATAAAAGATGCTTGATACAATTTCAATTTTCTTAAATTTACTGAGGCTTGATTTATGACCCAAGATGTGGTCTATGCTTGAGAATATTCCATGTGCACTTGAGAAGAAAGTGTGTTGTTCTGCATTTAGATGAAATGTCCTGAAGAGGTCAATTAGGTCCCACCTGGTCTAATGTGTCATTTAACACCTTGTTTCCTTATTAATTTTCTGTTTTGATGATCTGTCCATTGGTGCAAGTGGAATGTCAAGTCCCCTACTACTATTGTGTTACTGTCAATTTCCCCTTTTATGTCTGTTAATGTTTGCTTTATGTATTGTGGTGCTCCTATGTTGAGTGCATAAATACTTAACAATTGTTATGTCTTCTTCTTGGATTGACCCCTTGATCATTATGTAGTGACCTTCATTATTTCTTTTAATTTTCTTTATTTTAAGGTCTATTTTGTCTGATATGAAAATTGCTACTCTGGCTTTCCTTTGATTTCCATTTGCATGGAATATCTTTTTTCATCTCCTCACTTTCAGTCTGTGTGTGCCTCTGGGTCTGAAGTGGGTCTCTTGTAGACAGAATATATGTGGGTCTTGTTTTTGTATCCATTTAGCCTGTCTGTGTGTTTTGGTTGGAGCATTTAATCCCTTTGCATTTAAAGTAATTATGGATATATACTGTCCTATTGGCATTCTTCAAAATTGTTTTTGTAGGTCTTTTCCTTCTCTTGTGTTTCCTGCCCATAGGTCTCTTTAACATAGTTGTAAACTGGTTTGGGGGCCTATATTCTCTCAACTTTTGTTTGTCTGTAAAACTTTTGAATTTTCCATCAACTTTGAATGAGATCCTTGCCAGGTAGAGTAATCTTGGTTGTATATTTTCCCCTTTCAGTACTTTAAATACATCCTGCCATTTCCTCTGGTCTTCAGAGTGTATGCTGAAAGATCAATTGTTAATCTTATGGGGTTCCTTTTGTGTGTTACTTGCTGCTTTTCCCTTGCTGTTTTTACTACTCTTTTTCTGTGTTTAATCTTTGTTAGCTTGATTAGTATGTGTCTCGGCATGTTTCTCCTTGGGTTTATCCTCTATGGGACTCTGTGCTTCTTGGATCAATTGACTATTTCTTTTCCCATATTAGGGAAGTTTTCAACTATAATCTTTTCAAAAATTTTCTCAGACCCTTTGTTTTTCTCATCTTCTTCTAGGACCCCTATAATTCAAATGTGAGTACCTTTAATATTGTCCCAGAGGTCTCTGAGACCATCCTTAATTCTTCTCATTCTCCTTTTATTCTGTTCTTCAGTTATTTCCACTATTCTATCTTCCAGCTCATTTATCTGTTTTTCTGCCTCAGTTATTCTGCTACTGATTTCTTCTAGAGTATTTTTAATTTCAGTAATTGTATTGTTTGATTCTGTTTATTCTTAATTTCTTCTAGATCTTTGTTAAATGTGTTAATTGACCCTTGCATTTTCTCCATTCTGTTTTTGAGGTTTTGGATCATCTTTACTATCATTACTTTGAATTCTTTTTCATGTAGTTTGCATATTTCCTCTTCATTTATTTGGTATGGTGAATTTTTACCTTGTTCCTTCATTTGTGTAATATTTCTCTATCTTTTCATTTTTTTCTAACTTACTTTGTCTGAAGTCTTCTTTCCCCAGGCTTTAGGGTCATATACCTTCTTCCTTCTGGTTACTGCCCTCAGTGGGTGAGGTTGGTCCAGTGGTTGTGTAGGCTTTGTGTTGGGAGGGACTTGTGTCTGCATTCTGGTAGGAGGAGGTGAGTTTGATGGACAGGATTGTGTGCGGTGGTAGGTTTTGGGGTGTCTGTGGCAAGCCTCTCCACTAGTGGTTGGGTCTGTATTCTGTCTTACTTGTTGGCTGGCTGAGGCATCTTGCACTGGGTGCTGCTGTCAGTTGGGTGATTCCAGGTCTTAGAATCAGGTGGAGGTCTTCATGGGAGTTCTCAATAATCAATACTCCCTGGTGTTAGTAGGTCTCTGGAAGTCCACTGCCCTGGATTCAGAGCTTCCACTCCAAGGGCTCAGGCCCAATCTTTGCCTGGGGAACTAACGCTCCACAAGCCATTTGTTATGGCATTAAAGGGGATTAAAACAAAAACACAAAAATAGCAAAACAAAATAAGAAACAAAAGAGGAGCCCCAGACAAAAGGTAAATACAAAATCAAGCAAATAATAACAAAAACAAAGGAACACACATACACACACACACAAAACCCAAAATAGTCCAAAGACAAGAAAGTACAAGAGTGACTTGGCAAGCAAAGGAAACCAAAACTGATACCAACCAATTAAAAACAAAACTAACTAAAACACAAATTGGTAAACAAGACAAAAGCAGTGTGTCAACTGGAGAATAAGCAAAGAAAACAAAACAGACTAACAAACATGGTGAAATAAAGAAAGAAAAGGAAGAAAAGGAAAAAATAGAAAAGAAATAAAAGATTTACATATATTAAAGAATAACTATAGCAGGAAAAGAACAGTAAGAAAAACAAACAAACAAACAAAATTTAAACAAGAAAAAAGCCCCACAGAATCACAAAAAACCAACAAAGAGGTAGAAGTATATAAATGAAATCAAAAGTGTGAGTTAAAAAATGTTCTCAAAAACTTAGAGCTAATAGCAATAATAAAATAAACAACCATAGCAACAAAGAAAAACAACGAAGATAAAAAAAACTAGGATCAACTACAGAACAAATTAAAATATATGAATAATAATAAATGCTTTTCTTGGATCTCAGCTGCCAGTGTCCTTTCCTTCACTGTGAGTCACAATCCACCTCTGCCTCTCTAGGATGCCCTCCAATACTGGGCTGATGTCTGGACCTGCTGTGGGAACAGCTCAGACTAATCTGGCCCTATTCTTGCCTGCAATATCCACAGCTACCAGAGCTAGTGTGTTTTTGTGTGTGTGTGATAGCTCTCATTGTCCTTTTGTATATTCCATAGACACAGTCTTCCTAATTGATCATGTGGTTTTAATCTGCACCTTGTATAGCTGGTGGAAAGGTTTTTGATCCGCTTCCTCAGCCACACTACCCTTGGAGTTCAATTGTGGTTTTATCCCCACCTCTGCATGTGGGTCATCCACAGGAGTTTGCTCCTGAGGCAGCCCTGGCAGACTTAGGTCTGCCTTAGTGAGGGCCGGGTGTGGAGGTGGCACAGTTGCTTGGGTCACAGGGACCTTGGTGGTGCCAAGTGTGCAGAGATGCTGGTGGCCTCAGGCGCAGGAGCTAGGGCACTATTACAGTCTTCTTCTAGCCTCTGGCAGCTGGCATTAAAAGGCCTCTCTGGCTGGTTCTTCTCCGCTGTTTGGCGCAGCAGGCACTCCAAGGTCTCCACTGGCTGGGGTCCTTCTCTGTTGCTCTGTGCCTCAGACACTCAAAGGGTGACCCTCTCTGGAGTCTTTCTCTCTCGGTCAGCTGCCAGCACTAGTGTGTGAGGGAGAGAAGCCACAGTGACGGCTCCGCGCCCCTGCACATGACTCAGCAGGATCGCTTGGCTTCAGTGGCTACCCAGCACTGCTCCAAAGGCACTCTCCACCACGACCTCCTCCGTCACGCCCTGTTGGGCTGTCTCCCAACAGTCAACAGCAACCCTCACCCTGGGATTGCTCTCCCGTCCCTATGCTCCAGCTCCCAGCCACTGTGTGTTTCAGAGACTTGGGCCCCTGACCAGGGTACATGGGGCTGCAGCAAGGATTGTCTGGTTCTCACTCCACTCAGACAGTCACGGATCAGCTGCTTCACTGTCCAACGGCCTCAAATACTTCCCCTGTGTCTCAAACAATTGCCTCCGTTTGGGGATCTGACCCCTGCTTCAGTTCCCCTAACCCCAGGTGCAGGTCCAGTCCTGCTCATTCTCTTCTTTTCCCCTTCCTTCCTTTGTCCTGCTGAGTTTTGGATCTATATATTCCTTTCCAGTGGTCAGGGACTCCTGTCTGCTCTTAGATGGTGTTCTGCAAGACCTTCTGCATCTGAAGGTGTATTCCTGATGTATCCACGGACCGATGTACTGCACATCTGGCTACCCCTTCGCCATCTTGTCTTCCTCTGCAATCACTCTTCTCTTTTATTTTCTAGGGTTTTTTTTTTTTTTTTTTTTTTTTGCTGTGAACTGCAATTGTTATGTCTGACTCGGTGATTCTTCGCAGTGTGAAGAAATTTGGAGAGGACAATCATGGTTTTGAGTCAGACAGCTCATGTAAGTGGTCTTTTTATCTTACTGTTTCTTATACAAAATAAGGTGAAAACAAAAGTGGAAAAAACTAGTGAAGATATTCAAGGAGCACAGAAAATTCAGCAACAATAAGTAGAACAATTACCTCATATTCTTCTTGCACAACCTGGGTATTTCTCTCGAGAATCCATGTAATATAACTGCTGAGAGTGCTAGGTAAGAATGCATAAATCCTGGGAGAGTAAAAGCATCTCACTATAAATATTTTTTCCCTGGATAGACTTGGGCTGTTTTAGCGCTGGCTCAGATGGTAAAGAATCTGCCTGCAATGCAGGAAATCTGGGTTGATTCCTGGGTCAAGAAGATCCCCTGGAGAAGGGGATTGCTACCCAATCCAGTATTCTTGCCGGAGAATTCCATGGACAGAGGAGTCTGGTGGGCTACAGTCCATGGGGTTGCAAAAAGTCAGACATGGCTGAGTGACTAACACTTTCAATACTTTCATTATTATTACCTTTGTTCATATATTGTTATAACTGATTATAGTAATATGCATTTAGTGAGCATTGCTCTCTGAGAGGAATGGTACAAAGACACTGCTGGCCAGTGTGAGGTAAAGTGGATGGGGATCCATAGCACAAGTACCTACAGTGTGCTAAGGGCAGATGATTATTTGCTATTATTATTTTCAAAAGTCCTATGATTTTACATTTTATAGAAAAGGAAACTGAGACTTAGATACATTGTCTTAAGCTTGACAAAGATTGCATGATTAAAGATTAAAGGAGCTGTAATCCTAACCCAGTTCTGATTCCCAAATGTGAGAGGTTAACCTTTATCTACACTATAATGCCTCTTTACTCTGAATGAAATGAAATAAAAATGCCAGGGGAACCAGGATGTGCCGTCCCATGATGATGATTGACATTAAAATCCTGGGTTCCTTTCACTATGGCTTCCCTATACCCGTGACCCTGAACCCCCACTTTCACCTCTTCCCTTCCATCTGCTCTGACCTGTGCTGGGGAAAGTAATATGTGGCTCAATTCCATGGCTTCTAAGGCACAGGGGTGTTAACGACATCTTATTGTCTGGTTGATTTATGGTCTGTATTTTAAGTAGATAAATTCTGATGTTTCTAAAAAACCAAACAATAAATAAGTATTCATTTTATTTGGTAGTTCAAAAAAATCAGATTTTTCTGTAACTAATTTACAAATTTTGGTCTTTAGTTAGCATTCAGAAGATAAAAAGATCTCATTTTCTGGAGAAAATCTAGTCAAGGCAGCAGTCCTATGTGTGAAAGAGTGTTTTCTTCTATAATGTGGAGGGAGAGAGAGAAAGGTGAAAAAGCAAATGGTTATTTTGTATTGTTCCATGAATAAAATAATCATAGAAATGTTTTTCCAGAGAAAAATTGTTAATGATTATGTTTCATTTTGTCATTATTATTAACTGCTTTATGTATTGTTTTTATCCTGACAGATAACAATGATAAAAAAGCAAAGTAAGTCACTGCTTCAACAATGCAACACATTTTCCAAAGAATTCCCCTAATATTCACATAAAAGGCACAAAGCAGAAACAATATTTTCATATACATTGCACTGCCTACAAAATGGTATATATAATCCATTCTTTTTCTCTTTAAAACATTACTATAATTTGATTTCAAAAATCTTTGGGAATATTCCTTCTGGATTAGGTTCAAATATCCCCTATATGTCCAAGAACCCCACAGAATTTCTGACTTAAACAAGCAGAGGAAAAGTTGGACATGTAAGATTTCATGGTCGCAGAGGAGTTTTCTGAGGATATAGAAAAGAAAAAAAATAGGTTAAAATCTCTGTCTTGAGGAACTTAACATGCCTTTAAGAATTCTCTCCTTTAGTGAGGGAGACATAGTAAACACCATAGATAAATAAAATACATAGCATGGTAGATAATGATCATTTATCATCCCCTTTCTAAGAAAAAACAGTAAACATGGAAATGGAGATTTGAAATGATGTGGGGGGAGAGTTGAAATTTTAAAGATTTTGACCGTGGATGGCCCATTGAAAAGGCAACTTTTGAGAGAAGGTATGAAGGAGGTGAGGGAGTTCTCCACTCTGTTATCTGAAGAAAGAACACTTTGGTGAGAGGAAATAGCAAGTGCAAATACCCAGAGGTGGGAACAGATTTGGTGCAGATGAAAGTCAGCAGAAAGGCCAGGCGGCTCAGGCAGAGTGAAGTAGAATTTCGCAGCCAGTGGGAGCTTTCATTCTTACTAAAGAATGACTCGTGAAATCACAATTTAGGGAGAATTTCTCATTGTTTTAGAAAGGATGGTCTGTAAATCCCCATGTTTCTCTCCTCAGGTTACAAGATGAGAAGAAAGGTGGTAGCAGTCAAGTTGGCTTCTTTCGATTGGTAATAAAACTATGCGGATTAATGGCATAGGTTTTGCAACTGTGAGTTGTTCAGATCATGGGGAAAATGTTAATTTTTTAGTCATATTGGCAGGTGATTAACTATAGTGATCACTTTTTCAGTACTAAACTTTGCCTATGTGACAACATGTGGATTAGTAATTAGAAATCTACTGCTGATTAAACATACAAATTCTATCTTGTAGATCAGAAAAGTGTTCTAGAAGATAATCTCTAAGTCCCTAATGATCATTTTAGTAAGGAAAATTGTCACAGTAATCATGTTATGCATATTTATTCTTATGATGCCTTTAGAAGTTCCATAGTGTAGGTATTTTCTTCAAATTTGCAAAAAGTGAGACATTTCTGGGCACAAGCAGATGCTCTTCATTATCAATATCATTTCTGGGAGCCAATTTCTACTATTGCTGAATAAGCCATAAGGAGAATCTTCATGGCAATAGCATCAGGGTCAGTGATTGTTTCCCCCCTTAAGTTGGGGATGAAAAGCTAAGAAATAAAGTCGGCTCTTGAGGTAAAGAGAATGAATCAAGGGGCTAGGAAAGAAAGAACATAAGTTAACAATGTAGGAGTTTAATGACTTAAATAATTGATTTCAGTGTTAGTGAGAACTCTCCATTTCAATTAAAATGATTCCCTTAAGACTTGGTGTTGACTACTATTTATCAGAATCTAGTAACTAAAATTAAATAGTCCTCCTACCTCTCCTGCTTTTCACCCATAGATGATCTCTGAATCCTTTGTTTTTCAAGTTTCGGTTTTCTTCAAAGACTGACATTTGCCTGATGTCTGTGGGAAGTTTATGTGCACTTCTCCATGGAGTAGCCTATCCAGGCGTGCTACTCATTTTTGGCACAATGACAGATGTTTTTATTGAGTATGACATGGAATTACAAGAACTCAGTATCCCTGGAAGAGCATGTGTGAATAACACCATAGTGTGGACCAATGACTCCCTCAACCAGAATATGACAAATGGGACACGCTGCGGGTAGGCTGCTATTTGTTTTTCCTTTTTTTGCTCATATCTTAAATTGTAATTCAAAATGTGTAAAGAGAACCTTATGGAAGGACCTGGAGTGGTATCTAGCATGGAGTGAACAGAAACATAAATTTACACATATTTCTATAAATTACTCTGCCCTGAAGTTCTTATTCCAGTGGGTTTTAAAATCCCAACAACAGCAACAAAATACAGAATTGGAAATTGCTCATTAAGTACCCAAATTTCACACTTTGTAGACCGTAGGCTTGAGGATGACACTATGGATATTTAATATCGTTGGAAGGTGACTCGTAAATTTTACTTGAGTCCTTGTCATTTCTCATATCTGAGACTTCCTTTTCCCTTCCTCCCTCTTTCTTTCCTCCTTCCCTCTTTCCTTCCTTCCTCTCTTCTCTTTTGTCCCTCAGCTTCTGTGGCTGTGGCTGATGACCCACTTGACCGCCAGTCTTCTCTCTACAATGGGAATTTCATCATTCCTGCACTCTTGGACTTGGAGTAGGGGTCACTGGCCTCAATTAGCAGTTGAGTTGCTATGAAAGAGTGACGCGGTGCTATGAACAGAAGACAGCCACGCAGAATTAGCCAGAGCTCACTGTGCTCCTGTTCTGTCTGTGATAAGCCCGACAGGCTGCCACGTAATCAGTGAGTCTGTAGTATACACAGGGTTGACTCACTGTCATAGCATGGACTTTGCAGCCTGCCTCATGCTGCCTCAGGGCCAGAACAAGATCATTTTCACATATAAACTCACTCGGGTTCAAGAATCAAGAGCAGGGCACATCCTGGCTAGAGAGACGCTTAGAATGGCTCCCTCAAGTGATTCATATTTTTCTCCACCATTTAAAAATTTTTCTATAGGCTTGATTCCAGATTATGACAAGTCCTTCTAAATTACTGATGTTCTTCCATAATATTTGTTGCTAGCATCTTTCATTCATCTACTCATTCAACCAAAATTTTTGGGACACCAATTATGTATGAGGAAAATGTGTAAGCATAAAGGCTACAGTGGTATCTTATGAGTAATCATCCTTATCTTTGTGGAGCTCACGTCTAATTGGGGAGACCATCATGAAATCATTGACCATGCAGATAAGTATGTAGTTATAAACTGGTTAGCACTTGACAGAAAAGTACAGGACAACATACAATGTACAGAATTATCCTTAAAAAATAAGCCTACTCATAAGAAATAAATTTCTAACATATAAATGTGTATATTTCTCTTCTAAATTTGGAAGTAACATAACAATTTGTACAAAAGAGAGACTGTCTTCAATGACAGCCTGTAAAATATTTTCACTTGTGCCATGTGGCTTGCAAGATCTTAGTTCCCCAACCAGGGATTGAACCTGAGTCCTCTGAAGTATAACTGCAGAGTCCTAACCACTGGACGCCCAGGGAATTCACAATGACAATCTTTTATTTTCTTTCATTTATGTTGGAGAACAGAAGACTTGAACTGATATTAACAGAGTGATATGACTACAAAATGTGAACTAATCACTTACCCTTTTGGAAAAAAAATCCATTCAGACTTACATATGTAAAAAGACCCCAATTGTTAATAACATCAGTCAATCCTAAAGGAAACCAACCCTGAATATTCATTGGAAGGACTGATGTTGAAGCTGAAACTCCAAAACTTTGGCCATCCTATGAGAAGAATTGACTCATTGGAAAAGACCCTGATACTGGGAAATATTGAGGGCAGGAAGAGAAGAGGGTGATGAAGGATGAGATAGTTGGATGGCATCATCAACTCAACAGACGTGAGTTTGAGCAAACTTTGGGAGATAGTGAAGGAGAGGGAAACCTGACATGCTGCAGTCCATGGGGTCGCAAAGAGTCAGACACAACTGAATGACTGGAAAACAATAAATTAATAACACTCATGAAAATAAACTCTTCAAGTGAAAGATCCTGAAAGTATATCCTATAATGCCTTGAAAATTGGAAATAAATGTTAGAGGGACCAGTATTTGAGACATATTCAAGATAACAAGTGCTCATAAATATCTATTAGATAAACTGAAGAATGAATATGCCCCTAATGTCTGCATCACTGGCATCCGATAGAAAGGATGGCTACCCATTACTCACTGGGCTTCCCAGGTGGCACTAGTAGTAAAGAACCCACCTGTCTCTTATGCCAAAGGAGACATAAGAGATGTGGGTTCAATCCCTGGGTCAGGAAGATCTTCTGGAGGAGGGAATGGCAACCCACTCCAGTGTTCTTGCCTGAAGAAAAGGTCATGGATAGAAGAACCTGATGGGCTACAGTCCATTGGGTCGCAAAGAGTCGGACACAACTTGGGCAACTTAGCACATACCCATTATTCACACTTTATTGATTCTTACTGGATCATATACTTGAAGGTGAGCAAATCATTCAAAGCAAAAAAGGGCTTTCAGAAATTCCTTGGCTTTGGCTGAATTCACATGATACCAAGCATATAGATAGATATCTGTCCTTTTTTAAAAATTTTTTTTCATATGGCTATTTGAAACCGTGTAGACCACACCTTTCTTAGGCCTTTACCAGGAGCTCACACTGAAGAGCTAAATATCTTAAATGTGAGTTATGATGGTCACTAACAAGAATACTGCTAACGAGCAGTATTCTGAATAAATGTTTGTTTAGCTTGCACGTGATAAGATCATTGTGAAAATGAACTTGGGTGGGACAGAAGAGAGGCAGGGGATGTTTTCTTACCAGTTAAGTAGTGAATGTGCCTCCAAAATTACCCAACTCTTTCATAGATTTCTTTCTTGTAGAAAGTACAACATTAAAAGTACAATGTCTCCACCTACTATAATCAGTGTGCTAGTCTTGGGCTTTACAAGCAACTCAATGATCTTATCAACGTATGCTGGTCCTTTAATGGACCGGAACCTGGTGGTCCGGAGTCGACGGTAAGAAAGTAAGAGAGAGAAAGAGGCTGATAGCGCTTGTTGGTCCTTTAATGGACCGGAACCTAGTGGTTCCGAGAGTAAGAGAGAAAGAGGCTGCTATCCCCTGGTTTACGCGGAAAGCCAATAGAGTCCTATTCTCAGGGCGGCGCTGCTGCGCGGAGGCACCGGGCGCCTCTCGAATGGGTGAAGGCGCAGTGCGCCTTCTCGAGAGGGGCTTAGAAGCCCGGGCCAGAAAGTGAGCTCAGCGGGCCTCCGCGCGCCAAGGAATCAGCCAGAAATAGAGAGAGAGAAAGAAAGAAAGAAAGACACGGGGACCAGAGCTCTGATGGAGCAAAGGTGTTTTAATCAACATGGTGTGGGCATATATACTGTCTTACCAGGTGGTTATTCTCAGCAAAGACAAAGATTAAAATTCCAGACTTACAAAACATAAGATGATCCCTATCAAAGAGAGAGAGTTGCAAACGATCACCCTTTACCATTTGGCTCATAAAAAGGAAGAAATGCCTGGATTCCTCAGCCCTGGGAAAGGCGTGCCTCTCCTCTTAATTCCTGAATATTCAGGAACCAATAAGGGCCAGAGGGTTCCTGGCAGATCCAAAACAGCACACAGGAAGCCTCTTGTTAAATGCTTCCTGACAAACATAAAAATGCATGTACAATGTAGGAGCTGGTTTTTCTCTTTCATTATATTGATTTCAACATATCAGTTATTGTCCATTTGATGGAATTTTAGGCTGGAGCCTTCCAAATGGCTGAGTGAATAAGACTGAGAAGGATGGCAGAACATTAGGCTTTCTGACTAGCTTCTCAGAATTTATTTGCTCAGAGTAGTCAAATAATAAGGTAACAGAATGAAAGAAGAAAAAAAAATCACAATGCAGTTTACTTTTTAAAAAAAAAAATCCAATTAAAGTGTAAAAATTCAAATGGAAGCTACAAAGCCTTATAACTTAATTGTGGAAGTGACATACCATCATTTCTGCTATTTTCTGTTGGTCACACAGACCAACTCTGGTGTAATTTGGGAGACGACTACACAAGAGTGTGAATACCAGGAGGCAAAAATAATAAGGGGCTCCTTGGAGGCCGACCCACAGCCATTGGGAAGTTTGTCCTTACCTACTCGACATGGATGTGTTGATGCAGAA
Source organism: Odocoileus virginianus (assembly GCF_023699985.2). Taxonomy (NCBI): domain Eukaryota; kingdom Metazoa; phylum Chordata; class Mammalia; order Artiodactyla; family Cervidae; genus Odocoileus; species Odocoileus virginianus. Next base: position 20,692,773 of record NC_069686.1, read on the forward strand.
ATCTAAGTCTGTACTTCCTCCTGGATTTCAGTCTATTTTCTTAGCAATATACATTTATCTTATGCACTCAAGTACTATTTTGAAGTTAGACACTGAAGACCAGGTACTTTGAAAAACAGTTTTATCAGGATTTAATTCATATATCATAAAATTCACCCACTTAAATACCATAAAATTCACCCACTTAAAGAATCCAGCTCAGTGGCTTTTAGTATATTCACAGAGCCAATTTTAGAACATTTTTGTTATTTTACTATCACCTAAATTTCACTCCCCAGTTCCCCATCCTCCCCTCAGCCCTAGACAACCACTAATCTACTTTCCATCTCTGTAGATTTGCTTATTCTGGACATTTCATGTAAATAGATTGATACAATATGTGGGCCTTTGTGACCAGCTTCTTTAACTTAGCCTAATGTTTCCAAGGTTCATCCATATGGTATTATTAGCGTAAATTAATACTTCATTTATTTTAATTGCTGAATAACATTTCATTGTATGAATATAATACATTTATTATGTGGATATAATGTGTGGGTTTATCCATTCATCAGTTGATGGACATTTGAGTTGTTTCCTCTTTTCAGCTATTACAAATGCTGCCACGAACATTTGTGTACATGGTTTCCTATGGACATATGTTTTCATTTCTCTTGAGTAGATACCTCGGAAGGGGATTTACTGGGTCAGATGTTAATTATATGTTTAACCACTTGCAGAATTTCCAGACTGTTTTTCAAAGTGGCTGTACCTTTTTATGAGCTTCCTGAGTGGCTCAGACAGTAAAGAATTTGCCTGTAATGCAGGAGACCTGGGTTCAATTCCTGGGTTGGGAAGATCCCCTGGAGAAGGAAATGGCAACCCACTCCAGTATTCTTGTGTGGAGAATCCCATGGACAGAGGAGCCTGGTGGGCTACAGTCCATGGGGTCACAAACAGCCAGACATGACTGGGTGACTAACACTTAACAGGTGTGAGGGTTCAAGTTTCTTCACATTTTCACCAACACTTGTTATTATCTATGTCTTGACTGTAGCTCCATGCATGCATGCGTGCTCAGTTGTGTCTGACTCTTTGCCACCCTATGAGCTGAGATTTCCAGGCAAGGATACCGGAGTGGGTTGCCATTTCCTCCTTCAGGGGATCTTCCTGACCCAGGGGTTGAATCTGAATCTCCTGCACCTCCTTGCATCGGTAGGTGGATTCTTTACCGCTGAGCCACCTGGGAAGTGTTGACTATAGCTCCAGTTGGCTGAATAATGGCCTCCAAAGATATCTACGATATTTCTGTGAATGTTACCTTGTATGGGAAAAAGAGTCTATGCAGATATAATTAACTAAAATATCTTGGGATTGGGGAGATTATACTGGATTACCCAGGTGAGCCCTAACTACAATCACGAGTATTTTTTAAAGAGACAGTTACTAAAAAGAGGCAGAAGGAGATCTGACTTTAGAGAGAAAAACAGACAAAAGGTGCCTGTAAGGGACTGAAGTGAGGTCCCAAGCTCAGGAACCCCTGTAGCTACCTGAAGCTGGAAGAGGAAGAAACAGATTCTCCTCTAGAGCCTTTGGAGGAAGTGCATCCCCACCAGCACCTTAATTTCAATCTTGTGAGACTGAATTTCAGACTTCTGGTCTCCAGAAATGTGAGAAAGATGGAAATATGTGTAGATATCAAAGGCTGACATAAGGAACCTTTGAATGAAGAAAATATTCTGCTCCTCATTGTATCGAAGTCAACATCCTGGTTGTGATAATGTCCGATAGTTTTGCAAGATGTTACCACTGGGAGAAAACTAGATAAAGGGCATGCATAATCTCTCTGTAATATATCTCACAATTGCATTAGCCATTCTGGCAATGTGCTAGCATAGTGTGAGGGTATTCTATAAAGCAGTTTTACCTAGTAATAAATCATTTGTCCATAGGTCAATGTCCCACGCATTGAGGAATACGGACCCTTTGATATTTTGGAAGTAAGATGTGCATGCATTTCTACCAGTTGGGTTGCCACTGATATTCACTCTAATGCAACAGTCCTCAACCTTCTTGGCACCAGGGACTGATCTTGTGGAAGACATTTTTTCCCCATGGATTAGGTGTGGGGAGGATGGTTTCAAGATGATTCAAGTACAATAAATGTACACTTTGTTTCTAACCTAATGCTGCCACTGAGCTAATGGGAGGTATCCATATGCGGCCCAGAGGTTGGGGACCTGCTCTAAGGTGTCAGTGCTACTGAGTCTACGGTTCATAAGAACCCCTATGAACCCCTACAGTTCGTAAAAACCCTAGTGAAAGGAGAGCTTCTGGTGAGTCAATGCATCTTGTCATAAAGATCTCCTAGGTATCTTCAATGAGAAACCTAAGGCTGTAGTACATCTGAAACCTTGGTATACATTGCTGTTTTTCAGTTGCTAAGTCGTGTCCGATTTTTTGTGACCCCATGGACTACAGTACACCAGGCTTCCCTGTCTTTCACTATTTCCTGGAGTTTGCTCAAACTCATATCTATTGGGTCAGTGATGCTATCCAACCATCTCATCCTCTATTACCCTCTTCTCCTTCTGCCCTCAGTCTTTCCCAGCATCAGGGTCATTGAGTGATTCAATTTTATTTATCTCATTTTTCATAAAAAGCAAGGCAAGAATCCTCATATCATCGTAAAATCCTCAAGAATCCTCATATCATCTATTTTACCTTTTCCTTCTAATTGATATTTTTCTCCCCTCTTCTCTCTTTGACAAATGTGTCAGGGCAATCTTAATTTACTCAAGTAGGCATATGTCAATTTTGCTGTTAAAAAGTAAGACACTCAAATCACCTATAAACTTTATAGAATACTTTCTAGGATTTTATAGTCATGATAAGTTTTCCACCATGCAGATGACAAAGAGTCTGATCTGCAGTCAAAGGATCCAAGTCAATCTCCTGTTTTCCTTCCTAACAGTTTTTCTGATAGGCTTGCCCTGTTGTTCCAGAAATATTCCAAAATAGTCTTTAAAACTCTAATGACTCTTCCCAGAATAAATAAAACTGAGTTAATGATTCATCTCTGGGGTGCCTCACGAGTGAGAAGAACCACAAACCACACATGTTCCTATCCACACCCCCCAACAGTGATGCAATTCTCCTGAACTTTGCTCCAGTAAATCCCACAGCTGGGTCAATGCTCAGCAACCTTCGTCCATGACTGGCAGCTGCATTTTTCATGACAGGCACTCTCTCACTTCTGCTTACATAGTCTGTAGAATAAATGCATCCGAGGGAATATAAGTAAAACTTTTTGACAAATTCTCATAGTTTTCTGTTTGGGGGACACACAAATTTTATTTCACAAACAGAAAACTAAGAGCATGCACTCATTTATACATTAGAAATCTTTACTCATCAGTTCCATTCAGTCGCTAAGTCGTGTCCGACTCTTTGTGACCCCATGAACTACAGTACACCAGGCCTCCCTATCCATCTCCAACTCCCAGAGTCCACCCAAACCCATGTCCATTGAGTCAGTGATGCCATCCAACCACCTCATCCTCTGTCATCCCCTTCTCCTCCTGCCCTCAATCTTTCCCAGCATCAGGGTCTTTTCAAATGAGTCAGCTCTTTGTATCAGGTGGCCCAAGTATTGGAGTTTCAGCTTCAACATCAGTCCTTCCAATGAGCACCCAGGACTGATTTCCTTTAGGATGGACTGGTTGGATCTCCTTGCAGTCCAAGGGATTCTCAAGAGTCTTTTCCAACACCACAGTTCAAAAGCATCAGTTCTTTGGCACTCAGCTTTCTTTATAGTCCAACTCTCACATCCATACATGACTACTGCAAAAACCATAGCCTTGACTAGATGGACCTTTGTTGACAAAGTGGTGTCTCTGCTTTTTAATATGCTATCTAGGTTGGTCATAACTTTCCTTCCCAGGAGTAAGTGTCTTTTAATTTCATGGCTGCAATCACCATCTGCAGTGATTTTGGAGCCCAGAAAAATGAAGTCAGCCACTGTTTCCACTGTTTCCCCATCTATTTGCCATGAAGTGATGGGACTGGATGCCATGATCTTATTTTTCTGAATGTTAAGCTTTAAGCCAACTTTTTCACTCTCTTCTTTCACTTTCATCAAGAGGCCCTTTAGTTCTTCTTCACTTTCTGCCATAGGGGTGGTGTCATCTGCATATGTGAGGTTATTGATATTTCTCCCGACAATATTGATTCCAGCTTGTTCTTCTTCCAGCCCAGCATTTCTCATGATGTACTCATATGCATATATGTTAAATAAGCATATTTATTTGCTTATTTATGCAAATAAGTTAAATATTTGCTTTTAACTTATATAAGTTAAAAGCATATAAGTTAAATAAGCATATAAGTTAAATAAGCAGGGTGACAATACACATAATACTCATAATACTACATTATATACTGTATCTTTGTAGGTATTTAGTTTTTGAAAAGGCCTCTGATTGTGGATACTTATATATAAGTTTATGATTTTCTAGATCTTGTTCACTCTTGGGGTCCCCTTAAATCATCATGAAAAATTAGGAATGTGGTAAACACAGACATATTAGCTGATTTGGAGACTGTCAGAAAGACTAAGGCAGTTGTTTCCTTCCTTTTAAGTATTTTTCAAGTGAAAGAAAAATCTAGAAACAATTGAGTACCTACTAGTGTAAGGTATTATAACAGGCCTCAGCAGTGAAAGCAAGCAGTCTTTTCTCTCAAGTCACTTGCAGTTTACTAGCAAGAGAAACATGAATATACTCAAAATAAATATATCCAATAAAAATATTGAATAATAGTGCAAAATGGCAACAAAATCTGCCATGGAATAGTAGTTTGTTGTGAATTAAATAAACTATAATTAAATACTTTGTCTGAATTCAGTAGAGGGAGAAAACAATTCAAACTTGGGTCAAAAAGGAAGGCTGATAGATAGCAGAAAGCTGGTAGAATAAGAACATCTAGGCTAAAGATGCTACTTTCTGATTCTCTAAAGAAATGCATATCTAGTTTGTCTCCATGGCTCAGATGTATCATCAACCAATGTGTTAATTTTCCAGTGACAAAACTTATTTCCCAAAAACAATTTCAGAATCATTTTTTTTCTCCCCTTCCTGCTCCTGCCAATTCCAAACCCTGTGTCACAATGTGATAGCTGTGATGGGAAAATGCTGTATAGCTTTCTTGCCTCCTCCCAAGTTCTTTGACTTCACCCTTAGAGATTGTCCTAGAGAGCAAAGCTTTCTGGGCTGTGGTCAGCAGAAAGACTTGGAGAAGAAATTGTTTTTCTCTCCCTATGGGATGATGTGGCTCAACGGTAAAGAATCTGTGTGCCAATGCAGGAGACGTGGGCCCACCAGGCTCTTTTGACCATGAAATTTTCCAGGCAGGAATACTGGAAGGGGTTGCCATTTCCTTCTCCAAGGGATCTTCCTAACCAAGGGATTGAATCCACGGCTCCTGTGTGCTGATTTACAGCACATATCTCTTTACCAGTGCCTTTGCAGACACTGGTCTGGCTTTTTGAAATCCTTCTCCAGCTGTGACTGTGCTTTCACTAGTAATGACCACGAGTGAAAGGGGCCTCAGTGACAGAGCTCTAGGCTGCCATCTAGGGTCCCCTATCTTCCCACAGCTGCCTATTAATTACTACGCAACCCTCACATCTCTACCGGTAAACACGAAGGAGGTAGGCATGTTTGCTATGATGGGTACCGTGAGGTCTGTTTGAGGATTTGGATTGATTGTAATTCTACACAGATAAAGTGCTTTATTCATTTTATTTGCAATATGTATGTAACATACAATGTGTATATTTTAAATATATAATATGTGTATTTTAAAACCCTCTGTATGCACAAAGCCAGTCTTTGGTAGCTAGATCCTACCTGTGAGTCTTACCATTTTTTCCCCTCTTTTGAAGGTTTATGGACATTGAAGCTGAAATGGTCAACTTTGCCAGTTACTATGCTGGCGTCGCTGTTGGAGTGCTTGTCACAGGATATTTTCAAGTTAGTGACACCTGCCTTTTATTTATAGATCAACATCTGGGTTCAAAGACATGACAATGAAATGCAAAATGTGTTCTTTAAAGTTATTCAGAATCCCCAAGGGCTACAGTTTTATTTCAGGGGGATGAAGAGGATGGGAAAGAATTTTTCCTCTCAGCTGGGGAGGAGGATATGGGCACTTGCGTAGAGAGGTAGAGAACAGACATTCAGCTTCTGTGTCTTGTCCTCCCCTGCCCTCCCTGCTTCACTCTCTCTTCTAAACTCAGAAATAGTGGAGGATGTTTTCATACAGGGAGACTGAGTCCCTGTGGAAAGCGGATGTGGGGAATTGGAGGAAAGCAAGGTTGACTTTCTTTTTTCTCTTGAATTCCAACCCAAATTCTGTAAACCAAACCCATATTCTAGATTTCAGTTATGGGAGGGCTTGGTGTTATTTAACTCTTACTAAGGAAGAAAAACATTTTATCTTTTGCCTTTTCATGTAGAGAAAATAATAAATTCCCCCTACTCTCCATTCACTTATGAATTCCAGGAAGTTAGTTTTAGTTATAAAGAGAATGAGTTAATCCTCCCCCCCCCCCCCACCTCTCCCCACTATCCTGGCACTAAAGCTTTAATGACAGGCTTCTTTTGCTTGGGAGGGAAACTGTAGGCAAGATTCCCTGCTTATGTCCTAATTTTTGTCTTACATTTTTCTGAAAATCATTGTCCAAGAGCTTGAAAACTGCAGGCATTCATATTAAGTCATTTCAGTCATGTCTGACTCTTTGTGACCCTTTGAACCATAGCCCACCAGGCTCCTCTGTCCATGGGATTCTCCAGGCAAGAGCACTGGAGTGGATTACCATGTCCTCTTCCAGGGTTGAAAACTCGGCATGCATGCTTATTGGCAGGCCTCTCAGGAGAAAACTTTACTTGGAAGTGGCATGCAGAAGTAGTGATTTAAGAGCAATTATTTACTTTTGGTGTGATGAGCCTTTTTTTACACATGAGGAGAGTGATGGTTAATAAGGTTAACTCTGGAAGTGGTCAAGCTGGATTCAAACTCAAGGCTCTGGCTTCCCTGTTCACAGGGTTCCACCTGTCTCGACTCTCAGCTGCAGATGTCAGAGCTTACATTTTCATTCTGAACAAGAGGCATGTTGTGAATTACTTTCCCCTTTTTTTGAGCTGTTCTAGTGAAAGTATTTTCTAATGAAAAGAGAAGGAATTAATGCCTGTTTTTATCACAATGCTAAACACTCCTTGCTCCATTTCCAGATATGCTTTTGGGTAATTGCTGCAGCTCGTCAGATACAGAAAATGAGAAAATTTTACTTTAGGAGCATAATGAGGATGGAAATTGGATGGTTTGACTGCAATTCAGTGGGAGAGCTGAATACAAGATTTTCTGAGTAAGTGGCTGGTAGGATTTTTTTCTTTTTCTTTTTTTGGCCTGTACCACAGGACATGTGAGATCTAGTTCCCTGACCAGGGATTGAACCTGTGTACCACAAAGTGGAAGCATGGAGTCTTAACCACTGGACTGCCAGGTAAATCCCTGGTAGGATATTTTAATGGATGTGTGATTTTTCTCTAATGAAACTTTTGTTTCTAAATTAATGACAATTGGAGAAACATTTTCAGTTCTTTTTGCTGCATTTTGTCTAAGTTGGGCTTTTATAGGTAGCATGACTTTTTCATAGATAATGGTTTATCAAATATGACTATTAAAAATTGAAAGCTGGGATATGACAGTTTTGTTTGTAGGTCCTGGATTAAAATATTAGAAATGAAGTACTACGGAAGACAGTTTAAAAGAAGTAGGGTCATCTGGCCTTGAAAGGAGAAACTGAGGGATGTCACAATCTATGTCCCCATAAGGAAAACAATGCAATCAGAATGAATGATTAATATCTTGTTTTGTCTGTTGATGTAATTTCTGCACATAAAAACAAAAGCAAAAATTCTAAATAGTTTGAGAAAGATTTAAACTGAAAACTGGAAAAAAAAAAAAAACCAAAACCTGAAAACCGGATTTAAATCCAGCTTATTGCTAAACACTTTGTTGTAGTTTAGTCACTAAGTCATGTCCTACTCTGTGTGACCCCCGTGGACTGCAGCTCGCCAGGCTCCTCTGTCCATGGGATTTCCCAGGTAAAGTACTGGAGTGGGTTACCAAGCCCTTCTCCAGGGGATCTTCCTGATCCAGGGATTGAACCTGCATCTCCTGTATTGGCAAGTGAATTTTTTTTACCACTAAGCCACCCACAAAGCCCATACCTAAATATTAGTTTGAGTCATTAATAGTACCCCTCAATCCCGTGTAATTTTTGAATGATCCAAGCCCTGAGTAATGAGAACTGTTGAATCTTATTGAAATTTGAGGTCCCGTGAAAGACAGTTAGCAGTGTAGTGACAATAAAAGCAGACTGAATATCGGGATCCCTAGTCTCCAGCACTGATTCTGCCTTTACTTATTTTGACTTTGAATAGATACTTATCCTTGTTAGAATACAATTGTCTAATCTCCATGTAGTATCTTAGATCCTTTTGCTATTAAGTCCTGACCCTTGTTTGCTCCATCTGGACAAGAGATTATGGAAAGTTTGCTGGAATATGAATTTACTGTAATTATTGTCAACCAATACTCTGGAGCACTTACCCTGTGCAAGGCATTAAGGTATACCACAGAACTCCTGATCTCAAGGAGCTTACATAGCAAATAATAAGAGCTAATATATATTGATCACTTACAGTATGCTAGGCACTGTTCTACATACTTGACATATATTAACTAATCCTCATTGCTACCTATTGAGGTAGGTTCTGTTATTATTCACATTTTATAGATGAGGAAACTGAGACACAGAAAGATTAAGTAACTTGCCCGAGAAGAGCTTGTGTTTAAATTCAGAGTCTGGCGCCAGAGTCAGGACTGTTAACCACTCTCCTATACTACCTATAAGCAGGAAGCAATAATTACATACACATACAGGAAAACATGTATACAGATTAATTGGAGGCTTCCCTGATGGCTCATCAGGTAAAGAATCTGCCTGCAATGCAGGAGACACAGGTTAAATCCCTGGGTCAGGAAGATCCCCTGCAGGAGTAAATGGCAATCCATTCTAGTATTTCTTGCCTGAAAAATCCCATGGACAGAGGAACCTGGCGGGCTATACAGTTCAGTGGGTTGCAAAGAGTCAGTTATGACTAAACCACTAAGCATACACACAGAGATTGATCACATTGCTATGGAAACACCAGGAAGAAGATAATACTTCTTCCTGGAAGATTATGTAAATTTTTATGAAATAGGTGGTAAGTGAGTAGAACTTTGAGACTGAAAAGATTTAGCATATATAAAGGAAAGAAGGGTTCTTCATGTCAGACCAGGATGTTAGCTTTCAGTTCAGTTCAGTTCAGTCGCTCAGTCATGTCCAGCTCTTTGCAGCCCCATGGACTGTAGCACACCAGGCCCCCCTGTCCATCACCAACTCCCAGAGCTTGCTCAAACTCATGTCCATCGAGTTGGTGATACCATCCAACCACCTCATCCTCTGTTGTCCCCTTCTCCTGCCTTCAATCTTTCCCAGCATCAGGGTCTTTTCCAATGAGTCAGTTCTTTGCATCAGGTGGCCAAAATACTGGAGTTTCAGCTTTAGCATTAGTCCTTCCAATGAATATTCAGGACTGATTTTCTTTAGGATGAACTGATTGGATCTCCTTGCAGTCCAAGGGACTCTCAAGAGTCTTTTCCAACACCACAGTTCAAAAGCATCACTTCTTCGGTGCTCAGCTTTCTTTATAAGTCCTGCTCTCACATCCATACATGACTACTGGAAAAACCATAGCTTTGTTAGCAAAGCAATGTCTATGCTTTTTAATATGCTGTCTAGGTTGGTCATAACTTTTTTTCCAAGAAGCAAGTGTCTTTTAATTTCATGGCTGCAGTCACCATCTGCAGTGATTTTGGAGCTCAAGAAAATAAAGTCTCTCACTGTTTCCATTGTTTCCCCATCTATTTGCCATGAAGTCATAGGACCGGGTGCCATGATCTTAGTTTTTTGAATATTGAGAAAGAAAAAGAAACAAATAAGATGGTTTCCAAAAGCCTTTGCCTATGTTGAGTGAACATCAGTTGGGAAAATTGGATTAAAGGCAAACTCTCTTCGCTATGAGGAGAGAGGCTTAACGACCTTCCACACTACAGCAAATTTTCCAAGACATGAGAAGCTACTAAGTTTCCCAAGGGCAGTGGGATACAGAAATGGGAACATTTAGAAAAAAAAGGTTAAACTTTCTGGGCAAGATATTTGAATTGATCAAATTCAGTTTTAGTGATCAAAGCCTCTTTTGTTTCTAGTGATATTAATAAGATCAATGATGCCATTGCTGACCAAATGGGTATTTTCATTCAGCGCATGACCACGAGCATCTTTGGGTTCCTGATGGGATTTTACCAGGGTTGGAAACTGACCTTGGTTATTATCTCTGTCAGCCCTCTCATTGGGATTGGAGCAGCCATCATTGGTCTGGTAAGAATGTCTTCTCACTTCTTTCCATGGGAAAACCTTTGCACTGAGAAACAGCCAAAAATGTGAAACTTGTTTCCCTTCTCCTGAGTGTGTTTAGTTAACATCATTACCACTATATTGATTTATTTTGTGATTATTACTCAGTATCAAATAACATTTCATTATTAAAGGTGACTGTTTTAATAACATACATATTATTATATTAGTAAGATTAGAAATGTGCTTAGACACTCAGTCATGTCTGACTCTTTGTGACCCCATGGACTGAAGTCTGCCAGGCTTCTCTGTCCATGTGGATTCTCCAGACAAGAATACTGGAGTAGGCTGCCATGGTCTCCTCCAAGAATAACTGTATTAACTGGACATTTAGTATTTTGCCAGGCATTATTAGGAGCTTCATGGACATGATCTATAATTTTACAACAATCTTATAAAGTATTAATGCCATTTTAAATACAAGAAATGGAGGCTCAGAGAGGTAAAGGGACTTTTACAGAACTGCACAGCCAGCAAGAGACAGAACAGGATTCGAACTCAAGGAAGCCTGATTCCAAACACCTACCCACTGTCTAGTGTACATATGGCTTCCGTGGTCTCCCAAGTTTAGATGCTTCCCTCTGAAAGAGCCAGCAAATATACCTGGATCAGTAACAAGCACATACAAGAGATTTCTGCAATCACACTGTGTTCTCCATCCCATGTGATCAGTTTCAGAGAGGTATCTAACCCATTCAGAGAAGTATCCCAGTCAGTTTCCATTCCCCAGGTATACAAGTCAGGAAAAAGTGTAGGAGTAGGAACTTGGGGTCACCCCCCAAAAAACACTCCCAAAGATTGAGAAATTATTTCATTTTACTTTCAGAGCAGTCATATGAGATAACACATCATGGGATCTGGCACACTAATAATTTGCTGTAAACGAGAATAGAGTTTGAAAAACCGCACACATATTCACATCACTGAGCAACAGGTACCAATCATCATGACTATATTTTCTAGCAAAATATTCTCTACCCTCCACTGGCTATATTACTCAAACACATCTCAGGTAATACAGAGTGACAATAGTAAAGAGCTCACTCTACTTAACTAGGTCACCACCTGGCTCTATCACTTGGCTCAAGAAAAATATGTTTAATCTGTGAAATGTCAGTTTCCTCCTTGTTAAAATAAAGTTAATACCCCACAAAGTCATTGTGATGACTCAAGGCATTATCCATGTTATGCACTTAGCACAGCAGCAGGCACAGAATTAATTGCTAAACATATATTAGCTTTTATTTTTTTCTCAATCTACTGAATCATGCAAGCTTTACAACAGTTTTTCCTATCAAATGCTTTCCAGTGGCACTCCAGGAAAGCCTCAACTTTTCCAGAGGGTTGTTGGGGACTCTGCAAACATTTGATTCAGCATTTTTCCCCTCTAAATGTATTTAATCTCTTACTTCAAACCCACCATAGATTAATAATCACCCTCAAATGGCTCATGTGTCACATTTTAACATGTTGGAGACCAATAACATAGCCTGGCTTACTTGGTCTCAAATAGGCTCAAAGCACAGTTTCTCTTGTCATCTCAGTGACCATATTTCAACTTCTTGTAAATATGTCACCAATTTGGAATGTTGTAGTTCTACACTGGTTTCTTCTTGAATTCAGGTCTGTGCAAGTTTGTGTAAAATGATGTGAGCAATTTTACAAAGCTCAATTCAAAAGCAGAACAGGAAAAGGTGAAGGGGGCAATATATGACATATTAGAAATGATTGTGGGTCTTATATGCCTCTTCTGACTTTTATATTTACTGTAGAAAACATGATATTGCCAATATGCATCTTTTAAGCTCCTATATCAGTTTAGCTGGGGTATTAAGAGATTCTTTAATGTGATTTCCTGGTGGCTCAGATGGTAAAGAATCTGCCTGCAGTGCAGGAGACCAGGGTTTGATCCCTGCGTTGGGCAGGCCTCCTGTAGAAGTGAATGTCCACCCACTCCAGTATTCTTGCCTGGAAAATTCCATGGACAGAGGAGGCTGGCAGGCTACAGGCCATGGGGTCACAAAGAGTTGGACACAACTGAGTGACTAACATTTTCACTTTTCATTTTACAATAAAAACTGATAACATTTGCACCTACTTAATTTTCTCATTACTATGTTACCTATCAGCTTCTCTGGTGGCTCAGTGTTAAAGAATCCGCCCACCAATGCAGGAGACACAGGTTCAATACCCGTGTTGGGAAAATCCCTTGGAGAAGGAAATGGCAACCCAATCCATTTTTCTTGCCTGGAAAATCCCATGGCAGGCTACAGTCCATGGGGTCTCAAAAGAGATGGACACAACTTAGCAACTAAACAACAACAACATGCTACCTCTATATATTTCAGAAGTACATTAGAAGAGGATTGTGGTAAAAACTGCAATGGCATCCATACTAACCAAATTCAAATTTTAATGTTGACAAAAATATTCTCACTTTCCTTTATTGTTGCCTTTTCAATCTTGTGAAATAAATATACTGGAATAAAAACTACTTGTATGCTAAAATTCTAAGATTTTGTTTGATAAGAGTTTCGTTGCTAAAAGTTTGCAAAAACTTGGAATAAAAACTCCCTTGGTCTGGGTACTATATATATTTTTTAGATTTCTGAGTCAGTTACTCTTTCACAACATTTGCTTTCTCCCCTTCTTGTTTCTTAACCTGTGTCAGGGAATTCTTCAACCGATTCTAACTAGGACTCAATTCAAGTCCAATTTTAGAAGAAGTAACTTGTTTAATATTAAGTCTTTTTCTTTCCTTTTGTGAAAAGCAAACCTAGTTAGATGAACCCCTACGGTAGAGTCAAAGTGGTGTAATATTTATCTGAAGTTTTCTCCTTTGGAATTACCTCTGCATATCATATCATGTGTCTGGCTGCTCAGAACCTCTTTCTTATTCTATATTCTAACCAATATGATGCCTGCATGGGCGGCGGTCTTTGTATCTGGTATTCGTAAACTGTAACATGGCCTTTGGTCAATAGTAATGAAACGTGACAATTTGACTTGAAAACATCATTAATATGATGACTGAAATGCTGTGGTCCCACAAAATGCTCTATTTGGGACTTAATCTGTGAGAGGTTTTTTGAAGCTGACTTTTAATGGAATTATTTTGATATGTCAACAAACATCCGTGAACGAGGCTTGGTGGTGGTACTGGTTTAGTTGCTAAGCTTTATCTGACTCTTTCGTGACGTGGTGGACTATAGTCTGCCAGGCTCCTCTATTCCTGGGATTTACCAGGCAAGAATATGGGGATGGGTTGCCATTTCCTTCTCCAGAGGATCTTCCCAATACAGGGATCGAACCCGAGTCTCCTGCACTGCAGGTGGTCTCTGGCATTGTTGGTGGTCTCATGCATTGCAGGTGGTCTGCATTGCAGGCAGATTCTTTACTGACTGAGCCACCAGGAAAGCCCAGATGAGGCTTAACATGGCTCAAACTTGGACCAAATTCTTTCTTTGTTAAACACTGTTTCAGTGGGAATCCAGTTTTGTCTTAAGCCATATCACATGCTAAAAGAACCACTGAGGGACAAGGTGACTTACCTAATTATCTGGTCTTCACATTTTATTTTCTTCTTTTGGATTTCAGAGTGTGTCCAGATTTACCGACTATGAATTAAGGGCCTATGCCAAAGCTGGCTCAGTTGCTGATGAAGTCATATCATCTATCCGAACAGTGGCTGCTTTTGGTGGTGAGAAAAAAGAGGTTGAAAGGTTAGTTAATTGAGGGACTTCCCTGGTGAATCAGTGGTTAAAACTCCGAACTTCCAATGCTGGGGCTGTGCGTTCTATCTATCCCTGGTCAGGGAACTAAGATCCCATGACTTGCAGCAAAGCCAAAAAATAAAATAAAAAGGGAGTAAGAAATAAAAAGAAAAAAAGCTAGTTAATTGAAATGTCTGACATTTCCTTGGAGTTTGTTGATCTGCACACTACCCTGAATCTTCCCCCATTTTGTATAAAGTGGCAGATTCACCTTGCTATGGTGCCCAGAGGGAGCTTTTGTTCAAGAAATAGCTAAGCAAAGTAATAAGATTGGTGAAAACACTTACAAAAGACTCCCAAACCTTTAGCTCTGTGTTTTTGAAGATGATGTAGTTGGTAGTTTTTAAAAAGTCGTTTTAGTTTGGATACTTACGTCAAACTCTGATGATGTATGTGTATACACCCCACACACACTTCATGCCAGTCTAAACCACTGTCTTCTGCCATTAAGAAAAAGCCTACAAGATTTAAAATGCAATTCTGCACATTTTTATTGAATAGCTCTTTATTCAATGTGTTTTACTTAGCTACTGTATGCTCATTTGAAGTCCAAGATTTCCATTCAATCAAAAAAAATTTGACATTGATATATTATAGACCATCATTCTAGGAGATAATAATTGTTAATGAATATCAAAACCTAAATGGCAAAACAACACAACTGTTAAAACTTTGACTTTGTTTATTTTTCCATTTATTTAGTATTTATTGAGTGTTTATCAGGTTCTAGGTACTGATTCTATAAAATAGCCACCAACTTAATTAAACTCTTATTTCATATGTTGTAGATCTAGCATGATCACATTATCAGTTGCTACCAAATTCACCAAATGAAAAATAAAATAGGATTTACAATATCTAATTATCCTGTTTTCTTTTTTCTCTCTTGCTTCTTTTGGTTGTGGAAAAATAAGGTTATCTCATTTCTCATAAAAAATTTCAATAGCCCATTTCCTCCACCATGAGAGGTATTATCTTTCATACCATATGACTTAATAAAAGAATTCAGGCTGCCTCCGCCGCCGCCGCCGCCGCAGCCTCTGGGAGCCTGGGAAAGGGGAACCGCGAGCTAGCGAACGACTCAATCCCCGGGGCGCCGGCGGCAGCCGGGGCCGGGGCAGGCGGCGGGGGAGGCGGCGGCGGTCCGCACCAGCCATGCCGAATAAAAACAAGAAGGAGAAAGAATCACCCAAACCAGGGAAAAGTGGGAAAAGTTCAAAAGAGGGACAAGACATAATAGACTCAGAGATTCCCAGCAGGAAAAACAGCCTTATTGCTGCCCCGTCTGCAGTATCTAGTAAAATAAAAGTGCCAGCCCCTCAGCCCACAGTGAAGAAAGACAAACGGCAAAATTCTTCCAGGTTTAGTGCCAGCAATAATAGAGAACTTCAAAAACTACCGTCTTTAAAAGACGTCACGTCGTTGAGTCAGCACAGCCGCCCTGTAGCCTGTGTCGGATGATACCGGCATCCGAAGTCCTTGTCACATGTTGCTCACGCTGCCTTCCTTCCTTACGTCCCTGATTGTTCTTTGGTGTGTGCTGGTCATTGTACTCAAACATTTGAAATAAACTAAAACCTAGGATGAAAAAAAAAAAAAGAATTCAAACTCAAATAGTGTTGCAGTGAAAAGTAAAGGAATGGGTTCTTTTCTTTTTCTTTCCTGAGGACAAGAAGATAAAGAGAACAGTGAGAAGACCTGAACATTCCTAGTTTTTTTTTTACTTTAACTGTTGCTAACTCTGCGTATCTATAACTAAGTTTGCTTTTCTGCCCCCTTACTCTGCAAGAGTTGCACATCACACCTATTATCCTTTGCTTACCTTTGCAACCACCTCTTCCCTTTGTAGCTCTTCTTTTTACATATCAGGAAGAAGGCCACTGAGCCACGAAACTGCCAAACTCAATTACTGGGTTATTGACGCTAGCATATGTTTCTGAACAAGATCCTAACACCTTTGTTTCTCACCGCTGGCTCCTGACTGCAAGCCCTCATCTCATATAAGCCCCTAGACTCCTCATGGAGGGGGTCACAGTTCTTGAGGCTTGAGCCCACTATGTTTGTCTCTCTGCCGGTTGAGTATTAAAGGCAGCTTCCCATGTCCTCCAAGCTCTGTCTCTGTATTTTCTTATTCAGCTCGTTGGCAGATAAAGTGACGATTTTGGCCAGCAACAACAGTACTGGATCTCTCATGTCTAAATCTTTTCCTTGAAAATTCTTTTCTCCTGGGGGCAAAACGCCCCATCATACTCATCTAAGAAGTCATCAACTCTGAGACTTTCTTAGGCAACATCTATCAATACATTGTCAATGTCAGCTTGAAACAAATTCTAAGAAACTATACAGATGTGATTGTTGTTTTCTTTCCCTACAGCTGCTCTGTGTTTGGAGTGATTTTATTATCATTGATTAAAACCACTGCATTGTGGCCTGTTTTAAACATTTTACCTTAAGCTGCTGTTGCTAAAATAGACCCAAATGTTTTCTCTTCACAGGTATGAGAAAAATCTTGTGTTTGCCCAGCGCTGGGGAATTAGAAAAGGGATAGTGATGGGATTCTTTACTGGATTCATGTGGTGTCTGATCTTCTTGTGTTACGCGCTGGCCTTCTGGTATGGCTCCAAACTTGTCCTGGATGATGAAGAATATACACCAGGAGCTCTTGTTCAGGTACTTCCATCTTGATGACCTAGACAGAACATTTCCTGCCTGTATCTTGGAAAAGTCCACAGAGAAGGCACTTTGTTTATTCCATTAGTATCTGAGAGAGGACAGCCTCAGTGATTTGATGGAGTCCATCAGCAGATACAAGCAATACTTATGACTTTTATAGTAGAGGGATGTTGAGCACTTGAGTTGATAAGGTTCACGATTTAATGCTTTTCAATCAATGGAAGATTTTATAGCTGTAAAACAATGATTTTTCTGAGTCCAAAAGATAATATGCCATGAAAATGGAAAGTCAGGGGATCTCTCAGCTAAAAATTAACAGTTTATGTGGTTGAGCTTAATAATAGCATGAGATATGTGCTGGACATAGTTGCGAAATAAAATGAGTTATTAAAATATGAAGCCAATAATACCCTCAACTGAACAGGTAATACAGGTATATTTTATTTCTCATTTGCAATGTA
This sequence comes from Odocoileus virginianus, assembly GCF_023699985.2. Classification (NCBI taxonomy): domain Eukaryota; kingdom Metazoa; phylum Chordata; class Mammalia; order Artiodactyla; family Cervidae; genus Odocoileus; species Odocoileus virginianus. Next base: position 20,710,247 of record NC_069686.1, read on the forward strand.
GCAAAGCTATAGCTAATGCCTTGGCTACTTTAATTTCCAATATCTTTTCAGTTGTTCTTTCAAGAATTAATTATTGAGCATCTACTATATGCCAGATTCATACAAAGTGCAGAGGATTCAATAGTGAGCAAAAGAGGTGTGATCTTTGCCTTGATCGAATTTACAGTTTAGTGGGGGCAGGTTAGCAGTAACTAAATAATCACATCACTGTGTAATGACAATGCTTTTATACACTACAGAGGACAGAGCCCTCAACTGTGAAGAGCAGGGTAACCAGGTGTAGCTGGGGTCAGGGAAAGCTCTTCCTCTTGCTTGCTATCGCCAAATCTTCCCTCCCTGCCACCTTTATAGCTCCTGTCCTTGTTCAAATTCTTAACTGGATGGCACTTCCCCATTCAGGTGTTCCATGGTCATCCAATCTTTTTGTTTTTTTTAAGTGCTAGCCTTTTCTTGGGGCTTCCATGATGGCTCTGTGGTAAAGAATCTGCCTGCCAATGCAGGAGACCTGGGTTTGATCCCTAGGTCATGAAGATCACCTGGAGAAGGAACTGGCAACCCACTCCAGTATTCTTGTCTGGGAAATGCCAAAGACAGAGGAGCCTGGCAGGCTACAGTCCCTTGGACAGTATGGGATCTTTAGTTTTCAAGGCTTTTATTTATTATTATTTTTTGGCTGTGCCCTGTTGCATGTGGAATCTTAGCTTCCTGACCAGGGGCAGAACTTAAGTTCCTTGCAATGGGAGCTCGGAGTCTTAACCACTAGAACACCAGGGAAGTCCAGTCATCTTATCTTTAATGTCTTTATGAACTTTTCCTTTAGAGTCCTTGAATGCATCTAAACACTTGCATTTACTTATATTTGTTCCAGTTCGTTCCCAACTTCACACAGTAAGCTCTATGAGGTCAGGGAGATAAAACAAGAAATATATGTTTCATTTGACCTGTTAATTATTCAATAAAGTATATTAATTTAAAAGGCATGCAAGTGGTTTCATATAAGATTTAAAACAAATTGGTTCCAGGTTCTTGTAGGACAGGCATAAATTAAATAATGCAAAATACAAAAATCTCATATAACAGAAATTTACTAGCCAGAAGACTGCAATTTGATACCTACTGCTTTTGTACAAATACATATCTAGGGAAAGTTGAATAGAAATTTTATTTGCAAATAGAAATGGTTATTAGAGGTCAGGCCATAATCATTCTAAGCCATTGACTTTATTTATTTCATTAAGAACCTAATAATACACTAAGAATGACTTTTTAAAAATATATGTATCTATTATTTAGCTGCACTGGGTCTTAGCTGTGGCACATGGGATCTTTAGTTGTGGCACATGAACTCTTAGTTACAGCATGTGGGATCTAGTTCCCTAACCAGGGGTTGAACCCAGGCCGCCTGCATTGGGAGCTTGGAGTCTTAGCCACTGGACTACCATGGAAGTGCCATTAATGATGACTTTATAAATTTTAGTTTTTTCTTTTAAAGATAAACAGTTGGCATCACTTGAACTTTGTTTAAAAAAATTAAATATGATGAATCACGTTAAAATGTTTTATAAACCTTAAAGGGATAGCATAGAAGGAAAGTGTTACTATTAATTTAAGCACTTACTTAATAACTTTAATACAGCTTTGCACATTTGAAAAGCCAGTGAAACTACTGCAGGTCTAAAATCTGACTGTAAAGTCTTTTTCTTTATTGACCTAATGACTCAAGAACGTCTAGCTTTACCGAACTAGAAATACCTGTAGTTGATTTCAGTCTCAGCAGCTTGTATCTGCTCATTCTGCAGAAAGGCATTCATTGAGAAAAGACATTCTTCTTATGCTTTCTTGACTGACTAGAGGAGAGAAGTGTTCACAAATAACAGTTTCAGAGGGAATAATGAGAAAATGGTAAATTTTTAGTTGGAACCATTGAATTAAAAAAAAAAATCCTTGGTGAGTCTCTCTAGAAAAGATCCAATTTTATGGTTTTGTTAAAAGATAAATTCAGGCATATTAAAATTTTTAGGGGTTTATTTGAGAAAATATAATTCCAGTTGGGCACATCAAACCAGGAGTAGCTAGAGGGGTTCTATTAATAGAAGTTAGGGAAAAGACTTAAACAGAGAGGAGAAGAGGAAGAAGCAAAGCCAGTAAATTATTGGGCTGGCTGTAGCTTAAGTAATTGCCTTATTTTGTTGTTGTTTTAGTTGCTAAGCTGTGTCCTACTCTTTGCCACCCCATGGACTGCAGTACACCAGGTGATTAGATAGCATCACCGGCTCAATGGACATTAGTTTTACCTAACTCCGGGAGCTAGTTGCCTTATTTTGGAAAGCCTCTTTGGCTGTTCATGATTAGCTTTGTCCTTAGCTTTTGATTTCTTAGCCTTGAGGCATTCAGGCTTAGGTTTTGGTGGCTTACATGAGCTGCTAAGGCATTAATGCTACCTCAGTCTAATGGCAACCTTGTTTAACTCATTTAACAAGTTTTCACCTTCAAGTTTCCTGCCCAGTGGATTATAGGCTACTGTATACCTTCTATAAAGAATTCCTTTTCTCAACTGATATTTCTTGAGTACTTACTATGTGCAGACATGATATGTAATATGTCTCTAATGTTTAATCATAAGTTACTAACCTTACCTCTTACTCCTTGTAAGCCACCATTTATATCTTAAGAAATTTTTCTTTGGGAAGATGAGAGACATTCTTTAACAGTATAATCATTGGTAAGCATTCCCTTTCTGGTTCTTTCTCTTTCTTTCTCTTGCATGTGCATGCACTTTATTGGCCATGCTCTGAGCTGCGAACTATTAAGGCTGAGTTTGCATGAGCTGAGTGTTTTTAATCCACTAAACTAATTAACAATTAGGTTAATCTAACACATTTTGTGATGCACAAAATCATTATTGGCTGCATGGTAATTGGGCCTAAATGGTAAGTAGTTCACATAAATGGCTGTAATTAGTATCACTTGTACATGGACAAAAACCACAGTCTGTGATCTATTACAAAAAAAGATAAAAAGGAACTGAATGGTGCTGAAGTCTGCTCTTTCATGCCCCTTTTAAGTTTCAGGACTGAGTAATGAAAAAGTAACAGCAGTAATAGAGAGGAGCATTATTTAGTGTATACAAGGTGTCAAGCACTGAGTGAAGTATTTAGTATAATTACCATGTGTACTATTCACAATTTCACTCTGTAACTGATGCCATTATGCCAGCACTTGAAAATGAGTTGGAGCCACGAGGTGAGAATTATATGTCAAGTAGCAGAGGATGGGATTTGAGCCCAGATTTCTGCGATTCTGGGACCCGACCCATTAAGTACTGTTTTCCTGTTTCTGAATCTCTTCCAAAGGGTCACAGATTCCATTTTATTTTATTTATTTAATTGAAGTACAGTTGATTTACCATGTTGTGTTAGTTTCAGGTGTAGAAGAAAGTGATTCAGTTATACATATATACATATATATATATATTCTTTTTCAGATTCTTTTCCATTATAGGTTACCACAAGATATTGAATACATCAATAGTTCCCTGTGCTATGCAGTAGGTCCTTATTGTTTATCTTTCTATATATAATAGTTTGCATCTACTAGTCCCAAACTCCCAATTCATCCCTCCCCGACTCCCCTCTCCTTTCGTAACCACAAGTTTGTTTTCTGTGCACAGATCCCCTCTCCAGCATAGCGCACCCTCAGATACACTGTTCCTCACAGGCTTCTTTTGCCCACCTTCTTCCCACACTACTGTTTACAGGGCTAAAGAGTGTGATATTTAGAATGAGAGATGATGGTCTACCAGGAGATGTGCTAGCTCCTGCAATGGTATTAGTGCCTGCAATTCAGGAGACCCAGATCGGATCCCTGGGTTGGGAGGATCCCCTGGAGAAGGGAGTGGCAACCCGCTCCAGTATTCTCATCTGGAGAGTTCCATGGACAGAGGAACCTGGTGGTGGATGGTGGGGGTGGGAGGGTGGGTTGCAGAGTCAGACACAACTGAGCAACTAACACTTTCACTTTCTGTCTGTCTCACTCACTCTTCACTTAAGAACCCCAAGAGAGACGTTCATTTCAGGCAATGCGTGCAAAAACCAGGCTGATCAAGGTTTTGACTTCAAACTTCAGTTTAGGCCACTAGTGAATTGGTCTAGAATCTAGACCAGGGGTCAGCAAACAATGGTCCGCAAATCAAATCCAGACTGTGGCCTGTTTTTGTAAATAACATTTTATTGGAACATAGCCACAGTCACTTGTTTCCTACTGTCTATGAAAGCTTTTGTCCTACATAGTTGAGGAATTGAGTTGAATAACTGCTTCAGTCCATATGGCCTGAAAAGCCTAAAATGTTTACTAACAGGTCCTTTATGGAAAATGTTTACCAACTCTTGAACTAGGACATGTGGAAAATTAAACCAAGAACAAGTACTGTTCTGTCTGTTCATCTTATCACTTCCTATGTGGAATCTCACTTCTTTCATCACCATCATCACTATTATTTTCATAGCTGTCATTAGATTAATCATCTCTACACACATTATCATTTAATCCCTGTAAAAACTCCTTGACATATATGCAGTCATTTTCCCCGTGTTATCAATAATGAAATCGGGGCTTGAGAGATTAAGTAATCTGCCCATGGGAGGAATACTTGCCATAATTAAGGAAAAGGACAGATGGACAGGTGGAGGACAGATGAAGAGAGAATGTTTGTCTCCATGCATAGCCTAGGGAATTCAGGGAGAAGTCAAGAAGAAGCTGGCCCACAGCATCATGATATATAGAACAGAGAGGATATTAGAGAGGGAGGAGATGGCTAACAGGCTTTGAGAAGCCCCATGGCCTAGCCATAAGGGAAAAAGAGAATGGGGAGGAATTTGGGGTATTTTGTTCCGATGTGATATAATCTATGGGAAGAATCCAGCTCATGAAACTACCACAGACTAGGATCACTTGATTACCTGAAAAAGACTACATTCAAGCAGGAGTCAACCTTTATTTTAGCTCAGCAAATAGCTCCAATCCTCAATATATGGTGACCGAGGAAACAGCCTCCATGTGAGTCACGTGACAACCAAGCATTCTTTGGTTGAAAGGGTAGAGAGAAAGAATCATGTGCCCATCCTAGACGCCAGCTTGAGGAATTGCCTCTTCCTTTACAAATAGCACTGATGAAAACAGTGCTGTTGGCTAGGGACAGCTGATTGTGATCAGATAGCCTTCCTCTAACTCAGCGAGATGGCCAGGTTTATGCGTCAAAGGATGGCTTCCCCAGCTCTACGCAGGAAGCTGGCCACTCCACTTGTGTGCAATAGCAGCAGATGAGCCTGACAGCTGGACAAAATGTGAATGGAGAAAGTGAAAGTCACTCAGTCATGTCCGACTTTTTGCGACCCCATGGGCTATACAGTCCATGGAATTCTCCAGGCCAGAATACTGGAGTGGGTAGCCTTTCCCTTCTCCAGGGGATCTTCCCAACCCAGGAATCGAACCAGGGTCTCCTGCATTGCAGGCAGATTCTTAACCAACTGAACCATCAGGGAAGCCCTGTATTCAAATAGTGCTCTACCAGTTAATATACATTGAGACATTACGTAGTTAGGCTATCTCTATACACCTCTGTTTTCTCTATCATTGTAAGGATTAAATGAAATAATACAAGTAAAGAACTTAGAAACATACCTTATTATTGTTGTTGTTATTACTGGTGGTAGTAGTATAACTGTGCATGCGTGAGTGCTAAGTAGCTTCAGTTGTGTCCAACCTTTGCGACCCTATGGACTGCAGCATGCCAGGATCCTCTGTCCACAGGATTTTCCAGGCAAGAATACTAGGGTGGGTTGTCAAGCCCTCCTCAATGGGATCTTCCCAACCCAGGGATCAAACCCTCTTCTCTTACATCTACCTGCATTGGCAGGTGGTTTTTTTTTTCACCACTAGCGTCACCTGGGAAGCCAGGTATAGCAGTAGTTATCCTAAAAATTAGTTCTCTAGTAGCAGGAATATGGGGCTTCCCTGGTGGCTCAGGCAGTAAAGCGTCTGCCTACAGTGCGGGAGACCCGGGTTTGATCCCTGGGTTGGGAAGAATCCCCTGGAGAAGGAAATGGCAACCCACTCCAGTACTCTTGCCTGGAAAATTCCATGGACTGAGGAGCCTGGTAGGCTACAGTCCATGGGGTCGCAAAGAGTCGGACACAACTGAGCAACTTCACTTCACTTAGCAGGAATATAGCAGAAGCAGCAGTATTGCATGTAACAAACTCTAGGACAGTCAAGCTAATAATAGTGTCTTTATTGTTTCAGTAACCCTTTCACCAGAAAACCATTGTAAGGCTGTTTATATAATGAATCAAATTCTTGTGTCATGACTCTAACCCACTCAGTGTCTATATGCTGCCTTACACCTCTTACTGACCTAAAAACATGTTATTCTTTGTAGAATAGTGATGTGCAATCAAAAATAATGTAATCTTTTAAATCATAACAGTAGAAAAATTGGAGATACTTTACAGAACAAAAGCTATCCCAAGTGTTTCCAAAGAGTTATTTAGCTTTCAAACTCCCACAGAAGGAACTTGCCTGGTGGTGCAGTGAACAGGAATCTGCCTGCCAATGTAGGGGACATTAGTTCAATCCCTGGTCCAGAAAGACTCCACATGTTGAGGAGCAGCTAAGCCCATGCACCACAACTACGAGCCCATGCTCTAGAGCCCAAGAGCTGCAACTACTGAAGCCCCCACAGCTGAAGCCTATGCTCCACAACAAGAGAAACTACTGCAATGAGAAGCCTGTACATTAAATTGAAGAGCAGCCCCCATCCTCGACACATCTAGAGAAGGCCCGCATGCAGCAATGAAGACCCAGTGCAAAAAAAACTAATTAATTAAAATAAATAAAATTTTTAAAAAGCTGTGTTGTGAGCTGTCCTATAGAGAGGACCATGTGATAAGGACTGCATGTCTCTGACCAACAAAGACCAAGGTGGTCTGCTCACAGACATTAAAAAAAATAAATAAAACTCCCATAGAAGAATATTTCTGAGAAATTTTTGAGTTCACATGGATAGCCCAAATGACAATGAACACTATTTACAAACTGATAAAAACTATGTTTATCTCTTTTTATTTCAGATTTTCCTCAGTGTCATAGTAGGAGCTTTAAATCTTGGCAATGCCTCTTCCTGTTTGGAAGCCTTTGCAGCTGGGCGTGCTGCAGCCGCCAGCATCTTTGAGACAATAGACCGGGTATGTAAAAGCCAAAAGTAACGGCCATTAGCAAGTTGAGGGTGGGGCGAGAAATGAACTCATGAGGAATTTATCCTCAGTGTTTAAAAGTATGAGGAACTATCACAATGCCCTTAATTCAACAATACTTAATAAGTACTGTCATGAGCCAGACCACAGTCTGAGATGGGAGTGAGTGCAAGAGTGAAATACAGCAAATAAGGCCCTTCCTCTCATATCATATGGGAAATAGGCATTAACGAAGTAGACATATCCAAAGATAGGATAATATTAGACAGTGATAAGTGCAATGGCGCCTCAGATGGTAAAGAATCTGCCTGCAATTCTGGAGACCTGGTTCGATCCTGGGTTGGGAAGATCCCTTGGAGCAGGGCATGGCAACCCACTCCAGTATTCTTGCCTGGAGAATCCTCATGGACAGAGGAGCCTGGCGGGCTACAGTCCATGTGGTTGCAAAGAGTTGGATGCAACTGAGGAACTAAGCAGCAGCAAGTACAGTAATGGAAATAAAACAGGTCATTGCGATAGCGGTTGGGGTAGCGGAAGGAGACTTTATATTGAGTGACAGTGACACCAGTTATGAACTGAGAACCAAAGCAGGTGAGTCAGCCATGCAAAAAAGTACTTGGGAGAGGAGTGATGCCTGGGAGGTAAGAGCAGGGAGCATATTCATGGGAGAGACCTCCAGGTTGGGAAAGGGCTTGGTGAGTGCAAGGAACTAAAACAAAGTCAGTGTGACTGAACAGAGTGAGCAAGAGAGAAGCTGGAGAGATGGGAAGCAGCCGGATCATACTGGGTCTTTAAGACCCAGTTCATAAGATTAGATTAACTTCTAAATGTGACAGAAAGTCTACAGGCTTTGACCCTGGTAGCCTAGCTAAGATTTTCCTGATTAATCTACTGGAGCACACTGGACGTCAAGAATAGTTCAGTTCAGTTCAGTTGCTCAGTTGTGTCCAACTCTTTGCGACCCCATGAATCACAGCACGCCAGGCCTCCCTGTCCATCACCAACTCCCGGAGTCTACCCAAACTCATGTCCATCGAGTCAGTGATGCCATCCAGCCATCTCATCCTCTGTCGTCCCCTTCTCCTCCTGCCCCCAATCCCTCCCAGCATCAGGGTGTTTTCCAATGAGTCAACTCTTCGCATGAGGTGGCCAAAGTATTGGAGTTTCAGCTTCAGCATCAGTCCATCCAGTGAACACGCAGGACTGATCTCCTTTAGGATGGATAGAAAGGTCAAATTCCAAGAGCATCTTCTCTGAGAAGATGCCAAGGACTGAGTCAGAAGCCCTGGAAATCCACACGTACATTGTGGGTCCCTACATTGTAAGTGCTGGTGAGATACAGAACCTGCCTGAGGAAACTGTCCATCACTTTATCTGTTTTATATTCTGGGGTTTCATTTATTGGGCTATAGAAAGATAGTTGAAAACCAGGTAGAGCTATCCAAATTCTACCTCATTCTTGGCATTGTTGTATGCTCAAATAAGATGTGTCTAAAAGTTCCTTGAAACTATTACAAAAAATTAAGGCATTTAAAAATTATTATTTTTACTAGAGAATAAAGAAGGAAATAGATGACATTGTAGCCCCCAAAAGAGGTAGGATGATGAATTTCTCTCACTAGGGTAAGAGAAGGAAGAAGTTGACCCTGAGTGTTCTGGTAGCAGGAGATAACCATCACTCTGATCTGATTATCCACCATGGTTAAGTTCTGAATTAGGCTCACTACTAACAGCCATGGAGGTGAAATTCAGCATGTCAATTAAAAGTTGGTGGCATTTGAAGACATCACTTGAGGACATTCAGTTAGTGTCAATCATCATCTACAATAGTCAAATGTAGGGTGCTATTGGACCTTGACCACTTGAGACTCCTCTACTTCCTCAATGAACAAATGTGTATCATCTGTCAAGTTAGGTTATGGTGATGATCACATAAAAGAAAAAAACGTTAAAACACCTGTAGTTTGTCTTCTTGGGTATCTCAATATTATAATACTCCATAATAATATCAATATATTATATACTAATATATTAATTACAGATTAATACCATATATATATTGTGATATTTTCACTATATAAAATATATCACAGTAATATAAAATAAATACTAATCAAATTAAATTAATGTGATAATGTTTTACACAAATTATGTGATCATTGACAGTTTTAATTATGATTAATTATACATTAATTATTTATGTAAGTTTGGTTATATATAAATCTACATATATATATAATATATATTTTAATACAATTATATAGCAATAGTAATTACACAGTAGTAATCTCAACATTAATTTCCCAATAAGTGTTAGTGAACATCATTACTAATACAATTTCATGTAGAAGCAGCTTATCTTTGGCAATGTTTAGCCTGATTGCTGTTCTGTGTTATGAGTAAATTTAAACTGAGATGGACAGTAAATGCATGTTACACATGCTATTGCTCTATCCCTTTTACATTCCATTTCAGAAACCCCTCATTGACTGCATGTCAGAAGATGGTTACAAGCTGGATCGAATTAAGGGTGAAATTGAATTCCATAATGTGACCTTCCACTATCCTTCCAGACCAGAGGTGAAGGTACGTGCCAGTCTTTTTCCAATTTTCTTCTTTGATGATTCATTTCCAGAGCCACAGATTATTTGTTTCTCTGAAGCATGACTCATTTTCCAGGAGCACAGAGCCATGTTTCTCTGGAAGTGTCCTCAGGTCTTGTTCCTTAGGCCACTAACCACATTCCTTGTGCTAATAATAATAATATACAAGTCTCTTTGGTAGGAACAGTTTGGTAGCACATTCCGGTTAAGTTAGCTGAGTGACACTCTGTTGAAATGAGCGGCAGGTCCTGTCACTGTGAGCGCAAGCTAAACAAACTGCAAGGCATAGAGGCTGCAGAAGGTAGAACACTGCCTGGGTGGGGTATGAAGTGGCAAAGGAAAGCTGCTATCTGAAATTTTTTACTTCATATCCATGTTTGCAAGGTTCATTAGATCAGTCCTTAGAGGAAAGGTATTTTGTAATCTTATAATCACTGTCTTGTACTATTCAACTGTTCTGGGCACAAGGTGAAGAAAATTTACACTATTCCCACACCTACTGAGCAAGTGTCTTTAAAGGCAATTTACCCTACAGGAAACTTAGAATCTACTTCTCTAAAAGAACTGGCTTTGGAAGGAGAGGAGACTTATTCCTCATTTTTAACAGAGTATCTTTAGCCACCCTTTCTTTTCATTTATTTACTTTTAATTGAAAAATAGTTAATGCACAATATTGTACTACTTTCAGGTGTGCTAAATAGCAATTAGATATTTGCATGCATTATGAAATGATCGCTGTGGTAGGTTTAGTTATCATATGCCCCTATCCAAAATCATTACAATATTATTGACCGTATTCCATATGCTGTATATTATGTCCACGTGCCTTATTTATTTTATAACTTCAGGCTTCTACCTCCTTAACCCCTTCACATATTTTCCCCTCTGGCAATCACTCATTTGTTCTCTGTATCTCTGAGTCGGTTTTCATTTTGTTTTGCTTGTTCGCTTATTTTAATTTTTAGATTCTACATACATGTGAGATCATACAGTATCTGTCCTTCTCTGTCTGATATTTCACTTAGCATAATGCTTTCTAGATTCATCCATGTTGTCACAAACAGCAACATTTAATTTTTTACATCTTAGTAAATTCCTTTATGTGTGTATACATATGTATATATATACATATATATATATTCATCAATAGATAAATGAGTATAGAAGACATATATATAGGACTGGGGGAAGTTTTCGGCACTGTAACTGGGAGGAAAAATTAAACAAGGCCCACAGATTACGTGCCTAAAAGCAACTCCCAGCAGAAAAGTACCCCAGACGCCCGTACCCGCCAGCAACAAGCGGGGCGGAACGGAGAGGAGCGGGCGGCATTGCTTGGGGTGAGGTCCGGCCCGAAGACCCTGAGAGCAATCGGAGGGAGCTTTTTTTTTAAACTGTGGGATAGCAAGGGACAAAACTAACCGGCCCGAACACACTGCCGGCTGTTCGCAAAACAAAGGGACTGAGAATCTCCAGAGAAGAGCCGGCCCATCCCCGCTGGAGGTAGGAGGCAGGGGGGAGGGGAAAAGGGCAAACGCAGCCCCTGAGAAGCCACCCCCTCCCACACTGCAAACAGGCCTCCGGGTTCTAGCTAAAGACTTCCTGAGACCCGACTGGCGGTACGTGCTGGGGCCGCGGAGGGAAAAAGCGCGCCGTACCCGGGGAGAGAGGGCGCCCAAACCTCTGGCTGCCTGGGCCGCTCGCCGCGGAGGGATAAGGCGTACTGCACCCGGGAGAGTGCGCCCAAGCCTCTGGCTGCCTGAACCGCTCAGGCCGGGGAAGGCACAAAACGCAGGAGCAACCGAATCTGCGCTTTTGTGGAGTACCCGAAAACTGGAACCACACTCAACGCAGGGCCCGCTCCATATAGAGCAGCCGGGAGCCTGAGCAGTGTAGACGGGGAAAGCACAGACACCCGTGAGCGGGGCAAACCCAGTGTGGCCGGAACACGGTGAGCGCTATCCACACAGAGCTGTATCTGTCTGCAGCGCCCCGCCCTCCCTGTAGCAGGACTGAACTGAACTAGAGAACCTAAATAAGAGATCACCTCCGCCCGCCTGTGTCAGGGCGGAAATTAGACACCAAAGAGACAGCAAACAGAAGCCAAATAAACAAAGGGAACCGCTTCAGAAAGGACCGGTGCAACAGATTAAAATCCCTGAAGGTAACATCGGCTACACGGGAAGGGGCCTACAGATATCGAGAAGTGTAAGCTGGAAAGAGGAGCTATCTGAAATTGAACTGAACCTACGCTGACCGCAACAACCTCAGAGAAATTCCTAGATATATATGTACATTTTTCTTTTTTAATTTAAAAAAAAATTTTTTTTTCTTTCCCTTTTTTTTTTTTAAAAATTTTTTATTTTTTCTCTTTCATTTTCTTTTATAATTCCCTATTACTCCCCCATTACTCCTCAACTTTCATTTTCATATATTTTTACGATTTTTTTATTTGGGGGAAAAAAAAAATTTTTTTTTTCTTTTCTTTTCTTTTTTTTTTTTTCTCTTTTTCTTGTTTTTCTCTCCTATTTCCTTTTAGAGTCCTCTAATACTCCTCTATTATTCCTTAACTTTCATTTTCATTTCACTATAGCCACAAAAAAAAAAGAAGACATATATATATATATACATACCACATTTTACTTACTCATCTATTGATCTATTTAGATTGCTTCCATATCTTGGCTATTGTAAATAATACTGCAATGAACACTGGTATGCATGTATCTTTTTTTTTTCATTTATTTTTATTAGTTGGAGGCTAATTACTTCACAACATTGCAGTGGGTTTTGTCATACATTGACATGAATCAGCCATGGAGTTACATGTATTCCCCATCCCGATCCCCCCTCCCACCTCTCTCTCCACCCGATTCCTCTGGGTCTTCCCAGTGCACCAGCCCCGAGTCCTTGTCTCATGCATCCCACCTGGGCTGGTGATCTGTTTCACTATAGATAATATACATTCTGTTCTCTCTGAACATCCCACCCTCGCCTTCTCCCACAGAGTCCAAAAGTCTGTTCTGTACATCTGTGTCTCTTTTTCTGTTTTGCATATGCGGTTATCATTACCATCTTTCTAAATTCCATATATATGTGTTAGTATGCTGTAATGTTCTTTATCTTTCTGGCTTACTTCACTCTGTATAATGGGCTCCAGTTTCATCCATCTCTTTAGAACTGATTCAAATGAATTCTTTTTAATGGCTGAGTAATATTCCATGGTGTATATGTACCACAGCTTCCTTATCCATTCGTCTGCTGATGGGCATCTAGGTTGCTTCCATGTCCTGGCTATTATAAACAGTGCTGCAATGAACATTGGGGTGCACGTGTCTCTTTCAGATCTGGTTTCCTCAGTGTGTATGCCCAGAAGTGGGATTGCTGGGTCATATGGCAGTTCTATTTCCAGTTTTCTAAGAAATCTCCACACTGTTCTCCATAGTGGCTGTACTAGTTTGCTTTCCCACCAACAGTGTAAGAGGGCTTCCCTTTTCTCCACACCCTCTCCAGCATTTATTGCTTGTAGACTTTTGGATAGCAGCCATCCTGACTGGCGTGTAATGGTACCTCATTGTAGTTTTGATTTGTATTTCTCTGATAGTGAGTGATGTTGAGCATCTTTTCATGTGTTTGTCAGCCATCTGTATGTCTTCTCTGGAGAAATGTCTGTTTAGTTCTTTGGCCCATTTTTTGATTGGGTCATTTATTTTTCTGGAGTTGAGCTTCAGGAGTTGCTTGTATATTTTTGAGATTAATCCTTTGTCTGTTGCTTCATTTGCTATTATTTTCTCCCAATCTGAGGGCTGTCTTTTCACCTTGCTTATAGTTTCCTTTGTTGTGCAAAAGCTTTTCAGTTTCATTAGGTCCCATTTGTTTATTTTTGCTTTTGTTTCTAAAATTCTGGGATGTGGGTCATAGAGGATCCTGCTGTGATTTATGTCGGAGAGTGTTTTGCCTATGTTCTCCTCTAGGAGTTTGATAGTTTCTGGTCTTACATTTAGATCTTTAATCCATTTTGAGTTTATTTTTGTGTATGGTGTTAGAAAGTGTTCTAGTTTCATTCTTTTACAGGTGGTTGACCAGTTTTCCCAGCACCACTTGTTAAACAGGTTGTCTTTTTTCCATTGTATATTCTTGCCTCCTTTGTCGAAGATAAGGTGTCCATAGGTTCGTGGATTTATCTCTGGGCTTTCTATTCTGTTCCATTGATCTATATTTCTGTCTTTGTGCCAGTACCATACTGTCTTGATGACTGTGGCTTTGTAGTAGAGTCTGAAGTCAGGCAGGTTGATTCCTCCAGTTCCATTCTTCTTTCTCAAGATTACTTTGACTATTCAAGGTTTTTTTTTGTATTTCCATACAAATTGTGAAATTATTTGTTCTAGTTCTGTGAAAAATACTGTTGGTAGCTTGATAGGGATTGAATTGAATCTATAGATTGCTTTGGGTAGTATAGCCATTTTGACAATATTGATTCTTCCAATCCATAAACACGGTGTTTCTCCATCTGTTTGTGTCCTCTTTGATTTCTTTCATCAGTGTTTTATAGTTTTCTATGTATAGGTCTTTTGTTTCTTTAGGTAGATATACTCCTAAGTATTTTATTCCTTTTGTTGCAATGGTGAATGGTATTGTTTCCTTAATTTCTCTTTCTGTTTTCTCATTGTTAGTGTATAGGAATGCAAGGGATTTCTGTGTGTTAATTTTATATCCTGAAACTTTACTATCTTCGTTGATTAGCTCTAGTAATTTTCTGGTAGAGTCTTTAGGGTTTTCTATGTAGAGGATCATGTCATCTGCAAACAGTGAGAATTTCACTTCTTCTTTTCCTATCTGGATTCCTTTTACTTCTTTTTCTGCTCTGATTGCTGTGGCCAAAACTTCCAAAACTATGTTGAATAGTAGTAGTGAGAGTGGGCACCCTTGTCTTGTTCCTGATTTCAGGGGAAATGCTTTCACTCTGATTGCTGTGGCCAAAACTTCCAAAACTATGTTGAATAGTAGTGGTGAGAGTGGGCATCCTTGTCTTGTTCCTGATTTCAGGGGAAATGCTTTCAATTTTTCACCATTGAGGGTGATGCTTGCTGTGGGTTTGTCATATATAGCTTTTATTATGTTGAGGTATGTTCCTTCTATTCCTGCTTTCTGGAGAGTTTTAATTATAAATGGGTGTTGAATTTTGTCAAAGGCTTTCTCTGCATCTTTTGAGATAATCATATGGTTTTTATCTTTCAATTTGTTAATGTGGTGTATTACACTGATTGATTTGCGGATATTAAAGAATCCGTGCATTCCTAGGATAAAGCCCACTTGGTCATGGTGTATGATTTTTTTAATATGTTGTTGGATTCTGTTTGCTAGAATTTTGTTAAGGATTTTTGCATCTATGTTCATCAGTGATATTGGCCTGTAGTTTTCTTTTTTTGTGGCATCTTTGTCTGGTTTTGGAATTAGGGTGATGGTGGCCTCATAGAATGAGTTTGGAAGTTTCCCTTCTTCTGCAATTTTCTGGAAGAGTTTGAGTAAGATAGGTGTTAGCTCTTCTCTAAATTTTTGGTAGAAAAATTTAGCTTTCAGCTTTCAACTGTGAAGCCATCCTGTCCTGGGCTTTTGTTTGCTGGAAGATTTCTGATTACCGTTTCGATTTCCTTGCTTGTGATGGCTCTGTTAAGATCTTCTATTTCTTCCTGGTTCAGTTTTGGAAAGTTATTGCTGGAAGATTTCTGATTACAGTTTCGATTTCCTTGCTTGTGATGGCTCTGTTAAGATCTTCTATTTCTTCCTGGTTCAGTTTTGGAAAGTTATACTTTTCTAAGAATTTGTCCATTTCTTCCAAGTTGTCCATTTTATTGGCATAGAGCTGCTGGTAGTAGTCTCTTATGATCCTTTGTATTTCAGTGTTGTCTGTTGTGATCTCTCCATTTTCATTTCTAATTTTGTTAATTTGGTTCTTCTCCCTTTGTTTCTTAATGAGTCTTGCTAATGGTTTGTCAATTTTGTTTATTTTTTCAAAAAAACAGCTTTTAGCTTTGTTGATTTTTGCTATGGTCTCTTTGGTTTCTTTTGCATTTATTTCTGCCCTAATTTTTAAGATTTCTTTCCTTCTACTAACCCTGGGGTTCTTCATTTCTTCCTTCTCTAATTGCTTTAGGTGTAGAGTTAGGTTATTTATTTGACTTTTTTCTTGTTTCTTGAGGTAAGCCTGTAATGCTATGAATCTTCCCCTTAGCACTCCTTTTACAGTGTCCCATAGGTTTTGGGTTGTTGTGTTTTCATTTTCATTCATTTCTATGCATATTTTGATTTCTTTTTTGATTTCTTCTATGATTTGTTGGTTATTCAGAAGCATGTTATTTAGCCTCCATATGTTTGAATTTTTAACAATTTTTTTCCCTGTAATTGAGATCTAATCTTACTGCACTGTGGTCAGAAAAGATGACTGGAATGATTTCAATTTTTTTTAGTTTACCAAGACTAGATTTATGGCCCAGGATGTGATCTATTCTGGAGAAGGTTCCGTGTGCACTTGAGAAAAAGGTGAAGTTGATTGTTTTGGGGTGAAATGTCCTATAGATATCAATTAGGTCTAGCTGGTCCATTGTGTCCTTTAAAGTTTGTGTTTCCTTGTTAATTTTCTGTTTGTTGTGAATGGGGTATTAAAGTCTCCCACTATTATTGTGTTACTATTAATTTCCTCTTTCATACTCATTAGCGTTTGCCTTACATATTGTGGTGCTCCTATGTTGGGGGCATATATATTTATAATTGTTATATCTTCTTCTTGGATTGATCCTTTGATCATTATGTAGTGTCCTTCTTTGTCTCTTTTCACATCCTTTATTTGAAAGTCTATTTTATCTGATATGAGTATTGCGACTCCTGCTTTCTTTTGTTCTCCGTTTGCGTGAAATATTTTTTTCCAGCCCTTCACTTTTACTCTGTATGTGTCTCTTGTTTTGAGGTGGGTCTCTTGTAGACAGCATATATAGGGGTCTTGTTTTGTATCCATTCAGCCAGTCTTTGTCTTTTGGTTGGGGCATTCAACCCATTTACATTTAAGGTAATTATTGATAGGTATGGTCCCGTTGCCATTTACTTTGTTGTTTGGGGTTCACGTTTATACAACCTTTTTGCATTTCCTGTCTAGAGAAGATCCTTTAGCATTTGTTGAAGAGCTGGTTTGGTGGTGCTGAATTCTCTCAGCTTTTGCTTGTCTGTAAAACTTTTGAATTCTCCTTCATATCTGAATGAGATCCTTGCTGGGTACAGTAATCTAGGTTGTAGGTTATTCTCTTTCATTACTTTAAGTATGTCCTGCCATTCCCTTCTGGCCTGGAGGGTTTCTATTGATAGATCAGCTGTTATCCTTATGGGAATCCCTTTGTGTGTTATTTGTTGTTTCTCCCTTGCTGCTTTTAATATTTGTTCTTTGTGTTTGATCTTTGTTAATTTGATTAATATGTGTCTTGGGGTGTTTCGCCTTGGGTTTATCCTGTTTGGGACTCTCTGGTTTTCTTGGACTTGGGTGGCTGTTTCCTTCCCCATTTTAGGGAAGTTTTCAGCTATTATCTCCTCGAGTAACTTCTCATGGCCTTTCTTTTTGTCTTCTTCTTCTGGGACTCCTATGATTCGAATGTTGGGGCGTTTCACATTGCCCCAGAGGTCCCTGAGGTTGTCCTCATTTCTTTTGATTCTTTTTTCTTTTTTCCTCTCTGCTTCATTTATTTCCACCATTTTATCTTCTATCTCACTTATCCTATCTTCTGTCTCCGTTATTCTACTCTTGGTTCCCTCCAGAGTGTTTTTGATCTCATTTATTGCATTATTCATTTTTAATTGACTTTTTTATTTCTTCGAGGTCTTTATTAAACATTTCTTGCATCTTTTCAATCTTTGTCTCCAGGCTATTTATTTGTAACTCCATTTTGTTTTCAAGATTTTGGATCATTTTTATTATCATTATTCTAAATTCTTTTTCAGGTAGATTCCCTATCTCCTCCTCTTTTGTTTGACTTGGTGGGCATTTTTCATGTTCCTTTACCTGTTGGGTATTTCTCTGCCTTTTCATCTTGTTTAGATTGCTGTGTCTGGAGTGGGCTTTCTGTATTCTGGTGGTCTGTGGCTGCTTTTTATTGTGGAGGTTTTACCCAGTGGTGGGGTTGGACGATTGGTTTGTCAAGGTTTCCTGGTTAGGGAAGCTTGCGTCGGTGTTCTGGTGTGTGGAACTAGATTTCTTCTCTCTGGAATGCAATGGAGTGCCCAGTAATGGGTTTTGAGATGGGTCTATGTGTTAGGTGTGACCTTGGGCAGCCTGTATGTTGACACTCAGGTCTATGTTCCTGCATTGTTAAAGAATTTGCATGGTATGTCTCGCTCTGAAACTTTACTGGCTCTTGGGTGGTGGTTGGTATCAGTGTAGGTATGGAGGCTTTTGGACGGTCTCTTATTTCTTAATATTCCGTGTAGTCAGGAGTTTTCTGGTGTTCTCAGGTTTTGGGCTTAAGTGTCCTGCCTCTGGATTTCAGTTTTATTCTTCCAGTAGTCTCAAGACTTCTCCAACTATACAGCACTGATAATAAAACTTCTAGGTTAATGGTGAAAAGATTCTCCCCCATGAGGGACACCCAGAGAGGTTCACAGAGTTACATGAAGAAGAGGAGAGGGAGGAGGGAGATAGAGATGAGCAGGAGGAGAAAAAGGGGGACTCAAGAGGAGAGAGACAGATCTACGCAGTTATCTGTTCCCAAAGTGTTCTCCGTAGCCCAGACACCCACAGAGATTTACAGAATTGGATTGGGAAGAGAAGGGGGAGGGAGGAAATAGAGGTGTTCTGAGGTAGAAAACGGAGAGTCAAAAGTGGGAGAGAGTAATGAACACACTCCTGAATAAAAATGGGAACTGAATATTGGATTCTTAAATGTCCACAATTTATATCATATACTGAAAAACAAAGATTAAAAATCTAGAGTAGAGGTTAGACTCTTAAAAATACAATATTAAAAACAAAAACCAAAACACAAAAAATTTAAAAATATATATGAAGTTCAGTTTAAAAATAGGGCTTCTCTCTCTTTTTTTTGCAAGGTTATAGTGTAATGAAAATGAAAATTAAGGAGTAGTAGAGGAGTAATAGACGACTTTAAAAGGAAGTAAGAGAAAAAGAAAAATAGAAAAAAGAAGATAAAAAAGAAAAAAAAAACAAGAAAAAAATTTTTCCTAATTAAAAAATTCATAAAAATCTATGAAAATGAAAGTTAAGGAGTAATGGGGGAGTAATAGGGAATTTTAAAAGAAAATAAAAGAGAAAAAAGAAAAAAAGGTAAAAATATATCTAGGAATTTCTCTGGAGCTGTTGCGATCAGTGTGGGTTTGGTTCAGTTTCAGATAGCTCCTTGTTCCAGCTTACACTTCTCGATATCTACAGGCCCCTTCTGGTGTAGTCGGTGTTATCTACAGGAATTTTAATCTGTTGCACCGGTCCCTTCTGAAGCGGTTCCCTTTGTTTATTTGGCTTCTGCTTGCCAGTCTCTTCAGTGCCTAATTTCCGCCCTGACACAGGCGGGTGGAGGTGGACTCTTATTCAGGTTGCTAGTTCCGTTGGGCTGCGGGGAGGGGCTGGTGCTGCTTTCCCCTCTATGCTGCTCAGGCTATTCTATATGGAGCGTGCCCTGTGCTGTGCGCAGTTCCAGCCCTCAGGTGTTCCACAAAAGCGCGGACTCGGCTGCGCCTGCGTTTTGTGCCTTCCCCGCCCGAGCGGCTCAGGCAGCCAGGAGCTTGACAGGCGCACTCTCCCCGGGTGCGGCGCGCCTTCTCCCCTCGTGCGGCGCGCCTTCTCTCCTCCGTGGTCCCAGCCTCAGTTTCCGCCCGCGCCAGTCGGATGCGTGCGCCTTCTCCCATCCCCGTCCCCAGCCCCAGTCCCTGCCTGCGCCGGTCGGGTGCGTGCGCCCTGTGTCTCGCCGCGACCCTCCCAGCGGATGTCGACCATTTGGAATCTCAGGAAGTCTTTGGTTAGAAACTGGAGGCCTGTTTGCAGTGCCGTAGGGGATTCGGTCCTTGGGGCCGAGCCTGCCCCTTTCCTCTACCCCCCCCCCCCCCCGCCTCCAGCCTCCGGCGGGGCTGGGCCGGTCCGCAGCCTGCCTGCGAGCTCTTCTCTGGACTTGCTCATACCCTTTGTTCTGCAAACAGCTGGCAGTGTGTTCGGGCAGGTTAATTTTCTCTCTCTTGCTATCCCACAGTTTAAGTTGGTAACTCACAAAAGCTCCCTCCAATTGCTCTCAGGGCCTTCGGGCCGGTCCTTACCCTAAGCAATGCCACCTGCTCCTCTCCGTTCCGCCCCCACTTGCTGGTGGCGGATGCAGGTGTCTGGGGTACTTTTCTGCTGGGAGTTGCTTTTAGGCACGTAATCTGTGGGTTTTGTTTATTGTTCCCCTCCCAGTTAGGTTGCCCTCCGAGATTCAAAAACTTCCCCCAGACCCGCCAGTGCGAGGGTTTCCTGGTGATTGGAAACTTCCTCTATTAAGACTCCCTTCCCGGGACAGATCTCCATCCTTAGCTCTTTTGTCTCTCTTTTTTCTTTTATATTTTGTCCTACCTCCTTTCGAAGACAATGGGCTGCTTTTCTGGGCGCCTGATGACCTCAGCTAGCGATCAGAAGTTGTTTTGTGAAGTTTGCTCTGCGTTCAATTGTTCTTTCAATGAATTTGTAGGGGAGAAAGTGGTCTCCCCGTCCTATTCCTCCGCCATCTTGGCTCCTCCCCTGCACGTATCTTTTTAAATTAATGTTTCTGTTTTTTTCTGATAAATATACAGAGTGAAATTTCTGGATCATTTGGCAGTTCCATTTTTAATATTTTGAGGAAACTTTGACTGTTTTCCATAGTTAGCTACCCTTCCTTAATATTTCTATTATCCCCACAGAGGTCATGGAAATGCAACTTAATTCTAATACTACATAGTTGTAACATAAGTAAATTTACATATATACACATACAAATATACATTATACATACATACTTATATATGTATATAATATAGGTACATGTATATTCTGATATTTCTGAAGTATATTCTTGATTATAACACACATACATATATAAACATTAAATGTAAAAGTGCCTTGTGAAATATAAATAATAAGGTAGTACTTAGTAAACATTTTTAAATAAATGGCTAAAAATTTACTTTATAATATCTGTTCAAAGACAGCTGTTCAACAAATACCAGTTGAACTGAAATACATTTATTTCATTTCTGTTTTATCTTCTATTCTCAATGCCAGTAGTTTGCTTTAACAAAGTCTTCTACTGCTAAGTGACTTTCTCCCCTAAGGGTAATTGGGGCAGTCTCCTTGAGGTATCCTGGCATGTCAGAAAATTTTAAATTAGATTTTGGAACATAGTTTTCGAGGTGGGCCTGGCTTATTTACTTCAACAGTGTTACCACACATCATTTTATTTGTTGGCTATGGCTATTAATTTATGACTAAGTAATATGCTAAATGCTAAAAACACATCCTAGCACTGTTTACTAATTTTTCTGGTTATTAATAGAAATCAATGGATGTTGCTATGAGGGCATGAGTAGGACACATACACAGTGTCCTAACAAAGTGTTCTAACTTGTAGCCTAACTGATGACAACCTGAACATTGTTCTTTTCTTTGCTCTGCAGATTTTAAATAAACTTAGCACAGTCATTAAACCAGGGGAAGTGACAGCTGTGGTGGGATCCAGTGGAGCTGGGAAAAGCACAGCGCTGCAGCTCATTCAGCGGTTCTATGACCCCACTGAAGGCATGGTGTGTATCTTCCAGAAACTTCTTATACATGGGAATGTGTGCATGGATGCTCAGTCATGCCCAACTCTTTGCAACCCCATGGACTAGCCCACCAGGCTCCTCTGTCCATGGAATTTTCCAGGCAAGAATATTGGAGTGGGGTGCCATTTCCTACTCCAGAGGATCTTTCTGACCCAGGGATGGAACCTGTGTCTTCTGCCTGTCCTGCGTTGGCAGACAGATTCTTTATCAGTGAGCCACTTGGGGATAGTAGGTTGAAAAGGGTGATATATTTGTCAAATACAAACACCTAGCAAACACTGACAGCACTTTGACATCTGCATAGTTCAGTTAATGATTTGTTTGGTTTTGTTTTTTGGCTGTAACCTGCCGCAGGTGGGATCTTCCCTGACCACGGATCAAAGTCTGACTTAATGATTTTTTTTTAATAAACCAAATGGACTAATTCTCTCCATAGTAGTTGTGTTCAATGAATAATCAGTCCATCTGCTCAGTGATGTAACTGAATGTACAGATACATTCAAAATGGTATTGCTGCCTTTTCAGTGAGGGAAAATTTCCATTTCTTTCTTTGTATTATAACAAAATTGTTATTATTCCTTAAAGTTCTCCAAACACTAAGTATAAGAAAGCTTACATGGCCAGAATTAAGAGAGAACAGTTCTTGATTGTTACATCTCAGAGTAAAAAATAGGTCTAAAAATAATTACATTATTTTTTCAAACTACTTAGTCTCTTTCTCCTTGTGTTTGTCTGACTGTAAATATAGACTGAAACTAAAAAAAATTAATAATTGCTATTTATCACATATTGTATGTCAAGTACTTTATAGAGATCATTACTTATTTTCACAGAACTTCCAAAGATAAATATTCCCATTTTACAAATGAGGAAGCAGAGAAATTGAGAGTTGCCCCAGATTTGAACCCAGATCTATTGGATGTCAAAGACTATGCTCTTTTCACTCTGCCTCATAATCATTCTTGTTAACATCTCCTTGATGCCTTGAGATAGAATCATTACACTGTATATTAAATGACTTTTTCCATGCAATGAGCTCTATATAATGCAGGTACTGTCAGAGTGACATGGCAAATGTAATAAGGTTTTCTTTTTTCACAGACACTTTATTCTCTGATTGGGTATTCTTTGCTACACACCACTATAATTATACTCTGAATATATAGAAATCATGTTTTTTATATAAAATGTTTATATTTTTGCTAATAGTAATGTTTATTTATTTATCCCATTTATAGTTTCAATTGTATTTGAACACTTGAGTGTCATTTGATGAATCAGGCTAGAAAGTAATATTTTATTCTAACACACACACATATATGCAAGATAGAGACCATTGGTCATTTTCTTTGTATCTTTTGAAGTTCATTTTGGCTTCAAGTCAAAAGATAGAAATATTTAAAGTATGATGAATAACTGACTGTACTCTTTATTGAGAAATTAAAGCTTTTTCTATTCTTGGGCCAATTGAGCTAAACTAAGTGACCTGTATATCAGTTGTGTTTCTACAATGAATTGTCCTACAGCTATACTTGATTTCAACTTATATTGTCATCCTTATATTAACAACCACATTATAAGAGGGACTATTTTATACAATCTTGTAGGTCTCATTTTTTCTCCTCATGGATCAAGTACAGCACAGTAGTAGTATTCAGAATCTTGAAGGATTCCAAGAGAAGTGATGTTGTGGTTTTTGTTCTCTAGGTGACCTTGGATGGCCATGACATTCGCTCTCTTAACATCCAGTGGCTCAGATCTCAGATTGGGATAGTGGAGCAAGAGCCTGTTCTGTTTTCCACCACCATTGCAGAGAACATTCGCTATGGCAGAACAGATGCAACAATGGAAGATATAGTCCGAGCAGCCAAGGAAGCCAATGCCTACAACTTCATCATGGACCTGCCACAGGTACCCCTAGCCTCTCATTCCAGAGGGAAACCCAGAATTCATAGAGGGAAAAAAATTACATAGTAATATGCATTGCTTTTCATTTGAATTCTAAATTATCAATGTCATGTTTTCATTTTGTGCCTGGAAATGTATTTTGAGTTCCCCTCTTTGTCTGAAAATATGTGTGGTTAATACATTAAAATCTACCAAACTGCAGCACCCTCTTTTAGAAGCTTGCTTTAACATACCTACAATTTCCTTATTCCATCTATTTAAACATTTGTCTAAGCAGATGATAAATATGTCATGTAGTGGTAACTTTCACAATTCTCTTTTGATGTCTGCAGTTGTTACTGTTCTCAAATTTTCTTGTGTTTGGGCTGCTAATACTGTGTCTTCAGTACTATGTCTCACATATTCAAAATTTCCTCATTTATCTTCATTTTATATTATAGCAATGACAAAATCAACTCAGTGTTATACTTGTATGGATTTCTTGGCCAATGGTCTGCTAAATCAAAGAAGAATTATTATTACTATTTAACACAAATATAGTGCTTACTACCGGAGAAGGCAATGGCAACCCACTCTAGTACTCTTGCCTGGGAAATCCCATGGACGGAGGAGCCTGGTAGGCTGCGGTGCATGGGGTCTCTGAGTCAGACACGACTGAGCGACTTCACTTTCACTTTTCACTTTCATGCACTGGAGGAGGAAATGACAACCCACTCCAGTGTTCTTACCTGGAGAATCCTAGGGACAGGGGAGCTCTGGTGGGCTGCCATCTATGGGGTCGCAAGAGTCAGACACAACTGATGCGACTCAGCAGCAGCAGCAGTGCTTACTACATATCAGGCACTTTTCTAAGCACTTCACATCTATTAGTTCATTTAATTCTCCCAATCATCCTGTCAGGCAGCTATATTATTATCCCCATCTACAGAAGGAGAATTGAGGTTCCAAGAGGTCAAATCACTTGCTTAAGGCAAGGTTCTCATCCAAAGTAGTCTGGTTCCACAGTCTGTGCTCTAGAATACATCCTTCTCAGCCTTCCAAAATGCCTGTATGGATAGGATCGCAGATGTGTGTATGATATAGTCTAGTAGTTAAACAATACAAAGATTCAGAATCAGACCGCCTCTGGACAAATCCCAGCTTCTGCACTTGTAAGATTCATGAACTTGGGCAAGTTACCCCCTCAGACTGCAGCATTACTTTATCCATCCGTTAAGGAAAATAGTAGTACCTGCCTCATGGCACATCAGTCAGGACTAAATGAGATGATATGTGTAAAGAGTTCAGATCCACGCTTTCTGCATGGTAGATGTTCAACTCATGTTGCTAATATAAGTGAGATAAGAGACTGACCACATCACTCCCTTGTGAGATTCCAGTGTAATCCTGGGCATGCAAGATAGTAACTGTTTGCTGTTCATGGTAGTGATTATAAAGCTACTTTGATCTTTCATTCATAATATATAGACAACTTTAGTGTTGTGTTTTTCTGTGTTCAACTAAAAGATAGAGACAAGGAATTGACATATGCTTTAATCCTCTAAAATGGATTTTCAGGATGTTGATTAACTTTTATTGTGGTGGAAACATTTTACTTGAAGTTGAGCTAAAAAGAAACATTTTTATCATCCAGAATGAAAGAATAAATCAATATCTTTATTTTACACACAAATATTGATTAAATAATAACCTGTTTCAGGAAAGGGTTTTTGTTTTGTTTTTTTTTAAGTGAAAGATGGATGTGTGAAAACTCATGCTTGAGGAGGAAGCTAGAAAGGACTTTTGTAATGAATGGATCACTGTCAGGATCCATCAGATTCTTGCTCTTCATCACTGATGTGGCTTTCTTCCTAGCAATTTGACACTCTTGTTGGAGAAGGAGGAGGCCAGATGAGTGGTGGCCAGAAACAAAGAATAGCCATTGCCAGAGCCCTTGTCCGAAACCCAAAGATCCTGCTTTTGGACATGGCCACCTCGGCACTGGACAATGAGAGTGAAGCCATGGTGCAAGAGGCACTGAGTAAGGTTTGTTGAAAGTCTGAGTTCCTTTTATAAGTCCGTGTGGAAATCCTTGTGTTGTAGCAAAGGCTTCTGTGAAGAGAGGACAAAGAGAAAGAGAGACAGAGAGAGACGGACTACAGGGGTCATTGTATCTCTTTTTTTTTTTTTTTTGTGGGTCATTGTATCTCTTTGGAAAATATTGGCTCACCACAATGTTCCTCACAGTTGAACAGAAGACATATGATTTGCTTCTAAAGGCTGCACATGCAAAATTTTAAGTCTTGTTAAGTCTAACTCACAAGATGTAATTTTAAAACTTTACATTTTGGTTTTAAGATGTTGATTAATAGCAGCAACTGGAGCAACGTGTGATGTGTTTACTAGCCACTAAGAAAGTATGCTGGCATTTTCTAATGTCTGTTTAGCCTATTTACGAATCTTCTTGGGGAGCGAGCCTCTGCCTTACTTGTGGATTCTGAGACAGTCCAAACGTCACCGTCAGCTTTGTCTTACAGTCTGACTCAGTGCACCGTACATCCTCACAGGTTCAGCATGGGCACACAATCATTTCTGTCGCTCACCGCCTATCTACAATTAGAGCTGCAGATGTCATTATTGGTTTTGAACACGGTACAGCAGTGGAAAGAGGCACCCATGAAGAACTGTTAGAAAGGAAAGGCGTTTACTTCACTCTAATAACTTTGCAAAGTCAAGGAGACCAAGCCTTTAATGAAAAAGACATAAAAGGCAAGTGCCTTTTCAGTTATGCTTATACATTGTGTTAAATAATTAGCATATATGATGTTTTTGGATTTCTATGCATTTCAATATATAGTGTCTTAGTTGTTCTCCTTAAAGCCCTGGGGGACATTACATAGATAATAAAGGAAAGAACAGATGTTCAGGAGGTTTAGTTATTGATCAAGTCATAGGGCTAAAACCCAGGTCTCCTGTGGAAGAAACTTCAACTCCATCCCCTTTTTTCCCCTCATACTTTGCAAATAAGAGAGTCTTCCTAGAATGTCCTGCACTCAGTATGAGCTCTCTTCTTGTTGGTTGAGTGAATTAAACAAGGACTAAAAAGTTTTATGCATATTTTCTTTAATGTAGGTAGATACTTCAGGTCCTAATGTACTTTCTCCTTTTCAATCTGAATTTTCTTTTTTTTTTTTTTGGCCGCATCATGTGGCATGTGGGATCCAATTCTCTGACAAGAACCCATGCCCCCTGCAGTGGAAGCAGGAGTCTTAACCTCAGGATTTGGTGGTTTACCTAAACCTATGTTAAGCATCCATTACAAACTTTCTCTCCCATATCAAATCTGGATTTGTTAACACTATCGGGTAAAATGACTGTATACATTGAACATGTGATTTATTCTGAAAAGATTTTTTTTTTAAAGTTGGTTCATCTACTATTTATTTTCTTTTTTTTTTGCCACCTCTAGTGGATTTCTCAGGCTCCCCTGGTAGCTCAGACAGTAAAGAATCTGCCTGCAATGCAAGAGTCCTGGGTTTGATCCCTGGGTTGGGAAGATCCCCTGAAGAAGGAAATGGCAACCCACTCCAGAATTCTTGCTGGAGAATTCCATGGCTACAGTCCATGGCGTCAAAAAGAGTTGGACACAATTGAGCAACTAATGCTTTCACTTTTCTTTTCAGTGGGTTTCTCACAAGATTTTTTGGTCATTCATATCAGCTATAGCTATAGGTATCTATTTCTGTGGTAATATCACATAGGCTATCATTTGATTCAAAAGATTCAAACTTGATGAGTATTTTTAATTTTTTTATTGTTAGAATGTGCTGGACAAGTGTTAGCTTTTAGTTATTGCAATAAAGTTAACAGGTTGTTTGAGATCAGATATGGTAACAATATGCTATGCAAATATAGTAAATAATCTGATTTTGCTCTGATTCTGCTTATTGCATACACTAAGGGATCACTCGTGTTGTATTGAATAGGAAAAGATGAAACCGAAGATGCCTTACTTGAGAGAAAACAGACCTTTAGCAGAGGGAGCTACCAGGCTAGCTTAAGGTAAGCTCAGGCAACGGGGCAGATTTTAAAGTTTTCAGATGTTTTCAGCAACCCTCTGCAGCTAAGATCTTCTGGCAATATCTCAGGTACACTTGGAAGGCCCTTAAATACAGCCCCAGGTCTTGTGTTATATGAACATGCAAGTGAATCGTTGGTTGCCATGTTGACATTTCTGTCTCCAATCCATAGAGCTTTCTTAAATTTGGCTTCTCATTTTACTGAGGGTAGGGGGTCATGATAAAGATGCTCTGTAGTTAAAATGTTGTTTATTGAGCTTAGAAAGGGGATTTTTAAAAAATCTGTGTTTAGACTTGTCTCCCAGAATTAACTGTGGTATGAAGCACTGTCTTTTTTTTTTTTTTTCTCATTTATTTTTATTAGTTGGAGGCTAATTACTTTACAATATTGTAGTGGTTTTTGCCATACATTGACATGAATCAGCCATGGATTTACATGTGTTCCCCATCCCGATCCCCCCTCCCACCTCCCTCCCCATCCCATCCCTCTGGGTCTTCCCAGTGCACCAGCCCCGAGCACTTGTCTCATGCATCCAACCTGGGCTAGTGATCTGTTTCACCCTTGATAGTATACTTGTTTCAATGCTATTCTCTCAGAACATCCCACCTTCACCTTCTCCCACCGAGTCCAAAAGTCTGTTCTATACATCTGTGTCTCTTTTTCTGTTTTGCATATAGGGTTATCATTACCATCTTTTAAAATTCCATATATATGTGTTAGTATACTGTATTGGTCTTTATCTTTCTGGCTTGCTTCACTCTGTATAATGGGCTCCAGTTTCATCCGTCTCATTAGAACTGATTCAAATGAATTCTTTTTAATGGCTGAGTAATATTTCATGGTGTATATGTACCACAGCTTCCTTATCCATTCATCTGCTGATGGGCATCTAAGTTGCTTCCATGTCCTGGCAATTATAAACAGTGAAGCACTCTCTTAAATGGAAGTCAGATTCATGTCTTCAGCTCCATTCTTTAACCTACTGAGCTGCAATTGAATTACAAATATTTCTGCTCCCAGAGTTCCCCATCCAAGGTCAAATCATTCTTTAACTAGATGAAATATGAGATGTGTCATCTAACACTCAAAGCATATTTTCCTAAACATGAACTTTTGTGGGGGGGGGCATCATTCTGTGGGTATTGATTTCCAAAGCATATTTTTGGATCATGCTATAGCAAGTTTATAAATTTAATCTTTCATTATGGTTTAAAAGTTTAAAAAAATAGTCCCTTTAATGTTAAAGGTCTGTATATTAAGAAAAATTCTACCCAGGAGTATTTGTGTGTATTTGTGAAAATGTTATTCAAGATCTTTTTTTCTTAAGTTCAGAGACTATTTGTAGGCAATAGACTGACATTTCTCTACCGTGACCCTTTATCATTTCTAGGATATTTGATTCAAGACTGTGCTCTAAACAAAGGCTCAATTTATGACTTGCTTATTCAAGATAGCTAATTGTTTATTGAAAAATGGTTAAAGAGGCTTAAAATATAATATTCTAGAAATAACTCCAAGTAATTCAAACATAGATTTATTTACTTTTAATATTCAAAGACTAGTTCACTGGGTTTTATGCTTAGGGGTGTTATTTTTCCTTTTAAGGACAGGTCTATTCAGAAAATTTCAAGAAATGCTAGTTTCATTGAATTTTTTCAATTTGGAAAGTAATAAAGCAATAGTTCAAATGTAAAAGCTATAAAAATTGCCTAAATTGTTAGGTAATTTTTAAAGACATCTGGCATTAATTATTTCACCATGTTTTTTTCTGAGTGGAAGAAAAAGATTATAAAGGTCATCAGAATCATGGTCTGAAGGTATCAACTAACTTCTTAAACCCAGAAAATGACTAGGCATCTCTTTTGACCACTAAATTAAAGCTTGCAAAGAGGCAATGTATCTCATGGTGAGGTCAAAAGAAAATAAATATTTTCTTAATTTTTCAAATGAAAAGAATTTTTCCCATTCTAAGTAGTTTACTTACAGTTTACTATTAGGCCCAGATAACAGTTTTAATATGAACATTTCTTATTTGGCTATTAGCTCTTACAAATTCTACATTTTGGTGACTAAGGAGAGAAGCCCAGAAATACAACCTGTACACCAAAAGTAGCTATTAACCTCCTACAGAGAAAGATTTATAGGTTTGAGTAAGAAGGTCTGTTAAAAATATCTTATTGTGTATGCTGACAGATTGTGTTTTAAGAGGGCTAATTGAAATGTTAATTTGTATCTTATTTCCTCCCTCTGATGCCTAAGTCTCTCTTTAGTAATATATTTTAGATTCAAGAACAATTTCCATGGATGACAATAATTTCCTAAATGATCATGTTGAGAGAGAGCATATATTCCCAAATTAGCTGTTTTTGTTTCGGATGAGAAGTGGTACACAGCTTCTGAGGAAGGGAGGGGGAGCTGTTGTAGGTTTCTGAAAAGGGGAGTGACAGAATCCTCATGCTGCTGTTTGTGGAAGACCAGAGCGGCAGGTCAGGCCCCTGCCTCACACCCTTACTGTTCGTGGTCTCCTTCGGGCAGCTTATGCTAGACTGGTAGAATGCTGGATGAATGGGCAACAGGGAACGAGAGAACGAGAGATTTAAGAAACATAAGATTAAAGTAGTAGACATTTGAGGGAGTAAGGATTGGTGTCTTCCCTGCTCAGAACTGGGAGGTGGTCAACTATGTTCTGGGGCCCTCTTCTTCTCCACATACTCTTCCTTGTCTGGCAGCGCTCTGAGTTTCTTTTTCAGGCCCCTAAACTTCAGTCTCAGCCCTCTCTTGCACTCAGCTCTCTCTAGCTGACACAGACCTATCCCTCACACCTTTGGGAGTTGAGCTCTTGACCTCAGTTACCTAACTGAAAGAAATGACTCTATTGCTGCAGAGTTTCAGGCCAAATGGGATGGGCTTGGGGTGTCGCAGAAGCCAGTTTGGTAGCAGGAAGTCAGAGTGGGGTGTGGTTTCATGCCTGATCACAATGAGAGTTTGAGCAAGAGCAAGAGGGAGGACTTGACATAAATGCACCTGTTGAACCTGGTGACGAAGGGAAAAGATGCCGTCAAATGAACGTGGGATAAGTGAGGGTCATGAAGTTGATGCATTGCTGCCTTCTCAGGAAGGATAGATGAGCATCTGCAATAGGCAGGCGCCACCTTGGTGTTTGTTTTTGTCTAGCCTAACCTGAAAACAGATGACAGGAGACTTATGAATAACACCATGTGGATCGCTCTACCACAGCTGACACAGATCTCCTCATCACTACAATCTCCTTCTTTACACTGTGTTTCTTCAGACCAAGTGCTTTGAGATTGTAACTTCCATCCTTTCAAGTCTTCAGGATTACCTTTATCACTTAGCAGTCTATTTGCAAATGGCTAAAAAACCTCAGCCAACCTGGTTTAACCTTTAAAGAGAAAGAATAAAAACATCACTAAATAGTTCAAAAGGGCTTTGGCTTCAGGCAAGGCTGGGGCTTCAATGACTTGGTCAAGATACATACAGTTTCTTTTTCTTCCCTTCTCAGCTCTACTTTTTTTCAGTATTTGTTTTTTAGGAAGCTTCTTTTCTTGACATAATTGCCAACAGATTCCAGTGTCACATACTTTCAAATTTAACCTAGAAGAAAGTAGAAGTCTCCTTCCCGGAAACCTCAGGGGAAAACAAAACAGCTCGAATCACTTCCTATATCTGCCCTATACTAAGTTTCTGTAACTAGTAACCTTATCTCCATACTTGTCTTTATACTGTTCTGTCAATCAGCAATGCTCTTTCCTCTAGCCTACAGATACCCACAGCCTACCTTAGCCACCTTCTCCATGAAGCCTGTCATGGTAGCACCTGACATATGTTCTTTTATCCTTTAAATTTCCATACTGTTTATTTAAACCTGCTTTATAGCACTTATCAATTCTTCCTTATATTAGGGTTGGTTACATGCATGGTTCTTCTATAAAACTTTAAGCGCCTTAGGGGAGAAGACTGTAATTGTCCAGTCTTTGTGTCCCCTCACAGCACCTAACATTGATTTGTACGTTGTAGGCGCACAATCTTCTTCTGTTGAATGAATCAGTGAACACATCAAGCTAAATTATATTTCAATAATATATTTGTTAATTAAATCCATTCCTAAAGGCAGTACATAGCCTGGAGAAATTTCCACTAGGGTCCCTGTTTCCTCCTACTAGTCTATTTGTGTCCAGGTAGAATTATGCTAAAGCAAACATCAGGGAGAGAGAGAGATATCAAAACTTATCGTACACTCCTAAGGGAGGTAATAGTGATGGGCCATTGCCGTTATAGCAATAGCAGAACCATGTGGGTTTGGGATAGATTTGAGTCTTGGATGCTTTTTTGGTGGTGGACTAGTGAAACAACTTTGGCCTCTTCTCTTCCTGCCTCTGTGTGTGTACTCTGAATCAGGGTTTAGCTTGGCACCATAGCAACCAGACTGATAGTTCTATCAAACCCACTCAGGAAGCTCCCGTATCCAGTTACCGTGTAAAACAGTTCTGTTCATTTGACACAGGTGATGTAAACTTGGAACCAGTTGAGTCCTGTTCCAACAATCCACAGACTAATTCATCTTTCTTTTTACTTACAGAGCGTCCATCCGACAACGGTCCAAGTCTCAGCTTTCTTACCTGGGACATGAATCGTCATTAGCACTTGTAGATCATAAGTCTACTCATGAACAAGACAGAAAGGTCAGATACCAGTGGCTCATGGGGGGATGGAAGAAGTCTCTCCTGGGGACTATCATATGCCCTTTAAGCTTAGAATATGAGTTTTCAAGGCCTTTATCTAGTAATGTTTCTCTAAGTCAAACTAAATGGGAGGCTCCATTAAGACCTGAATGAAACTCTAAATTTTATATAATACTTTACATAATATTTTCAGAGATGCATAAATAATAAAATATTTTAAGAACACATGGTAACTAAGCTGAACCATTAAAAGTTCCCTGATAATTCTCTTTTTTAATATAAATTTATTTATTTTAATTGGAGGCTAATTACTTTATAATATTGTATTGGTTTTGCCATATGTTGACATGAATCCGCCACGGGTGTACATGTGTTCCCCATCCTGAACCCCGCTCCCACCTCCCTCCCCATCCCATCACTGATAATTCTTTTGTGAACCATTCTAATAAACATAATTACATGTACTTAGCAGACTATTTGATTATGTAGGAATCCCTTTCAAGTTCTTAAGACTATACGAAAACCTTTCTTTGTAAAACTTTAAATCTCCTTCTTAAATGATTATAATAAAGTGTTAGATACAAGTTATTGCAAATTTTAAATTAATGGGGACTGATTAGGTTTTATGGACATTTGTTTACTTAATACAATTTTATAATAATTGTTTTAGGGTATATTTAAAATTAACACTATTAATTTTAACACTATTCCAAGCAACATAAAAATGAAATAGATACGAGAAGAATCAACACGTATAGCAATAGTCAACTTTGTTCATCAGGATATCCACTTCTGTGGTGGGCACAGTCTAACTTTCACATAAGGTGACCATCCTTCCTACTCAGAGCCTTTCTTAATCACTGAACTTTATTCTTCAGCCCTGATCCTCTCATTTGCAATCCCCCATTACTCTTCATTTCAGTCTTTTCATGGCAATTTTCTTATTGAGTCTTATTTCAGATCATGTTTTCTTATCCTGCTACTAAATTACAAGCTTCTTAAAGTTAGTGACTGTTATTTGTGTTTGTATCAATGTGGGCATCTTGCTTTGCCTGGAAACTCCTTTATCCTTTACCATGAGACCTAGCAAACATTTCTGTTTATTTGACACATGTACACCTAGAACCAGCTGAGTCCTGTTCCAACCTGCTCATAATCTACAGACTCTTTCATCTTTCTGTTTAGTTACAGAGCTGCACATGGTAGGACATCAAGTGATTTTTAAAACTAGGATGAAAAATTAACTTTTTATAGTAAAATAAAGTCCAAACCACAAGATTTATCAAAGAAAATGAGTCAGAGAATATTTTAATTACAAGCACATCCATTATGTATGATGTAATTTCAAATTATCTTTAAAACATTTCAGTATGAGAATCCTTTGGGGGAGTAATTATAAACACTGATTCGCAATGCCAAATTTGTAATAAAGTACTACGTACGATTTTATGACTATGATGGAAGGATTATTAAGGCTCTCTTTTGGTTTTAAGATATTAATAATAAATAGCATTCTTAATTATCTAATGTTGTTATTGTTGTTGTTCAGTCGCTAAGTGGTATTCGACTCTGAATAGATAGTGTTCTCAGTATCTAATACAGCTGGTTTAAATAAACTTCATAGAGGAACACTTTGTCTCAGGAACAGCAGGGTGGATCCAAGGAGAGAAAATGTTTAGCAAGCGTGGTTGCTTACTGCATCTTGCCATTAAGGACTCAGCACCTCTTCTCATTCTAGAAATAGTTTCTTCATTTATGTCTATGGTGCTGCCACCCGTAAGTACAAGATGCATTATACAAGGAGTTTAATAAGATTCAAGGAAGAAAGAACCAAACACTACAGTGGCATTTCAAATGTAACAGCACCAACTGTATTCAATTTTTTGCATTTTTATTTTTTCCCCTAGTTTCTGGGAAAATGTTTGACAATAAAAACAAGAGAGTTAGGAAGGAACAGAAAATCCAATTTTGTTATTGTTGAAGCTGGTAGATGACTCAGCACTGTTGCAGAGAGCAATCAGATTTCCTGAAGATCTGAAGATCAGGTTCCCAGACTTCTGATGCAGGGAAAACTCAGAAGGGAGTTATTTAAATAAAAGGAAATCTAAATAAAATACAGAGAGTAGTTCCAGAGAAAACAGAACTACTCCCTAAGTATTCTACTCATCAGCATTGCCGATTAGAATATAATAAATAACTCAATTAAATGGAAACCAAGAATCTGCCTGCAATGGAGACCCAGGTTCAGTTCCTAGGTGGGGGAACGATCCCTTGGAGAAGGGAATGGCAACCCACTGCAATATTCTGCCTAGAAAATCCATGGACAGAGGAGCCTGGTGGGCTACAGTCCATGGGGTCTCAAAGAACTGGACGTGACTGAGCATCTGAGCAGAGAGAGTGTAATTTTAAAAAGAGAACACTTTGATTTCTTTCTTTAGTTAGGGAGGAAAAGGAAAAAAAAGTGACAGAGCCAATGCGATTCTGCTAAAGGTAGAAATGAAACAGGCCTTGTGCTTATATTAATACTGTTCATTTGTATGATAATTATCTTAGAACTTTTTTGATTTAAAAATTAAATATTTTAAAAAAGGAAACAGTGGAATCAGCATTGATGGAATTTAATATAAGGACTTCCTAATCAGAGTAAATTTTAAAATATTTTAGATATTTAGGTTATTCTAATCCCAAGTAAATTTTAAAGTATTTTGATAGTTAACTAAATTCTTTAAGATCAAGCACTGGTAAAAAAAATTTTTTCATATTTTGATGAAGAGGCTCTAACCTGACCTGTTGTTTGGGGGATGTTCTATTTTGTGTGGCAAGGCAAAAAGTTTTACTTATATAAAGGCATTATCTCCACCTTGTGGTCTCTTCGCGTTTTGACTCTGAAAGCTTAGAGGAGGAGATGGTTTCAAGTTTGTGCTTCCAAAGTGTAAGTGGGCTGTCTGACCCAACGTTTCATGGTTAGCTGGTGACAGAACTAAGACTATATATAGCCTGTTTTCTCTTGGTCTCCAAGCTATACTCTTGGCTTTCATAAATCAGATCACAGTTATAATGCTAATAAAATTGAGACTAGGATTAGGGGAAAACTGCAGGCTAAAGCTTCCAGTCTCTGATATCTAGGCACCTTTTCAGAGGAACTTAAAGGTAGAATATGTATGAGATTGTGTCAAGGTCAAATATTAAAAACCCATCACTTCATCACAGCTAACTTATAGTAGGGTTTAGGCATTGGTTAGGAGATAGGACAGGGTTTCCCAGGTAGCTCAGTGGTAAAGAATCCACCTGCCAATGCAGGAGATGTGAGTTCAGTCCCTGGGTTGGGAAGATCCCCAGGAGAAGGAAATGACAACCCACTCAAGAATTCTTGCCTGGAAAATCTCATGGACAGAGGAGCCTGGTGGGCAAGGTCCATTGGGTTGCAAAGAGTCGGACACGACTGAGTGGCTGCTCACACACACACATAGGAGATAGGACAGAAGATCTGTAAAAACGACTACTAGTGTTTAATCATTTGGAAGGTACCTGCTTCTTGGTCATATTTACCATTTCCTATCATCATATCTTAAAGTTGTCACCAAGGCAGGAGACCGCCTATGAGTTGGCATGAAGAATTCGATGTAACAAAATATAGAAATCTGGACATGAGATTTAAGTAGGAAGTTATATTTTCACCTGAGCTACACAGGATATGGATGGAAGGAAGCTGGGGAAAGCCCTTTGTTTAGCATTGAATTATCTACCTTGAAAGTGTGATCAGTATTTTTTAAATAAATGTCTTTTTACATTTATGCACCATGAGTGTAAAAGCTTCATTCATTCTTTCATCCAATAAGTATTGATTGCACACCTAACAAGTGCCAGATATTGTCTTAGGGATGCAAAGATGAGCAAGAGCACTGTTCTTCTTCCTTCACTGGAGCTGCTGGCAGGATACTTCTTTAAGTATGATAAATAAGTGAGCACTATGCAACTTACCATTGACACAATAGAGGCAGGAATTGCAGTGAGGAAGCGTATATAAACTTTTATTATTTTGTCTCTCTGTGAGTTACTGGTTTGCTGTGAATTTATTATATCTATGTATATATACTGATCTTTTATATATATATACACATATTTATATTTATTATATTATATTAATTAATATATAATATATTAATTATAGTATTATATATATATACACACACACACATATGGTTTGGGGCTTCCCTGATAGTTCAGCTGGTAAAGAATCCACCTGCAATACAGGAGACCTCAGTTTGATTTGTGGGTTGGGAAGATCTGCTGGAGAAGGGATAGGCTACCCACTCCAGTATTCTTGGGCTTCCCTTGTGGCTCAGCTGGTAAAGAATCCGCCTGCAGTGAGGGAGACCTGGGTTCGATCCCTGGGTTGGGAAGATCCCCTGGAGAAGGGGAAGGCTACCCACTCCAGTCTTCTGGCCTGGAGAATTCCATTGACTGTATAGTCCATGGGGTTGCAAAGAGTCAGACACGACTGAGCGACTTTTGCTTTAATACATATTTTTAGCTTTTTATCTTTTTTTAGTTGAGTTAATTTGTCTTTAGCTTTGCAAAATCCCAGAGGAAAAAAACATTTCTTTACATAATGACTTGCATTTTCTCTTGTTCTTATACTACTTTTAGTTCAGTTCAGTTGCTCAGTCGTGTCCAACTCTTTGCAGCCCCATGGACTGCAGCACGCCAGGCCTCCCTGTCCATCACCAACTCCTGGAGTTTACTCAAACTCATGTCCACTGAGTCAGTGATGCCATCCAACCATCTCATCCTCTGTCACCCCCTTCTCCTCCTGCCTTCAATCTTTCCCAGCATCAGGGTCTTTTCAAATGAGTCAGCTCTTCGCATCCGGTGGCCAAAGTATTGGAGTTTCAGCTTCAACATTAGTCCTTCCAATGACTATTCAGAGTTGATTTCCTTTAGGATTGACTGGTTTGATCTCCTTGCTGTCTGAGGGACTTTCAAGAGTCTTCTCCAACACCACAGTTCGAAAGCATCAATTTTTCAGTGCTTAGCCTTCTTTGTGGCCCAACTCTCACATCCATAAGGGCAAAGGCTACCAGAGTTTTGCCAAGAGAATGCAGTGGTCGTAGCAAACATTCCAAGAAGCTATCAAGTTAGCTTGACACGATTTTATGGATGCTGGAGGGTACATAAGAGCTGTGTCAGAGCTGAAAGACTTTTTACTCAAAGCACAAGCAGGAGCCAGCGCACACATTTCCACTGATCCCCCAGCCTGCCCCCACTTCTCAGCTGATGAGAGAGAAGCAGGCGATTCCAGCCAATGAAGGGGAAGAGGAAACCTGGGCTTGAGAAACCTGGTGTTTTTATAATGGGCAATAAGC
This sequence comes from Odocoileus virginianus, assembly GCF_023699985.2. Classification (NCBI taxonomy): domain Eukaryota; kingdom Metazoa; phylum Chordata; class Mammalia; order Artiodactyla; family Cervidae; genus Odocoileus; species Odocoileus virginianus. Next base: position 20,747,956 of record NC_069686.1, read on the forward strand.
CCTTTTCTTAGTATGGAAACCCTACCCCTCTCCTCCAAGGCTATTTGCTTGAGAAAACAGCCTCAACAAAGGTGGTCAGTGCCTCTGTTCACAAGATGTGCAGAAACACGAGAGAGCCACAGAGAACTTTGTCTAGCTCTTCCCTTTTGAGGAGGAGGAGGCAACTGAGCCCCAGAGAGCTGAAGTGCTCCATGATATATTCCACTAGTGGCCACGTGGGGCTCATCCAAGAACCACGTTCTTTCCACATGCCCGTTTCCCTCACGCTTTCACAGGCACCTTTCTTCCTCTCTGCATTGATTTCCTAGAGTCGAGTAAGACATCAGAGATGAAATCATTGAAGGATTTGCTGCATGAGTGAGTAGCAACTATTGAGGGCCGACCAAGAGAGAACCTGAAATGGAGGCATTGACAGATCCAAGCAAGCTCTCCCTCCACCCTATTTGGCTTGCAACTAGAATATGGACACCAGGCTTTTATTTCAATTGAATTGGTAATGAAATCTTTGACTTTGGAAGCAAAAGGATAGTATCTGAAGTTCCTTACTGTTATCTGTTCCTGATGGTCAGCTCCTGAAGGGGCAAATAACTGTGTGTTAATGAAATAGAACACTAACAGTTTTTTATTCAATTTGCTGTAGACATTTTTAGTATATTTTAATAGAAAAAGTAAAAAAAAAAATCAATACAGATCTTTATAAGCCACCTAAAGTCTTTTCTCAAACAAAGTGGACAATAAATTTAGCAAATTATTGAAGAATGGGCCTAACGACCAAGCACTGAAGAATACCATTAACAAGGAAAAATGATGGTAAAAATGATGAAGTTCTGAATATAATTTTTGCCTTCAAGAGTCTAAAAATTTGCTAGCTCTGACACTTTAATGGCAATTAAAGAAATTGGAATGGGGAAATTTTAAAATAATTTGTACTCCTTGTAAAGAACATGCAGAATTTAGAAATCCAAATTGATTACCATTTACTTCTGGGCACTAATTAAAGAAAACCTTCACAGAAATATGCAATTGATAACCATTGTCACCAGTTAATACATTTTAAAAATTATTTTGCATTGTTTAGATCCACTGGCCTGCCTTAGGGCTTGAGGCAGTCACTAGACTTTGACATTTATGAAGGACGTATCTTGAAAATTTCACAAATCCTCGAATATGTAAATACCACTCACCATAGCACAAAGGGTTGCAAAGAGTCGGACACAACTGAAGCAACATAGCACTCAACTTACTCACTATAGCACAAACATGTTTTTAAACTGGGAGTTATTTTTCTTATAGATCCACCTTATTTACTACTCCCCAAGTGTTAATACCTATGCAATTGTGAAAAGAGAACTACCAGCTCACCTTCAGATGAGCAGACACTCTAAAATCAATCCCACCCAAGTCATAGCATGTTGTTTAGTCCCTAAATCATGTCTTGACTCTTCTGTGACCCCATGGACTGTAACAGCCCACCAGGCTCCTCTGTCCATGGGACTAGCCCAGCAAGAATACTGGAGTGGGTTGCCATTCCCTACTCCAGGGGTTCTTCTCAGCCCAGGTGTTGAACCTGTGTCTCCTGGGTCTGTTGCACTGGCAGGCAGATTCTTTACCACTGAGCTACCAGGGACCCCCAAGTCATAGCATGGTGGCAAGCAGTTTAGAACCATCTCTCACAAAATATCGTATCACCCTGTCTTATAGATCTTTGAGGTCATGCATAACCGATCAAACCATGACTCAAATCTGTGAATGCCAAAGGGTCAACTGTGTAATAAAAGAGTATATGTAAGGAAGCTGTGGTACATATACACCATGGAATATTACTCAGCCATTAAAAAGAATTCATTTGAATCAGTTCTAATGAGATGGATGAAACTGGAGCCCATTATACAGAGTGAAGTAAGCCAGAAAGATAAAGACCACTACAGTATACTAACACATATATATGGAATTTAGAAAGATGGTAACGATAACCCTATATGCAAAACAGAAAAAGAGACACAGATGTACAGAACAGACTTTTGGACTCTGTGGGAGAAGGCGAGGGTGGGATGTTTCAAGAGAACAGCATCGAAACATGTATATTATCTAGGATGAAACAGATCACTAGCCCAGGCTGGATGCATGAGACAAGTGCTCGGGCCTGGTGCACTGGGAAGACCCAGAGGGATCGGGTGGAGAGGGAGGTGGGAGGGGGGATCGGGATGGGAAATACATGTAGATACATGGCTGATTCATGTCAATGTATGACAAAACCCACTACAATACTGTAAAGTAATTAGCCTCCAACTAATAAAAAAAAAAAAGAGTATATGTAAACACTTAAATGATTAATGTAACCTCCTCTCCCCTCAAGGACAAGAACATTCCTATGGAAGAAGAAATTGAACCAGCCCCAGTGAGGAGGATTCTGAAACTCAATGCTCGAGAATGGCCCTACATGCTGGTAGGGTCTGTGGGTGCGGCTGTCAATGGGACAGTCACACCCATGTATGCCTTTTTGTTCAGCCAGATTCTTGGGGTAAGCAAGCAGCTGGACCAGCTTTATTCTCCTCCTGCCTTTTGTTTGTCTATCAGTGGATATTGTCACTTTTGCTAGGTTAGTTCCTTGTTGTAAGGTATTGAACTTTTTTTTTTAAGTTTTTTTGTTGTTGTTCTTTTAGTTGTTTTTTCCCCCTCTCATCTCTAAAGAATTAAAAATGTCTCAAGTCTCCATCAAACAGGAGGTGAGAAGACAAAGCTGAGACTCTCATTTGGGCTGGCAGCACACTCTGACAGTCATTGTGTCTGTTAAAAAAAAGAAAAAGACACTATGGCTGCAAACTTAGTGTCAAAGAGGGCAGTTTACCCATATGCAAACCAAGTAAGAATGCAAAGCAAGTTCATTGAATGATATAAAAGGATTTGGGGGGCCATTTCGATCTTGCTGATCAGCTGAGGTACAAAGTTTGATTTGTAATAGCAAGTGTTCATGCATGTTGTATAATACTCTGCTCTTCTGCTCTTCTGTTCATTGCACCATTGAAATGGGAAGTTGGGGAAGAAAACAGGAAAAGGAAGAGAGAAGTAAAATAAGGCATGTATAAAGAATAAGCTTATTTCAGTTTTTCATCTCCTAGGAGTTTTAATATTCTCCATCTGATATTATTGCTATAAAATAATAATTTGATGATAATAATTACAAACATTAATTAGGCCCTGAGAACTTTATATATAATAGTTCACTAAACTTTCCTAATAACCAGCTGTGGTAGGTATTCTTATTGTCCCTATTTGACAAAGGAGCAAACTAAAGTGCTTAGAGGCGTAAGTGGTGGATCTGGGATTCAAATCCAGGCAATGTGACCGCAGAGCTGAGTTCCAATAAAATCTTATCATTGCGAAGTCAGTTCTCAAAATGTTGTCATATTTTCTTAGTTGAAATTCACACACACACGATTCCTATGAGATCAGCAAGGAGGAAAACCTAGAAGCTGGGAGAACTTATGAACTTGTTTAAGGCGACACAGGGTCACAGAAGGTGGTGGGACCAGCCCTAGAACCAGCTTTTCTGAAGCCTAGCCTAAAGGATGTGTAAAAGTCCCACGTTTCAGTTTCCCCCTCTACTTTTCTTTCACTTTTATGGTCTGTCTGGCAGAGATCCTGACCAGAAAATTGCCCCAGCAGGCATGAGTTATATAGAAAGACCAGCAGAGTCCACAAACCGAATCAAATCAATCCTATAGGGAGCACCCCGGCCCTTGCTTCAGTCTTCACACTGCCCCCTTGTGGTAAGTGAGGAAATTATCAAAAAGCTAGGAAATAGGAAACGCAGAGACCAGCTCTGGTAAAGGAAATTTCTGCTTATGCTGAAAACATCTTGATAATTAATTTATATTCCTTAATATCTAGGAAGTACAGTATCCTAAATATAATAGCAATGTCCTTTTATTCACTTAACAGATACTTGTTGATTATCTCCCCTCGACTAGGGACTGGCATGTTAGTGAGGGTGCCTTCCCTAATGGAGTTTCCAGTCTATGAGGAAGACAGATGTTGAAATGAAAAATCCACTCACATTCACAAAATAGTTATTGATCACTTACTGTTTCCCAGGTATTGTTACTGGTATTAAGAGTACAGTGAGGAATAAGAAAACCAGAGCCCTCCCTGCTCTCAGAAAGCTAACATTCTACTAGGGAGAGGCCCTGGAAATGCATTCACTAAGCAGTGATGCAGATGCAGAGGGTGTAGGGGATGGCGCTGAATCTGTTAAGACCCAAGGCCCTAGATGTTTGCTTTTAAATTAAAGCCAGGATTCAGCTCCTTTGCTGATCATCTCTTTTTCTCATGAATGCAGAGTAAGGAATGCGTTCACTCAGCCTCAAACCCTGTATATGCACTGCTTTGGGAAGAGTCCTGGATTACCCACCAGGAGACTTCTTTACTGCCCTGGAGTCACACCATGCTACTTCTTTCGTGATATCTCAGTTTCCTTAACTATAAAAGGAAGGATTGACAAAGAGGCTCTGTAAGATACCTTCCAGCTCCTGTGGGCTATCGAGTGGCCAAGTCAGAAAAAATGTGATGATTCAAATTATAACACCTGCCCTCCAACAGCACCCACTTGGTTACTGATGGTGAGAATATTCTCTGTGGCTCTTCTGGTCACAACCAGAAAATCCTAGCCTAAGCAATTTAAGTTTTAACCTAAGGACCAAAGGATCAGAGTAGCAGGATGAAATCCAAAATCTGTTCATCATTGATGTTCTTACAGGGTTAAGTTTGCTAAGAGAATAAAGCTTTACTATTTTTCTTTGATAAAGAAGGTTGTTTTTGTCTCTTAGCGTAATTATCACAGATTCATCAGTGGGTTCATGATGCTTTCATCTCATAGGGTATAATCATGAGTCAGATAATAGTCTGGTCTTAATTGTGCTATTGTCATTCTGACATTTCTAAAGGGCATGATATTCACATTTGGTATTGAGACCATAGTTTGGAACAAGGACACAGCAAAAAATTGGGCATTAGGAGCCTGGTTGCTAATCTAGTGAAGCCTCAATGTACACGTAAGGCTTACTTTCTCTTGTTCACTTTCACTGGGTCTGCTTGACCTGGAACAGTAGTTTGGATGTAGCACGCTGGGGAAAGGGATTCCCAGATAGCGCTAATGTTAAAGAATCTCCCTACCAATGTAGGAGATGTAAGAGATGTGGGTTTGATCCCTGGGTTGGGAAGATCCCCTGGAGAAGGGCATGGCAACCCACCCCAGTATTCTTGCCTAGAGAATCCCATGGACAGAGGAACCTGGCAGGTTCCATAAGGTCACAAAGGGTCAGACACAACTGAAGCGACTTAGCATGCAGCACACACCCGTGCTGGGGAAAAGCATGAATGTTGGAATCAGCCAGCCTTGGATTTGCTGCGTTCTCTGCTCCATACTGTTTGTGTGTGTTTAGGCAAGTGGCTTCTTTTTGATGAGTCTTAGTTTCTTTATCTGTATTATGGGACAAGAAAATCTACCTCACCGGGCTGTTTTAAGAATTCCAATTTTAAGGAAATCCTCATTTAAATTAAAGTAGATTAAGTAATTCATTTGTATCTAGTAAATAGCAAGAATCTAATGAAATTTCATTTTCTCCCTAAACTCACCTTTACAAGATGGTGTAGATGTGTGCGCAAACTATAGCTGGTCTAAAAACAGAGAAACCTATGGATGGGCAGCCCTTTGGGGTGCATTTCAGTAAGAATGTACAAAGGACTCATGCAGCAGAGTTTAGGGGTAAAGATTACAGATAGATGATGCCCAATCTTGAAATTTAATATTAGACAAACATTCTTCTTTTTAATACTGAGAAGATGGGTATTAACCCAGAACCAACAGGGTTGTGCCCAGAAAAAAAAAACCATTGCACTGGAATCTGGAAAATAGGCATTTCCTTCAGAGTGCCTTGAAGAATTATGGATGGAGGTTCGTAACATTGTACAGGAGGTAGTGATCAAGACTATCCCCAAGATAAAGAAATGCAAAAAGACAAAATTGTTATCTGAGGAGACCTTACAAATAGCTGAGAAAAGAAAAGAAGTGAAAGGCAAAGGAGTAAAGGAAAGATATATCCATCTGAATGCAGAGTTCCAAAGAATAGCAAGGAGAGATAAGAAAGTCTTCCTCAGTGATCAATGAAAAGAAATAGAGGAAAACAACAGAATGGGAAAGACTAGAGATCTCTTCAAGAAAATTAGAGATACCAAGGGAACATTTCATGTAAAGATGGGCACAATAAAGGGCAGAAATGGTATGGACCTAACAGAAGCAGAAGATATTAAGAAGAGGTGGCAGGAATACACAGAAGAACTATACAAAAAAGGTCTTCATGACCCAGATAACCACGATGGTGTGATTACTCACCAAGAGTCAGACATCCTAGAATGTGAAGTCAAGTGGGTCTTAGGAATCATCACTACAAAGCTAGTGGAGGTGATGAAATTCCAGTTGAGCTATTTCAAATCTTAAAAGATGATGCTGTGAAAATACTGCACTCAATATGCCAGCAAATTTGGAAAACTCAGCAGTGGCCACAGGACTGGAAAAGGTCAGTTTTCAGTCCAATTCCAAAGAGTGTTCAAGCTACCACATAATGGCACTCATCTCACATGCTAGCAAAGTTATGCTCAAAATTCTGCAAGCCAGGCTACAACAGAACCGTGAACTTCCAGATGTTCAAGTTGGATTTAGAAAAGGCAGAGAAACCAAAAATCAAATTGCCAACATCCGTTGGATCATCAGAAAAGCAGGAGAGTTCCAGAAAAGCATCTATTTCTGCTTTGTTAACGATGCCAAAGCCTTTGACTGTGTGGATCACAACAAACTGTGGAAAATTCTTACAGAGATGGGAATACCAGACCACCTGACCTGCCTTCTGAGAAATCTGTATGCAGGTCAAGAAGGAACAGTTAGAAATGGATATGGAACAGCAGACTGGTTCCAAATTAGGAAAGGAGTATGTCAAGGCTGTATGTTGTCACCCTGCTTATTTAACTTAATATGCAAAGTAAATCATGTGAAATGTTGGACTGGATGAAGCACAAGCTGGAATCCAGATTGCCAGGAGAAGTGTCAGTAACCTCAGATATGCAGATCACACCACCCTTATGGCAGAAAGCAAAGAGGAACTAAAGAGCCTCTTGATGAAAGTGAAAGAGGAGAGTGAAAAGCTGGCTTAAAACTCAACATTCAAGAATCTAAAATCATGGCATCTGGTCCCATCACTTCATGGCAAATAGATGGGGAAACGATGTAAACAGTGAGAGACTTTATTTTTGGGGGCTCCAAAATTACTGCAGATGGTGACTACAGCCATGAAATTAAAAGACACTTGCTCCTTGGAAGTAAAGTTATGACCAACCTAGATAGCATATTAAAAAGCAGAGACATTACTTTGCCCACAAAGGTCCATCTAGTCAAAGCTATGGTTTTTCCAGTAGTTATGTATGGATATGAGAGTTGGACTATAAAGAAGGCTGAGTGCTGAAGAGTTGATGCTTTTGAACTGTGGTGCTGGAGAAGACTCTTGAGAGTCTCTTGGACAGCAAGGAGATCCAACCAGTCCATCCTAAAGGAGATCAGTCCTAAATATTCTTTGAAAGGACTGATGCTGCAGCTGAAACTCCAATACTTTGGCCACCAGATGCAAACGGCTGACTCATTTGAAAAGACCCTGATGCTGGGAAAGATTGAAGGTGGGAGGAGATGGTGACGACAAAGGATGAGATGGTTGGGTGGCATCACTGACTCAATGGACATGAGTTTGAGCAAACTCCAGGAGTTGGTGATGGTCAGGGAAGCCTGGCGTGCTGCAGTCCATGTGGTTGCAAAGAGTCAGACACGACTGAGCTACTGAACAGAACAGAACAGAGCAATGACCACCAGCTAAACGAGCCTAGACAGAGGACTTGAGCTCGTGGGCTTTAGTTTCCCATGTGTAAAATAAAAGTTAAACTGGTTAATCTGTAGTGCTATAGTCCATGATTACAATAGAGAACCATATGGAGGAATGAGAATTATGGCATCACAGTTTGGGGTTTGGGGGGATTTTTATAATTTTTTTTTTAAAACCAAACTTAAATATAAGTCCTTTTATTTATAAACTGTAAAATTAACTTACATGAGTTATTCCATACTGGGATGAATGACTATGACATCTTCTGAACCCACTTCATTCATTAGGAATGAATATATCTTTTATTACTAAGAGCTATAAAGGCCCCAGAAACTCTGTCCTGAAAACAATACACCTCATTAATTTAGAACACCTCCTCCCACTTCAAAATTTGTGATGATTTCAATGGGTTACTTCTGTTTTACAAAAAAGGACTTGTTAATAGAGAAGTAAACATTGCTTTCAGGAGATTTGTTTGGCATACAGCAGTCATTCGAATATTTATTGAATAAATGGTTTCTTTTGAGCAACTGCTTGCTGACGTTGTTGTAATTATTCAAACTAATGCAGAGCAATCAATAGAGATTTATTGTGCGGTTCTCTAATGAATAGTCTTTCTGAACTCTCGCAGCTCCGTCACATAGTCTGAATTAAGAAGGTTTTGTTGTACCTAAAACCTACTGTAAGGTGATGTTATTAAGAGTATGCAGCTGTTCTTTACATTTTCTTGTTGCAACAGCTTGGGCTGTTGTCAGTTACTTGAACACGTTCCTCTAAGTTTGCCACTTATTATAGCCTGAAAAAAAAACCCACTCATAATTTCCATAGTTTTATTTGAGGGGAATGTTTTCAACTTCTGATGATTTAGAAGCAGCAACTTCAGCCTCTGATGGATGAAGACTTTTCTGTCCTAAGCCAGTCCCAGTCAATGCCTTGATAGCTAGTTGCTTTTGTGTATATGCCAGCTGCTTTTTTAATGATGCCATTATTTGTGTGTATATATATATATATATATATATACTATAAAACTAATACTAGGAGAGAATAATATTCTTAGATTCTCAAGTAACTTCCCCACTTCTTTCCTTTTCCCCTTACCTTATTATGTAAAGAATTTGAAGCATCTCATCATATTTTTCATCTGTATCAAAGAAAAGTCAATAAAATTGCCTACAGCAGGCAAAGAAGCAAGGTAAAAATTCTTTAAATCGTAACTACTGGTTTCCATTCACCAGCCTTCCTTCTTCACAGATAAAGTACACATATTCGTAGTTAACTTTGGTTTAATACTAGTATGTTTATAGTGAACTTGTTTTTAACCCAATGCCTAAGATAAATTCCTTTTAAACATATTTGAATTTATTTCTTTTGCTGTTGTTTGTAATAATAAAGTGACCTCCTTGCTTACTGTCTTGCAAAGACTTTTTCAATTCCTGATAAAGAAGAACAAAGATCACAGATCCATGGTGTGTGCCTGCTCTTTGTAGCAGTAGGCTGTCTCTCTCTTTGCACTCAGTTTCTGCAGGTAAGGAATTTTATTTTTCAGTAAGCAATTTAGCTATTTTCTGCCATTTCAAGTTAAAATATCACTAAAGATTCCTTTATGTTTTAGGGATATGCTTTTGCCAAATCCGGGGAACTTCTGACAAAAAGGCTACGTAAATTGGGTTTCAGAGCAATGTTAGGGCAAGACATCGGCTGGTTCGATGACCTCAGAAATAGCCCCGGAGCCCTGACAACACGGCTTGCTACAGATGCTTCCCAAGTTCAAGGGGTAAGCCATGGGGGAAACCAGGGATGCAGCAACTGAAGTAGACTTTCTTTCCTTTGCGTATTCTGATAATTACACACGTTGTTGTTCAGTCACTCAGTCATGTCTGAACTCGTTGTGACCCCATGGGCAGCAGCACACCAGACTTCCCTGTCCTTCACCATCTCCCAGACCTTGCTCAAACTCATGTCCATTGAGTTGGTAATGCCATTCAACCATCTCGTCCTCTGTGGTCCCCTTCTCCTCCCACCTTCAGTCTTTCCCAGCATAGGGTCTTTTCTAATGAGTCAGCTGTTTGGATCAAATGGCCAAAGTATTGGAGTTTCAGCTTCAGCATCAGTCCTTCCAATGAATATTCAGGATTGATTTCCCTTAGGATTGACTGGTTTGATCTTCTTGCAGTCCAAGGGACTCTTAAGAGTATTCTTCAACACCAGAGTTCAAAAGCATCAGTTCTTTGGTGCTCAGCCTTCTATATAGTCCAACTCTCACATTCATATATGACTACTGGAAAAACCATAGCTTTGACTATATGAACCTTTGCTGGCAAAGTAATGTCTCTGTTTTTTTAATACACTGTCTAGATTTGTCATAGCTTTTCTTCCAAGGAGCAAGCGTCTTTTAATTTCATGACTGTAGTCACCATCTGCAGTGATTTTGGAGCCCAAGAAAATAAAGTCTGTCACTGTTTCCATCATTTCCCCATCTATTTGCCATGAAGTGATGGGACTGGATGCCATGATTTTAGTTTTTTGAATGTTGAGTTTTAAGACAGCTTTTTCACTCTCCTCTTTCACTTTCATCAAGAGGTTCTTTTAGAATTACGTAGGTATTTCCTATGAAATGGGAACTCATGGGACTAGGGTATCCCAGAGCCACATTTTCTCTCATTTCCAAAGCTGACAAACAGCAGTGAAAGCAAACTGTCTCCTCGGCAGTGCCGAGAATCAGTGTTACAGTATGAATCAAAATCTGTCGGGTTTCGGATTTCCTGCAAGTTTAGTAATTGGGAACTTTTCCAAGTCTCCTTTCTCAGATTATTATTCCATGGGACTTAATAGCGTCCTCCAGGGGGCATGTGGATGAAAGCCTTCTTCCACAGGTGTCCGGGGTTATAAATTAGTCTTAGGAAAAGAGAAGTTGTTCTGAGCAGCCCAGGAAACCAAGGGAAAGATGGAAATGATTGCTATCTAGAATCTTGACACATTCCAAAGTCTGTGTATCTGAATAATAGAGACTAAGCTGTGGTTTCTAAACCCCAGAATCTGTTGCTTTGTTCAGGACACTTACCCATATGTACAAGGTGAGGCTACACCCTTATAAAATCAAGCATTTGGATTAAAGTGATGAGAGCTCAGCTTGCCTCCCAACACATCTACTCACTTTCCGTGATAAAAAGGCAAAGAGGAGAAAAAGTCATGGTTTGTCTGTGAGGCTCTTCCTGGAAGAAAAATCTTGCTGGATTCCTGGTGCCTTATTGTATGTATATCTCAACTCCTACCAGTTCAACCAACGATATGGACTATGACATGGAGAATTTCAAAGGAATATAGAATCCTTTTACTGCGAGGAAAGTCCCTGTAAATTTTTCACATTGATCATTCTAGGCTTTTTCTCTGGGGCTTCCCTGTGGCTCAGACAATAAAGAATCTGCCTGAAATGCAGGAGACCCAGGTTTGATCCCTGGGTCAGGAAGATTCCCTGGAGAAGGGGATGGTTACCCACTGCAGTATTCTCGCTTGGAAATTTCCATGGACAGAGGAGACTGGCAGGCTACAGTCCATGGGATTGCAAAGAGTTGGACATGACTGAACGACTAACACATGTTTACATAGGTTTTTTTCTGTGGAAATGTGTTTCTCACAGTCTTTGGGTTGCACTCTGCATATTATTTTGTAATCTTTCTTTTTTTCTGTCAAGAAACCTGATGTGAGCATATTTTTGCCCTTATATATTCTTCTATGATATATTTTTAATGACTATATAGTTCATTATTTTTATATATCGCAATTTCTTAAAGAATTTCCCATTTAGGTCTCCTCCTTGTAAGTAATTTATATCATTTTACATCAGGCTTGGCATATTCTTGATTATTTTTTGGTTCTTAAAATATAATCATTGGATCAAAATGTATAATCATTTTGAAAGGTTTTAATATGCATTATCTTGCTGCTTAAAGAGTTTATACCAATTTTACTTTTATCATCTGAGTTTTCTAGTGTCTAGTTCACCTTATTCTTGACGTTAGACTAAATAAATAAGCCATAAGCTCATTTTTACTGTTTTTGCAACCTTCAATCTTCAAGGAGTTTTATAGGTTATTCATTATCACTAGAATTAATCTCTCACTGACTGCTCTAGCTCTGAAATCCATGAAATGAGATTAGTCAATAGATGAGCTCCCAAGAAGCTGTGAATAAGATGTAATACTTTTATTAATCTAGGGTTCAAATGCTCTACGGGGGTCTCATTATGTAGAAGAGTCTCCCTTTTTTAAATACAGAACTACTATATGATCAGTGATTTCATTCCTAGTTATATAAACCCTAAAGAATTGAAAGCAGGGACACAAACAAATACTTGTATACCCATGTTCATGTCACCATTGTTCATTATGGCCAAAAGCTGAAAGCAACTCAAGTGTTTATCAACATCAATGAATAAACAAAATATGGTATATACTCACTATGGAATATTGTTCAGCTTTAAAATAAATAAAATTCTGATACCTGCTTTAACATGGATGAACCTTGGAAACATTATGCTTAGTGAAATCAGCTAGACATAGAGGGATAAATGTTGTATGGTTTCACTTGTATGTGGTACCTTGAACTGACAAAGTCACAAAGACAGAAAATAGAATAGAGGTTAGCAGGAGCTGGGGAGAGGGAGGAAGGGGTGTTAATATTGATTGGGTATAGAGTTTTTGTTAGGGATGATGAAAAAGCTTTGGGAATAAATATGGTGATGGTTGCATGGCATTGTGAAGGTATTTAATACCACTGGCTTATACTTTTAGAAACGGCTAACATGATAAACATTATGTTTTATATATATATTGTATATTATGATTTTATCATAATAATTTAAGCTATCTTTTTGCTATAAAACAACCTTCTCATGATGTTTAGTCAGAGACTGCATATCTGAGATTGATTGCATTTGGCTTGCAGGCTACCGGCTCTCAGATCGGGATGATGGTAAATGCCTTCACTAACATCGCTGTGGCCATGATCATTGCCTTCCTCTTTAGCTGGAAGCTAAGCCTGGTCATCGTGTGCTTCTTCCCTTTCTTGGCTTTATCGGGAGCCATACAGACCAGAATGTTGATGGGATTTGCCACTCATGACAAGGAGTCTCTGGAGATTGCGGGACAGGTAATCTCCCACACCCACTTTTCAGGCTGCTTATGGCTGAGTGGCTATCAAACTGCTAAGAAGGAGTAGTGCAAACAAGCCTAAGAAAGCTGTCAGCCTGCAATCATTCATGGTTACAAACTTCCCATTAGCCTTTTTCATATATGCCTCTGATGCTGAGGTTGAGCAGATGTGGAGAAATAATGGGGCAAACACAGAGGTCACATGTTCAGTTTACTCCTAGACAGTTATCTTTTTCACATCCCAATTTGGCATAGTATCCTCCTTTGCAGGAGTGGATAGTTACATTTATTGTCTGTTCTTTTTTTTTCTTCTTTTTTTAGCTTAATGGTTTCTCCAGGTCATACTACCAACATAGAAAGGAATTAACCATCTTTTTGGCACACACTTTTAACTTTCACACTTCAATGTCTGCTAGATTTGTGGCAAATATCTTTCCCAAAGAGAACCATGAGATACATACAGTTTAGATCTTGAAGACATTTAGGCTGCAGCTATGCACTTTTAAGACTGTTCTAATTAAATCTGGTTATCAGAGATAAGTGAAGAGATGATGGCATAGACGTTTATCAGGGACAATAAATCATCCACACACACATATATACACCCTCCCCTTTTAATAAATTTACTATCAACTAAGGTTTGTCTCTTTGAAGAGTAAAAGTTAACATAGCCAAGTAGGCAGAAGCCAAAAGGATTTTGTATGCCAATGGTAGAAAGTAGCCCACTTTTGTACCTTTTTTAGGATAGGACCCTAATTCAGAAATAGTAATTATTTACCCTAGAGTAGGGATTGAAACAAATACAAATTCATAGTATAGACTAAAAAATAAGCTTTATACTTAATTTTTCTTATATAATATTTTGTCAGAATAATTTTTAAGAAATAGAATCTAGTATTTTTAATTTATATTATGAAAAAAATCTTCTGTCTCGGACACATCTAAAGAACATCTAAACATCTCGGACACATCTAAACGTTTTGGACGTTTCAAATGAATTCATAAAGAGAGCCTTCTGTACCAATTTTCTCCCTCTCCTCTCTTCCTCAACAATTAGAGGCAATGAAGCCATGTTCAATTCAGTTCAGTTCAGTCACTCAGTCATGTCTGACTCTTTGCGACCCGTGAACCGCAGCATGCCAGGCCTCCTTATCCATCACCAACTGCTGCAGTCTACCCAAACCCATGTCCATTGAGTCGGTGATGCCATCCAACCATCTCACCCTCTGTCATCCCCTTCTGCTCTCAATCTTTCGCAGCATCAGGGTCTTTTCAAATGAATCAGCTCTTCGCATCAGATGGCCAAGTGTTGGAGTTTCTGCTTCAACATCAGTCCTTCCAATGAACACCCAGGACTGATCTGCTTTAGGATGGACTGATTGGATCTCCTTGCAGTCCAAGGGACTCTCAAGAGTCTTCTCCAGCACCACAGTTCAAAAGCATCAATTCTTCAGTACTCAGCTTTCTTTATAGTCCAACTCTCACATCCATACATGACTACTGGAAAAACCATAGCCTTGACTATACGGACCCATGTTAGTAGTGAGTAGAACTTGAACTGATAGGACGTCTCAGGGTCTAGTCAAGTTGATTTCCAGCAACTTCTTTGTGTTCCCAGAAGATGTGATATGTATCGCCTTCTGCCATTTGCACTAGATCTAATCCATGTAACCACTGAAAATGTCATGAAAGTAGTTACCTCTGCTCTTTTATTTCTAATGCTCTTTTTCCTTCTTCAGATTACAAACGAAGCCCTCAGTAATATCCGTACTGTGGCTGGGATTGGAAAGGAGAGGCAGTTTATAGAAGCGTTTGAGGCAGAACTGAAGAAGCCATACAAGACAGCCCTCCGAAAAGCGAATATTTACGGACTCTGCTTTGGTTTTTCCCAGTGCATCGTGTTTGTTGCTAATTCTGCTTCCTACAGATATGGAGGTTACTTAATTCCCAATGAAGGGCTCCATTTCAGTTATGTGTTCAGGTGAGGAATATCTGGCTAAAATCATAAAAGATCAACATTCTAGGGAAGAATAGTCTGGTCTGATTTGTTAGTGGCTGCCATTTAAAGCTTCCCAAACTTGGCATCTTAAACAGCTGAAATTTATCATTCCTTAAAGATTCTGTTGGTTTTCAGGGTTGCAGATAGTTCTGGACTGCGCTGATTCAGTTATGCTTCCGAGTGGCCTTCTGTCTCCATGTGGCCTGTTAGCAGCCTGTTTTCTTTGTTTTGTGCTCTTGGAATTACAAGTTCAACAGGAAATTGCCAGCCCCAACGTGCACATGCTTGCCAAGTCTCTGCATGCCTCACATTTTCTAATATCTCTTTAGCCAAAGAAAGTCATATACGACAAAGCCCAGATTCAAAGAAAAGAGGAATGTAACCGATCTTTTGATGAGAGGATCTGATAAATGTTTCTGCTTTATGCCCACACTGCTATCACACAGCACTGACACTGGATGGATGCCCTGAAGTTCAGTTTATACTGACACTATTTACCTGGAGGTAGCATTGTATCCTCTCACAGGTTAAGGACTCAGTCCTACAGGACTGCCTCTCCCTCAATCCTCCATACCAGTGCAAGTCTAGGTCATCACCTGTGCTTCTCACCAACCAGCCAGAGACTCAAGGTCCCCATGACATTGTCTTCAGCTTTGATTTATATGCTAAAGTGTTTCATAGAACTCAGAGGAACATTTTACTTCCTCGAGAAGGAAATGGCAACCCCCTCCAGTATTCTTGCCTGGAGAATCCCATGAACGGTGGAGCCTGGTGGGCTACCGTCCACAGGGTCGCAAAGAGTCGGATACAACTGAGCGACTTCACTTTCACTTTACCAGTTCATTGGGCTTCCCAGGTGGTGTAGTTATAAAGAATCTGCCTGCCAATGCAGGAAGATGCAAGAGATGTGGGTTCAATACCTAGGTGGGAAGATCCACTGGAGGAGGAAATGGCACCCAACTCCAGTTGGGAGTTGCCTGGAAAATTCCATGGACAGAGGAGTCTGGCAGGCTACAGCTCACAGGGCCACAAAGAGTTGGACATGACTGAGCGCATACAGCATAGCACAGCTCAGAACCAGCCAGATGGGAGAGACCCAGAGGCTGTGCTGTGTGGGAAGGGCTTGGAGCTTTCCTGCTCTCTCCAGGAATGCCACTCTCCCCAAATCTCCACATGTTCTCCAAACCAGGGGCTCTATGAACTCTGTCATTGGGATTTTTATGGAGGCTCCATCTTGTGAGACCTGATTAATTAAATCATTGACCATCAATCAAAGTCAATATCCAGCCTCTTCCTTTCCCTGAGGTCTGAGAAGCGACTGAAGTTCCATCTCTCTAATCACATGGTTGACTCTCCTGGCAACCAGGCCCCATCCTTAGGTTGTGTGTGCACGCTTAGTCGCTCAGTCATGTCTGACTCTTTGGGACCCCATGGGCTGTATCCTGTCACATGCCTCTGTCCATGGAATTTACATGGAAAGAACACTGGAATGTATTGCCATTTCCTACTCCAGGGGATTTTCCCAACCCAGGGATCGAACCTGAATCTCTTGCCCACATCTTTTGCACCTCCTGCATTGGCAGGTGGATTCTTTTCCACTGTGCCACCTGGGAAGCCCCTCCTTAGGTTATCCAGACTTTTTAGAAAAGCCAGTTCCTTAACATAACACAAAACACATTGATCCTCTCAAAATTTGGGAAAATCCACAGTTTTAGGAGCTCCAAGCCAGAAACTGACAGAAGACCAAATATGTATTTCTTACTATAAGTCCCAATATCACAGAGGAGTAAAAAGTCATATTGCACAGGGATGTATCGAGTTCAGTTCAGTTCAGTTCAGTTACTCAGTCATGTCTGACTCTTTGTGACCCCATGAACCACAGCACGCCAGGCCTCCCTGTCCATCACCAACTCCTGGAGCCCACCCAAACCCATGTCCATCGAGTTGATGATGCCATCCAACCATTTCATTCTCTGTCATCCCCTTCTCCTGCCCTCAATCTTTCCCAGCATCAGGGTCTTTTTCAAATGACTCAGCTCTTCGCATCAGGTGACCAAAGTGTTGGAGTTTCAGCTTCAACATCAGTCCTTCCAATGAACAATCAGGACTGATTTCCTTTAGGATGGACTGGTTGGATCTCCTTGCAGTCCAAGGGACTCTCAAGGGTCTTCTCCAACACCACAGTTCAAAAGCATTAATTCTTTGGTGCTCAACTTTCTTTATAGTCCAACTCTTACATTCATACATGACCGCTGGAAAAACCATAGCCTTGACTAGGTGGACCTTTGTTGACAAAGTAACGTCTCTGCTTTGTAATATGCTGTCTAGGTTGGTCATAACTTTCCTTCCAAGGAGTAAGCGTAATAAGATTAATTAAGCATTTTCACAATCTACCATATTGGTTAATGCTGAGAAAACCTAGAAGTCTAAAATAAGATGGTTCATAGATCTACTTTATTTGAACGCTACTTCTTGCTTAAGAAGGCAAGTCTCCAGCTGACTCTTCCTAGGTGGAGATAGCAAAGACCCAGTCAGAGGAATCATGTTCCTTTCTTATAGCTCTTCTATAAGCTCTTCTAAGAAGATTAGCTTTGAGTCCAGTTTCTCACATTTCCAGAGCTTGAGGGTGTCAGGGTACCAAGGAACTGGGTGTACATGCATATGAGTGTGGTGTGATGGGGTGGAGGACCTTGGAAAGATGAGGGGGAGATGGTCTGAGAAAACCCTGGAGAACATTAGGAAAATCAGCCCTAGTTAAAGTCTGTTTTCAAGTCATGAACCAGTTCTGTCCTCTTGCCTTCTATCTTCTCCTAGAAATAAAGGAAAATTTTTCTTCTGCCCCACAACACCCCCTACCCGCTAGAAAGTCTCTTTTCTAAATTTTTGCATATTTAGAGCTACTAACCCCAAATTGGAAATCACAAACTGTTGACTTATTTAGTTTAGATAA
Source organism: Odocoileus virginianus (assembly GCF_023699985.2). Taxonomy (NCBI): domain Eukaryota; kingdom Metazoa; phylum Chordata; class Mammalia; order Artiodactyla; family Cervidae; genus Odocoileus; species Odocoileus virginianus. Next base: position 20,765,977 of record NC_069686.1, read on the forward strand.
GATTTTTGAAGAATTATTTGCCAACATGTAAAAATCAGAGATTATAGAAAACTCCCGATTTCTGGCTTCTCTTTAAAAACTGAAAGATGACCTTCCATCACTTCCTGTTTTATTCCAGGTGCTTGTCATTGCTTTAAGCTTTAGACTGGGATCCTGGAAATGTTTGGGTTTGCAGGTCTGCCCTAAAACCATTTCTGCTTATAAACTCAGCAGTAAAACATACAAAGAATTGGGCACAACTGAGCGACTAAGCAGCTCAGCACAAGCACACACAATGTGCATAAGCTGGGATGAGTAGAAGGATTCAGGCGATCACATCTTTCTCATGCAGTCTGAAGCATGAATTACATGCCTGCTTGGTACAGAATTGATGCTTATATCACCAATCATTGTCTTTCACACACTGATCATAAATTCATAGAATGTTCACATTGTATTGGATTGACCATAAAGTTCATTTGGGTTTTTCCATAACAACTTTGAAGAAGTTCCAATGAACTTTTTCACCAGCCCCAATAAAAAAGTCCAAAGCAATCTGGTGATCTTTCAACCACTCTCTTTATTTCCCCAAGAACTCCTTTTCTCAATTTTTTTTTAAAGGCTGCTCTACTTGAAGCTGGGTTTGGAGGTTTGAACCCCATTTGTGCCATCCTCACCTCGCCCTTTCTTGTTAGAACACAACTTAAACAGTGTTCATCTCCCCAACTTCCCATTCCCAGATAAGTCTAAAGAGACCTGTTCAAGGCTGCTCAGTCCTTTCCAAGACTAGGCCCCCCCGAACTCTGGCCTCTTAGGCCACCACACCAACCACAGTGCGCCCTTCCTAGCTGGGTGTCTGTCTGATTGCAGAGTGATCTCTTCAGTTGTCCTGAGTGCGACAGCTCTTGGGAGAGCCTCCTCTTACACACCAAGTTATGCCAAAGCTAAAATCTCAGCTGCTCGCTTTTTCCAACTGCTGGACCGACGACCCGCAATCAAGGTCTACAGCAGTGCAGGTGAAAGATGGGTAAGTACTGGAGGTGGGGGTAAGGAGTGCAGTGTGTGTCTCCTGAACAGCCATTGGGGCTGGTTATTTAAGACCACTTAGCTTCGAAATTCTGCAGTATATGGGTGCATTCATATGCACTTAGAATGAGCAGATAGTAGATTTATCAATGTAAAGGAATGAAGTATATTAGCATCAAAATTATTCATAAAGCTGACATTTGAATAAGGCAATTCTATCCAGTGAATACTTGTTTATAATACACAGTTACTATAAAACACACTTAGTTCCAGAATGAATGAAGCTATAAGTCTTTGAGACTTGTGCAATCACCATGATTTTACTGATGTTCTGCTATGGAATGTAGAAAAACCAGTTTCTCCTGTCCAGTAGTACTGACTTATTTCATGTTTATCTGGGTTCCACAAGCCTTCATGTGGACACTCAGAAAATCCATTTGATCTCAATGAAATATCAATTTTTCTAATTAATAGTCCCTATAGGTGTCTTTTTAGATCTTCCTTACTTGATTTTTAATATTCCAATATGTTCAAGAGAGCAAAACAACCTAAACCGCGATAAAGTTAACTAAATTCAGAAATCTTAAAATTGGTCAAATGCCCAATTTCTCCTTCAGCTCAGTAAAAGGCAAGTCTCTGTGTGGTTTATTAAATGTCTATCCATTTCTAGAGATCACATGTCAGATAGAACAACTGGAGGTTTTCACCTTTGCAATTCAGGGTTCAAGTAACTTTCTGTGGAGGTCATTTCAAGTGTTAAGTTATTATTTTAAATCTTTGGGGGAACAGAACTGTAGGAGTTTGCATAGTTACTGGCTTCTGTAATGTAATCATCTCTTCTCTTCCATGCAGAATGTCAAAGACTTACAAGGAAATCCCTTTAGGTTAGAGTGGGGAATATTTGATCTCCTGATCAAATATCTTTAAATTTAATGCCCCATCCTCCCTTTATTCTACATCTGTTAAAGTAGGGAATAGAATGCTGTTTCATTAAGTTGCTGTCCTTATACTTTGCATTTTGGCAGTTTGGTGTTGAAGGTATCTTAAGAAAGGATTTAAAACTCAGACTTAGGTGCATTGTCAACAGTCTAGATTCTAGTAGGAGAATATATAATTCTGATCTTTCCATTTACAGGACAACTTCCGGGGACAGATTGACTTTGTTGACTGTAAATTTACATATCCTTCCCGACCAGATGTACAAGTTCTGAATGGTCTTTCAGTGTCTGTTGGTCCAGGGAAAACCCTGGCATTTGTTGGGAGCAGTGGATGTGGTAAAAGCACCAGCATTCAGCTGTTGGAACGTTTCTATGACCCTGACCAAGGGAAGGTGGTAAGCAATGCAAATGCATTTGAGAATTTAGCTTTCTGCAGAGAATCTCTACCTTCTAAAAGGGGGTCTTCAAGGTTGTGCCTTACCAGACTCATTCTGAAGTGCTTGCCTTGGGCAGTATTCTCCAGGTCCGGTCATTTGCTGCTTGACCTGATTCTACCTCACAATTTCTAATGTTAGATTCATTCTTCCCAGTTCCAGATGGTCTCCTGACCAGATAGGCAAAGAAAACTGCAAAGCTGGAGATGAGTGCACTTAATAGAAGCATTCACTTACCTGTAAATGGGGCAGAAAGTGCAGACTAATCAGGAAACTAATGACTGGGAACAGAAAAAGTGGGGGTGATGAGAAACATAATGATAAATGAGTAAGAAATGGAATTTAATATGAAAAATCTGAGACAATCCTGGTTCAAGAAGCTAAAGTCTAAATATTAAAGGGTCTCAAATTGGTAGTCATGTGCCTTAAATCTTTGGTAAAGATATTTGAAAAATTGGTGGCTTGCTTTGTTGCTTATTTTCCACAGAATTTCTTTCTCTTCTTTTCTTTTTCCTTTCCATCTTTCCAAATAATATATGCAGAGGATTACAAAGTAAAATAAGAAATATTTGTAAAAAACACAGCAAAACAAAACAAAATCAACCTTTATTCCACCATTTCCACCCCATCCCCCTTTTTCTGCTCAAAGGCAACTATTTTTAATCACTTGATGTTTTTAGATCTCCCAACAATTACCTCAGTGTCCCTAAATAATATGCACGTGTTGCTATTTCATGATTTAACAAATTTAGACTCTCTGTTGATTTATTCACAAGAGATGGAAATTAAGCTTACCCTCCTCCTTTCCCCTCCTTTGACCACCTCCTCCAAATATGGTTATATTACTTTTAAAAGCTCCTGTTTTTGTAAAGTTAATTAATACAGTTCTGTTGCTTTTCCATCACCTGTAGATAACATCTCTTGAATTCTCATTTTCTAAGATGAGATTAGCAATTCTACCTCTATTTTTACTTCTTCCTCCCTGCCCTCTTTTTTGCCACTCAATCCCTAATAGCTACACTTTTATTTTATCAAGAATATAAAATGCTTGCTTTTTATTTTACTATTTACTGTCTTTCATGCTTTTCCTCTAGGCTGATTCTAAAAGTTGAAAATATATTAACTTTTATTATGGCTATGGAAATATTGTTCATCACATAGCTAAGTAGTGAGGTACATTAGCATCACAGTTTCCTTTCTTGCTTTTCTGAAAGAATTTCTTTTTTTCTTGTATTCTCTGCCTTTATAAAATCTTTAGGTTCTTCCCATGTTCTATACTGACACTTACTCTGAGGAACCTGGTTCTTTCCTTTCTTTCTGCCACAACCTGGACTAATTACATCCTATATATGTTAAACAATTGTCAATCTATGAGTTTCCCACAGTATCTTTTGGATTAGATCCATTATTTCCTAGTTCATGTGTTTTCCTCTTTAGCTTCCCCTCTTATTTTGTTGGAGTGCATCTGTAAGTAGTTTTCTAAGAAATGATTCAGAGGTGTGGGTCTGATTTAATCCACATAGTTTGAAAAAAGACTTTTTGATATCCCTAAATAATGTAATTGTCTTTGCAATGAGGATAGATAGCATGATGAGAAGAAATGCTGAGGGAAATTTGAAAGAGGTAACTAAAGTCTCCTTTGCATAAAGCAAAACAGGGAAACAAGCAAACCAATGATGGTAAAATCCAGGAAATTATGAAAATAAGGAGTAACAGTTGATTATCTGAAGATTATAATCACTTCTCTTATTAATTTTAGGTATAGGGATTTTATTTGTTTGAAATTATTTGGTGGTTGATGACTCTAGAAAGTACATGGCACTGGGGGTCTGATCTCTGCAAAGGAGAGGATCCAATTTAACCAAATGTCAGATCTTTCATGACCATCACCTGGGTAGACTGTGAACTACATGACATGCAGGAATTCGAATCCTTCATGTTCAACTTCTTTAATATTAACATGTATATTAAGCATATTTCTCTGAATGTACTCAGTGAATGTTCTTGCCACAGGTAGAAAGCAATGCCCATGAGAAAAATGTTTCCTTGCATTTTATAGACACAATTTATTTTATTATATCATTGTAAAATGTTATTACAGACATATTTCAATTAGAAAAATAACACCTTTAATGCAATTTTAAAAAATCCTCTTTGCTTTTAAGGAAGCTAACAAATGCAGGCATTCAACGTTTTTAGCGTTTAATTGGGTGCCTGTGATGTGCCCAGATTAGTTCCTGTGGGAAATTCTAAGGAGCATGAAGCATGTCTTCTGTCTTCTGGGAGCTTGCAATACTCACACATAGACAACAATTAGCAAACAGTTCCAGTACTTAATTATTAGTGCTTTGCAGTGTATAAGTACTATGGAAAATGTATAAAGGAAGGGGAGCAAGGGTTAATTGTTGAGGAATGCCATATACTTTTTCTAGTAGTGTTTGTGTTTTATGCTGCCAAAAAATTATCTAAAATATTGTATATTCATACCACTTAATGTAATCTTTTTCTGAAATCATGGGGCTAAATACTTTATAGTAGTATGTTAGACATACTGTCCTTTTACTGTTCTAGGTCTTTTAAGTGAAAGGGCTCAAATGGTAGATGTTTGAATTCCTGTACTCAACTGCCTAAATAAATCATGTTGTTGTCATTGATGTTCAGTCACTAGGTTGTGTCCTACTCTTTGCAACCACATGAACTGCAGCTCACCAGGCCTCCCTGCCCCTCATTATCTCCTGGAGTTTGCCCAAGTTCATGTCCATTGAGTCCATGATGCTATTCAATCATTAAAATATATCATGAGTTCCTAGAAAATAGAGACTTTTTTTCCTATGTCATACCAAAGACTACCTAGCATGGTGCCTTTGTAGCAGATTATTCTGTATATGTCTGTTGGTTGACCAAGTGAATAAATGTACTCCTTTCTTACTTACTTCTTCATTATCTTTAATCATTCAGAGGTTAGTATCATTGAAATCAACAGGTTTGATTCTTATATTGTCCAATAGCTTTACATAGGAAACCCCACTTCATAACCCATGGAGTCTCAAAATTGAGCAATTATGTGTACTTGGAGAGGATGTGCTACACCAGAAGATAAGGGAAGTTTTTGTATTTTAAACTAGGTCTGTCTTGAGTGCCTTTCTTGTTTAATACCACCTGCAGAGCTAGAGTTTGGGAAGCAAACAAACAAAACCACGTCTGATCACAACTTTGACACTGCTTCTGGCAGACACCACCTCCAGAGGTCAAAGGCAGCATAATTTATTTCCAAGAATCCTGAGTTTGTTGTCTCTTGAGCAAAGCATGCATCTTGCATAACATTAACTCTAGGATATGAACTTTCCTCACTGCTGGAATTCTAAAATTCAGTGCCCTGGTTGTCACCTCTGTTGGCAGATGATAGATGGGCATGACAGCAAAAATGTAAACGTCCAGTTCCTCCGCTCAAACATTGGAATCGTTTCCCAGGAACCCGTGTTGTTTGCCTGTAGCATAATGGACAACATCAAGTATGGAGACAACACCAAAGAAATCCCCATGGAAAAGGTTATAGAAGCTGCGAAGCAGGCTCAGCTGCATGACTTTGTCATGTCCCTCCCAGAGGTAGGTACCCAGTCTGAGTCATTCCTGATGGGAGACAGGGAGGGAGAGAGGTAGAATGACCAGAAAGGCATTATGACTGTGGCTCAAGGAGAAGGTCAAAGGCACCACATCTTATTCCCCAGTGCCCTGGGATTGTCTCAGCCTTTTATGCAAAATAAATGTCCTTCATCAACATAATATTTAGGGCTTTATAAAATTTTTTTTGATGTGGACCATTTTTAAAGTCTTCATTGAATTTGTTACAATATTGCCTCTGTTGTTTGAGTTCTGGTTGTTTGACCTTGACCGAACCCACAATCTCTGTATTGGAAAGTGAAGTCTTAACACTGAATTGCCAGGAAAGTCCCTAGTCTTTAGTTTTGAACAGTATTATATTATCCAATGCAAGGTATGTTATAGAACTTGTTGTACAAAAAGTAATACCACATTGAGCAGCAGCTTACGTGTGTGTGCTCAGTCACTTGGTTGTGTCCAGCTCTTTGCGACTCCATGGACTGTAGACTTCCAGGCTCTGTTCATGGGATTCTTCAGGCAAGAATACTGGAGTGGGTGGCTGTTCCCTTCTCCAGGGGATCTTTCTCACCCAGGGATCAAACCCAGATCTCCTGCATTGCAGGAAGATTGTTTACAGTCTGAACCACTAGGGAAGCCCTGAGTATCAGCTTAGCATAATGAAAAAAAAAAATCCTGAGATTTGGAGCAGACGTTGATTTGAATCCAAGTGATGTCACTTTCTAGTGGAAAGTTATTTCTGTAACTTTGGGATAACTACTTTTCTTTTCTGAGACAGTCATTCTACAAAAAGGTAAAAGATAACTTAGAATGAAAGAGTATATAAAACAGCCACACAAAGAAAGCTGCTTCTGTTATTACTGTCATTGTCATTCCATTACTTGGCAGCAACTACTATACATGTAGAGTAAGTTGCACTTGGTTTGGAGTAAGCCTCACTTTCCCAGAGCCAAGTCTGAATGCAGTGTAACATTGACCCTAAATTTTTCCATTCAACAATGGTCTTTCTTGGTGTTCAATCACAAAGAAAATGAAAACATGGAAACTGAAAATTTTTCAAAAAAGAAACTGAAAAATAGGTGATAGGGAGAAAATTATTTCTGTGAACATTAAATGATAATCTGGCTAGAGTAGTTAGTACCATACCTGATGCTCTGTGAATCAGTAAATACTCTGTGAATATAACTTTTTTTACGCAAGCATTCAGCAAGGGATTCTCTTCCATAATTTCATAAAAATGACAAATATGTGAACTAGTTATCAATATCTGCATTTTCAGGTGAGTTTGCAGCTCACAGAAATTTAAATAATTTGTTCATGATCACAGAGCTAGTATACAGCAAGAGTGAAATTCAAAGCAAGGCTTGCATTCCAGAACAATGCCACCTCAACAAGGGAATGGATGAGAAGATCTCCCAAAGGTCCTGACATCCTAGGACCATTCTGTCTTGGAAAGATATTCCAGACAGGAGATTGGAAATCAGGGAATCTTACATCAGGGAGGATCTCATACACAAGGAGAAAGAGATTAAAAAATAAATACAGAGAAAAGGATACAAAGTCCCCTTGTTTTCCAGCATGAAAGGTCACAAATGTCATATTTTTTTTAGATCCTAGATGGAGTTGAAGTCCTTTATAGAAAGGATTCACAATTTCACAAAACAACAAATTGTTTAAATCCTGAGGAGTCATTGATGGGGGCTCCATAAAGCGCAGGAGCATGCTTCTGGTTCTCAAATTTACCATATGTTTTCCAGAAATATGAAACTAATGTTGGGTCCCAGGGGTCTCAACTCTCTCGAGGAGAGAAACAGCGCATTGCTATTGCTCGGGCCATCATACGGGATCCGAAAATCTTGCTACTAGATGAAGCTACTTCTGCCTTAGACACAGAAAGTGAAAAGGTAGGTGTTGATTTTCTAAGCCTTAGACCATTGTAAATGAGTCTCTTGCTGTAATATTTGTCCTTATAAAATGGTAGTGTTGTTAATTTTCTGATTCATTAACAGTAGAAATGGCTACTCCTTTGCAGAACCAAAAGACATTAGTTTAGAAAAAGAATTTAAAATTGCTTCAAATTAAAAAAAAATTTAACTTTAAGATAAGAATTGTTTTTAAAATTGTTTAGGTTAGGTGACATTTTTTTCAAGGGCAAATGATTAGCTATCTTAAGTAAAATAAAATAATCCTGGCCATCTGTTAGGCATTTCATATTTTATAGTTCTAAAGTTCTGTGACAGAACAGATGGGAAGCATACAAAACAAAGTAAGAGGTGGTTTCTGACGTGCATTTTGCATGAAAGTAAATGCAATTGGGCAAAACACAAATATGAAATTTACCATTTATAATTAACTCCTTAAAAATTAGGATTCCGTTTTGGAGACAGCTAAATTGTCCTCAGTGAAGAATGGTAGGGAATGACCACCTACCTAGTACCTTACATTGTTTCCCTGGTTTCATTTCATTAATAGTAAACTAGCCCATTGAGTATCGTAAAATTACTTCATGGTCTCATAGTTTGGTTCATTACAGGTTCAGTGAAATTTTTCAGCCTATAGACTGCAATTTAAGTCATTGATGCGTTGCATTCAGCAAGTATTTCTTTAAACCTCTCTCTCATATCAAGCCCTGAATATAGTGATGTTACTCAGGTGGTGTGAAGCAGAACTCAGGCAATAGTGGACTAGGGAACAAATATATGTCTTTGTACCAACTTTCCATCTTCTCTTTGTAGACGGTGCAAGTCGCCCTGGACAAAGCCAGAGAAGGTCGAACCTGCATTGTCATTGCCCATCGTTTGTCCACCATCCGGAACTCAGATATCATTGCTGTCATGTCACAGGGGATAGTGGTTGAAAAGGGGACCCACGAAGAACTGATGGCTCAGAAAGGGGCCTATTACAAACTTGTTACCACAGGAGCCCCCATCAGCTGACCTCACTTGTGAGATTCTATGCACAGATGGTATACCAATTACAGGAGTGCCATGGACTGTTTTTTTTTTTCCTTTAAGTAGAAATAATGATATTTTACTTTTACAGATATACATTGGACCTGAGCTAGTTTACCTTCAATAATAATTTAGTTTTAAATGTCTGTATATAGAAAATGAAAGAAACCAGGGTCATTGGCAGTAAGAATCCAATGTCAAGCAGCCATCATCCAGTGCTTTCACCGGTCCCAGTTACTCCATGGGAATTAGCGAGACATCGTGATGTGGAGGAAATAAGACTTGGAATTCCCCAGGGGTAGAGAACCATCCCTTGCATTTTGAACACTTGCGGTACACAGAGCCTGGTCTAGACTAGGCACTTGACAAATATCTACTGAGCTGGACCAAGGGCACATGGAGAAGAACAGAAGGACGGAAGACTGGCTGTTTTTTGATTTAAGTTTTCTTGCATGTGAAAGCAGATTCATCCATCTCTAAGGATGAGGAGAGAAAGCAGGACTTATACTTTGGGCACTCTCAGACTGAAAGGGGCAGAAAAGGACAGGTATTAAAGAAGGGTTACCAGTCAGGGATGTTGATTTATAGATTCAAGGTGTAGTGCGGGGGTTGTGAAGTCCTCATTTACTGGACTAGATTCTGCTGTACGGCTGGAGCAGGGGGCTCTATCCTGGGTCCTGTCCTCCTCTTCACCCCGTTCACGTTGGTTACTGTCCTTTGTTTCTCCAAATCCCAGCATGAAGTGAAAACAGTGGATTTTACCTTGTGTAAGTGTTTTCTTCCCATGGCCAACAAATGAAATTCTGCAAATTAAGCCTGAGCTATCATATCGTGGTATATTATTTATGTCTCTGGTCCAGTGTTTCCTGGTGAATAACCACGCAGGTGGTTTAACAGGTTAACTAGTTAGGACAGAAGCACTGATCGTTGTGAAGTTAGAAACGGAGAGGGTAGAGGGCAGCATTCTCCTTGTGACAAGTGGCAGTGATAAGTAAATTGCAGAATAAAGATATCTTCCAGAAGGAATTATGCTTTGTAGGAAGCATGTGCTTATCCTGTAACACTGAAGAAAAAAGACCAACATCCATTTGTTTTAAGTTTTTGTTTCAGAGGAAGAACATAAGCTATGTGCTGGGAGGCTGCCAGTTTCCTGGAATAGAATGGATGATTAAATTATTTTTGAAATAAGATACTTGGAAGTTATTGATGAGAGGAAAGAGCTTGACTGGAGATGGTTTGAAATGATTTGGGAAAACACTTGAATTACAACTTCAAAAATACAGAAGTAAATAAAGTTGCAAGTTTATTTTACAATGTCAGGGATTGCCAGTGTCTTCATTTTTGTCATGTATCCTGTACCACTCATGAAGATGTGGTTTCTACAATTTTACATTATTGTTTCTCAGTGATGGAAAGACTTGCTTAATCTGTTGTGACCGACACTATCTTAAGTCTTTCTGTAATTTCTAATGTTTTCAGGATGGGTTCTGCTGTGTTCAAACTCTTTCCATAACCCCAGTGAATAAAACTTTATGGAAGAAAAAAATACAAGGATTAGAAGATAAAGTTGGGAAAATTTCTCTGAGGGTAGGACAAAAAGACCTGAGAAGTAGAAAAAGACATAGAGGAACAATCCAGGAGATGCAATAATTAGCTAACAGCAGCTCTGGAAAGAAAGTTCAGAGAAAACTGCGGGGAAACATGATTAAATAGTCCAAGAATATGTCTTATAGTTGAAGGATATGAATTTTCAACTTGAAAGAGTTCACAACATGTCAAATATAATAAATAAACAAAGATCTTACCTGGGCACACCATTATGCAATTTTGGAAGGCTGAGGCAAAGGAAAAGATACTAAAAGCTTCCAAGAGAAGGGGAACATATAATAAAGAAGCATAATGACATAGGACCTCTTGACTGTGACACTGAAAGTCAGAAGACCTAAAGATTTGCCTTGAGAATTCTGAGGGAAAAATTATTTTTGTTCTGGAATTTTATTCCCAGCAAACTATTCTCAAGAATGAGAGATGCCTAAAGAAATTCTACCGTTTATGAGTTTCAAAATTGTATGGAAGCAGGTGCCTATAAACCAGAAATGTTAATATTTGAGAAAAAAATAGAAGAGTTGGCCTCCAACTTTTTATCTAGAAGCACTTTTTCATGTTGTTACTCTAGCTCTATTCTACCTGTGCTCTTGGGAAATTATTTCAATAAAAAGGCATTTTGAATTTAATGATGCAGTCATGCATACAATTTTTGGCAATCGTACGTTCATTTAAAAATGTAAATCCAGTAATATTTGGATGTTATGTCCTTAAAGAGGAAAATACATAGGATCATAATTAGGTATAGTTCACCACATATTTTTTAACGCATTAAAGGTAAGTTTCCTATCTGAAGAAAATATCAGAATATTCTCATCAGTCTGTTTTAGGATCCCACATTATATTTCCAACTAATGAGTTGGATTTATTAATATGTCTTATGCATGTAGAATCTCTCTGCAATCAGATCAATAAGGATATTAGTGGAGATAAAAAATTGCAAATTTGGCTGCTCTTTCCAAACACGTTTTGAGATAAATTTACATATACGTGTGTACTATTATAAAATAAGTATTATGTCCACTTGTATTGCTATAAATTTCCAGGTCAAGTGAACAATCTCACCTGCCTATAAGAGATGGCAGGTGAAATTAACTGAAATCCAATTCCAATTTCTTTCACACTGTGTTCAGTGAAATACCCAATTAATTTAAATGGATAGACTGTAAATAAAGCAATGCACATGATTATCATCTAATTAGCACTGGCCAGCATTATAATGTGCTCATTAGTGAGTTGTATGGGATCCTAAGGCTCATAATGAGTAATCAGGGTACACATGACTGGCATGTAGCTGTCTGGATGCAGCTACTAAACTCAATAAACCAGCACTAAGATAGAATGTGCAGTAGAAAAAGGAAGAAGAACAAAAAAGAAAAAGGAAGAAGAATACACAGCCAGACAGTGAGTTGGCAATTTCTTTCTTCCTATAATACAGGTATAGCTCCTACTCAGATACAAAGAGATAAATGTGAAGACAACAGAACAGCTGGGAATAGAAAGGGAAATGTTCACTCAAGGTGATCCAAAATGAGTATCTATAATAATTAAGAATAGGCAAGAAAGAAAATTGTACTATCTTATTGGTTGAGAGTGTATATTTCTTTTTTTTTCTTCTTATAAAATTTATTTTTTAATTGAAGGATTATTGCTTTATGGAATTTTGTTGATTTCTGCCAAACATCAACATGAATCAGGCATAGGTATGAGAGTATATATTTCTGATAGACCAAGTATGGAATCAAACTAACAGATGAACAGTGTTTTCATAAAATTCCTTAGAAGTTGAAAATTCAATGGATCATTTAAATATACCCTGTAATAACATTCACAAAGCATTTCATAATTTAGAAGCCACTTTGCCTTCATAATTCTTGTTATTGTGAAACCATTTCATAGGTTGCAGAGGAGGAAGGCAGCTCTAAGTTGCATTCATTGTTATATACATAAGGAGTTAAGTTGACACCCAGTCCTACACCCTTTCCCCTTGCATGCTTCTGTTTCAGAGGTCAGAAAGCAAAATACTTACCTTCCCAGACTCTTGCAGCTAGAGGAGGCCATGTGACTACTGTGGTCAACTAAATACAGGCACAAGTCTCTGTGGAGGCTTTTCCTTCTGGAATAAAGCCTGGGTTGAAGAAACCACATTTGCTCTCCCCCTTCCTTCTTTCCTGGATGCACAGTGACCATGCTGTGGCCACTTGGACAGAAGCCGTACACTGTGGATGGCAGAGCAGGAGGCCAGCCTGAGCCTGATCCTTGGACCTCGTTGAGCAGCTATTGCAGCCTGGACTGCTTATCCCCAGCCATCCTGTTAAACACAGACAAAACACCTCTCACTTGTTTAAGCACTGAAGTGGTTTGTTGTAGTTGTAATTGTTGCTGTTAATTATAGATGAACATACTCAGTAGATAGAATAAAAAATGTTGAAACATACATTTAAAGATAACAAAGCAATGTTGAAATATTGATGTATTCACAGATGACCTCAAAATATGACCTTTAAATCCAGAGGTGTTCCACAAACATTAAGTGAAAGAAAGAATTAATATGTCTTTTTGCTAATGTCACTGCTATGAGAAGGAAATGTCAGTGGATGGATGTCCTTTGCAGCTCATTCTAGTTGTTTTCTAGAAACATTTCACGTACCCTGCTTCATTTTGCTTTAAGCAAAGGAGACATTTACTTAAACACTTGGTTCTTTGTGACTAAGCTTTCTCATCCTCTCATATTATTAATATAAAATTGGTGCCAGACTGGGAATGGCCTGGCTTCCACGGGTGGGATATAGCCAGACTTGAAAAGAAAGTGATTCAAGAAGAGGATGAATTTGAAACAGAATGGACTAGAATAGATGGGAAATCAAGTCACCAGCTACTTTGTAGCTGGAGACAGTCTCAACCCAATTCTTTCAAGCCCACAGGCTGGAGATACACCAGGCTATCCAGAGCCTGGACCCCCTGGGAAAACTCCCCCAGGAAAGGCCTATATTGAATCAACCTTGTATCTCTGTCACCAAATGGAATTTAATAAGTGTTTGTCAGGTGTTGGGGGAGGGTGGAGAAGTTAGGGGAAAAAAAAGACAGAAGGGGCCCTGTTTGAGCCTGAGAAGATTTTTGAAGCTATGTGGAACTGAACCTCTAATTTAATTTAGCATGGCCATCCTCAAAAGTCTTGGCATCATATAATTCGATGTTAGAGTTGAGTTGTAGTCAATAAGTACATTTCAATAGCCGTAAAGAATTATTAAGTAAACATTATGTGTTTGTGCTGTGCTGTGCTTAGTCGCTCAGCCATCTGACTCTTTGTGACCCTATGGACTGTAGCCTACCAGGCTCCTCTGTCCATGGGGATTCTCCAGGCAAAAATACTGGGGTGGGTTGCCATGCCCTCCTCCAGGGGATCTTTCCAACCCAGGGATCGAACCCAGGCCTCCTGCATTGCAGGCTGGATTCTTTACCATCTGAGCCACCAGGGAATCCCAAGAATACTGGAGTGGGCAGCCTATCCCTTCTTCAGGGAAACTTTCTGACCCAGGAATCAAACCAGGGTCTCCTGCATTACATGTGGATTCTTCACCAGCTGAGTTACCTGGGAAGCCCCTTATGTCTCTGAGAGATCTGTAATTAGTTCACAACAAACTTACTAAAATGCTGTTTCAAAGTTCTAATCACTTTCCTCATATAGCAGAGTTGGTTAAGTACCTCCAAGCCTTCTTCACGCAAAGAAACTTTTCTTGTCCTTCCCCTTCTTCTCAGTCAGCCTGTTACTATACATATACCACTAGTATTTCTCCCAGCAAGAAGAAGATCCTCTTTAAGATATTAAGGAAAGGTAAAGGGAGCTGGTGACTTATTACAGAATCCCTTTTGTAAGATAGGGGCTTTCCTGGAAATAGAACTGCCATATGACCCAGCAATCCCACTTCTGGGCATACACACCAAGGAAACCAGATCTGAAAGAGACACGTGCACCCCAATGTTCATCGCAGCACTGTTTATAATAGCCAGGACATGGAAGCAACCCAGATGCCCATCAGCAGACGAATGGATGAGGAAGCTGTGGTACATATACACCATGGAATACTACTCAGCCATTAAAAAGAATTCATTTGAATCAGTTCTAATGAGATGGGTGAAACTGGAGCCCATTATACAGAGTGAAGTAAGCCAGAAAGATAAAGACCATTACAATATACTAACACATATATATGGACTTTAGAAAGATGGTAACGATAACCCTATATGCAAAACAGAAAAAGAGACTCAAAATGTATGGAACAGACTTGTGGACTCTGGGAGAAGGAGAGGGTGGGATGTTTCAGGAGAACAGCATTGAAACATGTATATTATCTAGGGTGAAACGGATAACCAGCTCAGGTTGGGTACATGAGACAAGTGCTTGGGCCTGGTGCACTGGGAAGACCCAGAGGGATCGGGTGGAGAGGGAGGTGGGAGGGGGGACTGGGATGGGGAATACATGTAAATCCAGGGCTAATTCATATCAATGTATAACAAAAACTACTGTAATGATGTAAAGTAATTAGCCTCCAACTAATAAAAATTAAAAAAAAAAAAAAAAAGATAGGGGCTTTCTTTCTTTTTTTTTTTCTTTTTTGTTAATTAATGTATTTTTTATTGAAGGATAATTTCTTTGCAGAATTTTGTTGTTTCCTGTCAAACCTCAACATGAATCAGCCATAGGTGTACATATATCCCCTCCATTTTGGCCCTCCTTCCCATCTCCCTCCCCATCCTACCCCACTAGGTAGGTTGATACAGAGAGAGAGGGGCTTTCCTGGTGGCTCAGATGGTAAAAAAAAAAAAAAAAAAAAAATCTGCCTACAATGAAGGAGACCTTGGTTTGATCCCTGGGTTGGGAAGATCCCCTGGAGAAGGGAATGGCTACCCATTCCAGTATTCATGCCTAGAGAATTCCACGGACAAGAGGAGCCTGGTAGGTTGCAGTCCATGGGGTCACAAAGAGTCAGACACGACTAAGAGACTAATACTGTCTTTCTTATGCAAGATAAGCAAGTAGGAAGTCTGTGAATATTTTCATTTGACTATTTTTGGCCTCAAACATCAGTTACATTATTTCACATCTCTGTGCATCTCTTTTCATAGTGATGTAATTCAGATTCTAATTGGAATAGGATGTTTTAAAGACCAAAATGTATTATATAAATCTAAACCTGTTTATTAAAGTATCATATTATAAAATGGAGCACACTTTCAAATTTACAGCCTTGTTCATTGCAAGTAAGTAAAATTTAATGTGAGGGCTTCCCAGGTGGCTCAGTGGTAAAGAATCTGCCTGTAATGCAGGAGATGTGAGTGATCCCTGGATTGGGAAGATGTCCTGAAGCAGGAAAGGGCAACCTACTCCAGTACTCTTGGCTGGAAAATTCCACAGACAGAGGAGACTGATGGACTACCGTGGGGCCACAAAAAGTCAGACACGACTGAGCGACTGCCCACACGACATTTAATGTAATTGGCTCTTCTTCCAGTTTTATGGAATGAGATCCTCAGAGTTGCAGAATTTCAGAGCTAGAAGGAACCTTTCATTCTAAGTCCATTTTAAGTCTCTCATTTGAGAAACTGGTCAACTGAATCCACCAATATTAAAAGGACTCCCAGCATCCCAGGAGTTAAACACAGAGACATGTTAGACCCCAGTCAAAGGACTCAATCCATGGTACTTGCTGCCAAGCTCCACAAAGTCTTTCGTACATCTATCTGTCTGTGAATCTGCTAACACCTGCCCCCTTGAGTTCCGACACCTTTGGGGATCTGAACAGGGACATGTGGTACCGCTTTTTGACTGGCCAGCATGAGCAGGGCATCAACATCTCAATGCTAAAAGAATTAGACTCACACAAAAATTTCACAAACTCAGACAGGAATATTTACTTCCCCCTTGTTAAGTCAATGCAGTCTTCAAATACAAAGGCAGCAAGGCCTCTATGATTTCTTTCACTCAAAAAGAAATTATAAAAAGGCAGAGTTCGTAATGATTCTGAAGAAAAGGAGATCTCAAGGATCAGATGCTTTCAATGCACAGTTGTTGAGCTTGAGGGCAAGGGCGGTGTCTAAGAAAGGCAGTGATGGATGAATGCAATGTCCACCTTTAGAAAACCTCTTCCGTCAATGGCAGGGTATGTGAGGAGACATCACAGTCTGGCCGGTATTGTTCCTAAGATGCAGACCAAATCCAGGGTGAAGTCAAGTGCTTGGCCAGAAGTTGGGGTGTGATTGGCCCACTTGATACAAAAGGCAGGGGCTAGCGAGAGGAGAAAGGAAGCTCTTCATCTTAACCAGATCTGGGTTTCTTTCCCAGACACACATGAGCCTGCTCCTCCTGAAGAGTGCCCAGACTGTCCCAGGGCAGAGGCTGCTGCTCCCACTTGCACCAGCGCTGGAGATGGGCCGAGGTGGGTGGCCGTGATCGCTCCTGGGGGCAGCCCCTGGTCTGTGCCGCAAACCCCGCTAGGCGGGAACACAGCTGCCACCCTTCCCTCCTTACCCAGTCTGGTCCCCAGCAGCTTCCTTAGAGCATAGTGGTCTTCGGGGAAAATAATCACAGGTTTTGAGCTGAAGACAAGTTCAGAAATCTTGTGGCAAAATCTTCAAAGAAAAATTCGAAGACATTTAAAAATTCAAACAGAAAATAATTAATCAGTCTTACATTAACCTTTATAACCTCAATCTTTGAATTTCCTTCCTCTTTTGAGTGCAATCACATCTGTGCTGCCCAAAGAAACAAGATGTGATTTCTTCCGGGTCATCACTGTGATCACCATCAAAGAATAGCAAAGACAGTAATTAGTACTCCACACCAAATCAGCCTGAGATTTGACATAAATTGCATTTGTCCTCTGCAGAGCTTAAAGGAAGCACTTATATTTCCTAGTTTTCTAATGAGTTGCTGTCATTTGGCAGAAGTTTCTGAAATATTGCTTCTTACAGACCTTTCTTGCCATTAGCATTTTTTAAAAGAAAAACAAAATGAAGATTCAAAAAAATAAGTACCACTGCTTTACCTTCAGTATGGAATCAGCCTCAGAAAGCATTAAAGGTAAGGGGAAGGAAAAATTAGGCACACTACCTTAGTTCCTTGGAAACTTTGAGGTCCATTTTTCCAGGAGGCTGTTTGCAATTTCCAGAGAGGCTTGGACAGTCAGTCAACGAGGGCCAAATCCTCAGGTGCAACTAGACATCAGCGATTCTTTTTAAACAGTTTCTGAATATCTTCAGAAGTACTGGTATCCAGAGTATAGGTATGACAGACCAGCCAAGCAGGAAAACTTGGTCAGGAAGTCATCCATCCATAGGAATATTGGATAAAGCTCCACTCAGTTTTGTGACCCTTTAAGGGTTTCTGGGGCAAAGAGGGAGGAAAAATCCAGACTCTCTGGTCTGAGGAAACAGCTAAGAGTCCTGGGAGACCAAGGTGGTTCCAGTCCATAGGACAGAGTAAGACAAGAGAGCTCCACAGAGAGACTCCCAGATCTGCAGAGGATTTCCCTCAAAATCACAGCAATGTACTATTAGCTTTTTAAAATTTCCTTTTAAATGTGTAGAGATGCTCAACATCGCTCATTATTAGAGAAATGCAAATCAAAACCACAATGAGAGATCACCTCACACCGGTCAGAATGGCCCTCATCAAAAAGTCTACAGACGATAAATGCTGGAGAGGGTGTGGAGAAAAGGGAATGCTCTTGAACTGTTGGTGGGAATGTAAATTGAGACAGCCACTATGGAAGATGGTATGGAGATTCCTTAAAAAACTAGGAATAAAACCACCATATGACCCAGCAATCCCACTCCTAGCCATATACCCTGAGGAAACCAGGGCTGAAAAAGACACATGTATCCCATTGTTCATTGCAGCACTATTTACAATAACTAGAACATGGAAGCAACCTAGATGTCCATCGACAGATGAATGTATAAAGAAGTGGTGGTACATATACACAGGGAAATATTACTCGGCCAAAAAAAGGAATGCCTTTTAGTCAGTTCTGATGAGGTGGATGAACCTAGAACCTATTATACAGAATGAAGTGAGTCAGAAAGAGAAAGATAAATATCATATTCTAACACATATATATGGAATCTAGAAGAATGGTGCTGAAGAACTTATTTTCAGGGCAGCAATGGACAAACAGACATAGAGAATAGACTTATGGACATGGGGAGAGGGGAGGAGAGGGTGAGATGTATGGGGAGAGTAACATGGAAACTTATATCACCACATATAAAATAGATAGCCAATGGGAATTTGCTGTGTGGCTCAGGAAACTCAAACAGGGGCTCTCTATATATGCATACCTATGGCTGATTCATGTTGAGCTTTGACAGAAAACAACAAAATTCTGTAAAGCAGCTATCCTTCAATTAAAAAAGAAATTAAAAAGAAAAAACAATTATTATTTTTCAGGGAAAAGCACTATGTGATTTGATCTGTGTTATCAAATTCAGTAGGCACAGATGTACACAACTATTTAACTTTAACTAAAAATAAATAAAATTTTAAAATGCAATTCCTCAGATGTGTTAGCTGTATTTCAAGAAAGTAATGAAATGCATTTTAATAGCCATACATGGCTAGTGGCCACCACAATGGACAGCACAGACATAGAACATTTCCATTACTGTATAAAATTCAATTGAAGTGCTGGAATATGGAATATACAGGCTTCATATCCTTAAGAAACAAATAGTGTCTTAAAAAACAAGTCTTTTGACTTTCTCTTATACCAACGTTTGGTTTTTTATGTTTTTTTTTGTATGCACCAAATTTATTTACAAGGTGTGAATAAATATAAAGCATTGAGAGGTACAACTTTGAGCTTCAAGGGCACCTTATAAGAATTTTTAAAATCATCCTTCTGTTACACTGAAATAGGCATAGAGAATGCACCAACTTAACCATAAGAGGCAGACATCCTTTAAATAGGTTGTCAAAGGAAAGAGATTCAACACTCTTCTTGGTAGCTAGTTTCAGCAATAATAAATTAATTTGCATTCCTTTCAAATGTATGCTTGATTGGACAGTTTCTCAAGTCCCCTGTCTAGATTTCTCATCTTGAAAACTCATATTGACAATTTTCTTCTGAATATGTAGCTATGTAGACATTTTGAATATATGGTTAAGTTACAGTAAGTCAAATGAACTCAATTTCCCTTACTTTTGGCAAATAATTTGGAACCAGTAGAGTCATTTCCATCAATATTAAAGGCAGGCATTTTCTCCAAGGCAGTGAGAAGCTCTTCCTCTAGCTGTCTAAGCAGTTTCAATTTGCAAAAGCAGCTCACCACCATATGAATCCCTCCAGGAGACTTCAACTAGAGCAAAGAGGGGAATTTCATCACATGGGGACTTTAGGACTTTATGGCAGATGGGGTTTGAGTTGTTGGGGATTAATTATAGAAAATGAGCCCATACCTCATCCTATTCCCCTTCTGAGGATCATGCATCACCCCACACACAGGACTTGCAATGTGGTGGCTGAAGAGAACTTCTCTGTGAGAATCAAGAAGGGATTTATGGTGCAGTCAAACATTGTAGCAGATTCCCACTGGGTATCAGTACCCCACTTTCCTCAGGCCTTGGTGACAGCAGGCTGATGCTGTGTTGGGATGGGTGATTCTTCAAAACAAACATTACTAATTTCAAACGAAACTTTGATAAAGGGCTCTCAGACAGGAATGAGATCTCTGACAAGTGCAGTGGCGTATGTAATGAGGCATATGTGCTTAGTCACTTCAGTCACGTCTGACTCTGTGCTACCCATGGACTGCAGTCTGCCCGGCTCCTCTGTCCATGAGATTCTCCAGGCAAGAATACTGGAGTTGGTTGCCAATTCTTTCTCCAGGGAATCTTACTGACCCAGGGATTGAACCTATGCTTCATAAAGGACTAAAGGATTGGTGTGACTTTCTACTGACCAAGAGCGGGGTGCGGTGGGAGGGATTGAACTAGTGAACAAGGGGCAACATCTTCAGTATCATCCTACTCTCTTTCACCCAAAGGCCCCACTGACATGAGGCAAATTTCCTTCTTAACATAATCATTCATCATCCTCGCTTTCTTGCTTAGTAATCACTCAACCTCGGAAACCAAGTTCGGTTACCTTTTTTAACAAAAGCTATTACAAATTGTGTTTTGTAAAAGTAACAGCTTATACTTAGTAAGTACACTTAGAAAGGAACAAATAATTACTTTGATTTTGAGAGGTTTTGTTAGTGTCAACTAATATTTTGTCAAATAGCACTTGCTAGAACTGGTGTTTTCATACATATTTATGGATTATTTAATATAATATCTAAAATAATTCATATATTGGTATTCTTCAGAAAAGTTACATAAAGCATTGTGGTAGATCACAGGTCACTACAATATGTAGCAAAATCTGACTCAGAATGTACTTGATTGAAATGAAATAGTTATCAACTTAAAGTTTAGAGTTACTAGGTCCAATAAAGGGGAAAGAAATTTACTGAAAAACTTTTAGTATGTTAGCATTCCATCAATAATAACTTTCTAAAGTAAAGCTGTATATTTTCATCACAGTTTAATATACGCAGAATTCAACTAATAAATATAAGCATTTCATAATTTTCCTGGGTTAGAGCATGACCTACAGGAAGGCACTCGATTTCCCTGGTTTTGAAAGATTAGCTCCTACAAATAACATATAAGGATGACATAATGAAGAGATAAACCTTTGGGGTGGAGTAAATAATGTTCTAAGCAGAGAGTCTTCAGAAGAGTTTATTAAAATGTTGGAAAGCACCACCATAAAACAGAGACCAAGAGTTAAGAAGAGATTCAGGTCCAGAAAGTAACGCAACCTATTTCCTCCCCTGTGGATATGTAACCAAAGCTAGAGCTACTGCTGGCCCCATCTGTACCCAGCATACTTGGTATAAGTTAAACAGGATATGACATTTTAAGGTCATTTCTGGAAAAATTACTGACTTACATGGCAACCATCATAGAACCTATGTAAAAGCATTCATCTCTATCAATTTCTCCCTCTTGAAGAAACAAAATACAGTGTCATGTAAATAACGTGTCAGAAGATTGGGTTCTAATGTTCTGATGGTGGTGTGATAACAGTGAGTTTTTTCACCTGAATAAACCTCCATTTCCTTATCTAAACACTGATCAGATCTGACTGCCATTAAAATGCCCACAGGAGCCAGAAGCACCCTGACTTTCAGATGATAAAGTTTTCTGATACTGGTGGTTCTGTGAGGTACGGAAAACAGCGGCAGCATGCGGAGTGCATGTCTCCTACTGGTGACAGCGGCTACAGTGGATTGTCTCCAGGTGGGAATGCAGGCCCTGTGTTACCATCCAGTCAGATTATTCAGGAAAATACAGAAATTCAAACTTTTATGTCAAGTATCCTAGTTTTGAAATATTGGCAACTAATCTAAAATTAGGGCTTCTCTGGGGGCCCAGGGGTAAAGAATCTGCCTGCAATGCAGGAGTTCCAGGGTTCAAACCCTAGGTGGGGAAGATCCCCTGGAGAAGGGAATGGCTACCCACTCCAGTACTCTTGCCTGAAGAATTCCACCGGACAGAGGAGCCTAGCAGGCTACCATCCCTGGGGGCCACAAAAAGTCAAACAGGAATGGTTGACTAACATACACTCTAAAGGAGCGAGGAACACAGGCAACTCTGAAGGCCAAACTAAACATATATGTGAATGGACTGGGTCTTATGGCTGCCATTTGTGACCTCCAACTGGCAGCCTCCAGTTTCTCTCTGCCCTGTTGGTCCTCTGTGAGGATGGGGTAGCGTCATCCTGGGGCCACAGGGACTAACCCTCCACACAATTCTAATTAAGCTTTTTGGCACTTGGTTTCATTAGCATATGAATACAGTAGGGAATCAGGGCAACCACAGTCAGTGGGATGGACGCACTTTTACAGAAAGACAGCACATAAAACAAATACTCGGTGTCAGTGGGGATCTTGATGAAATGGTAGAGCTGCAGGGTGGTCAACGAGGCCAGGGCACAGAGCAGCCGGAAGCTCAGCCTGCAGCCGTTTTCTCCTCTACAGCTTTTGAGGAACATCTCTGAGTGAATCGCAAAGCCCAAGCCGAAGAGGACCCCGAGGTTTCTCACAAGTCCGGCAAAAGGCGTGGTGTCAATGTGGATCCAGTCGGGGTTGGCGCACCATTTCTTGGCTACGGGCACGGACCACAGCAGGTCGATGTCAAGAAGTCTGAGAAGCAGGTAAAAGCCAAGGGCAAACAGGAAGAGGAACAGATTGGTCTTCAGGTATGCGCTCAGGCTGGCTGCTTGGATACCTGGAGTGTATTCAAAGACCGCCGCTACCAGGACGCCTGGGGATTGGAAAGCGACAGTGAACAGAACTGTGTGCCTTTGAGATTCTCAGGAATCATTCCTCTCCGAATTAAAGAATTTAGCCATAGTTTTCAGTGATAAAGGGCTGTAGAAACCTAGGTTCTATCCATTTTCCAAAGCCTGTTTTTTAAAGGCAGTAACTGAAACCTCACTTTTCCCATGGTCTTTTACCCATCCACATTAGCACAGGGGGGGATCTTTCAGGAGTCCAGGGCACTGCGTAACAACCCACTTTATAGGCAAAGCACTGATCTAGGTGCTTGCAATTAATATTTCAATTGCCACAGCCAGTTAATGTAGAGAGCCTTTGAAAGATATGTGGAGTTGAAGAGCGGAAACTCGATCATTGTGAATGCTGGTAGAAATGCAAAGCAACTGCTGAATGAGGCCCACAGTTAGGTGATAATCACTGCAGGTGCTTCCAAGAGAGTGGCATGGTGCGCAGGTTGGAAGGCCATCATTAAGTCTCCCAAACCAAGACACAAGCACACTGTCCTTCGTGGTGGTCCGGGAGTTGGACTCAGCACTAATCACACCTTAGAGAAGCCCAACCGTGTCGCTAAGAGGTTATGCGCTTACACTTTTGAGTGAGAATGTGCCATTGTCTGTATGGAGGATTTGAGAGATATGAAGAACCACTTAAGCTCCTAGGGCAGCAGTAAATATCAGTGGCTTGATAGAATTACCCGAGTTTGGGGAGCCAATTAGCAGGGAGAATCTGACAACATAAAGGACACTAACGCTTTCAATGATACAACAAAAGGTAAGTGATCATATTTACCACCAATTACTCCAAGAATAACTTGATGAGGAAAATGTGTTGCTATGAATACTCTGGAGATGCAGACACTGATTTGAATCAACCAAAAAAGACTCCAAAGAAATGACCAAGTCAGTCTACGATGGAAAAATAGAGACAAGCATAAAAAGCAAAGAAATTGTATCACTAATAAAAATGGGCGGGGGGTTGAAACCAGATGATCTTTGATAGAGGTATCTTCTAGCTGTGATGTAATATCATAATTCTAGAGGGTCTTTCCATTTTTTTTGCACTCCATAGGATTTCAAATGTTTTAACAGATGTTTCTATATTTATCGATGCATTCAACTGAACAAGTGCTAGGCTATATTGTGAAATTTTAATAAATGCTGTAAAAAGAAACCAACTTGGCATCCTGATAATTATTCTAATGAAGGGAAATTCAAGTTTAGGGGAATTATTAATATCTACAGTGATCTAGAATAAATTATATATATTTTTACTCCCTGTCATATGTGCTTCCTCTTTCCTCTCTCAACATCTCTTTGCTTGAAGAAAACTCACAGAAGAGGCAGCTGCCAATCTGATGAAAAGCATACAGGCATTCCAACAAGGGCAAGTTTTCACTGGGTTTAATTTCAAGACTCTCAAGCTCTCAAGAGTCCTGGTTCCTTGGTTTTTGACACGTAGAAAATAAGAAACAGAAAGTGACCTATGGGTTATATATGTTGAATTAGAAGCTGTAGTATGCAGAAATCTTATAAAAATATTTAAGTCCAAGCACTGTTCATCATTTTAATAAAAAATATTAGCAATAATGAGTTCTAGGAATCCTTGATGGTTCTGAATGATTTGTCCCTGATAATTGGACTAACTTTTGGATATTGAAAAGTTAAGGAATAGAGAGAAACAAGACATTCAAAGAGAAAGTAAGCAGGGGTTATCCATATAGAAGAAGAATCAATAAGGGTGTGGTAATATTTAGATAAGTTGTGGGCACTCAGTACATTTTGATGGATCAACGAAATGATGCAGTTATAAGAATTAAAGAAGAGTCGAGAATTTCTTTTTTAGAAGAAACAATTTTCCAGGTTTGAGAACTGGAGGAGAAAATTAACTACAGAAAAAAGGCAAGGCTTATCTATATTCCTACTTTGAAAAATTGTCTATGGATAGAAAATGCTAATGTTAAAAAATTACAACACGTTTTTACCATTGTTGTTTTGGATTGGATAATGAATACCTTAAGGCATACAGGTCACAGTCTCATTAGGATAAACTTTAAAGATGCCCAAATTCCTTTGGTTATTTGTTTTGTATATTACCCAGTATTACTCTAAAAAGTGGAGTATGAGAAGAACCTTGGAAATTCTTTATTATAAAGAACTTCCATGTAATGGTGTATCTTATAGTATCTTTTATGCAATTAACTGAAGAACCTTATTTCAGACTGCCTAATAATTTATGATTAAAGTGATGCTCAAAGTTGTTTTAATGATAGTTAAAGTATATCAGGAAAGAAAAGAAGGGAAAAGTATAAAAATTTTGAATAATTTAAAGGTCTAGGCCTTTCAGAATGTTATGAATCTACTAACATTAAATCTACTAACATTAGAATTTAAGTTTGCTTCTGGATGTTTTAGATTAAAAGATTGCATAATATTTAAAGCTAGAATATATGTTATTTATGTCAAAATCATTAGTTAGTCAAAGAAAGCATAATTATACTAAAGTAACCAATGCATTCTAGGGGAATGAGGCTTCTCAAAAATTTCTGTTTAACCTTAAACTAAGGGAATATGCATGCAAAAATACTTCCTTATATAATTTTAGATGACTTATTTATGAACTACCAAAGTGAGTATAGTATTATGGAAACCCCAAAGGCACATTTAAAAAGTCATTAATCAATTAAACATTTCCAACCCTGTAATGTGGTAATCACTGTGAGTTAATTAGGATATTATCTTAAAGCAAAATATTAATCTTCTATTCATTTTGCTATACTGGCTATGATAGAATTGAATAAGCACATTTCAATAATTAAAAATACACTAAACTGAATTTGTAAAAAGACTTTCTGTGTTTAAAACTGTCACGTTCCAGTGCTACAGAGATTGGAGCAAAGCTGACCTGTGCAGAGTGATAAGAGACTTATCCATCTGACTGATGGTATGGCTCAGGGCCGCTGTCACCATGACATACCAGACACATGATGAACCCATTGCATGGCCAGACGGACTTCCTGCAACAAGACAGTGGCAATGCATTTGGAAGGTGGTAAGTAGAGTACAACTATCGGAAATGGACAATAGAATAGCATATTAGCCATGAATATTGCAAATAACTCCGGAAAAAGCCATAGGACATAGGCTATTTGTAACACTTAGTAATGGGTAGAAATAAAGAAAATTGAGTCAAAATTGAGTCAAATACTATTTCAAAAAATTTCCCCGGGTTACTCAAGTTCATTGAAGTCCAGAAATCAAAATGTTCAAGTCTAATTCAGAACTCAGGCTGTTGCATCAAAAAATCTGCCACATCCTTAGTCAGTCTTCATATCTAATTGTTTTCAACTGATGATAAAATTGAAATACTTGGATTGAATCTTGAATCAGCTTATTTTCCTTGGGCTGAAAAGTCAAACATCTTAAAGCTATCACTGCTATGTCTCATTTACCAACTGACTGCTATGTACTAGCTACCCCTATGCCCATCTTGTGACTGGTTGCTGCACTAGGAGCCTTTGTCATTAAATGGAAAAGGGAAGCTACAAAGTGGCATCAATCCTGGCAGAATAAATCTGCAGACAGGAAGCCTTTCTACTCCCAGAATGTCTTTCCCATGTTGCTAGATCTTTTTTTAAAAAAATCACTTTATTTTGATGTACTCCTTGAGTTTTTACCAAGTGGAGATGCATTGAGCTTAAACATCAGTCTCTTTTTGAAAAACACCAAGTTAAATAAAGACAAATCTACTACTTATGCATCTGTTTCTTTCAAATCAATTTTTTAAACAGAAATTTTCACGGCTTTTTATATGTTTCATGAGTTGGAAAACTTCAAGGAGTGAATGTAAAATATAGTATTTCTTTTTTTCTTTTCCAGAAAATGTCTCATAAGACGGAGCATGTGCTGGGAAGTTCTGGGATAAACCAAAGTAGCATTTCAATTGTCCCAAATGCTATCCATCCATCCATCCTGCATTGTTTTAACAAAGATAAAATACATACCACCCCTGACATGATGGAATGCACAGTCTATTGGAGGAGTTAGATTTTAAATAACTAATAATAGTATAGTGTGATAAGTACTATAACAGATGGATGCCTACTTTTTTTGTAGCAAAAAAAAAAAAAAGATATTCCAAGAACTTATTAGGAACTTACACATTCACTGTATTCAAGGTTAGTCTCAGGATATCAAATGCCAAGAATTTTAGGCTATGTAACAAATTGCGTGGAGGTACAATATAACACAATCTTACAAATTAAAATAATATGCAATTTACCTTATGTATATATATTTAAAACTTTTTATAATCTTAAACTCAACTCTCATAGTAAAGATTTTATACTCATACAAAATCTTACTTATGAGGGAGTGGACCAAGAAGTCTACTTATATATATACAAGAGAAAAAACAAAGTGGAAAGAAATAACTCTAAGATTAGAGAGAATTTCGGCAGGCAATAGTAATACCAGGAAGTCCTTACCTTTCTTACAGAAACCCTGTCTATTGTCTCATTTATGTGATTCTCAGAAGATCTATAATAACATTGAAAGTTGCACAGCATCAGATAAATCAGCATTTCTGGTATTTTAATATAGTTTTTTAAAAATTTGTTCTAGTTAATTGAATTTAGTTTGTTTCTATATCAAACCATGAACTTCTTCCAAAAAAAAAAAAAAATGCCAAGAATAAAATCATTTGGGGAATATTCTCTTAACTTATCCTTTTACAAATTTTTAAAAAATGAAATTTTCCTACTCATAAAAGTTTTACCCTTTTCACTAGCAATTTTTGTTTATGAACTTTTAGCATCCTCACGCATGCAGTTTTCTTTAAAACCCTCTATGATACTGTGCAGTTATTAGGTTATAATTACGTACAATGGCTATCTGTTGGAATATCTTTAGTAACCTGAGGCTGCTTTAATAGCTTACCTGGACCTGTTTCACATGTAGTAGGGAACTGTTCAAGGCATGGACTTGAGTGATTTGGGTAGATCTGAGTTTCTTGGACCCACCAGTAAGGCCGATGACCAAATAATATCCTGTATTTAAAGAAATATAAATATGCATATATGTTTAAACACACAGTTATTACTTAATTGGAGACTAACTATTCTCCCCTATTAAAATGACTCAAGCAGACTGTTGATGAGGAAAGCTCATTATTGAGAGACTTTGAAAGAACTTGAGTTCTGGTCTGTCTCTCATTATAGAGGATGAGTCATATGGAGTTTGGACATCCTAGTTTCCAATAAAAACAGGGACTTTTTTCCTTGCAAGGGAAGTCTTTCAGTGCTTTGGATATTTAGACTGAAAATACCAAAGTGGTCCTTGGAATTATTAATCTGTTCATTATGGTGCAATTTGTTTAACCCACTTCTTGGTTAATCACACCATATATGTTATAGGCTTTTGGAATTTACTTCGAAGTCAGATAAAGTATAGACTTCTATGCTCTTTTGTAAGTTCTGTTTACAAATAGGTGTTTCTAGTTAACCAGTATGTTGGAAAGATTTTCCAAGTAAAACTACACACATCTGAAATGTGATCACTAAGCCAAAGCTACAAATTTTAGAAGCTTTATGAAGAATGAAACAAAACAGAAGGCTTACCATTTAAAAATAAGATTGAACCAATCCCCAATGACTGCTACCCATATCATCTTAGTTCCAACTGTCTGATTAAGTTGAAACCAAAGTGGAAAATAAATAGAAAAGATATTCCGGGGATCTCCAACATTGGACATAAAATTTAGAAAACTGTAGTAAGCTCGGTAGTCCTTCTGCAAATGCTGAATAACGAGCACTCCATTCCTATGAAGGAAATCCATCTTGAAAGAGAGGCAGTTCTAAACATAGAGTGAGTGGAGCTGAAGCGCTCTGAGTTCTACCATTTTTATACGATACGCTCTTGGCGTTTTTTTTTACTGTGACATGTGATACTGACCATCTGTGGAGAGGGCATGTCTATCCTCCTCTGCTGAAAAGTTCATCTGCTTTATGATTTTAATTGATGCCAAAGAGGTGAAGTACATGCTGATCTGTGGCAAGTTGAGGGGAAATTTGGGTAGAGACACAATGCATTTCTTACGCAGTCTGTCTTTTGTGTGAACAGTTGGATCATGTTTGCTTGAAATTTTTGCACAGTTCATTTCCTTCCAGGGAAGAGACATTAGCAATTTCTGTGCTTCACTAGAAGACTATGTAAATAATTACTGCATGTCAAATAGCCCTTAAAGCAATGCATTTTAATTTAAAATAGACTGTGGCTCTTTGACTATTATATTGGGTCTTTCAGGAAAACGGATGAGTAAGTATCTAGGCATGAAAAATTTATATGGTGTGACAGTATTTTCTGATTGCATTTAAATAAAAATATTTTGACATTTCCTTATTAGCAAAGAGAATAATATGAGAGATGTGGAATAGAGAAGAAAATACATGGAGTATATGAAATCTGCAAGGAAATGTGTTACTTTTCAACTGTGAGTTCAGAAAGCAGATATGGAGATTACTGAGTAGTAGGTCTACTAGATGGTAGAACTGTTAGGAATGAGGCATATTTTTATTGGCTAGTGAAAACAATTGAGAGCGTGGGAGAGTTGCTCATGTGAAAAAGCCCAAGAAAATAAAGTCTGTCACTGTTTCCATTGTTTCCCCATCTATTTGCCATGAAGTGACGGAACTGGATGCCATAACTTTAGTTTTTTGAATGCTGAGTTTTAAGCCAGTTTTTTCACTCCCCTCTTTTGCCTTCATGAAGAGGCTCTTTAGTTCCTCTTCACTTTTCTGCCATAAGGGAGGTGTCATCTGCATATCTGAAAAGTGAAAGTGAAAGTTGCTCAGTCGTGTCCGACTCTTTACAACCCCATGGACTATATAGTCCATGGAATTCTCCAGGCCAGAATACTGGAGTAGTTAGCCTTTCCTTTCTCCAGGGGATCTTCCCAACCCAGGGATCAAACCCAGGTCTCCTGCACTGCAGGTGGATTCTTTACCAACTGAGCTGTCGGGGAAGCCCTGCATATCTGAGGTAATTGATATCTCTCCTGGCAATCTTGATTTCAGCTTGTGTTTCATCCAGCCCAGCATTTCGCATGATGTACTCTGCATATAAGTTAAATAAGCACTCAGTATGCCAATAAATTTAGAAAACTCAGCCGTGGCCACAGGGCTGGCTCCATCATTTAATGGCACCTTATTATGCGGATCCAGTGTCTACAGGTACCTCCCCAGACTCTTTGCTTCTCTTGAAGGAAATGTTTTGACTGACCAGTCTTTTGGGGTGCTTTTTAAAAAATGCCATGCCTTTCCCAGATAAATGGAATTTCTGGTTATGGAAGTTAGGCATTAGCATTTTAAAAATACTTTCCAAATGATTGCAATGTACAGTTAGGGTTGAAAATCATTGATATAAAGCAATTCATAGCATAGCTTGTTCTCCTTTTGGCCTTAAACCCCTCCCTCTGCCAAAAGTCTACTTGAAAGAAGCTTCACTGACATTTAATATGTCAACTATTGGGCTTAATTGGATTTCCCATTACATTCGATTTTTGCACTAAGTGATGTATCTTGTTGTCAAGTCTTTGGAGACTCTATCTCTAGAATGAAAGAAAACCCTAATCTCCAGAAGAGGTGAAGCAATGGAGGTAACTGAAGTGCACTTGTCATAAAATAGGGCATAGTGGTGGCAAATTTGCTCACTGAGGTTTCTGTGCTTCTCTCCCAAAAAGAACTTAAAATACAGCCTGGCTTCTATGGATAAGAACTTGGGTCTGACAGTCACTAAGTAGGCAAATGGCATCAGATCGTTTTTCAGAAAGGGTCTTTAAATGTCTTCCAGGAAATGAATTTTAATCTCTGTCCATGGTGAGAACCTCACAGTCTCTTTTATTATTCTTACTGCGGTGGGAGAAGAGCCAGGAAGCAGTCAGCCAGCACTGGCTCTCCCCAGGTTTTGCTCTCCCCTTGGGCAGACTACAGACTATGAATTATATTCACTCTCATTCTCCCACTACTGTGCTAATCTGATCTGAGGGATGTTTAGGATAAAATTAATTGTGCTGAAAGCTCAGTTGTGCTTTAGAATGTCTTGCATTTATGGTCTGCCAGTTATTTACCTTTAAAAATACTCCATCTTGGGACTTTGCTGGTGGTCCAGTGACTAAGACTCTGCACTCCTGATGCAGGGGGCCTGGGTTCAGTCTCTGGTCAGTGAACTAGATCCCACATGATGCAACTAACACCTGGCATACCCAAATTAATTTTAAAAAAAGACAAAAAAAAAAAAACCACTCCATCTTATTATCCAATTTTAACTTCACAGAGATCTTTATTTTAGGGATGAGGAAATGAACAAGTAACTGCCCAGGTTATTTTTTAGTATGGGAGGCCTGCTTGGAAATGAAATTTTGTTTCCAGAGCAATGATTTTTCTCAATCTAAGCCTTGTCTTGGTTGCTTAAGGCCAATATTGATGAGATTTTTAAACAGCTGCAAAATGAATAATAGCTAATGCTATAACCAGCTTGTTTCAAATGTTTTCAACCACCCAGACCTCCAGTTTCCCTGTATCATGATTGGTTGACACTGAACCACATCTGTTCAGCTGCTTGATCACTAAGAGGACTTCACAGATACAGTCACCACTTGGAATTGTTGGATGGCTCATCCCATCATTTGACAACAAGGACACAGTTGTTGTGGGTATGCAGGGACTACTGTTAACTTCCCAGTTGCTGACAACTTCCCTGGAGGAAATATAAAGTGGCACAAATACGGGTCCCTCCAGAGCTTATGCAGAGCTCTGATGCCCATCTGCTGCTGATGGCCTTGGGACCCAGCATATGTTTTCTTCTCTGGGAATAGTCATGTATGGAAATAAATTGTGCTGTGCTAAGTTGCTTCAGTCGTGTCTGACTCTTTGTGACCCTGTGGACCACAGCCTGCCAGGCTCCACTGTCCATGGGATTCTCCAGGCAAGAATTCTGGAGTGGGTTGCCATTTCCATCTCCAGGGGATCTTTCTGACCCGTATCTCTTATGTCTCCTGCATTGCCAGGCAGGTCCTTTAAGACTAGCACCACCAAATAAATTAAATTTACTCAGATGAGAGCAAACGTAAATTATTTATTCTGCTTGCTATAGCAAGGGCCAGCCACCATCTCATGCATCTGACAAAAACACAAAAGTGGACAGAGGATTGGAAACACTATATAAAAAAAAAAGGAAGGGAGGCCTCAGGGTTGCTCTGATAAAAGGTGGTTGGTGGCGTGTGTAATCTGGAGATAAGCTTCTAGAAGTAGAGCATCTTAGGTGATTGGTTTGGGAAACCATTTGGCTGTCTCTGGTTGGTCCTGAGTTGAAAGCAGGGGCAAGAAAACTGGCAGTCATTGACCAAGTTCTGAGCACCCTGGGCATTTTGCTTCAGGTGCTGTGGATCAGAGTTTGTTGTTATATTTGGTCTGGCTATTGTCCATTTGTATACCCTGTCTTTCACAAGACAAATTGAATAAGCATATGCCAGGAGTAATTTATGCAGCATCCCACCAGGAAATAAGGGACTCCCTGTGATTCTGAGTCTATAATTCTTATTTATTAATATTTATTTATTTGTCTGCGCTGGGTCTCAGTTGCGGTACTTGGGATCTTCTATCTTTGTTGCAGTTTGGAGGATCATTAGTTGTGATATGTGAAATTCTTAGTTGCAAACTTAGTTACAGCATGTGGGATCTAGTTCCTTGACCATGGATGGAACCTGGGCCCCCTGCATTGAGAGTGCAAAGTTCTAGCCACTGGACCACCAGGGAAGTCCCTATAATTCTTATTATTAATTGAGTTAAAATGGGGATATATGCTTGCTTGCCAAGGACAAATCAATTTATTCAGGTATATCATGACTCTGTGAGGCATCAGCCTTAACTAATCAGAGTCTGTACTCTTGGCCTTTTTGTTTTTGCAAAATCAGGTTCTATAATTTCCATAATCTCTTTAATGAACCATGAAGAAAGACATTACTTTGCTTTATTCTTTTTCTAAGATGTGTTTGAGCCATATATTTTATCATATTCTTTCTTCAGAAACTTCCCTAAATTATAATGTGAATGATATCAAATACATTTTGTCTTACAATTAAAAATTTAACTTCTTACTCATTCAGTACTTCAGTGTCTGTGAACTGTGAGGAAGCTGGTGGCACATTAGCTTTTCATCTTAGGTGGATAATTTAGAAAGACTGTCTCCAGAGGACTCTCTGCTTCTGTAGACTGTGGGATAATTAACCACAGCAAAGCACCTTGATATCTTTTGCCTCTTAACGGGAACTGCTAAATCTGTTTCTTTCCCATAGTTTATCATTTTTCATCTTTCCCTATTTTAGCTTGTATATACGTTCTCGGCATTGCCTCCTCCAATCAGCTCCCTCACCATTCCTGTAATAGTGCTTTGTCTCCAACACTCTTTTCTTTTAGGGATTTTATTCCTCTGCTAGGGAAAGGAGTATGTCAAGTCTGTATATTGTCATCCTGCTTATTTAACTTATATGCAGAGTACATCATGAGAAACGCTGGGCTGGAAGAAGCACAAGCTGGAATCAAGATTGTCGGGAGAAATATCAATAACCTCAGATATGCAGATGACACCACCCTCATGGCAGAGAGTGAAGAAGAACTAAAGGGCCTCTTGATGAAAGTGAAAGAGGAGAGTGAAAAAGTTGGCTTAAAGCTCAACATTCAGAAAACTAAGATCATGGCATCTGGTCCCATCACTTCATGGGAGATAGATAGGGAAACAGTGGAAACAGTGTCAGACTTTATTTTTGGGGGCTCCAAAATCACTGCAGATGGTGATTGCAGCCATGAAATTAAAAGGCGCTTACTCCTTGGAAGGAAAGTTATGACCAACTTAGATAGCATATTAAAAAGCAGAGATAATACT
Source organism: Odocoileus virginianus (assembly GCF_023699985.2). Lineage (NCBI taxonomy): Eukaryota > Metazoa > Chordata > Mammalia > Artiodactyla > Cervidae > Odocoileus > Odocoileus virginianus. Next base: position 20,799,849 of record NC_069686.1, read on the forward strand.
TTGCCAACAAAGGTCTGTCTAGTCAAGACTATGGTTTTCCAGTGGTCATGTATGGATGTAAGAGTTGGACTGTGAAGAAAGCTGAGCACCAAAGAATTGATGCTTTTGAACTGTGGTGTTGGAGAAGACTCTTGAGAGTCCCTTGGACTGCAAGGAAATCCAACCAGTCCATCCTAAAGGAGATCAGTCTTGAGTGCTCATTGGAAGGACTGATGCTGAAGCTGAAACTCCAATACTTTGGCCACCTGATGAGAAGAGTTGACTCATTGGAAAAGACCCTGATGCTGGGAGGGATTGGGAGCAGGAGGAGAAGGGGGAGACAGAGGATGAGGTGGCTGGATGGCATCACCGACTCGATGGACATGGGTTTGAGTAAACTCTGAGAGTTGGTGATGGACAGGGAGGCCTGGCGTGCTGTGATTCATGGGGTCACAAAGAGTTAGACATGACTGAGCGACTGAACTGAATTGAACTGAGGGCCAGTATATGCAGTACCAGACTGTGAGGTTTAGATAACAGAAACTGGAGCCCACATGTCCAAGATAAAGGTGCCAGCAGGGTTGGTTTCTTCAGTGGCCTCCATCCTAGGCTTGCAGGTGGCATCTTCTCCTTGTGTCCTCACATGGTGGTCCTGCTGTGAAACTGTGTCTTAATCTCTTTTTGTAAGGACATGAGTCACATTGTATTAATGCCCAACTCTAATGTCCTCATTTTAACTTAGTTACCACTTTAAAGGCCCTAGTTCCAAAACAATCACATTTGCTAGTACAGTGGTTTAGGACTTCAACATATAAATTCAGAGAGGGGGTTGGGGGTGCAATTCAGCCCATTAACAAAGACATGATTACAACTTGTGATTGTATATTCATCTTGAGTGTCTGTGTTTAATCTCTCTCTCCTGCACCACAGTACAAGTTCCATAAAATAAGGGATCATGTTTTCTGTGTGTATGAACCACCAGTATAGTCCCTAGCACAAACCCATGCAGGATCTGATTTTCCATGATGTTAGAGAAGCTTGCATGGGTCCCGCCATGGCAGTTTATTGCTGAGTGATGATGCAAGTTGTAATAATACCAATTTTTTATTCTTTTTCTCAAAGAGAGGATCCAATATTACAGGAGTTTTAAAGCCCACAAAATCTGGAACTAACCCTAGGTCTATTATTGTTATTTAGTAAATATTTCTTGGGGCTTCTCAGGTGACTCAGTGGTAAAGAACCTGCCTGCCGATTCAGGAGATGAAGGAGATGAAGATTCGATCCCTGACTCAGGAAGATCCCTTTGAGGAGGAAAGGGCAACGCACCTCAGTATTCTTGCCTGGAAAATCCCATGGACAGAGGAAACTAGTGGGCTCCAGTCCATAGGGTTGCAAAGAGACACAATTGAGTGGCTGAGCATGCATGCAAACGTTTCTTAAATGAATAGGTTATTTAAACAAACTTGATGTGACTGCTAACTTATAAAGAGGCAGTTAATCTAAACTCAAATACTTTTTCTTCCAGAGATGATATTATAAAGTGGCTAGATTAAGAAAGCTTCTTTAAGGTAAAGAAACTTATAGATAATGTTTATCTACGAAAAAAGCAATATATGTATGCATCTGCTTATTCTTAAAGATAATAGGAAAATAAGCAGTTTAAAATGTTTTAAGTTTATCTATAAAGAAATGAAGGGAATACAGTATAGGGAGTGGGAAACACTTGATTTCTTTTTTTTTTCCATTTATTTTTATTAGTTGGAGGCTAATTACTTTACAATATTGTAGTGGTTTTTGTCATACATTGACATGAATCAGCCATGGATTTACATGTATTCCCCATCCTGATCCCCCCTCCCGCCCCCCTCTCCACCCGATCCCTCTGGGTCTTCCCAGTGCACCAGCCCGGAGCACTTGTCTCATGCATCCAACCTGGGCTGGTGATCTGTTTCACCTTTGATAATATACATGTTTCGATGCTGTTCTCTCAAAACATCCCTCCCTCGCCTTCTCCCACAGAGTCCAAAAGTCTGTTCTGTACATCTGTGTCTCTTTTTCTGTTTTGCATATAGGGTTATCGTTACCATCTTTCTAAATTCCATATATATGTGTTAGTATACTGTATTGGTCTTGATCTTTCTGGCTTACTTCACTCTGTATAATGGGCTCCAGTTTCATCCATCTCATTAGAACTGATTCTTGATTTCTTTAAATACTCTTATTTTTTAGATTTGAATTTGAAATCATGTAAATAGTTTACATAATTATAAAATTTAATTGAATTTTAAAACCAGTTCTTGCAAAAAAAATTTCAAATTGGACAAATGATGAGAAGGAAAACAAGGCTTACTTGACCCATTATACCTGAAAAGTATTTGCTTCCAGCTTTACAGCACTTACATGTGTTTATGATTTTGTTCCTATGGGAAATCTCTTTTCAAGCATTTCCTTAGTCTTCCTCAGTTTTCCATCTTCCACCAGTTGCTTGGGGTGGAGATGCTCCCCAGAACTTACCATGTGTGGGTCATTGCAGGAGGGAGATGAGGAGGTTGGTTCTTTTCACTACTAATGATCTTCAAATGTATCTTTTCCCACCAATAACAGAGTCTTCTTGATAAACTGGGTCATTTCAAAGTCAAAGATAGTAGAGTTCAAGGCTTCTCCCAAATTGATTCGCCAAATAAGAGTCACATTATTATTTGTTTGCTTGTTTACTTATTTTTGGCTGTGTTGGGTCTTCATTGCTGCACTGACTTTTCTCTAGTTGCAGCGGTCTAGGGCTGCTCTTCGTTGTGGCACAAGAGCTTCTCACTGCAGCTGCTCCTCTTGTTGCAGAGCACGGGCTTCAAGGCTTCAGTAGCTGCAGCTCCAGGGCTCTAGAGCACAGGCTCAATAGTTGTGGCCCACAGGCTTAGTTGCTTCACGGCATTTGGGATATTCCCAGATTGGGAATCGAACCTGTGTCTCTTGCATTGGCAGGCGAACTCTTTACCACTGAGCCATCAGTGAAGCCCAGTAAAGCCATTTTTAAGACAATTCACAGGAATCCCATCCTGTGGCTGTCCACGGTGCTTATGCCCAGGAACCCTTCATTTCCTCCATCTCTTCAGAGTTATCGTCGATCTTTCAATCTCCTCAGCACAATTTGTCCTGATAACATTTTTCCTCTTAATGTCTAGGTTAAAAACATTTCTTTTTGTTGGGGGCAGAGACAAATTACAAGTTTGGGATTAACGTATACACAATACTGTATATAAAAAATAGATAAGCAACAAGGATAAACAAACTGTATACTACAGGGATAAACAAGGATAAACAAATTGTATAGAACTAAACTCAATAGTTCGTAATCACCTATGATGAAAAAGAATTTGAAGAAGAATGTATCACTTTCCTGTAACTTGAAACAAACACAACATTTTCAATTAACTATACTTCAAAAAAAAAAGATCTTTTAATCTTGTAGCCAGTCTCAAAATCTTGTACTGTTGCCTCATTTTTAGTTAATTCCAACAGTTGAAGGATTCCAGTTCTACCCAGAACTTTCTTATTCTGACTCATTTAGATTTTCTTAAGATTTGGATTTGCAGTAAATCCTGCCTATTTTACTTAGATTACAACTTGTAGGCAGAGACTAGGATTTCTGCAATGTGCTTTGCCATGCCAAACATGATATAGCCACAAGATATATTCTTATAACGTGAACCATTCATCTATGAGTTATAGCACTCACTGTAATACAACATCATTCAGAGATATTTGACTTAGCTTGTGTCACTGGTGCAGTGGCAATAAGCAAAAATTTATTTTGGAGGCATTGACCTTTAATGTCTCTGTATATGGTCATTATCTTTTTACCACAAGCTTATCTGCCTTCTCAAAAATAAATTGTGTTTGAGATCTCTCCTGTGTCACCTTGCAATGTAAAATGAATTATTTCAGACTGAGTTTATACCCTAGTGACTTTCAGAAAATAATTACCTCCACTCTGGCTAGCATCCCAGGAATATTGGCGTTCCATAATGACACCATTATCAGTGACCCAGCCACAGATGTTCCAGGTACATCCTCCACGAGTCTCATTATGCATTCTTTTCAAGAAATGATCATGACCTATACATCTATAATCTGTTTCCCTGGATCACCAAAGGACCCAATGGAGTTGTCCATTGGGCAATACTATTCATGTTCTCCAAAGTAGAGTTAAGACACTTTATAGCTGGATTCATATTTTATAGATGGCCTAAAGAGTTTCTACTATGTGTGCTCTCAAACTGTGTGGTTTAGTCATTAAGTCGTGTCCGACTCTTGTGACCCCATGGACTGTAACCCACCAGGCTCCTCTGTCCATGGAATTTTCTGGGCAAGAATACTGGAGTGGGTTGTCATTTCCTTCTCCAGGGTAAGACAACTTTAGCGTGAATCAGAATAACCTGGAGGGCTTACTAAAGCACTGATGACTGGGACCCACATCCAAAATTTTCAATTCAGTAGGAATGGAGGTCAGTCTGAAAATTTACATTTCCAACAAATTCCTAGATGAGGGTGTTGCTATTGCATGAAGAACATCACTTTGAAAAGCACTAGTGGTATATGACACGATTCTTACATGTACTGTTCAGGACAGGGATAACTCACACCTCAAGGAGTTTGTAGTCTCATCAGGAAAATATTTATGTAAATAAATAACATAAATAAATAACATACTGCCCTTAGGGGCTAACAAACAAGTAAATCGACAAGAGGAAAAGCAGATTTAACCTTCCATTTATGAGGTTAGGGAAGCCTATGTGGAGGAGGTTAGCAAGTGACTGAGTCTGGATCAATGGGTGGAATTTAGAAATGTAAAGCTGTAGGATGAAATGGAGAAATATATTCCATTTGAAATATATTGTGTTTAAAAACTGTAGGAAAAAATCTCCATTTTTATATTTATGAGACAATTCAAAGTCTGAAACTTTAAAAAATTTTCAGTTGTCTCAAAAATGTCAAAATTGTGTTTCTAACACAGATTTTATTGCAATAATGTTAATCAATTAATAATAATGTTTTTAATGTGCTAATGTTGTTGTGGTTATGTCAAAATGAGTTCTTATATTTTAGAAAAGCATACTGAGATTTTTGTGGGTGAAATGACATGTTGTTTGGGAAGGTGGATGGGGTCTGGATAGAGCAGGTTTGACCAATGGTTGATGGTAGCTGGGGCCCTATGACAGGTACATGAGAGATTCATTGTACTATTTTGTTAACTTTTGTGTATATCACAAATTATTTAGAATAATTTTCTGCCCAAAACAGAAACTATATGAGCAAAATTAAAGAAGTACATGGCTCATTGTTTATTTCTATTAAAATATAAAGCAAAGAATTGAACAATAAGGGTAAATGGTAACTTGAGACCATTTCATTCAATGATTTGACTTGAATGCCACTAAGGAGTATGGACTATATTTTTAAGATAATGAAGGAACACAGAGTGTTTTGAACAGGGAAATAGTATGCACTTTGAGAATATTATTGTGGCCATGGTAGGCAAAACAGATCAGGAGGGCAAGAGTCTGAAGGTAAGAACCATGTAGTAAGGGTCTAAATAGAGATTTAGAGAATAGAAGAAAGAGAAGGTGAGGGTGGCGGAATATAGGTGAATCTGTAGGCGTTGGTGGGCTTCGTAGGTGGCGCTAGTGGTAAAGAACCCACCTGCCAATGCAAGAGACTTAAGAGACACAGGTTCGATCCCTGGGTCTGGAAGATTCCCTGGAGGAGGGCATGGCAATGCACTCCAATATTCTTGCCAGGAGAATCCCATGGACAGAGCAGCCTGGAGGGCTACAGTCCATAGGGTTGCTAAGGGTCGGAAATGACTGAAGCAGCTTAGCACGCACGCATATGGGTGTTGGCAACAAGTTAACCATAAAGGAATCATGGAAGAGCCCAATATTCTGAATTTGAACACTGGGAAAACACCAGTGCCATTAAAAGAAAGGGAATATTTACCAAGAAAATAATAAAGTTTGTTTTTAAAATATTACTAGTGAGGGATTTCTGTGATCTGACCAGGAGATAGATAGAAATATATGATTGAAGTGCAGAAAAGTAGTCAAGACAAGATGAATCTGAGAGCCATCCATGTGAGATCAGAAGAGATTGCCCTGGAAAATAAGTTGGTGGGAAAAGTGAGTCATGGACTTTGGGACGCATCTAAATTTCGGGATTAGGGAGAAGAGGAACCAGAGACGGGACTAGTAGAGAGGTAGCAGGTATAGAACTTCACATTCATGTAGGTATTTTTTAGCATCAACTATTCTGCCCCCAAAAAATTAGACCAAAATTTAATTATGAGAAATTAAAACTGAATATTCTTTGTACACCTATGTTCACAGCAGCATTATTCAAAATAACCAAAAGGTGGAAACAACCCAAATAATCATCGATGGATGAATGGAGAAACAAAATGTATATGCATATGTATTAGGCAGAGTGCTACAGAGAAAGAGTACCAAGAGGATGTGTATACATATATAATAAGGAATTTGCTTCTGTGAGGATTTTCTGGATGTTTCTGCCTACTCATATTAGAAGTCAACCTAACAAAAATAGTCCATTAAAGAGAACAAAAAATAAGTCAGCTATAAGATGTTCATCTTACTGGAAGAGATGTAGCTGTAGCCTGCATCAGTCTTGAATATCTCAAAGCCTTGCTGATGAGCTCTTTCCAGTTTGTTCATGGATCAGTCATGTGTGCCTAGATTCCATCAGAAATGCATTAGAGAAATGGTCTGAGCATTATTCCAAGCTGAAAAAATAATCTATTATCTTGAATTAGTAATGGCCTAAAGAAATTGCTGAAACTGTTTTCTGATTATTGTTAAAAATTTAGTTTCCATTGTGCTGAGATTAAAATTGTACTTGTGAAACATTGGTAAATTATTAAACGGATAATACTAATTAATTCAAGTTGGATTGGGGTGGAAGGGATGCATTCTGCATTTATCCGGACATAGCAGAATGTATGTTTCCTTAAAATCAAAATTGTATGAGTAGCGTGATTGTCTTGTTTTGGGAGCTATATGCATCGCCTTAGCTAAAGGCAGTATCGAATTGCAACAATTTCTCTACTTCTTTGCTATTGTAGATTTTGTCCTATTTAAAGTCTTATTTATGTGTGTTTAAAATGATAGTGTATTGTACAGGAAGTGGGTAGTATATAAATCACAATAATAAGAAACCATTTTATGTTACAGGGACCTAGTCCAAAGTATTCTCATTTACTTTCTCTTTTAGTCTTCACACAGGGTATATGAAGAAGATATTATTATTATTATTATTACCCTCACTTTATAGATAAGGAAACTGAGATTAAAGAGATCAAGGAACTTGCCCATAATCACACTTGGCAAATTGGTGGAGCCCATCATCACATTTAACAAATTCAAACCCAGGTAGTCTTACTGCAGAGTTGAAACGTTACCCAATCTGTAATTAATTGAAGAAATAAATTGACTGCAAGACATTAGTGCTTTGTTAATATCTTCAACAATATTCTGTCAAACTCAACATTTAAAATTATAACTCATGATGCATCTTCCTCCCCACAACACCTCTCCCTCAACACACCAGATCTGCTGAAAAGACAGCTTCAATTCTGCCATCAGCAGCATCATTGTCTCAAACCTTAATTCACCTCTGACTTACTACTCTACTTTTCACATTAGTCTACAATACAGCCAATCAGAGACAGCAGGTAGCAAGAATCCTGGCTATTAAAAGTTTTCTATGTATTATTTTTCACTGAAGTATAGTTGAAAATACTGTAAATCAAAACTATATTAGTTTCAGGTATACAACAGTAATGCTTCAATATTTTTATAATTACATTCCAGTTAAAGTTATCATAAAATATTGGCTATATTCTTTGTGCTATATAATATATTCTTGTAGTTTATTCATTATTTACATAGTAGTTTGTATTTCTTAATCCCCTACCCTTATCTTGCCCATCCCTTTCACTATTAAAAATTTTATGTTGCTGTTTCTACTGGCTCAGGGACTACCAGTATTAGTTACTGCCTTTTCATGTCTCTGTTTTAATTCACAGGGTTAAAATCAGAGTCAAGAAATTTTGGAATTTGTTATTATTATTAGTCAATAAACAGTAATATTTCAGCCACTAGACAGATTAAGCAATGGTATTTTTATAAGCTTTATTAGTTTTACTTAAGCTACCTGTAGTATTAAAGAAAAGGCTATATACTTGGCAACAGAATACAATTAAAGTTCAATATTTATATTTTTTTTGCGGAAACCTTTATCTGAAAAGGATGAATGGCCAGTCAGGCGAGTTTTCCAGGAACTGTTAACACATCCCTGAAGTAGAGCTGACGAGGTCGGCTCTTCTCAAAAAAGAACTACCAGTCCCAGAATGCCATTTCCTCTATCTTTCTCGCGAGAATCCCAGAGGGCTAGATCAACCAATCCCTTCATAAAAGAGCCTACACTATAAGCCAGTAAGAAGGCGTATGGGAGCCCAAAGGCGGGAGGCGGAAGGCGCCCTAGGTTTGAAATAGGAAAGTTGGCTAGGCTGCGGTTGCGGATCTTGGAGTTCGGCTGTTGGTTGAAGTCGATTCAGGTCTTGTGGGGCAGGTGGCTGGGCTCAGGCCTGCCGGAGAAGGTGGGAGTTGACCTGGGCTCCGAAACTCGCCTGTCGCGGTAGGGGAAATCGGGTTTGGAGGCGGAATGAGTATTTTGGGGGCGGAGTCTGAAATGTACGTCATGTTGCTGTTTGGGGAGCAGAATGGGCAGCCCCACGGCAGAGGGGTTTAGGGTTTCACCTAAGACAAGTCTGCGAATTTTCTGGGGAGATTTTATGTCATTGGGAAGGTTGTAGCGTTACAGAAAACTGATGGGACCTGGGATCTTACAAAACATCCTTTCACGGGGGAGGAACTGAGGCCTGGAAAGTCGAGGTTACTTGGACAGGTCCTGGACTAAACCCACTAAACTCTCCTCTAGTTTCCATTTTACTGTCACCTTTCCTGATCTGGAGGTGGAGGAAGAAGGAGTGTAGATATGTGGGATCTTATCCCATGATAGGGGCCCCGCCTTCTGGGACCTGGCAATCCAGGCCGGAATCAAAAGTGTCAGAGTTGGAAGGAGTCTTAGCAGCCCCCAACTTTACTTGTGAAAAAACGGAGGCAGAGTCGTATTTCCCGGGGTCAGAGTGAGTGTTGTGTGGGTTACTACTAATGAATTCCTAGGGAGTGATGGTGTTCTGATTTCCTGCTGCACCTATATCATAGTTAAGTTTAGGTGGCTTGATCTGCCCAGGTATATTTAGAGTTAAAAGTAAGTTGCTATGGGAGTAGGGGTTTAAGGGATGCACATTACCGTATCAACAAGGATTTACTGTATAGCACAGTAAATTGAAATCTTGTAATAAACTATAATGGAATTGAGTAGAAAAATAGAATATAGATATATACATGACTGGATCACTTTGTTGTACACCTAAAACTAACACAGTATTGTAAATCAACTGTACTTCAGTGTATTAAAGAAAGTAAGTTGCTAACCATTTTCTAACAAATTTCAAACTGCCAAAATATACTTGACTAACATATGTGGCTGATATGGTTTCAGTAACTTAAAAAAGTACAGTGTGTGTCCGATTTGTTTTATAGCCTTGTCTTACAAAATGGTAGAGGATGAACTGGCACTATTTGATAAAAGCATAAATGAATTTTGGAATAAATTCAAAAGCACTGTCAGTGACACCTCCTGTCAGATGGTGGGACTAAGAGATGCCTACAAGGACTCAATTAAAGCATTTGCAGGTACCTACATTTAACTTATAACATGCTGTTATTCTTTGTTGTTCTTGTTTGGTTTTTAGTGTAATTTCAGCTGAATTGAAACTTCAACTCCTTTTCTCTTTCAGAAAAGCTGTCTGTGAAATTAAAGGAAGAAGAACGGATGGTTGAAATGTTTCTGGAATATCAAAATCGTATGTGACAAACTGTAGAAATAGATCATAGAGAGTTTTTTAGATTAAACATCTTCATAAAATCCCTTATACAAGTAAAACAATGTGTTTATATGTATCAGTTCAGTTCAGTTCAATCGCTTAGTCGTGTCCCACTCTTTGTGACCCCATGGACTGCAGCATGCCAAGCTTCCCTGTCCATCACCAACTCCCAGAGCTTGCTCAAACTCCTGTCCATCAAGTCGGTGATGCCATCCAACCATCTCAACCTCTGTCATCCCCTTCTCCTCCTGCCTTCAGTATTTCCCAGCATCAGGGTCTTTTCCAGTGAGTCAGTTCTTTGCATCAGGTGACCAAAGTATTGGAGCTTCAGCTTGAGCATCAGTCCTTCCAATGAATATTCAGGAGTGATCTCCTTTAGGATGGACTCGTTGGATCTCCTTGCAGTCCAAGGGATTCTCAAGAATCTTCTCCAACACCACAGTTCAAAAGCATCAATTCTTTGGTGCTCAGCTTTCTTTATGGTCCAACTCTTTTATATATATATATATATATATATATGTGTGTGTGTGTGTGTGTGTATATGTGTGTGTATATATATACACACACATAGCTTCCCTGGGGGCTTGGTGGTTAAAAAATTTGCCTGCCAATGCAGGAGTAGCAAGAGAAGCGGGTTCAGTCCTTGGGTTGGGAAGATCCCCTGGAAGAGGAAATGGCCACCCACTCCAGTATTCTTGCCTGGAAAATTCCAGAGGAGCCTGGCAGGCTGAAGTCCATGGGGTCACAAAGAGTGGGACTGAGCACACATGCACACAATCCAGCTTAATAACTAGAACATCCCGTGTTATACTTTCCTCTTCTCTCACCGTCTAGAACTAATCCGTCAGTATTTTACTTTAGTATTGAGGATTTGAATGTTATATATGTGGCAGCATTTTGTGTTAATATATATTCTGTCCCTTTTTCACTTAGCATTTGCTCGTGAGATTCATCTTCACTGACGTATAAATGTCCATATTTTTTAAAAAATGAGTTTCACAGACTAGAATACAAAATCCGTACATAACATGTTTATCACCCTGATGTATAAATGCCCACATTTTTGAAAAATGAGTTTCACAACTTTGAAAAACTGGAGTTCTCTCAGCTCTTTGGGTGTAGGTTTAAAGTCTGACAGTTTTTCTGTCTATATTTTTATTGTTCCTGCCTTTCTTTTCTACCACTGTGCAGATTGTCCAGAGTGGATTAGCAGCTTTTACTGAATTCTCACACACAGACCACAGGCTTATAGCCCCAGGCCAAAATCCACTGGAGATACTAAATTTTGCCAAATCATGTTTTGAACACTGTCAAATCAGAGTGTCTTTACATGGGACACATGTACTTAATGTGCTACAGTCCCTGATAATTTCTTTTGCTTTGCTTTGCCTTCACCACTTCCTTATTATCTGGCCCCTGAAGGCATGTGATTTTGGAACTCCTGGGAGGCTGTTATAGGAGACTTCTACCCATGTCCACTTTTTTAGCTGCCCTGAGGCTTCCATGCCCTTTTACTGCTTCTCATTCCCTCTGTAACCAGCAGCAGGAAGGAAAACCATACAATCCTTCAAATGTTAGAATAAAAACACTCCTATACATGGTATTTATGTACTACTTACTAGCTTAAAATTTTTCACACCATCATTAGATACCCTAATCCTGTGGGGTAAATAAATGGGAAAGCCATTATTATACTTGTTTTTTGTTGGTCAGTTGCTCAGTCGAGTCTGACTCTGCAACCCCATGAACTGCAGTACACCAGGTTGCCCTGTCCTTCCCCATCTTGCAGAGCTTGCTCAAACTCTTGTCCATTGAGCCGGTGATGCCATCCAACCATCTCATCCTCTGTCATCCTCTTCTCCTCCTGCATTCAGTCTTTCCCAAGGTCTTTTCTAATGAGTCTTTTCTAATGAGTCGGCGCTTTGCATCAGATGGCCAAAATACTTGTTTTACACCTGAGGAAAAGAGGACCCATGGTTGTCATTGGATCAGGGTCCTTGGGTAACAACTGAGAAGCCAGATGGGAACTGAGAACTTTTGACTTTTGAATCTGCATCTCTTTTGCAGTAAAATTCTACTTAATTATCCTTAAAAAGTAGCATTTTTTTCTTGTAATTCTGATGTTTATTTTTAAAGTATGTCTTATATAATTCGATCATGTCCACAAAGTCTTAGAAAATACAGAAAAGTGTGTAATTGGTATGTTATTGCTTTATTTGCATTTCTGTGATTACTGAGTTTAAATTATCTTTTGTATTTGTTAACCATCTTCATTTTGTGTTTCCTCTATTTATTACTTTGTCCTTTCCTTTCGAATTTATATTTGTGTCTTCTTTAGATTAAGGATAGTAACCTTTGTTGGGAGAAGATAGTTTAATGGTTAAAAGCTTGACTTTTGAAATTAAGACCTACGTTTGAATCCAGGTCTTACTGTTCATTGCATTCTAGCAGGTAAAGCTGTGAGCAAGTTATTGAACTGCTGAGACTTCATTTTCTTCTTCTTTGTTTTAATTGAAGTTACGGTTAGTTTACAGGGTGTTAGTTTCAGGTATACAGCAAAGTGATTCAGTTATATATACACATTTATTGATTTTCAGATTTTTTTCCCTTACAAGTTATTACAAAATATTGAGTAGAGTTCCCTGTGCTATACAGTAGGTCCTTGTTGATTATCTGTTTTATATATATTAGCTCTTTTTCTTTTAAAAAAGAGTAAGACGTCCATCATAATTGTATTATTGTGAAACTTGACTAAATTTATATAAACATAAGAGCAAGTATCTAGCTTATAGTAGAGTTTTTATGCTTATTTGATTCAAATATAAGTTTGTCTGCTTGCCTGCCTTCTCAATTTCCTTTTGCCTTCAATAGAAAGATCTTTCCCCATATAGTTAATTTTATATTCACAGATACTGCCTTTTAGGTTTCATAAAGTTTCATTTTGCATTTAAATATTTAATAAATGTGGATTTTATTTTGGATTTCAGCACTGTTTGGGGAACAGGCTACCTCTTCATTTGTGATATTTATCATATTAATTTCCTAAATATACCCATATTTGTTTGCAAACTTTTGTTTAACTGAGTTATAGTCAATTACTGCACCACTATTGTGTTAATACTGTCATAGTCACAGTTGTTAAATCTGATAGGGCAAGTCCCTTTTCTTATTATTTTTCTCACCATATTTCCTAGCTGTTCTCAGCTGTGTAATTACTTTTGTTGGATATTCTCTTTCTCTTCCCTCCAAATTCCGCTGGGGCTTTATTAAATACAGAAATAGGTTTGGGAAATATTTACATCTTTATAATATTTAGAAGCTTAAAATGTCTCTCCATATAACTGGGTCAAACGTATGCCTGAGACAAGTTTTGCATTTTTTTTCTGTACAAAGCCTGCATATGTCTTGATCTAGATTATTCCTGAATGTCTTATTTGTATATGTGATTTCCCCCTTCTTCGGTTCAGTCAGCTCAGTTCAGTCACTCAGTCTTGTCTGACTCTTTGTGACACCATGGACTGCAGCATGCCAGGCTTCCCTGTCCATCACCAACTCCTGGACCCTACTCAAACTCATGTCCATCGAGTCAGTGATGCCATCCAACCATCTCATCCTCTGTTGTTCCTTTCTCCTCCTGCCTTCAATCTTTCCCAGCATCAGGGCCTTTTCCAGTGAGTCATTTCTTCACATCAGGTGGTCAAAGTATTGAAGTGTAAGCTTGAGCATCAGTCCCTCCAATGAATATTCAGAACTGATCTCCTTTAGGATTGACTGGTTTGATCTCCTTGCAGTCCAAGGGACTCTCAAGAGTCTTTTCCAACACCACAGTTCAAAAGCATCAATTCTTTGGCACTCAGCTTTCTTTATAGTCCAACTCTCACATCCTGATTTGGAACCAGTCTGTTGTTCCATGTCCAGTTCTAGCTGTTGCTTCCTGACCTGCATACAGATTTCTCAAGAGGCAGGTCAGGTGGTCTGGTATTCTCATCTCTAAGAATTTTCCACCATTTGTTGTGATCCACACAGTCAAAGGCTTTGGCTTAGTCAATAAAGCAGAAGTAGATGTTTTTCTGTAATTCTCTTGCTTTTTCTATGATCCAAGGGATGTTGGCCACTTGATCTCTGGTTTCTCTGCCTTTTCTAAATCCAACTTGACCTTCTGGAATTTCACGGTTCAGGTACTGTTGAAGCCTTGCTGGGAGAATTTTGAGCATTACTTTACTAGCGTGTGAGATGAGTGCAATTAAGTGGTAGTTTGAACATTCTTTGGCATTGCCTTTCTTTAGTATTGGAATGAAAACAGATGTTTTCCAGTCCTGTGACCACTGCTGAGTTTTCCAAATTTGCTGGCATATTGAGTGCAGCGTTTTAACAGCATCATCTTTTAGGATTTGAAATAGCTCAACCGGAATTCTGTCACCTCCACTAGCTTTGTTCATAGTTAGGTTTTCTAAGGCTCACTTGACTTCACATTCCAGGGTGTCTGGCTCTAGGTGAGTGATCACACCATCGTGGTTATCTGGGTCATGAAGATCTTTTTAATATAGTTCTTCTGTGTATTCTTCCTTCTTCACTGCCTCCTTACCTTCCTGTCTTCTTTCTTCTATCATTTTGGTATATTTCAGAATATACCAGATATCTAGCATTAAACTTGGGTATTTCTTCAAAGCATCTGAAAAGCCATCTTTAGAGTTTCTTCATCTTTGGTGGTGTTCTCTTTGTGTACTTATCTGAAGGGGAGAGCTGCAAAGGTCATGATCTTCTGATTTTGTATTTCTTGGTTTAATTTAGCATTCTCATTTAAAAATGCATTTTTTGTCTCCTCATTTTTGTTTTCAAAGACAAATAGGAAAGGATAAGGATTCTTGTTCTCTTATAGTTTTTTTAATCATCAGGAAATGCTTATCAATTAAAACATTAATTTTGTGAAAGTCACAAAAATTTTGCTCTTTTTATAGATACATGTTGATGAGCAAAGCATATAGATTCTAGCTAATACTTTGTGCTTCTTATAGAAATCTGCAGACAGAATAAGCTCATTCAAGAGAAAAAGGAGAATTTATTAAAGTTGATTGCTGAAGTAAAAGACAAAAAACAGGAAGTGGAGGCACTGACTGCAACTATCCAGGATCTTAAGGAAGAATATGCTAGGAAGAAGGAAAGTAAGTTTCCAGTTGTACAGGTATTTAAAACAATCTAAATTTCAAAGTAGTGATGGCTCACAATTATGTACATTTCGCCTTCTCCCCAGTTCATTGCCAGAAGTAGCTAACATACTTTAAGTCCATAGCCAGTCCCTCACCTTCCTCTGCAAGGTGTCTGTGAAGTTTGCTAAGTGGATTTTAATTTTCCTTCTTTTGCTTAAAGAGCCTTTTTTTTTCTGTCTTTTTAAAAATTTATTTAGTTTTAATTAAAGGATAATTGCTTTACAGTATTGTGTTGGTTTCTGCCAAACATCAACATGAACCAGCCATAGGTATACAGCATCCCCCACTCTTGAGCCTCCCTCCCACCTCCCCCAATCCCACCCTTCTAGGTTGTTACAAAGCCCCAGTTTGAGTTCCCTGAGTCATAAGGCAATTCCTGTTGGCCGTCTATTTTACATATGCTAATGTATGTTTCCATGGTACTGTCTCCATAAATCCCACCCTGTCCTTCCTAACTCCTCTCTTGTCCATAAATCTGTTCTCTATGTCTGTCTCCATTGCTGCCCTGCAAATAATTTCATCAGTACCATCAGTTCCATATACATGCATTAGTGAAGACTGATCCTTTTGATTTCTAATAGAACCAGAGAATAATGAAATTGATATGGGAGTTTAATTAAGCAGAGTGGGAGACAGTTTCACTAAATAAGATTTGCCTGGGAGAAACCATTGTGTAATTTATGCAATAGATTCATTGATCACGCATCCTCTGTCAGGAACTATTAAGCATGTTCTTCATGATGTAAAGCCTCTTTGTCTAAGACTTTTATATATTTTTTTTAAAAGGTGCTTCTTTTATATAGAAGCCGTGTTTTCCCATAAATGAAATAATCAATTCTAAAATCTCTTGAAAATAGCAAAGTTTGTTTCATGAATGCTTTTTCTTAAAGAGTTTGTGTATGAATCAACATTATTTTTTTCATCTCTTAAGTATTACTTAGGGAATATTGCATTAACTTTTGAAAAAAAGTTCTAAACTAGCATGAAATAAGTCTGACTTCCTATTTAAAATAATAGGATATTTTTCCAGTGAAGCAATTGATACATTTTTGGCTGACTAAAAAACAGCAAAATAGTGTACAGGACGTCTTTCTGTTTCTCTGCTAGCCTTGCAAGTCCTTGGCCTATTTATTCATGCTGCTTTATAATAAAATAGAACAAAACTTATTCCTCTTAATACTGGTATGTATTTTTTCATGCAGTTTTTCCTTCCAGCTTGAATGAACAGAAACCCCTTTGCTAATTGGTAGAGATAGAAAGTGTAGTAAATGTAAGCTGATTTATTTGCTTGGCATCATTTTTTGGTTGTTTTTAAATTTTTTTAAATTAGTTAAAAGAATATTAACTGAATGTTATTTAAAATATTCTATACTCATTGTCTGTGTTTTTAATCATAGCTATTTCCACTGCTAACAAAGCTAATGAAGAGAGGTTGAAAAGGCTACAGAAATCTGCAGACTTGTATAAAGATCGACTTGGACTAGAAATTCGAAAAATTTATGGTTAGTATATTAATGTAAGTAAAACATAGGAAATTTGAAAAGTCTGTCTTAAGTAGAAAAGAATCTTTAAAATATTTTCAGCTAAGATAATGACCACATTGTTAACGTTTTAAACAGTAGGAAAAAATTACAAAACTTTAATCACCCTAATGTAATTACTCATGCCTTGGTTATTTATCATCCAGTATTTTAGTAAACGTATTTTAGGCACAGTTGCCAGCATACAAAAAAATTTTCTGTTCCTTGTTCTTACTAGTATTGTAGGATTAGTATTTTTCTAATTGCTGTAGCCTTCATGATGGTAATTTTTTTTTTTCCATTTATTTTTGTTAGTTGGAGGCTAATTACTTTACAACATTGCAGTGGTTTTTGTCATACATTGAAATGAATTAGCCATGGATTTACATGTATTCCCCATCCCGGTCCCCCCTCCCACCTCCCTCTCCACCCCATCCCTCTGGGTCTTCCCAGTGCACCAGGCCCGAGCACTTGTCTCATGCACATGATGGTAATTTTAACATAGTGGTGTAATAATTCATTCCATAACTGTAGCTTAATTTATTCAATCTTTTATCTATTGTTTAACCCATATATTACTCTAACACTTGGATTTTATAGTTTCTAGTTTTAGAAATACTATAGTGGACATACATAGACTTCTCCATTTGGGGAGCACAGTTTTCATGAAATTCCCAGAGATGAATTATTGAGTTAAAGCATAGGAATATTAAAATAGCCACCGTTACATATCTGTGTGTCAATTTATAGAAATATTTATGGTGTTGGGAGTCCCCAGGATTACATTCAGTTTTGGTGATTCACTAGAAAGATTTACAAGACTCATGGTGGCTCAGATTTATGGCGGTGAAAGGATACAAAACAAAATCAGCCCAAAGGAAAAAGTCACGTGGGGCAAAATCGAGAGGAAACAAGTTTTCAAGAGCCGTAAGCCAGTGGAGTCACACAGGATGTGATTAATCCCTTCGGCGTCAAACTGTGACAGTACACGTGAAATGTTGTCTATCAGGGAACCTCATTAGAGACTCTGGAAGCTTGGCCTGGTTTTCCTTGGACTTCACCCCAGGAATTATTTGCATTGCTGATTTTGTGTATCCTGTCACTGTAATCATAGCACTGAGTACAACCAGTGGTGAGCCCCAGGAATCCTCCTGGTGAATTTTCAAACCTGTGGCGGTCTTGGGGATCTCTGATACACTGGACAAGGACCAGTCTTGCAAGCAGACCTCTTCTGGGGATAGAAGTCTCAGGTCTGCTAGGTCAGCTCTTTTATGCAATCTGTGTATAATGTAAAGTGTACCCACTTCATTGTTATTTGTGCCAGAACTCTAGTTTCTTTTTAAAGTTTTTTGGTTTATTTTGTTATCTGGCAGTTGATTAGATAATAGAAACTTTTTAAAAATACATTTCTTTGATTATTAATGAAAATGTGACCATTTCCCCCATTTATTTACTGATTATACTTATTTCTGAAATTGGACCCTCTATTCATAAATCTGTTTGCCTTTGTTTTGGTGTTTTTCCTATCTGTCAGAATGAGTTTTTAATACAAAATATTAACCTTTGCTTAGAGGAGAACATAAAGACCAGATCTGAAGTTTTTAAAAAATTTTATGTAGTTTTAATTGGGGGACAGCTGCTTACAATATTGTGTTGGGAGCGCTTCATGAATTTGCATGATATCCTTTCACAGGGGTGATGCTAATCTTCTCTGTAACATTCCAATTTCAGTGTATGTGCTACCAAAGCAAGCGTAGCTCCGAACTTTTGATCCATTGGTCTTTAAGTTTATCTTCACTGTTATCCTGAGGTACTTTTTTGCGTTTTGTTTAGTTTTGTCTCAAAACCACTTTTAAAGCTTTAAAATTATCTTTAGATTTAAAGTAGAAGTTTCTCATAGTCCTCAAAATCAAAATACTGTTTTATAGCAGTGTAGATATTAATCAGAGGTGGAGGGAAGAAAGCTTGTCTCAATTGAGAACTTTGGCACAATAAAATAATTCTCATACTAAATCATTTAACCCCTTTTCTCAGGTGATAAATTGCAGTTTATATTCACTGATATTGACCCTAAGCATCCTGATCGTCCATTTATGTTTTCCCTGTGCCTAAATGAAGCAAGGGACTATGAAGGTATGTACTCCTATCTCTTAACTGGTACTTAAGATTGGCATCCCAGAATGTTATTTGACTTAGAACATAAGGTAACGTGAAGGCAAGTAACATTCCCACAAGCTGCTGCTTTCTTTTCCAGTCTTGCTTCTTGTGATGTTGTCTTCTAAAGGCGGTGACTACAGTTTTGATTTATAGATAGTATCCAGGAACCTTAATGAGTAGCTTCTCTTCTGGATGGCACAGCGCCACAATGACTGAAAGACTTAAAAGACCAACGATCACTGCATTTCATTTGCAAGTCTGAATTATCCTCTTAGAGAACTCAAAGCTAAAGCTATAAAGGATATGACTGCCTAAGTATGAATATTGTATGTGATCTAAGTAGATGATTTTCAGTTTAAATGTGATGATTTAATTTCCAAAAAATAAATTTTAAAATATTATCCTATCCTGAAAATCCCAAATGTTGATAATCTTGCTTCGTTACTGATTCTGCAAAGGGCCAAAAAGGTCTTTAATGTGTGGGAAGTTACATGTTTGGCAATATTGTGAACAAAAAGAATGGAAATCTATTTATCTCTTTTTATTATTCTAATATTAAGGATTCTAAAGTAATCCTTAATTTACTGGAATTCAGAAAAATGGTTCTTAGCTCTTTATACCTGTGTCCTCAAAGCATTTGTATTAATAGCAGATGGGTGCTCAGGAAAACGGCTGAGTAGGCTCCCTGATGTGACTTGGTGACTCGAATTTATATTTTAGGAATGTGGTTCAAGTACAAATGTTTGGTTTTTTTTCTGTCTCTAGGTAAATATCTTCTAATCTGAAGGCTGCTAACTTTTAAAAAGCAAATCCCCAAACCTCCAACCTAGCTTCTCAGTTTTCTCTAAATTGGATAGCCTCTCTTGTTATATAGTGTTATAGTATTTGATCATGTATTAAAATCGAGTCTCCAGTGTAAAGTTGGAACCAGGTGCTCTTTGCTCTTCTTTCTCTGCTTTGGTCATGGGCCTTGTTTCCCAAGCAGTCTCTGCCAAAGAACTAGAAATCTGACAGGCTTCAATTTCTTCTCCTTGGACAAAGGACAAGACCGATGGTAGAGAAAGTTGGATCATTCCTTTCCTTCGGCCACCTTCACAGGAGACTTGCTCCTAGTATGTACCAGCTGGTGCAACTGCATATGAGGGCCGTATTGTTATTTGTGACTTTGAGTCCCATTTGGCCATGTAAATACGACTCTGGGAATAGCAGCTACATTCTCTAATGATCCCCATTTCAGTTGTGAAACAGCAGATATTTCTTTCCATAGTTGTCAGTTATTAAGGGTTGGCATTGAAAGATGTTCTTTTTTTGATTGAGTGGTCAGAAACTAGATTTGAGGCCAAATTTTGCACAGAAAACTGACAACAGTTTAAGAAAAAAAAACTGTTCAAATAGTTTAAATAGTTAAAATGTGTGGGAAAGATGATAGGAAATGGCCTTCTCTTCTGTATCTCTGAGCTCTTCAGTCCTTGATTACCATCTGTTTAAAACAAGATTGTAGTATTTAATATTTGAATATTTAGAGATTAAACAAAGGAAAGGTCCAAAAGATAGTCAGGGTGTGAAAATCAAGTTTGTGTGTCATCCTATGCTGAAAGCATTTCAGGAAAATGGAATTGAAATGACTTGAATCATATGAGAGCATCTAAGGTAGAAATACTTCTCTTCTAAAAATATTGTCTTCTTTTTTTTTCCTCCTAGTGTCAGATAGTGCTCCTTATCTTGAGTGCCTCGCAGAATTTCAAGAAAACGTAAGGCAGACCAACAATTTTTCGGCTTTTCTCGCCAACGTTCGGAAAGCTTTTACTGCCATGGTTTATAATTAATGTGTAAATAGTGTGTAAAAACCGTTATCCCTGTTGTGTTTCTCTTTTTAAAAAACTGTCATTATTTGGTGTTTGTCTGTAATCTTTATTTTTGTAACATTTCTGTGTGCTGATTTTTGTCAATTATTTTCATTAAAATCTTGGGAAAGAAGGTTTAAGTCAAGCTATTAGAAGTCATGGATCAG
The DNA here is from genome assembly GCF_023699985.2 of Odocoileus virginianus. NCBI lineage: Eukaryota > Metazoa > Chordata > Mammalia > Artiodactyla > Cervidae > Odocoileus > Odocoileus virginianus. The sequence continues at coordinate 20,820,744 of NC_069686.1, forward strand.
TAATAATAAAAAATGAAGGGAGTGAATCCAACCTGTGGTTTGCAGTTTCTAAAATGTACTTCACAGAGTAAATGCTATCATCCGAATGTCTTAAAGGAAGGAATGTTTTTATCTTAAACCAAGAGGGATCTACAGTTAAAGGACAAATCTTTGAATCAGAAGAAAGTTGGCAGTGTTCTAAAATATCTAGAAAAGGATCTAATTTTGAAAATCCAAGTGTAGAAAATTTATAAGCAATTTCCATTTTGTAATATTTATACTGGTTAGTTGTGGTCTAGACATACATTTGACGTCTTTGGAGTCTATTCAATACAGTTTAGAACTCAAATCAGTTTTCTTTAGGATTTCATTTTTGTCACGAATCTTTCATTAAAAATTTGGCTGTGTTTAGGTCTGCTGGCTTTAGTGGGAGCCACATGCTGCTGTCTCGGGATATCTTGGGCACACCTAAAAGCGATGGAGCAGTGGCCTCCCTGCTTCTAGCTACTTCTGACTTCCCCTTGCTGTCTGGTGGGGGGAGGTTAAGTCAGTTGTCTCGTCAAAGCTGGAGGGAGCTTCAGAGCACCATCCCTCAGTTGCCTCATGTCTAGGACTTGGCTCAGGGTTCTGCTCACCATCTCATAGCAGTGGAATTTATCTAAGAATGCTGTGGACTAGTGGGAATGTTACTACTCAGACATCCCCAGTGTGCAGACCAGCTTTTAGGCACCACTGATTGATACTATCTCTGCAGAGATGAAAGGCTGACAAACTGCCCTGGAGATTGGAGTGTGTGGTACACATAATCATCTTATCCTGTTTTAGCACGGGCTTGGCTAAAGGAGTATTTTAACAGGGAGTTCAGTGAGCAGACTATCCAGTTTTCCTAGGCAAACCTTCACATTTGGCCTTATTTGTAATATACCTACATTTAAATGAATACAGAAAGCCATATCAAAACCCAGCTCTGGTTTTTATGGACCTGGCTTGACTTGTAGTATAAATTATATTAGCAGGATCCATTTCTTAGCTGTTTCTCCTGGGTTAAGACTCCATGTGGTGAATCCCAGCAATTTCAAGCTCATCTCAATCTCTGAACCAATCTCTGGTGATCAGAAGAGTAAAGTATATACACTGGGTTAGGTTAGATCCTCTGGAAACCCAGGTCTGAAGGTGGATTAAGCTCGATAACTGAGCTAAGAGTAGGGATGTTATTCTTTAAATGGAAATAGACACTACATGTTTAACATAAAAAGATAGCAGGTGACTATTATAGTGAGTACATATTTACTGAATTCCTTGCTTGCAATATATCAACAAGGAACAAAAAATTTAAGAAATATTTTCATTCATTAAAACTAGAGAAAAACCACATATCCTACCACAAATTCTGGATATAATGTTTTGAACCATAGAGTGAAAAATGCACCAGGCATTGATTCTGAAAGGTCTTTGTTACCTGCAAGTTAGAGAAATGAGATTGGGGATGAGACACTTAATGGGGAGCTCTCCACTTAGATCCATTTCTCCTCAAGGATCACCATTCTTCACTTCTAACTGGGGGTCCATCTAGTCAGAGCTATGGTTTTTCCAGTAGTCATGTCCAGATGTGAGAGTTGGACCATGAAGAAGATTGAGCACCAAAGAATTAATGCTTTCAAACTCTGGTGCTCAAAAAATTTGAGAGTCCCTTGGACTGCAAGGAGATCAAACCAGTTACTCCTAAAGGAAATCAACCCTGAATATTCATTGGAAGGACTGATGCTGAAGCTGAAGCTCCAATACTTAGGCCACCTGATGTGAAGAGCCAACTCACTGGAAAAGACCCTGTTGCTGGGAAAGATTGAGGGCAGGAGGAGAAGTGGGTGACAGGATGGGATGGTTGGATGGCATCATTCACTCAATGGACATGAGTTTGAGCAAACTCCAGGAGATAATGAAGAACAGGGAACCTGGTGTGTTACAGTACATGGAGTCGCAAAGACTGGGACACAACTGAGCAACTGAACAATAATGACAAGATTAAATTTTAAAGTTTGATACATTATGAAAATTGTGCTTTGAATGGTTAAGAATACATATGAAAGGGAAACCAAGCTAGTCCATTAAACTTCCTCTATCCATTTTATTTAGGATGGTATGTTGTAAAAACCAAATAATAGTTTTCAGCATTTAAAACCTTCCTGATACAGAAATAAAGCATAAGATACAAGATACAAAATTCAATTTCATAAATGGGAAAAAAATATGCATAAGTAGTAAAACTGATTGAAATGGAATCTCAATGGGGTACATTAACCTATTCCACATTTTGTAATAAAATGGAACAAGACCTCTAAAATTAAACTCAATCACTAAGTTAAAAAAAACAGAATCAGCACAAAATCTGCTAAAATGTCTTACTAATGGGTTTAAAGTTTTGATTTCTCAGCTAATGAGGATTAGAAAATGTTGCTTCTCTTCCAGTTCAGAGGATTCTGATACAGAGACAATTAGTTATACTTTAATTTGTGTACCATGACAGTGAATTGCCTGTTTAGCTGTAAAGCTAGCATAGTATCCTTCCAGGTGGCTCAGTGGTAAAGAATCTGCCTGCTAACGCAGAAGAAGGAGACATGGGTTCTATCCTGGATTGGGAAGATCCCCTGGAGGAGGAAATGCAACCCACTGTGGTATTCTTGCCTGGAAAATTTCATGGACAGGGGAGCTTGGTGGGCTACAGTCTATGGGATCGCACAAAGTTGGACACAACTGAGCATGCAAAATAGCATAGTAGCTAACATATAGTAGAAACTTAATAAGTATTTGTCAATGTTGAACACATTTCCAGACTCAGTAGAAAATTATTTAATGGGAAATTTATTTTTTATCTATTTATTTTTTTAATGGGAAATTTAAATTACACCTTTGAAAAGGAGCTGACTTGTTCAGTAATACCTACAGGCATGTTGCTGAGATGTCCAGCAATTTTTAACAGGTAAAGTAGTTCTTGAAAAAATGGCAAGCTAATCGAGAACAAGACTCTGAGTAAAGATAAGAGTTTCATCTATGTAGAAAGAGAGTCTTGTCAAGTAAGTAAGTAAACTAGAGAGTACGCAAGCTATTTCGAATCAGCTCCTTTCATAGTACTGTTAAACGTGTTATATGAAGTATGAACAATGTATGATGGGATATGTGTTTGGAGTTTATAGACACGTTACTCTCTTTCCTTATCAACTAGGCAAGCTGGAGTTAGCTGCTAGGCTAAGGTGCAACAAGTGGAAAAACTTCAAGGAATAAATTATTTTACTCAGCTGCATAGATTTTTACAAAAATTCAGAAAGAGGCAATATTTAAGATTCAAATAAATGTGATCTATATAATGGTAAATCTTGAATAAATGCTCTGTGTGTGTGTGTGTGTGTGTGTGTGTGTGTGAAATTCTTTCTAGTATCAACATGGTAACATGAAAAGATTTGAGAATTAAGATGTGGTCTAGTCGTTGCTCTACTATTAAAATTGATACATGATCTTGGGCAAATCAGTTAATCTTTTTGAGATTAAATTTTCTCTCCAACCAAACTGCACTATGTGTAATTTCCCAAACTTGCCTTTTCTTTTTTGTTGAGCAGGCCAAGGAAGTTTTCTATTTTCAGTTAATTAAAAGTAATTATCATGAATGTTTGTTGCATTTTATTGTGTTTTTCTGTATCTGTGTGGATTTTCATCTTGTAGCTGTTGGTATGGTGATTTATATTAATAGGCTTTAAAAAAAAGTTGAATTAAACTTGCCTTCCTAGAATAAATCTTAGTCATGGCATGCAGTCTGTTTTGTTTTGTTTTTAATAATGCTAGATTCAGTTTTGTGAAATTTGCTTTTAATTTTTACTTCTATAACCATGAATTAGCTTGGCTTATTTTTCCTTTGTGTATTAACATCATCTGGTTATCCTAGGTCCTAGACCCTTGAAAATAGTTGAGATATGTTCCTTTCTTTTCTGTTTCCTGAAAAAGTTTCAATAAGGGCTTATGGCTTTTGAACACACATATAAAACTCTCTGAGCTTGTGTTTTCTTTGTAGGAAGATGCTTTTAGAAAAATGCTTGTTAATTTTTTAATAGTTATTGAATTACTTAATTATTCTATTTCTTCCTGAATTTTGATAAGGCATACTTTTTTGAGAAATTTGTCTCCTGCTGACTTTTTTTGCGAATTGGTGTGAAGTTGGTTAATAATATATAATTTTGGTTTTTGATAGCTACTGCTTCTGTAGTGTGTCTCCTTTTTTCTTAGAAACAATGCTGCTTTATTTATGCCTTTCTTGTACTTCCCTGGTGGGTAAAAAATCTGCCTGCACTGCAGGAGACCTGGGTTCGATCCCTGGGAGTCAGGAAGATCCCCTGGAGAAGGGAACAGCCACCCACTCCAGAGTTCTTGCCTGGAGAATTACATGGTATACAGGAACCTGGCAAGCTGCAGTTCAAGGGGTTGCAAAGAGTCAGACCTGACTGAGCAACTAACACTTTCACTTTCATGACTTTCTTAATTTTGCCAGAGGTTTGCTCAGTTGATTAACCCTTTCAAAGAACCAATGAATAGCTTTATTCAACCTCTTGTTTTATATGTCATTAATTTCTGATCTTTCTTTTATTTGCTTTAGGTTGTTTCTGATGTTTTTATAAACTCATAATTAGGATGCTTAATTCATTAATTTTATCCTTTCTCCAGTGGTACCTTTTTTAAGTTGCTTTCCTGAAACTATAGGTTTTAGCACATAGTAACTTTATTTCTAACAGTTAAAATTTTCCATTAAGATCTATTCTTTGACCATGTGTTATTTAGAATGTGTGTGTCTGCACATGTGTGTTTGTATGTGTGCAGGGACATATAACATGTGTTGAACACATAGGGTTTTTTCACTTATTCTTTTCTAAATGATTTCTTACATTGTCATCACACAACTTCTAGAGCATTACTTTGTGGCCTCGTATGTGATCAATTTTTTTAAATAATAATTTTATTTATTTTTGGCTGTGCTGAGTCTTCTTTGCTGCGGGGGCTTTCCCCTACTCGTGGTGAGCAGGGGCTACTCTAGTTGTGATGTGTGGGCTTCCCATTGTGGTGGCTTCTCTTGCTATGGAGCACAGATTCTAGAGTCTCAGGCTTCAGTAATCGAGGCGTGTGGGCTCAGTAGTGTGGTTCCCAGGCTCCAGAGCACAGGCTCAACAGTTGTGGCCCATGGGCTTAGTTGCCCCATGGCATGTGGGATCTCCCCAGATCAAGGATCAAACCTGTGTCTCCTGCATTGGCAGGTGGATTCTTTACTGCTGAGCCACTGAGGAAACCCTGGAATCACTTTTATAAATGTGTACTTTCCAGAGGTTTCATTTTATCTGCAGCACCATTTTATCTGCCCATAGCGTTCAGCTCCGGCTTCCCTTGTGGCTCAGCTGGAAAAGAATCTGCCTGCAATGTGGGAGACTTGGGTTTGATCCCTGGGTTGGGAAGATCCCTTGGAGAAGGGAAAGGCTACCCATTCCAGTATTCTGGCCTGGAGAATTCCATGGACTGTATATCCATGAGGTCGCAAAGAGTTGGATATGAATGAGTGACTGACACATACACACACACACAACATTTATCACAGTGTATTGTGTTTGCTTACTGGTCTGTTTCCCTTTCAGAAGACAGATTGAAGGCTCTTTGAGGAAAAGGATTTACTGTCTTTATAGTATTGAAGCCACAGATCAGTGAATAGTAATTCCTCTTTACCCTTCAAAATCCCTTCTCTTGATCCCCTGCCCTCAAGCCCATCTTTCCTGGGTTAGACATTCTTCCTACTAATGTTGCCACAGACAATGGGATGTGTCGCTATTTGATTCTCTTTCCAAATTTGGCTGATTGCCCCTGAGTCCATAAAGACTCTGGGGGAGGAGGGACTTTTTCTTGGAAGCTGGAACAAAGTTATATTATGCTCAAATTACTAATCAGTTAAAACCTTATAATACTGTACAATAAAATTTACTTTAACCCAAACTGAATATTATTTTACTTTCTGATGTATCAGAATGGATGATAAAACTCATTGTGAATATTAATTATTATGAGTAATTGAAATGCAGAAAAGTGAAATTAATCTTTCTGGTTGACATGACAGGATAATGGATAGTCAGAATTTACTGTACCAGAAAGAAGATAAAATAGAGTAATGTCTTTGATGTTTTTAGAGAAAATCTGACTCAGACCTCTACTGCTGATATTTCAGGTTGCTAATGTTGCTAGAAAATTCCTGACATAAGAAAACTGCCTAGTGGAGTATAATTATGAAAGCCCAATTAAGAGTTTAAAAGTCTTAATATTAAAACAATTATTTTATTCTCTGTGGAAGACTTGGGAACATCATTAATGTTCCCAATATGCACTTAATTTTTACTTAAATCTAAGTAGTACCATCCCCACCTGTCCTGTCAGAAAATTCTTGCCCTTCTAAGATGACATCCAAGTCTATCACACCCAAAAATATGTGTATTTTTATCTAGCTTAATACTATAGTGTTTCTTTGAAGTTTAAAAAAATTACATATCACAGATGCAAAAAAAGAATTTGTAGCAACATTTTAAACCAGGAAAACCATTTATGTCTTTACAAAGTAAAACTGCTTTAGGAAGAAAGAGGGGCCCCTTTGAAAATTACTTCCAAAGAGTTTCAGGGTCCAATCATCATTATCATCACTTTATACAAATGATCACATGTAGGCTGCAGTCAATGGCTATGCAATTTCTTTTATCCATCAAGGCTAATGGAAAGAAGTCAGATGAAAAGGAAATATAAATTCAAAATCTCTGTTCATGGTCTTAATGGCCTATTATTCAGCCAACTTTCTACATGTGGAATGCCTTCATTAATACGCCATTAAGGATGACTTTAAAACTTCTGATCTGTTCTTCTGGGCTGTAAGTTATGTCTCACATAACAGGTTTTACTTGAGCTCCTTCCGGTCTGATATCTGTATCTATAAATATCTTTGTTAGTTATATCCTGCTATAGGAGTGTAATGGTGCAGAGTATAAAAAATATATGTACCTTATTTAAAATAAAATATATTTGAAAATTTCCTTTTTCACAGTATAAAACGTGACAAGTTAAAAAAAGAGGTAGGGGGAAGGAGAGTAATAGAATGGATTTTAATCACTCTTTTAATGCCAGACTGTTTGGCACAAAAGTAAATCTGCTTAGATGTTCTTGGCAATATCTTGACCTTCTGTTCAATGGAGTGTGTGATCTCCAAGCTGATGTAGGCCAGTTTCTGAGATGCTGCTGTATCACGCCTCTCTATTCTAAAATGTTCCCCTTGGGGAAAGTTTGGGGGCCTGCTGTCTCTCATTCTCCACCTTTTCCCATTGTAGGGCATTTGAGGAAGTGGCAGAAATCTCTCTAAATTTTCCATTTTGACAGTAAATTCTGGTTTTTAGAACTTATCATTCAAACTAGAGACTCATTAGCATTTAAGTGTCTGTCACTAAGAAGTTGCTTAGGATATTCCTTGCATCACAACCTGGAAGGAAAGTATACAATTCCTAGTTTCTGAATTGGTGTATGAAGTTTCCAACTGGGCAGGGAGGCATGAAATTTCAGTCACTGCCTCCTTCCTAACCCTTTTCTATCAGCCTTGCTCTTATTCTCAGATCTCCAGCCATCTCTGACTCACACTTGACCTCATGCTAAGAGTAACTCTGATTGTGGGTAGGGATATATAAGAAGCCACTAACTCAGAAGGTCACTGGCTCAGGACGGAACCCTTTTCTACCCCGAGGTCCTCTGCCTGGCATAGAGCCCTCTTGTCTACCAGCCTCTCTTCCAACCACGCTGACTATCCACCTTGGCTCATGAGCCTTTATTCTACTGTCCTTAACTTGGGTCTGTCTCACTGGTGCTTCACCTGCCTGTCTCTGCTGAGGTCTTCTTGGACTTCCTATGTATTCTTCTCCATCTCCATGGCCCTGCTTGGCCCTTTGTGGGCCTACTGCGGCTACTGCCACCCAAGACTTGACGGAAAGGACATCTGCATCCTAATCTCTGTTGCACCACCAGAAAACTATCTGACTTCAGGTTAAACTGCTTTGCACTTTTCTCCCTGTGAGAGGGGCTGTTTTGGATTATTTCTAGAGTCTTTTAGAAAACTCTAAGAACCATGGTACATCTTTTTCACCTCCTATTTACCCTCCATCTTCTCACTATTTCAAAGAACTAAGAGTGCAAAATGCCATGATGTACCTGCATCATGGGCACATCTGCATCATGCCTGCATTATGGAACCCAGTTAGGAGGATAAACTTGTGAAGACAACAGCATTTCCCTTTATTTGCATCACATTGTATAATTAACAATGTGTAAGATGATGCCTTCAGAATTTCGCTCATGCTTGTGAAGCTGTGTCCCCGGCATTTGAAGGAAGCTCCTCCACATAAGCGGCAGGAAAATGACCTTTTTTTCCCTTTAAAGAGCCAAACCACCATCCTTCATCTTTCTTTTTGTGTATCGTCACGATGTCGCCTGTGAAAACACATACATTTAGTTAGACAAGTGAGTTCCTGTGATTAATGCCTTCCCGAGTTTGATCAATTAAGATAGTTTTTAAGGAGATTCTGCTTTCAAGGAGTTACTTGGTAGCATCACTTTTCTGCAGGTGATTCAGACGAAGCAAAACTTATTGACCGCTTCTGCACGAAGCAGGCATAATGCAGAGAATATTAAAAAGAGTTATGTAATGGACAACTGAGTTGTGCCCTAAAGTAGCTTGATTAGAAACAAAATCACTTTGGATCCTATGTCCTTGTGCTGCCTGGTTCACTTTGGATAGAACTGATGGGTTGTCACCAAACTCTTCCTTGCTGTCTGTGCTTTACGGGTTCCTCATGTTGGTGGGCACAATAGTTTGGTATGCTGACTATTAAGAGTATGTCTTGGCTACTAGAATTTTCTTTAGATCAAAGCAGCTTCTCTCCACTCTATGTGCCAGCTGCATAGTCCGAAGTTCCAGCCTACAGCTTTGCACAATAATATAACCCATTGTTCAACAATTTAGATAATTTGAATAAAATATCAATTTAAAGACAATACTCCTTTAAAGCAATGAATGAAGTAAATAGAATTCCTAGAAAACACATGGCTCTTCTCTAGTTCTCTATTAAAAAAACAAGATTAAAAACACTAGCCCCCGTCTTGGTGAGAGAGTCCTTTCTCTCTGGCTACTTCCTATACATTAAAGTGGAAACATCCCCTTCCTTCAGGATCCAAGAGCTACTTGATCTTTAGCATCATCATAAAGTCATTTTCAGTCTTTTATTCTTTCACTTTTCTCCCCAGTAATTTTCTTTCCAAGGCAAAGGAGACTGTCAACCTCCCTTCTATCTTTCCTTAGTCACATCACTATTTTTTCTTGCAAGAGATCATTCTCAGTCTAGAAACTCCACCTAATGTGTTCTCTCAGGTCAATAGATTGACACAATCCACTACTGGAATTCAAACACGTAATTTATGGACTACCCTGGCCATCCAGCTTTTAAGACTCCATAGTTCCAATATAAGAGACGTGGGTTTGATCTCTTGCTGGGGAACTAAGATCCTACGTGCCTCAAGGTATGGTCACAAAGTAAAAATGTAAAAACAAAACAAAACAAATAAATAATTTAAAATTTTATCTTCAGCTTTCCTAAGACTCCAACATGTCATTCCATTTAAAGAACCCTCTTGGGATATAATGTATAAGTAGGCTTTGCAACCAACAGAGAACTGAAGATAAACAAGATGATCAATTTAATGTGTTAACTATGTAACTCAAACTCAGGACCCTGGGCTCTAGGTGGCATCTGGGACATGTGTTTTAACTCATATGGAAAGTGGGAATACTGCATTTCATTTACTCACTTACTGACATAAGTAGTCTTTGGATGGCATGATGAATAACGAAGTGACTTCTAGAGAACACTTAAAACTTTTAAATTAAAGGCAACATTGATTTCAGATGAAAGCAGGAGTGGGGTCCACTTTCTATTTCCTTTTTTCTTGTCTTTACTTATTTCTGAACTACAAGGAAAACTAACTGTGTGGAGAAGTCTGACTGGCAAACTGCAAAGGACGCACCCATGAACAAATAGCAAATATGTGGTGGTATCCCTGTTGTTTAACTGTTAAATCCATTTTGACTTTCTGTTGATTCTAGGTGCTGTGTCCTGGTCATGGAATATAAGTTTTCTCCTATGACACAATTCTTTCTCACTAACATTTTCCTCTCCAGATCTCTGCCTTAGCTTGACATTCGAATGTGGTTGCTAACTGGACGTCCAAACAAAGTTGAGGTGGTAACCTTTTCTCATTTAATAATTTCGAGGTTTTCACAACCCCTTGTTGTTGCTGTTCAGTCACCAAGTTGTATCTGACTCTTCGTGACCCCATGGACTGCAGCGTGCCAGCCTTCTCTGACCCTCACTATCTCCCGGAGTTTGCCCAAGTTCATGTTGAATGAATCGGTGATGCCATCCAACCATCTCAACCTCTGTCGCCCTCTTATCCTTCTGCCTTCAATCTTTCCCAGCATCAGGGTCTTTTCCAAAGAGTCAGCTGTTCGCATCAGGTGGTCAAAGTATTGAAGCGTCAGCTTTAGCATCAGTCCTTCCAAAGAGTATTCAGTGTTGATTTCCTTTAAGATTGACTGGTTTGATCTCCTTGCTCTCCAAGCGACTCTCAAGAGTCTTCTCCAGCACCACAATTTGAAAGCATCAATTCTTTGGTGCTCTGCCTTCTTTATTGTCCAGCTCTCATATCCATACATCATTACTGGGAAGACCATAGCCTTGACTATATGGAACACTGTTGGAAAAGTGATGTCTTTGCTTTTTAACTCACTGTCTAGCTTTCCTGTCAAGAAGCAATTGTCTTCTAATTTCATGGCTGCAGTCACCATTCGCAGTGATTTTAGAGCTCAAGAAGAGAAAATCTGTCACTGCTTCCACCTTTCCCCCTTCTATTTGCCATAAAGTGATGGGACTGAATGCCATGATCTTAGTTTTTTTAATATTGAGTTTTAAGCTGGCTTTTTCACTCTCTTCCTTCACCCTCATCAAGAGGCTCTTTAGTTCCTCTTTGATTTCTGCCATTAGAGTGTTACCGTCTGCATATCTGAGGTTGTCTTTACATAATACTTTCCGAAGTTAAACGAAAATCTGTGACATGGAGAAGGGGATCTGATTCCTTTGATTAGTCGTAAAACCCCTTTTTGAGAGAGAGGTAGGAGAAATGCTAAGCTGGGTGTCTTCTGACCCAGGTTCTAGAACGGGCATTTAGATTAAGCCATGAGAGGAAGTGACATCACACTCCAGTAAGTGTAGCTTCTCAAAAGGAAAAAGGTGGGGCTGCCTCTCTGATAACTGTCCATTACTGATGTTCTACCCCAGCTGAGCACTGTGATTAACAACATGACTGGGTTTCCAAGTTCAAAGCCTGAGCCTCGACTGCTAGTGACTTTACCCAAAGTGCTTCACATTTCTGTGTCTCAGTCTCCAGTCATAAAACAGGCATAAAAAATAATACCTACCTCAAAAGGTTTTTATGAATATTAAGTTGGACAATGTGTTTGCAGCAAGGTCTGGCACCTGGTAAATACTGCATAGACGTCAGCCGTTTTTATTATGTGAGCTTTCTTTCTGGTATGCTTATCTTTCTATCTTCTAAGAAGGGTGATTATTATAAACCTGCACTGATTTAACATGGTACTAACTTTAAAAGCTAAGACAAAGGTTATAGTCAAGTTAAAGATTTCACGTGAGAAGGCAAGTCAACCATTTGAGAATGATTCTTACCTTTTTCCAAGTCCAATTCATCATCTTGCCTGGCTTGAAAAGAATATAAGGCCTTGCAAAGACCATTGCCAAGCTGGGTCACACCGGAGGCTGAAAGTTAGATCAAGTTATAGTGACTAATGCTGGGTCAGTAGGCAAGATGAACACAGTGGGGAAGTGGTCTAGTTTTCACCACATAGTGCAGAGCTTGAATATATTGAAATCTTCCCCGAAGGAAAGTTTATCATTGTACATAACACTCATTCTTTGATTCAGTAACCATTTCTGATGTAGGTACTATGTGAATGAACTGTGTATACTATATACTCAAAAGCTATAATATAGAAAATAAGTCTAGAGACAAAAGTTATTGTAGTAGTAATAATAACAATGACGGTTTTAAATTGTTTTCCATGTGAATTTCACATAGGTCAATCTGTGTTGACCGATGTTGTGTTTGTGTCTTGGAAAACCCACGCCTGTTTTTCCCATCAGGAATATGTTGGAGCAGGAGCTCCCTACCATCATGCCCAGGTACTTGGGGAGCTGCTTCTCAGACTGTGCCACTGTGGGTCTTTAATATACAGGTGGGCTGCGACGGCCTGGGTTTGACTGAAACTCTTTTTTTGCCAAGTTCTAGTCAAGAACCTAGAGAGTCAAGGTTATGGTCATACTATAGTTGAAAAATAAAGGATAATGAAATGTGCTTTTGTGGATGTGTGTTGGGGGGAGGGGTGGGGGGTTTGAAAGGTAAAAGGCAGTGGGGGTAGATGGACAAATGACCAAAGTCAAGTGACTGAACAAAGCTGGTAGGCTTTGGGATCATGATGTTTCTCACACAGAGGACAGGGCTGTGGAAACAGGGCTGCTCCTCACAGTGTTTCCAGGGTAAGCGTGTGGACAACAAATTGCAGGCTGTCTGAATAACATGGATGCTGGGGACTGGGGGTACCTTCCCTGAAACATTAGAGAGTTCTACTCCCACCCCCACCTGCATTCTTCTTAAGTCCTTCCCACATTTTGGATGACATTTGCACAGAAAGCTACACATTCTAATAAATTAATGTCCTGATTGAAATGTTAATTTTCTTGAGCCAATTTATATCAATGTGGTTCTGAAGAGAAAATATAATTTTGGCAATGTGCTTTACAGATAGGACCCAGCCTCGAATTATTCTGGGCATGAGATTACCTGTGGACGAAGGACTTGGAATTCTCTGCCCATCAGAAGATGCTCTGTTCACAACATTCTCTAGTCTCTTCGTCAGAACAGGCCGAGATATTTTTACAGAACTATGTGTCTGCTGCTGTTTGGATAGGGGGGAAAGATATTTTTAACAGCGCTATCAACAAAAGTATTTGAGAAAAGTAACTCTCTGCAACTGTTTTCCTCAGGAATCTGTTTTTTAATTATTGGGAAACCTTAATATTTTCAGAATTAGACGTTACTATATCTTATAGCCTGTGTTTGCAATTCTGACCTGTAGCCTTAAGCCAAATAATATTTACAGCATTCCTTCTATAAATTCAACTTTAATTGGTTTTTATCCAAGTGAAATAATCATGACTGTGTAAATAACTGAGACCCTTTTAGAGCTCAAGTCTCAGGAAGATAATTGTCCCTTCACCACAAGGTAGTTAGAGCTCCCTCTTCTGGTAGCAAATGGAAATGAGTATAACTGTGTATACTCACATGCTCATCAATTCCTAGAGTGAAACACTGGGAAAGCGTTAATACATGTGTGTGAACCTTTTAATTTGCTCACACATTATCAACATCATGTACTATGTTAAATGGATGAGACTACTGCTTATCACAAAATCTTACAATTTAGGTCTGTAATAGAAATTTTACTATAAGAGCATGTTCAAAGGATAAAGTTAGAAAATGAGAAGAAGGAACCCAAAGTATTTTTAACTCATTATTTTACATATGAATACAAAGAATGTCTTCATTTGTGTTTAGCTCTTGTTACGGTGCTCAAAAAGTAATTAAATAAGTTTATCTTAAAATTGTGCAATTGGAGATTTGAGCACATGGCATATATAATTCCTAACAGCTTTTTTGCCCTGATGCTGCTTTGAGTCATTCTACCCAACAAGGCCAGTCAAGAAATTATAACCAGCCTCTTAAATGTTTACCTTTTCTTTCCACTTGAAGATGGAGTTACTACAGGGATGGCTGGGTTGAGGTCTTTGCTCAAGTTCTGCTAACACAGATGACAGTTTATAGCAGTTTGCTTGCAGAAGGTCTAGTTTCAAGCTATTCTGTGGAAACAGCATTTGACCATCTGAGTAAATTTCTAGAGAAGGAGGCACAACTCATTGTGGGTGGATAAAGGGACATCAGGATAACTTCCAAAATGACAAAGAGGTTCAGAAAAGTACACATTCAACTCATGTGCAATTCATTTGCAGAAAATGCTGAAGAGAGAAAAACAATGGACACTTTAAGAAGCCTAAGAAAGCCTTAGTTGTTGAGTGCATCTTATTCTGGACCCTTGTAAATAAGGTAAACCAGAAAGCTTGATAGATATATTGCTCAGCATTTTGTGACAAAGAAGAGCTTTACTTGACTTTCTGCTGAGGAATGGGGAAAAGAGAATAGTAAATGCTGATTGCAGAAGGCAGGCTTTCAGAGGGCTTTGAAGAAAGGCAAAGGAGCCATGGGCATGTAACATAAAGAACAGAATTGACTCCTGTCAACAGAATCAAACTAAAATGATGTGTGGCAGGGTTTTTGTTGGTGGTGTTATTATTTCTTGAAGAGGTGAGGTCTTATATTATCTGGAAAGTTTGCAGTAACACTTCTGAAAACTAGAAACAATATTCTGGGCTATTTGAATGTAAAAATAAAGAGTGAAACTAAAGCTATTCTCTTGGTCTCTCCTGTTTTCAATTTGACCTTGAACTAGAAACTTTATATTGACTTCTCTGTCAAGTTGTGTTCAGCCAAGGTAAATCAAATCACAGAATCTAAATACTGGAAAGAGTCTGCTTATCCAACATTCTCCTCACCATTACCTCTCCCTTCACATCTCCAGCCTGGGGATTCCTTTTTTTTTTCCCCTACTTTTTGGCTGTGCCACTCGGAATGCAGATCTTGATTCCTTGACCAGGGATCAAACCCGTGCCAGCTGCAGTGGAAGCGAGGTGTCTTAACCACTGGACTGCCAGGGAAGTCTGCAGCCTGGGATTCATAATCCTAACATCCCTCTCAGGGAATCACAGCCATGGACCAAACACCTCCAATCGATGGGGAAGGGCTCTAGTCCTTGGAACAATTCACTGCACAGGGGGCAGGCTCACCTAAGATGCAATCAAAAGCTCCTCCATAGCTTCTAGCCTTAGATCCAGTCTGCACTTGAGAACATCAAGAGCAAGTCTCTCTGTTCTGTGGTGTTCCTTCTGGTATCCAAAGATAATATCTGCCCCCAAACACTTCCAGTTTCTGCAACAATTTCTCAGAGAATATGGCTTGCCAATATTCTTGTCCCAAACATGGCACTGGACCAAGAGCCAGTGAAATAGGAAATAGAGATTCCCCTGCAAGAAACCTTCCCTGCCTAAGGCAAAATCAATCTACCACCATTACTGTTAATAGTTTCCCTCCACCAGTTGTGGGGATGTGTAATCTCTGACACAGATATTTGGCATCCACTACTTGAAGACCCTTTTTGCTTCATCGCTAGATCCTAAACACCATAAATTCAGGGGTTAGATCATCTCCCATCTTGCATCTTCCACTGTGTGAATCAGGCCAGTTGTGTACCTGGAAGATCCTAATACAAATTCTGTATCAATGGCAAAATGCTATGCAAGAACCCAAAGAAATAAACTTATAAATTAATGCCATCATAAAATACTTCATATGATTTCCTTTCGGTAAATATCATTTACACTGAATTAGTTAGCCAAACATTTTATGTTGTCACAGAAAATGTCTTTCAGTCTGTTTTATAATTTTATAAAAATTGTAGCCATATGTCACTGCAAGGATATTAGACCTCTGTTTCCAAGTGAACAGAATTCAGGTCTGTCTTTTCACAAAAAGTGTCAGGTTTATTTCTGAAACAGCACCTCCACTAAAGGAAGCTGCTGCTAAAAAACAGATAAACAGTACCTGGCTGCATCTGCCTATTTTTACCAAAGGACTATTGAAATTGATCTTCGGACAGAATTTATTAGGTACGTACTTTTTACAAGAGAGTTAGGCCATGTGCAAGGAAAGGAAAACTGGCCCAGCTTCCTGGATCCTTCAAAACATTGCTAAAGATTTAATCTCTTCCTGAATTCTTCTCTAACCCCAATCAGCTTTCTCTCCAATCATAACAGAAATTGTGTACCTTGCCACACATAGGTCACAGTATTTGTTTGTTTTTATTCCTGTATAAAATTCATGGGCCTTTGCTAACTTCCTTATAATGTGGGTTCCTTTGAAGAGGTCGCACCACCCATCAATCGCAACGAATGTCGGGGTGCTGCTGCAGTCCAGGCTTTCGGCAAAATGGCCCGAAAGTGCCTCTCCCTGCCTCCACTGACTACCTCCCCTCCCCTCAAAATGACCTTGGCCTCGGAAGTTTTTTTCCCTGTTTCCCTGGAAACTCTCACACCCTAAACAGCCATCTTCCCTCTGTACATCCACATCTCTTCTTTCCCCCATTACTCTCAGAGGACCCTGATGTTGGCTCGGGGATAAATGGGAAACAGCATCTCTATAATAACTGCCAGGATTTCAGCTCTCCTCTGTGCACTATGCTAGCATTTTCTAAATACTTTTCAACCTTACAAAACCCCTTTGAGGTAAGTACCAACATCCCCACTTCCAAGATGAGAAAACTAAACCTGTCCCAGGTCCCTGTAACTGGCGGAGCTAGATCCGGATGCAGGCCTCTCTGAAAGCAGACCCTGCCTTTGTTTTTTAGTCACATCTGTTAACTGAGGTAGAGTACACATGATTTTCAGACCTTGACTGAGTGATTCTATGGTGGGGGCGAGGGAGGGATTTTATTTTAGGCTTCCTTTTTTTTTTTTTTGCCCTGGGAGGACACTAAAGCAAACAACTCTAAGTAGCTGGGTTTTTCCAGATTCCTCAAACCACTTGTCAAGGAGCTGACCTACAAGCTGTCTGACTAGACTGTTCTGTGTCATGAGAAAGGGAAGGCAAACAGCGGTCAAACGGGCCAGAACACAGGCGCTCCCCAAATAGCTCCTTCATCATTAAATCTAGGAAGCTGTGCTCCGCAAATATTTACCTCGTCCATTAAGGCTGCTGTGCTTTTTTCGCTCTCTGAGTCTGAGAAGGAAGAGTGGCTGGAGTAGGCTCTCAGCATTCGTTCCAAGCCTGCAAGTGAAATCATACTGCCAGTCACCATTGCTCAGTCCTGGAGGGACAGGGGTTAAAGATGGTTACGCTCAGAGGGAGCCAGAACCCAGAACTGATTTCTGGAGCATTTCCCAAATGGCTGGAGCCCTTTGTGTATGTAGTTGTTGCTAAATTTTACTGAATGGGTGACCTGTACCTTCATTTAATGAGATTAGAGAAATGCTGGTGCTTAAAGAGTTTTGATTGCTGTTCAAGATGAAAAACTCAAGATGAGCTTTTGAGTCCTTCCTGTAGATCCATTCAGTGGCAGTTCCCTAACATTTACCATCATCTTAAGCTCTCCTCTGCTGGTATTTACATTTCTAAACATTTTGCTCTCTTGGATTTCCTATCAAGTATTATATTGCAATAGTGTTCTCTGGTCCACAAAAAACTAGCTCCACATATCAGGATCCCAAGTATGGAATTGTTTTCATTATCTGTAGCACTTTAGAGCTTCTTCATGTTCTAACATACCTAACCTCTAAGCACAGGATTTAATTTGAATGATTTTCACATCGCTCAGGAAGTTGGTTTAAAAAAAAAACAAGTGGTGATCATTCTGTAAAGCATAGAAGTGTTGAATCATTAAGCTGTGGACCTAGAACTAATCTAGTGCTGTATATCAATAATACTTTGGTACAAAATAAATTAATTTAAAAAATCTTAAATCACCTATTAACACCCCTCCAATGGAATAATATAAACTAATATGGGGAAAATAAATAAATGGAAGCCTTGTACATAAGAGGTTTTTGTTGTTTAGTTGCTAAGTCCTGTCTGACTCTTTGTGACCGCAAGGACTATAGCCCACTAGGCTCCTCTGTCCTTGGGCTTTCCCAGGCAAGAATACTGGCCTGGGTTGTCATTTCCTTCTCCAGGAGATCTTCCCAACCCTGGCATTGAACCTGGATCTCCTACACTGGCAGGCAGGTTCTTTACAACTAGCGCCACCTGGGAAGTAAACCACCTAGTAGGTTTACTATGTTTTAATCCAAACTAATTGTCCCTTGTATCAGCCAATTTCAGGAACGGAGTAAAATGTTACAATTCTAGAAACTGTGATATAGTATTTATAAAAAGCTCACAGATGGACCAAAATGTCATGTTTAATTTTTTTGCTCTCTCCTTTGAGAGAAAATTTTTCTTTATTCACACAAATTAGGT
The DNA here is from genome assembly GCF_023699985.2 of Odocoileus virginianus. NCBI lineage: Eukaryota > Metazoa > Chordata > Mammalia > Artiodactyla > Cervidae > Odocoileus > Odocoileus virginianus. The sequence goes on from NC_069686.1 coordinate 20,839,071, forward strand.
CTGACATTTGGTCCTTTAAAGGAGATGATCCCTGCACCAGTCAGCAAAAGCAGAAGCACCCCAACTCTGAATGAAACCTCAGGATAGAATACTTTCTCTCATTAGGCCGATCGAAGAGATAGTTACATACCTTCTTGGTCTCGCGAGGCTTTTTCAATATCTTTTTGCAGCCTCAACAGTTTTGATTTTATTGAAGATGTCTGTCGCTCTTTGCTCATTGCATTTTTAGGATCTTCTTCCTTTAGGAAAAAAGAAGGAAGTTTAACAATTTAAGTGGAAAAAAGGAAGAGTTGCTACTAAGACTTTCACTGCTACATTCAAAGTTAACTTAATGGAAGGAAAAATAAATAATAATAAAACCAGGATAAACTTTGATTTTCCACAGATAGGTTTACCTTTTTAAGGTAAACCTTACCTTATTAAGACCTGCTTAATAAGAAGACATCTGGCTCACAACTGGTAAGTATATAGCCAAGAATTTACTTTAACAGAAAAAATTACCCTTGGAACGTGAATGTTACTATAGCTATTTCATAGGAGTGTGTGGCTCACCAAGGTCAGGGGCATGAGAACTTTAAGGAGACTAGCTGACTTAACCAGGACCTTTCAGTCGAGGGGAAGCAGGGCAAAAGTCACTACTTGCAGGAGAAATGGGCCAAGCAAAGGATAGAGGGAGGATTTGTGTGAAATAAAAAATTAACATACCAGTTGCTTGAGCAAATATAGGGGAAGAAAAAATTATCTAAGTAGTTTAGGTCAGATTTGAGGGCTGAAGTAGAAATTTTACCATGTAGATTGAGAACTATTAACTATGTAAGAGCTTTCATAAGCATTATTTCCAGAATTGAAAAAAATAAAGATGTTAGGACACGGTGTAAATGCCTAGTAACAAGTCAAGGAGCAAATGTCCTACAGTGATGTGCAACTTAAAATGATTAAAACCTTTGTGTGCAAAAACAAAAAGGTGTTAGGTCTGGTGGGGTGGTGGCTGATCATGAATGCAAATAGAGACAGAAATCTTGGAGAAAGAGGGAAAACTGATGACTGAAGATGGAAATGGAGGAATCAGGACTTATCTGAAAAGGAAGGAGAAAGACTGGGACCCTAAATATTGGTGGAGAGATTAGCTTTAGAAAGATTGTCCAGAAGAAAGGGAAGAGTGATGATTTAGAGCAAAGAGAATACTGTAATAGCCTTTATAAAAATATGATGAGATTAACATATTTAACCTATATGCTGCATTCAGTTCTGTTCAGTCACTCAGTTGTGTCAGACTCTTTGTGACCCCATGAACTGCAGCACGCCAGGCCTCCGTGCCCATCACCAACTCCCAGAGTCCACCCAAACCCATGTCCATTGTGTCAGTGATGCCACCCAACCATCTCATCATCTGTCGTCCCCCTTCTCCTCCTGCCCTCAATCTTTCCCAACATCAGGGTGTTTTCAAATGAGTTAGCTCTTCGCATCAGGTGGCCAAAGTATTGGAGTTTCAGCTTCAACATAAGTCCTTCCAATGAACACCCAGGACTGATCTCCTTTAGGATGGACTGGTTGGATCTCCTTGCAGTCCAAGGGACTCTCGAGAGTCTTCTCCAACACCACAGTTCAAAAGCATCAATTCTTCGGTGCTCAGGTTGATAGTCCAATTCTCACATCCATACATGGCCACTGGAAAAACCATAGCCTTGACTAGACAGACCTTTGTTGACAAAGTAATGTCTCTGCTTTGTAATATGCTGTCTAGGTTGGTCAAAACTTGCCTTCCAAGGAATAAGCGTCTTTTAATTTCATGGCTGCAATCACCATCTGCAGTGATTTTGGACCCCAGAAAAATAAAGTCAGCCACTGTTTCCACTGTTACCCTATCTATTTGCCATTAAGTGATGGGACTGGATGTCATAATCTTAGTTTTCTGAATGAGCTTTAAGCCAACTTTTTCACTCTCCTCTTTCACTTTCATCAAGAGGCTCTTTAGTTCTTCTTCACATTCTGCCATAAGGGTGGTGTTATCTACATATCTGAGGTTATTGATTATCCTGGACATCCTGGGATGTGAAGTCAGGTGGGCCTTAGGAAGCTTCACTACAAACAAAGCCAGTGGAGGTGATGGAATTCCAGTTGAGCTATTTCAAATCCTAACAGATGATGCTGTGGAAGTGCTGCACTCAATATGCCAGCAAATTTGGAAAACTCAGCAGTGGCCACTGGACTGGAATAGGTCAGTTTTCATTCCAACCCCAAAGAAAGGCAATACCAAAGAATGCTCAAACTAGCACACAATTGCACTCATCTCACACACTAGTAAAGTAATGCTCAAAATTCTCCAAGCCAGGCTTTAGCAATACTTGAACTGTGAACTTTCAGATGTTCAAGCTGGTTTTAGAAAAGGCAGAGGAACCAGAGATCAAATTGCCAACATCTGCTGGATCATTGAAAAAGCAAGAGAGTTCTAGAAAAACATCTATTTCTGCTTTATTGACTATGCCAAAGCCTTTGACTGTGTGGATCACAATAAACTGTGGAAAATTCTGAAAGAGATGGGAATACCAGATCATCTGACCTGCCTCTTGAGAAACCGGTATGCAGGTCAGGAAGCAACAGTTAGAACTGGACATGGAACAACAGACTGGCTCCAAATAGGAAAAGGCGTACGTCAAGGCTGTATGTTGTCACCCTGCTTATTTAACTTCTATGCAGACTACATCATGAGAAACGCTGGGCTCGAGGAAGCACAAGCTGGAATCAAGATTGCTGGCAGAAATACCAATATGCTGTGTACTATATAATTTTTTTTCTGTACCTTTCATTTGTGTGATTCTTATAACAACTCTATGAAATTGGCTTTATTTTCCCCATCTTACCTGTGATACTCAGAAATAAATGAAGGCCCAAGACTAAACAGCTAGTAACTAATTACTCCTGAAAGCCAACTTCTGTGACTCCCAAGTCTCCACCAGTCCACTCCATCACACATCTGCCCGAGGCTGAGGCCCAAGCTGACATTACCCCTGCAGGTGGGCTCTTAGTTTACCAACTGCAAGGATGCCTCAGTCCAACCATCAACCCTTTCTTGCTGGAGGAATGCACATTATAATCTAAATTCCATGTCAGTCCAAGACTACATTTGGTGTCTTTGGGGATGTCTATTGTTTGCAAAAGTATTTCCAGGAATAGATTACTACTGGATCAACTTGAGATAGAGTAGACTGCCATCATTAACTTTCTTAAATCTGTTCTTCTCTTCCAAAAATTTGTCAGAAAGAAGATCAATACCAGAGGTGGCATTTAAACCACAGATATAGTCTTTTCACATGACCTTTACAGTAAACTTACAAATATTTTTCACACTAATCACCAGCCCTTCAATATTTACACTCAGATTGTTTTCCTGTCTTACCCTAGTCTGTGTGAATTTTGTAGCACTCGATAAAACCCAGTCTACACTTACTGCTAATGACTATAAAGTTAGATTTTGGAGGTGTTTTGCTTTAAGAATATTGTTGCTGTTTTTCAGTCACTAAGTTGTGTCTGACTTCTTTCGGTCTCATGGACTGCAGGACACCAGGCCTCCCTGTCCCTCATTATCTCCCAGAGTTTGCCCAAGTTCATGTCCATTGAATCGGTGATACAATCCAACCATCTCATTCTTCCCCTCCTCTCCTCCTGCCCTCAATCTTTCCCAGCAGGGAAAGATTCAGAGTCTTTTCCAATGAGTTATCTCTTCACATCAAATGGCCAAAGTATTGGAGCTTCAGCTTCAGCATCAGTCTTTCCAATGAATATTCAGGGTTGATTTCCTTCAGGATTGACTGGTTTGATCTCTTTGTAGTCCAAGGGACTCAAGAGTCTTCTCTAGCACAATTGAAAAGCATCAAGAATATTAAGGATATTAAGAAAATCTTATTCTCCCAGTTGGAGAATCAGTCCATTCTCTAAGACAACATACATAGTCATTAGTTCTGGTGCACTGAAATGACAATAGAAACCAAAATTTCCCATGGGCATGTCAATTAAAGATAAACCATTGTGGCTGCTTCTTTATGTTTCAATAGGACCTTAGTCAAATTTTCAAGGAGAATGACCCTTATTTTATTGACAGTTTGTCTTATAGAGGTATTTTCACAGGAAAGTAATAGATATATTTTATTGTACATTGTCTCATCTCAGGGATCACCTACACTATTTGGAAGAAAAAAGGTACTTTCTCCATGTAATCAAATCTTCCTTCCCACTTTCATCTCTATCTTTGTTTCTGCTTTGAACAGATATTTCAATTGCTAATTTACTTTGTCTTTCACAGGGAGCTCTGATCAATACTATGTAATAACCTAAATGGGAGAAGAATTTGAAAAAGAATAGATACATGTATTTGTATGACCAAGTCACTTTGCTGTACATTTGAAACCAACACAACATTGTTAATTGATTAAACTCCAATGAAAATTAATTTTTTTAATTTAAAAAATTAAATATTTGCTTCAAAAATAAAAAGATTCAGTCTAAGATCCTCTTTGACTTTCTTCCCTTGCAGAGAATACTGGAGACATATTTTCATCACCCCATCTGTAAGCCACAGTTTTTAAACTTATGCAGACTATAAAAAGTCAATATTTTAATTTACAAAACAATGTTTCCTTTACAATTGCTCTCAATTTTTAAAGAAATGAATCCCTCAGTATATGACTGAGGTTCCCCACTAATGAAACCTCCTTCCATTCATACTTACAAAGTAGTCGGTTAATAGGAACTCAGATTTATTTTCTGTAGATGAAACTGTGGTTTCTTCCATGAGAGCCTGGATATCTTTTTCGATGTCTATTTGGCTGATGGCACAGTGAATCTGCGTGTGGCACTGCAAGGCCAAGAAAAGCAGAACAAGGTTGCAGAAGACATGTTTCCTGCCAGTTCTTACCATGCACACCAGAGACGGCAAATTCTCTACTACTCACTGTGGTCAAGGTCTGGCCAAAAACAGAAATATGTTGGGAGTACTGGTTTAAGTTATTGCATAAAAGTTGAATTCTTTCTTTCTCCAGCTCCAGGATGCTCTGAAAAGGATAAAAAATGATATTACATCAGCCCACTGTTATATTTGCCAACAAAGGTCCGTCTAGTCAAGGCTATGGTTTTTCCAGTGGTCATGTATGGATGTAAGAGTTGTGAAGAAAACTGAGCGCAGGAGAATTGATGCTTTTGAACTGTGGTGTTGGAGAAGACTCTTGAGAGTCCCTTGGACTGCAAGGAGATCCTACCAGTCCATCCTAGAGGAGATCACTCCTGGGTGTTCATTGGAAAGACTGATGATGAAGCTGAAACTCCAATACTTTGACCACCTCATGCGAAGAGTTGACTCATTGGAAAAGACCCTGATGCTGGGAGAGATTGGGGGCAAGAAGAGAAGGGGGCGATGGAGGATGAGATGGCTGGATGGCATCACTGACTCGATAGACATGAGTCTGAGTAAACTCCGGGAGTTGGTGATGGACAGGGAGGCCTGGTGTGCTGTGATTCATGGGGTCGCAAAGAGTCAGACACGACTGAGCTACTGAAGTGAACTGAACTGTTATATTTACAAAATTAAAGGTGCCCACAAAGCACTAACACACTGAAGAAAGTGAGTGAGCCATCCTGTTTGTGCCTCTTGATCCAAACTGCAGAGAGGGCAGGTTCCCAGGAAAGGAATGGATTTGGTGTCTGTCTATTTATCCTCTATTAGGATTAATTTAGGCTTCCCTGCTGGCTCAGGGGTAAAGAATCCACGGCAATGCAGGAGATACAGGAGATGTGGGTTTGATTCCTGGGTCAGCAAGATCCCCTGGAGGAGGGCATGGCAACCCACTCCAGTATTCTTGCCTGGAGAATCCCATGGACAGAGGAGCCTGGTGGGCTACAGTCCACAGGGTTGCAGAGTTGGACATGACCGAGCATGCATGCATGCAGGATTGATTTCACTCTCATACTTTCCCCGTCTTTTCTAGGCCAAAAGGCCCACAGGTGGATGCCATAGGTTACTTGATGTTCACAAAGAAGGGGGAGAAAGAAATCATTTGAAATCATTTGTGCATTCCAGAAAAAGAATGAAACCCAGTAAAAGCCCTTCTGTATTTAGGAAATGCAGTCAGACACTAAATATTTCTAGAATTGTTTGCAGCACATACAAGGCATTCTGTTAGTCTTTGCAGGGATAGCAATGATGAGATGCGAATTCTCTTCTTAAGGAAGCTTATGTGATGAGAGCAGGACCTTAAAGTCTGACCAAGTCATTTTCCTGGGCTGGGAGTTCAGAGACCACTCTTTGAAGGTGGGAATACAGCCTTCTTCTCATTTTGTGTGGGATGACAAAAATTCCACTCTTGGAGTTTTAGTTGGTTTGTTTTTTTAACTGGGAAGAATAAATGAAATTAGGGAGGTCACATCTGGCTTGTCAGCCATTAACATTTTAGAAAAAATTAGTTATCAGGCTCTTGCCACTCACTGGGAGCCAAGCTGAGGACTGCTCATTTTGAGGAAATAGAAAAGTTCAGAGAAGGCTGGGTCAACTGGAATACACACTGGGGATTCCTAGGCTATGTTGGGGACTGCAGGAGGCTGCTGGGTATGTGCCCAGATACCAGTGGGTTTGACAGAGGTGGCAGGTGTCCAAGACATAATGCCTCATTCTGTTTCTGTAAGGGCAAGGCCTGGGCTTTCCCCCTTTATCCAGAGGCTGGGCTGGTTCCTCTCATACCTGCCTTTCTACCTCACCCCTTCCCACAGTAAAGAGCACTCAGCAAGAGTCCTTCATGAGAAAGAATGTGGGCAAATCAGTGGGTAGCATTACCAAAGAAGTAAGAAGGGTGGACTGTATTCAAGGCCTTAGGTAGTGTGGGGGTGCGGGGACATCACAAAGGCCACTGGCTTCTCTCATCCTGCTTCTCAGCACACTTGCAGGAGCCACTGGCCTGTCCAGTACAGTGCTCCTTTATATCCCTGTATGTAGACTGCCTTCATATCCTGTTGTTATTTCACCTATGGTATATAGTCATTAAATTTTTTTAAAAATGTGTGTAATTGTTGCGTAAAGCTTACCATTTTCACCACTTTCAAGTGTACAGTTCAGTGTCATTAAGTCCATTGAAATCATTGTGCAATCACTACCACTATCCATATCCAGAATTTTTTTCATCTTGCAAAACTGAAACTCTGTGCCCATTAAACAATAACTCCCCATTCTCTCTCCCCTCATCATCCCAGCAGCCACAATTCTACTTGCTGTCTTCTATGAATCTGAACCTATCCTAAGCGTCTCTTCTAAGAAGAATCATGCAATATTTGTCCATTTGTGTCTGGCTTATTTCACTTAGTATAAAATCTTCAAGATTCATCCTTGTAGCTTGGGTCAGAATTTCCTTCCTTTTAAGGATGAATAATGTTCTGCTGTCTGAACACACCCCACTTTACTAGTATACAGTCATTTTAATGCTACTATTAAATGCAAGTGCTAAAAGGCTGCAGTGACTGTAAACATCTATGTCAACCACATGCAAACTTTGATCCTGTGCCAAGTGTCTTGACTTTTGAATTGGGAAGCCTGGAGCTCTGCTCCCCAAGGCCATCTTCCTTGTCTAGTCAGAATCTGCACAATTTTTGTAAGTCAACGGAAATGAAATACCTTTTGTTTCTGCTGTTGGTCTCCTTAATCTTTCTCCAAAATCTCAAGTACCAGCCATTTGAACGTGCCCTCTGTCTCCCAGATACAGGATTAAAGACCCAGAAGAGTAGCCTAGTAAATGTAAACGCTTCTTCACAGGGCACAAACCATATGCCTCCTCTAACAAATATGTAAAATAAACTTGCTCAATGTCCTGGACCGCAAGTTGAACCGTCTTCAGAAAGAGTCTTTACATGATAGAAAGATATGGAAAGCAGCGGTTCTAGTTTAGCACTACGAGCAAAGGACAGGATGGAAAACAAAAGCCAGGTTTGGGAAACACTGAATCCCTGCTGGGCAGCTGTTTCTTTACTGTGACAAGTGCTGAGCCACTAGCATCAATCTGAGACTAAAGTAATCCTGTCCCTTGCTGGCAATGGTAATATTTAACAGATTTTAATTACATTTCAGGGAAATCGTTAAGATGATCTATGTGTGCTCATGAAAGGAGGCTGAGATAAATTCCACTGTGCAAAGGGGAAATCCATATCTCATTTAATGAATTATTGCTTTCTATTATCTTGTTCTTTTTGTATAAAATAGGGCGCAGAGAAGCAAGAGACTCTGGAGGACCTCAAATTTTCCTTGTGTGTTTTCACAACAGCACGAGAAAGGAAAGTGCGATCAAGAAGTTATCAAGGAAAAGTAGATGGAGAGGTTGTCTGGGCCCAGGCTTCATGATAATTCACACTCTTCATTCATTCTTTTCATTTCCTGCTGTTCTGGCTCCTGGTTAGTACTACCCAGGGAGCTTGGAGGGACTTCATTTTCATCTAAATTGTTTTCATGAAACTGATCAAAGAAATATCTTGCTTTTTCTTGAGCAGAAACTCTTAAACATTACTATGCATAGCAATCACCGAGATCCCTTCCTAAAATCATTCAGAAGTTGTGACTCATCCTATGTAGGCAGGCACTCATATATCTGCATTTTAATTTTTTTTTTAGCCTAAAACTCCTCATTCCCAACTCAGGGCTTAAGAGTCAGTTTATCCTCAATTTTATTTATTTATTTTTGACTGCCCTGCACAGCATGTGGAATCTTAGTTTCCCCACCAGGGATCAAACCTGAGGCCCCCTGCAATGGAAATGTGAAATCTTAACCACTGGACTACCAGAGAAGTCCAGGAACCCAAATTTTAACAAGGACTCCATACCTTGTTCTGGGTCCATAAAGGGCTACAAGAAAACACATTTTAAAACCATTTCTAATTCTTCCACCCAGAGAGGACCCTTGTTAACATTTTGATGTATTTTAGTCTGTTGAGGTATATGTGTATGTGTGATTTTATATTTCTAGTTATCAACCAAATTATACAAATTGCTATACTGTTTTTTCACTTAACATTGTATATAAGCAGTTTCCAATGCTATTAGTTTCCAAAACATTGTTTTAATGAATAATCCCTTGTATAGAGTGTATTGATTTATCTTCTTAACATTGGCCACTTGTATTGTTTCTTCCCTTTTACTTTTAATGTATTTGAACAGAAATCTGTGCTTTGTTTTTCATTTATTTCCTCAGATGGATTTATGGAAAGGAAATTAGGTTTTTCAACTGAGGTTCTAAGAGAGAATTAAGCCCTATGTCCTAAGGCATCTATTGTCTGCATTGAGTTACCATCTCTCCATTGCATCTAAAGTGGTATTAGTTACCACCATCCTTGGGGAACTGAGAAAACAGCCACTCACATTATTTTCTGTGTTCTGTGGCTCACATGAGAAACACTGGTTGAAATTGTGAACATTTTTAAGATTCTTTGCACTTATTGCAAATGGTTTTCTAAAATAATTCCTTGAGTAAATATTACCAGTACCAAACATTTGATTTGTGGTCATTTTTGATAGAGTGGCTATTACTGTTTTATTTTGGCCTCACACATTATTTTATTTTGCACAGTTTGCAGGATTTTAGTTCCTGACCAGGGACTGAAGCCAGGCCCATGTCAGTGAGAACACAGATTCCTAACCACTGGACCACTATGAGATTCTTGAGTGGCTATTATATTTCAAAATACAGGTTATTTCTGCCAACTGAATTGTTTCTTCTTGGAAGGTAGGAAGTATGGCTTGAACATATAATTATGAAGTGATGACTCATTTTGACATATGATTTGTGGAATTGGTTTCATTTCTTAATATTTGCACTTGAAATTTTATACTATTTTTCACAGTATCTAGTAAACTGCCTTGAGCATGGTTCAGTGAATGTCCTCTGAAAGAATTTGTGAATCCAATCTGGAGAGTCAGACCGGACAGAGGAAGAACAGCTGGAGAAGGGGGGAAACTAATGAAATGGAACAACCCTGGTGGACCCATTTCTATCTCCCACACTTCTAATAAATTCTCTTTTAATTGAGTTCAGCCAGCTTTTGTTATATGCCTTCATGAATATCACATGTTATTCATGTCATTTGTAAACAACAGAGAATAAGAATACACAGTGTAATATGTGAATCACAGACTTGTTGGTATAGACTCAGTATGTCCAAGCCACGGAAATACTAAGGAAGGGAATCCTTATTGGTTAAGGTGAGGCAAGGATGACTCGACAGGAACATCTCAAGTGGGTCTAGTGGGGCTTGGTTTGGCATTCAGGGGGCAGAGGATAGCTCTAAGCCAGAGGAGAAGTTTAGAACCTAATAGAACTCATGTGGGATAAGAGGAACTATGTGAACTCAAAGGAAGAGGGAGTAATGTTCCAGTGTTCTCCAGCATGGTGGTAGCAACAAACCAGGAAACAAAAAAGATGAAAGGAAACCTTTCTTTTCTTTATGGAGATTCTGGCTTCTAGTAGATTCTCCATGTGATTTGAATTCTTAAAAAAACAAAAAAACAAAAAAAACCTAGGGTCTTAAATATTTTTAAAGCTGAGCTGAATGGAGGTTTTTTGAAATATAAGGAAACGTACATCTTGTCACCATCAGGAAGACTTTGTAAGTGAAGAAGATAATGTCCATGATGTTTCAACATAAAAGTAGGGACTGCTGAAAGTGGGGTGTGGTGGGAAGAGAGGGTGGAGGAAGATCCTAAAAGGAGAAAAAGGCATTGAGAAAAAGGAAGGAGAGGCTCAGTAAGAGCCTCTGGTAAGGGTAGTTAGTAACTGTGCACTACATCCTGGCAGCCAGACAGTAAGAACCACAATTATCCCCCACTGCTGTGAGGTAGAGAGGAGGATGAGATGGATGGAGACAGAGAGGTTAAATGTTTTTCTCATAGCCCTTGAAGGGTGCCTAGGAGCAGTGATTTCTCTCCCACACAAAGCCTCCTTGGAAAAAGAAAAACAAAAAACCATGAATGCATAACTTACCTGGAAGCAATTTTCCAGTGTGTTCTCCCATTTCAGTCTTGTAGAACAGCTTGCCACGTTTTTTTGGTAGTAATTTTCATCTTCTTTTGATAACTTCTCGGTTGATTTTTTCAGTTTATTGAGGAGCTAAAGTAAAACATCAGTGTCACATATTCAGGAACACATTTATGAAAGTCCTTGGTAATTCCAGAGAAAGAATTACATGCATCCCCATGATGAGTTTCTCATCTCCCAGCTAAAGTCACAAACAGTAACAATAGATGACAAAATCAAAGATCTTTCTCAGAAAACAGGGATGTCAGAACTGAAAGGAAGCCTAAGGCCCTTTCAATAGGATTCCTTCAATTTTTCTATGAGGAAATAGAGGTCCTTAAATATGATGTGATATGTCTGCTTTCATCAGTTGAGGGATGAGGCCAAATGACAGGTGAGGAGAAGCAAGTTCAGATCAGGAAGTTGCAACTCCAGACTGTAATCTACTGGTGATTCTTGTACTCTTATTTAGTAAATTCTTTAGTCCTCGGCATTTCTTACTGGCACAGGTAGAGATTTGTACAATTAGATAATTTGTAGAACTAGCATTAGGTCTGGAACATTCTATCACTTCATCACTATGTAAACTCTGCAGTATAACTCTGGAATCAAACTTCAGGATTACAGTCCTGGTTCTAACTGCTGGTGAGTTACTTCACAAGACACAGTTTCCTCATCTTTGTGATGGGCATAGTGATACTCCCACTTCATTGTATTGTTTGTTTTCTGTTTTTGGGGTTTTTTTTTTTTTTTTTTTTGGCTTTTGGCCACACTGCATGGCAGGTAAAAATCTTAGTTTCCCAACTAGGGATTGAACCTGCTCACCCTACACTGGAAGCGCGGAGTCTTACCCACTGAACCGCCACAGGGGAGTCCCCACTGTGTTGTCTTGAGGAGTCCAGCAGGTGATGCAGGTAAGGGACAGGGCACATTGCTCAAAATTTGTCAATAGCATAGCACTCAAAGACAAGTGAGCATGACTATTACTAGTGAAGAGCCTGTGGTTGTTCAGTCACTCAGGTGTGTCCGACTCTTTGCAAAGAGCCTGATACATGCCACTGTTCACTGTAAGTCATGGACAGCTTGACAAATGCTTTCCTACACTTGTCAAATGGGAAATCTCCAGTCTCCCATCAGGGATCCTGATTCCCAATGTTCTGCACCTTACCAAAGAGCCCCCCTAACTAATCCTTCAAACTGGCTATTCTGATGGTAAAAATCAAAGTGATACAAAACTCTCTGAACCAGGGTAGCTTGAACTGAATTCTCAAAATCTCACATCTTTGAGAAAGGAAGAAGTTGCATTATATGAAGGATTCTCAGATTTAATATGCCTAGGAATGACCAGACATTCTTGGAAATTTTCAGGGTCCCACAAGTAGCAATATTGATTCAGTAGTTCTGTAGTGGGATTGGGCAATCTGAATTTTCATTGCCTCCTCAGATGATTCTGATGCACATGGTCCCCAAATCACAGTTCAGGAACACCAAGGATCCCTCTGATTTAAGCAGCTTAAGAATTTCAAGGATAGAGATGAATGTTTTTAAGAATTCCCCTCTTTATGTTTAAGGACATTTTGACTAACATTTCAGTAATGAACATTCATCCAAAATGCTGAATGTTAACACCATTCACTTTATTATTCCAGTTCACATGCTAGCCATTCAACTGTCCCTCATCTCTGATGTATGGTGTACTCAGGACATGGTTGGTTTTGCATATCAAGTGTAATGAGCCATTTATCTATAGAGACATGGGCTTGTGAATTTTAGCCTAATAATGATACAGAGAAAGACTTGAATGTGTACCATGGCTATACTTGGCCAAGTCATTGTTCCCTGGTCCTTGTTGAGTGTGCCCAGGTCTGTAGCAATAAGAATGGAGTCACTTTGAAGATGACAACTCACGTTCATCAGCCTGCACTATATAGCTATTGACTAGAAGTTTCTGCTCAGCAAACACAGACCATTGCTATTCTGTGTAATAGATCCCAGGATGAGAGAAGTAGGCAGGTATCACAGAGTGACCCCTGTGTGAATAAACCTAACATGAAAGTAGGAATTGGTGAGGCAAAATAGCTTGACATGGTATCAAAAAGACATTTTTGGTGAGGTTGGAGCACACAGTTTGAGAGGAATAATAGCAAAGTGAAAGCGTTGAAGAGTTAGGCAAGGATCAAGTCAGGGAGGGTCTTCAAGAGCCATATAGAGGAGATGTTCTTTATTCTGAGGTCACCTGGGTGTATTTTAAGGCTTTTAAAAGGAGAATGATACACTCAGATTCAAGTTCCAGAAAAGTCAGCCTGGCTTGTATATGGGGAATAGATAAGGAGATGCAACACCGAAAGCCAAGACACCAGTTTGTCAATTGGAGTAACCCAAGTAGTGATGACAGTGGCCTGGGAGAGACTAGTGCCTGTGGAGAGAAATATGCGCGGATAAATTCAAGAAGCATTTAGGTTAGGACTTAGCATTGGAAGGGTATGTGGATGGTAATATTCAAAGATATAAAAAACAGAGGCATTCAAAATACTTTTGGTAAAGGGAAGGGATGGTTTTGACTTTGGATACTGAGTTTGTTTGAAATGCTAGAGTGCAGTTTAGAAACTGGTTTGGTTTGGAGATATAAACTGGGGTATTGTCAGCAGAGACATAGTAGATGGAGCTTTGAGAAAATATTTGTTGAGTACCTGTTGTTACTGAGCACTTGATATTGAGAGTACTGTGTCAGACTCGAGATACAAGCCAAATAAAACAGAATGAGGCCCAGGAGGGATATCATCAGACAGAGCAATATAGACAGTTCAGGAGGAACAAGGGAAGTCCATAAAGGAGCTTAAGAAAAAATTGACAGGAAAATCAAAAGAGTAAGATTTGTTGAAGTTGAGAATATTTCTAGAAGGGGAAATTCAATGGTGATTGACACTTTTAAGAAATTCAATAAAGTCAGAACTGGAAAGCACCCTATTAGCTTTAGTAACAAGGACCACATTGTATTCAAGGGTAAGAACATTCCTAGCAAATTGGTGGGGAAATATTGGTTGTTGCTTTGAGGAGTGAACAGATGAGGAAGTGGAGACAGAGCACAGATAACCCTTTCAATGAATCTTCTTGTAAAAAGAAAGAGGGACTTCCCTGGTGGTCCATTGGCTAAGACTCTGCGCTTCCAGTTCTGGGGGCATGGGTTCAATCCCTGGGCAGGGGTGGGGACTAAGATTCCACATACTGCACAGCACAGGCAAAAAGTAAAAACATAAATAAATAAAGAGAAGACATGTGGAGAGGAACAGGACTGTGGTCATGGAGGCTGTCTCCCCGACTCTTTCTACTCTCCCAAGATAGAGGGAAGTCGAGAAGGCTGATGGGAAGCAACTCTTGGAGAGGAGTCTGTCTGAGATCCGGGAGAGAAGGGAATAATCAAGGGAAGGGTCACTGAGAGGAGGCGGGGCTGGGAGTCCAAACACAGGATGAAAAACTAGCCTGTCCCACTGCACACAGCACTTCAGTAGGCAGGTGGCCGTGCTGACCGCCGGGTTCTCTGTGACGCTGTAGGTGAGATCATCTGCCGAGAGTGGATGATGGAGACAGTAGTGAGAAGAGTGAAGATGCAGATCAGCTTCTGGGGAGAGTAAGGATTGCTGAGCAGGAAAACAAGGACTGATGAGTGGCACAAACCAGGCCAGGCCAGGGAGGAGGTCACGGGCAGGGCTCTGTGAGATGCAGAGATGAACGCTGCCTTAGGTGTTTAGCCTTGGGACTAAAAATGAGAAAGCTACCAGATATAGTGATGAAGGTGGTAGGGGTCTGTGACGTAATGACAACTAAGGGCTATAGTTAACAGGACCAGCTGGAGAGAGTTGGGGGGAGGATCACAGACTTCCGCCTCCCTGGAAAGCAGCTAATGAGGGAAGGAAGCAGAAATTCAGCACTTAGCTGCCCATGCTATTCCCCTTGTTATTCCCTGACGTCAATGAACAATAGCTTCTAATGAGGGCCCCGAATGCCTACAGCAGGGTCCCAGAGCTTAGGTTTTTAACCTACTTTGGTTTTGCCTCCTCCTTGGAAGCTGTCTCATTATTTAATCCTTGTTATTATGATCATTTCAAACTGTGAAGATTGACACAAGAACCTTGTAAAATCTTGCTAACAATGAATTTAAGTTATTCAGCTAATAGCTTCTCAGGTGAGATAGAGTTACTTGGTGATGACAATTCTTGTCTTCTTTTAAGGATGTTTTGGGTTGCAGTGTGTGGCCTGCATTTCCTTAGAGGGAGCCCATCTTTAGGGGAAGATATTGACTATTTCAGAGGTTTCCAGTCTGGGGCACACACCACCTGGGGTGTGCAAAATAATTAGTATTTCAATATTATTTGTGTTCATTTCTGCATAAAGAGAGTGTTCCAGCTTACTCTTATTCAATGTATGAAGTGATACTGGTGCCCACACAAGGACAGTTGAGGATTCTGAAGTGTTCTGGAGGGAGAGTGGAAATTTTACAACATGAGATGCTGATGTGGGTCTTTATACACATCTTCTTCACTCTCAGTATCTATGTACATGTGCCCCTCATAAGGAGTCTGGATCATATGGATTTGCAGATGTATTATCTAGCTTTATTTATTTATTAATTTATATTTTTGGTCTCACCACTCAGCATTTGGAATCTTAGTTCCCTGACCAGGGATTGAACACGAGTCCTCTGCAGTGGAAGCTCAAAGTCTTAACCACTGAACTGCCAGGGACGTCCTCATCTAGCTTCAGTTAGGTTCATACACAAAATTGATACATGCTTTATGCAGATTTCTGCTGTGAAGCTATAGATTGATGTTAACAATGCAAGCACAAGAAAGCCACAGGAAATACTAACAATGCAAATGCAAGAAAGCCACAGGAAAGTGTCAGAGCTCCTGCTTTCTTCCGTTCCGGATGATGGCTGCATCATCACCTGCGTGAAAAGGTAAAAACTGACATGATCTAATGAGAGCTGATGAGAAGCTAACCAAAAACATGACATTATAAGAGGACATATTAGAAATACAAATTTATATTTCACTAGGGTTAAGGCTGAACCTTGTCCCACATGTATATTTTATTTGTATATGTCACTGAATGACTGCATGAAGTCATCATGATCAACTAATCACTGAAAATATTATTTCATTTTTACCACATCCTTCAAATATTTCCACTTTTTCATGTTTTATATTTTTTAACATTAATATAATATAAAAGTATATATAGGATATACAGGATAGGTAAAGTACATTATGTATTATGCTATGCATATGCATATCTTACTTATTTGGGGTATGAGCTTATTTGGGGTGTTTAATAGGGCTCCTTATCATAAACATTGGACACTGGTTTGCTTTGTCATCTGTTGATAATACCTTTCAAAAATATGTGGAGACCAGGAATAACTTTGGATCCCATCTCATACTCTGCCATGCTACAGCTCTGCAGAGACCCCACACAGAGGTGGAGTCAGCCAATTCTCCTGTGTTCACAGCTAACGGCAGGAAGCTGCTCATCCATCTCTAAGCCACATGCACTCAGCTGGCCATGAGATGTTACCTTCTGCTTCTCCTTCTCAGTTGTAATCTGCTTGGAGCTTTCTACAAGATGGAAAAGTGCTTCATGCTTCTTGGTGCTAACCATCAATTTCTTCTTGGCCTAGAGTCGAAAACATACAAGAAAAGCAAAGAAGGATCAGAAACTGGTGTCAAGAGAGAAACTCTTCTGTTCTGGAACAAGTTATATTCACGTGCTAGCTTGAATGATTGTATATTTTTAGTTCTTCATTTCTGCCCTCACCGCAAAATCTGCTAAAACACCACAGTGGCTAATATTTTACCCTGAGAAGCATTGTATGTTTTTTCATTGCATTCAGTTCATTCAAGAGGGTCATGTATTTTGTTAAATCATTGAAGGCTAAGTCTACAAACCATAATTGAGGTCATTTTAAGATGCTCTCCTAAACCTTAGAGCAAAAGGGAAATTTTGCTCCCTGATGCCCTGGCTTGAAAGTTGGGCATCTGCCTGACATCCTGAGAACTGCCCTGAATTTGCAGCAGGCAGGTGGAGGGAGGAGTCGGGAAAGAAGAGCATTTAAAGTCCCCCTCCTCTGCTGATGCCTCCAACCTCAGCATGGA
This sequence comes from Odocoileus virginianus, assembly GCF_023699985.2. Classification (NCBI taxonomy): domain Eukaryota; kingdom Metazoa; phylum Chordata; class Mammalia; order Artiodactyla; family Cervidae; genus Odocoileus; species Odocoileus virginianus. The sequence continues at coordinate 20,856,256 of NC_069686.1, forward strand.
TTATAATTTAAGTGATTGTTCTCTATTGCATACAGCCCCAGCTCTGGATGTTCCAGAGATAAATCAATAGAATCTGGTTTGAGTTGGATTCAACCTGTTCAGGAACTGGGTCAATTGAAAAGGCTCTATGGTTTTTCACTTCAAGTTGCAAGGACTGTAAAAACCAGATAATGAAGGGGAAAATCTACATCTCTTTTTCCTTAGGAAGTCAGAGGCAAAACCTTCTGAATGTCTCTAAACACATGAAACCTCTATAAAAGGGAATTCAAGGAACAAGCAGCTCAGAGAGCCTGCCTCCCGCCCCCCCCCCCCCCCCGCCCCGCCTTCTGTTGGTCACATGCCTGCTGATAAAGGAGAGCAGGAGGCAAGAACATTTGGTCCTTTAAGGCTTTTCACTTGCATCTCCAAAACAGACTATGCTTCATTACTGAATGAAGACATGCTGAATCCCTCGAATTGTAACTGGAGAGAAAATTATTATAGCACAAGCATTTTATGTTCTCTAATTTCTCTGTCAATCTTCATAAAAATAAAATCGTTTTACTTAGAAAAATTACTTGGTGGAAACTGGGAAATAAGAAGGTGTTTTTTTGTTGTTGTTGTTCCTGAAAGCAGTGACAGCTACTGAAAATGGTTTCTCTTCCCATCTATTATATCAAATTTTCCATGAAAGCTGAATATTTAAGAATGAATTTTTAAAAAACAAACTGTTTAAGAAAGCTCATAAATCAAGGGCAAACTTGGAAACAAATGACTGGACACTGTTTATGGGACACTCACATATTTACTATAAAAGTGATTCTCATGAGCATCCTTTTACTGGGATTACTATTGTCAGCATAGAAATTCACTTTTCTCAAACATTTATAATTACTTAGGGCTCTTAGGGAGCCCTCGGTTCCAGCAACAGCTTCAGAGGCGATGTTGAGGTCTGAAATGGGGCCCCCTATTTCTGAAGGTGTCTCCGCTTATTTGGCACTCATGATTGTCTACTTGAGAGAGAAGGATCTTTAGGGGCATCAGTACTTCAGAGATGAAAAGGGAGAATTTTAACTTTGGGAGTCCAAGTCTTCTCAAAGGGGACCATTGGGTTTTCTGAGCAGATTCCCTCTGCACTGGCTTCCAGTCTTTCCCCCTCAAAATGAATTCCTCCTAAACTGGATTGTTCTAGAATATCTTCTGTACATACATATGGGCACCATCTGTGATTCTCTCTGCTTACGACCATACAATGATGCCCTAAATTCTCACATCAGATCATAACTGCTCTCCTTAGAAGTCATTCACTATTTCCTGCACACATGTTGTTAATATCTAGCCAGCTGAACTTTAAATTACACGAAACAAGAACCGTGTCTTAGTGCAGTGTGCTGCACAAGAAGTGGGTCGTACATACTCGTGGAATCAATACAGGCATCCCCCTTTACAAATCTTCACCCATCCCTCAACCACGCTCCTCTCACTGGAGAAACAGAGATCAGGAATGACCTTCTATAAAAGACAAGACCAAAACTCAGTATTCATACCATGCCCTAAGTCACAAATTATACGGAGAGGCAGTCAGTGTAGGCAACGGTTAAGGTCAGTAACCTGGAGGCCAGGTTACTTGGTTCAACCATTAACCAGTTTTGTAACCTTAGAAGATTATTAACCTCTGTGTCTGTACTTCCCCACCCATCTATAAAATGGGACAACACATTGTCATATACCACGTTGGTTGGTTTTTGTGATGATTCAATGCATAAATATATATAGCACTTGACATACAATAAAAACTACTTACTAGCTATAAATGAAGGCCATATTTGGAATTTTGCTCCTCTATAAGTTTAGTTGAAAGATTTGTTGTTGTTGTTTAGTCATTACATTTTGTTAGTCTCTTGCGACCCCATAGACTGTACCCCTCCAGGCTCCTCTTTCCATGGGATTTCCGTGGACACATCTATGTAATAACTCAGATGAGGAAGCAGTCTTCTCTCTCAGTTAGCACTGAAAAACACTGACACTGAAATACATGGGACTTCCCTTGTGGCTCAGATGGTAAAGAGTCTTCCTGCAATGCTGGAGACCCAGGTTCGATATCTGGGATGGGAAGATCCCCTGGAGAAGGGAATGGCAATCCACTCCAGTAGCCTTGCTTAGAGAATTCCATGGATCAAGGAGCCTGACAGGCTACAGCCCATGGGGTTGCAAAGAGTCTGACATGATTGAGCACTTTCTCTTCAAAAAAAATGATCACATTTGTGCAAACGCCAAAAGCTTCAATCCTAAATATTGAGTTTATACAAATGACATTTGTGTATACTTGCCTTAATTTGTTGATTCCAGTTGCTAATGACAAGATTTGCTGTCTTCTCAACTTCGTTATCAAGCTATCAAGGGGGAAAAAAGGAAAAAAAAATGTTTGCTGTCTTCTTGTTGAGTCATGGTGCTGGCTTATTAATTATAGTACAATTAGTATCATAAGCAATAAAAATTTAAAAACCTTACAGTGGACATATTTCCTGAGAAAGTAGCCAACTCTCTTTTCCTCAGGTCAAGAATCTTATTACAGGATTTAGTATGAATGCATTTGGTTGGTAAGATAATCATTTATAATATATAGTTATATTAAAAAAATATAAATGGGTACAATCTGTGTGGAGTGGAGGAGGAACTTGCATAACTTGATATCATGTCTCATCCTATTACTTCCTTTTCTGCTTCATTTTGTGGAGCCCACACTTTAACACCCTTAAGAATGGTAAAAGTCCTTCAATGGTAACTTAACTAAGCATCTTATAATTTCTGAAGTGAATACTGCTTTAATTTCAAAGAGATTGAATCATTCATCATAATTAACTTTTTCTTCTACTTTAAAATAGCCAGTAGAACAGTAATAAAGCTGACAAAAATGGACCTAGGCAACCTCCTAAGGAGATCAGACTTAAGTGAGGGCAAAACCTTTTACCCAAACCATAGACCTTTTCTCTAAACCCTCAGACCAGCCATCACTCAATCATCTTGAGATCTAGCAACACTGTATTTTTTTTAATCAGTTCATTAAACTTGGATTATGTGTTTTATGGTAACAAATACGATTAAAATAATTTTATGCATTGTGCCACTTTTGACTTTCTGTGGCTGAAGTGCAGAACAAGTTCACCGAAAAAATTCAAATCTTTTGTGAGAAAATGTGATAGGGTGATAGGGGCGCAATGTTGTTTAGTCATTCAGTCATGTCCGACTCTGCGACCCCATGAACTGTAGCCCACCAGGATCCTCTAGAGGTCCTTGGGATTTCCCAGGCAGGGATACTGCAATGGGGTGCCATTTCCTTCTTCAGGGGATCTTCTTAACCCAGGGATCGAACCTACGCCTCTTGAATTGGCAGGCAAATTCTTTACCGCTAAGCCACCAGGGAAGCCCAGGGGTGCAATAGGGATGGGCAAATGTGAAACAATTATGAACTGAACCAGCAGTGTGGGGACCATGATATTTATTATCCAAAGCAATGGGATAAGGATCATAGCATGGTGCCTAAGAAAAAGGAGTACGACAAGGCTGTATTTGTCATCCTGCTTATTTAACTTATATGCAGAGTACATCATGAGAAACGCTAGGCTGGAAGAAGCACAAGCTAGAATCAAGATTGCCAGGAGAAATATCAATAACCTCAGATATGCAGATGACACCACCCTTATGGCAGAAAATGAAGAGGAACTAAAAAGCCTCTTGATGAAAGTGAAAGAGGAGAGTGGAAAAAGTTGGCTTAAAGCTCAACATTCAGAAAATTAAGATCATGGCATCTGGTCCCATCACTTCATGGCAAATAGATGGGGAAACAGTGGAAACAGTGTCAGACTTTATTTTTGGAGGCTCCAAAATCACTGCAGATGGTGACTGCAGCCATGAAATTAAAAGACGCTTACTCCTTGGAAGGCAAGTTATGACCAACCTAGATAGCATATTAAAAAGCAGAGACATTACTTTGCCAACAAAAGTCCGTCTAGTCAAGGCTATGGTTTTTCCAGTGGTCATGTATGGTTGCGAGAGTTGGACTGTGAAGAAAGCTGAGCGCCAAAGAATTGATGCTTTTGAACTGTGGTGTTGGAGAAGACTCTTGAGAGTTCCTTGGACTGCAAGGAGATCCAACCAGTCCATCCTAAAGGAGATCAGTCCTCGGTGCTCATTGGAAGGACTGATGCTGAAGCTGAAACTCCAGTACTTTGGCCACCTCATGCAAAGAATTGGCTCACTGGAAAAGACCCTGATGCTGTGAGGGATTGGGGGCAGCAGGAGAAGGGGACGACAGAGAATGAGATGGCTGGATGGCATCACTGACTCGATGGACATGGGTTTGAATAAACTCTGGGAGTTGGTGATGGACAGGGAGTCCTGGCGTGCTGCGATTCATGGGGTCACAAAGAGTCAGACACGACTGAGCAACTGAACTGAACCGAACTGAAGGAAATGCTTCCTTGCTTCCTTGGTAGTTCAGACGGTAAAGCATCTGCCTACAATGCAGGAGACCCGGGTTCGATCCCTAGGTCGGGAAGACCCCCTGGAGAAGGAAATGGCAACAATCCACTCCAGTATTCTTGCTTGGAAAATCCCATGGACTGAGGATCCTGGTATGCTACAGTCCCTGGGGTTGCAAAGAGTTGGACACGACTGAGCAACTTCACTTCACTTCAAGGAAATGCTGGTAGTAACATATGATTATGTGGTATGAACATATTTTGTAATTAATGAAATGTAGACTAGTGTTTGATTTCTATTATGATGATTTGCAAAGGCAGAAGATTATATTACTTTCCGGTAATTACTGTAAACTTCCCCATCATCCTAGCCCTAAGGAGGGCATCCATTCTAGTAAAAATACATGGATGTTCACCCAACATTGATTCCATTTCCTGACTTAAGTTTCATAAGTTCAAATAAGATTTTTCCAGTATCATTTCTCTTCCATCAGGGCTTTCATAAATCCCCTCATCCTACGGACTTACTGCCTTTAAGACTGGCTTTCTCGGGCTGCGGTCACTGAAAACTCCCCTTAGCTACTGCCCCTACCCTTTGCAAAGACCTACTATCACTGCTCTGAACTCACTTTACCAGACAGTGACACAGATGATGACCATAACTCCACTCCTATCAGAGCTAAGCAGTGTTTATTAAATATCCCTTTATGTCATCTGAAGATATATTTTGAAGTACTTATTGACTATCTGATGCACAAATAAAGGAAAAGGAGCACAAATGAAACTATTTTGGAAGGAAAAGTACATAGGCCATACAGATGACCAGGTGGGTGGCCTGAAAGTATTGCTTATTTTTCTTCCATTTTAAGGCTATTTGAGAATTATAACTATTATTGTTTTAACTTAGTCCCAAGCTGAAAAGTATAAAAAAGCATTTCCTCTTAAAATTGTGTTTATAATTCTATTTACAAAAGGAGTATTTATTTATTTATTGAAAAGCAATGTAAACACAAAAAATACAAAAAAAAGTAAATAAAAATAGCCTTTAATTCCACTATCTAGAGATAATTCTTATTAACATTCTGGGAAGGTGAATCTAGGATTTTTTTCTATGCATATATACACATATTTATTTTACAAAATTGAAGTTATATTGTTAGATTTGCTCACTTTGTTTTTTAATTTAGCACTACATCCCCATACCATTAAATTCTTCTATAAGATTTTTAATGGTTACATAGAATTCCATTGCTTGAATTTATCCTAATTTATTTTTGGAAGATGAGAATGTTTCCATTTTTTCACTACTATAAACAAGGCTTTAACAAACATCCTCATACATAAATCTTTGGATTTGTGTTTATTTTTATGATAAAATTCCTAAAACTTGTATTACTTTTCGATTACCTAGCTCTTGAGCCAAAGACAGAAATCTTGCTTTCACAGGGAAGAAAAGAAATATTTTGACTCACTGATTTTCTCTTTTTTTCATGTGCACTCAGGACTTGATGAGCTGGTTTTATTGCTTCCAATTCAATTGCTTTGCCAAGTTTTCTGGAAATAGAACATAAAAGACACACAAGCCTGGTATTAGGATTTATATCTACCTTCCAAATTATTTTCTGGGGAAATAAAATAGTGTGTTACAGCACATCTACTCAGTGCAAGTTTGCAGGGGAGTATTTGGACACCCACTTTAAATATTTATGACTCCCTTTGGGGTTGGAGCAAGGCTGGGCTGTGAGTACTCACTGATGCAGGTCCCCTGCAGACTTCATGCCCTCTGAGACCCAGGCCCAGGCACTGACAAGACAGCTGGAGGGAAAAACAAGGGAGGACAAGTGTGCGTGTCATTTTCCCAGGCGTCCCAGAAATAAAGCATCCCATCCGATTCCTGCATTTGGCAATTGCACTCATATCCCTAATCCTGTTTTAATTTCTCCATGGGATTAAATCCTGCCAACATATTTATTTGCACTGTAGTCATTTCATGATCTGCTTTTTTTCCCCCAGTCATTTTCATTCCAATTTCTATTTCATGTCTGTGGAGTATCAGGGAAATAAAGTAAGCAAGGATGAGAAGACATTTAGAACAGGTGGGAAAAAGTGTGCCACAGGTAGAAGACCCTTAAAGACAATCTTTTCAGGCTCTTCATTTTGCAGATGGACAACTGGAGGCTCAGAGAAGTGAAGTGATGGAGGACTCGAGAGCCTGCTCATGCCCTGTGTACTCTCTTGAGGTTGGCTGTAGCTCAGATTCCCTGCTGGCCTTCAGGAACACAGCTCAGATACTCCACAGTCTTGTGAGCAGTATCTCAATTTAACAAAAGGGTTGCTCTGCCCTGATCCAAGCAGCACAAAGAGAGAATCAAGAAATATGATGCTATTTTTCTCCTACATATAGTTGGCTGTCAAATAGCAAGCCCATTGTATCAATAAACCGAAGGGATAGAGCCAGTGTAGACTTTGATGGAATGGAGAGGACAGATCGGTGCCCCTACTGAGAGCAAGATGGCACCGAGATTTTTGCCTCCAAATGACTTGGGCTGCACCTGGCAACCGGAGAGTGGGAGAACTAGATCAAAGGATGTCAGATTTTCAATGCATCCAAAGCCAGGCACAAAACTGGGCATAAGAGAGGACATACTGTATGGTCCCAATTATAGGAAAGTCCAGAAAAGACAAAATAATCTATATCGAAAAAAAGCAAATCAATGTTACATTGAGACTGTGTTAGGGAAAGGACTGTAAACAGGTACAAGTCATCTTTTGGTGTGATGAAAATAGACATATTTTGATTTTCGTGGAGGCTGCATGGTGTATATTTATAACAAAATAGATCAAAATATATACTTAAAATGTGTGCTTATTATTGCATGTAAATTAAGTCTCAGTAGAGATTTTTTTTTTGCAAGAAATCCAAGTACACTTTCAGGAAGAGAATGTGACTTTTGCCCCTAGGAGGAGCAAGGCAGCAGAGCAGGAACGTGAAGGCATTGACCTCAGAGGGTCTGTGTCTGAATCCACAAGCTCCCCCTTTGTGTTCTGCTTGACCTTGGAAGAATCACTCGGTTTCTCTGACCCTCACTTAATTGGTCTTTGAGAACAGAAATAATTTGGGTTATTATACAAGTACCTCACAGAAATTTTATGAGGTAGGTTTTATTTCCATCTTAACTACACTACCCATTGAGAGGGAAGATATGGACTTTCCAGGTGGCACAGTGGTAAAGAATCCACCTGCCAATGCAGGAGACTCAGGTTCAATCTTTGGGTGGGAAAGATCCCCTGGAGCAGAAAATGGCAACCCACTCCAGTATTCTTGCCTGGGAAATCCCATGGACAGGGGAGCCTGGCGGGCTACAGTCCACAGGGTCACAAAGAATCAGACACGACTTGGGGACGGAGCACGAGATTCCTAATTCACCCAGTTGGCAAGTGAGAGAGCCAGCATTTAACCTGGGCAGTCTGGAAAAGTCTATTTATATTCAAACCAGTGTGCTCTACTAGTTCCTTTGCAGGCTGAAACTGTTAGTCACTCAGTCATGTCCCACTCTTTGCGACTCCATGGACTGCAACTCACCAGGTTTCTCTGTCCACAGACTACTTCCAGGCAAGAATACTGGAGTGGGTTACCATTCTCAACTCCAGGGGATCTTCCTGACCTAGGGATTGAACCTAGGTCTCCTGCATTACAGGCAGATTCTTTACCATCTGAGCCACCAGGAAAGCCCCAGGCTACTAAAATAGTATCCTAAAAATCAAGCTCAAAGTCAGAGAAATTTCAGAGCCACTATTTGCTGTTATAGGATGATGACTAAGGAGGAGTAGAAATGCTCCACTAGGCTTCTATTTTCTCTTTTCCTCTTTCTTTTACCATCAGAAAGAGTCTTTGCAACAACACTGCCATGGGGTGACATCTGCAAACAATAGTCAAATCTTTGTAACAAATGATCACTAATGGACCATTTTATAAGAATACCAATATCTTTCCTCTCTTCCCCAAGAGAAGTAATTGACTTTATTTTCAACTGAATTGAAAAAAACTTGTGAACCAACATTTTCTTCAGCACCTGATGTGGTAATGTCTTTACCTATATTATCTCATTTAATATACATCCCAGTACCCACCCTCCCCCTACACACAAAGGAACATGCCTTGTTACTCCATATAACAGAAGAGGAAATCAAGGGAGGCCAGGTTATTTGTTGAAAGTCATAAAATTTAGATAAAGTGGGATACACACTTCAGGACTTCAAGACCTTCTGACTTAACGACTCTGCTTCCCAAGTTAGTATCATCACCAAGGCCTTTTCTGAAATATGATCTTAGGCCTCACAATGACACAGGATGAATTCAGTTCTGAAATTCATTATTTGTATCACCAAACAAGTTTCTTAAACTCTCAAAGCTCTAAATCCTTGTGTGTAAATAGGGATCATAAAAAGACTTCTCAGAGATTGTTGTGAGGATTAAATGTAGCATATCTAGAAAAACATTTAACGCAGTGTCTGGCACACAGTAAGTGCCCAAGAACTGGAAACCAGGCTTGATGCTCTGGACTTGCCACCTTTCTAAAAGGAAGCTGGAACTGAACATATGTTGAAGGAGGAAACAGACAGAACAGACTCCATCTTGAAAGCAGGACTCCATCTTGGGCCGGACTGTGGACTTTGAGCTATATGCCCAGTATCTACAGAAACGACATATCAACTGGAAAACCAGACCACCCCCGCCCCAACATGAAAGAGACCCAGGGCTCGTACCTAGACTCTCCGTCACCTAAAAGAATACCCTAATTATCTGTGTAACTGAATAGAATCATAAATTCTATTATGCTTATTGGGGTATGACCACCGGCCTATTGATAATTGTCCACTGTTAGCTATCTAGGCTTAAGGCATGTGAATCACGCGTTTAAGGCATACAAATCACGGGTTAACTTGACTGTATCTTTCTTTTCCTTTGTTCAGACTAGTTTCAGAGAATTTGGGGAGGTGGGTTTGAGCACGTACACTTAGAGTACATAAGGTTTTCACAAAAACTGGTCGGGGTCCTTGGCTAAGAGGAGACTCTGCCTTGGGCCCGCTGGTGTAATAAACTGCACTCCACTATCTGCATTGTCCTTCTGAGTGAGTTTGTTTCCCGGAACACGTGGCTACAACAATGTCACTTTTTTTTTTTTTTTTTTTTTTAACAATGTCACTTTTTAAAAATTATTTTTAAGAGTGATTTTTGCCTTACCTCTTCCATGTACTTACTTTTTCTTTGTGCTCTGTAATGTTTTGCTTAGTTTGGTTGCCAGTTTCTGAAGTCCTTTGGCATAATTAATCTCCAGATTTGCCCTGTTAGCAAAGGGAGAGTTGTTGGATAGGACACAATGACTGGAAATCAAGAAAAACACACATACGCACACAAAGATTTGAAGGAGGACTCAGGCTGATAATGTAGTGCATAAAGAGAGGATTTGTCTACTAGAAGGATTCTCCTGTCCTAGGCGTAATCCTTGAGGATATCCAGGAGAGTCCTAAAAAGGTAGAGAAGCTTTAATTTAACCTTCTTGTACAGTAGCATTATGGGTTGGATTGTGTTCCTGAAAGGTTGTTGCTAAACCATGAAAGACGTCGGGATTCTTGGCCTCCGGAGAAGAAGAATTCAATCCGGGGCCAGAGACAAGGCTTGACCACTCAGAACTTTTATGTAATAAAGTTTGATTAAAGTATAAAAGAGATAGAGAAAGCGTCTGACAAAGACATCAGAAGGGAGCAGAAAGAGTGCCCCCTGCCAGTTCTCCCACATTGCAGACGGACTTTTTACCAGCTGAGCCACAAGGGAAGCCCCTTGCTAGTCTTTAGTGGATGTTATATAGCTACTAGCAGTCCACTAATTAAAGAAAGGAAATGTCTCAAAACTCAGAGAATGGCACCAGGCCCCTCACCCACAAAATGCATTTTGAGATAACCTTTGCACCAGGTGAGTCATCCCGGGCCATAAAGCTATTGACTGAATCTTGAAGAAGGACAGGTTTCCACACAAATACATAGTTTCATTAACACAGATTAGGAGAACAAGGTATGAGTATAACATACTGGTTTGTCTGAGCCTTTAGGCGGAACTGACTTGAAGACTGAGTCTGGGGTAAATACAGAGTGCATTAACGAAGCTTAAGACAAATATTTCCATAAGAAAAATACATTGAATAGTTCAAGGTTTGAGAAAAGTTAAGTTCAGGTGGAACCAGGTGTCATTATGGCAACACAGAATTTTAAGAGAAATCTCTTTTTAAATTTGTATAGAGAAGGGGGGGGGGGGGATGTAACACTAGTTTGTTTCCTCCTGCCATTAAGAGAGAGGGAAAAAATGTCTGACATTTGCAGCCTATTTCCTCCATTTGGAGACCCCTGGCCTTCCTGCCTGTTACCCTCTCATTCCCCCACAAAAGTTGCTTAAGTCCTAACCCTTTTTTCTGAGTATGTGACCTTATTTGAAAACTGAGTCTTTGCAAATGATTGAGTTCAGATGTAGTCACTGGGATGAGCTAGAACTCAATATGGATGTGTCCTGATGAAAGGAAGAAATTTGGGCATAGACACACAGACACACACACACACACACACACACACACACGCAGAATGCTGTGTAAAGATGAAGAGGCAGAGATCAGGATGATGAATTGCAAGCTAAGGATCCTGAAGGTTAAACGCGAGCAGACCACCAGAAGCTAGGAGAGAGGCGTGGAATAGATCCTCCCTCACAATCCCTGGAAGGAACCAACCTGGCCGACACATTGATCTCAGACTTCCAGCCTCCCGGACTGTGACACAATAATGTTTCTGTAGTTTAAGCTACAATAAGTGACAGTAAGACTAAGTTTATTTACCCAGTCTGTGATGCCTTGCTATGGCAGTCGTTGCAAACTATTCCAACTACTTTCCTACTTATCCTGAGACATCAGCACCATCAGACTAGCTCTAGACTATCATAGCTGGTAATACAATACTGGTGGAATTAACCAAACAGTAACTTTCTAATTGGGGCTTCCCTGATGGCTCAGTGATAAAGCATCTGCCTGCCGATGGAGGAGACTCGGGTTTGATCCCTGGGTGGGGAAGATCCCCTGGAAGAGGAAATGGCAATCCACTCCAGTATTCTTGCCTGGAAAATCCCATGGACATAGCCTGGCAGGCTAGAGTCCATGGTGTCGCAAAAGAGTTGGACATGACTTAGCCACTAAACAACAGCATGCTTCCTAATGGGCCAACACGGGATTTAGACGATGAATTCTCATGAGTTTGTATGCAAAACAAGACCCACTAGGGAATCTGGGCATGCCCCTCAAAAGAAATCTCAGTTCTTTGGGATAGATTGAATCACTCTCCTCTTAAGCTTATTTTTCCATGTCCCATTCTTGGCCCATCTATAACTAAAATGAAGACACATCTTTATTCATCTCCTCACTTTTCAATGAAAATAATAAAAATGTAAGAAATTAAGTTGAATTTATATTGTTTTTCATCTTAATATAGACCAGAGAGTCTTTGTTACATATTTTTCAGTCATTCAATTCTATTTTTATTATAAAACATCTTTAAAAATTATTTATGACTCCATTTCATTTGGGGAACAATCTCAGGACTCTCCAGTAATTAACTTATTACTTGGATGTTCTCACACAAATTAGACTCAGTGTCATGGACCAAAGAAGGAAAGACAGTTCTCTTTTGTAAGTGAAATACAGACATCATGGGCTATGAACCTGTCGCTAAATTTCTATTCATTTTTCTTCATTAGCACAGCTGTGCTCCAAATTATTTTTACCACTTTTTAAAAGAAAGAAGACCGTTGCAGGATGTATGTTAAGGCCTAGGTGCAGAAAACACCCATTTGGTAGCAGGCCTTGTTCAAGAATAAGAAAAGGTTAAGGCAAATATTTTTAAATAATGAAGATGATAAAGAAATATCTCATAGTGTCTTTAAAAAGGTTTCTCTGCTCGGAATAAGTTCTGACTGATGGAGAGAGAGAGTCCTGGTTGGCAGCAAGCTCAAAGAGACCACCACCCTCAATGAACTTGGATGTTCTAGAATCCCAGGAGAGGCTAACACTCAGTAAAGTGGCTTTAGGAAACTTTGAAAGGAAGTAATCAGACTTACCTTAAGGGGTTTTATGATAATTAAGATGTGGCAATCACCCAAATAGAGGCTCAAAGACTGGAGTGATTTCTATTGACCTGCACCATCTGACCCCTGGCCCTCTTTCTGATGTCTTCTCCTGTCATCCCCTTGTTCACCATACCCTTGTTCTGTAGCCAGATGTCATCCTGCCTCGGGGTCTTTGCCTCTGCCAGGTAGTCCGTCTGCTACATAACCCCATGGCATTCTCCTTCATGTCAGTTTCAACCAGTCTTGTGCAAACATCACTATCTCAGAGGCCTATTGAAAAGAGCATTCTTGTCACTATCCCCTACAGCTTTATTTATGCCCTAGCATTTATCACTATCTTACGTCACATAATTTTTTAGTGTGCTTCTATGAACATCTCTAGTGTGTAAGTTCCATCAGGGTTAGCATTTTGTATTACTCATTGCTATATCTCTAGGCTTAGAACAGTGCTTGGCATGTAATTGGTACTCAGCATGTATTTCTTGAATGAACGAATAGACTTCCTAGCAGGTCTTGGTTAGAATTTTAACCAATCTCCACTGCAAGTCTGTTCTCATTTCACCACTTTTGAAAACTTTAAACTGCTGAATTATTTAAATTCAGTCCCACAAGTTTGAACTGTGCTCAGCTCTGACGTCAGCGTACATGACTCGCTAGCACTTGCAACAGGTAGACACACAAACCCTCTCCTAACCCTCCTAACCAGAGGGCTCTTTAGGAGTTTCATTTCTAGCATTCCATTTTTGCTTGGAAGCCAAACATAGAACGTTAAATATGATGATGCATTTGTTGTGCTCAGATAGTGATAGGCACCAAATGAGTTCTTAATAAATATTAATTTTTCTAATATTGTTAGGGACGCACACTGATTGAAACCACCCACCCTGGCCAGGCACCATGGTAACTATTTGCATGAGTTGTTTTATGACAGGAGGTTCTGGTAAGGAACATGGAACTAATAAGCCTCCACTAACCAGAAGAGTTCGGGAAAGGTCAAAAGGAGACACCACCTGTCTGACCACCTCCCAGAATCCTCCTCTCTGGCATCCATCTTGGCTGAACAAGGCGTGCACCACCAGGAAGACTCTGAGTCAGAATGGTTGGCTAAGGACAACCCGGAAACGAATCCCATCACCATAAAACCCGAGACTGCGAGCCATGTGGCAGAGCAGTTCTCCTGGGTTCCCTTACCTCCTGCTCTCCACCCGGGTGCCCTTTCCCAAAAAATCTCTTGCTTCATCAGCACATGTGTCTCCTCGGACAATTCATTTCCGAGTGTTAGACACGAGCCCTGTTTCGGGCCCTGGAAGGGGTCCCCCTTCCTGCAACAATATGATTATGAGTATGTATCCAAAAGAATTCCTAAACATTCAGAACACCCCAAATATACAGGGACAGAGAGGTGTGGGGGAAAGAAGGCACAGCTCCAGAATCATCCTGACTGGCTCCCACAGGAAAGGGAGTGTTGTCAGGCACAGGCTCTCCCTCAGAATTCAGTTTCACTTTTACACAGCTCTTGCAGGTCATAAAAGATAGCTCAGAGGCTAAGCAGAAATAAAAATGACAATGAGAGTGTGAAGCATGGCGCTCCACTACATCCTTAATCCTTTCTGATTCACCTGCGGGGTCCGGGGAAGGGGGGCAGTATGGGCTTTGGTGGCAAGAAGGGGAGGGTCCTGCTCACTTTGAACTGATGGTCTCTTCTGTTTTGAGCCCCATGTCTCTGCTGGCTTTCTCTCATGAATGGAAGGAAACCAGCCTAAAGAGGCCCAAATACCACACAGGATCTCTTGCTTTGGAAGGCTTCTCTTTACATACAATTATCTTAGAAATCTACAGGAAGTGGATTTGTAGTTTTATAGGTTGGTATACAGTGAACTGAACTGATACAGCTTAAAAACACTTGTAATTCTGCCCATGAAGTTTGTGTCCAAACAGTGCAGTCTCTCCTGACAAATTTGTGACATGTTGATGAGGCTTGACCTGTGTTTTGTCTACACGGAAACTAGTGACTTTAGCATTTATTATACAGTATGACAGGCAACATTCTAAGAGCTTCAGTTATGTTTCCTCAGTACCTGCAATCACTCCCATCAAGAAGGCACACTGACTCTACCCATTTCATGGAGGGGAACACTGAGGCACAGAGAATTTAGTTGGTAACTTGCCCTGCTGGAGGTCACTCGTGAAGAAGTGACAGCTGGGATGCAAACCCAGGTAGTCTGGCTCAAGAACCTGCCTGTCCAGTACTCTACTCTCCTGCCTCTGAAACTGGGGAATTACAGGGGAGTCGGAGGCAAATGCTTTTTAAAAATTGACACCGCCTCTCCCTCTGCCTTTAACTGCGGTGTTCTGATTCACCACAACTCATGAGGCTTAGCAGTTAGAAATGGGATCACAGCAGCCTAGGAGAAGACAGAATGAGCTTCCTGGGGCTTCTTCCAAAAGCATCTGTGCAGTTCATTGTAAGGCACTTTCCTGGATGAGGAGGGGGAGGTCTTGAGGGTCTAGAAAACTGGGGACGGAGGGGTTCTGATATCACAAGTCACCAAGGTAGCCCTCTGAGGCCAGACTGAGCTGGAAACAGTCTCTCTGAGCAGCACAATTGTACCCTTCGTCTCTCTGCCTTCAATACTCTATTGGGAGCCCTACTACATAAATGTATTAGTTTCCCTTGTGGCTCAGATGGTAAGGGATCTGCCTACAATGCAGGAGACCCAGGTTTGATCCCTGGGTCAGGGAGATCTCCTGGGTAAGGAAATGTCAACCCCCTCCATTATTTTTGCCTGGAGCATTTCATGGACGGAAGAGCCTGGCAGGTTACAGTCCATGGGGTCCAAAGAATTGGACTTAAACCACAATAATACATAAATGTTACATATATTTCATATTTAAAACTAGCATTAAAATCAACCAAGTGAAACAGGTTGAAGTCATTTCCTCTTGCATTTTAACACTAATGACCATTTCAGAATCCTCAGCAGATCACCCCACATGTCAGAAGGTAAGGAAATGATAAAGTGGGGAGGATGAACTATACACAGGAGGGGAACATGTCTCTAGGCTCCAGTTCTCGTGAGTTTGCCTACAACTGAAAAACTCTCGGCCTCTAACCCTAAATGGCTTTATCTTAGCAGAGGTTAATGGGTAAATTCCTCCCCAGAGGAAAATCACTCTAAAAAGCCACATTCCAACGGGCAAGTGTGGAGAGAGCTGTCATTTTTATAGGTTAGAATGCTTGCAAATTGGAACAAACACTGCTGTGTGGCTCATCTGTTCTTAGGGTCCCATGAAGCACAAGATATATCCTTTCGGAATTCCTGCTAAACAGAAATGAAGGGACAGAGTCCGAAAGGGACATGTTTTTCCAAGGCAGACATGGCAATGTGCACCCCCAGCCACACTGGTTTCTTCTAAGGCATCTGCTTAAATAAGGCTTCTAGCCTAGAAGACACCACTTGCGAAGAAAGTCAACAGAGGCAGAGATAATCTCAAATTGAGACGTGGACTTTTCCCCCCTCATTAAAATAATTGGAAACTAGTTTATAAGAACATTGAGCTAATGTTCTAGCCCTACAGCTACTGTATCTAATTGGAGTTGAGATTCTCCAAGCAATTGTCTTGGCACATGTGAAATTGATGATGTATCTTTTTGGATGGGTAACTCAATCTTAGAATATTCCAGTGAGTCTTAATAATCCCTGACCAGGGAAATGGCATGCACTGACTTTTAATCCAGTTATATTCTAATTTCCTCTCAGCATGTGGAGGCAGGTCAACACATTTTCATTAGTAATAATGAAGATCAACCAATAAGTCAAAGACTAACATTTGTCTTAGATTTGAAAATAAATCATATTTTAAAAAATGGGAGAGACAGAAAAATGTGATATCAGATTCAATATTTTAGACAGGGCACAAATTAAACTGTAAGACTATAAGTGACCAGGTAATCAATTTTTGAGAGCTCTACTCTAAGAAAATTAAGATGATAAAAAGAGATTAAAAATGAAAACTGTAGCTGCCTCTGCATCTATGAGGAATTGGTTAAAATTGAACGAAGGCTCTCTCAAGACTGAAAACAGCGTTCGCTTCAGCAGCACATATACTAAAATTGGAACGATACAGAGAAGATTAGCATGGCCCTTGTGCAAGGATGACACGCAAATTCGTGAAGCGTTCCATATTTTTTACACAGAGTGAAGTAAGCCAGAAAGATCAAGACCAATACAGTACACTAACACATATATATGGAATTTAGAAAGATGGTAACGATAACCCTATATGCAAAACAGAAAAAGAGACACAGATGTACAGAACAGACTTTTGGACTCTGTGGGAGAAGGCGAGGGTGGGATGTTTCGAGAGAACAGCATCGAAACATGTATATTATCTAGGGTGAAACAGATCATCAGCCCAGGTTGGATGCATGAGACAAGTGCTCGGGGCTGGTGCACTGGGAAGACCCAGAGGGATCGGGTGGAGAGGGAGGTGGGAGGGGGGACCGGGATGGGGAATACATGTAAATCCATGGCTAATTCATTTCAATTTTTGACCAAAACTACTGTAATGATGTAATTAGCCTCCAACTAATAAAAATAAATGGAAAAAAAAAAGACTGAAAACAGCAGGTGACAAAGCCCCCCCCTTTATTATGAATTAAGAAGAAATTTTAGTCCTCTGAAACTCTTTGCAATATCACACCCCCATTCCTGGCCTCCTACTTTCTATCAGCAACAGCTTCTTGGGGCCTGGTATGTTGACATTTTCCACACAAGCTTTATCAGTTTGCATTTTGAAAGACAGCGGCAAGCTCATACAAATAGGCTGTATTTAAAAGTTAATAACAATTTGAAAATTGAAAGACATTTTTACACAGGTACTGTTTTTTGAGCAGTGAGGATTCTAGCCCACAATACCCACTTCATCATTACTCATTGACTTTATTCCGGTTCCTGATAACAGTGAGGATAAAGGAGAAATAGGAAGATGAGACTTGGAGGTCATGCTGCTTGGGTGTCCAGTCTGGGAGTTTCACTGAGTCTCTGCTTGCTTCTGGCCCAAGGGATGCATGGCTAAGTTTGGTCTAGCTCCTCAGATCCTCTGTGTCTGTTAATTCTTGAATTGAGTGAGTTTATGTGAGTTGGGAGGGGTAGGGGGAGTGTTGTTGTGGGGGAAGTCAGGTGAAATGGACAAGAAAGGCAGTTTTTTAAACTTTTCAAGTAGAAAGCAAAATTTTATACAGAATCCCACCATATTATATAGATACTATGTTCTGAATAAGTGGGAACAGGAGTGAAAAATGGTGCTGAGTCCTGCCCATTAATTTCTTCCTACCTGCTAAAGTTAACCCTGAAAGTT
The DNA here is from genome assembly GCF_023699985.2 of Odocoileus virginianus. Lineage (NCBI taxonomy): Eukaryota > Metazoa > Chordata > Mammalia > Artiodactyla > Cervidae > Odocoileus > Odocoileus virginianus. The sequence continues at coordinate 20,874,238 of NC_069686.1, forward strand.
TCCTACAGACCCGTGTGCTACCAGTTACAAAAGCCACTGGCCTTGATGACCACAGGTGTCTCTTACCATAGAAAACCCTAATACATTGTGAAGGGAACTGGATCACTCCCATAGCTGTGCCCCAAACTGCCTGCCTGCTTGGAAGATGCCCTCATTCCAAGCCTGGGTAGATCTGAGTAGAAATTACAATATGCCATCTTTTCCATAGCCCCATCTGTAAGTTAGGGGTGGATGAGAGTATTCACATAGTGATTGGATTGTGAGACTTTAAGTAAGAGAAACCAGAGATAAGATGCATTTAACGCACTTCCTGGCCTCTTCTATGATTCTATTATTCTCTTCTAGCTTTTGTTCAAAATACTCTATGTAAGTACATTTCTTTGACACACTCATTTATTACTCCTTATTAAGAGCCTAACTTAAACTTCTAAAAAGTTGTGAGTGCCTGAAGGCAGAGAATCACTCATGAGAATACATTTATTCCCTCAGTGAGCATCTAATGAATGCTTACTCTGTGCAAGTCACGTGGGATATGAAGACTCTTAAGGAGGTCAACGTCCGGTAGTGGAGACGGACAAGTGAACAGAAAGGCAGTACTACCATAGCAGAGACAAACACTAGTGGAGTCTTGACTTGAAGGCCAGCCAGAGTGGGATGACTGAAATCTGAAGAATGCATTGATTGAAAGCTGGCAGTGAAGGTAGAAGTGTCTCCTGGGCAGAGGATACAGCATATGTACAACTGCCAGGACCCATAATGGCAGGTAGGAGGGGTGGCAAGGACCCAAGGCGGGGGGGTGATTGCAAGTGGTTCTACAAGCAGAGACTGTAAGTAAGATGGAGAGACGTGATCTGAAAAATGTGATCTTAGAGATGTGACCTTTAAGCTGATCTTAAAGTTCCTTCTATGAAATACTTACAAAGGCTGAATTTTTCACTAAAGGTCATGGAAACCTCTGAAGGGTCTTAAACAGGGTCCTGACCACAAAGTGAAAGATGTCTTAGATGCTCCCTAGTTGAGGCAACTTGCTTGGGTGAGAAAAACTAGATCCTCTGAAGGGACACAGCTCTGAGCCCAGGTACCAGACATGAAAGTTGAGAGTGAATTAGATTGCTACTTTCACAATGCCCCTCAGCCAGGTGACTTCATGAAGTGCACAAACTGCCCAGCGGCAGGGCAGTACCCCAGGCAGAGGACAGGTTAAGAGTGCTCCGCCCGGACAACAGCAGAGGCCATGAAATGAAAACAAGCTACAGGAGCAGAGGTGTTTGGAAGAGAGAAATATAAGGACTTGGTCATGAGTTGAGACAAGAGGAGCTTCCCTGGTGGCTCAGAAAGTGAAGATTCTGCCTGAAATGCAGAATACCTGGGTTTGATCCCTGGGTCAGGAAGATCCCCGGAGAAGGAAAAGGCTACCCACTCCAGTATTCTTGCCTGGAGAATTCCATGGACAGAGAGCCTGGTGGGCTATAGTCCAAGGGATCGCTAAGAGTCGGACATGACTGAGCAGCCACTGATCACTTCACTGAGCCAAAAGAAGGGGTCGTGGGTGGCTCCCCCATGTTGGGCTTGAGTGGGTGGGCAGAGGTCCTGGTAATCATGGTTAAAAATCCAGGAGGAATGAGTACCAGCTTTGGCGAAAAGCTGATCAACTCTATTTGGATAAGCTTTCATTGTGGTTTCATAAAGCATTCAGCTGGAAGTGTCCAATAGACTGTTGGATATATGGTCTGAAGTACAGGTTAAGACGTATTGCCTATTAATGTACATATGGGAGCTATCAATATGCAGAAAAGGGCTTAAGTTGTGGGAACTAAGATCACTCAAGCTATGGGTAGACTAGAAAAGGTAAGGATTTATTAAAGATCTCATTTTAATCACTTATCTTTTATTGACAGCCTCTGCAATGCATTGTAGATGAAACAATGACCAACTACACTTCCTTCTTTGTTTTCTTCTTTTCTTTTTAATTAAAAATGTTTTTTTATGTCCAGAGTTGTGGTACTTGCTGTTTGAAAACCTGATCTTAAGCTTCCTTAGAGAAAAAAATAATTGATTTTTCCCATCAAAGCCTGTTTACAGTTTAGCTATGTGGGGCAGGGAACCAAATGTTCAAACAGTTTCTAGAAGTGTGCCTTTGTCTTTTTGAATCTGATCTGTGATTGTTTGAAGTGAATGTGATGGCTTTGGCATTAGGCATTTTAGGAGCTGCTGGGTGTTTCTGGCTAAATCTGAGTTGCTACTACAAAAAAGGAAACTGAAGCAACTAATTAGATAAAAGAAGCTGAGCACAGCCATGAATTACAGAATTTCCAGGCAAAATGGTGTTTCAAGTCCAACACACTTTTCTATCACCACCAATTAGAACAAATGCAAGAAGGCAGCCGTGCTTGGAAATAGAACATTATCTGGCCTTGAAGCTTGATTGGGATGCAGTCCCTTGTAGCCAGGAGCTAATACAGATTTGTTAGCAGAACCACATTCCAATAGATTCTTAAGCAAGGTGTCTGCAATTGTTAATATCCAAGGATAGTAAAGGCTGTGTTTAACAATATAGGTGTAATAATAAGAAAATAAACCTTAAATTAGCTTTCATTTATTTATTAATTCAATCTACAAATATTCACTGAATGCATTTTATGTGACAGGTATTCTTAAGCACCATATACCCTCTCACTAAATCTTTCATATGTTGGCTGCTAGATTTATCTTCATGAATTTCTATGTCATGATTTTCTGTGTCTCAGTAGAAACGCCTGCTGTACGTATTCCAAGAGTACCCTTTTACTTGTCTGATGGGGTTTCCTGTTACTTGTCTATACTCTTAAGTAATATGATGTTCTCAGTCACTCAGTGATGTCCAACTCTGTGATTCCATGGACCTCACCAGGCTCCTCTGTTCATGGGATTCTCTAGTTAAGAATACTGAAGTGGGTTGCCATTCCTTTCTCCAGGGGATCTTTCCCACTCAGGGACTGAACCCCAGTCTCCTGCATTGGAGGTGGATTCTTTACTGTCGGGTCATTAGGAAAGCCCAAATAATAAGATAGCTTCTTTCCAAGATTATTGGCTTTCTAGGCATTTTTCTAATACCAAGGAGAGGTATCACTGATTCATATGTAATAAGCCCATCTTATGTTCCATTTAAGAGGAAAATAAGCCAAGTGCTCATGTTTGGATAACTGGTGGGAAACAGCTTTTTATCTTTTGTATGTCCAGGGAACTATCTGCTGATAACTAACTACAGAATGGGGACAGTGAAGGCAAGTGTAATACCAGCTATGTTTCGACCATTCTTCTTTTGATATGGTAATTATGTTCTCAAACACTTCTTTGGAAGAGATAGGAACCTCAGAATCACTCCCCGTGGGAAAGAAATGACCCAGTCATGGAGGGAGGTAGCATCTGTCTTTGCCAGCTGACATGTAGGGAATTTGTTGGGAAAAAAATACAATATACCACATATTCATAGATTAGTAGGGACTTTGTGTCCATTAGAAAACAGTTCTTTGGCAACACCTACTCTTTTAGCATGGATGACATCCTTTATGTTAACTACATGATCCAAGAACTGAGCAAAGGAAGGAGAGCTTCAAGCTCAAGCGTGAGGTGACATTGCCAAATGTACATTTATTAGGAATAAATATAAAGCAACTCACACAAGGTATTTGGTTAAGGGGAAATGATTTAATTGTGAAAGATCAGCTTTGCCCATTGTTCAGGAAAGCATTCATTGCATACATGACCTAATAGCCAGCATAGTTCTTTGGGTCTAGGTAAACCATTAGAGCCCCTCTTTGTATTTACGCTATGCAATTTTTATCCCAGAGATGTGCATGTAATTTTGCCAAATTTTCAAATTCTATATTCTGCTCTATGAAGAGATAAAACCATGAAGGGAAATATCTTTGCTCCCCAAGTGTCTCTCCTTCACTGGAGCCCATTTGCCATTCTGGAACATGTGGGAAAGTTTGCACGTGAATAGGTCTAGGGCAGATGGAAGCCTGAGGAAGCAACTTCAAGAGAGACACAGGTAAGAAAGGAAGGTTCTGACTGTATGTAAAGTAGGTGTGTCTGTGGCAAGGCAGGGATGCAGAGTTACCTAGACAACGGAGAAAGAACAGGGCCATTTTGGAGAAATAATTCTCTTAAATTTAGTCAGTTATTTGTTGAGTTTGTTTACCAGACATTATCCATCATTGACCATCTATCTTTATAGCTCTCTACCAGGCAATAGTTTTGAACCTGTAGACACCAAATAATCAAGGCTCAGCTTACTGTAACCCAGGTCACTTGTACGGTTATTCTGTGTACAGATTCTTCTTGATCTGCAGGAAGGAGATGTTTTCTAATTTAGGTAATAGGTTGAACTTATGTAATAGTTAACTGGTCTTATTTTACATAGTTTCCTTTGAGATGAATAAAAAATATTTTTCTTATAGAAAAAAAATGCCTCCATGATTGGTCCTCTTTCTTCTTTTCATAGAATTAAAGCAATTTGGCTATTAAGAGAGAAATAACTTGTTTAAACTTGTTTTCTTTTTGACTGCATTTGACAAACCTGGTTCAGTTCAGTTCAGTCGCTCAGTCGTGTCCGACTCTTTGCGACCCCATGAACCGCAGCACGCCATGCCTCCCTGTCCATCACCAACTCCCGGAGTCTACCCAAACCCATGTCCATTGAGTCAGTGATGCCATCCAACCATCTCATCCTCTGTCGTCCCCTTCTCCTGCCCTCAATCTTTCCCAGCATCAGGGTCTTTTCAAACCTGGTTACTTCTTTTTAAAAGCATGTTTGAACTCTCCTGTATCTTTCCTTGGCCTCATTCACTGGTCCTGATAAAGCTGTGTTCTTTATCAGGACCAATGAATGTTCTCCCTTGCTCTTGACCTACTAACACAGGATGCAATTAACTCAGGCATCTTTGCTCTATGGCACACATACAGTATTTTAAAGTTGAAATGGGTTCCCTTGAAAGAATAACCAATCTCTTTTGAAGGTCTCTTTGGAGTTGTTTATTACAGAACTGTCTACATGTAGAGAAATGGCCTAAGCACCCTGTAGGCCCAATTCAATCCTCGGGGACTCTAATTTTAAGCAGAAATTTTTGTAATTTCTTGACTGAGTTAAGTGTGTTCATTTCAGCACAGTGAAGAGCTTTACACATGATTATATCTAGTATTAAGAGAAGATGATACTGAAAATGGTAACTCTTTATTCATCCATGTACTCACTCAACAGACACTTACTGAAGAAGTCAAAAGGCCAGACTCTGAGAGCTCAGCATACAAAGATGAGTAAGACACAGCCACTGCCCTTGGCAGGGAGACAGAAAAGCAGACGAATAATTGCCATCAGTGTGAAGAGCACGGTAATGGGAGTATACGTCAGGCACAATTGTGGGCCCCAGGAGAGGGTGATAATCAGAGGGACTTGACTGAGCTTTCCCAAGCAGAATTACTTCCTGTTGTTTCCTGATCTTTATGGTACCCCAGTGATAAATGTGCAATAGCGAAGAATCACTCTTCAAACCGATTTCTCAAGTACCAAAATATAACACTGCGTTCTGGAAAGTAGGACAGCTTGTAATCACTCCTCCAGTGAAGTCTCTGGCTGCAACTAAAGAGGAAAAACTGCTCCGTGCAAACATGCATTTTGTACCTTTGCTGAAGAATGGATGTGATCTGCTTGCAGAAATCTTCTCCATTTTGAGAAAACTCCTTCAGGTTCTTGTATACTTTATTATACTGAAACAGAAAAGGTGTACAGAAGGGTTAGGAGCACGCCCAAAGACTGAACTCCTGTAAATTCAGAATGCTGCGGTGATGAGGGCTGTCATCGTAAATGATCCTGCAGCTGCAGAATGCACACTTTGATGAGTTCTTAAAAATAAAGAGGAAGTCTCTTCTGTCTGGATGTGAAAGACCCTGGAGAACTTTTAAAAAAATAGAGCTTGTCTATCTGTTTCTTCCTAGGCCAAACGCAAAGTTTTCATCAGTGGGTGAAGTTGGATTCCTGTCACTCTTCTTAGTCCCAGGAAAGCTAAAAATACATCCTGAAATACACTGAAGATTCAAGTTATGTCTCCCCCACAAATTCCAGTATAATATTTCTGGACCTCATGGCAAACCCTGAACCATTAAAGTGAGTCTTTCTTGACTGTGATAGAAAATGCAAGTGAATAGTTTGTTAATAAAATTTCTCCTAGTCCCCTCTATATCTCATTGAACTTTAGTAATAAGAATGTTATGATTATGAGTTGAACATTTTGGTTGAACCAAACCTTCATACATTTATAAATAAACCTTTATCAGTGTATCTATATATGAATTTAGTTGTAGACAAAAATATTCCAATCGAAAGATTTTTTGTCATATGGCTCAAAACTCCACAATGTTCTTCTGAACATTGTATTGCTGAGGATAGACATAGATGACGATTGCCTAGAGGGAGAGGGTGTCAGTTGATTCTGCTGCTTTCCTGACACAGAGTGGGTGAGAAAGGTGATCAAGTCCAAACACATCTCTTAGTGTTTCCATCTGGGAGATGGGATGGCCCATTTCATTTTTCAAAATGAGATTGCACCCAGGAGGATGCAAATTCTGTGTAGACTGAGTGTCATGCAGTGACTCTTTGCTGATACAATGAGCCAGCCCCTTCCTGACCTCAGATGTCATGGGCATGCTGCTGGTCAACCTGCTGAGAAAGAGAAAGGGCAGGAAGCTCAGACTTCCTAAAAACCTACTGTGGGGCAACCATGTTTCCATACAGGAATCTTCAGGGCAAGACAACTTCTCAGCTGTCGACCAGTACCTGGAGTAAGGGGCTGGTAGACTGGCAAATAGGACATAGGGCACAGAGGAAGAAAAACCAAGAGAAAGGACCAAAACAGGCCCCTACATTCAGGAGTGGAACCAACCATCACCTAGGATGTAGAAACATAATCTTATAGATACCAAATCCTTTGATCTTCATGCAGTAGTTTAACTTTCCCCTGAATTTAACACAGAAAGCCACCACAGGATCTGGTAGATGCACAATAGGAAAAAACAGCTTCACTGAAACGCCCAGAACACAAGGACTAGGGTCAGAGTGCAAAGCTCTTTCGAAGGACATTGTTGACTCCTAAAGCAAGGTTTGCAAAATCACGGGTTTACAGCACTGTCAGACACCTGCATAACGGAGGAGAAGGCTGGGGACAGTGAGCTGGAGGGATAGCTGCCACAACAACTCTGGATCACAGACCAGCTTTCTTGTCCAAAATAGCTGAAATGAGAATTGGGATCTGAAAAATAATCTGTTTTTTAAATTGCAGCAAACGATTCACAAAATTTTAAACTACTGTCCAAGCAAGCAAAACACACTTGGGTGTAGACTTCATTATGAAGAAATGACTCTCTTACATGAACTTACTTACAAAGCAGAAAGAGACTCACAGACTTCAAAAATGAATTTATGGTTGCTCAGGGGAGGGGATAGTTAGGGAGTTTGGGAAGGTCACTGCTGTTTTCAAAATGGATAACCAACAAGGAACTATTGTATAGCACGTGGAACTCTACTCAATGTTATATGCCAGCCTGGATGGGAGAGGGTTTTGGGAGGGAATGGATGCAGGTATATGTATGGCTGAGTCCCCTTGCCGTTCACCTGAAACCACAACAACATTGATAGGCTATATGTGCTCAGTTTTGTCCGACTCTTTGCAACCCTATGGACTGTAGCCCTCCAGGCTCCTCTGTCCATGGGATTTTCCAGGCAAGAAGACTGGAGCATATAGCCATTCCCTTCTCCAGGGGTTCTTCCTGACCCAGGGATCAAACCCACATCTCCCGTGTCTCCTGCATTGGCAGGTGGATTCTTTAACACTGAGCCACCTGTGAAGCCAATTGGTTACACCTCAATACAAAATAAAGTTTAAAGTTTGCAAAGAAAAAGAGAAATGATTCTCCTCTGAGGCATGAGAGTAAAAGCACAGTCTGGCAACCAAGATTTCTCATTTTTATTTTCATAAATGTAAATTGTTATCTATGAATGACATGATACTCTCAGGCCTCTTCTTCCCTTTCCAAGTACAATGGGAGAGTTTGGTAAACACTTTAAAATTGCTTAGCTTTTGTGACCCAAACATTTTCACTAAATTCTCCCTTAAGCCTTTTATTTCCTTCCCGTAACACTGAATAACATCCAATAAAACGTAAGTAGGTGTCGTGAAAATAAAACAGGAAAATGGTAAGCAGGCACATGCCCTTGGAATAAAGTCATTTCTCAGCCTCTCTCACCCATAGGTGTAACCATGCAATTAAATGCGTCCCAAAGGGGGATGGGTGAAAGTTCATGTTGGGTTTCAGTGAAAATTCCTTCCTCCTCTTTCCTGAAACTGGGAATTAAAATGACAGCTGTGCCATAAGGTGATCTTGAGGGTGGATGCCACATGCGAAGATTTTAGGTCAGAAAGAGAGAGAGCCTGGATCTTGGGGGCCTCTACCTGAGCCCTAACTCTCTACTTAGGGACATATTTTGTGTATGGGAGGACTGTAACGATAGGCTTTCTTTTTCAAAGTCACGCTTATTTTGCATTTCTAAAAAATATAGCTAAATATCGTTCTAAATCAGAGGGTTTTTTTTTTAACATCTACAAGTGATTTATCTATTTTTTGTTTGTTTTTACAATGTTGTGTTGGTTTCTGGCATACAGCAATGTGAATTAGCCATAATTATACATGTATCTCCTCCCTCCCTTGCCTCCCCCAATCCCATCCCTCCAGGTCATCACAGAGCACCAGACTTCTTGTTTTAAATTATGAAACATTACTATGTTTCAAAAATAACAATAATACATACACTAATTATGATATCCCTTTATATTCTTGCTACCTAAGTTAACAGAGATAACACGTTTCTGCTCTTTTTTCACCATTGCAATATTGTAATATTTTCTTTCTTTCTTTCTTTCTTTTTTTTGACCAAAACGAGCTGCCTGTGGGATCTCAGTTTCCTGACCAGAGCTTGAACCCAGGCTACACAATGAAAGCCTAGAATCCTAACCACTAGACCACCAGAGAACTCCCTGTTTCTGCTCTTTTTAAGCAACATTTTTTTTTCCCTTTCATAATTTCTTTGACTATTCTGGTGCATTTATTCTTCCCTATGAACATTTATCTAACTACAATTTTTAAAAATCCCCACTGAGATCTTAATTGGAATTGCATTACATCTATATATCTCAATTTGAGGAAATTAAGTTTTTTATGGTATTTAGACTTCCCATCCAAGGGCACAGTAAGTCTTTTCATTAGTTCAAATCTTATTTCATGTTCAATAAAATTTTATGATTTTTTTTATAGGTCCTGTAGCATTCTTGTTTATTTAGAAATATCTCACAGTATTACACAGTATTAAGCAGCATCTTTTGAAATACCATCCTGTTTCTCTCTCTAGCTTACACCAAAGCAGAAATAAAGACTCAACAAAAACATCAGGGGGCCATGTGCAGTGGAGAAAGATTTGGACGCCTGCTTGCAAAGTGAGTTTTTCTGCTCCTAAACACTATAAGGTCCAATACTTTGGCCATCTGATGCAAAGAGCTGACTCAAGACCCTAATGCTGGGAAAGACTGAAGGCAAAAGGAGAAGGCAGTGGCAGAAGATGAGATGGTTAGACGGCGTCACTGACTCAACGGACATGAATTTGAGCCAACTCCAGGAGATAGTGGAGAGCAGGGATGATGTGCTACAGCCCAGCAGGTCGCAAAGAGTCGGACAGGGCTCAGTGGCAGAACAACAACAACAAGGAGGAGACAAAGCAGAGAGCCAGATGGAAGGATCTGGAGCCTTCAGAGCAGAAGGGAGGAGAAGAAACTCCCGCCTGGAAAACTAGGAGTAGAGGGAAGGGTCTCTGTGATGAGCTGTCTGAGGGCATGGACCCCCGCAGCCCACCATCACCAGAAGAGACGATTTGCAACCGAAGTCCTGGGGAAAGAATCAGGTGCCTCAGACACCATGTGGGAGGATGGGGTCAGGAGGAGAAACCTTGTCCCTAGTGGAAGTGGGAATGAGCAGAACCAGTTGAGAATTTTTCCCTGTCCTGGGACTACTGCATTTCCTGAACTTATCAAGGCATCAAAACTCTCCAAGACACATTTAAAAAATACTATCTCCAGAGAACAGCATTGAAACATGTACATTACCATATGTAAAATAGATGATCAGTGCAAGTTTGAATCATGAAGCAGGGCTGTATCCTGCTTGGGACATAAGTCCCAAAAGCCTGCGCTCAGGGACAACCCAGAGAGATAGGGTGGGGAGGGAGGGGGAGAGGGGGGTTTAAGATGGGGGGGACACATGTATACCTGGGGCCGATTCATGTTGATGTATGGCAAAAACCATCATAATATTGTAAAGTAATTATTTCCAATTAAAATAAATTAACTAATTTTAAAAAATTATCTCCAGAAGACTAGTTCTAGGAAGTCAGACAACCCTGAAAGTTTATAAACCAATGATTCAAAACTCAACTGCTTTTAGTGTAGAGTGGGTGAGGTCTGGCAGTATGGAGACCGCCTGCCTTTCTCAAAGGCATTCATAATTATCTATTTTAAATAAGAGTCTGCTCAAATCAATCATATCTTATGGCTTCAATTGCCCCTGGGAGTCCCGGTTTTAGATTTTGGAAGATTTCCTGTCATTTAGTAAGCTAGTACTTCCTTTTTTCACATCGTGGTATCTGTAGAAAATGTTATCTGTCCTGGAACAATGTGATAAATGGACAAAGTTGTTTAAGGCAGAGGCAACTGGCCACTGAGCTCAACCCCCCAGCTATACCCTACCTGTAACCCATCCCCCAAACCAGTGTGCAGATACACACAAGTCAGGAAATGCTTCAATACATTACATTGTTGTTAACTCAATGATCAAATAAAAATGGGATGTTCTGCTTGCTACAGCAATGGGGAGAATCTTTAACTCTACATACAATGTAGTGGACACTCCCCAACAAACTGAGATAAACAGACTGAGATAAAGATGACATCAACAAATAAAAAGTTGCTAAGAATACCTTCATTATTTCAGCATAACCACGTCTTTAGAATCATTGATTCTGTACTTTTCATCTTGTACTATATATTCTCGAAGATATCTAGATATCTAGATATCTAGACTTGAAGATAAAAGCTGTGGAAAGCAGACTTGTGTAAACATCAAAGCAGACCCCAGAGACAATCTCATCCAGCATGGCTCTGTGTGTGTGTGCGTGTGCGTGTGTGTGTGAGTGTAGGGGGTGGGGTGCATATGTAAGCAGAAAATCTTGGCACCTTCTCTGCTTTGGGAGATGAAATCTCTTGACCTTGGCTTTGGCTTTCCCTCTCCTCTCCCATCTCTCCTTCCCACCCTGTCTCACCCACCAGAGGGGTCTCTGAAGGGATTCCATGGACCACAGTTCAGAAACTACTAAAGTCCAATCCTCTTATTTTATAATTAAGGCCCAAACAGCAAAAGAAAGCTTCATTAATTAGGGACAGAACTGTGATTAGAAATGTTAGGGGAGCAAACCAATTAGAGAATCCATCAGAAATAAATATATTTTATAAACAGGTAGTCAGCATAATCATGCTTCCCTGGTAGCTCAGCTGGTAAAGAATTCACCTGCAATGTGGGAGACCTGAGTTCAATCCCTGAGTGGGGGAGACTCCCCTGGAGGAGGGCGTGGCAACCCACTCCAGTATTCTTGCCTTGAGCATCCCATGGACAGAGGAACGTGGCAGGCTATAGTACGTGGGGTCACAAAGAGTCGGACAAGACTGAGCGACTAAGCACAGCACAGCACAGTCAGTATATCACACTAGGAGGCAGGCATGGCAAGCCACTCCAGTATTCCTGCCTGGAGAAGCCCACGGACAGAGGAGCCTGGCAGCCTACAGTCCACAGGGTCACAAAGAGCCAGACAAGAATGAAGCAGCATAGCATGCACACATGCAGATAACCACGCTAAGTGAATTCAGAGTGGCATTACCTTTCAGTATTATGAGCAGTGCAGATGGCTCCTCAATGCCATCAACGGGCGCAGAAGAGTTTGCTCTACTCAGAGTAATGTGGAAGATCATTTTTTCATGTTCTTTTCCCACCAACTGAGCTTTTGAATATCCCACCCCTTACCAAATATTCATTCCAAGAAAGAACCTACTGTTGATCTTACATCTCCCTATGAATTTATTGCACTAACAGGCTGCTTTTCCCTGGGGTCATTAATTACTGGGAAAAAAGATTTTTTCCTGATAAAGGGATTGCAGACTGGTAGAGAAATAAGTGGGATCTTTCTGAGACCCTAAAAATCCCTTTAGGTAAACTGCTGATGTACACAGACATTTCCCATTCTGACAGTAAGAAAGTGTTTCTGCCCAGTGCTTGTAAGCAAATTCTGTTGGATAAATATTATCATTACAAAAAAACTTAGTAATCTAGGCAAATGGCACATGAAATGATTAGACAGATGAAAAATGAAAATGAAAATGCTCTATATCCACCTTGGCCTAGCTGTTCCTTCTAACTTTCCATGTTTTGAATGATTAAGAAGGTGAAATTCAGCTATTCTAGAAAAATTCACTTTATTCTAAGTGCCAGTATGAAAATTTCTGGGTTTTTTTTTTTGGTGGGGGAGGGATCACTAGGTGATCCACATAGTGTTAAACAAACCTTAAATTTAATTAAATAAGCTTTCATTCAATGCCTTTCATATGCCAGGCACTCTGCTTTGGGAGGATGAAATCTCTTGACCTTGGCTTTGATTTCATGTGCTGCTGATTTCATGTGATGTAATATCCTCTAAACTAGGGGATTTCTTGTATTTATCAGGCATCTGGGTAATATTTGGAATCTCCCTGGCAGGCTGTCATAGATTGTAACATACAGAACATTAAAGAACATAATCTACTTCATCCTTTCCTCTTATTACTTTACAGATGAGGAAACAGAGGCCCACAAAATGTGAAATGGCACATCATATGTCTCCTTGATGGTGTGGGGCAAGGACAACCACCCCAGATTCAAGCTGCCTCCTTATCTCTATAGTGTCCCAGAATCCCGCAGGAGCCATGGACCATCTCCCTGTCATCCTCTGTATTCGTGCCAGGTAACATAGTGTGAGTCAACATCCCACAGCCCAGGCTGGACCACTGAAATGGGAAGCTCAAGTTGGCATCTGAGCCCACAGAACTGTTTCAACAGCTGACTGTGTGGCCCCAAGAGGCTGACTATGTGGACCCAAGAAAGCCTGTTTTGACAGTCCCTTCCTGGATAGTGAAGGAGTGAGTAAGAGCAAAACCTTGGCTATAGCTTATTATTTGCGCTTGATTTCTTCAGCATTGTTTCTTAGGAAGGTGTTATTTTTTTTTTAATGATTAGATTATTCATTTGAAGATAATTTGATCCAGTCTGTTTCTTTACACATGGATTTGAAAATGATTTCCCTTGGCATATTTTTCGGTTTAGAAGCTAAGCTCACAGGCATTAAAGCATCAAGGCCCAGAGCCAATTCTTTCCTTTTTCAAAAACAGGACTTTAAAAAAATCTCCTTCAAGTAAATTCTGACAGTCTCAAGATTAGGTAAAAGCCCTACACACCACGCAAGCAATGTGTGTGCTGCCGTAGTAACTGATAATTTGAGTATAGACACTAACCCGGATCTGTGAGGTAGAATGGCCCAGCTATCAGCCTATTTTGTTCACTGGAGCATGACCTAAAAGAAGTTTATAAATTTTTTTTGCAGAGTAGTGAAACCTATTTTACTCATAAAAATATTTTCAAACTCATAAAAATAACAGGATTATAAGGAAAACTATATTGATATATGTTTTATAAAATGTAACTTAAAATCAGGATATTTTGTGTGCTCTTTAATTAACATACTAAATAACAGGTCTTCAAAACTACTCAAATTTTTAAGTTACACTGAGTGTGTGTAAATGGTATTTCTAGATACCTGTAACCAACTCTAATGCTATATAAAAATATAAGTGATTTTCATTAGTCGCAAGGTCACAGACACTGCTGTTGTATTAGGGTTTGCTACTTACATTCAAAATTGGGGGGAAATTCTTAGTTACAGTTAGAAACTAACACAAATAAAGAGGTCATGTTTTTTCCCATTGAAGGTCACTCAACCCACTGATTTCCATATATGGATCTACTGGGGTAGACCAAGTTCAGAACTGTAGCTAAGCTACACCTTTATGAGTTCTTTTTAATGTAGGAATATTGGTACAACACAATGCCTTAATCAGCATCTACTCTTTCGCCAAGTTCAAGATAGTATAATATTTTATATAACTAACCTCTTAACTATTACTTAAACTTTTTATTTTGTTTTGGGGTATAGCTGATTAACAATGTTGTGATAGTTTCAGATGAACAGCAAAGGGGACTCAGGAAGGCTTTATGAATTAATTGTGCCCTGTGCAACCTCAGGGATACATGAAATGGGATATTTTACAGGTGGTTAAAACTTTGGACTCATTTTGGTTTCTCCACGAAACTCTCTGTTTCACAAAGCAATCTTTTGCAGTCCACTCTATTGTTTTATTCTGTTCCCAAATTGCAGGCTCATCTTCACACAGCATTGTTCCCCAAGCACAAGCCAGGACTGCACCAGGAAATCAACTCCCATGCTTGATGGAGATGAAACAGTTACAAATAAATAAAGATTCCTTGACTCTAGAGGAGTCAGAAACCCTGGGTGAAGGAATATCCTCCCACTCTCGACTCCCAGACTATGATTGGTGGCACTGGGCCTACAGAGACAACCTTCAAGTTTGCAGACAAGGACAAGAGTCCTTGGGGCAATGGTCCAGTGTAGGGAAAAGGACCTGAGCTTGTCAGGGAGGGAGAATTAAGCTGACATAGAAATATGGTGATGAGTCGTCCCGGGAGCTGCTCAAAGGAAACGTTTCTCCTAGTTCTGGATCTAGAGTCAGCCTTGGAAAGGAATGTTAGGCTTTTAGTTTTTTTTTTAACTTATCCTGGCTTTCCTCTCCACTATCTCACTCTTCTCATATTCCTGACTTTCTCCTTTAGTGATCATCAATGCCAAGTTTTTGCCTCCACTTATTGCATCCCCCCATCCATTCACCCACCCCATGCAAAAACATCACCAAAGTATCAAAGGGGAGAAAGGAGAGGAGTTAACATTTTAGTAAGGGAGCAAATGCAACGAGTGAAAAATAAGCAAATAACAAATACATAAATGATAAAAGACTTTTTGAAAAGTCATCTGTGCTTACCAAAAAGTGAAAAGATTGCTGGAGGAAATCTAAGGGAAGAGGTTTCACTCTTAAAATCTGAATGCAACCATATTGTTGGATTTTTTTTTTTTTTTACAAATAGTAATACACATATTACTATTTGTAAAAACAATAGTAACATACAACAGTAATACACACATTACTATTATATTTTAAAAAGTAAAAGTAGGCAGAGCCTGTTACTATGTTCTCATTATTACTATTACTAGCCGCTGTGACTTTATTTCATTTAGCACGTCTGATTCCTGACTCATTTGGTGGGATGACAGTTACAGTTTCATCTTCACTAAGCCTATACTTTCCACATCCATTGAATAAACACAAATGAAATCAATAATTCTCTGTTGATCTTTTTCTTTAGGGTTTTATTACAGCCCCTGTTGATCTGCTTCTCCACCTTTTTTTGTTTTTAAATAAAATACTTGAAGGATGAATGCAGTCCCTTGCTTCTGATGTCACCAATTTTAGCTTTTTGGCGTCATTTCTTGGGACAACACAATGACAATCCTTGATTGCTTTATTTCCTCCCCCCCAACCCTTTGTTTTAATTGCCTCTCATTTCCTAAATTACATCTCTGCTCTTGTGGCTAACGACCTCACAATGTCTCTGCACTTTTGACCAACTTTCTGTTTTTATTAATGCTCCCAGGATTGTAACATACAAGTCAGTAAACATGTCCAAGGACTACCGCAGGCTGGACAGAGTGCAGCCTGTACTTCCTCCTTCGGAACTTGCAGTTCTGGACTCTAAATGAAAGGGGAAAATACGCAAAACCCTTGCACCCGACTTAATTCCCAGGGCCCCAAACTGGCTGAAGATATTCTGCACGTTTGTGTGTCCATGCTATGTCCTATATTGGCACCGCTGGTATGTTTTCCGAACAACCACCATCTGCATGTAAATATAATGTTATACCCTCTCAAAGTTCTTCCAAGAATAGGAAAATAAAATATGACAATTACCTGCCCTGTCATTTGCTAGAAAGAGCTCTGTTTTAAATTAAACCAAAGAACAACCACAGACTTTTGTTCCAGTGCCAATATCCAAACATGTTTGGCTTCTGAGCGTCTCAAATTTCTTAAGTTCAAATCCATTAGTATATAAATCTACCCCTCAGCTGCCTCTCACACGCAGGCATGCAAACCACACACAGCTACTCACCGAACAGTCTGTCAGTGGGTCCCTCATGGTGAAATGCTGTTTGCTTCAGTCCTTTTACCTTCTCTCCGGCATTCAGGATGCTGCACCCAAGGCTGGGTGTGTCCTGGACTTCCGGGATTCAAAGGGCCTAGAGTACGTCAGTCCTTGTCAAACACTCCAAGAAGGAAGTCCCAGCCCTGGACTTTAATCCCATTTGCTTTCTGAAAAAGCAAAGAATGGCTCCGGGTCAAGAGCGCTGGAGTGAGATGGTGAGAATGATTTCTGTAAATAGTTAGGGGTCAGAATACTGAGTCGTGAACTGCATGGCCTTGAAAGACAGCCCAGAGATTAAAAAGTGTTCCTGGTGATTCAGTCACTCAGGGCTGTTAGTAGAGAGATTCTCTAAGCTTGCTGTATTCACTATGTTTTTTTATTATCTGTTTTCGGATGCTTTGACACACTGGGGCCTTTGGGGTTGACCCGGAAGGATTGTCCCTTCCAGGATTAGCTAATTCCTTGAGACAGACAGCAAACAACCAACTTGTAAGCATGGTTTTGACATGGAATACAACCAATCCAGAGCCAGACCCGCAATCACCTCCCTTACCTACCTCTCACACATCAAGTCAATATCCCCCTGCCCCAAACCACCCAAGGCCAAGGTATCAAACAAGTAAGACCATCCCTATATAACCAGGGCTTCCCAGGTGGCGCTAGTGGTAAAGAGCCTGCCTGCCAATGCGGGAGATGTAAGAGACTCAGGTTCAATCTCTGGGTCGGAAGATCCCCTGGAGGAGGAGGAGGGCATGGCAACCCACTCCAGTATTCTTGCCTGGAGAATTCTATGAACAGAGGAGCCTGGTGGGCTACAGTCCAGAGGGTTGCGAAGGGTCAGACAAGACTGAAGCAACTTAGCACACACCCACGCATGCTATATAACCATGACTGTAGTGGAAAATGTCCAGAAAAGCTTATGAGGGAGCAGGCATGTAGTAACCACCTCAAGTGCCTGACTCAACCCCCTCACTACTGCCCCAAGAGAACCAAGAGGCTAAGCTATCAAGTTAAGAAGGATTTTTCTATGTTCACCCCTTTTTTTTTCTTTTTTAATCACTCAAGAGGATAAACCAAACCAGAAATCGGCCATTAGCAACTAATTTTTAAAATTGTTTTCTCTGCACCTGTGGCCTGAGGTCAATCCTGAGATTTCCAGCTAATGGCCTGTAACAGCCAGTCTGTGGGTAGCTTTGCTCTGACTGGTGGACGGGTAAATGCAGGTCCACAGCCTGGAAGGAGTCCCATGCATACAGCCCAATGGAACACTTCAGAGCTGCCCACATAACTCAGACTCCACTTATCTGCCCATGGTATGCAAACGTTATACACAGTATCCTTGGGCTTCCCTGGTGGCTGAGAATGTAAAAAACCCACCTGCAATGTGGGAGACCTGTGTTCGATCCCTGGGTTGGGAAGATATTGAAGGGGGACCCGAAGGGAAGATCCCAGGAGGAGGGCATGGCAACCCACTCCAGTATTCTTGCTTGGAGAATCCCCGTGGACTTTTTTGAGGAGGCTGATGGGCTCCATGGGTTCACAAAGAATTGGACATGACTGAACAGCTAAGCACAGCATAGCAGAAATAACACGTGCAGAGGCAGAGACAGAAAAGGCGGAAGACCTTCCCTGCAACCCAGGGGCCCCTAACCTCTGGGACATGGACCAGTACCTTCTGTCAGATCGGCGGCAGCATTAGAATAGAAATAGAGTGACACACGGTGTGATAAGAGATAAATACAGTGCAATAAATCTAGTATATTTGAATTATCCCCAAACCATTCCTTCCCACCCCTGGTTCGTGGAAAAAGTGTCTTCCATGAACTTGGTCTCTGATAACAAAATGACTGGGGACTGCTCTGTAATCTGAGTAGAGAGAAGGGGGCCTTAGGCACCTCCATCCACACACTTAACAGCGTTCTACCCTGCGTTTCTGCCAAGGAAGGTTATCCCTGGAGGCTACAACATGGAGTCCTAGCTATCCAGGGCTAGAATTCGATAAGGCACCCGTCATACAGAGAGAGGCTTAAGACAGACTGTAAACTGAGGTTAATAACGTGTTACTCAGATCCCCACTGGAGGGCTTCCTTGCCCTCAGAGAGAGCAAACGGGCTTGGCTTATGCCTCGGATCCAGAGCCTGGGGCAGCTCCGGGTCTTCCCCCAGTTCCTGCTGCACTTGTCTCAGTTCAGGCCTAACTCAGCTCAGCATGGGAAGATTGGCCTCCCTTACCAATCCGCACAAGAAATACTGTCCACCCCAAGCTACTGTGGTCTCTGTGGCCCGCTGGGAGGTTGGGAGGACATTCCCACACCCATACTTCTCATGTGTGTCTCCTTCCAGCAAGCTAACTAGTTTTCCCTTAGACCTCCTGGGGAAATTAAAATATCTCCATCTTACTATAGTCTCCCTACCACAGGCTATTTCTTGTAAAGGAAGCTGGGTGTCCTGACTGAATTTATATGGAGAATTACAGTTTGGCTATTTGTTAAGTTTTTCAGAGGGTGTTTGAATCTGCAACAAAACTTTGATTTTGGATGTTGGAAGAGGGCTGTATTTACCTCTTGTCACAATGTGTGTGTGTTAGTTGCTTAGTCGTGTCTGACTCTTTGCAACCCAATGGACTGGGGCCTGCCAGGCTCCTCTGTCCACCGAATTTCCCACTACAAATGGCAGTTGGAGTGGACTGCCATTTCTTTCTCCAGAAGGTCTTCCTTACCCAGGGATTGAACCCAGGTCTCTTGCATTGTAGGTAGATGCTTTACCGTCTGAGCCCCCAGGGAAGCCCCTAGTCACAATAACGCTGTGTAAAAACTAAGATCATGTGCATGAAGCAAGGCATCCAAGCTGGTGCTCTGGTACAACCTAGAGGAATAGGGTGGGGAGGGAAGTAGGAGGGGGGTTCAGGATGGTGGGACACATGTACACCTGTGGCTCATTCATGCCGTTGTATGGCAAAACCCACCACAGTATCGTAAAGTAATTAGCCTCCAATTTAATATATTAATAAAAAAGAAAAAAAAAGAAACTCTAAATAAAAAACAAAACCAACTAAGATCATGGCATCTGCTCCCATCACTTCATGGAAAACAGATGGGGAAACGATGGAAAAACTGACAGACTTTATTTTCTTGGGCTCCAAAATCATTGCAGATGGTGACTATAGCCATGAAATTAAAAGACGCTTATTCCTTGGAAGAAAGCTATGACAAAACTAGACAGCATATTAAAAAGCAGAGACATTACTCTAACAACAAATGTTTGTATAGTTGAAGCTACGTTTTTTCCAGTAATCATGTATGGATGTGTGAGTTGAACCATAAAGAAGGCTGAGTGCCAAAGAATTAATGCTTTTGAACTGTGGTGCTGGAGAAGACTCTTGAGAGTCCCTCAGACTGCAAGGAGATCAAACCAGTCAATCCTAAAGGAAATCAGCCCTGAATATTCATTGGAAGGACTGATGCTAAAGCTGAAACTCCAATACTTTGATCACCTGATTCGAAAGCCAACTCATTGGAAAAGAACTGGATGCTGGGAAAGATTGAAGGCAGGAGGAGAAGGGGACAACAGAGGATGAGATGGTTGGATGGCATCACTGACTCAATGGACGTGAGTTTGATCAAGCTCCGGGAGATGGTGAAGGACAGGGAAGCCTGGAATGCTGCAGTCCATGGGGTCGCAAAGAGTCAGACACGACTGAGCGACTGAACAACAATAAACGGAAGATCCAGTGGTTTCAAATGACTTTATTTAGTCCACAGATGTGCGGTTTAGTTGAGTGGTTCTTTGGTTCTCCTTGGACCCACTCATGCAAAAGCAGATCATCTCCAAACATCTGCTGATCTTGGCAGGGCAGTTCTTTTGGGCTCTGCTGGGCGGGTGACTGGCTGGGAGCTGAGGCGAGTTTTTCTCAGCCTGAAACCTAAGCCAGACTGTCCTAGGGTGTGTTGAGGAGCCAAGAGTGAGTGGAAGTGCTCAGGCCTCTCAAGGTGCAGGCTTGGAACGGACACACCGTCACTTCGGCTCCATTCAGCTGAGCGAGGCCAGTCACAGGCCAGCCCCAATTCAAGAGGGTGGGGAAGATTCCAGTCCTCAGTGGGAGGAGCCGAGTGGCTCACAGACCCAGAAACGGGCAAAGAGCTGCATTTCACATTCAATACACTACAATGTTCAGTCAATATTTGTTCTTCGGTGACTAGAGAGATACAGTGGATAGGACTCTGAGAGGGAGGATTGAAATATGTCAACCTTTCCTTTTCTTCAGTTCAACCGCAGGGGACCTGTTTGGGACTTCAGCAGAGGTTGAGGTCAGGAAGAGAAATAAGGGGAATTGAGATCATGACAGACTTTAGACACTGATTTGGAAATGGGGTGGTTCTCCTTTCTGACCCCACACCCCACCCTATACATATTCCGCAAAGTACATACACACCCCTCCCCTGCAGAGAGTGGATGGGGTGGGGAGGAAGTTCTCAGAGTTCGCAGAGCAGGTTCTCCAAGGTGGCGGCAGCCCCAGAGGCTGTGGCTGGTGAGGCACCTTGGCAAGGAGGCCAGAGGAGACCAACTTGATCAAGTTTGTCCTTGAGCTGATGAGAATCCACAACCCCTGACTCCCAGAAATGGCCCAGGGAGACGGGGAAGAGGAAATTGAGTTCCTATGTGACCAAGAAGGTGAAGAGCCTCATAGTTTTGGAATTGGTATTAACATCACCTCGCTTGTATCTACAGGTTGATGAGAATTCTATATAGTGAAGCATCTCAAAGAAGGTATTCTATATATCTTTTTCTAAACAAGTGGGTGCCCAAGGCACCCACAAATTTAAAATTTGTTCTCTTCAGGCTTGTCTCTGGTCATATGTTCTTGGCTTGCACTCATTCTCTGGCTTCCTTCCAGTACGGGCCTTCAGCTGACCTACTGTTCGATCATTCAGATCCTCGTCTTCCTGCTTCCCTTCCCAGTTTGTGTTCAGCATTCGCCTTCCTGGCATGACCTGTCTGCAGAAAGAAAATCTGCAGCGGACTGATCTGGAAGCCACTCCACTGCACTCCACCCACCCCATTTGGTGCTGTCTCCAAGGCAGGCTCGCCTCCAACAACATGAGGACACATTTGTTAAGTGTCTATAAGCAGATGTTGGGTGTCTTGTCAGTAAGAAGGAGCCCAAGTGTAATAGAGGCTCCTGCATGCTAAGTTGCTTCAGTCGTGTCCACCTCTTTGTGACCTCATGTACTGTAGCCTTCCAGGCTCCTCTGTCCAGTCCACAGGAGTCTCCAGGCAAGAACACTGGAGTGGGTTGCCATGCCCCACTCCAGGGGATCTTCCTGGCCCAGGGATTAAACCCATGTCTCTTACATCTCCAGCGTTGGCAGGCAGGTTCTTTAGCACTAGCACTGCTGTAGCACGCGTTCCTGGAAACAAACTCACTCAGAAGGACAATGCAGATAGTGGAGTGCAGTTTATTTCACTGGCGGGCCCAAGGCAGAGTCTCCTCTTAGCCAAGGATCCCAACAAGTTTTTGCGACAATCTTATACACCCTAAGTATATGGGCACAAACCCACCTCCCTGAATTCCCTGAAACTAGTCTGAACAAAGGAAAAGAAAGATAACAATCAAAGTTAACCCGTGATTCATATGCCTTAAGCCTAGGTAGTTAACAGTGGACAATTATCAACAGGCCTGTGGTCATACCCCAATAAGCATAATAGAATTTATGATTCTATTCGGTTACACAGATAATTAGGGTGTTCTTTTAGGTGACAGAGAGTCTAGGTATGAGCCCTGGGGCTCTTCACTCTGGGGGGGTCTGGTTTTCCAGTTGGTATGTCACTTCCATAGATACTGGGTATATAGCTCAAAGTCCACAGTCCGGCCCAAGATGGAGTCCTGCTTTCATGATGGAGCCTGTTCTGTCTGTTTCCTCCTTCAGCACCACCTGGGAAGTGTGTAATAGACGTTAAGAGCAATTCAAAACTTGCCTTGATATTTCTTTAGTAGCCAAAGCATGTTAAGAATTGGAAATGGCACAAGCATGTATCAATAGGGACTTGGTTAAATACCTTAAGGTAATATGGGCTCACATTTAGAGGACTTACCATGTGTCAATATTTAATATTTGTAAAGCTATACTAAGTGTTTTATAAACATTAACTTTTAAAATCATCATAGCAATCACTTGAGATAGGTCTGTATTATTTTGATCCTTATAATATATATAGGGAAACTGAGGCACAGGATGGTTAGGTGACTTACCTAAGGTCACACAGCTAGGAGTTAGAGAGCTGGAATTCATCTCACTCCAGTGCTTCTGTGTTTCATTACTATGCTGCATTGCCACTCAACCCGGATATTGGCGTGAAAGAGCCAAACAATGAGGACAGAGTATAAAATACACAACAGGTTCCAAGAGAAGTATGAGTCTAGTTTGTTACTTATGTAAGAAAAAAAGATCCAGACACATATACACCAGGCAGACAATATTATAGCTCTGAAAGAGGAACTGTGGAGGACTCTTCCTTTCAAGGGCCTACATTTCTATGTAATTTTAATGTTTAAAGCAAACAGACTGCTTTGAAAACAAACAAGACAAATATCACTTTTTAAAAAGGATAACAATTAGGCTAACTTTAATTTTAACCTTTTAAAAAAGTTAGAACCAATAAGTGAAATGAAGACAGCAGGGCTTGTTAGTCCATATCTTCATGATGTATAATGCTGGTTCCTTCTACCTAGATTCCTTCTACATTTAATTTGCCTTAGTGTTCTTGCCTGGAGAATCTCAGGGATGGGGTCGCACAGGGATGGGATCGCATGACTGAAGTGACTTAACAGCAGTGGGCTTTCATTTATCTACAAAGTCCAGCTGGTGATATTTTCCCCAGACACAGTTCACTCTTGCCTTTGTACTACTGTTATCCATAGCTTGCCCTTTTTTTGATTCATTTATCCTATTGTGTGGAGATTATTAGTTTAATGGTCTGCCTCCCACACTACTCGCTGAGCTCTTTATATAATGTATGTGGAGCAAGGAAATGTTCAATAAATAAATGTTTTCATTTAATTGAATTCAATTCTGAGAAAGTGGCCCCATTAGCTAGTTCCTCTTCATCCATAAGATGAGAATGTTGCTTTTGGATAGGCCTGTATCCTTAATTCTCAGGAAACAGTTCAAAACACTGAGAGTCAAGATAAGTATGACCTCTGGGCAGGAACTCTAAAATGGGAAACAGTCCAAATGCCCTTGGGAGTCTCTGCTGCTCTGATTAAAAATGGCCTTGACAAGCAGGAAACTGAGAAGGACTCAGAAGAATCCCAAGGGGCCACTTAGAGAACTTTCTTGGAGATTTGTTGGTTAAAAATATATAAACATATGAGATAAGAAGACTTGGAACCAAGGATCTAATCAAAAGGTGGCCTAACGCTAAGAATAGATTTTAAAAAACGAGTCTAAAATGAGCCAAGTTCTGCAAAGTTTGCCAGGAACATCCGAAGGAATTTTTACCATATCCACAGCAAGAAGAATGTGAAGGGGCAGCATCTGGGCTGGGGGCTGTTGAACCATTTTTGATGACTGAGTGAGCAGCAGCGCTTGGTCAGGTTGTAGGGTTCCAGGTGTTCGAGAGTCAGGCAGAGAGGCTGGCCCCCAGTCGATCACATCTTCCCCGCGCCTTGCCAAAGCCTGCTTCTGAGTCCTGGACGAAGCCGAGTGCTCCTTGGCCTGTTTGAGCTGACAGAGGACCGGTATCCTATTTGCAGTCATTCCAAGCACTTTAGAGCCAGGGACGGTGTTTACAAGACATGACGTCACCTCCACCAATCGCCCTCAAAAGGAACTATATAAGCAATCTCATTCTGACTAAACGACTTTTTATTTTTAGTCTCTGGTGGTTTGCTGCAGTGATTAGTTTCCTTAATTTCCATTTCTCCCCAAAGCTGGAAGAAACATTTCTAAAGCCTTGCCTTAGTGCATACATTAAAAAAAAAAAAAGTACCTCTGCTCAAAGCCTCAGGATAAGGGAAAAAAAAAATCTCCTAATTCAGAAGCACTAATGAGTGTTTTAAACTAGGGCAGGAGTGGAGGAAGGGTATGTGTGAGGGGGAACACAAGTATATTGTTACTGTTAATAGTCAGCCTAATTTGTTACATCTAAAGTAACTTTTAGTTTGTATCCATTATCTGGTGGTTTTAAAAATAACACAAATTAAAAAAAATAAAAATAACAATAACACAAAAGGTGTTTTTTTTTTTTACCACTTTCCACTTCATAAAAATTTCCTAATTTTTAAATTGAAGTCCAAATGGTCACAACTAAGTTATTTTATAAATACACACCAGACCTGTATTCATTGTACTAGGGCTGAATTTTCACTGTGCGTGTCCAAGCTTCATACGTATTAATTTAAAATCTCCAGGTGTTAATGGAATAAAGACGAAATCAAATAGATAAATTTGCTTTTCTCTAATAAGCCCTAGGAAATGAAAACTTAATGGACAACTAATTAACAATCAAGCCATCCTACAGCCATGCTCCATGGCCCAGCTTCCCCCAAAAAGCACAAGAAGGATATTTTACAAATGCAGATTAGTCTAAATTACATTATATCTTCAGTGGCTCACCTGTGTTAATATTAATGTGAATTATTTACATTTTCCTAAGCTCATCTAGGACCAGTCTTACAGATTTCAATTAAAATGCATTCTGGAATGTCAAGCAGAGGCTTGACTTCGTCCTCAGATCACAGTTTGGCATTTTTGTTTATGTAAATAATGTGACAACCAGGATTTATTTGCCCTTTTCATCTTGGTTATACTTCTCTGTTATAAATCATCGATTATAGTTATTTCCTATAAATCACTGCCAGGTTATGGAGATAGAATCTCAGAAAACAGCACTCCAAGGAGTTGTTTACCTCGGTTCCTTTGGCAGCAAGAACTGAGGAACTGGGGGATGGGCATGGAGAGGAGGAAGGGCTTTACTATTTCTCTTTTCACATTTAGAATTTTATATGATGTGCTTGCATTACCTATTCAGAAGAATAAACTAATTTCTTAAAGCCATTGCATATCCCTGGGACTGAGGGCATGCAGTGTATAAACCGGTTTATTCAGAACTTAGATTGTCAACCAGTCCTCTGTGTATTTATTTAAAATCTCCCCCTGTTGTCTTCTTAAACTATTTAACCCCTTATTTAGCTTCTTCTGAAATGGTCCTCCTGAAAATCACTGTTACTTTCATTTCTCCTTCTTGGAAGCATCTTATGTGGGGCTTCCCTGGTAGCTCAGCTGGTAAAGAATCCGCCTGCAATGCAGGAGACCTGGGTTCGATCCCTGGGTTAGGAAGATCCCTTGGAGGAGGGCATGGCAACCCACTCCAGTGTTCTGGCCTGGAGAATTCTACGGACACAGGAGCCTGGAGGACTGCAGTTCATGGGGTCGCAAAGAGTCAGACAGGAGTGAGCAACTAACATACTACATAAGACCTCACTGAAGGACTGAAAGAACGGACAGCTATCAATGAGTTAGCAATTGTATAAGATGCTGTGCTGTGTGCTATGCCTAGTCGCGTGGGTAACCATTCCCTTCTCCAGGGGATCTTCCCAACCGAGGGATCGAACCTGAGTCTTCAGCATTGCAGGCAGCTTCTTTACCATTTGAGCCAGCAGGGTAGCAAGGTGAGGACATGAAGATGAATAAACTCCAATCTCTTCTTTCAAGGCACTCAGTGTGATGAAAGGAGGCTATATTATATTGTGATAAATTTATATGAAAGAGGTCTTTACAGAAATGTGGTAGAAATTCCAGAAAAGTACCCTGCTTGCTCATCTTGATTGCGGAAGGGAAGAATGCCAGAAAACACTAGCAAGAGACAATCACACTTGCTGATGCTCAAAGGGCACATATTGATTATCTGTGCATAATAGAGTATGTGTTGTTTTGTTCAGAAGAGTGCCTTGAGCTCAGGTTTGTATAGAACCTTATAGCTGAGGCTGAAGAGATACTCAGAGATAAGATGTGGGAAGCCTTAGGTGCCATGTTGTAATTTTAACGCAAAGGTAATCGGAGCCAATAGGGGTCTTTTTCCATGTAGGAAATTAAGTACATTGTGATATTCAGATGTGCATTCTAGACTGATCACTCTGACAGCAGTATGGAGACTCTGAAGAGGGGTGACATAAGGAACAGGAAGAGTGGGAGCTTGTTGCCAGGAGAAAAATAGTGAATCCTTAACATGTAGAGGAAAGGGTGGAGTTCTAAAATAGAACCAGCAGGACATAGTGATGAACTGGATTGGAAGAAAACAGTGAAGAAGTGGGTGGATCTAGAATGAAGCCTAGGTTTCTGGAACCCTCTGTAAGATTCCCTTCTCTATGGCCTCCATAGGAGGCACTATTGGGCAGGAATTAATAGTACACAATTTGGTGTGTGAAAAATATGGTTTTAAAAGTTGGTTGAACTATACATTAGTATGCTAATTTTGGGGAAAATTTCTTAACCCCCTTTAAGCCTTAATTTCCTGATATGTAAAGTGGAAATAATATACCACATAACTCATAGCAGAGTGTACATAATAAATGTTCAGTAAACACTAGCTGTTTATATGACTTATCTTTTCATTTTTGCAAAATAAGGCATTATTAAAGATTGCACAATATTATAAATACAGAACACTGAAAACTACAACTATTATAATTTAAAAACTGCAAAAAAAACTAACATGAGTATTCTACTTAACAAGCAACTTAGAATTCTCAAGAAGTTTTAGCTAATGTATTTTCTTCTCTCACTGAACTTCCCTTTAAAAAGAGAATGAGACACTTTGTATTACTTTATTGCTCTTGGAACTCAAAGATGACAGTATCATTTTTAAAGTGACCTTGTCACATCTAAACAAGTGCAAATTTCACTTGAGACATTATTAGGGTTTTGAAAACAAATACATGGATTTTAAAAATTATCTCAAAGTTGCAGACAAATTGTAAGTTCAGTACACAGAATTCTTTTTTCATACCTTAATATTTTAGTGTGTATTTCCTGCAAACAAGGACATAATTCAACAAAACCACAATACAACCATCAAAAGCAGGAAATTAACACTGATTTATTACTACTATCTACCTCTCAGTTCCACCAATTGTCCTCATTATGTTCTCGATAACCGCAGAATCCAGTCCAGGCTCACACACTCCATCTAGTTGTCAAATCTCTTCTGTCTCCTTCACTCTGGAGCAGTTCTTCAGTCTTTGCTTGACTTTCATGCCATTGAGACACTTGAGGATTACCAGTTAATTATTTTGTAGCTTTGTATTTGTCCCTACATTTGTATTTATTTGATATTTGCTCACGATTAGATTCAAGTTAGGCACCTTTGGCAGAAATATCACAGAAACAATGCTGCTTTCTTACTACATCCAATCAAGTGACTAAGATTCCATTTCTATCATTACTGATGGTGTTTACTTAATGCAGATGGCATCTGCCAGGCTTCTTTGCTGTAAAATTACAACTTCCACCTTTGAGGTTAATAAATATGTAGAAGAGATGTACCTTGAGACTATGCAAAACACCTCATTCCTCGTCAAACTTCCAGCTTATTCATTTACTGATTTATATGAACTCAGTTTCTCGGGCTCAGCATCTCATGCAGGGCCCCACCTTGTATGAACAGCCTCTTCACCCCACCCTGGTTCTTCATGCAGTGCCGTCCTCTCTCTGCAGACATCTCCTTAAGCCCATCTGGCATCCAGCACCCTACTGTGGGTCATCATGACCCAACCCCCCGCCCCCTGCTCCCCGCCACCTGGCACAGACATCATCCTGTTCTGTCCCATCCTAGGAATGAACAGGTCAGAAAGAAAAGAGAAGGGAAGGACGGGAGAGAGAGGCAGAAGGGGGAGGTCATCTTTATCACTGTTGTGCTTAGTCACTCAGTCTTGTCCGATTCTTTGTCCTCTGCGACTTCATGGACTGTAGCCTGCCAGGCTCCTCTGTCCATGGGATTTTTTTCAGGCAAAAATACTGGAATGGGTTGCCATTTTCTCTTCCAGGGGATTTTCCTGACCCAAGGATCAAACCTGCAGTGGATTCGTTACCTTCTGAACCATCTGGGAAACCCATCATTATCATTAACATCCTTGTACTTCTTTCTATCTTTGTTATCAGTGAATTGCTTGCGGGCTTATCTTCTTCCTTGTATTCTTCTGCTCTGGGCATTTTCCAAGGTTCCAGTTTAGAAAGCAGCAGAGGAATGACTCAGAGCTCCAACTACCTTATCTGCATCGCTGCTTTCTGATTCTGAGACCTAGGCAGTGTTCTTATTCTCTTTATACATCTGTCTCTCTCTCTGAAAAAAATGAAAATAATAATGGTACCTGGTTGTAGTCCCATCTTTCTAATTTTGGGCAGACATTTCCAAATGAATGGATTCACATCAGCTCAACTTCAAAATGTAAAAATCAGCTCATTTTCCCCTTACAAAACATATTTGTCTTCCTGAAGCCCCTATTTCTGTAAATACACACATCCATGCTGCAAGCATTTATTGAGTGCTTACTGTTAGCAAGCATGGTGGCTAAGAATCCGGATATAAAAAGCAAGGTCTTTGTCCCCAAGATGCTTGGAGTGGTTGTGTGGTAGTGGTAGTGTGGTAGAGTGGATGCTTAGTGAGGAGGGTATTGTGATGAGCACTCTGATGCAGTTAAATGGTGGCATCTTTTCTTCTCTAGGAGAGTACCACATTCCAAGAGACTAAGGCTTTCTAGCAGGTGGACCACACAGAGTTAGCTGGATGGAGACGAGGGCCAAGGTCTTCTAGGCAGAGTGAGCAGCATGGCCAAAGAGCTAGAGATACAATTCAGCACAGCATGTTCTGAGACCACAGCCTTGAGAGGCAGATCCAGAGAGGTTGTGGGGAGGGATGCAGATGGAATGAAGGTGCCAGGGTTCAGGGGGCACTGCTGAGGGCTTCCTCATCAGTTCTCCTAAACCTTTTGTCTCAGATGACCTTCTTCCCATGTGACTCACCCAAATCCTACCGTTCTTTAAAAAAAACTATTTTATTTTATTTATTATTTATGTATTTGGTCTTAGTTACATGTGATCTTCGATGGAGCATGCAGGATCTTTCAGGCGTGGCATGTGGGATCTAGTTCCCTGATGAGGGATCAAACCCAGGCCCCTTGCATTGGAAGCATGGAGTCTTAGCCACTGGACCACACGGGGAGTCCTGTGAATCCTATCCATTCTTGTTGGCTTTCTCCTTGAAACCTTTTCTTATCTGATCCTGAAGCAACTTCACTCTTCTCCTAACTTTTCTGGCAATAACTATCCTACAGTGTATTTCATATGATGATGATAATAATGTCTTATGTATGTAGAATAGTCACAGCCTTCAAAAATATTTTATCTTTATCATAAAGTTTGATCTGCATAATAGAACAAGTACCATTTCTTTTACAGCTTTGTTGACCCATTAAAGTGACCACTGCTTATGCCTTCCTCCTCTAAGTAAGTTGAGAACCCCTTCAATTCAGCAGCTTTGCCTTTGTCTTATTTATATCTCTCACAATGCCTGCCAGAAAGTCTCACAGAGAATTGGTGCTCAAGGCATGTATTGACTTCAGATTGATGTGAATTTCACTGAAGTCATTAATACTGTAGTTCTGTGTGTTTTTAGCTAGCATGGTGTATATTATCTTATATATCCTAGGGAATGACTTGTAGGTGGTATAACTAAGAAATGGCAGCACTCAAGTACAGTATGTCAAGGCTCTGTCCTAGGAACCATCTAGTGCCCTCAACTGAGAGGAAAAAATACTCATTGCTTTAAAAACCTTTGGGGACCCTTTGAAATCATCTGTGGTGATATGGCTCCATATGGCCTGGCATCCTACACATTGCTTGCTGGCTGGCTTACTGGGTAGTTACTAGTAGCAGGGGTCAATAAAAGGATCAGGGGTTTAATTTCAAGTAATCTAATTGTTATGACTCAAAAAAGGAGAGATGATAATTGCCACCTTTTTTTTTTCCTATAACTTCCTACCTCTGTAGCACTTCATCCCTACTTACCCTTAGGAGTACTTCCCTAGAGATTTTCAGCTGAGTCTTAAAACCCAGACTTCTGAATAACTATTTTCACTACCTAGATACCTTCTATACTTCTAATCTGCAATGTGTTGAATTATTGAACTGCTTGAATGGGCTCCTTTTAAACCTGTGTTCTGGGTTATATGTGTGCCCCTACAAGCTCCCAGGGTGAGGCTGAGGAAAGATGTGTGTTTTGTGAAATGAAACACTGCAGTGAACTTGGAAAATTGAGTTCAGTCATTGGTGTATTAGGCTTATTGAAAATTTTCCCTAAGAAAGGCCTCTGATATAGTTGAGAGCACTAAACTATATAATGTTGAAAACAGGGAAAATACGAATGAAAACTGCAGGGGGAAACATTTGAAATCTGTAAGAAAAATTAAAGGTGGTAATTTAAAAAGGCCAATGGACAATTCAAATGCAGTGGAAATCTGGGCATCCGAGGTCTTCAGAAACAAAGGCAAACATTGGAAGAAGTGTAATGCACTCAGTTCAGTTCAGTCGCTCAGTTGTGTCCGACTCTTTGCAACCCCATGAATTGCAGCATGCCAGGCCTCCCTGTTCATCACCAACTCCCAGAGTTTACTCAAACTCATGTCCATCGAGTTGGTGATGCCATCCAGCCATCTCATCCTCTGTCATCCCCTTCTCCTCCTGCCCCCAATCCCTCCCAGCAGCAGAGTCTTTTCCAATGAGTCAACTCTTCACATGAGGTGGCCAAAGAACTGGAGTTTCAGCTTCAGCATCAGCCCTTCCAATGAACACCCAGGACTGATCTCCTTTAGGATGGACTGGATGGATCTCCTTGCAGTCCAAGGGACTCTCAAGAGTCTTCTCCAACACCACAGTTCAATAGCATCAATTTTTTGGTGCTCAGTTTTCTTCACAGTCCAACTCTCACATCCATACATGACCACTGGAAAAACCATAGCCTTGACCAGATGGACCTTTGTTGGCAAAGTAATGTCTCTGCTTTTTAATATGCTATCTAGGTTGTTCATAATTTTCCTTCCAAGGAGTAAGCGTCTTTTAATTTCATGGCTGCAATCACCATCTGCAGTGATTTTGGAGCCTCCAAAAATAAAGTCTGACACTGCTTCCACTGTTTCCCCATCTATTTGCCATGAAGTGATGGGACCAGATGCCATGATCTTAGTTTTCTGAATGTTGAGCTTTAAGCCAACTTTTTCACTCTCCTCTTTCACTTCAGGAATATATATATTTTGAAATCACACAGGTCTAGGGTCAAGTCTCAGTTCTACTGCCTGACAGCTGGGTGACAGAGATACTTAACTTCTTTGAGTCATAGTTTCTGCCTTTGTAAGTTGTGGGTGATTGTGGTGTGCTGGTAAATATTTAACAACTGGATCATATAAACAAATAGACAAAATCTCAGTTTGCAGGTTTTGCCCATTTTCATAGAGTAAATTCTCCCACCACAACCAATTTCAAGCTGCCCATTTAATATCACTAAACATATTCCTGGGAAGAAGTGCCTGGTAGCACACCATTGTACGTCAAGAGCATAGGTGATAGTAAAATGTATGAAAATAATTAGAAAGGGATTTCTTTTTAGTATTATCTATATTTTTAAATACAATTTTAAATTGAAGTTTATATAATTTTAATAATGGCTGTTAATAACCAGTTTGCAAAATTCCAGGATATTTAACAATCAGCTCAAACAAGCTTTGTTCAGGCAAATGTTATGGTGCTTTCGGTTGCAAGTTCAGCGTTAATGAATTAGCAATATATATTACATAAAAGTGTCTTTAAACAAAAACATGTGTAAAACAAAGTTATGTATTGATCAATTGATGAAAACCCCGTGGCCAGAGGCTCTCAGGAAAGCAGCCGCGTATTTCTCACGGGAGCGGTAATTAACACGGAGTTTATAGGACACCACCACCGAGAGTAACAAGAATCAAGTGCATCTGCCTTTTTGGGGATGCTTTTATTAAGACAGTTCTGCAATTACCACAATGCCTGAACACAGTAGGAAAGCCCTAGAATGTCCCCTTTCTTCTGCATCTCGCCTTCCCTGCCTGGGTAGTCTGTGCTAAATCTTGCAGGCTAGCTCAGTCACACCCAACAGTTACGAAACCTACAAATAACAAGTGTTGTTATTGTTGGATGCTCGCCTCCTTCAGGGAGGTGTTATGGAATTAGTGATCATCCATCAATTCACAGCCCCTGAGATGCCTTTGAACAATACAAAGAAAGGTGTTAACAGTAACAACACAAAAGAATTACACTCAGTCAGGAAGTTTGCCTTCCTCCCCAAGTTTCTCCCCTGGCTGAAGATTGCCAATCCCTCATCTTTTTTCAAACTGCTTTCCTTAAAGGAAACTGGAGGCTTTTCCTGCACCAGAGCTCAGTAAAATCTTCTACCTCTCATTCTCTGTCCAAACTCAGTTTGTTGCCTGAGGGTTGAATCCTCAGTGATGCTCAGTCCTTTCTTTCTTCCAATAGCCATGCGTCCATCACCCTGCCTTATCATGTGATGCCCACCACACCACTGCACACACCATTGACCTGCTCCAAGTTGGAGCAGTTTCTCCAGTCATTGTTAGGATCGGCATTATTTAAAATAATGTTCCAGTCATGGTTAGTATGGGCATCATTTAAAAAGCCATATTCTTTTTTTCATGAAAAATGACAGCATATCAGATTATGCTACTTCTCGTTTAAGTCCTTGAAAGATTTCCTGTTACTCATACCTAAAACTTGCCCTCCTTAGCCTGGCACACAGACTCTGTATGACCCATTGCTCCCTAACTGTCGAATGTCAACACCTGCATTCTCCTCCTTGTTTATTTTGCTTCATCACACTGGCCTTTTCACTGCTTCTTGAACTTACAAGTCTGTTCCCACATCAGAACCTTTGTGTTTCAGGCTTCTGCTGCCTGGTCGATAGCCATCCAAGTTTCCTCCTCCAGCCACCCGTCAGTCACGTGTGTGCATGCGTGCATGCTCAGTCATGTCCTCTCTGCAGTCCCATGGATTGTAGCCCACCAGGCTTCTCTGTCCATGATATTTTTCAGGCACGGATCCTGGAGTGGGTTGCAGTCCTCTTCCATGGCATCTTACCAACCCAGGGATCAAATCCACATCTCCTGCATCTCTTGCATTGCAGGCAGATTTTTCCCCACTGAGCCACTGCGGAAGCCCCCCTGACAGTCACATCTCAGCCCAAATCACCTGTCTGTAAGGTGCCTGTGACTGTGTAGTCTGAAGAGCCCTGGCAGAACCATGCAATCGCTTCATTTCTTCATTACTTTTATCCTTTGTCATTATGTGACATCAATGTGTTTTATGGGCTAAACTGTGTCCCCCCCCCCCCCCCAATTCATATTAAGTCCTAACCCCTAGCACTTCAGGAGGTCACTGTTTTTGGAAATAAGGCCTGGAAAGAGGTGCTTAAGATACTTTTCACATTTATGGATTCTATGTACATTTCCCTAAAAGTCCCTAAAATAGATTATGTGTATGAATCAGTGTTTATTGCAGAAGATAGAGGATGTTAACTTTTTGCCAAATTACAATACCTTTGAAACTTTGTTTTTGCCCTTTTGTTGGAGAAAAAGAGATTAATTTAACAAAAATTTCACCAATGGTTAAAAAAAAAAGGTGATTAAGGTAAAATAAAGCTCTTAGGGTAGGCTGTAATTCAGAATGACTGCTGTCCTAAGAAGAAGACATTAGTACATAGAGAGATACACAGAGAAAAGACAGTGTGAAGACATCATAAGAAGGCAAGCCAAGGAGAGAGAACTCTGAAAACAATCAACCCTGCTGACACTTTGATTTCAGACTTTTGTCTCCAGAGCCAGGGGAAGTGGGGGAAGTGATAAATTTCTTTTAAGTCACCCTGTCTGTGATATTTTGTTATGGCAGCCCTGACAAACTAATGTTCATCTTTTTTTTTTTTTTTGTTCTTCCCTTTCCTTACTAAATTATAAATTTCATGAAAGCAGGAATTATGTGTGTCTTATTCACCCTTCTAGTCTTAATGTCTACAACAATTCCTAGTACCGAATGGGCTTTCTATAAATATTTTTAAATGGTTGATGATTGAATGATGCATGCAGGAATGTGAGCCTTTGCTGTTCAAGTTATCTCCAGCTATGAGTTTGCTCAAACTCATGTCCATTGAATCAATGGTGCCACCCAACCATCTCGTCCTCTGTCACCCCCTTCTCCTCCTACCTGCAATCTTTCCCAGCATCAGGGTCTTTTCTAATGAGTCAGCTCTTGGCATCAGGTGGCCAAAGTAGTGAAGCTTCAGCTTCAGTATCAGTCCTTCCAATGAATATTCAGAGTTGATTTCCTTTACAATTGACTGACTTGATCTCCTTGTTATCCAAGAGACTCTCAAGAGTCTTCTTCAGCACCACAGTTCAAAAGCATCAGTTCTTCGTTGCTCCATCTTCTTTATGGTCTAACTCTCACAGCCATACATGACTACTGGGAAAACCATAGCTTTGACTAGTTTTATTATTCATTACTTCTTTAAAAACAAGCCTAAAGAATTACTTCAGTACTTGTTATGAATCCCAGAGCTTAGACCTTCTTAACCCATTTTCCGCCCCCAAAATCTAGTTGATTAATTCTCCCAGCTCTTCAACACCCTCTCTGCTGAGTTCTTCTGTTTGTTTCTAGATACTTCTCTAACCTGCATCTTTCTTCACTTATGTCCTGGGTGCCTGGATCTGTGAAGCTGGTAATGCAGGTAGCTTCCCTTATCTGAGTCCTGCCACAAACCCTTCAACTTTTCTGTCCCTGGGAACCAGTGTGAGGATGTGGCCCCCACACAGGGAAAGACTTGGAGACAAATTGAGAACTCATGCTCATCTTGCTTCCTAAGTAATGCAAGGAAGCTGACAGCTCACATCTCACCAGTGGGTTCTTGTTTCTCCAACATCTTTTGTGCCTTGTTAATTGCCAGGCCCTAGACAAGTCTCTAGAAACTCCACCAGAAACCAGCTTTATTCTCTTTGCTCTTCATTTCCACCCCCTACCAGATCTCTGCTCTGCATGTGGGAGACTGACCCCTTCTGTTCACATCTCCCTGGGCTCCCACTGGGAGCTTTCCATTGAGTTCAGCCAATGGCGGTGTGAAGGTGGGAATAAAGAGAGATATCAGAGGATGCTGGCTCCTCATTCAAGTTTCCAGTCCCCACAGGGCAGCTTCTCCACACCACCTCCTTTCAATGGCCTCTGGTTACAGCCTAGGGTGGTAACTGCTTCCCATGCTTGCTGGACTCTGGGTGTTTTACCATCCCATGTCTGACCTTATAGTCCTACCCAGGCCTCTGAAAATAGTCCTTTCATTAAGTTTCTTCCACTCAACCATCTAACAGTGACTTCTGTTTCCTGCCTGGACTCTGAAAGACACTTTACATAATGTTCAAACTGCAGTGTTTAGGAATGATATCACTTTTCTTTCCTCAGCTTACAGCAGCTTTGGGGATGTGGTCCTCAGGCTCCATTCACTGAGGTGACTGGTTCTGAGGGACCGCCCTGCATGCTGGTGGCTGTCGGGCTGCCCTGCCATCTTTCACCATTGTTGGCATTGCTGCCACTGCTCCGGGTGAAGCAAGCACGGGGCTGATGGAAACAGAAAGCACGTGTACCTGGATGGATGTTTCCCAGCAGTAAGGAAGGGGGCCCAGAGAAGCTGAGTTGCATCATGATTATTTGGGAGAGATGCTTGTAGAGTTATAGCATAGGTGCTACGCTACATTAACAGACCTGGAAGAGTTACTGGCTTCCCCAAACGGTGCATCGCTAATAGTCTTTTTGTGCCTCAGAAAAATTTTGGTGGTTTAATTTATTACAGTAACTCATACTTGGAGTCAGAATGTTGTTGGGGGTGGTTATGATATGTGTAAGATTTTTAATAGGGTGTTTGCTTAATTTTTTATAATCCTGGTGGTGGTGGGGGTGTCTGGTTGAATGTCAGTGCTATTTTTATAGCTCTTGAGATATGATGACATAAGCTTAGAGCAGAAGAGCAGCTGGGGGAGACAGAGTTACACAGGAAAGACAAAGAGTCAGAGAAGATCTAACAAAGTGGGGCGCAGACCCTGAGATGTTGTCAGTCAAGCTCCTATGAGCGCACATTCTCTGAGGGACAATTTTGTGTGTGTTGGGTTTTGTGTTGTTTATCCTAAGTGCCTTTTTCATAGCTTGGAAAAAATCAGTACAGTTTGATATATTTGAACTGATAACTTTGTAAATTCTAGTTTTTCAGAATGAAGTATTACATAAAATTTAACTTGGAGCTTTTATATCTTAATTGTCGAAGTGATATTATAACACAGATATGTTATATATGTATATATAACATATAAATATAAGTCTGCTGAATTAACCTTTGTTAAGTGGAGCACAGGGTGTTGGATGGTGAACCAACAACAGAGTCCAACAGACCACAAGAGAACTTGAAATAGAGAGGTTTATTAGTCACAGGTCCTGGGGGAAGCACATGGCGCACCAGAAGGGGCCACACGGGAAGGCCAGGCAGAGTACAGACAGAGAGAAAGAGACAGGAGCTGGGGCACATGCCTTTATTAGGGTGCATGGGTGCAGAGCCTTGGAGTCCCTGGGCTATGGCCAGATCGGTCAATTCAAGCCAAAAGAAAGAGGTTTTGGTAAGCCCCCTGCCCTGGGGAGGGTGGGTCTTATCTAAGGGATGCATAAGGCATACAAAAGCACTGGGAGGCAGGAGACTGTTGATCACAAGGGCTGTTGGGGAAATCATATCAGGGAGTTACATCTGCTTGTGACTCTGGGCTGCTATTCAGGACATGCACCTGTATGAGGGGCTAGTGTCAAGCTATGGTCCCTGCAGGCTGTTTGGCAAACAAAGTGGATGCTGAGATAACACCATCAAGTAGCTTAGCTAAATTCTTGACAAAATAACCTATAACAATATATATATATATATATAACGTATAAATATTACATTCCTTTTTTGTAATCATAGCGACTACTGGGATTTAAGGAGGCTTACAAGAAAACTGTAGGATGATGTGAACACTGAAATGAATCTTGTCCAGGAAGATGTGGCATATTACTAATACAAGTTCAGTAGTGCTTACAGAAAAGGGCATTTACACTGTACTCTTAAGACTTATCTTTATTATGAAAGTGTTTTCAAAGTAAAATGATCCTCATAATAATGACTGCTTCCAGAGATCAAGAATGAATAATTATATTTTCATATAAAAATCAGCAAAATACAGTAACAATACATAAAATAATTCTAATTGGCTAACAGTACATCATTCCATTTCTGACAGAGATGCTTAAGCACTGAATTGTCTCAACAAGTAAGGTTTTGTTACCTGTCCTATTTCTCACTGCAAGTTGAAAAAAATCAAATCCCTAAACTAACCACCTCCCTTCTGCATGACACCAAATGGCTATGGAGGTAACTTATTATGTGGGCAAAAAGGAGACGAAAATCATGAGCTTAGAGGCTTTATGAAACTTCGGGAAATCAAACTTGGAGGCTATTTTCCATGTTTAAATTAAAGAAGCTTGAAGTTAAAGTTCCAGAATCACCATATAACTGTTCCTATTACAGAGTGAATTTCTATTTGGCAACTAATCTTTAAAAACCCCTATTTTTTAAAGGGCAGATTTACAGTGACAGTTTAAAAAAACTGTTGTAGATCCAAAAGAAAAAAGTTGTCTCTATAAAACCTAATTTTCACTTAAAATAGAAATCACACCAACAGCTGTTGTTCCCTGGTTTCCAGGCCATGCAACACATACCAAAATAAGAAGCCAAGCTCTCATTGACTTGTGTTGAAGAAAACAGGCTCATAGGAGCACAATATATATATTTTTTAATGGAATCAGAGAAGGAAGTGTGATACACAACTGATCCAATGGTTATTGGGAAATTGATAGCAGATAAGTGACAATATTTTAGATTCATTTTATTAAGAGTTCCAGATTTAAAAGAAGGTGAGTGAAAGATAAACAAGCTAGATCTTAGGCTAATAGTCCCTTCCCATTCCTTCCTGGGCACTCTTGGGAATGTCTAGTCTTGTGGAGACATCATTAGCATGTGTTATCTGCTTGCAGAGACTTAGTATATCTTTGATTGGATGGGGATTTTAGCTTATGGACATTTGGTAATGTGTTCCATTCAAAGGCTTCAGGTTGAACTCACGTTGGAAAGACTAAGGTATTCTTTTGGGTGATTACAGGTCTTATTAACAGCTACTTATAATGTTTTATGTTCTTTAATACAATTTTTTTCATAAAAAAACAGCATCAGGTATGCTTCCTGTGAGCGTATGTTAGGCATTTCAACAGTACAGAATGGACAAATGGACAGGCCTCCTTAACATCTACTGAACGCCCCCTAGGGGACAGGAGGGGACCATGCATACAAATGCAAACCACAGGGCCTGTTTCCAGCCTATTAAAAATGAAGAATTAAACTGTGTCCACAGTGAACCAGTGTTAATTACTATCTGGTAATTTGTAAATGGTACAATTTCATTTTACCAAGACAAATTTAAACCTATTATGGGGACAACAATAATGTCACTTAAAAAAATATCCTGCTGCATTTTGCATTAACTGTTTGTGATTGACAGTGCTCCTTTCATGGACAGGACATAGCTGCAGACTTTGATCTGATTTGTTCTTATTTGAACACTAGAAACATTTCAGGGCTACTAATATTTATCTTCAAAGCAGGAATCATCCAAAGACAAAGAGAGGGGAAAAAAGTAAGCTAATTAGAATCTTAAGACCTCAAATAGCATGTGAAATGTAAACATTTAACCTCTTACTTCTAAAGAATTTCTTGAAACCTCTTTGGACACAACGCCATCATAGGACATACTAATAAAGAGAATTATTTAATACCTTTGTAACTATTCTGTATAATTTTCATACTTCAAATTAAGAAAAAATACTCAAATATTCAGGCAACTTTGGCATTAACATCTCCAAGTAGGGGACAAAAATAACTACCAAAGCAAAAATCATGAACAGCTTGGAAACAATCATGGGTGCCCATAAAGTTCTCTTGGAAGAGCTCTTTTTTAAAGACTCAGGTGTGCTGAAATGAAATATGATTTCCTACTTCAGCCCAAATAACAATGAGGTTGAAATTACAGAGTGGAAAATTCAGACCCTTTCTACCCACGGTGCAAGTGTGCAGTTTGCTCAAATTCAAACTCTGCCAAATACTCAGAATGAAAAGTTTGGCAACAGAACAGGACATTTTCAGGTTTACCTGTCATTTTGGCTACAGGTGACCTGATTTTATCACACTAAAGAGTTATTTCTCTCACCCAATTGCATGTTTACTTTGGAGAGCCTACCTTTCTTCCTAGTTCATCTTTGTCAGATGTTTCATTATCTGATGGTATCTCAGGACACTATCTGTCCAGCAGTTGAGCAGGAACTGAATGTTAATAAAATCTTGGGTGAAGCAGAAATCTTGTGCATTTTCCTCAACACTTAGTTTAAATAATCTAAAATATGAATAATTGCTCCCCTACTCTCAACATTTGTAACACTTAATTTGGAAATGGGAACTACTTAGATGCTGACCTTAGGGCCTTCATGATCTGAGCTCTGAGGCAAAGAGGCTGAAAGGAGTCTTCCCCTCTCAGCTGTGGATATGGCGTGTAACAGGCAGTAAGAAGGGAGGTGGGAAGTTTCTATTGCACATGGCGGATGGTTTTCATGAAAAGAATATGGATAAGGATGAGTCAGTGACATTTTGGTTTTATCATGTTTTTCTCAGAAACCTACATGTACATACACAGATCACACATTTTTATATCATTTATTGACCCAAGGCCAAAGTCTACTTGAATTTCTACATTTCTCTCCCTCTAATTGGTCTAGAAAAGCTATAGAATTGGAGGATAAAATATTACTTTTTCTAGATTCCTTCCTACAACCCCTTTGTACCTTGGGAAGATTTGAATATGACCAGGACAGGCTAAGTCAATTAATGGGAAACAACATTCCTAGTAACCTACAGCTGACATTACAATATATACTTCCAAAGCTATGGCCTGGCACCGGTAGAAGATATGAGATCTCACATATTTTCTCTCTCAGGCTTATCAGGCCACCATGGGAGAGCAGTAGACAGAGATACATTATTCTTTATCTCAAAAGACCTACAAGCACCATTTTGATGAATCAAAAAGAACTCTTTGCCTTAAAATGTAAAATGAAATACAACTGTATTGATAAATAGAAGACTGCGTTGTTACTGTCAGTGGTCAGGGAGACTCTGAGAATTCCCAATTCTCCTTCTAAGTGACTTATGGGAAGAACAAAAGTCAGATGTTCAGATGTCTTTGCTAAGGACAGACAATTTTCTTCATGTCATGCAAGTCTTCTAAACCTTTAATTTACAAACAGATCTTTTGAAATTATTCTTCTATGCTAAATAGTGTCAAATGACCCAAATAGAAACACACTGTGGCTTTCTGGTTTATTTCACCCATCAGAGGACTTGCTCTATATACTAAAGCAAGGCACGAGGCTTTCTTCTATTCCATATTTTAGTTCCATACTTTAGAGAAGGAATTTTCACCTTATCAAAAATTTTCAGCTATAACACGCTTGCTGGTTTACTTTTTATATATCTGCATTTTAGCAGATGTTCAGATGACTTGACAAGCACTTTTCATATTTAATGATTGGTCTTACAACTTGACCATCCATAAATTACTCTCCTAGACATACCCCTGTTCTGTGAAATAAAATAATAAGGTTTTCCAAGAAGAGTTAATTATACCATTTCGTCAACAAAAAAGCAGACATATTTCTAAGGCCCTTCAGTCGTTACTATGGACCATACCAAAAACACACTATTTTATAATTAGGTGGGAAGAGAGTTAACATTATAGTGTGAGGTTTTGTTTGGGAGCATTCTTTTAACTATTAACAATCATGGTGCACATTGTGGGCACAAGGTTTTACTTCAATTAAAAAAAAAATTGAATTGAATGTGAGTGACTTTGAGCAGGACATGCACTTCTTAGTACTTTGCTGTCCCTTTCACTCGTCCTGACCTGCATATTGATATCACTGCATTATGGTTTTGGACTCTGTTTCAGGAGACGGTCTTCCTGATTTATGAAATAAGTATTTATAATAACTTTTTATTCCCTTTTACTAGAAGTTGGAAGAAAAGAGATAAAATCTTTGGTTTATGTGTATGGTTTTCTTATCTCTACATAAATAACACTGCCCTGTAGGAGACTACGGAAAGTTATTTTTTTAGTAGTCTTTCTCATTTGCTGAGTAGAATTGTTGTTGCTTTTTTTCTGAAAATAGCTCCATTTGAACAAAAATTCCTGGAAAATGAACAAGTCCTTCAAAGAAGCAGACAAAAGGACCTCCAGCGTAACACTGCCCAGTTTCTAGTAACAGGAAGTTCTGTTATGTTAGGGTTATATTTAAGGAGAAAAGACAAAGGGTTAAATGGTCTTACTCTCACTGACTTTATTTTGCCCAGGACAAAAAAACAAAAAAACAGGATCAAATACTAGATAGGGTGCTTTCTTGAAAGCTGGTTGCAGTAAAGTGCTTTGCACTAGAGGTGACTTTTGGCAACTCTTGGAAGTCCTCTTTTTCTGTCCTCAAATATATTTAGCTTCTTTTTTTCATAATATAGCGGAAGACTGCACTAGTTAAAGGGGTAGCGGTAAAACCTGGTTGAAATCTGCTGCTCTCTTGTATTATTCTCAGATCATGGGACAAATTCCCAGCAGGAAGACTGATTTCTTTGTTTGTAACCATGAACTTAAGTCTTCCCTCAGAGCTGGAGCACTGACCCCATAATGGAGAATTTAAAGAAAAGTCTCTGTAACCTAAAAAATTAATCCCCAACTAGCTACCATCCTCACTGAAGAAACTTTGGCTGTGTGCACAAGAAATGAAGTCTATTCCAAAGCAATTTAATGCACACAAAAAAATTTTAAGTCCTCCAATAGCCACACTCTATTTGGAACAAGCTAATTGACCATGAAGGGCTTCCCTCATGGCTTAGTTGGTAAAGAATCTACCTGCAGTGCAGGAGACCCGAGTTCGATTGCAACCCACTCCAGTATTCTTGCCTGGAGAATCCCATGGACAGAGGAGTCTGGCAGGCTACACTAGTCCATGGGGTCGCAAGAGTTGGACATGACTTCACAACTAAACCACCACCACCACCAACTGATCATGAAAAATGACAATTACAAGACTGAGCTCATCCTGTTTCAACTTTACCCTGGGAGAAAGGTCACTTGAGACTGAATAGGCCATTTCAGAATGGGCATTGTAACATAAAGAGAGCAAACCTATTTGGAGCTGCACGAGAATCTTGCACTGGGTTTTGCTTGTTCTAAGTGACCAATTAAGCTGATGCTCCTAGTGGACTAGGTCACAGCAAGAAAGGGGTAGAAGCAACGGAGCGTCTCCCTCACTGTCATGAACCCAGAGAGTAAAAGGAGTGAGGAAACCCTCTTTTGTCCACAGATTTACAAACAAATACAAAAAGAAAATAAATAATATTCTAAGACAGTACAAATGCAAATACCATTCCCTTGTGTCAATTACATAAAGCATGCCTACATATATAGAATGGTAATTCTTCTTCATTCACAGACAGGACATATGGCAGTGCACTATTCAGAATGCTTTGATAAATCCTAATTTTTGTTTCTGGTGCTGAGAGATTATGAAAGGAACTGCATTTGCAATTTATTAAATACTTCCAGGAATGAACAGTTCACTTTGTTTGGGACTCGTAGTTTTGAGTAATTAATCATCCATGGCACAAGCGCCAGTGAGGAGATAGCCGTTGGTACCACTGGTCCCGTTGGTGGTGGTCGCAGTGTGGGGGTTCTTTCCTGGAGGTTCCGAGTCCTCCTCATCTGAGCTAGACTCAATATCACTTCGATCATCCTTGGATACCTGTGGAACACAAGAAGGTGAGTGCAACCAGCTCTGAAGAAATCATCAAGGTATAGCATGCTCAGAAGTACATGCAGTCATACGTAAAGGAAAACATCTAAATATTAAAAAAATCAAACAGGATAGGAACATTGCCAGAGCAGTAAGTTCCTCTTCATTGGAGATAGACTTTGGGGCAAAAAAAGTCAGTGATCAAGGAATGTAGGTGGATTTAGGCATCACAGGGAGTTAGCCTTGCTGACTTCCTTAAGTTACCTTTGGATATTCAGAATGTACTAGACCATGAACCCCACTCAAACTGGCAAAGTAGCATACCATACTACTAGAATGGCACTATAGGAATTTGGTTCAAATGAAACTATTTATTCTTTGATGATCACATTCTCTTTGAGAATCCTTTAGAGTCAGCTCTCAATTAATTACACTAATGGAGATATTTACTAGCTCTGATCATTAAAACATCACTCTTATTTGGCTTTTTAATGTATTCTTGTATGATTTAATTTGTCTGTCTGCTAGAATTAAGTAGAAATTTTGTTTTATATACAACATAACAACTAATGGCAGCAGGAGGCATTTGGGGTACTTGCTGGGTAAGGAACAGCTTAAAATATTTCCCAAGAAAAATCTACTGACTGGATCATCATGAATTGACTCCCATCATTCCAGAGTTCTTCCATCCTCCATTCAGACTCATCAAGTCATGAGGATAACTTGGCATCAGGATATAAGTCTACACATTACCATAAAGAATGAAAAAAAAATCATATGGTCTATAAGGAGGTAATGCAGGAAGAAATTAAGGAAATACTCTATTGCTTTTAAATTAAAATAGTTTGT
Source organism: Odocoileus virginianus (assembly GCF_023699985.2). Taxonomy (NCBI): domain Eukaryota; kingdom Metazoa; phylum Chordata; class Mammalia; order Artiodactyla; family Cervidae; genus Odocoileus; species Odocoileus virginianus. The sequence continues at coordinate 20,918,606 of NC_069686.1, forward strand.
ACCTCCTACTTTATGCCTACAAACATAGTGAACATTTATCCCAACAGGCCTTAACACCCCTGAGTAACTGCGGGGCATGAACTTCTTTTCTAAGGATGGTGGTAATAGGGACCTGGTGGCTTGTTTGGCTTCAAAGAATGTTTCCCAATCTAGTCCCTTATGATTCTTTAAGAGGTGGATTGAAAAGCTGGCAGAGTCTCCTGGGAAGCATTTCAGAATGAACTGAGGGATTTCCCACATCTCATTCTCTCTGTGTCACTGCTACCCTCCAACTGGAGAACCCCGGAATCCACTGCACTCCCAACTTGAGAAGCCCCCATTCCTTCAGGACAATATCACCTCTCTCAGGCGGGCTGGGGATGGGAGAAGGTGAGAACTGAGGACTGCTGCTCCAGCCTAAGCAGCGATGATTGAGTAAACATGTAAAAATAGATCTCTAATGGCCCTTGAGATGAGACTTAGCTCACAAGGACCATCTCCAAGATTTAGATACTGAAACACCAAAAGGACTAGATTATAAGGATACTTTAACTTAAAAATAAAAGATGGGTCACAAAGACAGCATTAGAATAAAAGCTCCAATACATTTAGCAATCCATTAGTTGTAAATTAAGCTGCTAATAGGAAAGAAAACTCCAGTTTCAAAGAGTAATTAATTTACATTTGCATGCTTAGTAAGATTATTTTTAATTGCATTTGGAAAAAAATTTATACTTAAGTTACCTTCAAAGAAAGGAACAATTTAGAGTATCTTAAAATAATGCACAGGAATATAAGGCCCATGACCCGTGGCTAAGATGAATTTTACTGTCTTAGGTAAGCAGCAATGCCAGTTAAGATATTTTGAAGCCTGAGATCTGGAATAAAATTGATTGCCTCCTTGGAAAGTTGAAGGAGTAAGCTGGAGAGAAGACAATATACCTGGTAGAAATAGCAGTGCAATAAGGACACAAATTATCTAATCTATGGCCCCCTTGTGTTTTCAGTTACCATTATCACATTGACAGTATTGTGCAATTTGTATGCAGATGAGGACAGGAGAGGTTTTTTGTTGTTGCTGTTGTTTGTTAGTAGAAGTACATGCTCATTTTAGAGTAGGAAATCATAGAGAAAAAAACAAACTTTTGCTTCTAAACAATTCATTGCTCTAACTATTTTGGATTTACACAGGAGATGATGCCAAGTATGGGCTTCATACTATGTGACTGATGCCCCGAGCCCCCGTGGCAGGTGCTTATGGAGGACAAAGTGGTCAGGTGCTGTCCTGCAGCCCAGGGCATTCTTAGCAAAGAGCTGATGCTCAGACCTCGCTTCTGGACCATGCTGATCCTCTCCTCAACTTAGTTCTGCTTCTCCTACTTTACTTCAGTCTATTTCTTTTCTTCAACCAACATGTTGAACACCAGTGAAAGAAATCCACTTCTTTCTCTACTATCATGCAAAATTTAGCAGAATGCAGGCTCACAGAAAAGGGCACTAACTGAGCTGTCCCTAGCATCCCTCACAGCTGCTGGGAGCCACACACCTTGGTTAGAGCCTCTAGACAGTGTCAGCAGATTAGACAGAACAATATGCATGGAAACAAAAGCGCCAGAGTGTGGCTCCAAAAGGCTAACGTGGAAGCCAGGATGGAGAGAGAGGCGAGAAACTTACATGTAAAGGGTTCCACTTCCCAGACTTCCAGGTGGGCAGAAGGAAGAGAACAAACAACGAAAGTAAGAAAATGTTGCAGAGAATGTTCCAGAAAAGTCACTGCTCTACAGAGAGGGGTTGAGACCCAGGATGCTTTATTATGAGCCCCATTTTTAACTAAAGAGATTTAACTAAATATTTAATTGCAAGTTATAAATGGTCAGAATGCATCAAGTAACACTTCTCATAAAAGAGTTATTAAATTTCTGTTTAATATAAGTATAATCAGAGAAGAACCAAAGGAGATAGAGAGAGGGAGAGCAGAAACACAGTAAATAATAACTCTCCATGAATCTAAAATTATGAATGCAGATCATTCAACAAAGCAATGCAGATCACTCAGCAAAGCAATACTACATGTAAAAAAAAAATAACTAAGAGAAAATGAAAATTTGTATTATGTTTCCAAGAGGTTACGCTAAACTTTGAAGGAGAAAAAACAATTTTGATGAAATTCTAAATAATAAATAATGTTCTTGGTGATTTAGAAGAACCCCAAACCATAATTTTCGGTGACATATTAGAAAGGGCGAGTGTTATCTTACCTTGCCTTTTGAAATAGCTTTGCAAGCTATTTTTACGATCAAGTAAGACCAGAAGCAGTTCAAACCTTGTATTACCAACAGCAGTAGGTTAAAAACCCACCAGGAAGGATAAGGTCCAACAATCTCCCAACTTTCAAACAATGTGGTATTTAACACCCTAAGGAAAAGGAGAAAGTAATCATTGAACACAACTTTTCACTGCCTTCAAAGGAACTCCAGTTACTGCAAAGACACATGAAGCCAGTGAGAGCCACTGACTGCTCCCTTCCAAGGATGGTCTGAAAGCTAAGTACTTCACCTAAGAGTCATCACCTGGATGATCCTTAGGATTCTAGCTTGAATCATGTACTTAGGTCCCCCTTCACTTTTGTTGTCATTTCTTCCATTAATTTTCATCACAGTTTTTGATGGATTCTATTTCTCACTACGCGTTAAAAGGCTGGTACTTTCCTTGTTGCTTTGGGTCTTTAAGTAAGTGTGAGGAACATCATTCAGTAACATTACATTACAAGAAAAAAAAGAGCAGTTAATTTCAGAAACACCAGTGAAGTTTAAACTATATGCCTAGCATAGTGAGAGCTGGCATATACTTAAGACCTAACCCCTGTCCTCAAGTGGTTTATAGCCTCGAAGGAGAGCCTTAATTTTGGGCTGGGTCCATATTTTGTAAGCCTTCTCCTGGGAAAGAACTGGCAACTGAAAGATATTATATGGAAGTGGTGTCTTGAGATGAGTGTTGGAAGGATATTCTTTTAAATTATTAGAATATACCAAGTATACTTAGTTTTAAGAGTATGTACTTAAGGCAGGCAGAAGTATTTGAAGTAACTGCTTCTTTCTGTGATCCACCATCAGGACCAGGATGGAGCAGCCACGTGGGGCAGATAAAGGATACAGGATGGCTGGTCTCAGTGAGTCACACTCATCCCTTGGATGTGTCCAAGGGATGTGTCCAATCACCCACTGGAAGGTGATTTTTGCCTTCTGGACTCAAAGTGCCGTCACATAGAAGCTCAGCAGTCACAAGATTTTGGAATTATTCCACTTCCTTGCCTTCCTCCTTAGCTGAGTGCTGGGCTGGTTTAGAGATCTCAGTGGGTTAACAAAACTCATCTAAGTGTATTTCCACCAACTGTCACTGCAGTGCTTTGCCAGGACCCTGCAGGAGAGGGTAGGTGGACAACACTTGGTGACTAAGGGAGAAGGATGGAAAACTTTTGAAGGCAAGACCACTCATGCAAGAATAGAAGGCACATATACAGCAAATTTTAATATAAGAGTATGATGAGTGCTTTGAAAAAAGTTAAGAAAAGTATTTAGTAAATTCATAAAAGGAAAAAAAAAATTGAGTTGAGATAAGCGATAAAGAAAAAAAGGAGAATGAATACTAGAAAAACAGGTCTATGTCCAGTTTGCATTCACAGACCAGAATGAGACAGAGTGTGATTCTAATCCTACCACATAGTTACCTCTCAAGAACAATGCTCAACACACGTGAATGTTAAAATCCTAAAATTGATAGTATGGAATTTAATTTGACAATTCATTAAGAGTATATTACTCTATGCTATAATAGTAGTATTCATTCTGGTAGAAGAGGACCAATATTAGGAAATCTATTAATAAAATTATCACACATCCATTGGCCAAATCAGTACAAACCTAATTATTTCAACTGCACTAAAAGACATTTGGCAATGTTCAATTCCCCATTGCTGATGTTTAAAAACTGGAACTCAAAGTACTTAATATGATTTTTATTCCATTCAACTCAGCAGTGGTCATAATATCAGAGTTATTGACTTTATAATCAGGAACAATCAGCATCACCATTATTATTTAACCCTATTCTGGAGGTTCCAGCTATAAAGTATGGTAGAAATAATAGGCATTAAATTTCTATAACTATAACAGCAAACAATGAAAATTTCCAATAAGAGGGAGTAGTTAAAAATTATAAAGAAATTCTAGAAATTATTAAGCCACTCAAACTGGTAAATATGTTTGAAGACTTTCTTTTGATAGATAAAAATCATAACATCCCAACTCCATACGATAAATATGTATTTGCATATACACACAGAGAAAATGAAGAGAATTACAATTCATTGGAAGAAATTAATCAAAGCCATTTTACACCTTCTTTGGTGGATTGGGGAATTTTGCATTTTCTTATTAAAAAATTTTTATTTATTTACTTATTTTTGGCTGTGCTGGGCCTTTGTTGCTGCTTGGGTTTTTCTCTAGTTGACGCAAGCAAGGGCTACTCTCTGGTTGCAGTGTGAGGGCTCCTCTTGTTGCGGAGCCTGGGCTTGAGGGCGCACAGGTTTCAGTAATTGCAGTGCCTGAGCTCTAGAGCACAGGCTCAGTAATTGTGGCGCACGGGCTTGGCTGCTCTTCGGCATGTGGGATCTTCCCGGATCAGAGACTGAACCCACGTCTCCCACACTGGCAGGCAGATTCCTTACCACTGAGCCACCAGGGAAACCCTGTATCTTCTTTACATTCTTCACTTTTCCAAATCCATCACAAAGAATTAGGAAAAAAATACAAGTTTTTTTTGTAAAAAGGAATAAGTTAGGAAAATGCCTGTATTCCCAAGAGGCAGCCATCTCTTTATACACCAGGTTGCAGGCTCCGGGACAACTGGTCTAAAGAAAGTTCAACTCCTGGATAGTGAGAGAGGACTCCTACATCTCAATTTTTTCTATCTCCAGCACCTTGCAAAATACTGGGAAGTAATTTGCTCACTGGACCTGCTGGCTGATAGACCGTGTGTTAGTTCAGTAATCAAATAAATAGATATGCACAAGACAGCTCTGGAATAATCACAATAGTTTTATCTCAGAACCAGCTCTGCTTCTTGACATATTAGACATGTTGACCTTCAGAGGGAATTTAGTTTCATTTGAACAAAAAGAGGTCTTGTAGAAACGGCAACAATGATTGTGTGATGCTATGCATTATAAATTAGCCTTTGCTGAATTATGGGTTTGAGAGCCTTTCTCACCATTACAATTTGTTTGGCTTGTTATGAACACAGTGTCATGCAGTCGCTGGTGACATGATATCCACATTAATTTTGGAAATGCTGCATCAGAATTCATAGGCTTTGCCATGACAATCAGTGGCACCTCTGAGGTTCTGCTCAGAAGTAATGGATTTCTTTGAAAATTGACTTGGCTGCCTGCAGAGATACTTGGGAAAATACAATCAGTGCACCAAATGGATGTATCTCTCAGTGAGAAGCTGGGGAAGAAAAACAATATATGAGGAATTGGGACTGAGGAGAGAGAGATTATGCCACCTGGATTCTGAAAAACAGTAAACCTAGGAAACAGAGCCTCTGTTTAGCCACAGAATGTTTCTCATGAGAAAACTGTCCCCTTTGGGGCAAACTATTAAAATGATGATTATAGGATTTTGCCCTTTCCCAGAGGTAAGGGTTAGGAGTGTCTATTTAATGATGTCATTACAAATCTATGGTGAAAGGGCTCTGAAGAGCAGTTATATCTGAGGGAGGGCTGATGGAGGGAAAAGGAGGGAGGCAGCTGGGATGCTGGGAACATTCTTGATCTTGATTCAGGTGGTAATTATGAAGATTATTTACAGGCAAATTTTTACAAATGTAAAAATGTATCAAGTTATATATTGAAGATCTATGTAGTACATTGTGAACATTATATCTCCATCAACTAAAACAGAAAAAAGTACTCTGTGGGCCAAACACTGCCAATTTGCAACCTCTGGGTTGCATAGTTACTATAATATCAGTATTTCTACCACACCCCCCCCCCCCCCCCCACCATCCCACGCCACCACCTAATATAAATTCAAGGTATGGCTTCTGAGAAAACAGATTTTTTTTCCTTCCCCCAAAGAGCCTACAGCATCAAACCTCCTGTTGCTCTAATCAAGTGGTGGAGAGTTTGGAGGCACCAGGGACCAGAAAAGACAATTTTCCTTTTCATTAAGGTTAGGCTCACTTAACCACTAGATGGCGCATCACACATGTACAAAGTGTGCTCAAGTAGGTCTATTCTGCCAGAACCTTATGCCATAGTCTGGGTCCCAGCAAAAGAAAATCACTCCATCATTACGTAACACCTTCCTAAGAATCTCGCCAAACAATGGAATCGAGAGTCCCAGTCCCGTCTGCGCTTCTTTCTTCCTGCATAATTCCCACTAGAAATGATGTCTGCAGGGCAAAGCTCCAAGCAGTTCACTGGTGATGTGAAGAAGCACAAGTTACCACCCCAATCAATAGTTTAGCCCTCATGGGGTATTTTAATGGCTTTTTAATGAATCATGAGAATTTAGTTTGACTGTGACCTATAGTTACTTTTGCTCAAGCTTTCCTTTTATGGATTCTTCATATTAAATTTGATTATCTCAGAAATATGTATACACAGGCTAAGTGGGGATTGTGGGGGAGGGGAATATATACATTTGTACAGAAAATTTTACCTTTTTTTTTTTTTTAAAGCAAAGCAAACTCAGAGTAGTCTCATATTAATCCTATATTAAAGGCCTTACTCATTTATATTCTTATAAATGCTTTCCCCTTAAAATCTCAGACTTCTGAAAGCTTCTTATTGTCAGAGAGCACAGGGTCAAAAGATCTCCACTGATATCTCATTCAGAAAACCTATAACCAGTGCTCTTCCCCCATTCTTATCATGACTGCCAACTCAAGAGTTTAGATTTATACTCAAAGTTGTGCAAAGTTAGATAATATCCTTACTTTCTACTCCATGCATCTTACTTTTAAAATATCCCACTGATTTAGAGGCAGGACCACATATTAATGGTTGGAATATTAAAGATGACAGAGGCCCGAGTTCTTTCACTATATGAATGAAGTTACAGATGGGTGATTATAATGAGGCCATGCTAAGTAACCATAAGCTTTGCCTGCTCCCTTCCCCTTCAACCTCCACCTAAGAGCTCCATCTGAGCCTTGGGTTGTGTGTTTCTGAATGGTCTACATAAAAACCACAATAATTAGATCCATAAAGGGCTTCCCAGGTGGTACTAGTGGCAAAAAACCTGCCTGCCAACTCAGGAGACATTAAGAGATGCGGGTTCGATCCCTGGGTCGGGAAGGTCCCTTGGAGGAGGGCATGGCAACCACTCTAGCATTCTTGCCTGGAGGATCCCATGGACAGAGGAGCCAGGCGGGCTACAGTCCAGAGGGTCACAAAGAGCCAGAAACCACTGAAGCAACACAGCCTGCACACACACACTCAAATATCCAAAGAGGGTCAAGACTGCTTCTCAGGGAGAATCAGGTTCAGGGGTTGCTGCATGATGCCAGTGGGGGTAGACTAGAAAAGGAAACTTGTTTTACAGCCAGAATTAAGGTGTTCTTTACTTCAGAGCTTTCGAATGGTCTTGGACTTTGCTTTTTCAGAGAGACTGCAGTGTATTTCAGGATGTGTGCTTCTCTGGCGTTTATTTTCATTCGACCTACATGAAACATAAATGAAAAGTAGATTCTACCTGAAGCTTATCCATAATCTACTGGCATGTTTTACTGGCATGTTTTAAAGTAGATGCTGGTAGAAAAGCATTTATAATGTACTCTCAACAGAAACCAGGAACACAATACCTGAAAAAGGAGTCGGGCAATTAATTCACTGTGATAAGAAATCCTCTTTGCCCTGGGTTTTCTAAGGCAATAAAAACCCCAGGCCTAAAGAACAATTTGGTCAAGTGTTGGGTAGTCAAGCCTTGACTATCCTACATGACTGAGAAACTCACTCTCAATTTTCTTTTGACAAGATGGCCCCACCCACAGCTTCGGTTTCTCCACAGCACTTGTGCGGGTCAGCAAGATCTCTTTTAGGAGGACAGCTTCTGGGTAGCTTACAGCTTGGGTGCCTAATTACCTCAAATAATAGATACACGAGGTCCGTAGCAGACATAGGAGTGATTTCTCTATCCCTGACAGGATGAGAAACTTGAACATGGAAGGACCATCTAGCAATGTCCTCTAGCAATGGGCATATCAATTCTGTCATATTCTATCCAAGAAAGACATGGGATCAATTCGTTTATTTTTATTTTTAGGTCATAGGCTGGTCAGATTTAGACATTGATCTCTAATAACACAGCAAGCTTGTCTCTGGTGACCTCCTTGCCAAGGTGGATGTTTTTCTCAGAATCAGTCACTGCCCTCTTGCAGCCCCATTTGCTGTCTGTCTGCCTGAGTTCCCAACCCCTCCACTGCCTGGCCTGCCGTTCTGTGTTCCTGACCTCCCAACCCGAGTTTCTCTACCCTAAAACATGTCCATCAAGCTGTAGCCTGATTCTTACACACCTGCTTGCAACCCTCTGCTTACCTCTTAGTTGCCTACATGACCCTAAAACAGACTTGTCTGGTTCTCAATGCTCTTTATTAAATAGTTAGTATGTGTTGAGCACTGGCCCAAACATGATAAATACATGTGCTGCGCTTAGATGCTCAGTCATGTGACTCTGAGACCCCATGGACTGTAGCCTGCCAGGTTCCTCTGTCCATGAGGATTCTCCAGGCAAGAACACTGGAGTGGTTTGCCATGCCCTCCTCCAGGGGATCTTCCCAACCCAGGGATCAAACCCAGATCTTCTGCATTGCAGGCAGATTCATTACAGTCTGAGCTACCAGGGAAGCCCATGAATACTGGAGTGGGTAGCCTATCCAATCTCCAGGGGATCTTCTTGACCCAGGAATCAAACCAAGGTCTCCTGCATTGCAGGCAGATTCTTTACCAGCTGAGCTACCAGAGAAGCCTGTTATTTACATGGTTTTACTTAGTTCTTTCAAAAGCTCACACAGTAGAAATCCCATATAGTAGAATACTTACACTAGCTAACATTTATTCTTAACTATGTGTTAGGTGCTGGGCTCAGGTTTTACATGTTTTAACTCATTAAACCCTCACGAAATAAAGCTTATGGATAAATCCTATTTTTTTCAAAGTAGGTACTATTATATCTATTTTACAGTTGAAGAAACTGAAGCATAGGTTTGTCTGTATACCCAACACTACCCCCTCACTGTGGGGTATACATATTAGTAAGCCTCAGAGAACTCATAGTTAAGTTGGGGAGCTGGGGTTGGAATAGAAACTGGCATATTGTATTTGGTGGATAATGTTACCACATGTATCAAAATGTGCATATCTACTGAGGCTGTGAATCTATTTCCAAATCTTTGTTCTAAGGAAGAGTTTCAGGGATTTATAAGATTTAGCCATAAGGATATTCATTTAAATATTATTTATAGTAGCACACTACTTGAAACATCCTAGATAATGTCTAAAAATAGAGTACTTATGAATAAACAATGATCTTCTCATAAGATGAAATATTCGTAGCTAATAAAATTATGTTATAGAAGAATACTTAATGAAATGGAAATAAAGTTTATGGTACAATGTTAAATGAGAAAAACAAAGCTATAAAACAGTATGTGCAGAATGAGCCCATTTTGGTAAAGAAGAAGACGTAATTTTAAGCATTTAAAATGTTAGAAGCAAAGATATCAAATTATGAACAGTGGTTATTTCAGAACTATGGGACTTTTTTTTCTTTGTGGTGTTTCACATTCCATGACATTTCTATAATGAAATTTAACTATAACATGTATATAATTCCATAAATAAATATCAGTTTAAGCTAAAATTTGAGGAAATCCAATGAGACTGATAATTGATTGCTGTTGTTGCTGTTCAGTTGCTAAGTCGTGTCTGACTCTGTGACCGCCTGGATGCAGCACGCCAGGCTCCTCTGTCCTGCACTATCTCCCAGAGTTTGCTCAAATGCATGTCCATCGAGTCGGTGATGCTATCTAATGATCTCATCCTCTGCCACCCCTTTCTCCTTTTGCCTTCAATAGCCAAGTGCTATCCAAAGCCTCTGAAGGTCTATCTAGGGCAAAGAAGGTCACAGATTTTTGTAGAGATGAATGGATTTCCTGAAAGCCACCTCCTCCAAGTCTCAGAACTGCAGAGGGACAGCCCGGCTTGGCTGGGGTGGTTCTCCCTGAAGCCCCAGCTTCCTGCTCTGGATGGGGAGATGGTGACTGACAGCACTTGTCTGTGGTCACACCAGCTGGTCCCCCTGTCCCCTCAGGAGGGCAGGTTTTATGTGAGTGGGGCGGGGGTGGCTGGCTCCTGGGAGTGCCGAGGAGGAGAGCTGCCCACAGGTCAGAGCAGGGCATCCACTGGTGGTAAAGCCTCCGCCTCTCTGGGATATGTCTGCTCACAGTGCTGCCTCCAAAGACAGAAGCTTTTATTCTCTCTGAACAAAAGCAGCAGCAAGCTAAATTCAACCATGGTTATGGGTGTGGAGATTTCTGAGATGGCAGAGAGGCCAACTGAACACACATCCTAAGCACATTTGATTTGATCACTTTTGTCCCTGGAATGGGGGTTTGTTGGCACGTTTGGGGCTTTTTTCGTCAGAGTTCCCGGTATTTAGAGCTAATAACCGGTCTAAGAACTGTGAGACCCACCTGGTCTCTGCACTCTCCTTCTGTTACTTTTTTATTTCATGATTTTGTGAAAGAAATGTGTCTGCAATACCTGCAGATCTTGTCTTTGGGGCAGGAAGAAATGGAAAGAGGATGGGGTAAGGGGGTAGAGAGAGAGAAGGTGATGTGGGGATGGGAAATGGGCAGATGGAAGAAGGAAGAGACAGGAGGCCTGCTTCCCTGGGGCCATGCTCCAGCCTGAATCTTGAATCAGGACCAGGCCTTGCACAAACTCAGCGTGACATTTAATACCACCCCGTTCCTGGGATTAAATGTTACACTAATAAAAAGAAAGCCGCAAGACAAACAGTTGTGCCCTGGAAGTGGAGAGGGAAGCGGCTGTGCAAAGCTCAGGGCCTGAAACTGAGCTGCTTCCACCTGTAACTGCCGGCAGCAAATCTGCCCAGTGTGATTTACTTGCTGGCAAATTCAGCGCAGGTGCGTATTCTAACAATTTACTGAGGAAGAAAGAATTACAAACCCTACCTTGCAGAGAGGGAAGGCCAAGTTGCAGCAAACCTAGAGCCCCTCATCCCAGCATCTATATAGTTGCTCAGTCATGTCTGACTCTTTGCAACCCCATGGACTGTAGCCCGCCAGGCTCCTCTGTCCATGGGGATTCTCCAGGCAAGAATACTGGAGTGGGTTGCCATGCCCTTCTCCAGGGGATCTGGAGGAGGACCACTCAGGTGGTCCCAGGACGGCCGCTCAGTCAGGGTGAGCAGTTTCAGGACAGCAAAGAGTTCTTTTGTTAGAAATCCCAACTGAAGATAGATCAAGGTAGTGGCCGTTGGACAAGTGATTTTATTTGTTAAAACTCATCTTCGAATACTTTAAAGGCTAAAGCTCCAATACTTTGGCTACCTGATGCGAACAGCCCACTCACTGGGAAAGACCCTGATGCTGGGAAAGATTGAGGGCAGGAGGCAAAGGGGGCAACAGAGGATGAGATGGCTGGATGGTATCACTGACTCAATGGACATGAGTTTGAGCAAACTCCGGGGAGATGGTGAAAGACAGGGAAGCCTGGAGTGCTTCAGCCCATGGGGTTGCAAAGAGTCGGACACGGCTGAGTGACTCAACAACAACAACAACAACAACAACAACGACAGTTTTCCAGGGGCTTCATCTAAAAAACAAAACAAACAAAAAAAAATTTTAACTGACAGGACAAGACACTCGGCTCCTACCAGTTAGAGTGTGAGTGTGTGTGCATGTGCATTCAGTTGTGTCTGACTCTTTGCGGACCCCATGGACTGTAGCCTGCCAGGCTCCTCTGTCCGTGGGATTTTCCAGGCAAGAAATAGTGGAGTGGGTTGCCACTGCCTTCTCCGGTGTTTAACTATACTTATCCATTCAACCTCAGTTACTTCTTCCCATAGTCCGTGGTCACAAACAGAATGTTTACATTCAGTGAGCTGAATATCATTAGATTTCTGTCCCTGACAGAAGCAGCACTAGCCAAGGCCTTACCCTAAATCACAGAGAAGATTTCTTACACGCCATTGGCTGTCCCTGTGTATAGCACCGAGCACCTTGTTAGGAGGTCTGAGTGGCATCTGGGTAGCATCTGGTACAGCTTGCACTCACATACATCATAGACGTTGATGAGTAAAGTGCTACCTCATCGATGGAAAAGTAGGCAGAGGATATGAACAGATCACAGAAGAAATACAAAAGACGTTTGAAAACATGAATGAAATGTTCCACTGTGCTTATAATCCAATAAGTACTAAATTAAAACAAGAGATATTTATGCCAAAATTTGGGGGCTGATGTGTCAATGACATCTGCAGCCCACTTTCAGATGATTTGAAAAATGTAAGAGAAATGCATGTGTGTAAAAGAAATGCCGTGAGTACTGCAAGGGGTCACAGCTGATGAATGCAGGTGAGGAGTATATATTTTAAGTTCAGGAATATGCATGCAGTACTGTTTTTAACAGTAAAAAAGAAACAAATAGATGGCTAATATGCATATCTATATGGTGGAATGTTAGTCATACATTAAAATCATGTCTTTTGTTTAACGGCATAGGAGAATCCTCACAACTTAGTGAAAAGTGAAAAAAAATCATATTAAATCATATGCAGTACGATACTCAGTTTTTGAATACAAAATGTGATTAAAAGGAAATATTCCAAAATGTTCACATTGGTTACTTTTTATTCTAGGAATTTAAAATATAAGATTTTCTACATTTTCCAAATGTATGTCCTATTCTTCTAATGAGAGAAAACACTTGAGAACTTTTTTCAAGAATGATGATATAAGAAACACTTTTATGCTTTCAAGTTAAGTTCAAAAATATCTCTTTGTGTCCCATTGTCAGCAGGAGGAGAGGTGAAGCGGAATCTTCGAGGCTGGGGCTGAACACCTTTAGGAATACGCCCAAAGTGTACTCATGGAGGGAGCTAGGATCTGAGCCACAGCTGTTGGTTTTAGGATTCACGTTTCTATAAGCAAGCATCCTTAGCATGGCACTCAGGTGGTACTAAAGAGACAAATCCAAGGGAAAAAAACCCAGGAGGTCAGATGGACCTTTCAGATTATTCTCCCAAACTCTTCCTCAGACTGAGATCCTACCTGGAGCACAATGGCAGAGAGGTGGGCTTCCATTTGCATTCTTGTCCTGGGGGGCCACAAGGTGAAGATGAAGAGGCTGGGGTGAAGCACACAGCAGTTCACTTCAGTCACTCAGTCGTGTCCGACTCTTTGCGACCCCATGCACTGCAGCACGTCAGGCCTCCCTGTCCATCACCAACTCCCGGAGTTTACTCAAACTCATGTCCATCGAGTCAGTGATGCCATCCAACCATCTCATCTTCTGTCGTCCCCTTCTCCTTCTGCCTTCAATCCTTCCCAGCATCAGGGTCTTTTCCAATGAGTCAGTTCTTTGCATTAGGTGGCCAAAGTATTGGAGTTTCAGCTTCAGCATCAGTGAATATTCAGGACTGATTTCCTTTAGGATGGACTGGTTGGATCTCCTTGCAGTCAAATACTGGGTTTCTGGCATGTATTTTTGGTTCAGAAATTATTTAAAAATACATGTGACTTCTGGAGTTTGTATTAATATAAATATACATAGTATGTTCACTAAGAGTGTTCAAAATCAGTTTTTAGTCAGATAGTGTTTTTCAGTTTAAAACTAATTCCCCCTTAATCTGTAGAATTTAGAAACCTGGTTTTTCCAGGTCCCACCTTGTGCATGCACTTCAGTGAGCCTGTCCTGTAGGCTGGTGGTTCCCAGGCCTGTGGGTCGCTGGAATTCCCTGGGGAGCATCAATAGTACTGACACCTGTGATGGCCTCCAGAGATTGTCATTCAAATAGTCTGGGGTATAGCTTGAGTGGTGTGATCTTTGAAAGGTCCCCCGATGATTCCAATGTGCAGACAAGTTTGGGAACTGCCTCTTTCATTCTCTATTTTCTTTTCCGATTTGTTTTTTAAAAAATCCACAAACAATTCTGAATAACTTTTGATCAACCATTTCTGCTTTCAGTAGACATGATACTTCTGGGTCATTTATGTTTGCATGTGGCTGAATGATATTTACCAGGCATTGCGTGAAATGTTTAAAATGTTGTCCCCTCTCCTACTTTAATGAGAACAGTGGTGCCCTTGCATTAGAACCCCCAACCTGGAGGTTACAAACTGTCCTGATTCAGAGAAAGCTGAGGATCCCATTCTCCCCTGTGCCCTGATTACCTACCTTTGGGCTACACAAAGTTTATGCTTAACCTCCCAGGATTTTGCAAAAATTGTTCTTTGAAGCAAGAGTCTGAAGCATGAGCTTGTGAACTCATTCAGACAGTAAGTAAAGCCTGATGCAAAGGAAGGAGTGTCCACAGATGCAGATGAAGAAGCCCAAAGCTGGAAGAGACAATGGTGTCCTTATCCCTGCCCACACATAATTGACATTAAAAGTGATTTCAAACCACAAAACAGTAAGAAAATTCCTAAAAATCTTTTTTTTTTTTTGTCATGGGAAATCAAGTCAATTCTTGTTGAAATATAAAAATATTTTAAAAAAATGTTTATAGCCCACTTTGCTTGTGTCCTAAGCACGCAATTTTTTTTTCCATTTATTTTTATTAGTTGGAGGCTAATTACTTTACATCATTACAGTAGTTTTTGTCATACATTGAAATGAATTAGCCATGGATTTACATGTATTCCCCATCCCGGTCCCCCCTCCCACCTCCCTCTCCACCCGATCCCTCTGGGTCTTCCCAGTGCACCAGCCCCGAGCACTTGTCTCATGCACCCAACCTGGGCTGGTGATCTGTTTCACCCTAGATAATATACATGTTTCAATGCTGTTCTCTTGAAACATCCCACCCTCGCCTTCTCCCAGAGTCCACAAGTAAGTTCTATACATCTGAGTCTCTTTCTGTTTTGCATATAGGGTTATCGTTACCATCTTTCTAAAGTCCATATATATGTGTTAGTATACTGTAATGGTCTTTATCTTTCTGGCTTACTTTGCTCTGTATAATGGGCTCCAGTTTCATCCATCTCATTAGAACTGATTCAAATGAATTGAAGTAATTTTTTTTTTTAAAGTCTTCATTGAATTTGTTACAGTGCTGCTTCTGTTTCATGTTTTGGTTTTTTGGCCCTGGGGCATGTGGTATCCTAGTTCTCCAACCAGGGATCGAACCCACACACCCTGTATTGGAAGGCAAAGTCTTAAACATTGGCTACCAGGGAAGTCCCCTAATACCGCACACTTAGCTGGCCTGTTAGGTACCCTGCATGGAGTGTCCTTGGTGAGTGTCTGTGATTCATCCCCCAGTTATGATGATTTGAATCACTTAACATCTAACTTGCTAAAGAGAGAACAGTGATCATTATAGACTTTTACTTGAGAAGAATATTCCCCTTTAGATTCAATCAATATTGTCAAGTTTCCGAAGATATATCACTGGAGTTGTTATATTTAAAACACCAGAGAAAGATTTTCACGCTCATTTTTGAAAAGCAACCTCACATGGCTCCATCTAGTACCTCACTGTCTGTTCGACCTTACCTCAAGTTGCCTCTTGCATCAGGATGGCAGACATAAATATGGACACAAATATTACTCTACTTCTCTAACTGGGAGGGTTAGGAATGGCCCCATGGAGTGTGAGGCCGTGGGACAACCAACCCCTTCCTCACATAGGATATTGAGATAAGGGAAAATCAGTCTGCCTGAAAAGGCAGTAGAAATTTCAAATAAGCACTCATCCCAAGGAGAAGGATGTTGGGCGGCAGCAGGGAGCCATCCTACTGTTCTGAAGCTGTGATGCTGAAAGATCTCAGAAATCATTGTAATCATTTGAATTACTCATCTGCTTTGAGCCTTCTAACACTGCCCACTGCAATTAGACTAAAATCCCAAACACATCCCAAGGCCCATCAAAATCCCTAACCTTAGACCGCTCCACCTCTCCAACCTCAGCTCCAACCATCTCCCTCTTGTTCATTAAACTTCTTTCTGTTCCAGAAACAGGTCAACACTCTTCCCACACCAGGGAGTCTCCTATGCCTCGCCTCTTCCTATGACTTATTTTTTAATGTGTGTCTATTTCATTTTAGATACTTCCCCATGATTCCACTGCCTCTCACTTTAAAGCATAAGCTCTAAGAGTACAATGATTATGTGCATCTGACCTGCTTTACATCTGCCCAGGCACCGTAGAGAACCCTAGGTCCTGATAACAGGGGATGCTTGACCAATTCTCTTTCCAAGAAAACCAATAGCAGGTGTGGCCCTCCCTTCAGCAGTCCCCAGAGGACCCCTGCTGTATGCACTGATCTATAAGTACAGATAGAGCCAGGCAGCTTTTCACACTTGCCTTGTGATATTTATACCCATAGGTATAATTTTTCAGTGCACCCTGCTATAATTGTTTTGGGTCTGTTTACTGCCAAGACTTTCATTTTTGCAGAAGCATTAGACACGCAACAGGAAAAAGATGAGAACATTAGGCCCCTGAAAATAAAATTATTAGGATGCTAAGCGATAAAGGAGATGACACCTCACATTGAGGCTACTACAGAGAGGCTTTGGAAGACCTTTCAAGTGAACACTGGAACATCCACAACCAAAGCAAACTGCAAAACCAACAAAATGCTAACACTGTGCATTTTTATCGTTATCCACTGTGATTTGTTTCTTCCTCTGCAGGGCATGACAAATGACGCTGAAGTCAAAGCTCAACCTTTTCCCCCTTAAAGCCGTGACTATTTTCCTTAGAGCCTGGGCCCTCGACAACCACGCAGCTGCCAAGAATGTGCTCATCCTTTGAAACAAATGCTATGTTGAAACTGATGTTTTCAGATGCCAACTATATAACCGGAGAACTTCTATGTTATTTACACGCCTCTCGTACCAAGGAATCAATGCTTAGAATATCACTGCTGCTGATTCTTGAATGTAGTGGTCACATTTATGGTCTTTGGATATGAAGAGTGACATGCTATTAAAGTGTGCCCGCCTGAGTGGTCCTGAAATAACAATTTTACTGATTTCTCTGTGAACTTTGATCTCATTACCAGCCTGCTCTAACGAAACAAATGAGCACACAGTCAAGTCATGTTTGTGATCCTTCAGTGTGGTTTTCCAGCCAAGTTTGTCTTTTGTTTTGTTTTGAAATACTCCTGCACGTGCACACACACACACACACACACACACACACCTGCCTGCTTGGTACCTCCTCTGGGTTATTCACAAGGCATCTCCAAAACCAAATTTATATTTTACCCCACCTATTCCTATTACATGTAACATCACTGCCACAACTACTGCCACTCTTGTTAGTAGTCATCGTAACTCCAGAGATATACTATTGTTTTTATCCCCTAATTTTACATAAGAGTTTAGACTGGGTAGGTAATTTACCCAGAGTCATGCAGTCACAGGGACAGGTCCAAGATCTGAAGATATACTGGGTTTATCCAGCGCTCATTCTGTTAACCATCATCTCCTTACTTCAGTAAACGGCTTTAGCCCTCATTGAGTTACTTAAGTCGAAACTGTGGGGTCACCCATTGACAGTTCCAACTCCTTTATCCATGCTCTCTGTAACCAATGTGACTGCACACCCCATCCATCTCCTAAACTCATTTGGAAATCATTTACTTCTGTCTTCACTGCTACTGCTACTCTCTGCCATCACCAACTCCTACCTGGGCAGTTACCGTAACAGGCTTCTAAACAGGCTAGTCCCCAAGTTAGACCTTGCTGCAAGATGATTACAAACAAAAAGGCAATGTGAACTCATCAGTCCCACATTCCCAGTCCATCCCTCCCTACACTCTTCCTCACCGCAGATAACCAACAAGGACCTACTGTATAGCACAGGGAACTCTGCTCAATATTCTGTAAAAACCTAAATGGGAAGAGAATTTGAAAGACAGATACATGCATATATGTAACTGAATCACTTCTCTGTACACCTGAATCTAACTCAAAATTGTGCATCAACTATGCTCCAATATAAAATAAAAATTAAACAAAATCTTACCAATTCCATAAACATCACAAAATCCAGAGAAATAAAGGAACAACACTTAAATTAATTAACAACAACAACAAAAAGGCAATGTGAGTAATGAAATCATGTAGCAGTATTTGGGGTCATCCAGATAATACAGATTATGGATACTTTAAAAATTTAGACTATTACTGTGAACCATTTCAAAACACTTCCTCAGTTCTCGAGTAGATACAAGAGCCCCAGGTGCCCAAGCTGACCCAGCCTCATTTTTCAGATGGCAGCTTCCAGGTCGTTCTATAGGGAACCATTCTCTGACTCTGGAATAGGCTGGATCCTCAGAGTGGCCCATTTGTCATGATACTCACCTGTAGCTGTGTGACTGACATCTGCCTCCCTAGATTGAAAGCTTTGTGAGGGTAGGGACTGCAAAGTTTACCTTTTCACTGTTGGTCTCAAATACCTAGTAGAGTGTTCAGCAAATAGTAGGATTTCAAATATTTGTAGGATAAATGAAATTTGTCCATAAATGAATGGAGATTAGAATGGCTTTAGTATTTTCTAATTCTGAATGTAATATATATTGTGTAGAAATCTCAGGCCATCTAGGAAAAGTTAAGAAAGTAAAGTCAATTCCTTTCCGTTTTTCTTTTTTCTTCAAATTGGGCTTGATCAACATTTATTTGCATCTGCTGAGAACTGACTTTGTGGGAAGTGCCTTTAAGCCATGTGTATATGACTGAAAATCCATGGGATTTTGCCCTTATTAGGTACCAATGTGCCCAAATTCTGGGAAAGGACACAAGATTAATCTTCCCCTCACTCTTTTTTGCCATACTGAACTTGTCCACATCAGTTCCTAATTTGACCTGGGGCACATAAGTAACATCCCCCTAAATGCTGGTTCTTCCATCTTCCCTCTCTTTGGCACATTCTTTCCCATCCTTATCATACCTGGCTAGACAGTAGAATCAGTTGTGTTATATAATATACACTGAGGATTCAGCTATTTGTACTCAGCAAAAATAAAATAACAGCATAAAAGAATTGAGAACAAAAGAAAAATACTTTAGATAATGTGGGACAACCCATCTGCCACCTTCTTAACTTGCTGGAGTTAGGGGACATGAACCTCTGTAGCCTTGGAACTTCTCAGTTCTTACCTTACTTGCCTTTCATAATAAGGACTGTCTTAATACATGCATTATAAATTTAGGAATATACACTCAATTTTTACATATGACCTTACCTTGGAACCTAGTCCTTGGGTCACATTCTATTGCATTTCATATTGTGTTCTCCCCTCTCTGCTTTTATTTACAGTGTTAACCTTAGGATGGTGTATCCTCCTTCAATTGACTTCCTATTTATTCCTCAAGGCCCAGCTCAAATACCACTTTTTCAGCATCCTGGCATTCCTGATCAGAATTAACCAAAGCTTCTACTGCGCCCTCACCACAAAATTGTATACTTCTCTTTACTACTCTTTGCTGCCAGCTGTGGATTGGGGCTTGCTGTCTAATGTCAGAACTGGATCACAAGCTCCTTGAGAAGAGGTATCATACATATTTTTGTGTCCCTGGCAGGGAGCCCAGAGCCTGCATAAGCTTTTGATAATTTATGCTTGATAAAAAAACAGAACCTCATGAAATTTTCTTTGACCTATAACCTATTAAAACATCCATGATACAAAGTCTAAGTTACAATGTTCAGTGCTATGCTTGCTCCCAAGTCTACCCCCTCAATGGATTGCTTGTTTAATTTAATATACTCAAGTTTTATTCTCAGGAATGATAGTTAACATTAAGCCAGAGCTTAAACTTTGTGAGGTACAGTATACTCTATAAAAATATTGAATCACTATGTTGTACACCTGGGCTTTCTTGGTGGTTTAGGTAGTAAAGAATCTGCCCGCAATGCAGGAGACCTGGGTTTGATCCCTGGGTTGGGAAGATCCGATGGAGAAGGGAATGGCTACCCATTCCAGTATTCTGGGCTGGAGAATTCCATGGACTGTCCCTGGGGTCGCATAGAGTTGGACACAACTGAGCAACTTTCACTTTCATGTTGTACACCTAAAACTAATATAATATTGTAAGTCTAATCTTTCTAAAAGAACATTAAGGAGAAGCAGAAAGCTGGAAACAAAACTCTCTAAAGTTCTAAGCTTCCATATTTTCCCATCCAAGTACTAACCAGGCCTGACCCTGCTTAGTTTCTGAGATCAGATGAGAGTGACCACATTCAGGGTGGTATGGCCATAGACGAAACTTCCATATTCTTAGCAGAGCACACCTGTCATGATGTTAAAATACTGATTATATAACAAAATCTAGACATATCACCAGAGACAAAAAGTAGCTATTCTCTATTTGGTTCCAGATAAATAGCTATTGTTTATTGTTTAGTAATTACCACCATCTGTCATTTAAAATTTTCACACCATCTGTCAATAACTGCATGCAGAACACAGCTGATTCATACCTCTTCTTGTCGGTCAGATGCAATGAGCTCTACCCAGATAACTATTAGCAAAGAACAATGCTTGACTTCTGTACCCGACTTCATTTGTCACAGAGGGAATCTAACCTTAAGTCCACCAATTCAAAACAGGAGTCTCTCATCCTGTGTATAAACTAGAACTAATTTTCATACTTTGGTTTTTAACTTCTATTGTTGAAAATTTCAAATACATACATGAGGAGAAATACAATAAAGACCTCAACACCTCAATAAACCCTCATCAGCAGCTTCAGTGATAATCAACTCAGAGTCAACGTGTTTTCATCCCTATCTTCCTCTCCCTGCCTACCTTGAATTATTTGGAAACTAATCCTCGACATCATATTATTTAATCTATAAATATTTCAAGCTCTTGGAAAAAAGATCTAACCACAATGCTATTGTCACACCTAAAACAGGAACAATAATTCACATTCACCCGATGAGCCCATTTTGATCCTGCCGCAGAAATGGATCTCGTTAAATATCTCCCTGTAAACAGCTCAAAAGCCCTTTATAAACCGTACATGTGATGACTATTACAATGCTACTTGAAGGGCAAAGAAAACCAGCTTGTTCCCTGAATGCTGCTTAATACTGAACTCAGTTTTGGGGGAGGGGTTGCATATTTTACTCCTTATAAGGTAAAGAAAATAGTTATTGGCACCCCCACTACTGTAACACCCTTGACAGCCACTTTTTCAACATTGCCCAGGGTTACAAATGCATGTAATTGCCTGCTGGACTTCAGCTGTACATGTGAACAACTGGTTTTCCACACAGCAACCATTCATTTTATAATCTCAGATCTCCCCTAATGAATTTCCTATGAATACTGGTATTAAAGAATCTGAAAGAGGAAGACCTCTTTTTAAAGTCAAATGCCATATTTTTCAAAAGGTTGCTGCAGAATTTTTTCCTTACACATTAGAGAAAAAGGACATTTATGCAAAGAAATGTCTTTCCGTGAGCCCAGTATTGAATTCTCCATTGTTGGTGCTCAGTGTCTCTTGGGAGGCTCTTAATTGAATCAGTCTTGAAAGGTTTCTTTGTGTTTTCCCTCAGACCCTCTTATGGGTTACAGAAGCATTGATGGTGAGTACAGCTCTAATGGAAGATGCTGTCATCTCATTACTCAGTCTGGTCTCTGTCTCAATAGCTCATACCTCTTAAGTGGCTGGCGTGCTATCAGGTCAAAAAGAGGTCAAGGTAGACAGTCACAGGAAGCAGTAGCTCTTCACAGGGGACAGAAAAAAAGTGGTGGAGAGAAAGAGATGGTACTGCTGCTGCTGCTAAGTCGCCTCAGTCATCTCCGACCCTGTGCGACCCCATAGACGGCAGCCCACCAGGCTCCACCATCCCTGGGATTCTCCAGGCAAGAACACTGGAGTGGGTTGCCACTGCCTTCTCCAATGCATGAAAGCGAAAGTGAAGTTGCTCAGTCGTGTCTGACTCTTCGTGACCCCATGGACTGAAGCCCACCAGGCTCCTCCGTCCATGGGATGTTCCAGGCGAGAGTACTGGAGTGGGGTGCCATTGCCTTCTCCGAAGAGATGGTACACTCACTACCTAATCACCCTAGCACAAACTCCAGACTAATTTACCCAAGTATAGAGAACGGTCCACACATTTACCCAGTGAAGACCAGGGAACATAACAGAATTCTGTAGTGGTTTCTGAGGGCAAGGCACAATAAGAGTCAAGAGCTTATGGGGTGGGTCATGCACAGGTGGCATGGCTTTCATGTGGCTACCTGCCATGCCAGGGTTGTTTTCTCACATGCATCATCTGAATCTGAAAACTTGGCTGGGAAAGGCTAGCCATCAGGATATGATTCCTGTCTCTGTCTAAATGCTGCAGCTGAATTACTTGCAATTTTCCCTGTTCTATATTGAATAGTCAGACATCTTCTTGACCTAAGCCTTATTTCCTTAAAGAATCCTCTTCTGCCTCAGTGCCCCATCTAAAGCCCTCCATGTCTGATCATGTCCTCACTGATATATATGAACCATCATTTTCAAATAAGCTAGACACAGTGCTGTCTAGTGCTTTAAACCTCTCAAGGCATTTTTTTTGCGCAGTCTCACTGATGCACACAAAAACTCTTTGCTAAAAAACACTTCATTACACTCAAAAGTAGACGCAGCAAAAGAAGGGAGAAGACAGGCGATTTGAAAAGGTTCACGAAAAGTAAGTTAGTATCAAGACGAAAACTTGAAGGATTTCAAGTTTTCAAAAATTAAGAATCCTTAATTCCTTGTCTGACATTGCTCCCACATTATCTCACTTAAGAGGAGATTTTGAAAATCAATCAGCCCTTCTAGACTGTTGGGAAACAGTTTCCCAATGTCCTTGGCCCATGTAGGTTCAATGACACATTCTATACACACATGCACTCACACATCCATATGTGTTGCTTTGCCAGTACTATCTGATTAAAGTGGAAGGAATAGTTTTAATAATTGAAAAAGAAGTGAAGTAGGACAATAATTAAAATGGTACACATGTAACCCATATATGTATGCATGTATGTGTGTGTGTATATATTTATATGTGTGTGTGTGTATATATATATATATATATGTGTATATATATATATATATACATCTTCGTTTATCAATTTTTCTTGAGGTAGGACCAAGAATTTTCCTTTCACAGATGGGCTCTCTGGTTGCCCTTTCTTGCATACACCAATATTGAAATGTTAAATCTATAATTTCTACTTTGGGCTTCTTTAAAATAGAGTGAAAACTTAAAAGCCACTTGGAAGCAATATGAGTGCAGAAGACTTTTGGGTTTTTATAATTTTCCTCCAGTCTTTCAGAGCTGTCTCATCTACAGTTAATTCAATAGCAATCTTTTAGATACAGTTGTCCCTCAGTCTCCCTGGGGGGTTGGTTCCAGGACCCCCACAGATACGAAAATCCTCAAGTGCTCAAGACCCTCATGTAACTGCCTAGTACAGTCGCTCTCTCGGGACTTCCCCGGTGGCTCAGACGGTAAAGCGTCTGCCTACAGTGTGGGAGACCTGGGTTTGATCCCTGGGTCAGGAAGATCCCCCAGAGAAGGAAATGGCAACCCACTCCAGTATTCTCGCCTGGAAAATCCCATGGACAGAGGAGCCTGGTGGGCTACAGTCCATGGGGTCACAAAGAATCGGACACGACTGAGCAACTTCACTTCTTCACTTCACAGTTGCTCTCAGTATTCATAGTTTCCTTAACTCTGGATTCAGACAACAAGCAGCTAGAATTCATGGTTGGTTGAACCCATGGAGGCAGAAACTGTGGGTAGGGAGGGCCAACTATACCTGCTTTTTAGTTTTCACAAATGTTTAACTTCTATAGTTTTAGAAGAAGCTCTTTTGTTTTTACACTTACATTTAATATGTCATTTAGTATTTTTTATAGTGAATGATAAAATCACACATATAACTGGCAGAGGTTGGCAGGCAATCATCCGACTCTTTGAAGGCGTGTGACTCTACCACTGGGAGAAGTCCTTAGGCATAGCACAGGGCAGTGGGAGCTCCAATACTTTGGCCACCTGATGCAAGAGTTGATTCATTGGAAAAGACCCTGATGCTGGGAAAGACTGAGGGCAGGAAGAGAAGTGGGTGACAGAGGATGAGATGGTTGGATGGCATCATCGACCCAACGGACATGAGTTAGAACAAACTCTGGGAAATAGAGAAGGACAGGGAAGCCTAGTGTGCTGCAGTCCACATGTTGGACATGGCTTAGAGACTGAACAACAAAAACAGCAAGAGCAGTGGACACATCATGAACTGTTTGAGTGCCATGGGTTTGCTCTACTGGGGAAAAGCAGTGTCTGTTCACACAGGGGAGTGGGCAGGTAAGTAGACGATGACTAACTGTTTCTGGGTTTATTTTTCTCCCAAGAAGCAATACAGTTTGGTAGAAAAAACATCTAGCAAGAAGAAGACTGTCCACAGCTCTGAGTCTGGGCCCGAAGGACTTCATGCAGTTGTATAACTTTCTCAGGGCGCTCAGTTTTCTCATTAGAAAATTAAGAAAATGGACAAAGGCATGGCTGCTTAGAGCACTGGGAATGAGAAAGATTCTTGGCCCTGGACTTGGCCCAGTAGAAAAATCATGCCATGACTGATTGTCAATGTCTGCTCTGGGTAGTTAAGAGGGAAGTGGTAAAACACACACATATCATCTTGGATCTAGATAATTCTGATCCCTGTGTAATGAAAAGGATGCAGGCTTCAGGACTGCAATTAACTCTTGTGACCTTCAGCAAAGTTAATTACTTCTATGAGCCTCGGGAAAGCAGGAGAACTCCTTGGGGACCTAGGTAAGATATTTTCTAAATGCTATCCTTGGATTATTCTCTACTCTAACCAATTAGATATTCCTTATGTAGTCTCCAATAACATGCTGTACATCCTCTGTCTTAATACTTACTACATAGACATAAATTATGATTATATTGTAAAGACTGAGATTATATTTAAGTTATACTTTAAGTGTAAGAAGGGCATCTCACATATATAAGCCCTGACAAAACATCAGCACACAGCACTGCTAAGTGTGTGCTAAGTCATTTCAGTCATGTCTGACCGTGGCCCCCCAGGCTCCTCTGTCAATGAGATTCTCCAGGCAAGAACACTGCAGTGGGTTACCATGCCCTCCTCCAGGGGATCTTTCTGACCCAGGGATCGAACCCGCATCTCTTACGTCTTCTGCATTGGCAGGTGGGTTCTTTACCACGAGCACCACCTGTGTACTCAGTAGAGTGAGTGAGTGAGGGAGTGAAGTCGCTCAGTCGTGTCCGACTCTTTGCTACCCCATGGACTGTAACCTGCCAGGCTCCTCCGTCCATGGAATTTTCCAGGCAAGAGTACTGGAGTGGGTTGCCATTTCCTTCTCCAGGGGTACTCAGTAACTATCTGTCAAATAAATGGGACCATTGTTGTACTAAGAGGTTAGCACAATATAGGTAACAGGTGCTCAATAAACACTAATTTTCCTTTCCTTCCTAAATTGTACAACCCTGGATGACAAGTTTCATGTGCACACAGACACAATTTCCTTTTCTCTTTTATCTTTGAATAATGTTTATGCTGACTATGAAAATATAGAAGCTTGAAGAGTGGTTTGGAAGTATCTTAGTATTAAAGTGTTACGAAGTTTTTTGATCCTTCTAATGCCACATAAAATTTTAATAGAATATGAGTATCAGACTACTTTCCTGGTTGCAAAGTATGGTATGAAGATGATTTTAGATGTGAGATAAATAGAAATGAGTTATATATTTATGTGAATGTGTATTTTACAAAATATTGGGTTAGCCAAAAAGTTTGTTTGGGTTTTTCCATAAGGTGTTACAGAGAAACCCAAATGAACTTTATGGCCAACCCAACATAACTCACCCTGTTTAATTTTCTGTGGTAATATAATGATTTCTTTTAAACTAAACATCTAAAAATAAAAATAAGTGAGTCTATTAAGGAAAACTTTCAAGTAAGAAATAATAGTATATGGTTCTGGCACAAATTATAGTTTGAAAGTGGCCAGAGTTAAAGAAACTTATAACTAGATAATTGGCATCACTGATTCAGTGGACATGAACTTGGGCAAACTCTGAGAGATAGTGAGGGGCAGGGAGGCCTGGTATGCTGCGTCCATGGGGTCACGAAGAGTCAGGCGTAAGTTAGCAACTGAACAACAACAACAATACAACATAACTAGCTAAAAGCAAGGAAATTTTCTATAGCTAAACTGAAGTTTGCCTTTTCTCAGTTATAGGGAGGACAATTCTCAAGTTTTCTGTAAACTGTTGTTATTTACCTAAATTAAAATTAAAGGTATACCCAAGGAAATTGTTGATCATTCATCCTAGGCATGTGTATCGGAGATTATAATTTTCTGCAGCCTATATGTTATTAAGCCTTTTTCTTTTAGAAAAATCATTCAGCAATGAAACAATGGCATTTTAAAGATGACCATATCTCATGGTATTCTATGAAGAACATCATTATTTCTAGGTCTTCATCCTCTAAACAATTTTGAGAACCACAGTTCAGAGCATCAGTGCTCAAGTGGGGCTGATGTTGCCCCCCAGGAAGCATTTGGCTATGGCGAACATTTTTAGCTGTCATAACTAGGGTGTCTGTGCTGCTGGCATCTAATGAACAGAGGCCAGAAACGCTGCTAAACATCCCATAATCAACATGATAATCCACAGCAAAGAATTACCTGACCCAAATGTCGATAGTGCTAAAGTTGAGAAACTCTGCTTTAGAGTTTTGTTTATAAATGACTTATGAACATCTTGATCTAACACCCACAGTTGAATGTTTAACATATTCTGATGAGGCTGTAAATACCTACTTCCAAACTTATTTTCAGAAAGCAATAGGAAAAAAAAGAAAGAGACCTCATAGAATTTTAACATGCATCCATACCCCCTTTTAAAAATTACTCCTCCATTTAGTTTTTAAAAATATTTATTTGTTTATTTATTTGGCTGTGTCAGGTCTTAGTTGTGGCATGTGGGATTTTTAGTTGCAGGCTATGAGATCTAATTCTCTGACCCAGGGATTAAACCCAGGCCTCTTGCATAGGGAGTGCAGTCTTAGTCACTGGACCACCAGGAAAGTTCCTTCATTTAGTTTTTGAGTAAGCTGGTTGAAAAAGCACCTAAATCATTATGGTACAATATCTACCCTCAGTTTATAGATCAGCTCACGTCATCAGTTAAGGTCCTCCAAAAGTCTTCTACTTTCCGTGGCAAACAACCTCCAAGCTTATGAAGCAACTTTTCTCACTTCTGACTGTGTTGGCATCACATGGGTTTGTGAGGGGGACATGTCTGCAGCCCTAGGCTGTATTCTCAACTGTCACTGGGCACAGTGTTGGGCCTAGCTTACCATGTTCTGTGATATACTGGGTGATGGTAAGTTATCAATGGGAAATCAATTTCTTTAGCCTTTCTACACCTCTTTGTCTACCTCTCTGAGCTCTGTTAGCCTGGAAAAAATAGTTCCTCAGGGTTGCTGGTGAGCAGGTCTCACTAGCATTTCATACTTTATTTAGAAACTGCTTCTGTCCAAGGATCACACTCTTATTAGAGGCCTAAGGCAGTCTGATAATAAACGTTTCCATGTTTGATCTAAATAGAAGAAAGAGACCAGGGTGTCACCCTCCATTCCCAACACATCACAGGAGCAAACTGTACTTGTAAAATTTTTTAGGACACAGGAATGACTGAAGAGGGTACAATAATTTATATAGGGGCTCCCCTGGTGGTTCCTTTGGTAAAGAATCCACCTGCAATGCAGGAGACCAGAATTTGATCCCTGAGTAGGGAAGATACCCTGGAGAAGGAAATGGCAACCCGCTCCAGTATCCTTGCTTGGAGAATCCCATGGACAGAGGAGACTGGTGGGCTACAGCCCATGGCGTCACAAGAGTAGGACACAACTTAGCAACTAAACCACCAATAATTTGTAGCCCTATATCTACCATAACATCATTTGAAATTAGTTCTTGATTTTATATGCTTTTGGGGGAGGTTGGGGAGAGGGAATAGAAGTGAAATTTTTAAAAAATATTTGACATTAAGTTGCATTAACACTGATCACTCTGAATGGGCCAGACACAGAGTTAACTGGTCCCATACTGACTGAATAATCAAAGTGCTGTACTGTCCAACAGAAGAGGGGTGACAACATAAGGATCAGTCTTGTCAACTTTGAAAGGGCACATACTCAGTAAAGAACTCGTCTGAGCAGAATGAAAGTGTCTCAATACTTTGATTTGTGGCTGGATAATTGTTCATTTTTAGCTCACAGGCTTTTTTTTTTTTTTTTTTAAGACTGTTCCACTTTATGCTTAAGGAGCTGAAATTCTACAGTGTCATTTGCCAGGATACTGATTATATATAAGTGGGAGTTTTTTTTTTTTTTATCAACAATAAATGTCTTGCATTGTGAAAATAGCAGCTTGACTCCCACATTCATTTAGCAGCAGGAGGCATGAAATGGATTGGCCCTTTTGAATTATTCCAGAAATGTGCTCCAGATGCACATAGATAGATCACTAAATATAAATCTCATTGCTTCTTTCTTTTGTTTTTTGCCCCACTGCTAAGTAACTTTCAAAACTGGAATAGGATGAGTTCTTTATCATCACTATCCTTCAGAATAAAATTAAGTTTATCAGAAAGCAACGAAAAGTCCCCAAATACAACCTGATAAATCCTACTGACTACTGCAAGTTGCAACTGGTTGACTGCCAAATGCTGCCATTTTGATGTGTGAGTCTTTCATTCCCGAAGGATTCATTTATTTGAATGGTTTGGTGTTAGTTTCCTATTTATAGTGGCATATGTTATAACAGGGCTTCTCTGGTAGCTCAGCTGATAAGAATCCGCGTGCAATGCAGGAGACCCCAGTTCGATTCCTGGGCTGGAATCCCCTGGAGAAGGGATAGGCTACCCACTCCAGTGTTCTTGGGCTTCTTTCGTGGCTCAGATGGTAAACAATCTGCCTGCAATGTGGGAGGCCTGGGTTCGATCCCTGGTTCAGGAAGATCCCCTGGAGGAGGGCATGGCAACCCTCTCCAGTATTCTTGTCTGGGGAATTTCCATGGACAGAAATGCCTGGTGGGCCACAGTTCATGGGGTCACAAAGAGTCGGACACAACTGAGCAACTAAGCACATGTTATACCAACAAGGTGTGCTGCTTACACATCCTTTCCTCTCGAAGAACTCAGTATTCAGCTGTGAGATGTGTAGTTAGCTGGCAGGTCCCAGCAGCAGGGCCTTCAGAATCTGCCACAGTGTCTGAGATGAGGTCTGAGCAGTGCTTAGCCAATGACTGAACATGCAGCAGTAACAGGCTGCCCATTGCTCTGGAGTTGTCAGTGGGGCTGGCTGAGACTGTCGGATCAGCATCACTGTCTGAAGCTCTGACTGCCCTCCTCCTGCTTCCTTCACTTTATATAACACTTAATAAACCTTTGGCCCTCCTAACTCCATCTCAGCATTTGTTTCTCGGAGGACCCAATGGATACACAACATATAGATGTTGTTACCGAGACAGGAAGAGTGAAAAATTCTATGCTGCATTTTGGGCCAGTGGCCAGTGAGCTGCAAACACTTCCTGGGGACCGCGAACACCAATGCTAACAACTCAGTTCATATATTGTGCTGTGATGCCCCATGCTGGTATTTCTGCTCTGACTGTGTGTGTCTATGCTCAGTTGCTCAGCCGTCTCTGACACTTGGCAACCCTATGGACTGTAGCCCGCCAGGCTCCTCTCTGTCCATGAGATTTCCAAGGCAAGAATACGAGAGTAGGTTGCCATTTCCTCCTCCAGGGGAACTTCCTAACCCAGGGGTGGAACCCGTATCTCTTGCGTCTCCTGCATTGGCAGGTGAATTCTTTACCACTGAGCCATCGGAGAAGCCCTCTGCTCTGAACGGGCAGTAGCAAAATCTCCCTGGGGCCCCTGGGGCCTCAAACCAGTAACCATAACCACCTCTTGGGACCCTGAGGGTTAATAAGGTCCAAATCTAGTGAGAATCCCAAAAGAGGATTCGCTTTTACTCTCTTTCAAGTGCTGTAGAAATTGGTTAAGAAAAGATTCCTCTGAACAGCAGGATGGGCTGTCTTGGAAGATATTAATTGCTGCTTCCCCATGAGATTTGGGGGATTAAGCTGATGAAAGGAAAAGCACTAATATGAAAGGGAATCTATGTAAATTCACTAATTTAAACCAATTGGCTATTTTCAAATTATGTGTTTCAGTTGTTCTGCCTCCATGGACAGGTGAAGTGCTCTATTTCAAAGTATTTACCCACTCCAAGCACTTCACTGCCTGCTGAGGGAAGAGGAGAGTCAATTACACCCTTCCCAACGGGAGGAGGATGGAAGGACTCATGTTTCCTTCAGCAAAAAAGAACGTGAAAACAAGATAAGGTAAACTCAGAAAGGTAAACTCAGAAAACAAAAATAGGACCATGAAGAATACATAAAAACCGGATTTCTTTCTTTCACCTGATCTATCCTGGGAATCTCTGAACTTCTTCCATGGGTTGAATCCCATGGCCAGTCATGTCAACAGAGTCCCCAATAATCCACAGGCTCCACTGCACCCTTTGGTTGGAGGCTGACCATTAAGACTGTTAACAATCCCTACTTATTCACCCCTTACTCATTGGATTTCCTTGTCCTATTCCTAGATTACACAGACTGGATTTAGAAATCAGAGAAACATTACATCCACTTTAAATTCTGAGTACAGGAGGTCATTCTATTCAAAGGAACACTGTTACCAAAAAAAAAAAAAAAAGCCATTTTAAGTGAATCCATTTAAAATGGAACATAAATTTCATAGAAAAGAGTGAATAAAAGGGTCCATCAAGACTTTCTTTTGAGAAATGAAAATAAAATTCATTAAAGTGAATTTATCTTCCATTTAATCAAATTCAGGTTATAATTGCAATTATGCTGTAATTCTTAGCGCAAACTAAGAACGAATGAAGGAACTTCCCTGGTGGTCCAGTGGTTCAAGACTCCGTGCTTCCAATGCAGAAGGCATAGGTTTGATCCCTAGTTGGGGAATTAAGATCCTATATGCTGTGTGATGCAGCCGAAAAATAAATAAAATAAGTAAAAAGAATAAAGATCTATTCTTCAAAAATGAAGCATTAAGAGGGTTACATGATTTTCTTCAAAATGAAGTGATGGTAGTATTACGACAATTTTAAGAAAAATTTAAGCATACTTAAGGGCTTTAACATTTACCAAGGGTCTCTCACAATCCTTTGAAATCCACACCTTTTCTTTTTGAAGTACCTCTCATATCACCATGTTGATTTTCCTTTTTTCAACTGTTGAATTGTTTGCCAACTCCTTTGGTCATGACTTAGGTGTGTTTTAGGAGATCAACATCACTTTCATTGACTTCAAGAAATCTTGCAAATTGTGCATCAGATAAAAATTCTCACTTTGCAAGTAACTTACATTGCTTTGACACTCTTCTTTCATCTCACTAGAGGTGAGGAAGGTTCTAATGGTACAAGAGAGGAATATTTGAGAGGGCACTAATCTTGAATTAACCCATCACTAAATCAATCCTTTCTTGCAATAATGAACTTTCTTCCTTTTATAATCCCCTAATTTCCAAGAACCAGTTAGAGAAATCACAGATAGCCAGGATGTTTTCAATTAGTCCTTAAAGCTGCTATACGTTCTCAGGTGTAGGATGTTAAATTGAAAACATTTTTACCAACAATCTAGAGTTACTGAGTCTTCCTAACGTCAGTGGCAGAGCCAAAGAAATGGCTAAAGTTAGCCTAGTCTATGGACCATACTGCCGTACTGATCCCCTGTGCAGAATGAATTAAAGCAGAGAACATTGGCAAAGAAAACAAAAGGTATATTTCTACCCTTAACCATGATGAGAACTCACTGTGGCCTTGGCAAAGTCACTTAACTTTTCTGGGTTTCAATTGTCTCTGTGGTCTTGTACAACAGGAGATAGTTATGGTTACTGATTTGGGGCCACAAAGATACCAGGAAGATTTTGCTACTACCAGTTCAGAGAGCCGATATACCAATTTGGGTGATAACCCAGTACCGAAACTGAATCATTGGTATCAAATGGTCAAGGTGCTCAGGAAATGACTACAGTTCACTGACCCCTGGCTTAAATGGCAATCAGTTCATGTTATTGCTCTATCATTCCCTGGGACCTCGTACCCCAATCCCAATGCAACCCCCACATGTTGTCAGGTATGAGCATGGTTTTGTCAGAAGGGAATTACAGACCATCAAATATACCTTTCTACCTCACGCACACCGTCCAGTCCACTCTTTCACTCTTTCTTTTCTGCCTCATGCTTCAGAGGGACAAGTTTCCTACTCTTAGAGGGAGACCCTACCAGCTGGCTGTTAACCTGCTGGGGTGCTGACTTCTGAGGCTTCTCTCCTTCTTTCATCACTAGTATCATCAGTCTCTTCCTCTGCACTAACTCAAGCAATCGTGGGTACCTGAGACATCATCTTTTTGGAACCAGTACTGGACGCTTGCCTCTCTTCCTTCACTTCTCTGAAAAGCAGAAGTCTCTTCTTTAAGCATGGGTACCTCACTGACACCCCCAAGTACTCTTTCTCCTCTGTTTTTAAAAGGAAGCACAGATGTCCTACATTCTATAAAAATCTTTATTTGATACTGTATTCAACCTAATGATCATCTTATTTCCTTCCTTCTACACACGGCAACCTTTTTAAAACAAGTCATCTCTATCTATCCTCTTCTTGCTACCACCCCCACATCCCCTGCTCAAAATCTGTTGCAGGGATCACTCTATAAATAAATTTCTCACTGAAAGGTCACCAACCCTTTTATAATCATGAAATCACAGACTCTGTACATTTTAGAAGACATTTTTGACATTTATTCCAAGTCTCCCATTTTATAGATGAAGAAGAACCCATGCACAAGTTCATAGGACCAGAAGTCTCATTTGCCTTGATGCCCCTTGCAGAATTTGATATTGTAGACTTTTTCCTTTTTCCGAACAATGTAGGTTAATAATAAAAATCTTGTCAATCTGATTTTTTTTTTTTTTATCAGCTCAAAGAGATGGCCTGAACATTTACTGAGTATACCTCAGACACAAAGACAAGATGACTATTCACATGTGCTTGTTTCAATCCAGATTCTTCAGTGAAATCTCTATCACCCTTTACCTACCACTGTACTATCACCAGGTTTCAAGTTACTTTCAAGCTATTTTCGTAATCATCAGAGGCTCTTGTTATAGATGGAAGAATTCAATAGAAATGTATTTAAGTCTCCTTCCTGTGGAGTTGAGCTGCTTATTCCTTAGTAAAAAATAACTATATATTGCTCTTCTACTATAAATGAAGATATTCATTTGGTTAAATGGTGACTGTAGTAACTAAAATACCTTACTGTCAAACATTTTTCTCCTTTCTTTGAAAGGAAAGTGCATCATTTTTCACTGCCAAGAAGTTTCTCAGATATAGAAAAAGTAAAGAAAAAAGTCATCATTACCCACAAGAACAGAGAGATAATTTGAAGAAGAAAAACTGACTTCTCTTCCCACATTACTTCAGGGAAAACAGCCTGGATCTGTTCTCAAATGGTTTGGGGATACTGGCTATTTCTCAAGGTTCTCAAGATATTGGTCCAGGGAACTATATCCTGAGGATGCGCAGAAATGATAGTGAGCATGTTTTAGGCTTCCCCACTGGCTCAGTGGGTAAAGAATCTTCCTGCAATGCAGGAGACACAGGAGACGCAGGTTCGATCCCTGGGTCAGGAAGATTGCCTGGAGGAGGAAAGAGCAACCCACTCCAGTATTCTTGCCCGAAAAAAATCCTATCGACAGAGGAGCCTGGTGGGCTACCGTCCAAATGGTCACAAAGAGTTGGACATGGCTGAGAGACTAAACACACATGTTTTAGACGTTTCTGTAGCATCGAGTCTCCAGATACAACAAGTGCAGGTAAAACAGTTTTAATGGAACTGTCAGCTTTTTGTGTAAATGCAATAGAACAGCCTTATTTAAAATTTCAAAGTCATTATGGTCAATTTATGTGAAAAATATATCATTCAGTTTTACTCCTCCTATTCCTTTTGTAGCAGGTAGCAATCAATAGCCTCACTGCTTTTTAATTACTAAAAAGAGAAGCTTACATGAAGCAGCTGGCATATTTATTTGATGTTGATAAGAGTAAGTCAAAGTTTTGCTATATGATATATATAAAATACATAAACAGAAATGTAATATATTTAAGATAGATATATAAATATCTCACATAGATATTTATATATGATAAATAAGATAAATATTTATATATATTTTAAAAGATACAAATAAGATATATATAATAAAGTACATATATATTACATCTTTACCAAATATCTACTTATCTATCTATCTATATATATCACATACACAGCAGAGCATCACTTTATTTCACTTTTTTTGTGAGTAAAAAGTAGGCTAGAAGATAAAAATAAGCAGTGATCTTAGTTGTGCATGCAGTTATTTTCAGAATAAGGCAATCTTTTGTCATCCTCCCCAAATCTTTGAAGGATGGGTAGAAATCAAGTTAAAAGGAAAAAGAGAACAGTCACAAGTCAGTATGTCTGGTAAAGGCCACCCAAGTCTACCCTCTGAAAGAGGGCTTGTCCCAAACACTAGCTGCAGGGTAGCATGCAGGGCGCACAAATTATGTAGGGGGGTTAGTTAGGATATGTGGGCTCACGAGATGAGGGAGCTTAAGTAAGCATTACTCTGGCATTCAGAATATTTCTCCTTGATTTTGGGAGGAAGAAAATAAAAAGAATGATATGCTATTATATTGAAATAAGCAAACAAACCACCTGCCTGAGGAGAACACATTGATGAAAGTGAATTCTGAATTAAGACTTGGAATAAATCAAAGCTTTATTGTCAAGTGAATCAGCAGACTTAACAGCAGAGGCGCACCGGGCACGCAAACGGGGACTGTGACGCGGTCCCAGCCCCGCGTGGGACTCACTGCTGAGCAGAGAAGGGCGACGAGAAATCAACGATCACCAAACACGAGAACAGAACAGTGTTTCAGGAGAACACAGAGCAATTGCCACTGAGAGGAGGGGACTCAAACATCTAATTAGATTTTTGAGTGAGGTGAAGAGGACACAATTTAAAACAAATGCAACCCTTCGGCTAGTGGAGCAAAGGGGGTCGTGCTCCATGAATAATTCGCTACTAAGAGATGGTCAAGCACTGTTCCTTCTGTATTTTGTCGATGCACTGGAACCTATTTTGTGAAGCACCTGACTTATTTCTGGAAGATATTACAGACTTAATATAAGAAAGGGTCTTCACCCTTTTTAATAAAGTGCTGACTTTGCAAACTATGCTCCTAACATCAGCCAGTGTTCTGAAGAGAAGTAATTTAAGAGACTTGTACACAAAGAAAAACTCCTTCACTGCTTCATGTTAGCCCTTGAATTGACCGACTGGGATGTGTTCAGAGGCTACTTTGAATAACACCTTAAAGTATTCATTACTTTATTAGGGTGTTTGCCCTTCAGTAGCATACAAAAGACAGAACACCCTTACATGTCCATGGAATAAGAACCAGTAAAATGTGGTGGCTAAAATCCTGATTAATGGAAATACTCTAGTTAACTTACTGATAACTGGAAAATTTTCCTTATTTTGTTTTGCTCATTTATTATTAGTCACATGGCATATTAAAAAGTCACTGAAAATATTTTACTAAGTTTTGATGGTTCATAGTGATGTATTGCTTCAATACACTAACTATGATTGCAGAGAACGAAGACACGAGACTTATTTTGGAGGCTGTCTGAATAGACCTGGGGGCTACTTGGGGAAATAATCCTCAATATTTCCTTATTTTAGTATCAGATACTACTGGGCAATAGGATTAAGTTACTAGACTATTCCATTTTGCAAAGACATTTTTATTACACTTACATTTCAATTCAGAAGACAACCTAAAAATGTTAAGTAATTAAAATAGTACTTCTTTATCTCTCAGAATTTAAAAACACCTGGAATTGTTTCAGTCTGGCTATTCTTCTGTGCCATTAAAAAGCAGAATGTATTCAGAATCATTTCTTCAAATATGTTTTAATAAATATTTCAATGAATGGTCCATACTAAATTTCAACAATTACTGAATATATAACTCACAGGTCAGAATACAATGTATTAGCAAACAACAAATCAAATGAAATATTTATATCCCAACAACTCAATTTAAAGACATGAGTTGTATTTAAAGACTATTTTAAATACAAAGTAGTCTAAGATACTAGTATCTGTGAAAATTAGGTGTGTGTTTACATGCTGTCTATTGACCAAAAAAAAAAGGAGTCAGGACAGCTAAGTCGGGTTACTGCAAGTTGCTCTGAGCGATGTGGAGTCTGCTACGAATTTGAGGACGGGCCTTGACTTAAGTCCCCAGCGAAGGCTGGAACAACTGTTCAGGGTGCTAGGACAGAATTAATTACTATGCTGGGATGGCGTTGTGTGTGCTCCTGCCCACTTTCTTTGGTGGTCCCACGGATGGAGGAAACGTGCTCTGTTTGTTTTTCCTATCTGTCTCTCTCTTGGATGGTTGCCCTTTTCCTATGCTGCCCTGGACCCTCTGGACAACGTCTCTTCGTGCTTCAATAATGAGGAGCCATGTCACCACGTCCCCCACTCACCACTTTCCCCACCAGACTTCAAGTCAGCCTGTAATTTCAGTATATCTACATGTTCTATGATTTTCCTTATGTATCTTTAATTCTTGTATTTCCAGCTTGTTGACATTTAGCATTCCTAATTAAGCATTTCTGTCTTATTGTCTGCTGTGGACAATGGCAGCAGCTAAACAATTGCATGATTCTGCTTTTAGAAGTCTGTCTGAGCAAAATCATTTGATGGCTGGAATGCTCCCCTGCTCTTAAAAGCTACTGAGTCCTTGCCAGCTTCATCTTTCTGGACTGGCCGATTCTGTATCATAAAGATGCACTATGGGCTACAGTCTCAGTTACGACTGCGGCAAACTACATGGGAAATTCTAAAATCTTATTCATTTATTTAACAAATATTTATTGACAGTTTTGCAGTGTTGAGTGTTCCTGGGCTCATGACCTAATCAATACCTATATCCTCCAACACTCTTATTGTGCCTGACATACAGCTGGCTCACAGTGAGTGCACTGAGCAGATCTGTAAAGAATAAGTGGCTCTTTGTCTAGAAAGAATTTGAGAAGTTCTTGCTCCCTTGCCCTAAAGAGATGGAAAGTTAAATAATAATACATGGTAAGATATATCCCCCCCCCCCACCCACCCAAGTACTAGAGATGACTCGAGAGATGTGGGTGATACTGTGCTTCTCTCTTTTTGGCTGCACTGCTATCCCAGAAGTGACAGGGGCAAGGATGAAGTTCTGAAAATGAAAGGACACAGGGTGGCCTCCACTGACAAATGACAATGAGCCCTGTGACTGGGACTGTGGAGGGAGGGGTTCTCAGAAGCTTCGGATTCTGGTCTAGACTGGGAAGCAGGCAATGGGCAGTCACGAGCTGGCCGCTGAACTCAGGATGGTGACAAGCGGCTTAGCATGAACACAGTGGCCGGTTGGCAGAGACCCAGAGACCAGAGACAGGAAGGTGAGGGTAGCTGGAGCAGATGATTAGATGGGTAAAAGATTGCCCTTCATTGTAACACAAGCAAATGGATCACAGCTGATGTGGGTTCTCTACAAAACATCACAAAACATCACTCTCAAATATGTGAGACCCTTGATTAAATTTTCAAATCCCTGGCCCTGGCATTAGACTTTATTACCATACTCAAATATTTAAAAAACAGATAAAATGGCCATGCTGATTTTTTTCCATAGATGGTATATAAACACATTTTATAACACTTTGAGAGAATAATTTCTTTGGTCTTTTTCTCCTTCTCCCAGTAAAAGGTTCTGAGCAGTGATTGGGAGGCAGGGAGGGGTCACTTAAGACATTAATTCTGTGTAGAAAATGTTACTAGGATACCACATTTTTTTGTTGACTCAAATCACAAAAGGAGAAAAGCTTACTGAATTGAGAGCATATTCTGCATCTCCTATACTCTCACATAACATTAAAGAATATCTGCATGCTTTTTACTTAGGGTAGTCTAAAGACTACCTAGACTAACACTTCTTAGTCACCTTTTAGTTTTTTAGAAGTCTTAGTCATTTTTAAGACCTAAGTCGCCTTAGTCATTTTTTGGAAGTCTTTCTCCTAAGACTTCTTAAAAAAACACCCAGAGGCTGAATATATTTAATATACCACTTCCCACACTCCTTTATTTTTACTCATCAGACTAATTCTTAATGGTCTTGCCCAAGAGTTGGCAAACTTCTTCTGTAAAGGATTTTATGATTAGCAAGTCATACTCTCTCTTTCTGCTTTCAGTGTAGCAGAAAGCAGCCAAGGGCAATATGCAACAGATGGACAAGGCTATGTTTCAATAAAACTTTATTTATAAAAGTAGGCAATTTGTCTTAAAGGCCACAGTTTGTTGATTCTGGTCTAGCCCTTCAATCTTAAAATTATATTAAAATTATTATGTTTACATGAAAAGAGCAAAACATCTCAATACATATTATTTCTATTCAAGTCTACCCCACTTTACGAAGGTAGTAACTGATATTAGTGTATGTAAATATTATTAAAAACATACCAAAATACCTAGTAGCCAAAAGATTTTAGGTTTCATCCTTTATCTTTTCAATATAGTTAACACAGACCAGCATCAAGGAAAATTTCAGAGAAAACCTGTCAAGAGATTCTAGAAAAAAAACAAAAACTCAAAAAAAAAAAAAACCCCAAAACTCAGCTTGTCCAAATTTGTGATCCCCGAAATGAATCTTTCCAGATATTCAGAAAAGCATATAAGCCACACTACTTTGGTAAAATGAGTCTTGAAAAATAAATCAGAGAAGATGATATTCTCACATGCATCTAGATGAATTTCAAATCTTATTATGGAAAACAGTAAAAGAATGATCTAGGCTCCTTGTAACTTTTTTTCTTTTTAATTGCAGAGACTTTCAGAGAGTGCAAATCAGCAAATGATTTCCCTACTTTACAGACAGAAAGCCACAGAAAGTAACATTCTCAGAAGCCACAAGCTTCTGCTGGAACAGCAGAGACCACCAGAGGTACATATTTGACTCTAACTTTCCTGTAGTTAAGGGCTTGGCACTCGGGAGGAAATGGATGAGGATATGGAAAGTCAACATTAGGCCATACGAAGAGGCTCTGGTCATTGTGGTATGCCCATTCTTGGCTGGACAATGATTTGTGAATCTGTGCCTTGCAGAAAAGAACTAGCCTAACCTATACTTGCACTTTGTGAGATTCTGTGCAGAGCAATATTTACTTCTGCTGGTTCAGGATAGGTATAGTCACTTCAGATTTGAGAGACTATGGCAACCCAGCTTATGCCCATTACTACCGGCTCACAGAGAACTGAGAACGGATAAAGCAAGGTATTTTGCATCTCATAACTGGAGACAGCATTTAAGAATTTTATTTCAAAAGTATCTACGGTTATGTTTCCTTAGTCTAGACTAGTTGAAGGTTGTCCAGTGTATAAAAATTTCTGACCACTTGGCTATAATGGGAATTTCCATGTCTAACAGAAATATAACATCTTTTTTAAAAAGGTTTAATAGCTATAAAGTACTTTATAATTATAGAACACTGCTACAAATACTATTTCATTTGATCCTTAATATTTCCTGGTAAGGTAGGCAGAATAATTACTACTATTTTTCTCTGATGAGGTCACAGACGTACAGAAGCTATGCACCTGGTCTTCCCACAAGCAGTGAGGAGGAGAACCGTGACTCAAAGCCAGCAGTCTCTCTACTGACTGCACCATGCACCTTCCCTCTCAGGATCTTTGTCTTTGCCTTTTCCGATACCAGATTTCTAATGTATGGCCAGAAGATGATAATGCTTACAGTGTAGT
Organism: Odocoileus virginianus; assembly: GCF_023699985.2. NCBI lineage: Eukaryota > Metazoa > Chordata > Mammalia > Artiodactyla > Cervidae > Odocoileus > Odocoileus virginianus. The sequence goes on from NC_069686.1 coordinate 20,958,896, forward strand.
GTCTTGGCTGGAGCAGAATAAAAGGGACAATCATTTAAAAATGATTCTTTTTTTAATGCAACAACTACCAAAACTGTATCTCATCAACAGCTTTATGGCCTAATCCTTAAATAACATAGTACACTGTATTGTAGCAAGGACAATTAGAACTTGCCGAATTAAACTGATGTCAGGAGACCAGAGTCCAGAGAGACTGGGTAAATCACTGACTAAATGAGTTTCTCTGTATAATAAGAGAGAAACTGCACCTATCTACTTCACAACAAATTAAGGTGCTCAACTAAGACAACAGATGTGAGACCATATTACTCAGCCATAAAAAGGAATGAAACTGTTCGTAGAGATGTGGATGGACCTAGAGTCTATCACACAGAGTACAGTAAGTCAGAAAGAGAAGAATAAGTATTGTATATTAACACATATATATGGAGTCTAAAAAAATGGTACAGATGAACCTATCTGCAGGACAGGAACAGAGTCACAGATGTAGAGAACAGATTTGTGGACACAGTAGAGGAAGGAGAGGGTGGGATGAGCTGAGAGAGCAGCATTGACATATATACCCTACATGTGTAAAACAGATAGCTTAGTGGGAAGCTGTGTATAGCCCAGGGAGTTCTGTTCAGTGAGGGAGGAGGTCAGAGGGAGGTCCAAGACAGTATATGTAAACACAGAGCTGATTCACTTCATTGTACAGCAGAAACTAACACAGCATTGTAAAGCAATCATACTCTAATAAAAAAAGAATTAAAGTGCATCTAGTTCACTCAACAAGTATTTACTGAGTAGCCACTGCGAGCAACGCATTGTGACAGATGCTGTGCGACTGAGCACAATTTAACTCCATGCAGATTAAAACCAAAGCTTCATGAAACACTGAAAATTGTTAAGAACTTCAGGGACCACACACAAATGGAGTTGAGGAAAGACAGATGCAGATCAATGAACACAGTAACAGCTTATAACGATGGAAAAGCTTACTCTCAAAAAGGACCAAATCAAGGATTGTCCAGTTGCTAAAACACATAGACTTTTGAGTAGATGTAGTAATGTGACTCTTGCCTGGAGAATCTCATGGACGGAGGAGCCTGGTAGGCTGCAGTCCATGGGTCGCTAAGAGTCGGACACGACTGAGCGACTTCACTGTCACGCATTGGAGAAGGAAATGGCAACCCACTCCGGTGTTCTTGCCTGGAGAATCCCAGGGACGGGGGAGCCTGGTGGGCTGCCGTCTATGGGGTCGCACAGAGTCGGACACGACTGAAGGGACTTAGCAGCAGCAGTAGCAGCAGCAGTAATGTGAACCACACAGCCAATTTCAAAGAATTAGCATGAGATAAAATAATGCAAGAATATCAAAAATTTTTAATACCGATTACATGTTAAATTAATATAATTTGGATATACTGAGTTAAATAAATAAATAAATAAAGCTCAACATTCAGAAAACTAATATCATGGCATCCGGTCCCATCATTTCATGGCAAATAGATGGGGAAACACTGGAAACAGTGCCTGACTTTATTTTTGGGGGCTCCAAAATCGCTGCAGATGGTAACTGCAGCCATGAAATTAAAAGACGCTTTCTCCTTGGAAGGAAAGTTATGACCAACCTAGAGTAGCATACTAAAAAGCAGAGACATTACTTTGCCAACAAAAGTCCGTCTAGTCAAGGCTATGGCTTTTCCAGTGGTCATGTATGGATGTGAGAGTTGAACTATAAAGAAAGCTGAGCGCCGAAGAATTGATGCTTTTGAACTGTGGTGTTGGAGAAGACTCTTGAGAGTCCCTTGAACTGCAAGGATATCCAACCAGTCCATCCTAAAGGAGATCAGTCCTGGGTGTTCTTTGGAAGGACTGATGTTGAAGCTGAAACTCCAATACTTTGGCCACCTGATGCGAAGAGCTGACTCACTTGAAAAGACCCTGATGCTGGGAAAGATTGAGGGCAGGAGGAGAAGGGGATGACAGAGGATGAGATGGCTGGATGGTATCACCGACTCGATGGACATAGGTTTGGGTGGACTCCGGGGGTTGGTGATGGACAGGGAGGCCTGGTATGCTGTGGTTCATGGGGTTGCAGAGTCGGACACGACTGAGTGACTGAACTGAACTGAACTTAACTGAGTTAAATAAAACATGTTATTTAGTGGATATCACCTGTTTCTTTTACTTTTTTAATGTAACTACTAGAAAATTTTAAATTACAATGAAGCCTGAATTATATCACTAATTCTGTTGGACCGTGCTGTTCTAGAAGACTGCATTATGGCCAAAAAGGAAGTCTGGGCAATGCATGGTTCTGAAGAGGCTAATTATGGTGTATGCCATCTTTGTGAGGCATGGACCAAAGATACAACACAGAATAAGCCAAGTATCATCAAGCCCACAAATCACAAAAATTCTGATGGCTCACATGGGAACACAATTATAGTCGGGAGGAACCTGCAAGGTATTGCTGGTGATTCCAAAGTAAATGGGCTCAAAACTAAAAGAAGTGAGGGCATAAAAATCATTCTGTTTCTCCTTCCAGCTAAAGCATAAATATCTGAAGGAGAAATAAGTCTATGAAACGCTTGTTAGAACTGAAGACCAATCTAGCTCCAGCAGTTTCCCTTGACCAATGACTATTTCACACACACATTTGAAAAGACCCTGATGCTGGGAAAGGTTGAAGGCGGGAGAAGAAGCGGATGACAGAGGATGAGATGGTTGGATGGCATCACCAACTCAATGGACATGAGTTTGGGTAAACTTCAGGAGTTGGTGATGGACAGGGAGGCCTGGCATGCTGCGGTTCATGGGGTCGCAGAGTCGGACACAACCGAGCGACTGAACTGAACTGAACTGATACTCTATCTAGAATCATGCTTTACTTGGCTGACAGAGCTCCTTAGTGCATGCAAACAAACTGGTTAATATCAACAATCCACTTACATTCCTTATACCCAATAAATGTTCAGAAAATAACTGATAATCTCTACATCCCACACAATTATCAACCAGAATACTGAAGGGACCTGTAGGGATTCAAGTGCCCCAAGAGAGGCCCTTGTCTTACTGAATTCTCAGCACCTAGCCCAGTACTAGTGACACAGTAAGTGCCCAGTAAATATTTGTTAAATACACAAAAAGTGGTAGTATATTAGAAGGTAAAAGTCCACATCTATATGGAAAGGGCAGGAACCAGAAATCTTAGACTGGTGAGCACTTAGAAATGAAGAGCCAGAAAGAAGCCAAGAGAGGCCACCAAAAACCAAGCCACCCAGTTGGGCCATGAATCTTTTTCTGCCCAACACCACCTGTGCAGAACACGAACTTGATGTTCACAAGACCTTTGACAAAGTCTTTTACAACACCTTTTAAAAATATAGAGAAATAGCAGGCCTAATGACAAAGCAGTTATAAGACAGTAACGAACAGAAAATCATAGACAGACTGGTGGTTGAGAGATGGAGGTCAACGTGAAGAAAATTTTCAGTAGTGTACACAGGAGTTCCTCTGGGTCAACATTTGCTTCAGTGAGTGGGGAGAAGCGTGAAAGGCATGTTTGTAAGTAACGTAAAAGTAGCAGGGAAAGTGTAGCAGTGGGTATGGTTCAGAAGATCCTTATCAGGCCTGAATATCCAAAAGAACATGATGAAATCTAACAGAAATAAATGTAGGTGGTCTGATTAGGTATGCAAATAAGTCAGAATTAGAAATAAAAATAAGAGATAAATGTAAGATGAAGGCGATCTAGTCTGGCAGCAGCTCAGCTGTTTATCAAGATTGGCTGCCGAATGCTAATGCAGAGGCAAACTGCCTCAGGAGAAATGCAGTTCTAGGTTCAGCTTTTTGTTAGTGCTTTTACATTTTGTATCAGCTAGTCCAAACTCAGAACATTGTGACAACAGGAATTCTGAGGAACAAACAAAGGAGAACAACAAACAGGAATAACTGAAGGGATTAGAGATGCTTTTGAAGAGAAAGCCCACAGGTGATGTAGTAGAAACCCTCACATTCTTAAGAGTTTTCAGTCAGAAGTCGTTGGGTACACTTGTCTGTTTTCCAAAAGGCACTTTTTTGAGGAAGGGAAGGAGTCACAGATCTTTTTTAGAATCTAATAGAGCCATGGGTCCTCCCCCTAGGAAAAAAAAATGTACACACATATGTTTTATAAACAGTTTCAGGGGGTTCTAAATCAGATTAAGAACCCTTAGTTTAGAAATTCTAAGGACGCAGGTTTCTGTTTTATATAAAAAATTATTTCTCCCTTGACCTCTAAAGCAATACTCCTGATGAGGAATTGAGAGAATCCCTACGCTGGGCAGAGGGGTGGGACAGGGATCTGGAGCCATTCACCTGTAGCGTCCCTCACAATTTTAGGAGTCACTAATCTGAAAGGAATTTTTGAATTGTTTCACAGTTTTAAGGCAAACACTTAAAAACACTTTTTATTGTCATTCACCTTACTATTTTAAATACTCTCAATGCCCATTACACTCTAGTAATTGAAACAGGGTCAAAACAAAGGTCATCCAAGCACTCACATCACTTATGAGACATACCTGGCAAGGACTTCACTCACTAGGTGCCCAACCACAATGGCAGCAGGCATACAGAAATTATTTCCTGTCCCCAGCAATAAAATATTTGTCTCACAAGCTGCTTTCTGAAAAACATGACTGCACAAAGGGCTGAGGTAGCGGGAAACCTATAGCATTTGCAATGTTATAAACTCTTGGTTTGCATTTCTGGTTATAAGGATTTTTCTAAGCAGCTGGCTTATGTTATCATCACAGGACATACCCACGAGTTATCTCATTAGCAGCATTACATAATTTCTATATTCCGAGTTTATCTTCTTGGTATCTCATTGCTGTCTAAACTGGAAGAGCTTTTTCACATTAGCTAGAAAGGAGGAGATACATCTCAGCTTTAATTCTATCCTTAAAAGATAGAATGAAAGCAAATGTAAGTACTTAATACTGATGCTTACTTTTTAAATACCAGGTTCTCAGAAATTCTAAGCAGGATAAGCTTTCTGTTATTCTTTTGAGAAATTTTTCCTGGATTTTCCTTGACTTTCTTTTATTTAAATTCCTACCCCTAGTTCTGCTCATAATCTTGAAAGAGCTCCAATCCTGAAATAACTATAGATACATTATAGTCAAAATTACTTAATGTTTCCTACCTACAATCATATAAAACTATTATAATGAGTTTTATAAATGCCTTCTGCCAACACAGGGTGCTGCTGCCGGGAGGCAATTTTCATAACAAGTAGGTGTCCGAAAGGGCTGTGAGTCTCAAGGAGAAGGTGTGTGTATGTACGTACGGGGTTAGATTAATTTGTCTATGGAACCTCAATGATAGATGCTACTCACTTAAAAATCCCAATTTTATCTTTATAATTTTTCTATTGGGCTGAAAAGGTATCACTGAAGCCCTTCATTTCTCCACCTTCTCCCCTTTCCATTGCTGTAATTTCCCATTCATATCAATTTCCCCAAATAGAATAAAAAAATCTGTCATCAGTGGTAGACTTTAAGTGAAATGGAGGAATAATATTTTTTTAGAAATAATAATTCCATAAAGATTAATGACAGTAGATCTATTTTCTATACAAGAGATTGTCATATTTCATCAAAACCTGTCATATAGCTCTCAACCAAAGAAAAGACGTCCAGACGGTAAGGGGCCACAGAGAATTTTAAGGGTTACTTTTGAGCTATACTTTTCATTTGCTTTAGCTATAAATGCAGCCAATGAGAATTATATAGGATAGTGGTCCTAAAACTTGAATGTAGCAGTCATCAGGAAGGCGTCTGTCAAAATCCAGATTGCCAGGCCCCACACCCCGAGTCTGTGATTCAGTAGGTCTGGGGTGGGTGAGGCCCCAGAGGTTGCATTTCTAACAAGCTCAGAGGTGATTCTGCTGCTGTGGCTAATAGTCCAGGAATAATCCTTGGTGAATGACTGGTACAGGAGGATCCCGGATATCTAACTGGTTGCAACACCATACTTCCTTTCTTAAGGCAAACTTTCATGGCTAAGGTTTTTGCATCATACTTTAGGATTGGAGCCTAAAATGGCTGACAGCTTCCTGTGGCTTAAGAACCTATGTAAGCTACATCCTTCTCTAACGATCCTGTAGAAAGTATTAATAAAGAAGACAACTCCCTTCTGGAAGAAGAAATCAAGCTGTTTCCTGAGTCTCTCCCTCACTTTCTTTAAACTTCTTACTAAATATATGGAGTAAAATTCAACAGGAAAATGTTTAAAACCTATTCTGGATGGGGTGGCCTTAGCAGAAAGAAGATAGGCACACTTACCAGAGAGGAAATATGCCCAGTCGTGTGGTGATAAAAACCATGGCAAACATAACAAACAGGAGATCACAAATTTTCTGAAACTTGGCATAATTTGCCATTTTGGCAGCCTATGAAAGGAAGGGATGTGAAAGATTAATTGAGTTAAACTGATAAATGAAAAGCTTCTTTCAATATGTATGAGTCTCCTTTAAGATATAACTTACCAGATGCATAAAACTGCCTGCTACTTTGAAATGTCATGCATCATATTTATAAATTACCCATAAGTCAAGTGAAATGCAGTATTAGCCATAAGTAGAACTACTGACTGTTACAGATTTAATAAAATATTCAGCAACCTGAAAAATTCAATTATATGGTTGACTTCAGGAAAACAGAAAAATAAGAAATTCTTGCATTACAGATAATATTAGCAAGCCAAAGACACCAAAACAGGAATTTGGCATAACAGGTCAAAATAGAAAGCACTAGATAATCCTTTAAACCTTTAATGAATTCCAAATACTAAGGTCACAAACTTTATAGACAATATATTGAGCCTTCCTGTACTTTTTCCTCCTACATACTCAGAGTTATAGGTTTTTCTTAAACAGGTATAAGGAGGTCTCTGGAGACAGTTTCTTGGGTTATCCTCACAAATTTAGAAATGAAGAATGTGTCAAGATGATGTTATTTCAGTGCATCCATTTAGGTATCATTTTCAGATTTACATTATTGGGTCATTTTCTAGATGAAAGTCACTAATGTTCAGAATGTCTATGAGAAGTACACTATTAATTTATGGTAGTGATATAAATGACCAATTTTTATATTATAAATTAGTAGAGGAAAGAAATACATCCCTTTCTCTACCATTTACTTTTAATAGATGATTCTAAGTAAGAACAGGTGACACTGAAAACATAATTGTGCTTGATTACCTCTTTTTACATTTTCACATATAATTCAGAGTACCCACACACTGGGTTATAAACTGAAGATGTATTTCAAATTCATGACATTATTTTCTACTTCTTGTAAAGTTAAATTAGCTGAGCCAGACTTGAAAGGATTGTTGACAGTATCCATAGAAGATCTACAATTTAAGATCTTTAAGTAAAATATGAAGCTATGAGAGAAATACATTCCTAAAAGGAAATATCAATATCTATTAACTGAGTGGAAGCCAGGATTATGAACCTTTAATTTCATGAATACTTTGTATGACATCACAACTTATACTAAAGGAATAAAGAAAGCACCTTCTGTCTCCTTTTGGCTATGTAAACCATGTAGTTTTTCTTTTACGTTCATTCACCAGTATTCAATAAAAAGCATTAAACATCAATTTTTCTGAAATGTCTAAGCCATAGATTCCACTTTGAAGAGTCAACATATCTCATTATTTGGATATTCTTAAGCATTATTTTATAATGTCAAATAGAATCCAAGGGATGAAGAACATTTCCTTTTAAACCTTTGTTTAACACATGACTTGGACTTCTGGATTATTTTTCTTTTCTAGATAAAAGTGGTAGATGATGATTCAGCCCACATTTTCTGAATTATGGCTATGCCAAGCACTAGGTCATCCATTGCCACAGACATAAGAGCTGGCAGATTATACAGGATTGATTTCAAAATGGTAGACTGCTGTATACATTTCTACCTCCAAGCACACTGAAGATTTAACCACATGGTAACTGATTTTCAGGGAATTGCCTTTGTACTAATTTTATTTCTTTTAAAAAATGTGCTGAATAGAATCTAGCTTGAATCACTTAAAAATAGTGCCAACCTTTCATATGACATATCTAGCCCATTAGGACTATTTTTCTGTTTCATAACCTTATAGGGACCAGAGTCTTAAATGAAGTGCTGTATATACTTCAAACCTTGACTAATTGCCTTTATAGTAGATTCAATTTTAGGACCTGAAATTTCTGCTTATATTGCAATAATAAATCATTATTTGAGGGCACTTCTTTTTTATATTCACAGTGACAGCACAAGCTTCAAAGGGGCAGAACTGTAGGGCAAAAGGAATAAAAAAATCAGAATACAGATTCTAAGACCCATTTCTACATGGAATTTGTACTTTGGTAAGTTTATTTTTGGCCAATTATGTAAGTTTCTTAGCATTAAAGTGAAAAACTGTAATTATATAACCTTACTGAGCATGTCTCTTCATGGGGGCCAATATTAAGAGTAAATACCACATCAAAATTTTACTTGGGATTTCATCTTTTGAAATATGTTTAGAAGCATTTTTCGTTTTCATTCTTTTTTGCTATTTTAATAATTCTAAGTGGTAATGGTTTAGAAAGTTAACTAAAGTGCAATCTATATCTTTTCAGGTGTTCTTAATATGTATATGCATAGAAAACAGTTTTCATGTAAAATTTGCAATGCATATATACTTTCACTGTAAAAATACTAGGATAATATTTAATATTAATATACATAATCTATACATATATATAGGCAATAAAAACTGTGACTATTAATTTCATCAGAATGGACAACTACTAACTATAGTGAGTTATACATACTTTCCAGATAAATCAGTGTGAAACTTGCAACACTAGAAACAGCCTATTCCAATAGTAATTTTCCCACTGTAAAACATTAATTTCTTAAGTGTGGAAGGATAAAAGTTTTCATTATTCTGTTAATAAAGAATGCTAACTTGGTGAGTAGTTTTTACACACAAATTTGTATATTCAAGTCTCAGTTTCACCAATTAGACCTACAGAGAAACACTCTGCAGGTTCAAAGAAGTCATATACTACCTTCTCCCAACACCATCTAGCATAGCCTAGAAGAAGTGAGGATCTGAGGGATTCCTTAAATTTCAGATTTTGTACTCTTATATATGAAAAGAAAACTCTCACCTCTAGAAGAGCATCGGCTGAATCGTGGAGACAGAGGATCAGGGTCCCTACTCGGGCCATGTTGTTGACATATGAAAAGGTAATCAAGAGAATAGCTACAAGGTGGTGCAGGAACATAACGCCAAAGTCCTGGGAAGCAGAAGACACAGGCATGTTAGTTAGGATTTAGCAGCATCACAGTTTTTCCATCTGTTCATCCATTCATCTAATACTTCTGAGGAACCCAATGGGCCCAGCACTGGGTACACTAAAATGAGTAATATATAGTTCCTACTCAATGAGAGATCACCGTGTCCTGGCAGAGACATGCAGGAGACCAGTGGCTCTGGACAATGTGGAAAACACTAAGACTAAGGCCAGATCATAAAGGCTGTTTTGTACTAAGCCAAGGAATTTGAAGCTATGAGAAAAATTGCCATATAGAATTCGTGAATGAAAAAATATTGCCTGCCATATCAGTAGACAAAGGATGTTGCAGCCATCAAATTACAGTCTCCTCTAGAGTGAGCACTGAGGAAACTCGATGGAAAGAGCATGCCCACCAGCAGTCAGTCACTGCAGTGTACCCTGACCGGGCACCGCGAGGAGGCTCAGGATGAGAAAGCAGAAGACACTGGCCCCAGATAGCTGAGGAGCATGTCAAAGGAATGAAAGATACACATGGGATATTCATCTTCCTATACACAGAAGAGCACTAAGTTCCTTAACTTGAGATATCTGGTTTTCTTTAATAATAATCTTTTGCTATTCTGACTACCTGGTCTTTGTTGTAGAAACTCCTATATATCTTGGGTCCCCCTTCATCTCTTCGGAGTAATCTCTCAGAGTGATCTGAGATGCTATGTCTGCAGCTTAAGTCCTCAGTTTTGTCAATTTTGGGACAATAATTTTCAACTTTTAAATTGTACATTTTTTTTCAGTTGACAGGTTTCAAGCTCAGAAAGGTATTATTTGGATTTCTACATGAGAAAATTCTTTTAGGCAGCAGTGCAGGTCCAACTGGACCACTTCTCTAACTACTAGTGGCTAGGGTTTGGCATCCTTCTCCTGGAATTTGCCCAACAGAATGTTAAAATAAGAATCATAACATGTTGGCATTTCTGATGGCATTTCTACACAAATAAGCTCTGAATTTTAACTATTATCTGTCTGTAGTCATTAGGAAAAAAAAAAACAACTGGCAAACATAATAGGAACTTGGCCATCCTTATTTTGATCAATTTTAAGGGAGCTGCTTCCTGGCCCATGTGAAAAGATCATCTTTCTCCAGTACTGATTTATCTCCTGACCACCTGGACACATTCATTGAAACATGGAATTTATATTGCTTGGAAATGCTTTTACTGACACTTTTATTTAGTCTGTATTTCTCCCAGAGTAAACTTGAAGTATCTGGGATTTCAGTGCCAAGACCAGCTCTAATGATGACGTACTTGAAACCATGGACCATTCAGAGATAAATGAGACAAAATTAGAAGCATATTATGAAACTGAGAGAGAGATAAAAAAAAAAGAAAGTGAGTGTATGTACAGATACATACACTCTTCATTAAGTAGCTATTGATGTCACACAGTTTGGGGTCTGAAAGTTCAACTTTGATGACTTAAATGGTTCTAAAACATTTAAACAATGTTTTTTTGCTTATATCCTGAAAGTAACTAATGATAATCTATAAGTAATAAAATACTGCACCTATAAGGTCCTTTTGCCATCTATTTCCTTGTATAGTTCCCATATTGAAAAATTCTAATCATTTTTTTTCCCATTTATTTTTATTAGTTGGAGGCTAATTACTTTACATCATTACAGTAGTTTTTGTCATACATTGAAATGAATTAGCCATGGATTTACATGTATTCCCCATCCCGGTCCCCCCTCCCACCTCCCTCTCCACCCGGTCCCTCTGGGTCTTCCCAGTGCACCAGGCCCGAGCACTTGTCTCATGCACCCAACCTGCGCTGGTGATCTGTTTCACCCTAGATAATATACATGTTTCGATGCTGTTCTCTTGAAACATCCCACCCTCGCCTTCTCCCAGAGTCCACAAGTTAAGTTCTATACATCTGAGTCTCTTTTTCTGTTTTGCATATAGGGTTATCGTTACCATCTTTCTAAATTCCATATATATGTGTCAGTATACTGTAATGGTCTTTATCTTTCTGGCTAATCATTTTAATTTATATAACTTAAACCTATAAAGCTATGGATTCTTCTGCTGTTTAAATTCCTGTGATATAGAACTCTTTAAGAATATCTTTTATGTTTTATAAATTCAAGCTTTAAATGACAATGAGGAAGTAAAGCCAAATGGGCATATTTTAAAAAACACAATGTTTAAATGGTTCTGTATACACTTTGGTGTCCAGAGGTTACTTTTCTGCGTTTATGGATAACCATAATGACTTATTACTGGGCTTCCCCAATAGCTCAGTGGGTAAAGAATCTGTCTGCACTGCAGAAGACAGGAAATGTGGGTACAATCCCTGGGTCAGGAAGATCCTCTGGAGGATGAAAAAGCAATCCACTCCAGTATTCTCGCCTAAAAAAGTCCCATGGAGAAAGGATCCTGGTGGGTGACAGCCCAAAGGGTTGCAAAGAGTCAGACAGACATGACTGAGCATACATATTGGTTTTTTAATTTATTCTAGTAAATAGCTCATATTTACTGGAATAAACAATGTATTAGTTTCCTAAGTAAGGTCAGATACATTAAAAAATGAAATAGAACTATTTTTCTTATTTTCAGTTAACCTAGTCTCAAAATGAGCTGTGTGGCATGATGGTAGGTAGATACCACTGTTGGCAGAATCACATCTTGCATCAGTTCATTCTAATGCCCATAGCAGAACTACAGAATGAAGTTGTGCAAACTCCTGCTGCCTGTGGACCTATCACCATGCTCCTTCCTCTAGACCCACATTTGCATCTCTAATTAGTTCTCAGCTTATGGCGAGAGAAATGAAGACCATGCTGAGTTTAATCAGTGACCATACACAGACTCAACTTACCAGTTTTCACCTATTTCTCTTGATTTCTCTGATGCTTTTGTAGTTATCTAGGGTTTTCCTAAAGCATTAAAGTTGAACAATACCAAAAGTGCCTTAAGCATATAATAAAAATTGCTCTGATGTTTCCCAGGGGAAGATGAAATCTCTTCATTCCAGGCTGTTATCAGAAATGTATTCGGTTTCATCACCTAGAGTAATCTACCAGACAATAGCTACTTCAAAACAATGGATCAATTAAAGTGGAGCTAACCTATCAACTGCTATTTTATACTGTCTCATAAACATAATAAATAAAAACATAGAGTGTTAATTCAACAGTTCAGTGAGTTTATATTCACCCATGCTGAATACATAGATTTTAAAATCTAACTAGTTGAGTACCTGACCAGAACAATACTTTCCACATTTCCCATTGTTTAGCCCAGAATGATTGCTCTTGATTCACTGAAAGAGGAGAGGTTTTCTCGATTTAATTTTAAAATGAATATAAATTGATTAAAACCTTATGGAGGATTAGGGCCATTTTATAATTAAGTTTCCTAATACATATCTGATATAAATGTCAATAAACAAAACAATGCCCTTGGCAATATAGCAAGGTTGCCCTAAAAACAAGAGACTTGTTTTTTAGACAAAGTTTGCTTTGTGAAGATGATTTTTGCATATAAATAACCTGGTCCTAGAAAACATTTATTACTGAGGGACTCAGAGCTATGCTCATGGCAGAAGACCAATTTTCATTATGCTGTCATATCTGTATGAATATAAAAAGCATGAATAATGGATTTTGTCTTTTACATTTCTGCTTCAGAAAGCATTATACACAATGAAATACCTTTAATAAAAGCCATGCAATCATTATTTTTTGTGTTACTCTCATCCCCTTACTGTGACATTCCTCTGAATAGGCAGTGAATCTGGTACAAATAACAGTTTTTAAACAAATTGTCAATTTAGCCTTTATCAACACATTGTGGGAAACTCCCATCTTCTTGTTTGTTACTGCTGAAAGTAACTGGTATATTCATATATTTAGACCCAGGCAAGCTGCAGGAAACTTAGCATTTAGGTGGAGAATGTTTCTTCCATTTTTAGTAGCATCAATTGGGTAGAGAGACTGATTTCTTGTTGGCCCTCATACTGGAGACAGATCCCAAAGCCCTTATTTCGAACAGACTGGCCTGGCTGCTCGCATCAGTGGTCCCCAACCTCCTGCTGTTCTGTCACATTGTTTCTGGGCACATTCATAGCCATTGTCAAGGGCTCCTTCTACAATCCCTGCATGATATTTACCTCAACCCCAGCCCTCATTCTAGTGGCTTCTCCTATGGTAGTTATCAGAGATAGGAAAAAATATAGATATGGTCTTGACTCAAGTACAATTAGAATAAGACTAAAATGAAGAAATTGAAGGAAAAGCCATCCATTTTAATAAGAGAAGCTGGGAAGAAAACGTTGGGTTTTTTTCCATATTACATTTCTGAATGGCATTTAGAGAACCCAGAACAGAGTCTCAGTCTATCTTGTGTAGCTTCCACATCAGAAACTTGTAGGTGCAGATAAACTTCTAGGTACTTGGGATCCATCCCCAACTGTTATTAGTACAATGAGAATGGGCATCCTTAACTCAGTTCTCCAGGGGAATTCTCTGCACAACAAAATATTGGCACCGAAGGGCCACAGGGACCAAAGTCTGATGTTCTGTATGATGGAACTCCATTTGCAGTGGCCAGGCTGAACGAACAAGGCTTCGAAATAATACTGTTTTCAGAAAATACATAAATTTACCTCGATGTACTTATTCTTATGAAAGCAAAATTAACTCATTTTTTATTAAAAAAAGTTCCACTACAAACAAGAAGCTTGTTCTCTAAATTCCCATTTGCTGGCTAGAGTATTAACAATTTTATGCAGCTTCTTTTGGGAATAATCTTTGCAACAAATAAAGAAAAGCATTGGTGAAGCTTTTCAAAAAAGAATTAAGAAGATCAAGATATTAACTGATGGTTAATTCAGATGTGCATGGGTGGTGAAAAATATGAAATATCACTAAAATTCAAGACAAAAGACTCTTCTCTCTGGGATGCAAATGACAGAAGCAGCTTTCCCCAATTAAACAAATACCATTAATAAACACTCTAACTCATGAATTGTTGTTGTTTAGTTGTTCAGTCATGTCCAATTCTTTGCAACCCCATGGATTGTAGCCTGTCAGGCTCCTCTTTCCATGGGATTTTCCAGGCAAGAATATTGGAGAGGGTTGCCAACTCCTTCTCCAGGGGATCTCCCCGACTCAGGGATAGGAATCAGGTAATACCAGGTTACCCATTTAGCAGATTTTCAAAAGAAACAGAATGAAAGAAACATAATTTGAAGCTGATTTCATTTTATGGCCACTACAGCAGTAATAGAAATCTCTCATTTCTATTTTTTTTTAAAAATAGTTTTCCTATTTGAGTCTTCAAGGTGCAACGAAATTAATAGGGTTTTTTTTTTTTTTTAAACAGAGTAACATGTTCTTTTTTTTCTAGAGATCAACAACAGTTTCCTTATCTCTTCTCTTGGGATTGTGCAACCTGAGAATAAAACTCAGAATGTTGGGGAGCAATATAGCTGTGCAGAAAGTGGACTTCAAGCCTGTAACTTGGTATCCTATAGGGAAGAGTGGACACCCATGCTCCACCTTCGCTCTAGAATGAACACACATGGAGTGTGTGAACTTCAGACAAAACTTACACGTGCCAAGAACAATCATAAACACTTTTCCCATTGAGCGAATATGAAGATATAACAGATACTCAAACTTTGGTTATGGATAGCTGAAGTCCTATGCATGAATATATATATTGATATATTAACATATCTATATCTATCTATCTATCTATCTATCTATATTTCTCTTAAAAAGCAAAGAAACAAAATACTGTCTAGGTTGTAAAGACAATGACTGAAATAAAAGCATATTCAGAGTGATTTATAAAAATCTGTAAATTCTGATTTGCCCATATTAGGCAACTTGAAAATTATACCTTTCTGTTACCAGCCCATGATGTAAGAAGTTCACATAATATACATAAATGCAAATGTCAACCTTTGGGGTATCTGCACTCTCCCCCAATTTACTTGGTTATTATATTTTTAGCTGGCCTTGAGTTTTGGCTTACTCTAAAGAGAACTGGTTAAATGTGCCATTTAAAGAAGGGTATTTCAAATAACAAGGTTCTTCAAAAATTGTAGTTGAAATTCACTTTCATTCTTATGTATAGCATCTACTCTAGTGTAAATATTTATGGGAAAATGTGGAAATGGATGAAAAAATGTGATTTGTTTGGACAATGTTTAATTATAAAGAGGCAGAGTCCTGCAGGAATGATTCAATTAGCCCATCTCTGATGTCAATCCATGAATAAAACCTCATTCACACAAAATCTAGAGACAGATTTATTTCTATGCTTTTTCCCAATAGATTAGACTTCTCATTTGGGGGACTTAATATATACAGATTTAGGTCCTTGAGGGAGATAACTGTCTCATACAAACAACATTATTAAAAGAGTAAGTGCTAAGAAATTAAACTTGCTATTGTTCATATTGAAATGTTTTTAAAAACATGTTCTGATATGATGTGAATATCTCTCTCTGCCATTCTTAAAGCTGACATCCTGACTCTTCACCAAATAGGCACATCCAGGTGACTCAACTTTGGAGCAGAGAGAGACAAACTACAGACTCCAGGCCGAATCTGGCCCTTATTTGTTTTTGTAAATAATATTTTATTAGAACACAGCAACATCCATTTGTTTAATCACTGTTTATGGCAGTGTTCTTGCTACAGTGGTAGAGTTAAGTAGTTGCAACGGAGACTGCACAGCTCTCGAGTTTAAAATATTTACTAGGTGGCCCTTTAGAAAAAACTTTGATCACCTCCTCCTCAGAGCCACATCAAAGAGCATAATATGTGAAACAGTCTTGTAATTTGAGATATCGCAATTGCATAGGCTCATGGCTGGCTTCATCACATTTTCTTTAGATAAAAAATAAGAGAGGGGTTTAATTTTCACAGCTGTTCTGAAGCAACCCATTAAGTATTACTTTCAAAATTCAGATAAATTATTTAAAAAAAAAACAGTTTTGGCAGATAGATCCATCAAAATCCTCATGATAAATTATAACTACAACTTTAAGAGCTTTTGAAAAGCTTAAGCTTTTGTGAAAACAAGAGCTGTCCTTCTGGATGCAACATTAGTCTCTCTACCGCAACATGTGCCAATACTTCAGAGCTTCTGGGAACATACATAAATGAAATAAAGAACTGCTGTATCAGCAGTGTTCACCCAATCTTTCTCCTGTGTAACAAAGACGGCACCATTTTAAGATCAAGAACTCATAGTCTCATGTACTTTGAATTATTTAGTTAATATTTAATCTTCAATTGATTTTATTACTGTGAAAAAAGATGCAATAAAATTTTATTTGCACAACACAGAACAGTAAGATAGTGCCACTACTTCCCTCCCACTATGCCTGGCCAGAGCTTGGAACTTCATCTGAAACTCCCTGGAGTCCTCCCTGCTTTCTGCTCCTCTTCCCCTCCAAAGTACGCTCTCCAGATGCACTCCGCTTTCAAGTGATGTAGGTATTTTTCTTAATCATATACACATGTCTTTTTTTCTCACTGAATTTTGGGTATAGAGATGTTCTCCATCACCACAAGTCTTGCCAAATTACAAGCGTCAGTAGTTGGAAGCCAAAATATCCATCTTCTGGGTGCAGTTGAAATTACTCTCGGTCCAGCTGCAGTAATTTGTACAGCTTTTCATGCTAGAAGCGTCACTTCTGGGACATTTAAAATACATCCAACGTAACAGTCTTAAGTGATGTGCAAGTTAACAGATTTTACCCTCCTTTTTATCCAGCATTGAGGGTGGGGTGTGGGAAACAACACAGTGGACAAAGGCGAGGGCCAACACTGGATAGCAAATAAACTCATTCAGGTTGAAAACATCCAGAGCGATCAGTAGGGGGCAGATTGGGCTCAACTAAAATCAGAGCGATCCTAGAACTCAAAAGCCATCATCCTCACATTTCCTGTAAAGCCTGTGCCATGTGTTAGGTTGTGTCTGACTCGGCGACCCCACTGACTGTAGCCCGCCAGGCTCCTCTGTCCATGGGATTCTCCAGGCAAGAAGACTGGAGTGGGTTGCCATTTCCTCCTTCAAACCCTGGAGGTTCTAAATGACAAATCAGGTTTCAAGTTGGTGCTTTGGACGGAAGAAGAAAAAAATCTCCTCTAGGTCAGCCAAGCTGGGATGATGCTGTAAGTTGTCAGGAGGGGTTCAGGGAAACTCTTATTACTACCTCCAGCCTTACTGTCTCTCTTCTAATTCCTCGTCCTTCCACTGCCTGAACTCCCCGCCTGCCTTCACCAACAGGCAGGACTCTACCTGCAAAACTCACCTGTCACCTTCCTTGCTCCCACGCAGTACTCTGGCCCTTCAGGGATTTTTCCTGGCTGGAAGGCTTTGTATTTTCTCTTCTTTTCTCCAAGCCCCACTCCCATTTGAGTATCTGGTAAACTTCTAACCACCCCGAGACTTGCCTACTAATTCTCAGGCTTCAGAAGGTTCGGACGTGGTGATTTATTCCCAACAACGCCGTAAGGCAAGTACTGTTTGAATGCCATTTTATAAAGAAACTGAGGCACGGAGAAGCTGGGAGACTTCTCCAGAGTCACATGGTAAGGACAGGCTCGGGGCACATCAGCACCTAGTTCTGTGGGACTGGAGACGTCAGGCTCCCATCGCAGTGGACTGCTTCTCAGAAACAAGAGCACAGGAAAGACGACAATAAGGAAGGTGGCGACAGAGGGAGGACGCTTCTGAAAACACGGGTAAGTGGGAGCCTATCGAACAGAACAAGGTCGCCTCTAGGGGACAGGAAGAGAAGGCGATCAAGAGCAAAGGGGACGATTAGCCATGAGTGGAAGAGGTGCCTCTTCTTGGGAGGCCAAAGGAGAGGATAGGTCATGGGTCTGTTTATATTTAAGGGGCTAGAAGTGGAGGGAATTCACCGAGTCAGGGAGATTGTTAGACAGACAGATAACATAAATAGTAAGCCAAAGTAGACGCTTTCCCAAGACTCCTAGGATGACTAATGGGAAACTCCCCAGGGGAAGTAGAATGAAATCTCCTAATGAAAGTGAAAGTGAAACTCACTCAGTCATGTCTGACTCTTTGTGACCCCCTTGGACTATATAGTCCATGGAATTCTCCAGGCCAGAATACTGGAGTGGGTAGCCTTTCCCTTCTCCAGAGGATCTTCCCAACCCAGGGACTGAACCCAGGTCTCCCTCACTGCAGGTGAATTCTTTACCAGCTGAGCCACAAGGGAAGTCCAAGAATACTGAAGCGGGTAGACTATCCCTTCTCTGAGGCATCTTCCTGACCCAGGAATCGAACCAGAGTCTCCTGCATTGCAGGAGGATTCTTTACCAACTGAGCTATCAGGGAAGCCCCGAAAAAGGGGACACGGTGGCTACATGGCCCAGGAAGAGAACCGGGACCTCCTGTATGGCAGGCAGGACTTCCACCACTGAACCACCCATGCACCAATGAAAGTGATACTTTCCAAGTGTCAGTGGCCTCTCTCAAGGGAGGGTGGGACCCCTGAGGGCCTGGACTTAAGGACCCAGAGCCCTGGAGCAACAGCACTGTGTTGGTCCCGGGTGTAGGTTTCTCTGTAATGTGGCAATGCTGTGACCCTTGGTACCACCCTGGAAGAAGAGGTTCCTCCTGTCACTTCTCATGCTTGGACAGCAGTACATGCCACCACAATGCCCCAGAGCTGTTTTCCGGGCTTGTCATCTAACTGTGAGATCTAAAGATGCTTAAGAGCCTCTCCTCTGGCGAGGTGCTCGGGAGTTTGATTGCTGTAACAAGCTACTAATTTTTGAATAAAATCTCATAAAATTGCCCCATAAGACATCCCCCCCTGCCCCGCCCCGGACAAGACTGTTCTTTTGTTCTCCCATCAGCCTGCACACAGCCCTGGGTTGAAATGCTTTGATCACCAGTGGTGGCTTACTAAAATGAGCTGCCTCCTCTTCCCTTCTTTGATTCTGAAGGCACTGCAGTGAGAAAGAAACAGAAAGAGCCCTCAGAGTCAGCAGTATCTTCCTTGGAAGAAACCTAAGCTTGGAGGGCAGGATCTTGCTACTCCAGTCATAAGTGAACACACAAAAGAACAACTTGGTGCTTCTGTGAAAGAGTGGTTAAGTGGTCTGCCTGCCAGTGTCTACAAGCAGCAACACTGAGGTCACCCAGGGAGAATTCTACAGCATCCTCCACCCTCTCAGGGTGATCAGGTGTCATCTGGTGTGATTTCAGCCTTTCCAGCAAAGAGAGGAGATGCTGATACAATCTGAGGCATGACCCGAGAGTCATATCCTTTGTTGTTCATTGTTCAGTCGCTAGGTCGTGTCAGAATCTTTGTGACCCCATGGACTGTAGCACGCCAGGCTTCCCTGTCCTTCACCATCTCCTGGAGCTTGTTCAAACTCATGTCCATCAAGTCAGTGATGCCATCCAACCATCTCATACTCTGTTGCCCCCTTCTCCTCCTGCCTTCAATCTTTCCCAGCATCAGGGTCTGTTCCAGTAAGTCAGCTGTTTGCATCAAGGTGGCCAATGTATTAAAGCTTCAGCTTCAGCATCAATCCTTCCAATGAATATTCAGGACTGATTTCCTTTAGGATTGACTGGTTTGATCTCCCTGCAGTCCAAGGGACTCTGAAGAGTCTTCTCCAACACCACAATTCAAAAGCATCAATTCTTCAGCACTTAGTCTTCTTTATGGTCCAACTCTCACATCTGTACATGACAACTGGAAAAACCATTGCTTTGACTATATAGGTCTTTGTTGGCAAACTAATGTCTCTGCTTTTTAATATGCTGTCACATCCTTAGGAAAGACTTAAAAATCATCTAGGGACACTTCCAGTGATCCAGTGGTTAACTGGTTAAGACTGTGCTCCCAGTGCAGGGGGCACTGGTTCCATTTCTGGTCTGGGAAATAAGATCCCGCATGCTTCACAGCACAGCCAAAATAAATAAATAAAATAAAGAGATGCTTTCTTGAAAAGAATAAAAATAATCTAGATGAGCAATTCTTAAATGTTCTGGTATTAAGGAGCATATTCTTAAAAATTATTGAGGACACCAAAAATTGTTTGTTTATGTGGGTCATATCTATCAGTATTTACTACACTGGACATGAAAACTGGGAAAATTTTAAAAACACGTAAATCATGCTTATTAATTTATTTTAAATAAAATTCATTATGTTAATTAACATAAATGTATTTACAAAAAATAACCACATTTTCCAAAATTTTAAAAATGTCATGAACAGAATGGTATTGTTTTACATGATTGCAAAGCTCTTTGATGTCTGTCTCATGCTAGATTTCATCATGGCATGTATATTCAATCTGTTGCCCAGTTATTTTTGTTAAAGTATGTAAAGAAAATCTAGTATCACACAGCTGGAAATGGGAGGAGTATCTTAATAGTCTTTTTCAGGTAGTTATGAATATTCTTCCTTGACATTCCAAACCTTGACAAGAGGGACATTCTTAAAGGTTAGTTGCAATGTGGAATTTAAAACTATATCAATAAATTTTTCATGTTCTGTTACCTAAAATCTTTTGGTCTGTCTTGACCTTTGAGTGGATATTTCACTCACGCATACTTTTGGAGCATCATGCATCATTTGGAAAACATTGGCTCATGGAGTTAAAGAAACATTTTTTTACAATGTTTTTAAAATCACATTTATTGTCATCACTACCAATCTCCTGAGAAAAGTCTTTAAGTACTGAGAAGCTATAGAGCTCTTGCTGGAGGACACAAATCTTCTTGAAAATCTAAGTTTTTCTTCAAAGTTTGAGTTTTATCATTGACAACAAATAAAGTCAATGGTTTTACTTGAAACACCTTGACAAGTTCATTCTGTGCATTTTCAGTAATGTGTCTACCAAACACACACAATGGAATAACTATAGTTTATCATTCTTTCAAGTAAAAATTAGATTTGGGTGGGGGGAGCAACTAGCACAGCCCTCAGCGGAAAACACTAATCACATGTGACTTTTCTTGAGACACACTGCATGTTGTTCTGCAGCAGAAGCTCTTCCTGGCTCCTTCCCATTTCATCAGACAAAATAATAAAAAAAACTAAATGTACACTTAAGAATAGAGATTTAACACTTTTTACTGATTCAACAAGCACATTCTCAAGTAAAACTGACATTTTTCCTTCCTGCAAGCACATGGCAGAGAGGAATACAAAAACTACCACTCATACTCTTTGGTGTCACTACTAGCAATTTTGCCATTACTTTTGCATGATCAGTGTAAAGTTCAATGCAGTGAGAAAGGTAAATGATGTCCCAGCATTATTATGATTTCAGTTTTGATGTTGTAGATCTTCTGAAAGGGTCTCAGGAATCTCTAGGTGTCTGAAGACCACACTTTGAGAACTGCTATCTTTACACATGATTTCCAAATACTGTTCTAGGAGATGATAATCAGCCAGATTATTAATAGTAGCTGTGCCAGTTAGGATAAGCTAGATTATGTGGCAATAAAGAAACTTTTAAAATCTCAGTGGTTTATAACAAAAGTCTATGTCTTATTTTATTGTATGTTACCAACTGCCTGGGCAGGGGGTACTCTATTGCCATCACTTAGGGACCCAGATGGAGCAGCCTCCATCTCAAAGGTTATCAATTGCTATGAAAGTGAATGTGTTAGTCTCCCAGTTGTGTCTGACTCTGCAACCCCATGGACTGTAGCCCCCCCAGGCTCCTCTGTCCATGGGATTTCCCAGGCGAGAATACTTGGAGTGGGTAGTCATTCCCTTCTCCAAGGGGTCTTCCTGACCCAGGGATTGAACCTGGGTCTCACACTAGCAATTCCATTACATCACTGACTAAGTCAGTTCTGCTCACAGCCTACCAGCCATCTGGTCATATCCAACCACAAGAAGGGGCATGGCTGAGTGCACCATCCTCCATGTGCTTGAGAATAGAGTGTTGGCAATATTTGGTGAGTCACACTGACGATTACAGTAATAGCCAACATTTATGGAGCATTTGTTACGGGCCATGCACTGTTTCAACAGCTTGTATCACTTATCTATGCTCACAACACTCCCATGAGGTAGGTTATATGATCTCTATTCTTTGGATCAGGACACAAAGGCATTGAGAGGTAAGTTACATTGCTCAAGGTCACAGCAAATTAGGAGAGGTGCTGGGGAGGTAGAAGGACTCTAGAGCCCATGCCTTCAACCTCTAAGAAGACACGTAACCTATAATTTTCCCCAGTCTTAAGCAAAATGAGAGTGATAAAAACTTCATAATTATAAATAGAAAGGATTGTCCTTTTTTTTCACAAGGTATCTTTCCTCTTTTAAAATGTTAAGATGTCCTCTCTTTTATGAATTGATAGTAATGAGTAATTTCCTTACCAGGAAAAGTAAAAGGTTGGCAACTTTAAGTTAACTCATTTTCCTAATGATTTCGGTTCATTTTAACTGATCAAAAGTAGAAAAATTTGTGACCACTAGTTTAGGAGGTTTTTTGATTTGTTTTTGGTCTTAGCATTATGCTTTGATTCAACCAAATTTTAGTCATTATGTGTTGGGTACTGCTCTGAGTTCTGTTAAGCATTGTACTAGATAGATGGTTTCATGGACATTGTTTTATTTAATTCTATGCCATACTGCTTCCTTATTAAAAGATTAAAACATGCTTTTTTTTTAATCCTAAAGTTAATTGAAACAGGAAAGATCTGAAGCATGGCAGACCCCCACAAGGCAGCTAAAGTACTCAAAGCAATGGATACCAGTAATTTTCTACAAAAGTTACCAAAGCGCAAACACAAGCTTCTCAATAAGTTTCTCACTAAACTTCATTATCATCACCTCTCTCTGTCAGGGATCTTTCATGAGATGTAGTTTTTCTCTCAGATTAAAGACCAAAAGAGCAGTAAGTTGATTTCACCAGCTGGGTCCTGGAACTCAGCCATGGGTGATTTTTTGCAAAGCACTCTAAACACAAGCAAGGTTCATTGGCCAAGGGCCCAGGCCAGCAAGCCAAAGAGCATTCTAGTTAACAGGGACACAAGGCTTGGACACCAGCAAGCAGTTCTGAGCTCCAACACAGTCATATTTATTAACTTCCGTTAGAAAATTTAGATGCACAGGAGAAATACTTATTATGAACAGGTGCTGGAAAACAGAATCTTAATAAAAATTAAGCCTCAGGAAATAAAAGGTGATTCAAACAATACTGAATACCAAGAATATACCTGTTGTTTTTTTAATAAGGTACTTTAATGATTTTTTTAACAAAAGAAGAAAGGCAAAAAAAAAAAAAAAAAAAGGGAAGGAGAGCAGAATGGGCAGAAGAAGAAAGAAGGAAGGAAAAAAATCCTCAAAAAGATACACATACCTTGGTAGCATGCAATAGAATATTTAAATTATGAGTCCATTATGCCAAATGATTACCTCTTGACTAGGACCTTTTCTCTGGGAATATTAATAGCATGTATGTCATCACTGACCAAATAAGTACCAACCCTGGAGATGACCAAGAGAGGCAAGGTGTTCTTTCACCATAGAGATGAAAGTTCTCCAATCATTTTTAAACTCCAGATTCTGCTTGGCAACAGAGCAATTAAAAAAAAAAAAAATGGCAATATTAGGATATTTCTAGAGGGGGAGAGTTTGTGAATATAAAAGCCATTTTTAGAAAGAGTTGTGAGCCAATTAAGTTACAAAGAGTTATTTCTGAACCTCACATTTTAAGGTATTGATTCTAACAGCTGGGGGCATGCATTTGGATCAAACATTTATAAATTCTGGTCCCTGTTTCAAAATGGTTGTTCAAGTTCATTGTTATTTGATAGGGCAACTAAAGATATATTTTCATAACCTTTCTATTTAACCACTATATGTATAGACTTCAGAAATTGATTATCATGGGTGTCAACGGGTGTCTTCAAACATCTCTATTCTATAATTAGGAGGAGGGTTGTTTTTAGAGGGTGAGGACTTAGTTAACACTTGCAATATAGAAGGTGGGGATGTATTTGGCAACAGAATATACCAGAAGCCCTTGCTGATGGCTGGAATGGCAGGTCTTTTGGGTGGGAGGGAAGTGAGGCGGGAACGCCCGAGGATCTGCAGTGGCTGTAGGCATGATTCAAAGGAAAAAAGCAAGGATTAATGAGCAACTTACTAATGAGAGACAGCCACAGAGCAGAAGACCTTCCTTATTAAAATCTGTGCAGAGTAACAAGCACATATGGTAGTAGCCAAATTCCCATGTTGTACAAGAAACAAGAATAAGCCAGCTGCACCAGGAACATTCAAAGGTACTCCGACCAAGGGAAGAAGTAAGAGGAGTCAGATGGCCACAGCAAGCTATAGCGTTGACCAGAAATTGTATATATTATCAATTCAGCAGCACTGACAACACGTACAGGCCTGAATAAATTCCATTTTCATGGACCTCACTGTAAAATGCCCTGTTTTGTAGGCTTTCTCTGCACTGATGCAAGACAAGTGAAAAGCACACAAAATAATACACTTTAGCCCCTGAAATGAATCCAGTTATTACTGCTATTAAGAAAATGGTAATTTGTCATAAAATAATGCAGCCTCTGTGAGTCCTCTAGGTTCAGTGAAAAGACGTGGTACATGCATGCTGAGGAAGCTCAAGCAAGAGGAAGGGGCTTGGTGACTTTTGATGCAGCAGTGTCTCCCGAGGTCTAGGCTCCTGGGGGCCAAGTAAGAGTCAGTTTTGCTTCCATTCATCTTTGACCCAAGACGGCATTCCTAATTGTCATGAAGCAAAAGAGGAACAAATAAAATGGCAAAGAATGGCAGAAGGCCTATTGCCTCTAATGTCAGGAGCATGGAGGAGCAAATCAACACAAGAACTGTGGACACATCCAACGGCTCATCAATGAGGAATCACGGGACTTTGCTTGGGAAACTTGGGCTCTAATTTATTCCCACATTGTGCAGCCTTGAAAATTCACTGTACATCAGTTTTCTCAATTAGAAAATGGGAAGAATAGTCAAAACTCCTTCTTTGTTATACAAATGTTTTCTGTGACTACCTGGAAAAATTTCTCCTCAAAAGAAAATACAATCTGTATTCTTCAGCCTTAAGCAGGACATTTCGACACATGCTACAACATGGATGAACCTGAGGCCATTATGCCAAGTGAAATATGTTAATCACAAAAGGACACATGTGGTGTGAGTCCACTTAAATGAGGTAAGGAGCCATCAAATTCATAGAGGCAGAAAGTAGAATGGTAGTTTTCAGTGATGGGGTTTGGAGGTGGAAGGAATGGGGATTTGTTGATTAATGGGTACAGAGTGTCAGTTCCACAACACGAAAGGGGTTCTGCAAACAGGTTGCACAACAGTGTGAAGGTGTATAATACTACTGAACTATACACTTAAATAGTTAAGATGGTAAATTTTATGTTTTGATTTTTCCCAAAATGAATGATTTCAACAATAAATAAATAAAATGCACAACAGGCCTGGCACAGTGGACAGCATCACTCTACAAGTACTGACTACAGGAATGAAGAAGACTCCTTGTGTAAGAGAGACAAGATCTAACTGACTTATCATCACTGAAAGATCTTTAAACATTTTCAGAAATGGACCCAAAGCATTGGGTGCAGTGAGTAAGGGAACCACCAATTATGGGTGTCAATGAGTCATCTGCTACACCTAAGCCTTAGCCCTTACAGGAACCATCCACCTCTGAGAATCAGATGACACATACCACTTTAAGGCCGTGCTGTCAGGAAAGACAGCCTGTTGCCAGTCAAGTACGCCGCTGCTGTAGGAGAGTGGAAGGAGCAGAGCTGGGGGAGGTGATGCAGGTACTAGGGAAATGCTTTTCTGCTGCCACTTGGATATTTTGCAATTTGGCAGATTACCAATCTAACCAAGAAATGGTTTGTTACAGTATTGTGATGCATCACAATGCACAGTACTATTTGCAAAGAAGCTTAGAAGATACCTATTAGCAATCAGAAGACATTCTGATGAATCCATTTACTCATTCATCCTAAACTTACTGAGCCCTACCACAGGCAGGTGCCTTGACAGTCACAAGAGGTATAAAGATGAACATATCCTGCTCTTTGCCTGCCAAGTCTGGTGAAGGGAGATAGATTCCAGCCACAGGCAAGGTCTTGTAAAAAACAAAGATGTTATGGAAAAAACTGTGTTTGAACCATGGAGAGACGATATTTGTAACTAAGACATATGTGTATGTCAGGAGGAGGAGAGACTGGAGTGGTGGGTTGGAATCATGGTGACAAACCTGAATATTTCCCCAAGTAGTCTGGCTCTGTTTTGAAGGTTTGAGAAACATAACTCTTAGATGGCAGGTAGACAAGAATAACTACTTAGAAAGGAGGGCCATCTAAGAGGCCGCTGTAATAGATTAAGCCAAAGTAGAGAGGACTCAAACTAAATCTGTTAGTGACACTAAGGAAGTAGGTGGCAAAGAGGAGAGCAAAGGAAGGCTTCTAGCTTACACGACTGTTGGTGACAAACATTACTGGAGGAAGAACAAGACAAGGGGAAGACAATGTCTTCAGTTGGGAACAGACTTCTCATTCATAAAAGGAAAATAAAGAATAAATGATCAGATGGGATCTTAGCATTGTGGTGAGGATTAAATGATAAAATAACAAGAAGAACATCATACTTTCATTTATGATTAGTTTTGTGTAAGTGTGGGACCCAGAGAAGATTTGGGACAGGAGACAGTTGTGAGTTACTGGTATAGACATAAGTGTTAATAGTGCCAAAGGGTGTAAGCTGGATCACCCAGGGAGATGACATCCTGTAATCTAGGACCAGACCCTGGTGCATGCAAATATGCAGACCATGAGGGGTGGGGGCTGGAGTGGAGGCCAGCAAAGACGGCTCTGAAGAAGTGATCCAAATATAAGTATCTGGAAAAAATAGCTTCATGGGGAAAAAAAAAAAAAGAAACAACAAACCAACAGTGAACAGCCAAAAGCACCAATTCTGCCCAGAAGCTGGTAAGATGAGAACTAGAATGAGACGGTTTAACACTGAAGAGGTCAAGAGTACCATTAGCAAAAGCTACTCCAGTGGATGGTAGGGTGAAAGCCAGTTACAGTTCACTTAGGAATGTTGTATTTTCCTGACATATTTTGACATTACATAACTCTTTAATTGGGGAAATCTTCATTCTTTAGGGCTGGAACACTGAGCTTTCACTCTCTCCCAGGAGCCACAGATACAATTTTTCTTCTTCATTTCATTTGGACAGCAGAGGGACTTGGGACTCAGACTCAGAGGAAATTAATGCCATTAAGAATCATTGCTATATTTTATCACTGAGAAAAGGACACTAGGTTTGGGGTTGGGGGAGAGTGAAGAGACAATAGGATTAAAATATAGAACAGCACAAACAAAAGTAGAGAATCTTCTATAATAATGCCAAAAGTCATACTAATTCAGGACTGATGGGAGAACAGAAGTAGGTGCTTCTGAGACTATACCCATCTGCCAAGGGTCACGAAAAATGCCTGTCTGCAAGTCCTTTACAACATACCCACTCTTACCTTTCTTTTGATATCCGTGAACTGGGAAAACATTAAAGACCAATAAAATGACAGCTCCAGGATATAATAGTAGTGAAGGTCAGGTGTGAGTGGCTGAGGATCAAAGAGAAAAAGGCAAGATTAATAATTAATAGGAAACCAAATCTGTTTCAAACATCTCAAGCTCAGTACTGGAAAGTGACATGGTCTTATACCTCCACAAATTCCAGCCCCATTCTCTCTGTGGATAAGAGAGCTTTGAAGGATTCCTCTAATCCACAGCTTGATGGAATTAGTTTTGTTTCATCTCCAGCCAGAAAAGTGACAACTGGTTTCAACATTTGGCATTGGTACCCAATTCGCGATTCATTTCAACAATCGCATTTATGGTTCTCTGACATGCGTCTCTACAAGATTCCTTTAGGCAACTTGCAAAAAAAATTCTAACACATACACAGAAAGAATAAATCTGGACAACTCCCATGGGATTCTTTGAGATTCCTATACTCAATTCCATGAGTACAGGACCAGGGGAGGTGAAAGAAGCTGGAGTACTATATGAGTCATGGAGGCACAGTTTCAGATTCTGTCTTAATTGGAGCTTTTTTGTTCTTAGAAAATGTTCTGTACATTGTAAAGATTTTTAAAAAGATAATTCAAAAATATTTATTACAAGATCAGGGGGACAAGGAAGCTGCTAGGAGATACCAGGTTAGGCACCCACCTGGGAATCTGAGATCAAGCCCCAGTTCCACAGTTTAAGTAGCTATAAAACTTGGGCCTTGGTTTACTAATTGGAAAAGTGAGGTAACATCTGCTTTACCTGCCTCAGAGGTCCAGGAATGAGGAGAGGCTCAGAGAGGCAGTGGAAGTCAATGATATTTATTTTGCACATAAATCCATAAAGACAAAACAGAGTTTTAAAAAAACATTTTTGATGAGTTGTTTTTAATTGTTTCACTGAGTTATAATGAAATAACTTGATTTCCCCAATGACTGAAAGACCTTTGAAACTCACTACATGAACACATCCACACCACTGCACACAAGCAACAGTATATACATGGAAAATACAATTGAAACTGAAATGCTCTGTAAACCAATAACAGCATAATGACTAAGTCATGTGAGAAGCACTCACTTAACTACCAACTGTAAGCATGGACACCAAGAAAAACAGTTGTTCCCCTCATTTATCTTTGTCAACAAAACACAGGAGGAACAGGATCCTTTCCACACAGTATGCCATTCCAGGACACAGAACTATAAGTGACAATATTCTGAGCATAATACTTAGGTTCATAAAACAGCAGTTGGGACTGAGAATTACAATTGTGTGCAGCAAGTGATTGCTTTCGATGTTACTTTAGTCTCAATCAGATGGCCTTGGAATGTTCAGCTCTCTCTGACCATGTCATGTTGTTGATTTTCAGTCTTTCCTAATTTGAATAAACCATGTGAAAGAGATGGAAATGAAAACTGGAATCCCCATTTCAACGTGTTCCTAGCCTTGAACTTGTCCTAAGGAAGAGCCAACGCCAGTCCCTATCCCCTGTTGCAACATAATGTGCAATAAAGAAGAAGCAGGGCACGCCTGCTGTCCATTAACTTTGTTAGACCAAATGCCTCTAAAAAGGCAATCTATAGAATCCCAAACTCAAAATTCCACATTGCTTACTACAATGTCAGTCTCTTTATTTTATCAACAAAATACATGGTTGTATCTGTTTCTCTTATATAATATATCTCAGTTGAACTAGAAATTCTAGAACTGTTTCAGCAAGAAATTTCCAGAGAAGTCCCACTTGGATATTCAAATAGTAACTGAGCTAGAGACCACAACACATGGTAATATTACTAAATTCAAGATCCGAGGCAAGGGTATATCTGTGGGCCTGGATCTGAAATGCTCTCTGTCTGGGATATGATTTTAATCTCATTTTCAACAATGATATTTTTGTCTATGTGTAACGGGACAAGCCCGTTTTTCCATGCTCAGGGAACTGGTATTTGATTTACATCTACAGAGGCTGCTCCTAACCCATAAAGTGAACCAAATTCAGCATGCCTATCCTAGCTCCTTACTCGAGCTTTGCCCACTAGCTGTCGAGACAGGTCAGGGCTATTATAAGCCCAAAAGCAGATGGGCTGTTAGAAGGAGGACTCATCCACCTACTGAAGTGATCATATCTTACTCTTCAGCAAATGTACCTTCCACACTTCCTCCATCTGCTCAAGCAAGTGAACATTGATTCTGAACTAACAGAAAGTACCTTCCCCACTAGGCTACACCCACCATCAAGCAGGGCAGGGAGGGGGCAAAAAGCAAGGTGGCTGCCCAACCTGCTGGGACCTGCCTGAAACCATGGTGCTGACTTAGGAAGAGCTTTCCACGTGTAAAAACCCAGACGGCAATGTGTCCTTACCTGACAAGGGCCTGTGTCCTTACCTGGTAGGGGTAGTTGTACCAGCAATGCCTTGTATTCCACAGCCAGGGGGTCTGAAAACATGACAGAGAAACCATTTTACATGTTTTGGAAAAGAAGCAGGATAAGAGATGTTTATGACAGATTCTGGCCTCCCAATGTTTCGGAATTTCAATAATCTACCTGCATGAGAACTGAAGGACCTAGTACAATTGGGAATGGGAGAGCAAAGCAATGAAGAGTCCATCATGCATTCTCTCTGGGGTATCTTCTAAACTCAACCGGCAGTATTTCAGGCTACTTCTAGGATAGGGTCCTGGATGGCACTTTTTTATATTGTGCTGGCTCAGTAGACACATTCCTGCAAGGTAACCAGCCTCAGCAGTAGAGTTCTTCAAGTGTCTCACCAAGATCCATTACAAATCCTCCATCTCACTGTTATCAATAAACAATGCTGACAGTTGATGCACATTTCTTTGAAACTCCTCCAATTCACTGTTTCCCAAGCAACGTAATTGTTTCATGCCTTGACTGGGGGTCAGTAGCAGGCAGGGACACTTATTTCAGTCAGACTAGCTCTGACTAATTCCAGGCTTGAGTAGATTAACCCTCAGATTAACCCTACACTCCACCCCGGACTTGTGGTCAAGGTCTTTCAAAGAAAAAACAAACCTCCTTAATTTAACAGACTCACTTGCCTTACCACATTGTAAAATTAAAGAGAACATCTAAGTATGCACACAGATGCCAAACATTTTTAATAAGCAGGTAGGTTGGTATGGATTTGAACAGACAGCTCAACCATCCCCTAACACCGGCACAAACTTTCTCATATTTCTGTACTAACTTCACAATTCTTTTGCATCCCTGATATTGGTGGTATACATCTACATACATCTGATACACATCTGTATGCTTCTTACTATTAGGAAACATAATCTATCATTAATCCAATCTGTGTGTGGGTTTATACATCTCAAAATGATAAAACTGTCATTGAAAGATTAATGTCAGATATATCTGTACTGACCTAACCTTCCTGTTTGGTCCCAGGTTCTGTAAGAGCGAAAGTTGCTCCCATCTGCACTAGCATAATTTAGTTGTCTCTCTGAAAGCCATAGAGGTATCTTTCCACCTTGCATTGATGATGATGAGGATGAGGAGGATATTAGAGAGTACTTGTAGAGTCCTTCCTATGACCACACACTTTTTTTTGAAGGATACATTATTTTTTGAGAATTTTCCTCCATGATCTATTATTTATTTAACCAATTAAAAAGTTGTTTCTCTTTGAAAGTGAAAGTGTTAGTCATTAAGTCGTGTCTGACTCTTTGTGATCCCATGGACAGTAGCCTGCCAGGCTCCTCTGTTCATCGAATTTTCCAGGCAAGATTACTGGGGTGGGTTGCCATTTCACAGTCACACGTATTGACTCATTTAATCCTTATATTAAGTAGCAGTAGTATTTCCCTCATTTTATGGATTGGTAAATTCAGACCCTGAGCCCACAGTTAACTGCCCTGGTTAAACAGCCAGGCAGGACCAGAGCTGCATATCAAGCTCAGACTGTCTGGTATTAAAGCCAAACATAGCCACTGTGACTCTGCCTTTAAGTCTGATAAAAACTGAACCAGGCCTTAGTTCAGGGAGCTAGGCAGAAGTAAAAAGCCATGCCATGCCCTAAACCTAACAATGTTCAGGGATCTTTATAGTCTTGTTTCATTTAGGCACTCCTGATTCTCCTTCCTTTTTTTCCTGCTTTTGCCATTTGCTACCTGCACTGTACATATCATGTAGTCTCTCTGCACCAAACATCCTGGAAGCCCAAGTTGCCTATCTGACTGTCTTCTCCATTTCTCATGTCCATGACATTGAGGTTTATGACTGACCAACCTCATGGGATGACTATAAAGATCAAATGAGTGAACAAGGAAAAAAATGATGCAGAGTCTTCAGAAGTTTGACTGTCTTCTATAAACAACACAAGTCCATTGAGGAAGACACAGAAAGTATTGAAAATAATAATAAGAAAAATAATTGAATTCTTGTCACTACTAACATTTTAATATACAGCCCATTTTGAGCCTCTTTTCTGTATAATACAGATATTGATACAGACATGGATAGATTTGTCCTTAGACATATACATACACACATTATTTTTAAATTTGGGCACAGCATAGCAAAATCTATTTTGAAGTAGAGTAGAAATATTATTTGTTACCCTTCTCTCTGATAAAACTGTTTACTATCTCTACAATCGACTGAAAGTCCCTGAGGGAAAACTATGTCATATTCTCACGTTTATCTCTCCAGCATGAGACACTCAAGGTGACAGTTCAGCATTCATTACTGAATGCTAATGAAAAGGAATACAGAATTAAATCCCAGACCTATAAAAAGCCTTGTAGTATTTTTCTGAATCTATCAGTCCCCAGTGCACAGGGCAAGTGTATGCTTGCTTCTAAAGATATAGTCATCCTTCCCATTACAGACAAAACAGCAAAGATACTAGGAGTCATACGACTCCTAGTGACCCAGGAACACCCATCATTTAGAGCTTCCCTTCCCTTGTGAGCTTCTTGGCTCCTTGGGTTTCTTCTGACCCCCAGGCTTTTCTCTGGTGCATCAGATGTGCATCACCTAGACCGGCTTGTATCATGTGTGAAAGTGGATTGATCTGCAGAAACAGTGGGTAAGTCTTTGTCTCTCACTGTGTTCTGCCTACTTAAAGCAGGAGTAAAGAACATTGA
Organism: Odocoileus virginianus; assembly: GCF_023699985.2. Taxonomy (NCBI): domain Eukaryota; kingdom Metazoa; phylum Chordata; class Mammalia; order Artiodactyla; family Cervidae; genus Odocoileus; species Odocoileus virginianus. The sequence continues at coordinate 20,991,954 of NC_069686.1, forward strand.
GAATCTGATGGGGCTATCAGGGCCCTGGGATTCCCAGGTGGCACAGTGGTAAAGAACCTGCCTGCCAATGCCGCAGATGCAGGTTCGATCCCTGGGACAGAAAGGTTCCCTGGAGAAGGAAATGGCAACCCACTCCAGTATCCTGGCCTGGGAAATCCCATGGACAGAAGGAGACTGGTGGGTTATAGTCCATAGGGTCACAAATAGAGTCAGACACAACTTACAGACTAAACAACCACAAACAACAACCACTCTCAGGGCCATAGCTCAGCTTGTAAGCTTGCCAGTCAAACATTTAAATAAGCACTTGTGCACACTTATTTCACAATGCATGTTCGTGTGTACTTCCTACTTTGATGATACTAGATATTAACATATTCCATATGCTACATTTTTCTAGGGACTCATGTTATAGTCCCTCAAACTCTTTGAGACAGAATAAATGCTGTCTTTCCCAGAAAACAGATGAGAAGACAAGTCCATGAAAAGGTGATTCTCCTAATTTCTAATGGCTCAACACAAGTGTATGAATCTGGATTGCTGCTTATAATTTAATGCATTAAGTATAACATCTTTAGTTTCAACTGACATCATAAATCTGTTGTTTTTTAAAAGCAGTTTTTTTCAGATATATTTCTGAGAGCAATTTCCTTGTTCATTTGATATAAAAATCTGTATAAGCATTAACATAATTAAGAACATAAAAAGCTGCAATATTTAGACATCAAGAAAGAATAATGGTGATGAAAAAACACACTGAAAGCCCTCATTTTATAAGGATGAGCCTAGCATCTTCCTACATAACTAGAGATAAGTTCTGAACCTAGGACGGTGCAAGGTGATTCACGCACATTTTCTGGAAATAGAAATGCCTTTTTACATGGCATTACAATAACAGGGGACAATATCAATGCTGGAAAATCCAAAAACTCAATGATTCTCAAACCTTGGCCTTCCAATAAGGACTCTTTTTATTCCCCCTCAAAGATATACTCTTAAATAATGATATGAAGCACTTTACAGATTTTAAAGTATTTTATACATATTACCTCATTTAATTTTCATAACAACATTGTAAGTGCTCAACTAACATAACATACAGGTGCCAGAAAGGATAAAGAACATGTTGGCATGGAGGCCCTCTAACTATTAAAATGCAGGTTCTGATGCAGTAGGTCTGGCTTGGGGCAGATATTCTACATTTTTGACAAGTTTCAAGATGATGCTCAGACCTTGGACCACACTTTTGAGTAGTAAAGTGCTATAGAAAAGTAAGGAGGATGATCCAACTTGGTATTACCAGGTGTAAGACACTTTGCTAAGTACTTTGTTGTAATATTTCACAATTCAGTGTTAGCTGCGCAAATGAATGAATTATTTCTCATCTTTATAGTAGCTATATGGAACAGAAGTTGTTAGTAAAACAGTAGTTAGCTGAAGACAGTGCTTCTCAACTGACATCCCTGCTTGCTAGAACCACACACTTAAGATATATATTGTGGAAGAGATGTGAGCAGGGGTAACATGGGCCACTTTGGGATGCCAACCCTAGTGATGAATGTGAATGAGTTGTTCTCATCCTTTCTCCATTTCCATCAGAGGAAGATAGTAAGGGCTGGAGCTGTCATCTTTGACCCCGAGATAGAAGTTTCTGTTGATGTTCGTGTCAGAGGAATCCTACTAGCCCTGGTCTGCCTACCATGGACTATATGTGTGAGATAGATAAATTCCTATCATCTTCCTTATACATATACACAGAGACTGTATTCTCACTAATAGAGTCATCTAATAGTTGCAGGACCCACCATGGATTCCAAAATCCAAGGAATCCAGAATCCCGCATTTTGTTATGGTAGTCTGGGGTGACGTACACAGCATTGTAAGACAACTCTTCATATATGGTACTTAATAGCTATTAAATGTGTGTGTGTGTGCTTAGTCACTCAGTCGTGTCCGACTCTTTGCAACCCCATAGACTGTAGACCACCAGGCTCCCCTGTCCATGGGGATTCTCTAGGCAAGAATACTGGAGCGGGTTGCCATGCCCTTCTCTAGGGTATCTTCCCACCCCAGGGATCAAACCCAGGTCTCCCACACTGCAGGCCGATTCTTTACTGTCTGAGCCACCAGGAAGCTATTAAGGCACACATCAACTAATTTCAATTTAAGACTTACAAAATACCTGAATAAGATTAAGACCATAAAAGAGTACATAACAAAAGACTTGTAACATTCTCGATTTAAAGCACAATGTAAAATGACATTTATGTTATGTACATCTGCTCCCAGACACAATACTTGAGATACAACTTGGCCACATGCACATCCAACAATAGCACAGTGTCCCAGGGGAGGTTTCTGTAGCTCTTCTTACCCTGAGCAAACCCAACCCCAGCACCAGGATGGAGGTCAGACGTGCTGCTGGAGGTCAAAAGCAGTCCTCATTCGCCTTTTGACTAAATGCATAAGATTCAAGTGCTAAGTATTCTGTGATTTTTTTTTAAGTAGACTTTTTTTTTTAAGTGTCAGCAAATATGAGTTTTTAAAAAATCAGGTTTCTATCAGTTGTTCTGTAGAGGTTTCATAGTGAATAGGATTAACAAAAATAGATCAGGTTTGATCATTTCACTTCACTGTCTGGAATAAGATAGGTTTGGTCTTATTTTTTTTTAAAGTGCCATTTGATATACTTCTTAAAAACAGTAGTTAAAAAATGTGTCCTATTAATTTCTGAGAGTTTGATATTGAAATTCCAACTAAAAATCTTAACTTATCTACATAAACAATTGTAATATGTAGTGGAACTATATGGAACTTTGTTCTGTATTCTCCAAAGTCTCCTATAAATGTGTTATCATACTTTCATAATTCCAAAAAACAGATAAAAAATAAAAAGGGCTCAGCAAATATAAACAAGGTCCTACTGTATAGAACAGAACTATATTCAATATTCTGTCATAAACCATAATGGAAAGGGAAGTATAGATGAAATATATTCCTTTCCAATATGAAAAGCAATGTATATGTGTATTCGTATGTATATATATATATAAAACTTTGAATATATATATGAATCACTTTGCTACACAGCAGAAACTAACACAGTGTTATAAATCAACAATACTTTAATAAAATAATTTTAAAAATAATTAAATGTACCTTTCAGTTATTATGATGACAGAGCAATCATCAGATATCAAGAAGGCCGTGTCCAAGCCAATAAAATGTACAACACTAAGGGTGAACCTTAATGTAAACTATGGACTTTGGGTGATTATGATACGTCAATATAGGCTCATCAGTTATAACAAATGTACCACTCTGGTGGGGGATTTGATAGTGGGAGAGAATATGCATATGTGAAGACAGGGGTATATGGGAAATTTCATACTTCAATTTTTCTATGAACAAAAAACTGCTCAAAAAAATTAAATCTTAAAAAAAATCAGGGTTAACTCAGATCACTTATCATGCCTTGTAAACTAATGGAATAACTGAGCTTGAAGGAAAAGGTCAGAAAAAGGGATGCTCAGTTAAACTGGCAAGTGTTAAATGATTAAATAGAAATATAAATACACATACACACCTTTTTTTTTTCCCCCAAGAATCAGCTGGTACCTATAGCCGAACAAATAGTAGTCTCTTTGAATTAATAAATATTTTGATATAACAAAAGAACATGAATCATAGAGAGTATTAAAAGCATTTCATTGCCTCATCAAAAGTGTGAAAGATGTGTGGGTCTTTACCAGAAGTCAGCATCTGAGAAACAAACTTTCATCTTTCACTATTTCCATCCAAACTCCTAGGTGGCTTTCATAAAGCTCAGGTGTGACACTAACAGTGAAGGAATACAGTCTAAGAGACATACTGGCTTCTGAATAGTTTAAGCATGAAATACATAGAACCTTGGATTATGTTTTTAAATGCCAGGAAGCGAGATCCCTGAACTACTCTGAAATTTCTTTCACTGAAACTACTGAAAACACTTTAACTGAGTTATACTTAAACCTTACACCTTTGGCTTATATTGTAGATGTACTGTAAGAACATGAGAAAAATGCTTCCTTGTCTGCAATGTGTTTATACTGGAAAGGTTAACACTAGGTATCCACTGAAATTGAATGTATAAGTTCCAATGATATTTTTCCTTTTAAATTTAGTCCAATGGGGAGAATTCTTCTCTTTGCAAATGTTTAGCAGATTTCCTGTTACCAAATCCTTATCTTTTCACCATGGTTTTGGGAAATTAGGATCTAATTCTGAAGCTCAGTCACAACAATTGTTACTGTCTCAACATTTTTGCTTATTTTTCCTTTTGTGGGTACTTTTTGATGGTAATATCTATATTAACAGCTTTATTACATAAACATTGTGAATTCTCTTCAGAAATGTTGAACAGCATAATTTCAATGAATATAAATCAATGATAATCTACCATTTTCATTTAATACATATTGTGAAGTAACTCAGAATCGAAAGAAATACTTTATGCTTGGTAAGTTTAAAAGTTGATCAATAAACTGTATTTGGGATGAAAAGAATGAAGCCAGAAGTCTCTGAGCAGCCTAAAGATGCAGTTGATCAGTGATGAGTAGTCTAGAACAGTCTCCAGCATGCAACAGCTACCCTTTCCTCCTTTGCTGGGTCAGGAGATATGTGACTATAAATCTACAAAGCAGAGTGGTGACCCCTCCCTAGAGGCCCTTGGCATCTGCATTAGCTTTGAAAGCTCTTATGATGTGCAAATGTAATTTAGACTTGACCTCATGGTCATTATATAAAGATAGCAGCTTTTCATATTGATCAAACTTTTAAAAAGATGCTAGTCTTCTGGACCTAGTGAAGTATGTGCCTTCAGCACACTCAGCAATCAATTTAGAAAGTAATATGCAGATCTGTCAAGCATACAAAAATAGAAAGAATTCCTTGGAGATGGGTATTGAGGTTACAGGGTCTCCTCAAGGGCTTTATCACAGAGCCAAAGAGAAAGAAATCTTAGTGGCTTTTCCATGCCATTTAAAACCTTCCAGCAGTGATTCTCAACTTTTTCTGCCTTCGCTCAGCTGAGGGACTCTACATACATCTCAGAGTAACTGAGGCTGTGATTCTCAAGAGTCTGGAGAACAGGAGGCTTAAAAAGACACCTGTCCACATTAATTCAGATGTGTACTCTCCTCTGGGCCGGTGAGAATCACTGCAAAGCCGAATGGACAGATTAATTCCATGTTTAGAATAGAAATTGGGGCTAAAGGAACCAGATGAAGAAAAGGGAAGATGAAATAAAAAGAGGTGGAAAGACCTACAAGGAAAGGAAAATCCTGAGATTGTCAGCATGAGGGTGGGGGTGGCAGGGGAGAGATGTGTGGGTAGAGATGTGTAGAGAGGGTGGCCAGTGCAGAATTTGGGAATGAAACCAATCAGAATGGCCACTGTGCACAAAGAAGAACAAAAGAGCATTGCTCACCACCCAGTTCTACAAGGGTTACGTTGATCCACTGCAGTCACCTAAACACAGCACAACCCTGAGAGGAATTCAGGATGAAAAACAGGATGAAGCACTTTATGCTCTGGGTGAACAGGCCCCATAGATAGTTAGATGGATTTCTCAGGAAGAATTTCAATGACCCTGATTCTTGAATCTTCCCATATACAGACAAACACTAAAATCATCAGCTTGAGATATCATTCTTTATGACTGGCAGTGACTTTTTATGAAAATGTATTCTTGACAGTATGTATTTCCTGCCCCCCCCCCCAAATTAATATATAAATTACCTCTTCCCACCTGTTTGGAGCTATTCCTCAGAGCTGTCTCCTGGGGTATAGTCCTCAGTACAGTTCTTTTATTTAAGGTCTTAAGACCTTGAATAAAACTTAACTTTGCAACTGTTATGTTGTATGTTTTTCTTTAAGTCAACACTATTAAGAAGCACAGAAGTAGTCAAAAGACCATATAAGGAAACAATTTATAACACAGAACAAAAGATTAAGATCTCTAATGTGTAAAAAGCCCATAAAAATTGATTAAAACATTTAAATATCCCATCAGAAAAATGGGAAGAAGATACAAACAGGCGACATACTAAACAAACAAACAAAATGTGACCAAAAACATATGCAAAAATTACAGGTTAAAGTGAGACAGAATTTTTTTACCTGAGTCTGAAAATATCTGAAGAGGTTAATACCCAGGGGTTAGCAGTATATAGGGAAAATAGTACTCTGCAAACTAGAATAACCTTTCTAAAAAGTAATTTTCTCTTCAAAATCTGTACATCCTTTAAAGCAGCATTTACTGTTGAAAAAAAAATCAGAGTCAGAGTAAAGACTCTGAGTATGTAGATTTCCACTACCATTCCTTTTCTAGTAATGAAAAATTGAAATAAATATAATTGTTCAATAAAACTGAACACTGGCACGTTCCTATCTGGGATTCGATGGGAACAGATTCTGAGATGAGAACATGGGTGCTGGCTGGTTATTTGGGAGGTGACCCCAGGAAACTAGAAAAATGGGGAATACCCAGTATTACTGGTTTTCAGGAATGGGCTGGTTACTGTTGTAGGCAACTACACCTCAACTCCGCTGAGGACCTCTGCAGAATTACAGAGCACACATCCTACAACTGTCCCAACACAGGACAGGGAGGCTGAGGCATATATCTACCAACTCTCATACCCCATTGGTTGAGGTTCCGGTATTAATGCCTCCTTGTGTCTAGGTTGTACCTTCTTGTGCCTGGTAACCATTGCAGCTTAGGAGAAAGCAGAGCAGAGATGGGGCACAGCTCTGGTCTCATGTGGGACACTGTCAAAAGTGCATGGCACTGTCCACCACAGCTGTGCTAGTATCAGATGGACTATGCGGATATAACCAGCACATTCACATCTTAAGTTAAAAGCAAATTACAAGTAGAATATACAGTGTACCGTGTGTTTAAAGTAGATATATACAGATATATATTTAGATACACACACACATGAAATATGCCTGGCAGGATATTTACCAAAAGTTAATTAGTGTTTATCTTCGAGTAATGAGTATCTCAGATGATTTTCACTTTTAAAAAAATGTTTATATTTCAATATTAAACTATACAAGTAATTGTAGCTATAATTTTCTACAATGAACAGGGCATATTGGAATAATAAAAAGAAGCTAAGTCTATGTACCTTTAATAGGTCTGATTTTAAAAAAACATTTGCTCTATATTTAAAAATAACATTAATGATATTAATTATTACAATCCTCAAATTATTCAACAATGCCAATGAATTTAAAAACTAAAAACTAGTATATGAAACAACTGCCTTCAGAGCATCTAAGTGTTGACACTGATATTTCAAGTATAAATCAATCATCAATAATTTAATTCTAAATTCTCCATTAAGAGAAAGTGGAAAGGGGAAAATAATAAGATGAGAAAATAATGCAGAATAAATCTTGCATTCATTACAGTGATGATCAATCATTTTGCCACCCACCCCACCCACTCTCATTTCAAAGAGCCTCATCAGCCTCTAGCTTATGTGATTAGCTGCTCAGTCATGTCTGACTCTTTGTGACCCCGTGGACTACAGCCTGCCAGGCTCCTCTGTCCATGGAATTCTCCAGGCAAGAATACTGGAGTGGGTTGCCATTTCCACTTCCAGGGGATCTTCCCAACCCAGGGATCAAAAATCACATCTCCCACGTCTCTTGCACTGTAGGCAGATTCTTTACCTACTGAACCAATGGGGAAGGTGGGCACTTTCTTATTACTTCTAAACCAGTTTACCTACATTCTAATATCTTTCTGCTAATATAATTGCACCCGCCTTGTTTACTGGCTCTATCAAGTATTCAGTGGCCTCCATGTATCAGATACTCTGCTATACATGAACACAGTAGGGACAAGTTCTCCATTTTCTAGGAACTTACCATCTGCTGGGTAATCAAGACAAAACAATAAGTTATAGATGAAGTAAACACAGGATGCAGAGGGGTAGATACACCCAGCCCCGTCTGGAAGGGAGACATGGCAGGGGACAGCTCCATTAGGTGCACCATGGTAGTTGAGGACAGAAGGACAAGCAGAAGATAGTGGATGGAGGAGAAGAGCTCAGTACGGGAGAACTTTTTTTTTAATCTTTCAGGAGTCGTCATAGTTCCAACATCATTTTCATAATCCCTTCCCTTGCATTACTCTCCAGAAGACTAAAAAACATTAAATGCCTTCTCATTTCCAACTCAGAAGGTGAAATGTCTCTGGTTGGCTGTCCTATGACCGTAAGACTAAGTCCACTCTGCCCAATGAATGTCCCCTGCTCTCCTCAGGCCAGGCACCTTGCTGTGTGTGCTTCATGAATTCCCATCTCCATGCCTTAACCTCGTGTCTGGCTTGTCACCTCTACCCCACTGCCTCCTGGTCAGTATTCTAGGCACTATTTGGTTGGCCTCCTGGGGTCACATAGCCTCCTAGAGGCTACTAGCCCCCCCAGGAACAGAGAGCTAGTGATACAAGTGTACCTGTCCTGTACAGAAAGGTCTTCTTACTCTTACTTTAACATTTATTCAGGATGGAGAGAAACAATAATATGAAGGTGGAGAAAGCATTAAAAAAACGAACTTAAAAGAATGAAATGTGCGTGAAAATTTGGTGATTTTTCTTCACAATGGCTCTTATTCTGAATTGAATATTTGTAGACATTTTCTAAAAAATGGTGACCCTGTCACTTCAAGAGACTCAAATGGAAGTATCTGTTGCCAATGATAAAACTCAAGAAAGTATTAGTAATATGCCTAACAGATTCCCATTTGTTAAAAACTTTTTGGAGGAGAAAAGTGAAACAATGACTAATATGCTTCTATTTTTTCTCGCTTTTGATATTTATAATAATGTGCCAATATTTGTAAGATCTGTATAACTCAGTGAACCAATAGTTTCCAAATGACTGATGCATGATGTTAAATAATCACACCTGGATGAGAGGGAAAGAGAAATCAATGGATGTTCATGTAACCAAGCATTAAAATTTCACTGACATTAAAGAAATTACTTTTTCTTGAGTTTTGGCATCATATCAAAGAAGAATATCTACAATTTTCTGGAAAACACTATTAAGATATTTCCACCTTTTCCAATTTTATATCTTTGTGAGACTAGACGTTCTTTATATAAATCAACCAAATACACACATTCACACACCCGTGACAGACTGAATGTTGTTGTTCAGTCACTAAGTCGTGTCCAACTCTTTGCAGCCCAGGGACTGCAGCACGCCAGGCTTCCCTGCCCTTCATCATCTCCTGGAGTTTGCTCAAACTCGTGTCCATTGAGTCAGTGATGCCATCCAGCCATCTCATCCTCCATTGCCCCCTTCTCCTCCTGCCTTCAATCTTTCCCAGCATCAGGGTCTTTTCCAATGAGTCAGCTCTTCGCATCAGGTAACCAAAGTATTAGTGCTTCAGCTTCAGCATCAGTCCTTTCAGTGAATATTCAGGGTAGGAATGAGAATCCAGTTCTCTACTAAACCATACATTAGAAGTTATTACAAAAATCTCTAATTTTTATTTTGGACAATATATTTCTTTTTTCTTAAACTGTTTTTTCCATCTAATGACTGTTTGTTTCTATTTTAATTCAATTCATAAATGCTTTTACAACTCATCAGCTTTAATTTCTAACACAATAAGTATCGACAGATACGCCTAATAAAAACAAAAACTCTTTAAAATTCTTATGATTGTTACCAGTGTAAAGTGGTCCTAAAACCAAGAAGTTTGAAAACCATTGTGTCAAGGACAGCAGATCAACAAAATGAAAAGAACCAAGTCTCCAAAGATGGTGTGGAGCAGAGATCAAGTGGGTGGCAGGGAGGGAAGACAGTGGCTGGAAGGGAGGACAAGGGGGGCTTCTTGATCTCAGTGTTGGAAAAATGAGCATATTATATTGTGGAGAGTCAGCAAGTTGCCCAGGTTTGGTACCTATCTTCAATAAAATATTTAGATTAAAAAAAAAACTACTGGGCACTTCAGCTTGATATTTCTTATCTACAAAATAAGACTTGCTTTTTAATATGTTATGCAGTCACCTTGTCTGTGTATTATATCTTAAAACCCATAATAAGCCTACATTATATGAAGCATGAATCCAAACATATTAAGTAGACACAGTCCTATGTTTCCTGAACTCCTAAATTTTCAGTCATTTTCTGTCTAGATTGGCCATAAATGGCTATAGAAAACACATTTTACGTGAGGAACATGTTAGAAGGAAAAATTGTATCGTGCCGTCATTATTTGAGAAAGCTGCAAGAAAACACAAAATTCAGATACTTGCAAAGCGGCCAGATCTCTGTAACATTCAATTATGTGACTGAAGAACACCACTTTTTTGAAAGGCAGGGGAATCAAGAAATAGAGAAATGAAAGTTCCTTAATTTCCCCACCGCTGCAATCACTGAAAGAACACATGAGGGGCAAGAGAGAATCAGAAAGGACAGGGCAGCCCCTCTGGTCTAGTCTCCTATTAACCAGCTAAGTGACAGTGGCTAAGTCAATTCACCCATCAGGCTGCTCATGTGTGAAACTAGGAGATGGCGTAATTTCTATGATCCCTCAAGCCCTAAATTTCACCATTCTCTTTGTCCCCCTTTATTTCTCCCCAAAGACAAAAATCTTGGTTTCCTGTGTGTGCTCTAATCTTGTTGCAAGCTCTGACATCCCATTAATGAAAATCCAGTATTAGAAGGAAATCCTCTGTTTTCTTCTTCAAAGGGACTCCAGCTTTCCACTTCAATTTAAATATTTTGAATCACTGGCAAAATTTAGTCACTCTTATTAAACACAATATAATAAAAAGCTCATTTTGCCCAATATCATTATGTGTGAATAAAAGTCATAAAGTGAGAAATTACTTTTCAATGTGTCCTCTATCTATGAAACTCAAGTTTTATATTATGTTTGGTATTGATGATTAAAATTTTCTAAATTAAACACTGATGAAAATTTGATGATGATATTTTAATTTAGGAAAATAATCCCTTTCCTCACAGTCACTTTCATATATTAAAATTCAGAAGGGAATTCACAATTCAGTTTACCATTATTCATTACTAATAGGACAAATGATCCAACTATATCTTTTAAATGAGTGGTACATCCTTATATATTATTTATCTTCTAATTAGGATAGAGAAATTATCCTTTGAGTTGCTGAGTTAATTACAAAGAAGGAATTGATCATTATGCAGTTAAGTTTCTGATTTTAATCAAGCCTGTTTTCCTGTCTTCCCAGCTTCTGATCTTATAAAGATATGTAATTATTTTGAGGGGGAGGGGAAGCCGAAAGATAGAAGTCTGATAGATTAATGCAATAGAGTTACATCAAGGGGCTGAACCAGCAATACAGAAGTGGTTTGCTGAATATAAGATAAAGCTTTCCTTTAGATGAATAAAGAGAGCTTTTAAAAATCAATGAGGTGAAAAGGCTGGATGATTAATGAAATTGGCATGATACTGAAAATATAATCTTGAACTATCTATTTATTATTGTTGTTTAGTTGCTAAGATGTGTCCAACTCTTTTGCAACCCATGGACTGTAGCCTGCTAGGTTCCTGTCCATAGGATTTTCCAGTCAAGAATACTGGAGTGGGTTGCCATTTCCTCCTCCAAAATTATCTGTTTATGTGGAAGGAAAAACAAGATGGCCAAGTAGTCACAGTATATTACTGACCAACCTTTCTATGGAAATAGAACCACCTTCCTTTTTACATTCTGTTGTATCCATATATCTTGGAGATATTGCAGGTTCAGTTCCAGAGCAGGGGAATAAAGCAAGTCACATGAAGTTTTTGGCTTCCCAGTGCATTATAAAAGTTACGTTTATACTATACTATAGACTATTAAGTATACAATAGTCTTATGTCTAATACATTATGTGAGCCTTCTGTGAATCATAATCTTTTTATTATGGGAGGGCCTTGCCTTAAGGTTGATTGCTGACGACTGATCAGGGTGTGGTGGTTGCTGAAGGCTGGTATGGCTATGGCAATTTCTTAAAATGAGACAACAAGGAAATGTGCTGCATCAATTGCAGTTTCCTTGCACAAACAACTTCTCTATAGTGTACAGTGCTACACTACATTCTGATAACATTTTACCCAGAGTAGAACTTCTTTTCAAATTGGAGCCAATCTTCTCAAATTCTGCCACTGCTTTATTGACTAACTTTGTGTAATATTTTAAATCCTTTGTTGTCACTCCAACAACCTTCACAGCATCTTCACCAGGAGTAGATTCCATCTCAAGAAACCACGTTCTCTGCTTATCCTTGGAAAGCCACTCTTCATCCATTAAGGTTTATTCATGAGATTGCAGCAGTTCAGTCATATCTTCAGGCTTCACTTCTAGTTCTCTTCCTATTTCCACTCTATTTGCAGTGACTTCCTCCACAGCAGTCTTGATTCCCCTCAAAGTCATCCATGAGGGGTAGAATCACCTTCTTCTGAACTCCTATAAAACTTTGTATTTTGACCTTTCCCCTGTGGGTCATGAATATTCTTGATGACATCTAGAATGGTGAGTCCTCTCTAGAAGGCATTCAATGGACAGTTTTGCACAGATCCATACATGGCACCTTATAGCCTTACAAACTATATTCCTTAAATAACACTTGAAAGTCAGAATTACTCCTTGAACCATGGACCACAGTATGAATGTTGTGTTAGCAGGCATGAAAACAACAGGAATCTCACTGTACATCCTCATCGGAGCTCTTGGGTGATGAGGTGCATTGTCAGTGAGCAATAATAATTTGAAAGGAATCTTTTTTTTTTTTTTCCTGAGCAGTAGGTCTCAATAATGGGCTTAAAATATTCAATAAACCATGCTGTAAATTGGTGTGCTGTCATTCGGGTTTTGTTTTTCCATTTATAGCACAGGCAGAGAAGATTTAACATAATTCTTAAGGGCCTAGGATTTTAGGAGTGGTGAAGGAACACTGGCTTCAACGTAAAGTCACCAGCTGCATTAGCCTCTAACAAGAGAGTAAGCCTGTTCTTTGAAGATTTGAAACCAGGCATTGACTTCTCCTCTCTATCTATGAAAGTCCTAGGTAGTTATCTTCTTCCAATATAAGGCTATTTTATTCACATTTAAAATCTATCATGTAGGGTAGCCACTTTCATCAACTATCTTAGCTGGATCTTCTGGATAACTTGCTGCAATACCAGCACTGTATTAGCACTTGCTGGTTCACCCTGTACTTTGACGTCATGAAGATGGCTTCTTCGCTTAAATCTCATGAACCAACCTCATGAGCTGCAGGCACTTCTACTGCAGCTTTCTCACTTCTCTCAGCTTTCAGAGATTTGAAGATACTCAAGACCTTGCTCTGGATTAGACTTTTGCATGTGGGAATGTTGTTGCTGGTTTGACCTTCCCTCCACACCACTAAAACTTTTTCCATGCCAGCAATAAACTATTTCACTTTCTGTGTGTTCACTGGAGTACCACTTTTAATTTCCTTAAAGAACTTTTCCTTTGCATTCATAACCTGGCTGTTTGGTGCCAGAGTCTAGACTTTGGTCTCAATTTTCAACATAGCTACCTCACTAGGCTTAATCATTTCCCATTTTTTATTTAAAATGAAAGATGTACAACTCTTCTTTTCAGTGGAACATTTAGAGGCCATTATAAGGTTACTGGGCTTCCCGGGTGGCGCTAGTGGTAAAGAACCTGTTTGCCAATGCAGGAGACATAAGAGACACAGGTTCAATCCCTGGATTGGGAAGATTCCCTGGAGTAGGAAATGGCAACCCACTCCAGTACTCTCACGTCTGCAGAATCCCATGGACAGAGGAGCCTGGCAGGCTACAGTCCGTGGGATCACAAAGAGCTGGACACAACTGAAGTGACTTAGCACACATAAGGTTATTAATTGGTTTAATCTCAATGTTGTCACGGAGAAGGCAATGGCACCCCACTCCAGTACTCTTGCCTGGAAAATCCCATGGATGGAGGAGCTTGGTAGGCTGCAGTCCATGGGGTCGCTAAGAGTTGGACATGACTGAGCAACTTCACTTTCACTTTTCACTTTCATGGACTGGAGAAGGAAATGGCAACCCACTCCAGTGTTCTCGCCTGAAGAATCCCAGGGATGGGGGAGCCTGGTGGGCTGCCACCTATGGGGTCGCACAGAGTCAAACAGACTGATGGGACTTAGCAGCGGCAGCAGCAATGTTGTCATGCCTCAGGGAACGGAGAGGGAAAGGAGAACAGGAAATAGCCTGTCAATGGAGCAGTCAGAACACACACAACATTTATCAATTAAGCCTTATGTGGGTATAGTCTATGAATTCCTAAAACAATTATACAATAGTATCATCGAAGATAACTGATCACAGGTCAGCATAACTAATGTAATAATAATTTAAAAGTTTGAAATATTTCGAGAATTACCAATTTGTGACACAAACCTGTTTAATGTGTGACACAGAGCCACAAAGTAAATGCTGTTGGAAAAATGGTGCCGATAGACTTGCTGGATGTAGGGTTGCCACAAACCTTCAATTTGTAAAAAAGAGAGCATCTGCACACAATAAAACAAAGCAAGCTTGTACTTATCAAGTGCTTCTTTGTTTTGTTTACCTCAACACCTATGAATTTCTGAGTTCATAGATGTCTACACTATTAAACCATCAGTGTTTCCTTTCTTGTAGTTTGGTTCACGCTCTCATGAGGTTATATTTGTTACTTGCCAAATGCCTGATTCTTCAAGCACATACACTATCAGTTACAGAACCTGCCTGTGTAAATGAGTGAACAATAAGGTTATTTATTGTACTAGAAATTGGCAGTGCAGGAAAAGGCCATGAAGTCGAACCAAGCTGGAGCCATCTGTCTCCAGGCAAAGGCATACAAATGACTTCACAACTTCAGTCCACAGTTCCAGGGACTACAACATCGAAAACATGCATGAGCTAATCTTTAAATGCGAAACAGCCATAGACAATGAAATTTTACTTGCTCCAAAACAAACAATTTTAGTAATTGAGCTGAGAAGACACATTATTTTGTTATCATTGGGAAGTATTATCTAGAAGACTTACACCAAGCTGAAGTGCAATTATCCTTTAATAAATGCATCGAGTTAAATGACAATGGTATTTTGGCTCTTCAATCAGAGTTCTGAAAATACCCTTAATCGGAGGGCTTTTGCCACTATAAGCATATCATGTATTCTATACGGTGGGGTTTCCCAGATGGTGCAGTGGTAAAGAAACCACCTGCCAATGCAGGAGATGCAAGAGACGCAGGTTCAATTCCTGGGTTGGGAAGATCCTGTGGAGTAAGAAATCACAACCTGTTCCAGTATTCTGGAAAAGTCTATGGACAGAGGAGTCTGGCCGGCTACAGTCCATGAGGTTGCAAAGTCGAATGCTACTGAGCACACACACATGCTACAGGGTATCTCAGTTTGGAGTGCTTAAATATAACTAGTGATCAGTTCTATAAACACGTGGTTTATAAACTGAGAATCCATCAATTTACTTTCTGATTCTAGAACATATGTTCTGGGAAAAAACGACCCATTTTTATATACCATTGGTTACAAATAGAAATAACATACATATTTTACCTAATAGCATTATAAAAGGCTTGTGTTACATGTATTGTTCCAGTGAACAAAATGTAAACCAAGATAGAAACTATAACATCAAATTGGTTTATAATGGGACTGACTGTAATTTTGTCCCTGGAAAAACTAAAAGGACACCCAAGGAGAGGAAAATTACATTTAGTTCAAACAGAAAGTAATCAAAAACTGTCTAAATATAGGGAAAGTTGGCATCTGTAACAAGCTCCAACAGTAATAAGAGGGAAGAGAAGGGAAGATCAGCTGTACTATGAATTTCCTTAGTGTAGGGTTATATTTATCTAAATAACACCACTTTAATAGTGGTATAAAAATAAACTGCTGAGACAATTAAATTCCTGATATATTCTTATTATTTATCATGCAATAACATTCACTTATCCAGCACCTGCTCTCTGCCAGGTCATATCCAAGACACTAGGGATTTAGAAGTGAACAAAGCTGACAGAAAATCACTGTTTCTGCAGAATTTATTTTCTGGTGGAGGATACTGATAATAAATAAGATAAATAAGCAAAAATATGTACTATGTTATATATGGTGAAGGCTCCAAAGAGAAAATCCAGCATGAAAGGTGTTGCAAGAGGGCATCAGAGGACAGACAGACTGGAACCACAATCACAGAAAACTAGCCAATCTGATCACAGGACCACAGCCTTGTCTAACTCAGTGAAACTAAGCCATGCCGTGTGGGGCCACCCAAGATGGACGGGTCATGGTGGAGAGGTCTGATAGAATGTGGTCCACTGGAGAGGGAATGGCAAACCACTTCAGTATTCTTGCCTTGAGAACCCCATGAACAGTATGAGAAGGCAAAAAGATAGGACACTGAAAGAGGAACTCTCCAGGTCAGTAGGTACCCAATATGCCACTGGAGATCAGTGGAGAAATAACTCCAGAAAGAATGAAGGGATGGAGCCAAAGCAAAAACAATACCCAGTTGTGGATGGGACTGGTGATAGAAGCAAGGTCCGATGCTATATCCTATGCAATATCGCATAGGAACCTGGAATGTTAGGTCCATGAATCAAGGCAAATTGGAAGTGGTCAAACAGGAGATGGCAAGAGTAAACATCGACATTCTAGGAGTCAGTGAACTAAGATGGCCTGGAACGGGTGAATTTAACTCAGATGAAAGGGATACATCAATGCAAATCAGTCCTAATTGTATGTATATATATATCCCCTCCTTGTTGAGCCTCCCTCCTTTCCCTATCCCACCCCTCTAGGTCATCACAGTGCTTCAGGTTGGGCTCCCTGTGTTATACAACAACTTTCCACCAGGTATCTATTTCACATATGATAGTGTGCATACGTCAGTGCTACTTTCTCAGTCTTTCTTACCCTCTTCTTCCCCACTGTGTCCACTAATCTGTTCTCTACATCTATGTGTCTATTTCTTCTCTGTAAAGAGTTTCATCAGAACAATTTTCTAGATTCCATATACATGCATTAATATACGATATCTGTTTTTCTCTTTCTGACTTACTTCACACTGTGTACTAGGGTCTAGGTTCATCTACCTCACGAGAACTGATATGAATTCATTCTTTTTTATGGCTGAGTAATATTCCATTGTATATATGTACCACAACTTCTTTATCCATTCACCTGTTGGACATCTAGGTTGCTTCCATGTCCTGGCTATTGTAAATAATGCTGCAATGAACATTGGGGTATGTTTAACTTTTAACTTTACCACTGCTTCCTAAATCTATTGGTCTGCATGTAATTTTTGTGAGTATTAAAGTTGCATCCTTAGGGATGGTCCTGGCTAATTCTATTTAGGACTTTGCTGAAAAGAGCACTGAAATGGAAGTGATGTGATGATGGGGGAGGGACAGTTACAGAGACCCAGATCTTTAGCAAGGATGGCATTCTTGGCAAAGTTAGAGAATGAAAAAAAAAGAAAAAAACACTGCAGATAAATTCAGTGTTTTACTGCATGGACCTGCTTCCTCATTTAAATTGACATGTTGTCCGCTGTAAAAATAGTACGATTTTCTGTTTCAGTTCTCTGCTATAAAAAATGGCCATGACGATTATTGTACTAGGTTTTATGAAACTGAAGATATATAGAGGCAATAATTTTAAAAGAAAAAACATCTCAGGAATGGAAGTCACTGATTTTATTCCTTAGATGACCTGCATCACAACGTACTGTGATAACAGAAGACAACAACAAAGTAAGGAATACAAAAGTCAATTCATTGAAGACATCAGACTGGGAGTATAATCAGGATTGTGAAGCTGTGTTTTTTACACTGAAGATACTACATGATGAATACTTAATTTTTCAATACTGTCTGCTTGACCCATATATTTAATCATTCTGGTCTTTAAAATAAAATCTATTGGCCCTACACCACCCATTCTCCTCATACAATCACATATGTTGATCCAGACCTCTTATGACAATTTCCCATTTTACATTTCATAATAATCCAGAATCAGATGACTTAAGGCAGTGGGTATTATTTCTGGGAAATACGTTAAAGGGAATAAGCTCTGTTAATCAAATGCTGCAATTACATGAGGGAAACAATTAGAATCACTTTTATTTTTTAACCTATGGACTCCTGGGATTAAGTCCAGACTTAGTAAGTCATAAGATAGAATGTTTGTGGGGGGTGGTGGTTAGTGCCCAGTTATTTGTCCTGGGCCCAGTTATGTTAACAAGTTCCCTGGGTGATTCAGATCTGCTGCAGGATTAGAACTACTGCACTGAGGTAAGCTGCTGAAACCTATAAAGCCTACAACAAATAATGTGCCAAGTGAGGAATTCTGCCAAAAAACAATTTGTCTCCACCTGCTTCAGCTGCTCTGCATGGTCCCACCTTTCTGTGAAGAATGGTGTTCACGTTCTAAGTACTTCACATGACTTGACAAGTAGGGGAGTAGAAAGTCACACTTGGATGGTGATTTTACTGTTTATTTTAGTAAAGATAATTTCCAGAATGGCAACCATACAGCATAGGTATCTTGGACATGAAGAGACACCCAATAGGACCGGTGATAATAGGTTTATTCTGCCCATTACTGGAGAAGGAAATGGCAACCCACTCCAGTATTCTTGCCTGGAGAATCCCAGGGACGGAGGAGCCTGGTGGGCTGCCATCTATGAGGTCGCAGAGAGTCAGACACGACTGAAGCGACTTAGCAGCAGCAGCAGCTGCCCATTACAAAGACAGTTTTATCTATCCTGAGTACTTGCTTATACCAATGTCACTCTCCCATTTCTTCTTTAGTGGTAGAAGGCCAATTTTAAATTGAGCACATTGTCTCTTGAATAAACAAAGAGATACTTCTTAGCCTTCTTGCAGCTAAGTATCTAGCTGTGTGTCTCAGTTCTGATTTATGAAGTAGAAATGGTATGTGTGATGTTCACAAAGGCTACATAATGAGAGATAACTCAGCTGGCAAACAACTTTTTACCTATTCACCTTTCCTTCTTTGGGGAAATTGTTTAACTGAAGTGATGGCTGGATTTCCAGCAGCCATTCTGTAACAGGAAGTAATCTGGAAGCTAGAAGCTATGTATTATCATACTGGAGCAAAAAGATAGAATATCCATGTATCCTAAATGATGGGGCCATCATTTCAGATGCCAACTGCCTCCCTCCAGGCTTATTTTACATGAGAAATAAACTTTTTTTTTATGTAAGCCACTATTATGATTATTATTAGCTATATGCTCCAAAGCTAAGCTTAACTAATATCATAAAGAGGAACGCCATGGGACATAAAAAGTCAAGGAGAGATTTCAATGGTGTTCAGAACCCATCCTGTGAATTCTTGATATACTGATTATTGTTGAAGCAATAAACTAAAATAATTTACCTAATCTTGGTGTATTGAAGAATAACTAGTATAAGTTAACAGTGCTAAACTTGATAAAAGAGTCAAATTGAAAGTGGAGAGCAGGAGACGAACTAGAGTGCCAGGTTACAGAGTCATTGGCATATGCTATCTTGTTGACGATGGAATAGGAGATAAAGAAAAAGTGAAGACAACCCCAAGATACCCAGCTTGATTGACTGCTGCAGATAGCAACGCCCATAAATAAGATGGGGAATGCCACAGGAGGAGTAAAGAGGAGAGGAAGAGCATGAGTTTGGTTCTGACCTTGAAGAGCTTTTGAAATGCTTATGGATACAAATGCAAAGTCTAGGAGAATGTTAGAAAACAATCTAGGAATTCAGGTTCACTTCTTATTCTGCTTTTGAGAAACATTTGATGATTCCGCACCAATTACTCAATGAAGCCCAAGCTCCCCACTATGATTTCAAGGCCATTTATGACCTGGCTTCAGACTAGCTCTTAACATCTCTATCTGTTTGCCCATAAGGCCCCACCAAAAACAAATGCAAGCCTTATGTTCAAGTCACATATAACTTCACGGTTTTATCAAACATGCTTCATAGCAGTTCATGCATGTTCCTTTCACAAGAAACATACCCATCTTGCTACAAATATCTCTTTACCTGTCTGCCTCCCACATGGGACAGAATTATTAGAGGACCTAGCCAACTATCTTGGATAGAGCACATTGAGATAAGTACTCCAATACCTGCTTCATTAACAGAAGCTCACGCAGCAAGCTTCCGTGTTTTTGCTTACTCTGCTTTCCTGATCTGGGACACAGAAAGGAATCAATGATGACCCAGAGTAATCAGGGCTGGGTGAATAATACAGCAGTGCCTTTTATCTGCTGAGATCAGATCAGAAAAGGATAAAAAAAAATGCCCAACAGCTAGCAGGAGTAGGGGAATTTTATATAAAAAGGAAACAAATACACTCGAGTCTCTGATAACTTTTACTTCCTGTGGCAAAAGCCATCCAGAGCACGGGATGGATAGCTCATGTTTAGTACAGGGAGACAGAAGAATGACAAGGGAGAAAGCACCAGAGTGCTCAAGAGGAGGAGCGGGTTGGATCCTGGAAAGTGTGGTAGGAAACCTCCGCAGGCCGCCAGAACACAACAGCCACGTCACTTATAAAACCAGTCCCGTCCGCAGAACAGGGAAACGTCCCTCCCCTCAGTGGTCTTCAGCTGTGCTTATGAACCTGACAAAGCTCATTGTTAGGAAAGGTCTGGAGCGTTCTTACCGAAAGGTTTTCCACCAGCCACTAGGGCATCTGCCAATAACAGGAACCCAGGGTTTGACCTCTGAGTCGGGAAGATTCCCTAGAGAAGGTGATGGCAACCCACTCCAGTATCCTTGCCTAGGAAATCCCATGGACAGAGAAGCCTGGTGGGCTATAGTCCATGGTGTCCCAAAGAGTCAGACAGGACTTAGCGGCTAAACAACAACTGGTCAAAAGAAACCACTGTGTGGAATCCAGAAGCCATTTAATATAACATAAAACGTAATGAAGTATGTGAAATGTATTGGCTACAACATGATTTAAGTTGGTAAGAAAAAACATATTTTAATTAGCAAAAACAAAAACAAAAAAAAAACCCTCCAAAGTCAGGTTTATAGGACTATGAGCAATTGTATTTAATTTTTTAAAATAGAGCACTGAATGGTACACCGAGACTCAAAGATCTTAGCCAAAAATAATTTTTACTGAGAATCTGGTGATTGTAATAATCTGTCCTGATGTGTTGCCAACTGTTTTATTAGAGAACAGAATATTCTTATTTAAAAGACAGCAATACAACTGTAAGTCAATCAATTTGCATAAATCTTTTGGTTAAAAATAATCTACAAACTATATCCATTGATCTTTAGCAATATAATCCAAAAAGATGGAAAAAAGAAGCCCAAAGGCACTGTGAATGTAACATTTTCCATCAAGCAAGGCTTCACATAGCATCCTTTGCAGACATTTGTGTTGCATCCCAGTGGGAAGCATACAGTAGTGATGCTCCTGCATCCAGTTACTTTGCGTATCTGGCTGTCCACAGGGATTCTGGTTTTCAAAGGTGCTGGTAAGTCTCAGCTAACTATTCCCAGTAACTTTGCGATGCATGCTCTGAATACATGCAAGAAAGACAAAATCTAACCCTAAATCTCTGGAGTGAAAATGTTGGGATTAAATTCGCTCTAGAGAAACAATAACCCTCTGAACTAAAGAATAACTGGAAATACAAGCAGTAGATAAGAACTGTCAAATGTCTTCCTGGAACCTTAAATGTGGAGAAAGATTTTGTCAGGGATGAAAAATGGGGACCACTATCCTCCTTTCCACTCACTGCCCATAACTCATAAATTATAGCCTGTCTATAAATGATGCATTTAATACTTAGAAAATTATTTAGAATTAATAGGCATCACGATTCTCCAGCTGATAGTCTAGCAGGTAATCTTACATGCTTAACTAAAATGACTTCTTAATCTTTAGTTCATTTAAAAACCATAATTAAGAACATCAACGATAGAAATTTTAAATAAGCACTTTTTTAGCATGTTCATTGATGTGATACAACCATACTTGAATTTGATTTAGTTTCTCCTTTTCCATTTTCTTCTTGAGTCACATCTGCATTCTCTCAGGACACAGATACCCCAGAGCTGCTGATGAGACAAAGCAACTCAGACTGCCCTGACTGCATAGGATCCTTGACTCCCACCTCCATTCCAGATAGGAATCCCCTACAGATTTATTTAGGGACTTCCCAGGTGGCTCAGATGGTAAAGAATTCCCCTGCAATGCAGGAGACCTAGGTTCAATTGCTGGGTCAGGAAGATCCCCTGGAGAAGGGAATGGCTACCCACTCCAGTATTCTTGCCTGGAAAATCCCACGGACAGAGGAGCCTGGTTGCAAAGAGTCGGACATGACTGAGTGAGTAACACTTTCACTTTTAGGGGGCTTCCACTTTCAGGTGGCACAGTGTAAAGAATCCTCCTGCTAATGCAGGAGCTGAAAGAGACATGGGTTCTATCCCTGGATTGGGAGGAAGAAATGGCAACCTATTCAAGTATTTTTGTCAGGCTAGTCCCATGGAGACAGGAGTCAGGTGGGCTAAGGTTCATGGGGTTGAAAAGAGTCGGACATGACTGAATGACTGAGCATTCACATATTTATTTAAACACATTATTTCTTTGGTCAGTTACATAAAAATTAGGAGACAGTTCTAATTATTATGCCTCTATGATTCAACATCAAATTTCAAAGGATCAAAGCATATACTGTAGGACAGAGGTGGTCAATTTTGTAGCTGCTTCTAGGTGAAATTTTTTTCCCCATCATGCAACAAACTTACCTATTAAGAAAAAAATGGCAGGGATAAATTTTTCTTTCAAACGGCTTCAGAACAAAACTGAAGCAAAAATGAAATAATGAAGAAAAAAAATAATGTGACAGTGAAGACTCTGTGAAATCTTTAGAAAAAGTGGACACCCAAAGATAATGACAACACAGGTATGGTTTTACTCACAGAGAACAGATGCTAGTCAAAGACTTCCTTTTAAATTCCTATGAAATGTATTTCAAAAGTCACAGGTAAGGGTCAAGATATATTATGAACAAATTTTTCCTTACCTTATGTTTGGTTCATATTTTTTACAGAGGTTAGAACATAGTTTAAGAACATTCAGATAAACAGTTTTAGACTTGTTCCAATCACACCCCTCAGAGGAGAAGAAAAGAAAACCATAGAAATGCTTTCCTGTGATGAGGCATTACTAGTTACAGGTGAAAACATCACCAGCAACAGAATAAAAGGCAGAGATGGTTAGAAAGTAGGGGGTGGGGAACTCACTAGATGATAGCTGGCCAGCAGGTGGCAACATAAAGAGGAGAGTCTCTCAAATCTCCTTTATTTGGGGGGAGGTGTGAAGGGAAGGGAGGAAGGTGAGGTTCTAGATTCCCTTAAATGTAGATGTCTTAAGGGCAGAAGCCATGATCTGACTGCAGTGTCCTTAGAAACCAACCCTGTACTTCACATAAAGGCTGCTTTAACAGATGCATTGACTGCTTTGCTGAGTGAATTTTTGAGCCAGCCATGTATACATGTGCAGAATTTTCATTTCTTTTTCACACATTGTCCATGCACAAGGATAAAGATCTCCATGCCCTGGCAGTTGTACTAGCAATAGAAAGCATATGCTCACTCCAAGCAGAGCACTTCCACATTCTTATTCCATCTGACTTTTCTCCTCCATTAAATAGAACAAAATCTGTTTTCTTGACTTCACGCCACAATGCAAGACTCGGGTTTCACTCTGGCCCTTTACTAGCATATTCCATACAAAGAAAATGGCATTCAGCTCTTCATCTAAATGTTCTCGCATGTGGGTGTTTGTCTTTACTGTATGTTGAATGCTCACTCTGTACTAACCATTGCGCCAGGCACCAGGGACCTTATAACGAACAAGCCATAATCCAGGCAAAGAGTTCACAGCTCAAGTGACTTTTAGAAAAAACAGACAATATAGTAAGATAATATTAGAGTAACATTAGGTACCAGGAGGAGTGATAACACTGCATACATTGGAGAGATGGGAAATGGTAGTGGGAATTAGTATTAATCTTTCCTTTATTTATACATCTTATGATAATTTCACTAATTAAAATAGAAATTTTAAAGTAACGTGATTGATAATATAGATTAGCTTGAGTCTATTATTTAAAATAATGCACATGTATGTTGCTGCTGCTGCTGCTAAGTCGCTTCAGTTGCGTCCAACTCTGTGTGACCCCATAGACGGCAGCCCACCAGGCTCCCCCGTCCCTGGGATTCTCCAGGCAAGAACACTGGAGTGGGTTGCCATTTCCTTCTGCATAAAACATCTTCCATACACACAAGAAGTACTTAAAAAACTGAGGGTAGGAATTAGTGGAGGCTAGAGGGAAGGAGCTTTTCATCTTTATGCTCTTCTATACCATTTGAATGTCTTATTTGCATGTGTAATTTGAAGCAAAAAATGACTTTTAAGTGTGGAATGAAATTAAAAAGAAAAATAGTGACAGAATGAAGGCAAGAGTGACAAAATCATTATGATAAATCAAAGGTGGGCTACAAACATGATTATTAGCTTTCCAGTGATCAACTTCTTGGAAGAAAAGCTATGACAAACCAAGACAGCATATTAAAAAGCAGAGACATTACTTTGCCAACACATCTAGTCACAGCTATGGTTTTTTCAGTGGTCATGTATGGATGTGAGGGTTGGACCATAAAGAAGGCTGAGTGCTGAAGAATTGAGGCCTTTGAACTGTGGTGTTGGAGCAGACTCTTGCGAGTCCGCTGGACTGAGGGGAGATCAAACCAGTCCATCCTAAAGGAAATCAGTCCTGAATATTCACTAGAAGGACTGATGCTGAAGCTCCAATACTTTGGCCACCTGATGCGAAGAGCTGACTCATTAGAAAAGACCCTGACGTTGGGAAAGATTGAAGGCAGGAGGAGAAAGGGACGACAGAGGACAAGATGGTTGGATGGCATCACCAACTCAATGGACATGAGTTTGATCAAGCTCCAGGAGATGGTGAAGGAGAGGGAAGCCATGGTGTTGCAAAGAGTGGGACATGACTAAGCAACTGAACAACAACAAGGGATCAACTCAAAAGGGTAAAGTTTACAAGGCCCAGGAAATAAAAGCAGAGTCATTTGCTCAGCGAATTTACAAATTCTCATTATTAAGAAATGAGACAAATTTCTCCTAGGAGTCCTGAGTTCAAATGACAGTCCCATCACATACTCTTCTATAAAAACTTAAATAAATAACTTGATGTTTCTGTACCTCAGTTTCTTCATCTGCCCCAAAGTGTTTTGTGAGGAATAAAGGGATGAGTACATACTTAAATTTTAGCCAACACTCAATCCACATTAGCTATTTCCATGCACATCCCTGAATTTTCTCTCACCTAAACCTTTAATAAGGCACTGAGGATGGCCAGTCCTGGGGGTTGTGGTCCTTGTCACGTGATGGATACTTTTCAGCACACCAAGATGAAGGCAGCAGAGGTATCAAGGTTCTACTACATGGGACGCTTAAATCTACTTCCCTGGGATCCCCTCTAGGATTCTGAGAGAGATAACTTGTTGCACACAGTTGTTTATTTTTTTTTACATTATCATCTAAATTGAGTGTAAACTATGAACTAGGCATTGTTCGTTCAATTTTTATAATAAGGCTCTTGTGTATGTGTGTGTACGTGCACGCTCAGTCAGGTCTGACTCTTTGCAACCCCATGGACTGTAGCCTGCCCGGATCCTCTGTCCATGGAATTCTCCATGAAAGAGCACTGGAGTGGGCTGCCATTTCCTTCTCCAGGGGATCTTCCCCACCAGGGGACTGAACCTGCATCTCTTATGTCTCCTGCACTGGCAGGTGGGTTCTGTATCAGCTGAACCACCAGGGAAGCCCAATAAGGCTCTTATGTAGATCCAATCATCATCTAATTTTACAGATAAGGAAACAGGCCCAGAGAAGGTAACTTATAACATGTCATATGCAATAAATGGCAGAACCAAGATTCCATCCGGTCCAGCAGACTGGCTCATGCCTACTCTCGACTGTGGCATTGTATTATACCACATATTACATAGATGAACGTTACAAAACATCCATCACAAAATCAAGATGGCTTACTATGGAATAGCTTTACTTTCTGGCAAGAGTTAAGCCCCTTCTATGTAATAAAAACAATAATGTCATGTAAAGGAATGCTTATTCCATATTTATGTTTGCTGGGCTGATGGTGATGGGGTAACAGGTGGAGGGTGAGGTGGAGAGGGAACAGTTACTAATCATATCATGTCAGGAGGAAGAGATACAGAAAATGGCTCACAGAAATGTCCAACTGCTCCAAGAGAAGACTGCTTCTATTGGCTCCACCTCTTATGACATGCTATGATGGCAGGTCTATATAAGAGCAACAATATGGCACGATCTGTTCACGCAGCTTGGTCCACAGCAGAGCTCCATATTCAGCCTTTCACATCACTTCTGCCAGACTTCTTCAAGAGGGGTTTAAAAATCTAACAGGGTCTGGGGAACACAGTGTCAAACTCCAGGTGCACTTTGGTAGCTAGGGCTGAGTAATCCACATTTACAATGTGTCAGGCAAGCAGAGGGTGTACAATTTAGATATAATGTACAATATGATAAATGGGGAAAAGTTTACAATTCAAAGGTATTAGGAATGAATTAATGTACACATAGATACATGCCAAAACCACACGTGCCGATCTATCCTATCAGACTTACTTGTAAAAGTAAATTCCTTGGGTACAGAGGTGGTTTTCTTCTTGTCCCTTTCGACCTAATGTCAGTACAGTAAGTCTTCAATAACCGTTGATTAAACTGAATGGATTGGGGCATCCTGATGCTACTCCATGTTGGGGAGTGGAGATGGAGAAATCATATTCTCATCCCCATACTCCCTATGTTTTAAAGCAAAAAGGAATATCTTACTTCTCAAGCAAATGTAAAGGTGGCTACAAAAGTATTTTGAAAGACTAAAATGGCATTGTTATTTTAAAATACAATCTACACCAACCACAATGAAATGCTACCTCACGTGTGTCAGATGACTGACTATCATCAAAAAGACAACAAATAACAAATGTTGGCAAGGATGTCTCTATATCCCTCCAATGGGATTGTAAGTTGGTGCAACTGCTATGGAAAATGGTATGGAGGTTTCTCAAAAAATTAAAAGTAGAACTGCCACATGATCCAGCTATTTCACTTGGGTATTAACATGAAAAAAACAAAAACACTAACTGGAAAAGATATATGCACCCCAATGTTCATTACAGTATTATATGCAACAGCCAAGGTATGGAAGCAACCTGTATTAGATGAATGGATAAAGATGATGTGGGAAATATATGTAATGGAATAGTACTCAGCCACTAAAAAAAAGTATTGCCATTTTAGACAACATGGATAGATCCAGAGAGAATTATGCTAAGTGAAATAAATTACAGAGAGAAAGACAAACCACCATACGACTTCATTTATAAGTGTAGTCTAAAAAAAAAAAAAAATGAAAAAGGACTCATAGAGTCATATTTCTTGCTTTTCTCATAAGTCAACTCAGGATGAGTGCTACCATCACCTTTGGGCCAATAACTGCTTTGTAATAAGAGACTGCCATCAACAAGGCTCTCTTTCTAATCCTCTGGTATCTGTTTAGGGGAAAAAGTCTA
This sequence comes from Odocoileus virginianus, assembly GCF_023699985.2. Taxonomy (NCBI): domain Eukaryota; kingdom Metazoa; phylum Chordata; class Mammalia; order Artiodactyla; family Cervidae; genus Odocoileus; species Odocoileus virginianus. The sequence continues at coordinate 21,019,711 of NC_069686.1, forward strand.
CTGACCTCAATAAGACTAACGAGAGACAAGAAGCCCACAAGCAAAGATAGTGCTTTCCTCTTGGAAGCCAAAAGGCACACTGCCCTTATGATTAAGGATTATGTATCTAGCTACTGTCTAGCAGCATGTAACAGCCAACTTAGGATGGGCAGGCTTAGGTTAAACCCTTGTGCCTAGGTGTCTGAAGAAGGGACCTTGGTCACATTAATTTCCCTGGCCTTCAGATGCTTCATCTATCACAGAGGTCCTAAGATTATCAATAAGAATAGTTGTCTATGCTTTATAAAAGCAAATGTGTCCTGGGCTTCCCTGGTGGCTCAGTGGTAAAGAATCTGCCTGCCAATGCAGGAGACACGGGTTTGATCAGTGATCCAGGAAGATCCCACATGCCGTGGAGCAACTAAGCCCATGTGCCGCAACTGCTAGGCCTGTGCTCTAGAGCCTCGGAGCTGCGACTACTGAGCCCACTCATCACAAGTACTGAAGCCCGTGTGCCCTAGAGCCCATGCTCCGCAAGAGAAGACACCTCAGTGAGAAGCCTGCACGCGGCAACTACAGAGCAGCCCCCACTCTCCACAACTAGAGAAAAGCCTGGGTAGCAACAAAAACCCAGCTACAGTCAAAAATAAATGAAATTATCTTTTTAAAAAAGTAAATGTGTCCTGTAAAAGCATGAGCTAAGCACTGGGGTCATTACTTATCTTCAAACATCAGGACTTGAAATATCATGACATAAAATATACTTTTCACATGAAATTCCATCCCTGACTGATGGCCAGAGCATACTCAGAGCTGGTTCTGTACTGGTGTGGCCACCATGATTTATCCACATGCTTCTATGTGTCTTGCTTTGTGAGTTACAGCATACATTTTTAAAATGTAGAGCCAAGTAACAGACTTTCAAGACAAACATATTCTGTAAGTTTGACTTAGGCAACACCTTATTCCAGTGACTAAAAACAAAATTCAATTCAATTATATTATTACATCAACTTATAATTTCTATCTCTAGGCTCCGATGTCTTTTGATTCCTGAGATGCATGAAGAATCTAAGTTTATGAGTGTAAGTGCTTTGTAATTTAAAACTAAAGGTTTTCAACTTTAAAATTCATTAGGAAGATATACTGAGAGAGACATTTTATAGAATGGCTAATAATGAGAATTAACTCATCCTACTAACTTTTCTTTCCAACATTAACCTGGTGCCAAAAGGGGCCATCTGACCACCATTTCCAAGCAGATGACTTTCTAACTACTTATTAAAGAGAAATGTTTTCCAAGTCCTGGGGCCTATTGCTAAGATAGGGATTTGTAAGTTCCAGCTCATTTATTGGTTTTGGCAGAATTTTACTGTGACAGTTGTTAGCCTTGCTGGCTGCGACAGTATTTCTCTGCTGCAGCAGTCCACAGAAGAGATGTCCTAGATTAGTAATAAAACCTAGGGGAACCAAGTAACAGTGATGAAGATTTAAACATGTAACTGATAACTGAAAACAATAACTCACAAATATTTAATATAATGAAACTAGTGTAGCATACCACTGAAAGTCCTCAGGCCATGTAATTTTAGGACAAGGTTTTAAAATCTCTTTCAAAGGAGAATTACAATCCTTCTTTGTACTGCAGGGGAAAAGATTCCACCTGCTCATGAACATCCTTGTTTTAAGAATAGTCCCCTGATGTGATCTACATGGCCATTATCTGTATTATATCCATCTAGTTGAAAAAGGCCCCTCATCAATAAAAGTGGAACAGCCATTGGAAATAGTAGCTGTGGGGACTGGCTGGGGTGCACCCTGGCATTTAAATGTCTCCCCTTCAGGGTTTCATTAGGAAAACAGTCATTTACAAACAGAATATTTAGTATATTTCATTGTTCTCCCAAGAAACTTGCAAACCTTTCAATGATTTTCTTTAAAAATGTTCTTTCATTTGTTTTGTTTATATTAGATTCTACATATAAGTGAAATCATATGGTATTTGTTTTTCTTCTGTCTGACTTATTTCACCTAGCATAATACCCTCTAGGGCCATACATGTTGTTGAAAATGAAAAGATTTCATTCTTTTTTATGGCTGAGTAATATTCCTCTGTGTGTGTGTGTGTGTGTGTGTGTGTGTGTGTGTGTGTGTACATACATCTTCTTGATCCGTTCATCTATCACTGGGCACTTAGGCTTCTTCTATAACTTGGCTACTGTGAATTATGCTGCAATGAATATATGGACAAAGGTGTGCCTATATCTTTCCAATAATGTTTTTGATCTTTTTGGGAAAATACCCAGAAGGGGAACTGTTGGATTTTATGGAAAGGTAGTTATATCTTTAATTTTTTGAGGACACTCTATATTGTTTTCCATAGAGAATCCATCTATTTATATTTCCACCAACAAAGCAGGAAGGTTCCCTTTTCTCCACATCCTTGTCAACACTTTTTATTTGTTGTTATTTTGATTCTAACAAGTGTGAGGTGATATCTATCTCATTGTGGTTTTGATTTGCATTTCCCTGATGATTAGTGATGTTGAGCATCTTTTCATGTGTCTGTCTGTAATCTGTATGTCTTCTTTGGAAAAATATCTATGCAGGTTCCCTGCTCATTTTTAATTGTATTTTTTATGTTGAGTTGTATGTATTCTTTGTATATTTTGGATATTAAGCTCTTACCAGATATTCACTTACAAATATCCTCTTATTTCATAGGTGGCCTTTTTGTTTTGTTGATAGTTTTCTTATAGAAACAAAGTCACAGATACAGAGAACAAACAGGTGGCTGCCAAAGGGGATGGGAGTGGAGGAATGAGTGAAATAGGTAGGAAAAGTAAGAGGCATAAACCTGTAGTTACAAAGTAAGTGAGTTATGAGGATGAAATGTCCAGCATGGGGAAGAGATTCAATAATAATGTAATATCTCTGTATGATGACAGATTGTAACTAGACTTATAATGGTGGTCCATTTTTTAATGTATAGAAATATCGAATCACTATGTGTGTACCAAGAACTAGCATCATGTTTGCTGTAAGCCAATTATATTTCAACAAACAGAAACAAACTCACAGAAAAAGAAGTCAGATCTGTGGTTACCAGAGGTCGGGGGCAGAGGGACGGGGAATTGGATGAAGGTGGTCAAAAGGTACAAACTTCTAGTTATGAAATCAATAAGTACTAGGGATACAATGTAAAACCAGATTAATATAATTAATGCTGCAGTGTGTTTTATATTAGAGTTGTTAAGAGGGAAACCCTAAGAGTTTATATCACTAGGAAAGAAAAGCTTTTTTCCTTTTGTATCCATACGAGATGGTGGATGTTCACTAAACCAACTGTGGTGATCATGAGGTACCTAAGTCAAATCATTGTGTTATATACCTTGAACTTACAAGGTGCTGTTTGTTACTTACATCTCAATAAAACTGGAAGTAAAAAAAAGCAGTCTTTCATATTTATTTTACTCTCAGTGACTTGATTATGGTACTGCCCTTTAGAGAAGCCAGACTTTATGTCCACGTTATTCACTCCATGTATCCGCATACACTCCACATATAAAGGCCGAGTGTTGGACAAAGATGGCTATGGATATTCTCCATATCAAATGGAAAAAGAGGACATAGTCAACTGGTCACAGAAATAAAACAGGGATCAGACTTGATTTTTCATTTACTCATGATTTACTCATTACCCATATGATTCTTCATTTACTCTTACAAGGAACGAAACTGAATGAATGCATATTTGTGAGACATCAAGCGGGAGAGCATGATTCCCTCAGGACAGCCGCAACTGGTTCCCTAAGTGTTCAGCGTGAGGGGATGAGGGAAGAGCCAGAGCTCCCAGGATATTTTTGTCATTGTGTATGTAACAATAAATCGGCTTTTGGTTATTTTTTTATTCACTTTGGTAGCCTCACATTATTTTCCCTCTTTGTAAATGTTAAGGTCTGATTAAACTTGAATTATAACTAATATAAGGATGGTTTAGAAAACAAATAGCAATTTATTATTTTGTTCCCTTTTTTAATACCCCACCCTGATACACAGACTTCCCTGGTGGCTCAGATGGTGAAGTGTCTGCCTACAGTGCAGGAGACCCAGGTTCAATCCCTGGGCTGGGAAGATCCTCTGGAGAAGGAAACGGCAACCCACTCCAGTATTCTTGCCTGGAGAATCCCATGGAGGGAGGAGCCTGGTGGGCTACAGTCCACGGGATCACAAAGAGTCAGACACGACTGGGCTTTCACTTTTCTTTCACCCTGATATTTAGCAGGTAAGGACTTGGGACTTCGAGACCATTAATGTTATGCAGTTAATTGAACACACTTGAGTTTCCTTTGAAAGCAAAGGACTAGAGCTGAGAAAACAGCCATAAGACTTAATCCCTCAGTCAAACAATAAATTAGTAAACTAACATTTAGCCCTTGAATTAACTCACTATTCATACGTTTTCACCTATCATTAACTGGTAGTCCATTTTTAGGGGCAATGTTTTGATTATCAACATGAACAGAGGTAAAAATTAAGAGGTCAGCTAGCCTCAGAGAGTGAAAAGTTTCAAATTAATGAAGCTTCTGGCAACAGATTCACTGGTGACCCTAATGACTGGTTTCTATGAATCGAGTTTTCTTATTTGATTATTATTATCACTGTCTGTCAGCAATTGCAATCGCAAATTTACAGTCACTTAACAACCACTTCTTAACATGTCTCATGTGAGGTCAAAGGACATGAGGGTTATCATGAAGCTGCAGAAAACAAAGTGAGATAATGTATGAAAAGGAGATTTGTAAACAACAATACACTGCACATCGCTGCTGATAAATCATAATCACTGGAGTAGCAGGCCTTGTTTCATGAACTGCCTGGGATAAAGTACTCATTCTTTCAAAAGATCCCGATTTGGAAAGCATGAGGACTTAGATGTGTTAGATCTGTCCCAGATGGAAGTCATTTTTTAAAACCCTAAGTTACTTGCTTCCTTCTTCTCTTTAGTTTACAAAACTAATTTATAACTGTTCTAAAGGCTAGGGAGTTAAGAGCATAAATGATCACTTTGGAAGAGGAACATTGTTTGGCCTTAACACATTATCCTTAAGAGGAGGAAAAGAGCATGCTACCTTCAGCAGACATGAAAACCTAGGTAAAAACAGAGCTGGGACTGCTGTCATTGTAATGAGCATCCCTGTAAAACATCACAAATCCACTCCTCTTCAGTCATCTCAGCACCGCTATATACAAAATTGAGTTAGTGAGGCTAATGACTTTTTTTTAAGGTTTCAAAGTTTTTATTCTTCCTCCTTTCCCATTCATTTTTTTATTATATATTTTTATTTTTTAATTGAAGGACAACTGCTTTATAGAATTAAGAAAAATTATAGCACAGATTAAACATCTGCTTCCCAAGAAGACCTCTTCATTCCTTTAATCACAGAAACCTTCTCTCCCCAGTATTCCCATTTCCTTTTATCTTCCCACCTAATCTCCTCGAGCTACTCTTCACTCCTGCCCACTCCCCACCCTGCCCAGTTCATAGGACTGCTACAGTCCTAAAAGGAACATATTTACCTATTTCTAGAGGAATATGTTTGTATTGGTCAAGAAGATGATACTGATTAAAAATGAGGTATGTGGACAAAAGTAATTGTTGGTGCTTTTACAGAGGTGATTTTATTTGGTAGCAGGAAAAACAAAGTGCATATTCACAATTATAAATAAATCCCGTGAAAGAAATTGACATAGTAACTGGAGGGCTACAATACTGCACCACATAGCTGCATTGACATAGACTTGGTTAAGTTGAATCCAACAATCCCTGGAAGCCAAGTGAAGTAGAAAAAAGCAATCAGATATTGCTTTTGGAATGTCATAAATAGATAAAGGGTAAAAAGTACTTTAAATCACCTTAGCATCTCTCTATGAATTAATATGGTGGTGATTTCAGTGCTTCAGAAGTCAGGCTATTTCATTTAAAGATGGTGTTGATATTTGCGGGTCGGGCCAAAGACACGCAAAGGAATTAACAATTGGTGAGCCATTCTCAGGGCTCAGAGCAGGAGGGAAGGCTGTAGGAAACAAGGAATAAGCTTCGTGCATGATTTGGTGGTGGACAGACAGACAGGACAACAGTGTGGACGACATCTTTCCCCCTGGCTCTCTACCAGGACTACTGGACACCCCTTGGCACCTGTGGCTCCTGCCCATCCCCCCTCCCACAAGACACCAACTCAGACGCCTGCAGGAAAGAAAATGGAACAGTGAGGTATCCTTCCCAAAAGGACAGATGTTTCTTTGGCTTTTACCACCTATTCCCCTAATGTCTGAATGAAACCTGGAACAAGTAAACAACTACAGATAAAGTATTAGGACGGAGAACAGCAGCGCCTTTTTCAAAAGTTTGCGTTCCTTTTTCTTTTTCCCTTCTCTATTTTTGAAATTTGCCTTATTTCTCAACACACCTTACTTAATAAGTCATAGCCATCAGTTTAATCTCCTCGACCTTGCAGACAGATAGTAGATCTGGTTCAACAGCTATTTACTGAGATTCTGTTTTCAGGAACTGACCTTTGGTGTTTATCCTAAGACTGAGAAAGGGCATCAGTAACCATGTGGCAAGTACAGCAAACAAACTCTTCCTAGTCCACTGTGGGGGACTGGGTGTTACGGGGCAGAGGAGGCAAGGGCTTAGGACAGACAGCCCAGAGGGAAGAGAGGAAGGGGATGGGAAGGAAGAGGGGTGAAGCTTGAGTGAAGACTTACGTAATCAGTAGGAAGTAGCCAGGTCAGTAAGGGGTGATACTATTTATGTCAACCACTGGCAAACAAAGAGAGTTGCTAGCAGGGGGCAAAAAGCAGATCATTCCCATTAGAAAATGAAATGTTCTACTTTCTAGCACAGTAAATTAAAAGCTTTTTCTGTTGAAAAAATATAAAAACAGGATTTCTGGAAACCTTATGCTTATATACATCTTAGTAGAACTTTGAACACTTTTCAAACTACAACTATTCTTGCATTTTATCATCTCTCTCTCATCTTTCCTGCCATAAAATATCCACAGTAAAGACATTGTATTATATCAGTGAATAGTGAATTGCTTTTAAGAATTTAACTGAACATTGAAATGGAGTATTTTTACTAAGAGAGGCCATTTACAGTGATGAATGTGGGCAAAGACTCACAGGACCTGGGATTGAATGCCAACTCTGCTACTTAACGTTACTTAACCTCTTTGAGACTATTTCTTTTTTCTGTTTTAAATGGGGGTAATAACACACACATCAGAAGGTCAGGGAGACAATCAATTAAGTACCACAACACGGGACACAGCACAGAAGAACACATGGCAGGAGCCTGAGAATGCATGTGGCTGCCAGGGCTGAATACCCTTCTTTCTTTCAAAGTCAGCTGTTGTCTCTCCCCTAGACATCACAGACCAGAAGTATATTTTTAGATTATTTGTATTATGGACTAAGTATAACTTTAAAGAGCAGTTTTTGTCTCTTCCAAAAAAAAAGTATTCACTACCTTCATTCCAATGTGGATAGCCCTTGTTTTTTTCTCCTGAGCTGCAGTGTTGGAGAAGACTCTTGAGAGTCCCTAGGACTGCAAGGAGATCAAATCAGTCCATTCTAAAGGAAATCAACTCTGAATATTCATTGGAAAGACCGATGCTGAAGCTGAAGCTCCAATACTTTGGCCACCTGATACGAAGAGCCAACTCATTAGAAAAGACCCTGATGCTGGGAACGATTGAAGGCAGGAGCAGGGGACGACAGAGGATGAGATGGGTGGATGCCATCACCAACTCAATGGACATGAGTTTGAGCAAGCTCCAGGAGATGGTGAAGGACAGAGGATCCTGGTGTGCTGCAGTCCATGGGGTCGCAAAGAGTCGGACACAACTGAGCAACTAAACAACAACAACTAAGTTAGAGACCCTAAATGGAAAAAAGAAGTGCTTTCTCCTCCTGTGCAAACAGATCACAACAGAAACAGCTACATATTTTCCTGGCCAGGATATAAGCCCTCATTCTTCTGGAAAAGAAACAGGAGAAATCTTTTTTAAACTTACACTTGTTCTCCCCACTCCCACCACTCCTTTCAGAAGTAACTTTGAAATACAGCTGCAAACATTCTGTCCTCTCTCTTCTCCTTTTAAAAATTCAACACTGCCTCTTCAGTACTGGAGAAGCGTTCACAACAAGCAGGAAATGCTTTACCTGTCTGAAATTGACCATTTTGATGGGCGTACTTGACACAAAAATCTACAACTGAGACACCGGAGCCCATTTCTCTAGCGCAGGGGCCAACACCAGGGACAACAGCTATCAAGACTGTTGCATCGGCCAACACAGTTCCCGTGCCTCCAGCTTTTGCCATTTCATGTTTCAACCAAGTGGTCTTTCTTCATCACTAATTCAGTTGTCTGTCACCTCCTTATTTCTTCTTTTCCAACTAAACAGGAGCTAAATTCTTGACCTGGTAAGAACAGCCTTTGCCTGTCAGTCCGTTTATCTGCTTCATCATGCTGGCTGTCCCTCTTTCTCTTCTGCCTCCAGACATACTCCCCACTTCCCAAGTTACAGTCTTAACACTTTTTATTCTTTCCCAACACTGTCCCTCCCTTCACCTCCTTTGCTCATCATCAACATCAGTAGAAGTCTCTGTCTTTTGTCCTCAATACCACCTCCTAGTGCAGTCTTCCTTGAGCACCTGGTCAAAAATTCACACGTGCTACCTGATGTCAAATATATTGGTGAGCAAGTCATAGCTTCCGTTAACTTGTAAGCTCTTTAAGAATAAGGAATTCCTGACCCTTCCAAAGAGAAACTTTAGATTTTATGCTACCTCAGGTCTTAATAAAAATCAAAATTGTGTTACAGAATTTAATTAAATTTTTTCCCCATGACTTTTCAAGATAACAGAATAACACGAACATTTATTGCAGAAGCAGGTGTGTTACCACCTGTGAATTGTCTCCACTTTCATATAGGAAGCAATGAATGCAAAATGACTCCAACTTTAAATGTCCCAAATGGCACTGCTTTCTAAATATATTAGTGACTGTCTTCTGAGAGATCAGGAGAGATAAGTAGAAGATTTTCACAGTGCAATGGGCTGGATAATGGCCTCCAAAGATATCTAAGTTCTAATCCCTAAATCTGTAACTATTACTTTATCTGGCAAAATCAACTTCTAGATGGCGATTAAGAAAACGATCTTGAGATGGGGAAAGCACCATGGTTTATCTGGATGGATCCTGGCTATAATCACAAATATAAGAGGAAGATAGAGGGAGATCTGACTACAGAAAAGGAGAAGGCAATACGACAGAGGCAGAGATTGCAGTGATGAGCTTTGAAGAAGGGGAAGGCGTCACAAGCCAAAGAACACATGCAACCAAAGGGAGCCGACAAGGAAAGTAAACAAATTCTTCCCTCGAGTTTCCAAAAGAAGCAGCTCGGCTGCTACCCTGACTTTTGCCCAGTGAATTGGATTTCTGACCACAGGACTGTAAGAGATTAACTCTGTGTTCATTGTTTTAAGCCACTAAGTCTGTGTTAATCTGTTAGTATTTAGCTTTTTATGGGTACCATACTATAACACAGAATAAGGTTCCTTAAGTTAGGGCCCTTAACAGAAGTGGGGTCCCTGGATCAGCATTGCCATCATCATTCAAGTACTAGTGATAGAATTGCTAGAGACAGGAATCCTCAGGCCTCGTCCAAATCTATGGAATCAGAAGCTCTGCGTTAAGCCTAGCCATCTGTGGCTTAGCAAACCCTCCTGGTGATTCTCAGACATGTTCAAGTTTGAGACCCACTCTTGGAACATTTTTCTTCTTTGAACTTAGTAATTATTTGGATGTCCTACATTTTAACAGGATGAAATAATCTCATATTATAATATTGTTTCACTTATTTGAAATAAATGCTGTAAGAACACAAAGTGAAAAACAGTAAGGACATCTTAAATACACTGCTGCAAAAATAAACAAAAAAAGTCTTAAAATAATGAGAGGCCACTACCAATCTAAAGTCTCTTTTCTCTGTGCTTACAGGTTTGAACCAGTAGCAGGCGGGTATGAATACAATCACTGGCATTAGCTACTAAATAAAATAATTTTTCTTAGCAATCAAAATAGATTTTAAATTAATGGAATCACAAACCAGTACTTTTTCTCACAATTTCCCTATTATTCAGGAGTCCATTCTGTACTTCTATCAATTTCTTGCTCTAGGATTGCCATATTGAGCACATGAGGATAAAACCTGCAATGTTACATTAAGTGTGATTTTTTTTTTTTAATTCAAATGTAGTTAAGCAGGAACTTCTAAAAGGAGACAAATAGCATTTCCAACCTGATACCCAAAAAGAGCCATAGGTACAACTTTTCCACAACATGATGACACAAAACCTATTTCTTCAGAAAGCCAGACTTCATACTACAAGCATCTATTTATTGAATGACTGAATTAATGTGTCACATCTGGATAAGAGACATTCCCAAAATCAAGCAGAATCATAATCTAAACTCCATTTAATTTATACATTCTCATCCATAGGACTACAGCAGTTATATATATAACTTGTAGGACTGTGTTTTTCTTTGCAGTAGTATATTTGGCAATCAGAATTTTGCCAGTCTCTGTTGACCATACTTCATGGTTATGCAGTACACAGAAATCACCTAGAGGAGGCCACTGTTTGAGAATAAAGGACTGGTGAATAAGGAAGGGAAGTGAGAAACAATTTCCCAGCCTGGAACCTTGTAAATTAGGTCAACCAATCCCAAATCAAATCGTATCCACAGTATTTAGTAATTTCATTTTTACATGGCCCCTTTTTCATAATTCACATGAAATCAAGACAATTAGCAAAGCACCACTGTCTCAATTTCTTTACAGCTTCAACCATTAGTTTAAGTAAAAACTGAGGTGAGGATGACAGGAGCCAATATTAGGAACGAAGTGAGAAGAGATACTTCCTGCTTCACGCTTCATCTCACCGGTGATGCCTGCACACACGGGTGCACGTATGTGCACACTTCATGCAGCAGTGATACGCATGCACGCCCACACACACAGCATTGCAGTCTAGTTACTACCTCTATTTGTATTGGAATAGGTAGTGCCAAATAAGATTTTTCTGCTTATGCTGAATACACATGCACCCTATAAAGAATCCATGTTTGGGCATTTTATTAATATACTTATTTTTAACTTCCTAAACAAAAATCTGCTATGGAAAGGAAGACACAGCCACAAAGGAGATGCTGACAACTTACATAGCGCTACTGCTGAGGAAAACAGACTATGTGTCTTACTCTGTGGTTACTAAATGCCTTCCTAGTACCCAAGTCACTGCAGAAACAACTATTCGAGTCTTACCAATTAATGAACTTGAGGAAGATGGACCTGACTCTATCCTAGGCAGGAAGGGAAAGTGAAATGCTAATGGTTACCATACACTCCGCAATTTTCATTGTATCCGGGCGACACTGTATACTGCAAAGGAGAGTGGAGAACACTGTATCTTTCAGTTTGGGAGCCTAAGAATCAGTCTGAGGCTCTCTGAATACACAGTTCACACAACTGTGGTAATGGAATCCCTTAGACCTCCTGGAACATCCTTCAGTCAGCAATTAGCAGTGAGACCCTGGGTACCAGTGACCATGGCTTTACTAACTGGATCACATATACACACACTTCTTAAGACACAAGACAGAAATATTGGGAACACTCAATCTACTCCTCGTAACTAATATTCAAAGGATACACCTGGTTAGATGTACTACTCACAGAAGAGGAAGAGTTTGGCCAGAATTCAAACCACTACCTACCAGTTCAGGGAAAGAAGGTAATTTTATCTAATTTTACTGCCAACCCTGTATACAAAACTAACAGGAAATAGGGTAACCACAAATAATGAGAATTCTCAACTAATCTCCATGCTTGATTTCAGTCATGAATTTTTCAGCTTTTCCCCAAAATTTTAAAATAAAATTGCTATGAAATAGCAAAGATCTGTTTAATTGAAAAAAATGTCTAAAAGAAGATGATAATCCAACAGGGAGGATCTGAAAGTTAGCAAGTGGGACTGGGTACCTAGAATAGTCAGATTCGTAGAGTCAGAAAGTACAATGGTAGATGCCGCGGGGGCGGGGGGCGGGGGGCAGGGAGTTAGTGTTTAATGGGGACAGAGTTTCAGTTTAGGAAGGGGAAAAATTCAGGAGACGGATAATGGTGCGAGTTGCACAACAATGTGAACGAACTTAACACCACTGAACTGTAGAGTCAAATGTACTTAAAATAGTATGTTTTATATTATGTGATTTTTATCACAATAAAAGAGATTAAGGAAAAAGGAAAGTGAGCAAGTGGGGCAGAGAAGGGTGAAGTGGGATCAGTGGTTTGAGCAATCATGTTGCTTGCAGAGGGTTACAATAGTAATGGAGGAAAAAGTAATGTCAATGTCTCGTTAGGCTCTGTTGGTGGGGATTAAGGATATTATTTCACAGCCATTCATGGATGGATGAGGCTGGGAAGGTGGATGTAATTAAAATGACTTTCCACCATCATCTTAGACTTCCCTGCTCCATTCATTCACTGCTTTGGGGTATGTGGAAGGAGAAGGAGCAGGACCCACAGAGAAGATATAGGGAAGAGGTAGTGTCATGTGTTAATAAGATGAGAGACTGCATATTGGGGTCAGGAAGGAGGCAGGATGCCCATTCCACACAAACACCAGGTTTCTTTACAATGAGGACACAGAACTAAGCCCTCATTAGCTGTAAAGTCCAATCTCTTTAAAACAACAATCAAGCCCTTCCCAAACACATTACCAGTGTTATTTCCCCAATTTCTCCATCATGTAGTCTCAAACAGACCTTGTTTTCCAGTTTTCCCACTCTGTTCTTCCCACCTAAGAATGCTTTCACTAACCACCCCCTCCCCCACACTCTGACAATGGCGGCTCATTCAGGAGGGCTCAAACTAAATACTACTTCCCTGCAGTTTTCAATTTCCTCAATTGCATCTCTTTCCCATGCTCAAGACAGAACCCTGTACTTCTATCATTTGTCACAAAGTCTCATATTGTAAGTATTAATAGAAAAATTTTAACTTTCTACCATACTACAAGATCCTCATAGGTAAGAATTATTCCTTCCCTCTCCTCTTCCATCTACCACTAGGTCTTGGCAGCACATATGTTTAATAAATGTTAGCTAAGTTGAATTAAATTCCTATGTTATTGACGATGCCAGGGAAGGGAAGAACAATAATAGTATTAGCTCAGGAACTCAGACTGACCTGCTGTTTTATCTGTGATGCTTAGAATAATTGGGCTTCCCTGATAGTTCAGTTGGTAAAGAATCTGCCTGCAATGCAGGAGACCTCAGTTCAATTCCTGGGTTGGGAAGATACCCTGGGGAAAGGAAAGGCTACCCACTCCAGTATTCTTGGGCTTCCCTTGTGGCTCAGCTGGTAAGGAATCAGCTTGCAATGTGGGAGACCTGGGTTTGATCCCTAGGTTGGGAAGATATGCTGGAGAAAGGAAAGGCTACCCATTCCAGTATTCTGGCCTGGAGAATTCCATGGACTGTATAGTTCATGGGGTTGCAAAGAGTTAGACACGACTGTGCAACTTTCACTTTCACTGAGAATAATCTCTGTCATAGGTAAGAACTCAAAAGACACTGAACAAAAGAATGAACAAATGAAGAGAGATCAGTAGCTCCCCACAGTAATAGGCAGAAGCTCTTGGAAGAGCCCTTTATACAACAGTTTTTGATCCTCAAATGTCTTGTGCCCACATCTGCAGTCAACACCAGCAGAAGCTGCTTTATATGGCAGCTATAGGAGGACCAAACACCATCATTAATTTTTCTCACTGAAGTGTAAGTTACAAACAGTTACAATGCACAAATCTAAGTGCATAGAAATATGCTATGTCTCCATATGTATACACCCACATCAACTGTCTACATACAGTCACTTATGTCACCACTACCCAGATCAAGATCTAGAATACTTTTAGCATTCCAGCAGGCTCTCTCCTGCCCTCTCCAATACAACTGCCTCTATCACGACAGATTAATTCTGCCTGAAAACAAAAACTTTATTCTTTTCACTGTTCACTGCTTTATAGAAGCCTAAATTCCCTGAGGACAAAATGGCCATCTTCCCTGTGCTTTGGAAAAATCATTCCAAGGTGACTGGTATCACAGACTGTTGTGCAAAAAATCCTAAAATAATGACAGGAATGGCCTCTAGCAGGAGGGCCATTCCCACATGCATTAATAATGGAGAAGGGGGCAAAGACAAAACCCTAGGCCGTGTGTCCCACCTTACAGCAAACTGCAGCTGAGCCAGTATCCAGATGCTCCATGAGCCAGTTTCTCAGAGCCACACGTGGAGCTCTAAATAGAGCAAGGGCTGGTCAGCTCTGCTTCACACCCAGTCCTTTTGCTAAGTACCCCCAACCCCACCTCTCATGGCCAAGATCAAGTCTTCCCTGAAGAGACAGAACATTGGCTGCCGAACTAGAACATCTCATTACTTCTCCCAGAAAGCTGCTGTTTTTTTTTAAAGCAAAGAACATCTGGTTTGTTTCATTATCGTTGATGAGGACAATGTTTCATTATGATGACCATTGTATGCAAAAGCCATTAGCTCTCAGATTTTACTAAAAAAAATAAAAATAAAAAATAACCTTAAGAAAAAGAAACCCTTTTTGAATTCAGTAAAGAATTTTAAGTGTCAGATAATGCTTCAACTAATGCAAAGTGAACATGCAGGTACAGATTTTGAAACATAGATCAATATTTCATATCAAATTACCTGAACTCTTCTGAGAGTGACTAGTTTTCTATTCCCCACGGAAACAGGAGACGAATACTAATGCAATCCAGTTCTCAGCACTGCTGTCAGCCAAAGGAAGCCCGTAGCACTAGCTTTGTTACAGCATATAAACAAGGACCAATGTTTTTCAGAGCCAAGTTCAGCTCTAAACATTTTGAGAAGTTTAAGTCTATGCCTTCAGGGGACTATTTAATAATGAAGTCATATTTAAATCAGGGTTATTTCAGTAGTCTCTGAACTGTAAGTCAGCTTTTATTTTGAAAGTTTCTACAAAGTTGGTATTTTATTGAGGAAGCTGAAAAGATAAGATTCATGGTTTGATCAAGGACCAACTCCATAAACCCTTGTATATATAATTACCTAAGAGCAAGTATCACTCAGTAAGGCATAAGTCACCACATATACTTGGGAATTCACATAAGAACCTCCTCCTCCTCCCACAAAAATGCATTTCAGCTTCATGAACTCCTCTAAGTCCTGAAATCTTTCTACTGCATGGCCTCGAAAAAGCTCTCAATATGAATGTCATTCTCTCAAGACAAAGCCTGAATACAAAATGAAAATCTGGGTAAAAGGTTTCTCGATGTTATTTAGGGAAAGTTAAGCATCACTACAAACAAAGCTAGTGGAGGTGATGGAATTCCAGTTGAGCTATTTCAAATCTTAAAAGATGATGCTGTGAAAGTGCTGCACTCAATATGCCAGCAAATTTGGAAAACTCAGCAGTGGCCACTGGACTGGAAAAGGTCAGTTTTCATTCCAATCCCAAAGAAAGGCAATGCCAAAGAATGCTCAAAGTACTACACAACTGCACTCATCTCACACACCAGCAAAGTAATGTTCAAAATTCTCGAAGCCAGGCTTCAGCAACACATGAACCGTGAACTTCCAGATGTTCAAACTGATTTTAGAAAAGGTAGGGGAACCAGAGATCAAATTGCCAACATCCGCTGGATCATCGAAAAAGCAAGAGAGTTCCAGAAAAACATCTATTTCTGCTTTATTGACTATGCCAAAGCCTTTGACTGTGTGGATCACAAGAAACCAGAAAATTCTTAAAGAGATGGGAATACCAGACTACCTGACCTGCCTCTTGAGAAACTTATATGCAGGTCAGGAAGCAACAGTTAGAACTGGACATGGAACAACAGACTGGTTCCAAATAGGAAAAGGAGTACATCAAGGCTGTATATTGTCACCCTGCTTATTTAACTTATATGCAGAGAACATCATGAGAAATGCTGGGCTGGATGAAGCACAAGCTGGAATCAAGATCGCTGGGAGAAATATCAATAACCTCAGATATGCAGATGACACCACCCTTGTGGCAGAAAGTGAAGAAGAACTAAAGAGCCTCTTGATGAAAGTGAAAGAGGAGAGTGAAAAAGTTGGCTTAAAGCTCAACATTCAGAAAACTAAGATCATGGCATCTGGTACCATCACTTCATGGCAAATAGATGGGGAAACACTGGAAACAGTGTCAGACTTTACTTTTGGGGGCTCCAAAATCACTGCAGATGGTGATTGCAGCCATGAAATTAAAAGATGCTTACTCCTTGGAAGGAAAATTATGACCAACCTAGATTAGCATATTAAAAGGCAGAGACATTACTTTGCCAATATATGTCTGTCTAGTCAAGGCTATGGTTTTTCCTGTAGTTGTGTATGGATGTGAGAGTTGGACTATAAAGAAAGTTGAGCACCAAAGAATTGATGCTTTTGAACTATGGTGTTGGAGAAGACTCTTGAGAGTCCCTTGGACTGCAAGAGTTCCAACCAGTCCATCCTAAAGGAGATCAGTCCTGGGTGTTCACTGGAAGGACTGATGTTAAAGCTCAAACTCCAGTATTTTGGCCACCTGACGAGAAGAGCTGACTCATTTGAAAAGACCCTGATGCTGGGAAAGATTGAGAGCAGGCAGAGAAGCAGATGACAGAGGATGAGATGGTTGCATGGCATCACTGACTCAATGGACATGAGTTTGGGTAGACTTCAGGAGTTGGTGATGGACAGGAAGGCCTGGAGTGCTGCGGTTCATGGGGTCGAAAAGAGTCGGACATGACTGAGTGACTAAACTGAACTGAATACTTGATCTTAGTCAAAAGGCATCCCAGGTGGCTCAGCAATCAAGAATCTGGATGCCTGCAATGCAGGAGACACAGGAGACCTGAGTTCAAGCCCTGGGTTGGAAAGATCCCCATAGAGAAGGAAATGGCAACACACTCCAGTATTCTTGGGGCTTCTCTGATAGCTCAGTTGGTAAAGAACCCGCCTGCAATGTGGGAGACCTGGGTTCAATCCCTGGGTTGAGAAGATCCCCTGAAGAAGGGAAAGGCTACCCACTCCAGTATTCTGACCTGGAGAATTCCATGGACTCTATGGGGTCGAAAAGAGTCGAACACGGCTAAGTGACTTTCACTTTAGCCAAAAAGCTGAGAAGTGACATGGTGAAAGTTTATACAACCTAAATCAATGTGTTGCCATCTCATTAAATTAAAAGCTATAACCTCAGTGCTGAAGGAATGGTTTTATCATCTGAAGTTTTAATTTATTCTAGGCAATGAACAATTTACATTTCCTGAGCTACAGAAAATACTGAATTTTATTAACTAGCTTCTTACTGTGAATAGTATATTAACGGGTTTCTAGTCATATTGTAGAAAGTATCATGGAAGGAGAGAATAAATTGTATTGTATAATTATTGGGTTGGTCAAAAGTCCATACCACCTTAAGGAAACACCCAAATGAACCTTTTGGCCAACCTAGTACATTATTGGTCTATACCCATCAGAAAATTAAGAGACAATTTCTGATAAGATCCAAATCACTAAGAATACAGCAAGCCGCCAATTCTCAGCTTTACCAAAGCGAGTTCATTTGGAAGCAGAAAAATGAAGCAAATATGATGCTTAATTTGGATGTTTTGAATATAATCACTAAATTTAACTCTGTGTTCTGAATATGAATTCAGTTATAAGACAGAGCCTCTGTTTTTCCTTAGTCACTGCTCCAGCCTCATCAGCCCAGTAGACCTACTCAGTCAGTAACTAAGCCTGGATACAAGTAGGCTATATAGCCAAATATGCTGCTGCTGCTGCCAAGTCGCTCCAGTCGTGTCCGACTCTGTGCAACCCCACAGACGACAGCCCACCAGGCTCCTCTGTCCCTGGGATTCTCCAGGCAAGAATACTGGAGTGGTTTGCTATTTCCTTCTCCAATAGCCAAATATACCTAGATTTAAATCCCAGCCCTCCCACTGACTAGCTATGTGACCTTGGACACATTACTGATCCTTTGCTAGCCTTGGTTCCTTCATGTATAAGGATGAGGAGTTATACAGTACAACATATGAGAAATGAGTAAGAATGTCTGGCCCACAGTGAGTGCTTAGCACAGTGTAACTATCCTTACTTATCATGATTACGATTATGATTAGTGATGCAAAATTGCATTCTGGCTATACACTAAGCCAAGAATGTTTCCAAAGCATTACCCCACTCCAAAAAAGGTGGGACTTTCATTGTGAAAGAGGTTGTTAAAGTATTGTATGAAATGAAGAATTTATTGTCTAACATAGGCCATGTAAATCTGTTATGGAAAAAGAACTTAAATCTTACCAGAATCCCACTGAAGACTAAAAAAGCTTATTAGGAAGTCTATGCTATAGAACCCTGTTCAGGGTCCTGAGGCAGCCTGGATGGGAGCTGAGAATGAGGGAGAAAGGATACATGTAGATCCACGGCTGAGTCCCTTTGCTGTTCACTTGAAACTATCACAACATTGTTAATTGGCTATGTTGTCATTGTTCAGTTGCCCAGTTGTGTCTGACTCTTCACTTCAGAAAGAATTCAATTGGCTATACCTCAATACAAAATAAAAAGTTAAAAAAGAAGTCTATGCTAGGGCCATAGTGGGGCATTCTGGGCAATAAGACCTCAGAGAAGCCGTGAGAGGAAACGTGGGGACTAGGGCAGTCAGGATTAGGTAAACAAGAACAGATGGGGAGTTTTTAAATGAAACTTCCATATGTCTTTGCCATTTAAATGCAACCCAACTTCAAAAAATTTTTTCTCCTTTTTAAAAGTTACAACTGCAAACACTTTCATAATCCATAATTTCACAAATCATGCACAATCATTCCCATCCTAATTCCTATATCTTAAGGTTAACTTTTTAAATAAAAAAGAAAATAGTAAAGATATCTTGAGAAAAATTAACCATCCACAGTTCCTCTCTAAAAGAAGTCTTAACATTTTTACCTATTACATCCAATTTGCTATATATATATGATTTTCAAAGCAAAATCAATGAGTTTTCAAAGCAATGAGTTTGTTACTTATTTTCATGTAAAGTTCTACTTAATGTTTTACCAGCTCTACAAATAATATAGTAATTTTATAGTCATTATTTTTAAGTAGTTGCATGCTATTTTGCCCTTTTGATAACAACAATTTAAACAATTCTAATATTAGGCATCAAGGTTGTTTGACGTTCTATTTTGGATTTGCTAATATAATTTGCATATAAGTGTATGTGTGTATAAGTATTTTTAAGTTGTAATAAAACTTTATACATGTATATTTTTTGCTTCCATATAATTCATTCCTCAGGATAAATTCATAGGAGTTGAACTGCTAAGTCACAGTATATGAACATTCTTATGGTTATTATTCTATATCACCATTTTGCTTTCTAAACAGTTTGTACCAGCTTGCCATAATGATTAGCTATTTGAAAATCTTCACTGAATTATGGAGTAAGAATTTTTAAATGTTATATATTTTAAAAATAATAAAATAAAAATAATTTAAAATGTTGCATTAGTCTACATTACTAATTTTAGAGATGTAGCAATTCAATCCCAGAGAACCTAACTTGTTTAACATTGCAAAACTGATTAACCGCCAGGTCTTCTGGCTCCTTCTTCAGGGTCCTCACTGAAACACACTATCTTCAGTTTCTCTCTGGCTTCAGAATATTCTTCTCAGCTAGGATACCAGACATAAGTCAAGGGCAAATGAAAGGTATGAGGGAACCAGAAAATATTCAAGAGGACAGATGTGGGAAGGAGATACAGAAGATACAATAAGGAGAAGCCTTGAAGGGCAATTTCCTCAGGTGATGCCAGATAATTTCCATTCCAGGCAGCAAATCTACCTGTCTGCAAGCATCAAAGCGAAGTCAGCACAAAGGATTTCACTGGACTAGAAGGCAGCTGCAGCACTAGACGGAAAGCATCGAAGGATTATAGGAGACAGGCATTCACAGCTGCCAAGAGTCCCCTCTAAATTAGCAATAATTAGTGTTATGTCTTACATTTTCAAAGTACTATAGAGTTTCCACAGAACTCCTACATGCAAGCTGGGGAGGCCAAGGCAAGCATCATCTTCCCATTTCACAGACGAGAAAAATGAGGTTTCAGGGAGCAAAGGTACCATTAAGTACAACTGGCAAAGCAGAGACAGAAACTTCAGTCCCATGATGTTCTCCCATTGTGATGTGACTTCTATTTTCTAGTCAGGTGAATTTACTAATAAAAATTAAAAACATTTCTTGAACTGCTAGATTTTGAAACCTGTTTTCTAAATCTTTTTTTTTTTTTTTTTAAACAACCTAGAAATTGTAAAGACCACAAGACTGGCTGAGAGTCTTTCTTCAGGCAAGTCAATTGATTCTTTTAAAATTGTTTCTTCTTTTCTGAAATGAGAAATTTGAGATAGTTGATCTTTAGGGTCCCTTTCCAATGTCTACTGTATTCTATGTCATTTGATGGGGCCTTTTTCTTAAGTAAAGCTCCCAATGTCAAGCCTCCTTAAACAAGTGATGTGCTGTAAGCAATTTAAAAATTTTAAAATAATACAAAGAAAATGCTTATTGGACACATATTATAATGACTGGGCAATTTTTATTTCCATATCAAAATAGGCAAAAGGACAACAATGCTGCTTTCACTTCAGAAAGATTCCAAGAGAACCAACAGGGGAAAAGGAACACCTTGAAACATGACACCAGAGGAATAGTCTGGCTTTCTTTGCTGACCTTTGAAAAGCACACCCAATGAATAATAAGTTATGCCATAATTCAGGCCAGGTTCAGAAAGTTTAAGGGAAATGGGTAAAGTGCTCAGTTGGCCAAGGTACTTTTCAAATGTGAGTTTTCACCCCTGGTTAGTTATGAAGTCAATATAATCAGTAGCAATTTGCATATTTTTAAAATGTAATGAAATAAATTATGGTAAGTTGTCAGAGTGTATAATACAATGCAGCACAGTGGGAAGTCTGTTTTTTTTTTTTTTTGCATAAAAGAATTTTTAGTGGTCAGATCCCAGTGAATAATGCCTGTCATCGCTTGATTCTGTTAACATGTGGTATTAGATACGCTCTTAAGAAAGTGTATAGTGCATCACCAAAAGCTATTTAGTTTGGATTAGGTAGAGTAAAAGAAAACTTCAAAAATCTTTGTTCTTTGATAGAATTTTTTAAATATAAAAACAGAAAAAATCCAAAGCAGTATTCAAAAATAATAAATGTCACCTTGGACTATGGCAACCCACTCCAGGATCCTTGCCTGGGAAACCCCTTGGACAGAGGAGAATGGAGCACTATGGTCCAAAGGTTTGCGAAGAGTCAGACGTGCAGCAGTGATAGCAGCAACCTTATCTAATCAAACACTCTGTGCTTGTTTCTTTTTCTCATGTCTTACTTATCCCTTAGAGGCAGTCTCACTCCCCCATCTAACCCTCACTCATGATATCATAAGGTGGACAGTCTTGAGCTGGCTCTAAGGAGCTGGTCCCTTGCTGAGCTCTGACTCTAGGTAGGCACTAGAGGAGGCAGGAAGACTGCCAGATGAAGAAAGGATGTGCTCCTTTCTGTTTTGCTTCCCGTTCTCACCTTCACTCCCCAGCCCCCCTCCCACCCCACCCTCCAGCATTGCATCTGCACCCCAGACAGTTCATCCCAGTGGCTGCAGTTGGTTGCACTCTTCCCTCATTCTCAGAATCAGCCTCCTTGTGGTTTCTGAGAAACACAATAGCCAGTCAGCGTTTTCTCAGCAGAAGGCCTGTCCAGATCCATGGTTCCTTCTTCAAGTGTCTGGGTTCTAATAACTCCAACCCCTTCCTATAAGCCCCCATCCTCAGGGCTCTAGCTTCTTCCTGCCATTACTGCCTCCATGAGACCTCAGTGCAGCACTGAGCGAAGTGCTGTGGGCAGACAAGCGCCAGTCCTTGAAATGTTTGTTATTGTTTCATCAGAATGTCAATTAACTACATTGCTAAGCACACTGTTCAGTTCAGCTGACTCTTCTTCAGAGGCAGACTCTCTCAAAAACAGAAGCAGTGAGTTGATTTACATTCAAGTCAAGCTCCTTATCTCATGGCAGACTGGTAGCAAACAGATCGATTACTCTGAATGATACCGTCTTAGTGACTTGCTCTTGGTTTATAATTCTTTACATTATATTCATTCCAAGAATCACTCCTGTGGTTTCTGTCTCCTAATGGAGACCCTGACTGATAGAGAGATTAGGTAGAGATATATTTTGAGTAAACATTATGTTAATTATCTATATGCATGTGTACAGGCTTTCCAGGTTTTGCTAGTGGTAAAGGACCCGCCTGCCAATGCTGGATATATAAGAGACGCAGGTTCAATCCCTGGGTCAGGAAGACCCCCCAACCCACTCTAGTATTCTTGCCTGGAGAATCCCCATGGACAGAGTAGCCTGGCAGGCTACAGTCCACAGGGTCACAAAGAGTCAGACACAACTGAAGTGACTTACCACACACACACACGCATGCATGTGTAGAAAACTGTGATATAAAATGTGCCCTATGGTCAAAAAGTTGTTACTATATTAGCCTAATGGATAGATTACATAGAAAAAAATATTTACCTAAGTACCGGTTGCAAATGTATCTCATGGACATCCTGTGACACTATATTTTTTTAAAATTAGTAAAGGAACACAAAGAAAGTATTTAAGGAACTCTACTCAATATAAATGTCCACCTACGAATGAGAAAAAAGGTAGTAATAAGTGAGAGATAACTTACTCTATTTTCAAAGGTTTGACATATGGTTCATTTCAAGACCTAGAAAAATGTATTAATTTGTACGAGTACACCGTGTGCTGGGACTTCAGAGCACCTCAACTAATTCTGTGTCTTCTTTTATGAAAGTACTTGTCTCTGCCAATCATATTTATGGAGAAAAGAGTCACTTGTGTCAGCAATTACAGGAGCAGTCTATTAAAACTATTGAAATAGTTTAGATTCTACTATTTAAATACATCCTACTAACTCAACAATGACTTCACTTAATAGTTCACTAACGTGTGTGTAAGGTTTATGCCTGCCAGGGTCTACTTCCATCATCAGAGTTACTGCTGTCTCTAAAGGCAGCTTGGAGCTAGGAAAGAAGGACAGCATATAACATCTGCACACCTAAGCATTAGCCCCTCACCATAAATGAGGTGCACCCTCTTATCTGTCATCATAAAACTATAGAAAACATTTTGCTGATTTCCTATGAGGGAAAAACACACACACACACACACACACACACACACTTTCTTTGTAGGATGTCTGAAAATATGGGGCCAATGATTTCATCCTTTATTATAGAACTATCCATAGGGTGGCCTGTACACAATTTATCACCTATACTGGGTCAGTACAAGAGGTAGGTAAGTGCCAAGGACCCTGAGACAATTCATGCGGGAAGTCAGCCTGTGTCCTGCTCTGAAGATATGTTCACACATCAACTACAGGAACTATGACACAATGGAGGGGAAATCAACACAGAATAAATGATAAAAAGTACAATAGATCAATATTTCTCTCATGCTTCTAAATATCTGGCATATGAAAACTATTTCTAGTCACATAGGGTCTTTTCCCATCATATAGCCTTTCTTCAGAAAAACTGGAATATGTTAAAAAATTAAGCACATGTGGCAACCATGAGGGAGAAGGAAATGGCAACCCACTCCAGTATTCTTGCCTGGAGAATCCCAGGGACAGAGGAGCCTGGTCTATGGGGTTGCAGAGAGTCAGACATGACTGAATCGACTTAGCAGCAGCAGGCAACCATGAGAATGCGCCTCTTAGATCTTGGACTGCTGGGAGTGTGGCTGACTCATGGCCCCAGTGCTGGGCAATAAAATCTACAGCTGTATTTGCGTGAAAGCTCCACTGCTCACAGACTGCTGGCAGCCCATGACTGAGCACGCCAGGAATACGTCAGAAAGCCCATTTCTGGGAGACGTACATCTCCTCTGATGATCCACAGTGGCTCCAGGGCTGCCCAGTGGCCTGACTGCATTCTCCTTGGAAAGGCACAGCAAGTGGTCTTAGAGTTTCATCCACACTTTCCTTCCTTCCCTCTCTCCAGCACTCATGGTCAGACTTACATTGTGGTCTGAAAGCTCTTCTAGCTTCCTGGCCAACTCGCTCTCCATTATCTTTTTGAGACATTTCACTCATCAATTTCTTGCACATTTAATCTCTTCTTGGCATCTGTTTCCCAGAGGACTCAGACTAAGACAGCATAAGTGTGTACTGACATAAACTTACTTTATATGTATTTTAAAACTTTCAATTGCCTTATTTCTCAATACAAACAATATGGGTACTTCAATCATTCATATACATATAAGTATATATATGTATATATGTATATATGTATACATATATATATATACACACTGAAAATCTACAATGACTTGGCAAATCCAGGGAAATAAGTATATTTTCCCCACAGGATTAAGCCAGTTTGGGTTGGAAAGGTTAACAACATCTAATAAAATTGAAATATTCAGCCTGAATGTATATAAATATGGCAGAGAAAACTCAAACTATTCTTATTAGAGACTGACACTTCATAACTTCATTTAGAAAATGAGGTATTTACTAACAATAAGAAAACAGAAAGAGAACTTAAGGAAACAATACCATTCACCATTGCAACAAAAAGAATAAAATACTTAGGAGTATACCTACCTAAAGAAACAAAAGACCTATACATAGAAAACTATAAAACACTGATGAAAGAAATCAAAGAGGACACAAACAGATGGAGAAATATACCGTGTTCATGGATTGGAAGAATCAATATTGTCAAAATGGCTATACTACCCAAAGCAATCTATAGATTCAATGCAATCCCTATCAAGCTACCAACGGTATTTTTCACAGAACTAGAACAAATAATTTCACAATTAGTATGGAAATACAAAAAACCTCAAATAGCCAAAGTAATCTTGAGAAAGAAGAATGGAACTGGAGGAATCAACCTGCCTGACTTCAGACTATACTACAAAGCCACAGTCATCAAGACAGTATGGTACTGGCACAAAGACAGAAATACAGATCAATGGAACAGAATAGAAAGTCCAGAGATAAATTCACGAACCTATGGACACCTTATCTTCGACAAAGGAGGCAAGAATATACAATGGAAAAAAGACAACCTCTTTAACAAGTGGTTCTGGGAAAACTGGTCAACCACTTGTAAAAGAATGAAACTAAAACACTTTCTAACACCATACACAAACATAAACTCAAAATGGATTAAAGATCTAAATGTAAGACCAGAAACTATAAAACTACTAGAGAAGAACATAGGCAAAACACTCTCCGACATAAATCACAGCAGGATCCTCTATGACCCATATCCCAGAATATTGGAAATAAAAGCAAAAGTAAACAAATGGGACCTAATGAAATTTAAAAGCTTTTGCACAACAAAGGAAACTATAAGCAAGGTGAAAAGACAGCCCTCAGATTGGGAGAAAATAATAGCAAACGAAGCAACAGACAAAGGATTAATCTCAAAAATATACAAGCAACTCCTCCAGCTCAATTCCAGAAACATAAATGACCCAATCAAAAAATGGGTCAAAGTACTAAACAGACATTTCTCCAAAGAAGACATACAGATGGCTAACAACCACATGAAAAGATGCTCAACATCACTCATTATCAGAGAAATGCAAATCAAAACCACAATGAGGTACCATTACACACCAGTCAGGATGGCTGCTATCCAAAAATCCACAAGCAATAAATGCTGGAGAGGGTGTGGAGAAAAGGGAACCCTCTTACACTGTTGGTGGGAATGGAGAACAGTGTGGAGATTTCTTAAAAAACTGGAAATAGAACTGCCATATGACCCAGAAATCCCACTTCTGGGCATAGACACTGAGGAAACCAGATCTGAAAGAGACACATGCACCCCAATGTTCATTGCAGCACTGTTTATAATAGCCAGGACATGGAAGCAACCTAGATGCCCATCAGCAGATGAATGGATAAGGAAGCTGTGGTACATATACACCATGGAATATTACTCAGCCATTAAAAAGAATTCATTTGAATCAGTTCTAATGAGATGGATAAAACTGGAGCCCATTATACAGAGTGAAGTAAGCCAGGAGATAAAGACCAATACAGTATACTAACACATATATATGGAATTTAGAAAGATGGTAATGATAACCCTATATGCAAAACAGAAAAAGAGACTCAGATGTACAGAACAGACTTTTGGACTCTGTGGGAGAAGTCGAGGGTGGGATGTTTCAAGAGAACAGCATCAAAACATGTATATTATCAAGGGTGAAACAGATCACCAGCCCAGGTTGGATGCATGAGACAAGTGCTCGGGGCTGGTGCACTGGGAAGACCCAGAGGGATCGGGTGGAGAGGGAGGTGGGAAGGGGGATCGGGATGGGGAATACATGTAAATCCATGGCTGATTCATGCCAATGTATGGCAAAAACCACTACAATATTGTAAAGTAATTAGCTTCCAACTAATAAAAATAAATGGAAAAAAAATAAATACAGGCAATCTTGAAATAAAAAAAAAGAAAATGAGGTATTTAGATGTTAGGTACGTTAAAACTTTTACATCTAAAATTCTACGGTTTTCAAAATTTATTAATTGATTTGTTTTTTTACTTTTTAAGATTCTCTATCACGGGTGCATGGTATTTTTTAATTAATTAATTTTATTTTTGTCTATACTGAGTCTTCATTGCTGCTCAGACTTCTCTCTAGTTGCAGAGAATGGGAACTACTCTCTAGTTGCGGTGCACAAGCTTTTCACTGCGGTGGCTTCTCTTGCTGTGGAGCAAGGGCTCTAGGTGCTGGGCTTGAGTCGTTGTGGCACATGGGCTCAGGAGCTGTGGCTCCCTGGTTCTGGAGCACAGGCTCAACACCTGTGGCACACGGGCTTAGCTGTTCCAAGGCACGTGGGATCTTCTGGGATCAGGGATTGAACCCATGTCTCCTGCATTGGCAGGTGGATTCTTATCCACTGTACCACCAGGAAGTCCCAGCTGTGTGGTGTTTTGAATTTGGTAAGTATCTCTTTAATGGGTCATAGAATTTTAGGGTAGAAAGGTTATTTAAGGCTACTTAATACTTAATACACCTTAGGGCTTCCCTGCTGGCTCAGAGGGTAAAGTGTCTGCCTATAATGCAGGAGACCTGGGTTGGAGACCTGGGTTCGATCCCTGGGACAGGAAGATCCCCTGGAGAAGGAAATGACAACCCACTCCAGTACACTTGCCTGGAAAATCCCATGGACGGAGAAGCCTGGTAGGCTACAGTCCATGGTGTCGCAAAGAATCAGACACGACTGAGCAACTTCACTTTCAATACACCCTAGAAGATGAGTCATATCAGATTCATTCGCCCTAAAAGCAGAAAAAAGTTGTACAGTGCAAGTTGCCCAGGTATTTTTCTAACAGCCCATGTAATAATCCATGTTTTGGATGCTGGGAATAAGAAGCAGCTGTGGCCTTTCACCTTTTAAAATTGGTCCACTACCCTGGCATTTTATTTTAAAATATTTAGGGTATTGTGAAAATTAGAAATACCTTGTTTTGATTTTTTCTGATGCTGACTTCATAACAATTTTTTTTCCTTATTGGTTAGATGGGCAAATATATAGTCCATTCCAACAAGCTAACAGAAATATATTTAAAGTTCTACAAACAGAAACAACTACATTAGGTTAAGTTTCCTAACTTAACCAAAGAAGGAAGTCATCTGAAAGTCATGCTGAGGTTAAGGCAGGCTGATAAAGTGGGGGAAAGTACTAGAATAAGAGATAGCAGTGTGTGTTTCACTTCAGATTCAGCCCTTTCATAAACTCACTGTGTGACCTGTAGAATGCCACCTACCCTTTCTGGATTTCTGCTTCCTCAGCTGTGAAATGAAAGAGTTGGACAAGATAGCTTATGATGTCCTTTGCAGTTAGCTCAGTCATATGGATTCTATGTACACTTTTCTATCTTGCATTATGACTAAACACTAAACCATACAGCTCATCCCAAACTGAGTGCTTCTTAGTATCAAAGGAAGAAACCCCCAATACAAATTAATCCAACAAGAACAACATCTAGCTCTCTTTCCATTTTTAAGCATTTATTACATATAGAAACAGCTGAAACGGTTACAGTTTAAGGAACAACAATTTTCAAGCAAACATGCTATTGAGAAAGTCTCTTATTGCCTTCTACAGAGCTACTGAGAACTAGGGAATGAAAACTACTATCGTTCCATTTGGTTCCATTCGGTCTGTGTAGGGACAGAATGAAGCAGAGCTGTGTCAAAGTGTTTCCTGTTCTGATGACAGATGGCCAGGCTTGCTGAATGAGAGTTTTTATTTATTTATTTATTTATTTTTTATTAGTTGGAGGCTAATTACTTTACATCATTACAGTAGTTTTTATCATACATTGAAATGAATTAGCCATGGATTTACATGTATTCCCCATCCCGGTCCCCCCTCCCACCTCCCTCTCCACCCCATCCCTCTGGGTCTTCCCAGTGCACCAGGCCCGAGCACTTGTCTCATGCACCCAACCTGGGCTGGTGATCTGTTTCACCCTAGATAATATACATGTTTCAATGCTGTTCTCTTGAAACATCCCACCCTCGCCTTCTCCCAGAGTCCACAAGTCTGTTCTATACATCTGAGTCTCTTTTTCTGTTTTGCATGAATGAGAGTTTTTAAAAGAGACCACATCCTGCAGATCTAGGGAAAAGGGCAAAAAAGTGCTCCTGGCTCTCACCATCTCTCCTTGCTCACCATCATCGACAGAACCTGACATGAATTTCAAACCGTGACCTCAGTTAGCAACTCAATATTCCCATGAAGCCCAGCTCTCCCAAGTCAGCTGAAATTCCATCCAAAGTTATTTCCTCTTCCGAGGTAGTAAAGTTGGAAGTATAAAAGCTCTATAGCCATTTTTTCTCTCTATAGCCAATTCTTTTCATTTCCCCCCCAGATAAGTAAACTTAAAAACTGGAACAGTGGGGTTCCAAAATAAGCACTTTCCATGACATTTATTTACCCCAGTTGAGAATGTCTTCATACTTAGTGTACAAAGTGAAGTTCATTCTTTTAAATCTATTCAAATGGCCGCTGGGCCATGTAGTCTTATTAAGTGAAAAATAAGTGCAATTTGCTAAAGGATAAAAGAAGAAGCAAAAAGAATATTTCCTCTAGGAGACTATGATACTGGGAAACAACCATTATTTATAATAGAATTTGCCACAGGCTGACAATATCTTACAACTCAGACTCGAAAAATAAAAATGTAATTTTCATACAAATATTTACATGAGAATTTACAAGTAAGGAATGTCACTTGGCACAATGCCCCACTTTGAAAATAAAAATGTGCTAAATAAAGATAACACTGATACCACTTTAAAGGATAACACCATAAAATATTTTTAAAAGTAAGTTTCCATCTTCTGCCAACTCACTATTGTATGACTGTGAGACTTGAAGTTAAGCAGCCTAACTGGTTACTGCTATTATATGTCTTCATGAGACAAAGTTAAGCAGCCTAACTTGTTAGTGCTATTAAGCAATGAAATAATGAAGAAAAAGACTATGACAGCCTCAAAGAATTGTTTTCATAGGTAACGGTGCCTTGGTTTCTGAAGAAGAGCAAAGCACAGTCTAGGGAAGGAATGGAATTTTCCACTGGCACTTGGTGTCACCTTGTTGGTAGCTTTGCAAGACACTAAATTCTGATTTCTACTGGCAAAGGCTATGGTAATAACACACAATGCCACAACTGACCTTTTTCAGTTGTATGATGTGGTAACTCTAACTTCTTTTTGAGCCTCAGATGAATTTCATAAGTTCCTAAAGCCTATGGGTAGCAGATAACCGACTAGAGTGGTCCGAGAACTTAGCAATACCTATCCCTGGAAAAACAAATTATTTTCAAAACTATTTTCTACATATGCCTAAAAGTTATTTACTATAAAGAATAAATCACCAATATTTTTATAAACCAAAGAAAACGCACAAATAACTCATAGAAAGTCTGTTATGACTGTTTAAAATACTACTTCTGTCACAACATAAAACATGAGATATAGACTTACAGTTACATGAGAATTCTATAAAATAATTTGACAGATCCTACCTTTTTCAGGAACCGGATTCCATAGGTAAATATATAAAGGCCATATGAAAATTTCCACCTGTGGAAAGTTTAAAAAGCATTCTGTGATACTCAGTTTAAATATTTCATAGCACATTCTGAAATATGAGTGAAAAAATTCCATTAAATGACCCCCACACACACACACACACCTTTGCCCCAACTAAACATAATTAGTGACTTCAATGCAGGCTAAACATGTACACTTACCATGAGTGGCATACAGTAAATATTTTAAATATTAATAATTATATTTGTAACAATTTTTCTTTCATTCAGTTATTATGTTTGCCCATTCACTCATCTTTTCTTCTTCCACAATGTGAATTTCTCTAGTTCATGGCTCATGAATGGACAGGTTTGAACAATATGAAGGTATATAAGATAGTTTTGAATTCTTTGCCTGATTTAGAGATTAAGTAAATGACTTAACTGATGTTCATTTTTTTTTTAACTTTAGTATTTTTAAAGTAGGTAACATTTTTTCCCTTCATCTTTCAACAAATTTTTATTGGCATCTTTCTGGATCTCACTAAAGGAACCTATCTGGAATCCAAACCATCCATCTGATGTACAACTGTTAGCAACAACCTTATACTATCCCAAACTCTGTCAAGCTGTTAGATGGTCACTTTTTTAATGAGGAAAATCTTTAAGTTCTCTTTCAATGTTAAATGAATTGAATGTTTACCTCTTTTAAAGACTTTACATAAATACTAAGACTTTATGTAACATATATAGTTATATATATAACATATATAGTGTGTGTGTGCATATATATAATATATGGTTACTGCAAAAAACCTCTTAACCTGGTACTCAATTACCACTTTCATTTTATTTTTCTGAGTGTAAATAGTTGTGCCTTTAAAAACTGGTTGATCAGATCTGAAAGAGACACGTGTACCCTAATGTCCATCACAGCACTGTTTATCATAGCCAGGACATGGAAGCAACCTAGATGCCCATCAGCAGACGAATGGATAAGAAAGCTGTGGTACATATACACAATGGAATATTGCTCAGCCATTAAAAAGGATAAATTTGAATAAGTTCTAATGAGATGGATAAAACTGGAGCCCATTATACAGAGTGAAGTAAGCCAGAAAGATAAACACCAATACAGTATACTAATGCATATATAGGGAATTTAGAAAGATGGTAACGATAACCCTATATGCAAGACAGAAAAAGAGACACAGATATATAGAACAGACTTTTGGACTCTATGGGAGAAGGCGAGGGTGGGATGATCTGAGAGAACAGCATCGAAACATGTAGATTATCAAGTATGAAACAGATCGCCAGTCCAGGTTGGGCACATGAGACAAGTGCTCAGGGCTGGTGCACTGGGATGACCCAGAGGGATGTGATGCGAAGGGAGGCGGGAGCGGGGGTTCAGGATGGGGAACACATGTAAATCCATGGCCGATTCATGTCAATGTATGGCAAAAACCACTACAATATTGTAAAGTAATTAGCCTTAAACTAATAAAAATAATTGGGAAAAAAAATAAAATAAAATAAAAACTGGTTGATGTCACAAAACAGAATTCCTGCAATCATGCTGCTCATGGTATCTTGGATTACAAGTTGTAAATGAACACAAAGGAGAAAGTGATTAGTCAACTTTGCCATGAGGTAATTTACTTTCTGTGTTTGCAAGCCATGTAAAAATTTCAAATAAGAATTTTTTTTTTTGCTCTTTGAGTCTGATTTATTTTTAGTTGAAGTATAGTTGACTTACAATGTCATGTTAATTTCAGATGTACAGCACAGTGATACATTAGTTATACATTATATATACACATTGTTTTTGTTGTTTACTAGCTAAATCATGTTTGACTCTTTTGCGACTGCCAAGGACTATAGACCATAATTATATATATGGTCTACAGTATAGTACATATATGGTCAACAGTATGGTCTATATATATATATTCTTTTTCAGATTAATTTCCCTTACAGGTTATTAAAACATATTGAGTAGAGTTCCCTGTGCTATGCAGTAGGTCCTTGTTGTTTATCTATCTTATTTATAGTAGTGTGTATATGTTAATTCCATTCTAATTTATCCCTTTCCCCTTCCCTTCTGATAAACCATAACAAGTAAGATTTTTTTGTAAAGGTTATTTGAGGAGATGATTCAGGTTACAAAGCTCTTTTGAGGTAAGAAGAAAAGAACAATAGTAGGGAGCTCAGAGAGCTAAGTAAGACTCAGTGGTAGACACAAATGTCCCTGAATTTCATTCCTGGACTGACCGACTCTTCAAACATCCTGGAATTCTAGTGGAGAGTTCTGACAAACCTTTAGAGAAGAGCTTTAAACTTTGGGATTGAAAATCATCAACTAATAATCCACAAAACCTGAATTCAGACAGGAACAAAAAGCAATGATTCTAAAACTTCTTACAAAAGCCCTCTTCTAAGTAAAGTCAGTTTACTTACTGCAGTGTCAAAGTCAAGGCCTTAATTTTAACCCCATCTCCATTATCAATTTTTTTGGTGGCTGTGGGTGAGAGTATCTGTGTGTTTCCTTCTGTTAGGATGCATAAATTCTAAATCAGAAGTGAAGATCAGATACGGCTCTAAGGGTGTGTAACGCATGCAGTTATACAGAGTATGATGCTAGGTTTAATGTTTTGCTGTTACTATCTTGAAATTCTTTATAATTGTTGAACAAGGAGCACCATATTTTATTGTTCATTGGTCCCTAGTATTATATAGCTGATTCTGGTCAAGATTCATAGATTCTCTTAACTTTGAGCAAACCTATTGATATCTCTTGACCTCAAGTCCATCTCTATAATGGGAGAGTGGTTTATATTATACTGTTTTTGATATTTACACTGTTTTGATATACTGATGTCCTAAGGATTTGATGGAAAAAGTAATTTCCACTTCTCTCTAGTTCCTCTGACTCATGATTGTATTAAACCAGCCTAATTCATGCATTTGAAAGTTACTTTTTGGTCCCTGAAGATAAATGAATTCACAACTCCTAGACTAAATGATTTATAACAGCTGTTTCAGCTCTAGAACACTTGCTGTTCAGTCATCAAGTCAAGCCCAACTCTTTGTGACCCAATGGACTGCAGCATGCCAGGCTTTCCTGTCCCTCACCATCTCCTGGAGTTGCCCAAGTTCATGCCCATTGCATCGGTGATGTCATTCTACCATCTCATCCTCTGTTGCCCTCTTCTTTGCCCTCTTCGCCTCCCCTTCACTGCCTTGTCATGTCAAAGGGACTTGCATAACTCAATGAAGCTATGAGTCATGCCATGCAGGGGCACCCAAGATGGATGAATCATAGTGGAGAGTTCTGACAAAACATGATCCACTGGAGGAAGGAACAGCAAATCCCCAGTAAACTTGCCGTGAGAACCCCATGAACTGTATAAGATACTTAGATTAGGCAGTTTTTATGGATAACAAAAAAAGTTTATGAAAGTCATTGGAGCCCCTATAATCACTCATGTAACTACATTTTCTTTCATAAAATGACCCAGTTTTCATAAGACGTAGGTTGTATTATAGGAACATGAATGCCTCCATTATTTGAATAACAATTTGTGATATCTATAAGGCAGAATTTATTTTCACCAAATATCTACAGAAGTAATATTTTCAAGGATTTTTCCACATTCAGGAAGTCCTTTGTTTTATTTTTATAGTTTCATGTAAGTTACAGTTTTAAATGGTGCCTAGCTACCAGCCATTGACACAACCCCTCTCAACCTCCCACTAAAATATCTATTAAAAAGAAAGGTAAATAAAGGTGTATGCAACCACAAAAAGGAAAACATGACCTTGTGCCTATTGCAGGAATCAAAGAATTTACAGAAGAAAAAAAAAGAATAAGAATAAAATAGAAATAAAAATGTAATTAGAGGCAACAAGAAACAAGCTATTGGTCTTAACGGAAGTAGGAAAATCTGAGTATATCTTCCTGTCTCCACTTTTTGCATCTTGTACAGAAATGCAAAAATCTGCATCAATCAGAAACCTAGACAGCCCTCTGTCATGAATTAAACTTTTAAGGCAGGAGGAGAATACCCCCACTCTTGTCAATTCATGACTGTTCAAAAGAT
Organism: Odocoileus virginianus; assembly: GCF_023699985.2. Classification (NCBI taxonomy): domain Eukaryota; kingdom Metazoa; phylum Chordata; class Mammalia; order Artiodactyla; family Cervidae; genus Odocoileus; species Odocoileus virginianus. Next base: position 21,054,138 of record NC_069686.1, read on the forward strand.
GAGTAAGAAAAAGGAAGTACTTAGCACCCCAGGAGTTCCAATTACAGAGAAGGTGACTTAGGGGCAAAATGATTCATGATGGTGTTACGTTCTGGAGGCTGGAGTTCTTACAACCCATATAACTGACAGAGAACAAGATATAGAGATAGCTGCTCTATGTGAAATTCTTCTGGTCCACTGAAAGTAGACCAAGGCCTATAGTCATCAACCTGCTACAAGGTCAGAGATCTAAAAGAGGACTTTTACTAGCAAAAAAGAGAACAGAGAGTGGGTTAAAAGTCAATCTATACATCTCTGTGAGCAGGTCTAAATGGGTATTTCCAAATTCAGGAATGAAAAAAATCTAAATGTCAATACAGATCTACTAAGAAGTATTGCATAAATATGGAAAGAAAAGAGCATGCTAAGGATCCAAAGAAAGAACCATCTCCTAAAGTTAACTCCCTGGAGGAATCAGATGTCATTTTTAGAAAAGCATTTGGTTAGATATTGTTAGATATGTCTCCTAAAATCAGAAAAAGAAAGCCACAAATTAGTAAAAGACTACTGGATAAGATAAAAAGAGATTATAAGTGAAACAAAAAAGCAATATAAGGATTCTAAAAATGAAGTGAAGGAATATTATCCACATGAGGGGGAGGGGAAGAAAAAATGTACACATGTCCTGCTAAAAATCAATGATGTAGAAGATAAACTACCTCCATTAGGGCTGGAGAAAAGAACCAATAGGTGAAAGAACACCTAAGATCCAGAGAATCAGAAAAATCAAGTCTAATTATAGCTGCTTCTGAGAAAACTCAAGTGAAGGCTTTAAACAGAAGGAATAACCAAAGATACAACTGAAAAAAAAAATTGACTGAAAAGAATAAGGTCAAAATTGTATTCTGAACAATATCAATTCAAAGCCACATCCTGACAAATTTTGAATCCTTGGGTTAAAAAAAAAAAATCCTTCAATAGCCATGCACAAAAACAAAAAAGTCAACATACAAATCAATTGAAAATATGTCACCATCAAAGGAAGAAATATCCAGTGGTCTTAACTTCTCCTCTGCATCACTAAATTTATAGAAAAGAGAGAACACTCCATCAAAGAAAGCTACTGCCAACCAAATTGCTTTCATTTGTTAAAAAGAAAATTATGTAAAACATCCTCAGATAATCAAAAGCCCTGAAAATACATTACTCTTTAACCATTACTAAACAAATTACGTTGGTCAATCCCAACCCACGGAAATACAAACAAAAGTTAAGAATTCAAAAAGATTGATTTTAGAATAAAAGGAATATTGTTAACAACATAAATAATTGCTGTAAATTTCATGGGGCAATTTGGGCAAATAATGTCCAATTAAACACTACTGTTCTTAAGGGGCAATTTAGTACAAAATATTTAAAAACAATAATCAAAGGATGAATTCTCAGATTATACTACTGGAAGGAGGGACTGGAGAAGGGAAGCATTAAATTTATTCTTTTACAGAGAAATTTTAAGACACTGTGGTCATGAGAAATATAGTTGGATTCATGTCAATGTATGGCAAAATCAATACAATATTGTAAAGTAATTAGCCTCCAATTAAAATAAATACATTTATATTATTAAAAAAAGAATGTTTCTTTAAAAACTTAGAGGATCTCTGGTTGAAGATGGCAATGTGGGTGCATGAATTTACCTATGTGCCTTTATGAATGCAGCACTAAACAGGCAGAAGAGGGATTTTGTTAAGGAAAGAATAAACTCAAAAGGACACAGACAACAGGGTTGAGGATAACCACCCCACAGTGGAGCCTGTTGTCAGAACCAGGGGCTGGCTGGATCCTAAGCTGTGGTTGGAGGATGCTCAGAATCACCAGAGAATCCCAGAAAGATTCCAGATGAGAAAGCAACTCTGCAAGGGAGGAACCTCTATTGGACAGAGAGGCGTCAGGACTAGCTTGCCCAAGTCCAGACTGTTGCTAAGTGGCAAAACCAGGACACAAACCTAGTGCAACACTGACTCGAAAGCCTCCTCTCAAATTCCACAGAATTAGCATGCATTTCTCTGCCTAGATGTGTTCCACACTACATTTGTTTGGACATGGAAACCTTTTGTAGCCATCAGACCTGAAAATGAGAATGAAAAATGTGGCCAGTAAAAACTACCACCCACAGAACCTGTTTTATTGTCCTTATACAATAAGGATGAAAGGTTCTTTGTCAAAATAAGACTCATAAAACGTGCCATAAAAGCAGAGAATCAGAGTGTTGAGGTCTTGTGTTTTACTGCCAGGTGTCACTCACGTGGCACCGGGGTTGATAGAGGAGGCAGATGCAGGGAGAGACATCCAGAAGCAGCTCCCTGAGCTCAACTCGGCACACCATCCTCAAGGAAGGAGAACAACCCATGGGGCCAATTTTTTCACATTTCTGGAGTACCTGCTCTGGGTTAACAGCTGTTCTGAGCCCTTTACAAGCAGAAAGTCATTCAGTGAAAACTATTCCACACAACAAAGTAGGTACTATTAACATCATCCCTAATTTTCCTTCCAATGAGGAAACAAGCCCAGAGAGGTTCACTGACTTGCCAAAGGTCACACAGCTAGTAAGGGAGAACACAGGACTGCGAACCAGGCAGCATGATTTCCACATCCCAGCTCTTGACTGTTAGGCTCTGCTGCCTCTTCTTGATGCTATACACCTGAAAACTGAAGACAATGTATTCAGCTGAAATGGTATTTCCTACCAAGGGGCCATTCATAGACACCACATGATGAGAACAGTCTCTGTCCTGATGAACAGAAACTGGCTGCTTGCAAAACTGGAAGTAGGGAAGGCTGCACTGGGGATTCTTCTCAATACCAGGACACTTAAATATTACTAAGCTTGTTCCCTAAAGTCACTGGTAATATCCCAGGACCCTTCTCTGTCTTAGCCACTCATCTTGTCCATGTACTGCAACACTATCTCTCCTTTGAGATTTATGTCAAATGCTAGCTATTCCACGAAGCCACCTTTTCTGAGCACTGCAACAATGAAAGCATTATAATTCTCTGATGGTGTGTGTCTTACCTCCTTATCTATCGTTGATTACAGCCACAAACCTCTGACTTGCTTGTGAGCACCAAGTAGGTATGACTGAATATTATTTATCTTTGTGTTTCTGAGAGCAGAGTGTTTGGCAAGAAATAGTTCCTAAATTGACATCTGAATTTTTATTAATGGTATGAGCACTCCCTTTAACTTCTCTACTTACAGGTTTATTTTAATCAAAATAGTCTTTAATCAAATAATTTTATCAACTATTTCCAGAAACTGTGCAAAATATGAGTAAGAAAGGGGAAAGACATGCCAAATGCTTCTAATGCAGTTTTTTTACATGACCAATATAGAAGAAATTTGGAATCAAAGAAAGTCAACTCTGGAAGAGTCTAAATAATAATTAAAAAATGCTGTTACTGAATGCAAAACTAGGATGCCTTATTAGAACACATATTAGCATGTAGTTCCTTTGATTCTGATAGAATTTATCAATTTGAGACATTTCACATTTTCACTGTTTCACCATTTAAGGTTAAAAAAAAACACTGCTTACCAAATATATGAATAAAGTGAAGTAGGGCTTACATCTTTTTTTCATGAAATTTAATATAAATTTCATATTAAACTTCATATATCTTGCAAATTATTACAAATGAAGTGAAACTACTATTGTTTGATTGCTAAGTCATGTCTGCCTCTTTGTGATCCCAAGGACTGCAGCACGCCAGGCTCCTCTGTCCTCCACTATCGCTCAGAATTTGCTCAAATTCATGTCCATTGAGTTGGTGGTGCTATCTAACAATCTCATCCTCTGCTACTCACTTCTTCTTTTGCTTTCAATCCTTCCAAGCATTAGGGTCTTTTCCAATAAGTCAGTTCTTCGCATCGGGTGACCAAAGTAACAGAGCTTCAGCTTCAGTATCAGTCCTTCTAATGAATACTCAGGATTGATTTCCTTCAGGATTAGCTGGTTTGATCTGCTTGCAGTCCAAGGGACTTTCAAGAGTCTTCTCCAGCACCACAATTCCAACGCATCAGTTCTTCAGCACTCAGCCTTCCTTATGGACCAACTCTCATGTCCATACATGACTACTGGAAAAACCATAGCTGTGACTGTATGGACCTTCGCCAGCACAGTGATGTCTCTGCTTTTAAATATGCTGTTTAGGTTTGTCATTGGTTTTCTTTCCAAGGAGCAAGTGTCTTATTAATTTCATGGCTGCAGTCACTATCCTCAGTGATTTTGGAGCCCAAGAAAAAATCTATCACTGCTTCTACTTCTTCATAGTGAAACTATGGAGTTCGATAAATGAAAAAATATTCTGAAATTAATTAGTAAAGACCTTGTACACCAATACAGTTGTCTATTGGTATCCATAGGGAATTGATACCAAATAACAGTGTCAAATATTAAAATCCAAGGACGCTAAAGCCCCTTATATAAAATGGTACAGTGTTGGCCTACAAACTATACACACTGTACACTTTGAATCATTTTTAGAATACCTAATACAATATAAATGTTATGTAAATAGCTGCTGCTAAGTCACTTCAGTCGTGTCCGACTCTGTGCGACCCCATAGACGGCAGCCCACCAGGCTGCTAAATGAAGTGAAGTGAAGTCGCTCAGTCGTATTCGACTCTTTGATACCCCATGGACTGTAGCCCACCAGGCTTCTCTGTCCATGGGATTCTCCAGGCAAGAATACTGGAATGGGTTGCCATTTCCTTCTCCAACCACTAGGCTGCTAGTATGTGGCAAATTCAAATTTTGCATTTTGAAACTTTCTGGACTTATTTTTCCCAAATATTTTCAAACCCTGGTTGGTTGAAATTTGTGGAAATAGAACCCACAGACACAGAAAGCCAACTGTACTTTACATAAATCTATCCTTTCACCTCCCAAGGATCGAACCTGGGTCCCCCACATTGCAGGCAGATTCTTTATCATCTGAGCCACCGGGAAGCCCCACAGAGAAGGTTAAATTCCGGTTTTTTTTTTACTGAAAACCTCAAAGCTTATGACTTTCATAAGGTATGAACAAAGCTACAGTATAAACATGGTATACTCATATTTCATCATTTCTCCAGTCAAGTACATCAGGACTTTAAAACACCCTTCAAAAGGGTTTCTGTGTATCAGATACACTCACTTTCACAAAGTTTTGAAGTGAAGTTAACTGTGGCTTCAAACTTAATAGCCATCTTAATCATCATCTTTATGAAGTGAACAGTACTTCTATTTACTAGGCGTTCTTTGAGGATCAACTAAGTATTTTTATAAATTAGTAGTAGCTGCATTCCTTGAGCACTCACTTTATGCCTGGTACCATCATAGACTTTTCTATGTACTAACTTATTCTCATCTTATGAGAACCCTATGGGGTAGATGCTACTATCACTCTGATCCTACGGACATGGAGAAATAATTTAGGTTACTTGCTTAAAAGCACAGTTAGCAAGTAATGAATTTGGGGATTCAAACACAGGCAATTTGATTCCAGGGACCACACTCCTTTCTACTACATACTGCCTCTTTATTTTAACATAAAAGTTAAAATAGAAAGTTATATTTTTTATTGCAAAGTACATTACTCTATAACTTATTCTCCAAACATATTAAGCAAAATCAGTGGAATTACTCTTTGACAGCTACGGCCTCCACTTTCAAGCTCCTTTTCGATGCTAAGGCAGGAGGGCAAACAAAACTCTCTGTTGTCTTCTCTTCCTCTCTCCACAAATGTTAAGCATACACTCGAAGTGAGATGACTTGGCAAGAGCCCTGCTTAAGCGTCGGCGTCATGAATGTGTGATGCTTACCCTCGTAGGACAACAGCTTACTGAGGGCAAAGATTTGGTCTTACAGGTATTTGAGTGCAACACTGGTATATTTCTGTGTACATAAATCAAAGTTATCCATCTCCCAATTTTTATGTTTGAACACAAGCTTTTCTTTTTTATTATTTTTAATTAATTATTTATTGCAGGCTAATAGCTTTACAATATTGTAGTCTGTTTTGCCATACTTTGACACAAATCAGCCATGGGTGTACATGTGTCCCCCATCCTGAATCTCCCACCCACCTCCCTGCCCATCCCATCCCTCAGGGTTGTCGCAGTGCACCAGCCCTGAGCACCCTGTCTCATGCATCGAACCTGGACTGGAGATCTATTTCACATATGGTAAAATACACGTTTCAAGCAATTCTCTCAAATCATTCCACCCTTGCCCTCTCCCACAGAGTCCAAAAGTCTATTTTTTATATCTGTGTCTCTTTTGCTGTCTCGCATATAGGGTCATTGTTACCATCTTTCTAAATTCCATATATATGAGTTAATATACTGTATTGGTGTTTTTCTTTCTGATTTAACTCACTCTGTATAATAGGCTCCAGTTTCATCCACCTCATTAGAAATGATTCAAATGTATTCATTTTTAATAGCTGAGTATTTAATACACAATATTATTTATTACACAGTATTTAAAACACAATACACAATATTTCATTGTGTATATGTACCACAGCTTGCTTATCCATTCATTTGCCGATGGACATCTAGGTTGCTTTCATGTCCTAGCTATGGTAAACAGTGCTACAATGAACATCGGGGTACATGTGTCTTTTTCAATTCTGGTTTCCTCAATATGTATGCCCAGTAGTAGGATTGCTGGGTCATATGGCAGTTCTATTTCCAGTTTTTTAAGGAATCTCCACACTGTTCTCCATAGTAGCTGTACTAGTTTGTATTCCCACCAAGAGAGTAAGAGGGTTCCCTTTTCTCCACACCCTCTCTAGCATTTACTGTTTGTAGACTTTTTGATGGCAGCCATTCTGACTGGCGTGAGATGGTACCTCATTGTTGTTTTGATTTGCATTTCTCTGATAATGAGTGATGTTGAGCATCTTTTCATGTGAACACAAGCTTTTCTTAACAGCCTTGCCCTATCGAATAACCTTGTTTTTTCACCAGCAAAGGTAGTGATCCCAGGGGGTCCATCCACACCCACCCTTGTTCTATCAATGAAAACATCAGGTTCAGAGAAATGTGTAACTTCCCTATGTTCCCAGATAACTTGGTGAAAGAAAACAGGGCTCCTCATTTTTCACACCAGGTCTCCTTTGTCTACATCTTAAAGCCCTATAGCCTTCAGGTCTAGACTAGAAACAGATAATGACACCCTCAGTTCAGAAAATACTCAGTGGACACCTGATACACTGCCAGTCCTCTGAGGAGGCATGTAGTTTGCATTAGTGCACAGACATCAAATTTCACAAATTAAGCCAACATTAATTTTTTTTTTTTTTTTTACAGAGCCACAGATGCCAGACCTCTGATCATCTGGGTAGTTGATGGGTTGGCTGGATTTTTGGTTTGTAGAACAAAATTAGGTCCTTCAATTATATTTTGCATTCAGTAAGTCTAACAAAGCCATCAGACATCACTGAATCATTTTAATGATGCAGACACATATTTTTTCTTGTTCCACAGGTTTTTAGTCAAAATACCTCCCCTCAAAGATTAGACATGGGTTTGACCCCTGAGTTGGGAAGATCCCCTGGACTAGGAAATGGCAACTCACTCCAGTATTCTTGCCAGGAGAATTCCAGGGACAGAGTAGCCTGGCAGGCTACAATTCGTAGGGTGACAATGAGTCGGACATGACTGAAGTGACTTAGCATGCAAAGATTAGTTTTAGAATGCAGCATTTTGAAGTGAAGATAGATTTGAAGTCTTAGTTAAACAATTGATAGGTTTCATCTGAAGACATTTTTAAACAGAGATAACAATTTTTAAGTCTGTATTCTCCATTTCAAATTGTTACTGGGACACTAATTTTATTAATTGAAGACAACAGAGATGATCATTAGCTAAGAAGAAAGTAAATTGACTTTAGCTTGAAAAATTCCATAAATTTAAAGAATGAAACAAAGGTGAGATTAAAGATTCTTTTCTTGGAAACTCTAATATACAATCTAAATTCCCAAGATAGCCTTCAAACTTTAATCAGTTTAGGAATCCAAAGAAATAGTCTAGCAAGGAGAAAAGATATGACTCAGCCTGGTTCCAAATAGGAAAAGGAGTACGTCAAGGCTGTACATTGTCACCATGCTTATTTAACTTATATGCAGAGTACATCATGAGAAACGCTGGACTGGAAGAAGCACAAGCTAGAATCAAGATTGCTGAGAGAAATATCAATAACCTCAGATATGCAGATAACACCACCCTTACGGCAAAAAGTGAAGAGAAACTAACATGCCTCTTGATGAAAGTGAGAGGAGAGTGAAAAAGTTGGCTTAAAGCTTAACATTAAGAAAACTAAGATCATGGCATCTGGCCACATCACTTCATGGCAAATAGATGGGGAGACAGTGGAAACAGTGTCAGACTTTATTTTGGGGGGCTCCAAAATCACTGCAGATGGTGACTGCAGCCGTGAAATTAAAAGACGCTTACTCCTTGGAAGGAAAGTTATGACCAACCTAGACAGCATATTAAAAAGGAGAGACATTACATTGCCAACAAAGATCTGTCTAGTCAAGGCTATGGTTTTTCTAGTGGTCATATATGGATGTGAGTGTTGGACTGTGAAGAAAGCTGAGCACCGAAGAATTGATGCTTTTGAACTGTGGTGTTGGAGAAGACTCTTGAGAGTCCCTTGGACTGCAAGGAGATCCAACCAGTCCATCTTAAAGGAGATCAGTCCTGGGTGTTCACTGGAAGGACTGATTCTGAAGCTGAAACTCCAATACTTTGGCCACCTCATGCAAAGAGTTGACTCATTGGAAAAGACCTTGATGCTGGGAGGGCTTGGGGGCAGGAAGAGAAGGGGATGACAGAGGATGAGATGGCTGGATGGCATCACCAACTCAACGGACATGGGTTTGAGTAAACTCTGGGAGTTAGTGATGGACAGGGAGGCCTGGCGTGCTGCAACTCATGGGGTCTCAAAGAGTCAGACACGACTGAGCGACTGAAATGAACTGAACTGAACTGCACTGATGGACCAATTATGTAGACCTGAGTTTCTCCTCAAAGCAAACATCTCCTGAAATTATTTCTATGCCCATCAATAAGTAACCTGTTGACTCCAAGCAGTTTTCCTCATTTGTTGAAGGCTCAGCTGTTTCTCTGTTTGAGAAGCAGCAGACTTATCAATGCAGTCACTGAGGTTGGAGGTAAGTCAAACCTATTCACTTCATTCTCAGGGTAAGTGTGAACTTAATCTGAGCCAGCACTGTCTTCATTAAATCACTGATTCAAAAAACAGGTTAGGCACTTTGTGTAACATGCAAAATAATGTTATACATTTCATGAATATATATCCTCATATACATATATACACATATATGTAGCATAAAAATAAAGAAGGAAATATAAACACCAAATTGAGGATAGAGATTGACTCTGGAGGCTAGAGCAGAACATAGAAGGGGTCTATAGAGAGCTTCAGCTGCTTCTGTGATATTTTAATCCTTTAAAACAAGACTGGAGAGAGCTCAGAGGGTCTTTGTTATATTAGTCTCTGTATTTAAGAATACTTCATAAAAAAAATACTGTGAATAAGAATTATGTTCAGCAAAACATATTACAGTAAATGATTATGTCTTTTCCTTTTCTCACACCTAGAAACTATGAATGGCTTGTCCATTATATACCATCAGTCCAAGCAGCATTTTTTTTTTTGAGGCTATATTGGTTTTCTTTCTGATATAGTTCCTTATTTTCTTTTTTTTTTCATTTATTTTTATTAGTTGGAGGCTAATTACTTTACAACATTGCAGTGGTTTTTGTCATACATTGAAATGAATTAGCCATGGATTTACATGTATTCCCCATCCCGGTCCCCCCTCCCACCTCCCTCTCCACCCGATCCCTCTGGGTCTTCCCAGTGCACCAGGCCCGAGCACTTGTCTCATGCATCCAACCTGGGCTGGTGATCTGTTTCACCCTAGATAATATACATGTTTCCATGCTGTTCTCTTGAAACATCCCACCCTCGCCTTCTCCCACAGAGTTCACAAGTTTGTTCTATACATCTGAGTCTCTTTTTCTGTTTTTCATATAGGGTTATCGTTACCATCTTTCTAAATTCCATATATATGTGTTAGTATACTGTAATGGTCTTTATCTTTCTGGCTTACTTCACTCTGTATAATGGGCTCCAGTTTCATCCATCTCATTAGAACTGATTCAAATGAATTCTTTTTAATGGCTGAGTAATATTCCATGGTGTATATGTACCACAGCTTCCTCATCCATTCATCTGCTGATGGGCATCTAGGTTGCTTCCATGTCCTGGCTATTATAAACAGTGCTGCGATGAACATTGGGGTGCACGTGTCTCTTTCAGATCTGGTTTCCTCGGTGTGTATGCCCAGAAGTGGGATTTCTGGGTCATACGGCAGTTCTATTTCCAGCTTTTTAAAAAATCTCCACACTGTTTTCCATAGTGGCTGTATTAATTTGCGTTCCCACCAACAGTGTAAGAGGGTTCCCTTTTCTTCACACCCTCTCCAGCATTTATTGCTTGTAGACTTTTGGATAGCAGCCATCCTGACTGGCGTGTAATGGTACCTCATTGTGGTTTTGATTTGCATTTCTCTGATAATGAGTGATGTTGAGCATCTTTTCATGTGTTTTTTTTGCCATCTATATGTCTTCCTTGGAGAAATGTCTGTTTAGTTCTTTGGCCCATTTTTTGATTGGGTCATTTATTTTTCTGGAGTTGAGCTGGAGGAGTTGCTTGTATAGTTTTGAGATTAATCCTTTGTCTGTTGCTTCGTTCAAGCAGCATTTTCTAAGCATCATAACTAGTTTTACTTTTTTCCTGTCATTTATATTCATGCTTTGAGGGCTAAAATTACTATTGGAAGAGTTTCAGGTATTGTCTACATTTTATACTGACTTCTAAATCTACTATGATCCATGTCTTAGATTTAACTATTTTGATTTGGATACTGGGTTTTTTTTATGCTTTGTTTGTAAATTCTAACAGCAGTCATATTTTACTGATTCTCTCTTCAGTTCTCTACTGGGGTCCATTCTTTTCTTTCCAAGTTGATTTCTCTTGTCAAGTGCCCAGCAAGGTTGAACTCAGAATCTCTGGCCCTTGGCCCCTCCCATGAGTTTTTCCAACATCAGTCCCCAGCTCCTACAATCTAATCAAAAATACAACTGCCAAAAATCAACATCCACAAATGACATTCTGTTAGGTCACTGTGTCTATGAAACATTTCTCCTTACTCCTAGAATTCCCCTGAATACAGACTAAATATATAATCGTGAGCTTCAAGTCCATTCATTTATACTCAAGTTTAAAGGCCACAACTTGTGGAAATCAGAAAAAGATAAATGAGCATTTTCCAACAAACATTTGTTCAGGATAAGGATAAAGTAAGGAATAAAATCAAGATTATTCTCCTGTTGTCAAAAATAAAATCAGTCAATATGACTTTGGAACATGTACTTACAAATGTCACAATTCTTAAGTGTGTGGTTAAGGCAAAAGCAGCCAAATATGTATTACCACCTAACGTTAAGCTACGACAGAGGAGGAGATGGCTGGATGGCTTCGCCAACTCGATGGGCATGAGTTTGAGTAAACTCCGGGAGTTTGTGATGGACAGGGAGGCCTGGTGTGCTGCGATTCATGGGGTCGCAAAGAGTCGGACACGACTGAGCGACTGAACCGAACTGAACGTTCAGCTAAGGTTATGTGTCCCTTGAATATCAAGTGCTTTCATAGTCTCTATGTACTTTCTTTTTTCTTATCCGAAAGCAGACTGAAGACAAAGAGTCGTTTGTTCAGATGCTGTGATTGCACAGGGAAGGAACAAATGGGAATGAATGGTACTCCAATTTGAAAAATGTACATACTCTTGAATTTAAGCAAGAAATTCATTTGTACCTCTCTACTGCCCTGTTTGGCATCAGCTTTCTGTCACAGGCTCTACAGCATGTCTCGTAACTGGAGGAGACAGAGCAGCAGACCCTTCACAGGGACTGGCAGAGATCCTCTCTTACCCTCAAATCCTGCCTACAATTCTAGTATCAAATTTCCTTCGTTTCCTCATCTGAAAAATGGGGATGAAAATAAGTAATTTTCAGAGTTGCTAGAATTTAATGAGGAGTGAAAGAAAAGATTAAAACACAGAGAAATATGCTCAGGGATGGACCCTAGGATGCTAATGTAGGCTCATCCTTAATTTACTTGCCCTGACACACCAGTCTCACCATGCATTCATACATCATATTTCACCTCCTGGTGTGTTTGTTCATTTTTTCAATATTTTTTCCACCCACGCCCACACCACTTCTCATCCTCCAGCTCCTTCAGCCCATTTACCACCACATTCTCCTCTTGGACTTTTAAGTTGTCTGTGAGGAATACAGATTTGTTTATGTAGATGTCTATTTATGTGTGTGTATGTATGTGTATGGACTTCTCAGATGGCACAATGGTAAAGAATCTGTTTGCAAATGCAGGAGACACAGGTTCAATCCCTGGGTAGGGAAGATCCCCTGGAGACGGAAATGGCAACCTGCCCCCGTATTCCATGCCTGGAAAATCTCATGGACAGAGGAGCCCAGTGGGCTACAGTCTATGGGGTCACAAAGAGTCAGACATGACTGAGAACACACACACACATGTATATATGTATGTATAAACACAGATATATGTATCAAGTAAGTATATATATATGTATGTGTATAAACACACATATCTATGTGTATGTATATGTATGTACATATAAAAGTTAAATCCAAGAATATCAAGGATCTTCTGATTGGAAACAAATATAGGGATATAGACCTCTGACCTAGTATCTTCTAAGTGGGAGAGGATGATGTTCTTGCTCCATCCTCTATTAGGGAAAGAAAAATAAGGGCAGACAAACAATTTGCAGTCACAAGGCACTTTCCAAAAAAGTCAGTTAACTTGCACTTCTGTATAAGAAAATAAGCCATTTCATGAAATTGGGCCTAGTTAAAACACACACAATGAAATTCTTGGCTGACTAGTCGTCACCATGTGACTTGTATGCTGACTGAAAAGGTAATGAGTTGCCCACATGCCAGCTATATTTATACAATAGTACCTCATCTTTTCAATAACCAGAACAGTCCATTCACTATGAGTACTGGAAGACAATGAGCTGCCCACTTTAAAGTAGCATCATGCTACCAAAAAACTGTCAGAACTAATAAATGAATCCAAGACAGTCACAGGATACAAAATCAAGGTTCAGAAATCCGTGACATTTCTGTACATTTACAAACTATCAGCAAGAGAAATTAAGAAAATAATCCCATTTACAACTACATCAAAAAGAAATTTTCCCTGGTTTCTATCCACTTCCCCAAAGCAGAAGTGTTTGTTCCCACAATATACTATTCTAATATTAATATTTATTATAGTTATCTTTTAAGCAGATAACTGATGCTGGGAATGATTGAGGGCAGGAGAAGGGGGCGACAGAGGATGAGATGGTTGGATAGAATCATTGACTCAAAGGACATGAATTTGAGCAAAAATAGTGAAGGGCAGGAAATCCTGGCACACTGCAGCCCATGGGGTCACAAACAGTAGGACAGGACTTAGCGACTGAATGACAACAATTCTTTAAGAAACCAACAATCAGTTGAATTTTCATTTCCAAGTGAAAGATCTGTGCCTTACTTCTGCCCAGGACTCACTTTAGGGAGGCTGCATTCTCCAGGTTGGAATACTGGATCCATGGCTTTCAGTCTTTGTGACCATGGGCGCTCCCTGTGATTCTATCATCTGGTCTATAAAATGACGATAATAACATCTACTTCAAAGGGTTTGAGTGAGGATTAAATGAGATGATACTTGTAAAGTACATAGAATAGCATTTCAATATGTGGCCAGTGTTTAATAACTCTTATCTTTATTATTTTTATATAGCATGTATATGACAGATATCCCATAAATGATTCCTGAATTAAGTTTTATGATTAGCTGCATGGGCCAGTGCCAATGGCTAGACACACCACTAAATTATAACAGGAGTTTAAGGAAAGATATTTTGTATGAGATCTGAAAAAGATACAAAGGTAGAGGAGGCCTTCCTTCCACTAAAGTGGTTAAGCAATAGGTTATGTAAATGAGAGACTCTCTGTTGCTTCTTTATTAAATTTATGTGTTAGAATTTGGCTGACTTCTTATTTTCCCCTTGTTTGCAGTTTTAAAGTTATTTAATATTTAATGTTACAAAACCACTTGAGATTGCTGCTACACTAAATCCGTACATTGTACACGCAGTTCTGAAAATGTTGAGAGCAAAATTTAGTAGAGCTGGAAAGTGAAAAGTATAGCAGTGAATTTCCATGGCAATGTGGTGTTATAAATAAGATATGATATGTGGAGAAATCGATCACTGAAGACATACAGATGAAGAGAATGAGTTTATGTTTATTCATGGGTTTTTAAAAACTCCTTTGCATTGAGATATTTTATAGCCACAAAATTAAATATCTGAATGTCAAGGTCATCATCTAAAGCCTGTAAACACACTGCCTCTAAACGAGGGAATGCAAACTTAAATCCTTCAGGCACCAGGCCAGTCGACAAACAAGGAGATGGTTAGGCTGGGCTCTTGGAACCGGATGAATGGCTACTGGCACTTAGTTTTCATGCTGGCAGTGGGACAGTTGCTGCTCAGGGCTGTGGCAATTTTGATACCCCACCGAAATAAGGGTCAGTCAAATGTCAAGAAAAATCCAAACTGAATCGTGGCCAGAATTCTCCCATTTTTCAGAGAAAGCTGGTAGTCTGATATTTGATGTATTTTATATGAAATTTGATTTTTAAATAAATGCTGGCAATTAACTTGACCGAAAACTAAAACACTAAAAAGGCCAAACAAAATACATCTTGAAGGCTGGATTCAACCTGGGGTCACGAGTTCACAACTTTTGCTTTCCTATGTGGCAGAAATGGGTGGGATGTTTTATTTTTAACCCTTACTTTCCAAACCACATAAATAAGCTGGAATGGAACTCTCTGCTTTCCCAAGGCATGGAACTTTCATGGGTAAAATTTCATCCTCATTTTCTAATGACCTAATGAACTCTTGATCAATTCTCAGAAAATGTCCAGCAACCAAAAATGGAGAGAAGTCAAATCAAAGAAATTCTACATGTAATTATGCTCACAAACAGACTGCCATTCATTAAGGAGGATAAATTGAGCAATTACTTAATGCCTAGACATACAAGGATCAAAATATGAATAAGTCATAATCCTTCTCTTAAGAAGCTGACAATCTAACAGGCTGTTTCTTCATGGGCTATGGCAGCAAATCCAAGAAAGCCTTACTATTTGAGGCCATCATTTGCATCCTCTGTCTACACTTTCAGCTTGGGAAAATATCCAAACAGTAGCCTTTATCTCAGGGTCATCCTGCCCTAGTGTCTCTAGGGGAAAATGCCTGGAGATCTCAGTTCTTCCACATCAGATCTGGGAATCTTATTAAAATGGAGATGGTGTTGCATCTGTCCCTTCTCTCTGTGAGCTGAGGTGAGAGATAGGTGGGGTAGAGATGCAGTGGGGGACCAGACAGAAAACCCAAGGAAAAAGCTCCACTGGACCCAGTGTCCAAATCCTCAAAGTTTCCCCACTGTCCAAATCCCCTGAAGACTTTTGTAGGAACGTAGAGCAGGAGAATGGTCAGGAGATCAGTGGCTCCAATGCAATGGGAAAGCGTCTGGAGGTCACCGGCTCATGTTAGTGGAATAATGGAGGAACAGCTGATGGGGAAGGGAGCAGAGGGTGGCAGGGCCTGTTCTGGTCCTTTTCTGAACCTAAAAAGAAGCTGGGGCTAAAGGATACTTGCCATAAGATGTTATCAAACATCTATTTGAATGAACTATATATCCTTGTATTTCTTTTCCAAATATCGAATAAAAAGATTAATAAAGGTATATTAATGTTCATACTTTGAGAAACAATAAAAGTGTTACAAAAATATTTATCATGTTTTCAAAGTTTTGATCATAGACTTTTTCACATTTGAAAAGATATAATGAAAGGAGGAGGGGCAAGGGCAATGGGCAAGTGAGGGATGTGGCGAAGCAGTCGGTAAGACATTTACTATCAGAGTTTCAATAGCAAATCAGTTACTCATAGATGATGGCAAATGTTAACGGGAAAACAATCCAAATTATAAAATAAAATGTATTCACAATTTTCCTGGAACATCTATACTATGTAATTCAAGGCAGAGATATACAGTCAAACAGACAAATCAATTCTCAAGGAGCTCCTTGTAATCACTTGTACATATTTGGGATGTTATGACCAATGTAACAAATACACATTCTTTCTCTGCATCATTGCATGCTTTAGAGTAACACTATTTCCCGGAGCTGTGAAAGCTCTTTCATGTAGAACCTCAGGATAACTGGGGTAGCACTGCCAAGAAAGGAGACAGACTGAGAAGCAAGCGGGTCCTTAGGGAAAGAATGGCATGCAGATTTTCTCAGAATCAAGGACTTCTTTCTGAAAGGGGTAAATAATGAAAGCCTGTAGTGTTCCTGGAAGTGGTCTCTGCCTCCAAGATTTTGCCTATTTTTAAGCCAGATTGAGGCTCCTAAAAGAACAATTCTGCAGACACTTTAATGAATTGACTCCGGGGTTTTCAACAGTCAGAGCCCACCTTTAGACTCCTACTGCGGTCACCATTAGCCCATGTGTGTGTCTCCTGGGATAGCAGACCTGGGCCTGCTGCTGCCTCAACCCCCTTCATCATGTGTCCAAAACCACTCTCCTCTACAAGGCCCACTTATCACTTCTCTGCAAGACTTTCCTTTCTTTTTCCAACTCTCTGCCCACAGAAAATTACAGGATTCTTTTGCTCTGTTAACCACTACCCCCTTAACATCACAGACAAGCAAACAAGCAAAACAAAAAATAGCCTATTGACCACCTACTGTTTTCCAGCCACTTAAGTACATTTGTATGGGTAATTTCACTTTATCTATCACACCAGTTCTTCCAGGAAGGTGCTGTTTTCCTCTTAAACAAGTGAGATCTTGCACAGAGAGCAAACCTGGCTTGTGTGAGGTCACATTGTAAATATAGGAGCGGGGAATCAAACTCCAGATGTCACTTAGGATGTATGACACTAAAGCCCAATGAGTTCCGTAGAGCAGCACTCTGCCTATCACAGAACAGGAACAAAGACAATAATAAAAATAATAGCTAACACTTACTGAGTAATTACCAACGGATACTTCTAAGCACTTTACGTGTTTTAATTCACTAATCCTCACAACTGGACACAACGATAGCTCCCATCTTAGAGATGTGGTAGGGAGACACATAAAGATTGAGCAACTTGCCTGAGCTCACAGGTCTTCTAAGTGGCAGAGTCCATGCTCTCGGAGGACATGCCATCCTGCCCCATCTACTGTTTCATGGTGCCACCTAACTGTTTCCTGAGACTTTTATAGCTAGTTTTTAATGTTCACCTTTGCTCATTATATTCCCTATCATTCTTTTTTACATCAGAAAGGAAAGTCTTGAGAAAAAACCAAAATGTTAAAAGGGATGAGTGCTGGAAGGAGATGGGAAGAGGAAAGGAGAGACAGAAAAGGAACAGTCTTATTTCCTGGTCTGAAATGATGACACCCTCAGGCTATCCTCAAGATGCAACTAACCATCAGGCTGAAACTAACAACATCTTCTCATTTACTGAAGACCTTGAAGCCACTTTTGACAGCCTCACCCTAAATGGAAACAATGGAGTAAACAGATATAGGTACCAGGTAAGCCTGGAGCTACCTAGGGCCCTGGCACAATGCAGGTATCCAAAACCCCAAACCATGTGACACTACCACCAACCCAACCGCTCACTGATTCACTGCAAGAGTTCTATAAGCTCTTACAAATGTCAGCTTTGGAATAAAATAATTAAAACAAGGAGAAATACTAGAAACAACTTCCATGTCATGAATTCACAATTCATGTTTCGAGGGGCACTGCCCTCCAAAAGACACCATTAAGAAAACAAAAGACACAAGTCATAGACTGAATGAAAAAGTCTGTGAGTCATCTACCTGATAAAGGATTTATATCAAGAATATATAAAGAGCTCTTAAAAGTCAATAAGAAGAGAAATTAAATTTAAAAATAGGTAAAAGATCTGAACAGACATTTCACTAAGCAAAATACATATATATCAATGGCCAATAATCATATGAAAAGATACTCAACATCATTATTCATGAGAGGGATAAAATGAGATACCACTTTACACTCACTAGGAAGACTGTAATCAAAAAGACAGTATCAAGTATTCTCTAGAATGTAGATAAACCATAACCCTCACACAGTGCTGATGGGAATATAAAACGGTACAGTGACTCTGGAAAACAGCTTGATAGTTTCTTAGAAAGGTAAACCTAAACTTATTATATGGCCCAGCAATCTTTTAGGTATCTACCCAAGAGAAATAGAAACATGCCCATACAAAGACTTGTATGTGAATGTTCATAGAACACTACTCCTAACATCCAAAAAAAAAAGAAAAAAAGAACACAAATAATCCAATGTCCAACAATTGGTGAATGGATAAACAAAATGCAGTATACTCATTCATTAAACAAAGTACTGATACATGACACAAAATGCATGAAACTCGAAAACATGCCAAGTGAAAGTCAGCCACAAAAGAACACATACTGGATGATTCCATTTGTATGAAATGTTTAGAAAAAGGCAAATCTATTGAAACAGAAAATAGATTAGTGTTTGTCAAGGGCTGAGGGAATGACAGCAAATGGGCACAGTGTTCTTTCTGGAGTGACGGAAATGTCATGAAATTGAATGGTGATGCTTATACAACTCCATAAATTTACTAAAAAATAATTAAGTGGTACCCTAAAAATGGATGGATTTTATAGTATGCAAATGATACCTCACTAAAGTTAGTTAAACAACAACAATGCCTCTGCTCCCTGCTTCGGCTCTGGCAGCTCTCACTGAATGCAGGACTGCTTACCCTGTTGTCATTATTCTGTCTCCTTCCCAGGACCATCAGCTCACAATTGAGGTTCTCTCTTGGATGCACTTGAAAGTACAGAACATTGGAGGACACAGGTGCCCAAAGTATTTCATGATGGAAACACTCAGGGAATGTTCCATTCAGTAAGAGCCCTAGAACTGACTCTTTAACAAAGAAGGGTGCTCTAGAATTCTCTTCTAGAGAATCACCACCACGTCACATTTATTATTCCAATGGCACGAATACAGCTGCACACCACAAGGGATTTCCTGCCTTCTAGCTTCTGTTCAAAGAGAACATCTACCCGCCTGTTCCCTCCCACTTTCTGTAAGAAAATCCACCACAGGCCATTTACCCAAATAAACCTCTTAATGCATTTATTGTTAACTCTTTTCTGGACATTGGAGTTGCCCTCTCAACAACCAAGTACTGAGTATACCCTCCCCTCCCCCATCCTCACTGGCCAGATAAGTCCCTGGTGCAGGGACACTTCCAAAGTATACTATGAGGGCTACTGGTTCATTTTGTTTTCACACGTGGCACCAAATCTTTCGTGCAACCCTACTCACTGAGCCCTGAAAAGACTGCAATGCTATGTGTGCTCAGTCATGTTTGACTCTTTGAGACCACATGGACTGTAGCCTGCCAGGCTCCTCTGTCCATAGAATTTTCCAGGCAAGAATACTGGAGTGGGTTGTCATTTCCTCGTCCTGGGGATCTTCCTGACCCAGGGACTGAACCCACATCTTTTGCTTCTCCTGCATTAGCAGGCAGATTCTTGACCACTAGCACCACCTGGGAAGCCACCTGAAAGTGTTAGCTGCTCAGTGGTCTGACTCTGTGACCCCATGGACTATATGCCACCAGGCTCCTCTGTCCTTGGGATTCTCCAGGCAAGAATACTTGAGTGGGGTACCATTTGCTTCTCGAGGGTATCTTTCTAACCCAGGGATCGAACCTGGGTCTCCTGAATTGGCAGGCAGATTCTTTACCACCTGAGCCAGCAGGGAAGACAACACTAGGAAACATTTGTATTAGAAGATACTGGTTTTGATAACTTAGAAGAGGAATTTAGACGAATAGAACAAACGGGTAGGGCTATTTCTTATCATCAAGATTAGGAGAGATGCCTGTGACATTATTCCCTAGATGAGGGGGTGGCAAACTTTTTCTGGAAGGGCCAGATAAAAAATACTTTAGGACTGTGGGCCAAGAGGCAAAATGAAAGTATTATGCAAGTACTTATATAGCCATTTAAAATGTAATCACTTAAAAATGGAAAAACCATAGTGATCTCACAGGGCGTACAAAATCAGGCAGCAGGCCAGATGTGACTGGCCACAGTTTGCCAATCCTGCCCTAGACACACAAGCATATCACACTCCACCCATCTTTGCAGACATCCTGGCAATGTGGAATCAGACCTTTGAAAAGTTGTGTATTTGAAAGCCATAACCTTTTAAGCAGCCCAAACCTACTCTAAGCATAAATTGCTGATTATTTTCAAGTTGGAGGGGAAATGGGATTAAAGGAAAAGACTGAAACCAAAGGCAAATCTTAATTAAAATTAAGAAGGGTTCCAAGTAATGTGTTAGTCAGGCAGTCGTGTCCTACACTTTGCGACCCCATGGATAGCAGCCTGCCAGGCTCCTCTGTCCATGGAATTTTCCAGACAAGAATACTGGAGTGGGTTGCCATTTCCTTCTCCAGGAGATCTTCCTGACCCAAGGATCAAATCCTCATCTCTTGCTTCTCCTGCCTTAGCAGGTGGATTCTTTATCACTAGCATCACCTGGGAAGCCCCATGAAAGTGTCAGTTGCTCAACTGTGTCTGACTCTTTGTGACGACCCCCCCCCCCCCATGGACTGTAACCCACCAGGCTCCTCTGCCCATGGAATTTTCCAGACAAGAATACTGGAGTGGGTTGTCATTCCCTTCTCCAGGGGATCTTCCCAATCCAGGGATAGAACCCAGGTCTCCTGCACTGCAGGCAGATTCTTTACCGTCTGAGACACCAGGGAAGCCCAAGTAATGTAAAGCTATTTAAATCTTTGTTTGGCCACTCCTAAGAGACTGAGGATGACTCCCATTTGATTTCTAACAAGTTTTTTTTTCTTTTCAAACCCTATCTAACAGTCCTCCATAATTCCCCTGCACAAATAAACCAAACAGGTTTACTGTTCCCCTACTTATCTCAGGGTCTCAGTCAATAGAATGCTGAGATTAAGACCTAGAGACAGATTTGAATGTAGACCATGGACTAGAGGGAACATAGCCGAGCTACAGACAAAGCTTACCCACCTAAACTCCATTTCTTACACTTAGCGGGCTCTAGGATCAAAGGGCTTCAAAGGAAGCTCCTCATTCTGAGCCTTCGCCTCGTAAGGACTATGGTTCTCTGTGAATCAGGCCAACAACTTCAGCCTAGCTCTGCTTCTGAAAGCATCACATCCGAGAGGCTATAGACACAATTAGGTCTCTCAGTGCTATCTGTGAGAAAATAGGACTGGAAGAAGCTAAGCTTTACCTGCGGTCCAGGTCACAAGTGAAAGACGTTAAAAGGGTGTGGTGTGGCGGCTATGAGGGCTCCTGCCATTTCATGGAGAAATGGGCATCAGTGTTTCTGCTTCCATAGGATGCAAGATCATTGTTACAATATCTTTCTACATGGGAATGTTGAGGTGGAGGGATGGGGGCATTTTTCCAGCCCCTTTGAACTATAAGTAGATAATTTATACATTTCACAAAATGTAAGTTCATGGAATAAATTATCTGCAACATGTTTCACACTGATTTGGAGACTGTTCAGTGCCCCTAAAGAATTTCCCTGAAAGTACAGCATTATAGGAAGCTTTTTTGGGGTGGGGGTGGGGGGCAATGCTGACCTATTCAGATTTGAGAGGCTAGGGCTGGGGGTCAAATACTGTCTACATCCCAGGAAATAACTATTACAGCCAAACCTCAAACTCCAGTCCTTGATGTACACACAAATAACTACAACCCCGAACTTCACTTCACTAGATTTTTCCCTCTCAATGTTAACTTATGAGATTGATGAATGTAAGTTAATTTATATCCATTGACTGCAATGCATGTGTAGATATTTATTATATTTATCCTTTTCTGCTCCCTGGTAGCAAACAACATATCTGAATTCTTAATTTCTACTCTCTGAATACCAGCACTGTGGGCTTCCCTGATACTTCAGTTGGTAAAGAATCCGCCTGCAATGCAGAAGACCCCAGTTCGATTCCTGGGTCTGGAAGATCCATTGGAGAAAGGATAGGCTACCCACTCCAGTATTCTTGGGCTTCCCTTGTGGCTCAGCTGGTAAAGAATCCACCTGCAATGCAGGAGACCTGGGTTCAGGTCTTCCCTGGGTTGGGAAGATGCCCTGGAGAAGGGAAAGGCTATCCACTCCAATATTCTGGCCTGGAGAATTCCATGGACTGTATAGTCCATGGGATCGCAAAGAGTTGGACACAACTGAGCAACTTTCACTTCACACCAGCACTGCATAATTCTGGGTACTCAAAAATGTTATTTGACCACATGATCTGTAAAAAAAATAAGGCTATTACACACATAGGTAGGTTGATATTGGTGATGTTTTATTTATTAAAGATTAATCCAAGCTATACCAACAAAGGACCGTCTAGTCAAGGCTATGGTTTTTCCAGTAGTCATGTATGAATGTGAGAGTTGGACTATAAAGAAAGCTGAGCACCAAAGAATTGATGCTTTTGAATTGTGGTGTTGGAGAGGACTCTTGAGAGTCCCTTGGACTGCAAGGAGATCCAATTAGTCCATCCTAAAGGAAATCAGTCCTGAATGTTCATTGGAAGGACTGATGCTAAAGCTGAAACTCCAATACTTTGGCCACCTGATGCAAAGAACAGACTCATTTGAAAAGACTCTGATGCTGAGAAAGATTGAAGGCAGGAGGAGAAGGGGACGACAGAGGATGAGATGGTTGGATGGCATCACCAACTTGATGGACATGAGTTTGAGTAGGCTCCGAGAGTTGGTGATGGACAGGGAAGCCTGGCATGCTGCAGTCCATGGGGTGGCAAAGAGTTGGACACAACTGAGTGACTGAACTGAACTGAACTGAACTGAATCCAAACTATAAAGTCTTGGGTTAAACTAAAGCTATTGCTTTTAGCAATGGGCCAATATCATTTCAGGACTTAGACATTTAGCAAAGGAACTGAAATCATAAGGAATAAAGCACTATACAGACAGATAATTCATGTATCTTATCTCTAGTTGTACCAGAGATATATTTCTATAAAAATACAGGCTATATATAGAATATATAATATTTCTATAAAATTTCTATAAATATTTCTATGCTATTCACTTTTTGCTAAATTGATTTTTAGTATGCCACTTGATAAAAACAGTTATAAAAATAAATCTTCTTATACTTTTTATATGAAAGGAATAAAGAATAAAACAATGCTTGTTTTGGTAATATTCTTGGTATCTGTGACCATCTCCTTCAAAAATTTCACTACTACCATCAAAATATGTACATAGCATACTGACTGCCTCCCAAACACCTGTCTAAGCCACCTTCGTTGGCTTGGCATTTCATTTGAAGCATGGATGACTTTGTGCTATAGAAGGGCAATAAATTTTACTTTGTGATTCCTTTACTGAAAGTCCTTTAAAATATTCTGTTTCTGTATTTTCCAGTTGAAACTTGCATGCAAATATAAGATCTGTGAATTAAATTTGTTTTCAAAAGTTACCGAGATAAGACATGAAGAAGGAAATGGCAATCCACTCCAGTATTCTTGCTTGCAGAATCCCATGGACAGAGGAGCCTGGCAGGTTACTGTCCATGGGGTCGCAAAGAGTGAGACATGACTTGGTGACTAAACAAGATAGGGCAAAAAAAAAAAAAAAAAAAAAGGTGTCTACCTAAAGCTTTCATTCTCTCCCCTATAAATTGAGATGGCTGGACTACATGAATGCTAGTGTTAGGAAACTCTTTATTTAATCAGAACTGACCACTGGTCTATCTCTTTGGAAAGCAGAGGTCAAAGCAGAGGTCCATAAGTGACCAGCAAATGAGCAGATAATACTACCAATAAATATAAATTAACTTTAAATAATGAGTTAACTTCAAGGAAAGAAATAGATCAGATGTATTGAGAGCCACAATTGTACTGGGGGCTTGTTGAAAATTGTTTCCCAAATTAGGCCATGACCTTATGTGGGAGACTGTGACAATATCTTTTATGGAATTCTAGATGGCAAGAGAAAGCCACCTGTTATGTCAGCTGACAATGGATATTTTTACCCATCTTTGTGCAGGGGAGTAGATCTAGGCAATCTGCCTGGTTGAATCATAGGGTGTAGGCTGAAGTGTAGTAAGTACTGGGTGGGGAGGAGTATAAAAAAACTGATAGAGAAGACTTGAATTCCACGGTAATAATTCCACATTTGCTTCAGAGGTAGAAAAAAAATCAATCTATGAGGTCTATTTGGGTGTGGTGTTTCTACATACATTGAAGATAGTTTGTAGTATATTGGTAAACAGATGGAGTGGTGGTTAACTTTGCCCAGTGCCATAGAAAAGTAGGAACTGGATTTGGGTACTAGTTATACATGAGCATTATAAAGGCATCAGATCAATTACATTCCATCCTTAAATTGAAAGAATGCAGAGCATTATAGTGGATGCTATAGGAAATGGAAAGTGCCTTTAAGGAATGTCCAGTCTAGAACTTCCAGTCAAAAGCAGGATGGAATACACAAACAGTAAATATTGGAGAGAGAGTGTGGAGAGAAGGGAACCCTCCTACACTGTTGGTGGGAATGTAAACTGGTACAGCTACTATGGAGAACAGTACGGAGTTCCCTTAAAAAAAACACAAAACTAAAAATTGAACTACCATACAACGCTGCAGTCCCACTCCTGGGCCTATATCCAGAGAAAACACATGATCTGAAAGGATACATGCACCCCAATGTTCATTGCAGCACTGTTTACAACAGCCAGGACATGGAAGCAATCTAAATGTCCATCGACAGAGGAATGGCTAGAGAAGATGGGGTACATATATACAATGGGATATTACCCAGCCATTAAAAGGAATGAAATAATGCCGTTTGCAGCAACACGGATGGGCCTAGAGAGCGTCATACTGAGTGAAATAAGTCAGACAGAGAAGGAGAAATATCAAATGATGTCCCTTACATGTGGAATCTAAAAAGAAATGATACAAATGAACTTACTTACAAAACAGAAACAGACTCACAGACAGAGAAAGAGCTTGTGGTTGCTGGGGGGAAGGACTGGGGCAAGGGATAGTTAGGGAGTTTGGGATGGACATGTACTCTGCTGTATTTAAAATGTATAACCAACAAGGACCTACTGAATAGCACATGGAACTCTGTTCAAAATTATGTGGCAGCCTGGATGGGAGGGGAGCTCAGGGGAGAATGGATTGTGCATATGTATGGCTGGGTTCCTTCACTGTTCACCTTAAACAATCACAGCATTGTTCGTTAATCGGCTCTACCCCAATACAAAGTAAAAAGTCTCTAAAAATAAAATAAGAAGAAGTGGGATGGAATAAATATACAAATAGCCACAACTCAGGAAGACACATGAGAAATTCTATCAAGTTGCCTTCAAGTTTCAGAAGCCAAGAGGTTGAGCAGTAGAAACGCCACTTCAAGGCTGACAAGATATATGAAGAGGGTGTGGAGCAGCGACACAGAGCTTGAGGGCCTCTTGCTTGAAGAATACAGTTGTTTCCTAATCACAGGGTGAGAAGTTGAGTAAGGGAACCCGTGACTAAGCCGACATCACTGTCATTTATAACGTTTATGGTGAAAAGGAAAGCAGGAAGGAGAAGCCTTCCACGTGCATATTACAAATGTTATCACCATCCAATGAGGAAGGCATCACTGTATCACCAGTCAAGGGGGTTTCAGACAGGCTCATGTGAGGGGAATCCAGACTTCAAACCTCATTAATATGACTCCAAAGTCCACTCTGCTCCCAAACCCCCACCAGTATGCTGCCAGAGTATGAAAATTCTACTACCAGAGACAGAAAACCTTAGTGAAGGAATGACTGGTTATAAAAGTGTAAATATCCTAAAGTCAAATCACACATTAATACATTATCAAGTATTAATACTCTTGCTAAAATATGTATAAGGAAGTTGAAGGATAGGAGAGGATTGGCTCAAGGGAAACGGGGTAAGAGCTGGACAAAAGAGATTTCTGTATCCTTCCTGCATGCTGAGTCCTTGGTAGCAAGAAGGTTCTGGATAAAAGGAAAGAGGTCAAGATAAATAAAGACTCATCTTTGTCAAATCGAGTTTGATGTAGAAGCAATGTTAACAGTAGCCAACACAGGTACTAAGTATTTTGTTCGCACAGCTAAAATGTCTCTAAGTTCAAAACACAGCTAGCATTCTTCCTTTCTTACTTTCCTTCAAAAATCCTTTAAGGAATTTTCTCTTTGATCCACAAGAAAATCAAAATTCATTACACTCTTTGGAAAGTGCCAAGTACACAATCACCTACTGTGTTTTCTTCCTGACGTTCTGAATTCAGTCCTAGTTCCCCAAATATACCCTAAACTTTCCTGCATCCATGCCTTCACTCATGCTATTTCCTCCAATAGAAACCTCCATTTACCACCCTCAAAATACCATGCTTCCTGTAGAGCCCATCCCAAACTGTGAAGCCCACCCTGCTATTCTCAACCTGACATGCACACTCTGTCTGAACCCTTGAAGGGCTCAGTTTATATTTCCCTTTTTGCATATATTCATTTTCCTTTGCCTGGGAGTCATTTTGGTTCTTGTTTTATATCTGCTAGTAGTGTGTTAAATCCCCTTTTAGGAAAAGAGCTTATCTCTATATCACCAGCTGCACTTCATGCTGTATTCAAAATTCAATAAATACTTGTGACATTTAATTAAATCTATCCAAGAGAGTCAACCAAGTTACACATGTAAAGTCCAAGACAATGTTCTTAATAAAGAGGGGCTTGATGGTCTAGAAGGGTTCATATGATTCTCAAACTATATATTAAAATCTCAAATATCCATAAAACCACATAGAAAAGTCTCAAACAGATGCGATACATATATCTCAAAGACTATCAGCAAATGATCTCTTTCCTGAAATTACATCCATCCAGAGAACAATGTTGTTTCATCTAAAAGATTTGGGGGGGAGGAGGTAAGTTACTGAACTACTTAAATTCAGAAGTCTTTCGGAATGAGACAATAAACCTTGGCAGGTCACAGCTGGATTTACTCTGACAATACTCAGTTAAAAATATATGTCTCCTTTGTTCTTAAGCGTACCTGAACTCTCATTACTGGCAGAAGCAAAGATGCAAAGAGAAAAATATAGAAAGGATAAGAATTTACTGCCATTCTTCAAAAAGTAATGACTCATGGGAAGCATTTCTAGGATAATCACGTCTAAAACACATTCATAACTGTGTTTTACATGTCCCTAGAAGGAATAGGGGTGAGAAATAAGATTTGAGAGGATAGAAAAAAAAACCCACACATGCACATATACTGTAACCAGTATTTTTCCTCTACTCAGAGAAGCAGCCTTGTTCCTATCTTCCCATTTTCTACAAGGCAACCTGGGTCAATCTGCAGAACCTGTCAGAGCCTCAGTCTGCTTAAATGTTAAAAAGAAAACAGGGAAGGAGGAGAGAATCCTTCTATCTCTTCATCTACATCTCAGGGTTGTTGTGATGATGAAATTAAATAACACTCACAAAAGCTCCTTGAAAAGTAGAGAGCTACACGAATGTCAAGTTGCTATTATCACAACCTACTCACTTACTCCCCTCAGCCTCATCCGACACGTCTTTTCTCTTGCTAGACAGAGAGCCAGAAAAAGGTCTCAAGAGAGGAGAGTTAGTTCTGATCATTTCCAGTAAGATTCTTCTCCCATATATACCTCCTCTTCCCAAACTTACCAGATTATCCCAAGACAAAGCTCAGGTTTTATATTAATTTTTTCAAGTCATATCACTACAGTACTTGATACCACTTTTAAATGGAAATTAAGATATTTCAAAAGACAGATCTATATCGGAGAAGTGAAGATTAATAAAAAGTCTTATAAGCAAAGTCATTAGTTTTGCTTTCTGTAACTGGTTGGGGAACTGAGAGCTACCTTTTCACTAAATCTGTAGTTCTATTTTCTGGGATGGCATTGTGTTTTTGGATCACCACATATTAATTATTAAGGTTAAACAAACACCATATAATAATCTTTAGCCTATTTAAATTCCCTATTCCAGTAAACCACATCTTTGTAACTATTTTTTCACCTTTAAAAAAACATATACAAATAAATAACAATAAAACAATCAGATGTGAAAAAAGAAGAAAACCCTTTGACTAATCACTGAATCATATATACTGAGGATTTCTTTTCTTCTTCCCCCAAAGAATGTGGTCAAATATTTAAGTCCTCACAGTCTTTTATTTACAGAATCCTCTCTCAAGTACTTTATTTTGAACAAAGAAGTACTCTTTGAACGAAGATACTCAAATCTGAAACAATCTCAAGTCAGCTGACAGAACTGTCTGTTTAAAGGAGGCAAAGAAACTGAACAAAAGCTTCATCATGACCTACAGGGCTGTAACCTCACAGTTGTTCATACTGGATGTCACTGTAAAGAAATCTTTTAAAAACAGTACAGAAAATGGCCACATTTTGGAGCTCTCCAATATACATTTATAGATAGAGAGCCAAAAAAGAAAGATGAAATGTGTGCTAGGGACTGGGATAAACTTTAGAAATAGCTTCATACATGGATATACAAAACATGAAGTTCTAGGCAGTTTAGATGGGTGGGATTGAAGAGACAGAATCTGGCATACTGTACTAGATGACTTCAAAGTAGCTCAGTCACACCAAAGACATGATATCAAAGATGCAAAGGGAGGCTCTGAATAAATCACTTCCAGAAAGTGAATAGAAAAAGACATTATTTCTACATAAACATATTAAATAATGTTATTAATATACATATCATATTATTCTACCCCTAAAAGTTTATATATTCAGGTTGGCTTTATCTTACTATTGGGAACCAGGGGACCTGCCTTATATCTGAGGGCACCCTACCATCACCCATCTATAGGCATCTATGGAAAGAAATAGAAGCTAATTTCTCAATAGTGTAAAAGTGAATCAGTGATAAATTAGAATATTGACTTCAAAGCTCAGTTACTAGATTCAAGAAAGAGCAAAGACACAGGGAATAGAGTATTATATTTTAAAGGCAACAGGGGACACTATTTATCACTTTTGCTGTCAAGAAAGAATTTCCCACTCTAATCTTCTACTTCAGCAAAAGTCAAATAAACAAAAAGTTGCACCAACACCAGAACATTTGCTGTTAACCAGAAATTTTGTGTACTAATGGAGACACAAAAGTTCATTGGATCAAGAAAATAAAAAAGGCATTAAACTGAATTGTGAGTTTTTCCTTTAATCTCACATTTTCCCACTCCCTTTGTACTTTGCTGAGGTCACTCTTCTGCATTTTCCTGAACAAAAAAAGTATTCTAGAGGGAGACTGGGAAGTCAGGTAAAAACTGGTTCTAGAGCCCAAACTCCCCCCACCCACCAAAATCTATTAAGTTCTCACTTTGCACGATCCTATAATCAACAGTGAAATGAATGCCCTCAATCAGATAAAAGCAAAGCCACTCATTTTATGTCAAACTGAGTTTCTTCCCTTTGTAACTCATGAATAGAATCCAAGTCTATTAGCCAGATGTGTGAAAACTTATCAACAAATATTCAGCTTTGGCAGCTATCATTATAATAATTTTTAAAGTCTTGCTACTTTGGGCACCCTTCCCTCACATCTGGAAGAAAACATGAGACCCATTTAAGTCTACTTACATTAAACAATAAATGCTGCCAAAAATTAAAAAATCTATAAAATTCCCTTTAATCTCCTCTAGGAAATCTTAATTATGTAAACAGCAGCCTACCTTTCTTGCCAATTGTAAGGCAACATTCATACAAGTCAAACAGTAGGAGATGTTTGTGAATATCTGTATGAAGAATAGGTGAAGGAACTATCAATTCAAAACATTAAAATTCATTTGCTGTGCTATATCTGAACATACATAATAATAATGATAATGAGAGATATTTTTCAGAAGTATCATCAGCCACATATTAAACACAACATTTAGTGTTATGTCACTCAAATCAATCAAAGTTAGTATTATAAATGATTCAACATGAGATGCAGGATTTAAAAAGAAAAATAAAAAGAGTAAAGGGGGAAATGAATGGATGCAATTATGAAATTAATACTTTGGTCTTTTATTCATTGATTTTTACCATTCTCAAACTGCCTCAGCCTTTAATTTCATCGTGGTCTAACTCTAAGAACTCTCAAGTGGAAACCACATGAAAGGGAAGTTCAGGCTAAAATCTCAGACTAAACAACAATTCCTCTCTTCAGACTGAAAATGCTCTCCCAAACAGCTCACCAGCTGACAGTCAGGAGTTTGGAGTGGAATTATTCCAAAGTGCTGCATGTGAATACATCTGCTCCTTGTCCTCTTGTGAAAACGCTTCCCCTGGTGACAAACCGCATCCAGCAAACCTTCCTAAAATCAACCAAGGAATGACTTGAGAGCATGGGTGCTCACACCCAGGTAGCCTGCCCTCTCCTCGACATCTTGATTCCTGGTGCTCACCAGTCCTTACAAGCATCCCCTGGAGGGCAAGGGCAGCATCAAACACTTTGGGTACTGACACAGACAGCTCATGTGAGATGTGTCCTTAGCAACACACTCCTTAGAAAGGCAGGGGCTCTCTCTGCCAACCAGGAAGTGTCAATCAAACATCCCAAAAGGGCCACATTGCAGGGTGGGGTGGAGGAGCTCTTATCTTTATAACACTGATGGTTAAACTCCAACTGAGGGCAATGGTTAGTTCACTAACAATGCTTTCAACTTGAGAATCAGCTGCAAGCTAGAGTCCCAATTCTTTTTTTTTTTTAAGTGAAACACATTTTATTCCTTTTAATTAGTGACTATTTTCTAAAATTAGGTTACTATATCACATCTTACATAGACTTTGCTTGTTTTTACATGATAAAATATACAAACATGATTTTTATTGCTTTAGTAAATATAAACTTTACTACATAGCCACAGTCTCCAAATTTAAAGTCTACCTAATAATTGGAGCAAAAAAAGTCTGTACATAGGAGCTCAAGACGATCAAATCTAGAATGTCTATTCATGTTACTCTATGATGTCATCTTTGTCTCTCAGGTCCTCAGTTACATGGATCTACAAAATCTCAAAACAGAAGTGGACCAATCTCTAGAACCAGGCAGGGACCATAGCACAAATGAGGAGAACTTGCTTCGGGCTGCAGGGAACACATGGGAAGATTTCACAAATCAATGTTCAGTCATCTCATGATGCAGACCTTGTATACAAGAGACAACCTGAAGCCATCTTTGTGAATTATTTCGGTACAACAGACTGAAAACAGTATCAGCCAAAGATTACATGGGTACTGTTTCTATCTCCAATTACTGTCTTCTGTTCAGCATAAGTTAATCATTTCACTGGACAGTAAAGTTTGTAGCCAAAGATGTAACAAATGAGTAATTTCCTCCAAATCACTGCTCATGCTGTCTGTTAACAACGATCAGTTCAATTACTACAGCATTCTATCAGACTGCTGCTGCTGCCAAGTCGCTTCAGTCGTGTCCGACTCTGTGCGACCCCACAGACAGCAGCCCACCAGACTCTACCATCCCTGGGATTCTCCAGGCAAGAGTACTGGAGTGGGTTGCCATTTCCTTCTCCATGGAGTCCCAATTCTTAAAACCCTGAAGTAACACTAGGAAACTCTCTTCATTTCAAAGGAAGGAAATGTATTCCTTAGGCCACCCTGAGTCAGTCGACAAACCATCCTATATTCACTAAGCATACTTAGCATACATTTTCCCAGTCTAGCTGGGGAGAAAACAAACCACTAAGATAGATGCAACAAAAATGGAATAATTCCAAATGGTAGGTAATGGCTACAACAGGTAATTATTACTACCACAGGAATTCAAAGAAAAATGTCTTGGAGAGATTCACGTGAGAAAGAGTAGTAGAAAGGTAACAACAGGACTTAAGCTGAACCTGGAAGGATAGGAGGGACTTAGAGAGGAGGAGGAAGGGAAAATAGCAGGGCTAAGAAGGGGAAATGGGAACAAGCAGGCATGTGGAGTGAGGCGCAGGGGATTTGTTCACTCAGAAGATAGAAGATGAGGGGGTGGGGCTGAATCAGAGAACAGACCACGTGGAGCTAGATTCTAGACGGCTGTAAGAGGTGTGGAGATGGACAGATGAGGAGTATGGAGATGGACAGACAGGTAAGGAGTGGATGAAGAAGAAGAGGTCAGATGGGGATGGAAAATAATACAACGAAATGCAAGGAAAAGAGATATTTGTGTTTATAACACCTCAACCTCTCCATTAGAATGTGAGCACTGTTACTTCATCGTATTCCCAGGATACAGCATAGGGCTTGTCACAAGTGATAAAAATAACCAACGACTACTGAAAAGTTTTTCATTCATTCAAAACACCAAGACGATGACATCCAGTCCCATCACTTCATGGCAAACAGATGGGGAAAAAGTGGAAACGGTGGCAAATTTTATTTTCTTGAGTTCCAAAATCACTGCAGATGGCAACTGCAGCCATGAAATTAAAAGATGCTTGCTCCTTGGAAGAAAAGCTATGACAAACCCAGACAGCGTATTAAAAACAAGAAACATCACTTTGCTGACAAAGGTCTATATAATCAAAGTTATGATTTTTCCAGTAGTCATGTACAAATGTGAAAGTTAGACCATAAAGAAGACTGAGTGCTGAAGAATTGATGATTTTGAATTGTGGTGCTGGAGAAGACTCTTGAGAGTCCCTTGGACTGTAAGCAGATCAAATCAGTCAATTCTAAAGAAAATCGACCCTGAATATTTTTTGGAAGGACTGATGCTGAAGCTGAAGCTTTAATACTTAGGCCACCTGATGTGAAGAGCTGACTCATTAGGAAATACCTTGATGCTGGGAAAGACTGAGGGCAGGAGAAAAGGGTGACAGGATGAGATTGTTGAATGGCATAACTGACTCAATGGACATGAGTTTGAGCAAACTCCAGGAGATGGTGAAGGACATGAAAGCCTGGCGTCCTGCAGTCCATGGGGTCACAAAGGGTCAGACACAACTTAGTAACTGAACAACAACTGAAAGGTTGCTCTGAGCCATACTCCATAGCACTTGACTTACATATATGAGCTATTAACTTTGAGTTTACACTATTTTCTTCATTTGATGAACTAGGAGACCAAGGATCAGCAATGCGAATTGCTGAACCAAAACTAGGTCATTTTGTTAGGGAACCACTGACCAAAACTGCCCGCCTTGGCCAGGCACAATGATAACTACTTGCCTGAGTAGTCTCACAACTGGAGGTCCTGGTAACAAATAAGGTGCTGCTACTGAAAACTAACTGGGAGGATCTGGGAGGGGCCAGAAGGAAGGAGGAGACACCAGCCCACAATACTGTTCTGCCAACCTCCCAGAATCCTTTGCACTGGAATCCATCTTGGCTGAGAGATGCATGTGCCACCAGGAAGGACCTTAAACCAGACCAGATATGGGCCAAGCAAGATGACCGGCCAAAGACAACCTGGAAACTAACCCATTAACATAAAACCTAAGACTGCGAGCCACATGGCAGAGCAGTTCTCCTGGGTTCCCTTCCCTGCTGCTCCTCTGCCTTGGCGCCCCTTCCCAGTAAAGTCTTTTGCTTTATCAGCACGTGTGTCTCCTTAGATAGTTCATTTCCAGGTGTTAGACGAGAGTCCACTCTCAAGCCTTGGAAGGGATCCCCCTTCTTCCAACAACATGCGCCTGGATTCATACCCTTGTCTCTTTGACTCCAAAGTACCTCTGAGAATAGAAGGTCTAACAGCGAAGGACCTGTTCTGTGTCCATTGCTGCATCTCCAGCAGCGAGAACAGTGCCTGGAGTGCAGAGTAGACACACTGCTCGCATTTCTGAATGAATGAATCTTAACCAGCATTCATCTTCTTTTGCTACATAATAAGTGTTCCCATTTGAGTGAGTCACTAAAGGAAGCAAGCAAGCACCAAGTGATTTACATAAGATACTAACAATAAAGCATTTGGGAAATTTTAAAACACTGCCTTAGAAATAACTCTTGTAAGTATAATAACAATACTCACACAAAGCATAATTGTTTCTTCATTAAAGGGAAAATATTCAGGAAGTTATTCGTATATAAAATGAAATAATAATGAACATTAACAGAAGCCCCAAGGCACAGAATCTAAAATAATTTGGAGAGTTTTAAAATAAAACATAAATATCAGATAGCTGGTAAACTTAAAAGTACAACTCAAGGCAACCTGTCACTATCATTCTCAGGGCATAGTGACACCCAAAGGAGAGTAACAAAGCATTTATGGTTCATGTTTTCAGGGAAACGGGCATTTCTGTACTAAGACAAAGGAGCCTTAGTTTAGAGTCCCTGAACCATTACAAAGTTCAGGCATGGGACTCCCCTGGTGGTCCAGGGAAGGGTCCAGGGTCTTCCACTAGAGGGGGCGTGGGTTCAATCCCTGGTTGAGGAACCAACATGCCGCATGGTGCAGCTAAATAAATAAGCAAACAGAAAAGAGAAAGTTTAGGCAAAATTAGAACATAAGCATAAATATAAATTTTTCTGGAGAAAAACTTCAATCAGATTCTGGAAAGGAACTGGGACCAAAGATGTGCCGCAAAGCTTTATAACATAAATAAAAGCAGGAAAAATTTCCTAATTGTAACATATTTTTACAGCCATAGACTTTTTATCTTAGTGAAAACCACTGAATTCCAGAACTGTAAAATAATAAATTTGTGCTGTTTTAAGCCATTAAGTTTTTGGTAAACTGTTACAGCTGCAATAGGAAACTGATATAAGTAATAATACCCCAAATGGGTCACTTTAGTGAGGCTGTTATTATGGGAATGGGTATTTTTGTCATAACACTGATGGGCTCCCAGGCACTTCCTCCAGTACACAGTAGCATCAGTGCTGAAGGAAAATCTGCTCCCCGACCTCACTGGGAAGGGTTTGTAAAAGCTGGGCTCTGCATCTGAGTAGTTACTAGTCATGGGCATAAGCTTCCACCATCCCTGAAATCCCTCATCCCACTGCCCCAGCCCTCCATTCCCTCTGTAATTCTCCAGGCAGGGGACCACAACAAAGGCCTGTCTTCAACCTGCATTGCACACTGCTGTCAGGTTCCTCTTTATTTTCACTCCCATCAAAGCCTCTTCTTGCTCAGAACTTTCAACGACCACTGTCGCCTCCTGGCTAGATTCCGATGCTGGCTTTCACGACCCTCCTTGTGAGCCCCAAAGCTGCTCCAGCCTCACCTCCCTTCCCACAGCCTCAACTCCAGCCAGAAGGGTTGATTCAGGCTCTTGGGGCTTTCCTTGGCCACAGTACTTTTTCTACTCATTCTCTCTTTTTCATCTGACAAAATTTAATCCATTTTTTCTGGCTTACCTGAAACACCACTATCTCCATCAAGCCACTGTATTCTTCAAAATATTGTTCTCTCACCCCCATCTAAAGTTCCATGACCTTTCGTAAACAAAGTGCCTAGCACAATGCCTGGCATTAATACATTCCTCTCACTTGTGGAATTTATTTTATTCTCATCTCATCAATGCTCCTAAATCCAATGTTGCATCAGCATTGTCTCACGTATATCTGGTATGATACCCAGTTGACAGATGCCAACACAACCAACGTAAGTTTAGATACCAGATGCTATTCTGTATGCAGACTTAGGGGATCTATGGGGAGGACCACTCTATTCCTTTAGACCCTTCCATGGTTCCCTTACCTAAAATCTGAGGAGGTTTAGGAATGCCTAGGTTGTGGTGCATTGATTTAGTTGCTCCTCAGCATGTGGAATCATCCAGGATCAGGGATCGAACCCACAGCCCCTGCACTGGCAGGGGGATTCCTATCCCCTGCACCACCAAAGAAGTCTGCCAATGAAAGCCTTAGTGAATAAATAATGTTGGTTTTAGGATAAGGTTAAGACGAATAAGCATTAGTCACAGGGTATTTCAAGGACAAGCCCCATGTATACTAGGTAACACTGCTAACCCAAGTTCTTTAGAAGTGATATATCATTTAAATACCAGTCATCTCAACTTGGGCTTCAAATTCTCATGTTGTCAGCCATTTTTTCACATCTGCTCACGAAGACATTATTTTTCCTCTAGAACATGAAATTTCATGCCACGGATAGTGAAGTCATTTGGGTCCTGCTGTCTTCCAGAGATGATGGAAAACAGCACCAGCAATATTTTATGATGACTTGTGAATAACTTAAAAATCATCTTTATCTTTTTAAAAGCATAGTTATTTTGATCAAGCAATGAAATTACCTCAACTCTATTCTAAGTATACTCCAAAGTACAAGGGGGAAAAAATACACAGAGATCTTCATCATTTACAGAGATAAACCTGACATCTGAGCCATTCCAAACGGCTCTAAGACACTTAAACAATAAAAAGATATTAAGAATGTCCCTAAGTATAAGAGAGTAATGAAATAAACCTTGGGACAGCCCCTAGATGCAATATTCTATAGCTGTGTAAGTAAACACCTAAAAAGAAAGGGCACTGGCATGGGATGTTGGTGCCCTGGAAGCAGCATCCTGCAAATCCCACTCGTCCATCTAAAGGTGGAGAGCACAGGCGAGTG
Organism: Odocoileus virginianus; assembly: GCF_023699985.2. Taxonomy (NCBI): domain Eukaryota; kingdom Metazoa; phylum Chordata; class Mammalia; order Artiodactyla; family Cervidae; genus Odocoileus; species Odocoileus virginianus. The sequence continues at coordinate 21,091,049 of NC_069686.1, forward strand.
ATTTCGATTCATTCTTTGTAATACACCTTCTTGGCTATGGACTTTGGGCAAGTTACTCAGATTCTTTAGATCTCAATTTCTTTGACTATAAAATGAGAACAAAAATAGAGCCTACCACGGATGAGCATCATGAAGACTTAATAAGTTAATGAATAGGAGATGCTTAGTCCAATGTTGGCCATCAACTAGTCGTACACTTTCAAATCTAAGCTTTAAAAAAGTGGGAGATAAAATTATATATGCAATATGATCCCCCAACTATATTAAAAAACATAAAATTATACATTGAACAATGCTTTAACTAATTATATTAACATATTTCCCCATTTTTACTTTTTTATTTTCCAAGATTCTATAATTTTAGATATCCTTATATTGTTGTTAGAACTGGACATGGAACAACAGACTGGTTCCAAATAGGAAAAGTAGTGCACCAAGGCTGTATATTGTCACCATGCTTATTTAACTTATATGCAGAGTACATCATGAGGAATGCTGGGCTGGATGAAGCACAAGCTGGAATCAAGATTGCTGGGAGAAATATTAATAACCTCAGATATGCAGATGATACCACCGTTATGGCAGAAAGTGAAAAGGAACTAAAAAGGCTCTTGATGAAAGTGAAAGAGGACAGTGAAAAAGTTGACTTAAAGCTCAACATTCAGAAAACTAAGATCATAGCCTCTGGTCCCATCACTTCATGGCAAATAGATGGGGAATCAGTGGAAACAGTGTCAGACTTTATTTTTTGGGGCTCCAAAATCACTGCAGATGGTGACTGCAGCCATGAAATTAAAAGACACTTACTCCTTGGAAGGAAAGTTATGACCAACCTAGATAGCATATTAAAAAGCAGAGACATTACTTTGCCAACAAAGGTCTGTCTAGTCAAGGCTATGGTTTTTCCAGTGGTCATGTATGGATGTGAGACTGTGAAGAAAGCTGAGCGCCAAAGAATTGATGCTTTTGAACTGTGGTGTTGGAGAAGACTCTTGAGAGTCCCCTGGACTGCAAGGAGATCCAACCAGTCCATCCTGAAGGAGATCAGTCCTGGGTGTTCATTGGAAGGACTGATGCTGAAGCTGAAACTCCAGTACTTTGGCCACCTCATGTGAAGAGTTGACTCATTGGAAAAGACCCTGATGCTGGGAGGGATTGGGAGCAGGAGGAGAAGGGGACGACAGAGGATGAGATGGCTGGATGGCATCACCTACTCAGTGGACATGAGTTTGAGCAACCTCCGGGAGTTGGTGATGGACAGGGAGGCCTGGCGTGCTGTGATTCATGGGGTCGCAGAGTCAGACACAACTGAGCGACTGAACTGAACTGATGTTGTTGTTCAGTCACTCAGTCGTGTCCGACTCTTTGCAACTCTTGCTCAAACTCAGGTCCATTGAGTCAGTGATGCCAACTCAATGGATATAATGGGGATAAAAAGCAATCAATTTTACTTTAAAACTTCATCTCTAAAAGGCTTGCATTAAAATATGCACATGCATACATACACAAGTATATATACATACATACAGTACATACATATGTATACATATATTTGATGGTTAATTCAAATATTTTTATTTAGTCATTTCTCTCTGATAACTTTATTCATAGGATAGCCTATTTAAACTACTTACTCAGCTTAAGTCAGCAATGGCTAGAAGATCAAATTAAGCCATAGCTTTCTGACAAAAGGATAGGCTTTACTCTTCTATTTCTTTTAACTATGACCATGACCTTTTCCAGCTACCCAGGTAAAAGAAATTTCACAGGAAGAAAGCTGTTTGGTAATTTGGACAAATGCACCAGGTCAGAAATTTAGCTGATTTGTTGGACTCCCTGAAGCTTGCCTTGCACAGTTGAAAGCTCTCCTAGCTGAGTTCCAGTCATCTGCCTAGTTCTGGAGTCTTCTCCCAGGGACTGTACTCATTTAACAAATGTGAGGCAGCCAAGTCTTTCATCCAGCAAGATCTTCTTTTAACTCATGTCCTGTATGAGTCAGCTTTTAATTCTAGGACTTGACAAAATGTATACACCTTTTAACCCAGAAATTCCATTTTTAGGGAGTTATTCTACTAAAAACAAAAACAACTTTACATGAAATATGCACTAAAGAATGCTTCTTGAAGCATACTTTTTAATGGTTATACCAATAAAGAATTGAATAACAAATTAAATTTTTGCCAAATGCAGTCATTAGTCAGAAAAATGAGATATATCCGTATGTACTGACTGTACTGACCTGGAAAGATGTCTTTACTAAATAAGTAAGTGAGGCAGAAGAAGTACCAGAACAAAGTGCAAAGCATGAACTCTTGCAAAAATTATACTTAGATGCACAAAAACATGGAAATTCACATCAGAGATTAATCGTAAGGCATGCATGCATGCATGGTATTAGAGCTAGGGGAAAGATCAGTGACTTTCACAAACACTTCTCTATCGTTTTAACTTGCTGCAATGACTGTATAATAACAGAGGCTGTGAGGATATGGTAGCGGAGCTTAGGACCCAGAGCCACAGTGCCTGGGCTCAAATCCCAGCCCTACTTCTTTCCAGTCAACACCTCTATTCCTCTGCTTACTCTTCTTTCAAATCAAGATAATGACAGGACCTACCTCTAGGTTGTTAACAGATTAAATAACTTAGTACATTTAAAATAAAACCCTCAGTTGCATGTATTAGGATGTCTACTACCGAGAGAGAGAGAGAGAGAGAGAGAGAGAGAGAAGAAGAAAGAAAAAAAGGTGGAGGGAGAGAGAATAACAACTATCGGTCAGAATGCGGAGACACTAGAAGGTCAGAATGTGGAGACACTAGAACCTATGTTCACTGTTGATGGAAATGTAAAAGTGCAGCCTCTACGGAAAACAGTATGGGTGGTTCCTCTAAGAACTAAAAAAGAAAACTACCCTGTGATTCAGCAATTCCACTTCTGGCCATATACCCAAAAGAACTGAAAGCAGGGTCTCAAACAACTATCTGCACACCATGCACATAGCAGCATTCACAAGAGCCAAGAAGTAGAAGCAAGCTAAGTGTCTGTCAAAGGATGAACAGGTAAACAAAATGTGGTCCATGCATAAAATGGAATTCATTTTTTTTCAGTCTTAAAAGGAAGGAAACTCTGACGCATGCTATCTCATAAATGAATTCTGAGGCCATTATGCTAAGTGAATACACCAGTCACCAAAGTAAAAATACTTTACGATTCTACATATATGAGGTACTTAGAGTAGTGAAATTCATAGAGACAGGAAGTAAAGTGGTAGTTTCCAGGGGATGCAAGGAGGAGGGAATGGGGAGTTAGTGTTTATAGGGTACGGTTTCACTTTTGAAGATAAAAAGAAGTCTGGGAATGGATTGTGGTGATGGCTGTACAACATACGTACTTAATGCCACGGAAGTGCACACTTTTAAATGGTTTAGCCGGAACATTTTATTTTACCACAATTTACCAATTATTTACCAAATCTCACCATGACTTTTTAAAACTTTAACAAAATAAAAAAATAAAGCCCTTAAAACATTATCTTGCCCCAAATAAGTACTTACATTTTAGTAGTAATAATAATGTGACACTCATTATACTCCACTTTTGCATTTTAAAAATGAGATTTTCAGAAACTAAGCTAAGATGAAGACCCTCACCTACCCACAACTCAAGTTCTTTCAGCATTTTATATTAATCACACTAACTCTGCATGAATATCAAAAGTCTTCCTCTGAAGCTTCTTTTTTTAAACGTATCCCTTCCAGCAAGGCAAAGAAGGTTTCTCACAGCCAGGAGCTAACACTTAGCTAATACCTCTGGCCATAAAGGAACAGAGGAGAAAAGCATTTGCCTCCACATGGCACTGAGACAGAGGCCAAGAAATAGTGATTCTGCACTCACAAGCCTCTGGCAAGGAGAAGCACTGTTCTGCTCTTATTTTCAGCTCCACCTCTATCTCCTAAATTGGTGTAGCCCAGCCACCACCAAAGTAACATTGTCAAACTACTCCCCAGGTGGCGCTAGTGGTAAAGAACCCTCCAGGGCAACACATTCCAGTATTCTTGCCTGGAGAATCCCATGGACAGAGGAGCCTGGTAGGCTGTGGTACATAGGGTCACAAAGAGTCAGACATGACTGAAGCGACTTAGCATGTGCAGCACACACACATTCTGCTGCCATATTCAGGAGCTGTTGCACAGGAATAAAATTTGCCACAACAAAATGTCTCTTTGGCCTGAGAATTATTGTGAGCTAAAAACAATCAAGGCCCTTAAGACTCAGGAAGAAACTCTGACCTTCCCCCTGAGTGCCTAAAATAATTCAGAGAGTCTGTTCACAGATTAGAACTATCACAGATATATCTGCAAAGAACATGGGCTCGGAATTGGTGAGGAAACTCTAGGCAGAGCCGACATTTGAGTCCAGGCTGTGTCTAGCTGTCTCTACAATGTCCAGCAACATTTGTTTACTGAACACTTACTTTTCCATTTCCATGTCAGTTGTCTTCTTCCCCTTTGAAGTCCCAAACTACTACCCCCAACATCCTCTTTTGACTTAAGTTGAAGATGGTATGTAAGATGAGGGCTTCTGGTATTTTGTTGAGTTACTCAGTTTTCCTGGGTCTCTCATATACAATGCTATTAAACTTGGTTCGATTTTCTCCTGTTAATCTTTCTCTTGTCAATTTAATTCTCAGTGCAGCCAGAAGAACCTAGAAGGAGAGAGAAAAATTTCTCCCTCTTCAACATCACCATGCAATATGATCTTCTTGGTCATTTTTAACACAGTATCATGAGACGCACAGAGAGGGATATCTTAAAAGGTAACGTGCATCCCCATATGGAGAAAATAGAATGAGCTGTATGAAGAAATCAGAATTTAAAGACATACTGATTCAGATTTAACTAACATTTATTAAGCACCCCTAGTATACAAGAATGTACCAAGAAATTTGACACACTCCATTATTTAAAGCTCATAACTGCCTTCTGAAATATGTAACATAATCTCCATTTTCTAAGTCAGGAAATGTCTTCTGAATTCCTAACATTATTTTCTACTTCTTGGAAAGCTCAATTAGCTGAGTCACAGTTGAAAAGATTGTTGAGCCACTTCTGTTTCTCCCTTTGGTTCCCTGGCACAGACTCAGCCGTGCTTAGGTGGAAAAAGCAGGGTAAATGACACTGGTGCTTTGCTTTCTAACTGCCCAACATTTGCACATAAAAAAGGTCAAACTAAAATAATGCCTGGAAGGGGAAAGAAGTTACAGAAGGAGACAAACAGTCCCACATTTGCCAAGGGTCAGCCTCAACTTCCTCCCAGGTTACTGGGAATTTTATGCGCCTCTGGTCCTTCCCTCTGGCATACCTAGCAGCCACATTCTTCTAATTTATTTCAAACACTTTTCCTTTTACTTAAAGCCTGAGACCAGAATACAATCACAACAATGACCACAACAGCAGAGAGAGAATCCAGAGCCACAGACACCGTGAACAGCCCTTTAGGAAGGATCCCCTTTACACTTAAACTACAGATGAAGAATGGGAGTCCTATTGAAGCAAAAGTGGCTAGCACAGTCCTTGAATCCAGGTCTGACTTCACAGCCGGGGCATTTAACCATGGGAAAGTCAGTGATAGGCAATGAATGCAGAACACAAGTTCCTTGGGGGCTGCCTCTGTGTTCCATCCATCACAGTCTCTCCTGCACTTACTGTCAGCACGCACTAGGTGCTCCATGAATATTTATTGAATCAAAGAAACAGCACTGCAATGTGGAGAGTGACCAAGAACCTGGTCTCAACCTCCCCACCCGGACTCAGGCAGGTGCTGTCTGCTCAGCATCCTGTGAGCAAGCATCTCCTCTGTTATTAACGGCTGGTCCCCTGAGAAGCAGCAAGTCGTGTATTTCCTGAAACAGGTCAAAGAACATACACCACTCCCACGCTTACTGATTTCAACGAGAAGAAAAAACCATCTCTTGTAGCACAAAAAAAGATGGATTTGACCTTTGATTTTGTTAAACTCCCAAGACAGGAGTTAAAATCCTGGTCACTGTTTCTGCCAGTCTCTCCCATTTAGTGTTCCTCAGTCTCTCCCATTTAGAGTGTTCCAAAGACTGACAATGAATGCAGCCATTAACCTAGAGATATTTACTTACATATATTCTACTTCCTCCAACCATTTCAAAGGAAAATAATTTAAGTGCTGTCCTTAACCACTTTATTTTATGCCATAAAACAGAAAGCAAATAAAACATGACTTCTTGCAGCTGTTTTTGTTTGTTAATGTCTAGGGTAGAAAAAAGGAAAGATCTAGCCCCAAATTCTCCAGGGCAAATTGCCAGTTGGCACTTTCCAGTTTCAGTGAAAAAAAAAAAAAAAAAAAGCCTTGAAGTATGTGAACAGATTTTAATTCAAACAGTAATATCTAACCCCAAGTGACTATTATCATACTGTTGTCTATGTTGAAGGAGTCATTGGAATAAACTGAAGAGTCCCTAGGAGCTTATGTTAGCAGAGAGGTCCTCAGTGAAATGGGAAAGTTGTGTAAGAAGAAATGAGGAAATGTGGCCAAATGTAGTCTTGGTGAAGCGCCCAGAAGCTGGGCACATGCGCTCCTACAATTCAGCCATAGGTAGATGAATATGGTATCACTATATCTGTCTGTCTATCTGTCTCACACATGCCACACATGCAGACTCCACTGAAAAGTTTATCTGTGTACATATTACCAAAAAAAAATTGCAAAGGATCTGGTATTTTCTATAGATATTACACAAATACCAAAAACACAGGAGTTGAGAGACCTAAAAACAGTTTTCTTTTAAAGCTACAGTTCACTGCAGTTCAACTCATAAAATTTACTTACAATTAGTTAGCCTCAGTGGCTGTGTGGAGAAAGAAGCATGGGTGTGTTAGGACCAGTCACATACAGCTTGACTCTCATTATATATCTCACTTTAAACACACACACAGGCAATTTAATTAACCCTTCTGAATTGAAGTAACATTGTCTATTCAACAGAAGTGTCTTGAGGATTAAATAAGATGACACAAGTATAAAACATGACTCATAATAGATAATCAATAAATGTTACATGCTATCATGATGGCAGAGGCCAGGTGGCATGATGGCAAAAGGCTGTTAAAAATAATTACCAAAGAGAATCTTCAGAGTGCCTAGGAAAAGCCCCAGCACAGCCACCAGTCGTTTTGCTGAATGAGAGAATGCATTCCATATCCATGCAAAACAAATACAGTAACGCTACATCAGACTGAGAGAGAAATTAAAATTACACAAATAAATCCATCCTGTAACCTTTAAACTATCTATACATTCTTGACAATTCAATTCTCTGAAGGTCTTGCTTTGTGCTCATTATCCTCTTCCCAAAGTTCAAACAACCCTGACAATGTTAAAGGTAGGTATTTCTGAACTACTCTCTGAAGACCTAATGACTGGTTTGGTCTTAGGCCCAATGAGGCCACCCAAGAGTTCAGTTCATTGTATTTGGTTAAACTACAGCCCTTTCTTCAAAGCCAAAAGAGAAAGTAAACGAGCAAGAAGCAAGAAATGCTGAACAGATTCCATGATGGACTGAAAACGTGCAGCCGTCAACTCTGCCTTCACCCACACAGGACTGGGGCTGTTCCTTGACTCTAAGAAGTAAAGCATTTTCTGCTTTCACACCTTTCTTAGGTGATCCATTTCCCAATCACAATCGGGGGGAGTGTCTATCCTTGTGAAAAGAAAATGCTAATCAATCTTCATACACCACTCGTCCATACCTGTCTCTACTTGCCTTCCTTCTCCATCAGTTCATATACCACACTGCTACTGATGTATGTTTCTAAGGTACAAAATTTTACTCAAGATTCCCATCCTCACAGAGAGACTTTGCTTAGCAGTCCCAACTTGATCAATCTATGCTGAATATAATCAACATTCTCCACACCATCTCAACTTGCTTATAGTCACATCTGTCTGTGCATCACTTTGAAAGAGTGAGCATTGCTCCTACATTTTCTGTCACATATTAACCAGAAATCTCTTCATCAGGGAACAATGGAGGGAAATCTGTATCTTCCATGTCTTTTAAAGGGCACGTCGCTTAAGACTTTTCTAAAACCATAATTGCACACTGTGGGTACTTAGCAAAGATGGCTATTCCACTGCTCATTAGGAAAGTTGTACGCAGTTTCAGGAAACCGTTGTAGTCAAATTGGGAGTCACACTGGATACAAGGCCAAGCTGACCTTGTTTAACTTCATATCAACATTAAAATGATGTAGCACATAAAAATAACAGTGTTTCCAAATTAGACTTTTCAAAATCTTTTATCACATTTAAAACCTTTGTATGCATAGCAGTTTTTTTATTACATACTTACTAGATGCAATCTCAAAAATGACAGAATGATCTCTGCTCATTTCCAAGGCAAACCTTTCAATATCACAGTAATCCAAGTCTATGCCCCAGCCAGAAATGCTGAAGAAGCTGAAGTTTAACAGTTCTATGAAGACCTACAAGACCTTCTAGAACTAACACCCAAAAAAGATGTCCTTTTCATTATAGGGGACTGGAATTCAAAAGTAGGAAGTCAAGAGATACCTGGAGTAACAGGCAAATTTGGTCTTGAAGTACAAAAATGAAGCAAGGCAAAGGCTAATAGAGTTTTGCCAAGAGAACACACTGGTCATAGCAAACACCTCCTTCCAACAAAATAAGAGAATATTTGGAAGTCACCATATGGTCAATACTGAAATCAGATTGATTATATTTTTTGCACATGGACATCACCAGATGGTCAACACTGAAATCAGATTGATTATATTTTTTGCAGTCAAAGATGGAGAAACTCTACAGTCAGCAAAAACAATACCAGGAGCTGACTGTGGCTCAGATCATGCACTCCTTATTGACAAATTCAGACTTAAATTGAAGAAAGTAGGGAAAACCACTAGACCATTCAGGTATGACCTAAATCAAATCCCTTACAATTATACACTGGAAGTGACAAACAGATTCAAGGGATTAGACCTGATAGACAGAGTGCCTGAAGAACTATGGACAGAGGTTCGTGACATTGTACAGGAGGCAGTGATCAAGACCATCCCCAAGGAAAAGAAATGCAAAAAGGCAAAATGATTGTCTGAGGAGGTCTTAAAATAGCTGAGAAAAGAAGAGAAGCTAAAGGCAATGGAGAAAAGGAAAGATATACCTATTTGAATGCAGAGTTCCAAAGAATAGCAAGGAGAGATTTAAAAAAAAAAAAACTTCCTCAGTGATCAATGTAAAGAAATAGAGGAAAACAACAGAGTGGGAAAGACTAGAGATCTCTTCAAGAAAATTAGAGATACTAAGGGAACATTTCATGCAAAGATGGGCACAATAAAGGACAGAAATGGTATGGACCTAACAGAAGCAGAAGATATTAAGAAGAGGTGGCAAGAATACAGAGAAGAACTATACAAAAAAGATCTTCATGACCCAGATAACCACAATAGTGTGGTCACTCACCTAGAGCCAGTGTGAAGTCAAGTGGGCCTTAGGAAGCATCACTACGAACAACACTAGTGGAGGTCATGGAATCTCAAATCCTAAAAGATGATGCTGTGAAAGTGCTGCACTCAATATGCCAACAAATTTGGAAAACTGAGCAGTGGCCACAGGACTGAAAAAGGTCTGTTTTCATTCTAATCCCAAAGAAAGGTAACACCAAAGAATGCTCAAAGTACTGCACAACTGCACTCATCTCACACGCCAGCAAAGTAATGCTCAAAATTCTCCAAGCCAGGCTTCAACAGTACGTGAACCGTGAAATTCCAGATGTTCAAGCTCGGTTTAGAAATGGCAGAGGAACCAGACATCAAATTGCCAACATCCACTGGATCATCAAAAAAGCAAGAGAGTTCCAGAAAAACATCTATTTCTGCTTTATTGACTATGCCAAAGCCTTTAACTGTGTGGATCACAACAAACTGTGGAAAATTCTTCAAGAGATAGGAATACTGGACCACCTGACCTGCCTCCTGAGAAATCTATACGCAGGTCAAGAAGCAACAGTTAGAACTGGACATGGAACAACAGACTGGTTCCAAATTGGGAAAGGAGTATGTCAAGGCTGTATTTTGTCACCCTGCTTATTTAACTTATATGCAGAGTACATCATGCGAAATGTCACATGTAGGATGGACTGGTTGGATCTCCTTGCAGTCCAAGGGACTCTCAAGAGTCTTCTCCAACACCACAGTTCAAAAGCATCAATTCTTTGGTGCTCAGCTTTCTTTATGGTCCAACTCTCACATCCATACATGTGAGAGGAAAAACCATAGCTTTGACTAGATGGACCTTTGTTGGCAAAATAGTGTCTCTGCTTTTTAATATGCTGTCTGAGTTGGGCATAGTTTTTCTTCCAAGGAGCAACATTGTAAATCAATTATATTTCAATCAAAATATATATGTATTCAATAAAAGTGATCAAGTAGGTATTTTAGAAAGACAAAATAGAATTTCTACAATTTAAAAAGTACAACCAAATTAAAACCTGGTTGGAGAAGGAAACCATAAATTAGAGTTAGTAAGAGCACTGGTGATTTGGAAGATAGGTCAGATGACATTTAACATACAGCTATAAAAATAAAAAAATGAAAAATACAAAAAAAATGTTTAGATACATGGAAGACAGAATGAAATGTCTAATATATCTCATTATAGTTACAGAAGAAGAAAAGAGAATAGGGAAGAGGTAATATTTGTAGAGGTGAAGGTTGAGAATTTTCCAGAACTGATGACAGACAGCAACCCATAGATTAAGAAGCACAGAGAATCTTAACAGTAAGTTTTTAAACTGTAATTTTACATAGCATACTGAAAATACAGAGACTAAGAGAGAAATCTTGAAGCATACATGGGGGAAGGGAGGCATTATCTTCAAAGGAAAGACAGCTCTATATCAACTTCTCTACAACAAAATGAGCAAGAAGAGAGTGGAATGATATCATCAATGCGCTGAAAGAAAACAACTGTCTATCATATTCTCAACTCAGAAAAAACAATTTTCAAGAATAAGAGGAACACATATTTGTTTTTAGACAACAAAAACAAAGAGATTTCATCTATAGCAAACTTTAAGGATCTTCAGACAAGAACTGAATGATTGCAGATAGAAGGTCTAAGAACAAAAGAAAGAATGAAAAATAAAGAAACTGGTAAATATGTATACAAATCTAAAAGAACATTAACTCTATGTGGCCACAGGTTAACAATGTCTTAAGATTAAAATACACAGACAGAATGAAAGGCATGAGTCAGGAGGGGGTATATGTAGATAAAAATATTCTAAACTCATCAGATCTTCTGGGAGAAGGGTTAAAAAAACTGGGTTAATATTGATTGTGATAACTTAAGTATAACCACTGCAATTTTTACAGTAACTACCAAATAGCTTAAAAACTGAATTTATAATTTCAAAACCACCAAGGAAAATGGAAAGTCATAAAAATAATAAATGCAGAAGTCAAGAAAGATGAGATAAAGAAGCATAAAACAAAGCAATAGAAAGCACAAACCAGGATGAAGATTTAAAAGTATTTAAAAGTAATGATATTAAGTGGCTATGGGCTAAGCTCCAGTGGAAAGAAAGAGAACAAATATTTTCAGTCTGAATTAAAACAAAATCCTACCATTTATTATCTAGGGGAAAAAGATCTAAACATAAAAATACAAAAGAGCTAAACAAAAATCTGGAAAAAATATTATGCAAATAACCATTAAAATAAAATTGGTGTGGCTACATTAATATGAAACAAAATTGACTTTAAGGTAAAAAGCATTATTAGATATGAGAATCACTTCATGCTAACAAAACATTCAATTTATCAGAAAGTCACTATAAGTTTAAATGTATATATACCTAACAGCTAGCCTAAAATATTTATAATGCAGTACCGACAGAATTACAAGGATGAACAGAAAAATTCATAATCATAGTTGGAGATTTTAAACATTTTCCTCAGTAACTGACAGAATAAGCAGACTCCCTCCCCCAAAGAAGTAAACTACAGGAGACTTGAGGATTGTGATTAAAATCATCAACAAATGGAAGTTATACAACACTATAATCAACAATTGTAGAACTCACATTCTTGTAGAGTCTACAAAGAACCTTTATAAACAGTGACCGTACACCGGACTTTAAAACGATCTCAACAAATTTCTAAAGAGAAAAATCATACAGAAAATGATCTTCTATCACAAGCTAGAAATAATTTAAAAATTTGAAATAAAAAAATATTTCTAAATAACTACTGAATCAAAGAACAAAATGTACTAGAAAATAGAAAATTGTATATCAAGTAGTAATAAAATGCAAATGTTAAAAACTATGGGATGTATAGCTTTTATCCCACACAGAAACAGACACTGTAATATTATATAATGTTGGAACATTATGTTATGGATATTATCATGTTATGAACATTAATTTGGAACATTAATTTATGCTTACCCGATCTATGCCCAAATTCTCCACCTAGTCAAACAGCAGAGAAACTCGTGACAGTGTGCCCAGAAATATACATACAAGAATATTCATAGCTTTATTTTTTGCAGAAGCCCCAAGTTGGAAACAACCCAAATATCCAACAGTAAGAAGAGATCAATGTACTGTGATATGTTTATACAATGAAATACCATCCAGCAGTGAAAAATGAATAAACTGCTGCCAATTACACATACACAATCAGCATGGATATACCTTAGAAGCACAAGAGACCACCCATAACAGAAAATGTACAGTATGATCCTACTCATATGAAGTTTTAAAACAGGCAAAACTAAACTGTGTTGTTTTGGAGTACATGTATAAACAATAAGACTGAAAGAAAGTAAGAAATTAAGAAAATAATTCCCACAAAAGTGATACACTCATTAATTTCTTGGGAAGAAAGGCAGTGTTGTGCGAGGTAAGGGGTTCTTGAAAGGCGGGGGGTGGGGGGTGCTGAGAACTGCACCCAGACAATCAAAGCTACGGGGCAGCATGTTCTAGGAAGAAGGAACAGCCAGTGCAAAGGCCTGTAGGTAGGAATGAGCTGGCAAAGCGATGTTCCTGGAGCCTAGTGGGAGGAGATGAAGTTAGAGAGGCCCACAGCCAATACCTAGATGAGGCAAGGGCCCTGCAGGTCAGGGTGACTGGTTTAGGTTTTACTAAAGGGCACAGACCGGGAGGGGGGCTTCCCAGGTGGCTGGGTGGTAAAGATTCTACCTGCAAATCAGGAAACGTTGGTTCGATTGCTGGGTGGGGAAGATTCCCTGGAGGAAGAAACAGCAACCCACTCCAATATTCTTGCCTGGAGAACCCCATGGACAGAGGAGCCTGGCGGCCTACAGTCCATGAGGTCACAAAGAGTCAGACACGACTGAAGTGAAAGTCACTCAGTCATGTCTGACTCTTTGCGACCCCATGGGCTATAGTCCATGGAATTCTCCAGGCCAGAATACTGGAGTGGGTAGCCTTTCCCTTCAGGGATCTTCCCAACCCAGGGAAGACATGACTGAGCACATACCCAAAGAAGAGACAGGGAGAGAGGCAAGCGTCTTATGGGAGCACCAGGTGGTTATCCAAGTGCCAGGCAAGGGCAGGGGGGATAAGAGGAAGACTCAAAAAGAGGGCACCCAGACAAATACTGTTTGATTCTACTCATATGATGTACTTACAATAGTCAAATTAATAGGGTCAGAAAGTACTCGTAGATGCCAGGGGCAGGGGACTCTGAAGCAATGAGAATGAGTCAAAAGCAGAGAAAGAGGGGTGGAGGTGGGGCCTGAGTCAAAATGTGCACCGAACTCTGAGCCGTGACTTATGTCTGGAGCATAAGATGCAAGGAAGGGACTACTGGGCAAGGATGGTTGAGCCCTTTGAACTTGAGGCCACAGGAGAACAAGGTTTAGGCCATTTACAGACGCAGGACATGGGCGCCCCTGGTAGCTCAGTGGTGAGGAGTCCACTTAGCAATGCAGGAGACATGGTTTGATCCCTGGTCCGAGAGGATCCCACATGCCGAGAAGCAGCAACTAAGCCTGTGGGCCACAACTAATGACACCACACGCCGCCACTACTGAAGCGCATGGGTCCTAGAGTCCGTGCTCCACAAGAGAAGCCACCATAATGAGAAGCCTGTGCAATGCGACAACTGAAGCCCACGGGTCTTCATAGAGGCCGTGCTCCACAAGAGAAGCCACCATAATGAGAAGCCTGTGCATTGCGACAAAGAGTAGCCCGTGCTTGCCTCAACTAGAGAAAAGCCAGCATAGCAATGAAGACATAGCACACTCCATGAGGACATACAGATGGCCCACAAACACATGAAAAGATGCTCAACGTGGCTCCTTATTAGAGAAATGCAAATCAAAACCACAGTGAAATACCACTTCACACCAGTCCTAATGGCCATCACCAAAAAATCTACAAACATTAAGTGCTGGAGACGGTGTGGAGAAAAGGAAGCCCTCTTGCACTGTTGGTGGGAATGTAAATTGATACAGCCACTATTGAAGACAGATTGGAGATCCCTCAAAAAACTAGGAATAAAGCTACCATATGACCTAGCAATTAATTCCATTACTAGGCATATACCCCTAGGAAACCAAAATTTAAAAAGACACTTGTACCTCAGTGTTCATTGAAGCAGTATTTATGATAGCCAGGACATGGACTCAACCTAGATGTCCACCAACAGACAAATGTCTAAAGAACTGTAGCACATACATACAATGGAATACAATTCAGCCATAATTCGAGTCAGTTCTAATGAGGTAGATGAACCTAGAACCTATTACACAGAGTGAAGTAAGTCAGAAAGAGAAAAATATTTTATATTAATGCATATTTATGGAACCTAGAAAGTGGTACTGACAAATCTATTTGCAGGGCAGCAATGGAGACACAGACATAGAGAACAGACATATGGACATGGGGGAGGGGGAGAAAGGAGGGGGTGGGATGTATGGACAGACTAACATGGAAACATATACATGATCACATGTAAAACAGGTTGCCAATGGGAATTTGCTGTATGACTCAGGGAACTCAAACTGGGGCTCTGTAACAACCTAGGAGGGTGGGATGGAGAGGGAGGTGGGAAGAAGGGGACCTATGAATGATTCATGGTGACCTTTGGCAGAAAACAACACAATATTGTAAAGCAATTATCCTTAAAAATAAGTAAACTTAATTATTAAAAAAAGATTCAGGACGGCCAGAAATAAATAAATAAAATTATTCAAAAAAACAAAAATGCATGCCCTAGGTCTCTAATTTGGAGGCTTCACCCTAAAGCATATTAAGCATATTAATTTTGTAACCACATCCCATATTATTGTTTTATTTGTTAAAATTTTTAAGATAATTTTCATAACTTTCAGTTGAAGAATTTGTTATCCTAAAGATATGGCAAAATGTACATCATAGTTAAGGCTGTATAATAGATTCTGGGAAATTCATTACACTATTCTCTCTTCTTTTGCACATATGTTAAAATTCCTATAATAATAAGTTACAACTGAAATAATAATGTTTTTCTGCTGTTGAGATTAAAACTTTACTATATTTATACAAAATCTTTGGATGTGAGTTGAGCCACTAAATCATATTTTGCAGACATTTCATTAAACATTTAATAATTTCAGGGGCAAAAGGATTTGGAGATAATTATCAGAGGCAGAGGATTATTTTTTAAGTATCAAAAAAGTTTCACTTAAAAGGGATTTTATGAAAATGCATCTCTTACATTTTTTTGTTTTTGATTTGCTTGATTGTCTTACTAATGAATTCCTTATTTTTAAAGGGAGAAACCTGGATCGAAATCACTTACTGAGGATACAATGGACAATGTATAAAGAGAAGAAAAAAAAAAAAGGAAAAAAATGTTGCTTATCTTTTTTTCTTATTTCTTCTCTCTTTCCACTTATTTATATGCAGATTTAGAAATTGGCTGGCTGGCTACAGGCATATCTGGATGTGTTTCTTAAAATTAAAAGTCTAAATTAAATAAAAATATCTAATGCATCAAATTAGCCAAAGCTCAAGAGAAATCCACGTGGCAGCTTAAGAATCTCCAGCATGTGTACAGAATTTCTTAGGACAGAAGGGAGTTTGGGATGGAACATCCCCCAATTTAACAAGAATTTACTACCTCAGCAGCTCACAGGATAATGAACTAAAAGATACAATAGTGCTTAAAATGGGACATCTTCCTTAAACGTAACTATATGCAAAATAGGCTCTATGATTCAGTTTTGTCCCCTCAGTCACTCCAAAGTTACAGATTGACTGAAGGACTTAAGTGACTTGCCCTCCCTCCTCTAAACAATGAACAAGGAAAGCATAAAGACTGAGTAAACACTTGTTAGTTGTCTTAGTCAACCCTGCTCCTGTAATAAAATACCACAGACTGTATGGCTTACACAATAAACATTTCTTTCTCACAGTTCTAGAGTGGGAAGTGCAAGGTCAAAGTGACAGCAGATTGAGTTTTTGTTTAGGGCTCTCTGAACTTCCAGATGTTCACGCTGGATTTAGAAAAGGCAGAGGAACCAGAGATCAAATTGCCAACATCTGCTGGATCATCGAAAAAGCAAGGGCGTTCCAGAAAAACATCTACTCCTGCTTTATTGACTACGCCAAAGCCTTTGACTGTGTGGATCACAACAAACTGCTGAAAGTTCTTCAGGAGATGGGAATATCAGACCACCTAACCTGCCACCTGAGAAATCTGTATGCAGGTCAAGAAGCAACAGTTAGAACTGGACATGGAACAACAGACTGGTTCCAAATTGGGAAAGGAGTATGTCAAGGCTGTATTTTGTCACCCTGCTTATTTAACTTACATGCAGAATACATCACGCGAAATGTCAGGCTGGATAAAGCACAAGCTGGAATCAAGACTGCTGGGAGAAATATCAATAACCTCAGATATGCAGGTGACATCACCCTTATGGCAGAAGGTGAAGAAGAACTAAATAGCCTCTTGATGAAAGTGAAAGAGGAGAGTGAAAAAGTTGGCTTAAAACTCAACATTCAGAAAGCTAAGATCAATACATTGGTCTCATCATTTAATGGCAAATAGATGGGGAAACAATGGAAACAGTGAGAGACTTTGGGCTCCAAAATCACTGCAGATGATGACTGCAGCCATGAAATTAAAAGAAGCTTGCTCCTTGGAAGTAAAGTTATGACCAACCTAGACAGCATATTAAAAAGTAGAGACATTATTTTGCCAACAAAGGTCCATTTAGTCAAAGCTATGGTTTTTCCCGTAGTCATGTATGGATGTGAGAGTTGGACTATAAAGAAAGCTGAGCACCAAAGAATTGATGCTTTTGAACTGTGGTGTTGCAGAAGACTCTTGAGAGTCCCTTGGACTGCAAGGAGATCCAACCAGTCCATCCTAAAGAAAATCAATTCTGAATATTCATTGGAAGGACTGATGCTAAAGCTGAAGCTCCAATACTTTGGCCACCTGATGCAAATTGACTCATTGGAAAAGACCCTGATGCTGGGAAAGATTGAGGGTGGGAGAAGAAGGGAACGACAGAGGATGAGATGGTTGGATGGCATCACCAACTCAATGGACATGAGTTTGAGTAAGCTCTGAGAGTTGGTGATGGACAGGGAAGCCTGGCATGCCACAGTCCATGGGGTCGCAAAGAGTCGGACACAACTGAGCGACTGAATTGACTGACTATGCCTGGCTTGCAGATGGCCACCATCTAGCTGTGTGCTCACGTGACTTCTTCGCATGAGCAGAGAGAGCAAACTCTGGTATCTCTTCCCCCTCTTTACATTGGCACTGATCCCTCATGCAGGTACCATCCCCCTGACTGTATCTGCTAAGCTGCTAAGTCACTTCAGTCGTGTCCGACTCTTTGCGACCCCATAGATGGCAGCCTATCAGGCTCCCCCATCCCTGGGATTCTCCAGGCAAGAACACTGGAGTGGGCTGCCATTTCCTTCTCCAATGCATGAAAGTGAAAAGGGAAAGTGAAGTCGCTCAGTCGTGTCCGACTCCCAGCGACCCCATGGACCACAGCCTACCAGGCTCCTCCATCTATGGGATTTTCCAGGCAAGAGTACTGGAGTGGGGTGCCATTGCCTTCTCTGCCTGACTGTATCTAACCCTAATTATTTCCCAAAGGGGTCCATCTCCAGATACCATCATATTAGGGGCTAGGGATTCAACATATAAACCTTGAAGTGAAGTGAAGTGAAGTCGCTCAGTCGTGTCGGACTCTTTGCGACCCCATGGATTGTAGCTCACCAGGCTCCTCTGTCCATGGGATTCTCCAGGCAAGAATACTGGAGTGGGTTGCCATTTCATTCTCCAGGGGATCTTCCCGACCCAGGGCTCGAACCTGGGTCTCCCGCATTGGAGGCAGACGCTTTAACCTCTGAGCCACCAGGGAAGCCCTGGATGGACACAGACATTCAGTCCCTAACACTGGTTAATATCAGTTCCACAGTCTGCTGTGATAAATGCCTGCACTAAAACTGCACCAGATATCTGAGCCGGGGCCCTAAACCTCTGCTTTCAACCTAGCTGCTCATTTAAGCAGCCATTCATTGCACTGTGAAGCCGTGTCCCAACTCCACAGCTTCGGGTACTAAAGAGTGACCTCACTTTACTGACACTTCTTTCCTAAAAGGCAATCTATGATTCCTAATGCCCTCACTGCCTGCCCCCCAACATGCCAGATAAACACACTCCATCCAAAGAAATGAATAAATACACTTCTGGACAATTATTTCACACTTTCTCTTCTCCTCAAAAATTCCAATATTTCGTTCTCCCTCCTTATTCCCTGCTGATTAGCCTGTCTCCTCCTTCACTAAGATGGTAGGTGCCATCTCTGGCCTTGCCACAATGGCTCAACTCGATTCTACCTGCCTGCATCCCAGCTCAGGTTCTCTGGTCTCCTGCCTGGCCATGCTCCTACTGAAAGCAGCTGGTACCTGGGCGCAGCATTCCTGCTCCTCCTGACTAGCCAGGGATACAGCTCTCATCCTCCCTCCCCTCTCTCCCATCATCAATTTCTCCCCCGCTGCTGGATCACTCTCATCGGCATACACACATGCTGTAATTTTTCCCTTCTTAAAAAAAGTATTGTACATCAACTACACCTAATTTAAAATTAATAAAGAACTTAAACATAAAAAAACTTTAACCCCACATTCCTCCCTGAGTTACCATACCACTCTCCTCCTCTGAACTTCTCTTTTACAACAAACTTCTCTAAAGTTCCCCATATTCCATTTTTTTCTCCTCCCACTTTCTCTTGAGGCTTCTCAGACTGAAGTTTCACCCCTGACACTCCATCCAAACTCCCCTTGTTAAAGATACCAAAGACTTTCATGACACCCACAATCAAGTAAAATAGACTCTTCTCAGTCGTGGACTTACAAGACCCATTAGCAGCGTCTGAAGTGGTTGATCTTCAGCACCTTCTTCCTCCTACTTACTCCCCCCTCCATCACCGTCTCCTCTGTTAGCGCCTTCTTAACTGCACCATGCCTAACACAAGCACACTCCAAGGCTCAGGCCTCAGATACATTCTCCTCTGATCCTCATTCCCTTTCTGATCTCACAGTCTCTGGGCTTTAAATACAATCTATGCACAGACAGGGGCCACATTTATACCTGCAACCTTGTCCCTGACCTCCCTCTTCATATACCCAGCTGCACAGGACACTCTTCCAACAGGCACCGAGCTGACACGACCAGAACTGAGACCCCAAGCTTGTCCCTAAACCTGTTGCTCCCTCACTCGCCTCAACCCAGCAAATGGCATCTCTTGCCTTCTACTTGCTTGGGCCAAACCCTGGGGGCAATGTTGAATTGCTCACTTGCTCTCATACAACACAAGCAATCTCTCAGCATATTCTCTACTGTATCCTCACAATAAATCGGGGTCTGAAATTTACACAGAAAGAATATTTAAGCATTAGGGCATGATCTGGATGAAGTTGATACAGAATATCTTATGCCATAGTACTGGTGGCTTAGTCACCGAGTCATGCATGACTCTTTGTGACCCCATGGACTGAAGCCTGCCAGGCTCCTCTGTCCATGGGATTTTCCAGGCAAGAATACTGGAGTGGGTCGCCATTTCCTTCTCCAGGGGATCTTCTCCACCCAGGGATCAAACCTGGGTCTCTTATGTTTCAGGCAGATCTTTAATTCAGGGAATTAAAACTTCAAATTTAAAATTATTTCAAAATAAAAAAGATGAAAGAAATAAAACTTCAAATTTAAAATTATTTCAAAATAAAAAAGATGAAAGAGAAAAATGTAAGAGACATAACCACCAAATATAATAAATGAATATTAATTAGGTTCTATCTAAAAAGAAACACAGATATAAAAGGCAACTGACTCTGGAAGGACACCTAGGGAAATCTGAAATGAACTTTGTATTAGTTTGGTGTGATAATAGCATTCTGTTTCTGTAGGAGAACATCCTCATTTCCTGAGCTTCATGGTGAAGCACAAAAGCTTCTGACATCTATAATTTACTTTGAAATGGTTCAACAAAAATGGCATAGGTAAAGCAAGTATGTCAAAATGTTGATGAACATATGGGTGTTTGCTAAATTTTCCTTTTTTTATGTCTGAAATTCTTCAAAATTAAAACTTTTTTTTTAACATCCTGAACTCTCCTTACGACTCCCACTACTACTACATCGGTTCAAAGCCATTGAGAACTCTCCCTGGAACTTCTTCTTCCTGATCTCCCACACCCACTCTTTTTTTTTTTAATCTTTTTTAAAAGTTAATTTATTTATTTTAATTGGAGGCTAATTACTTTATAATACTGTAGTGGTTTTGGCCATACTTTGACATGAATCAGCCATGGGTGTACATGTGTCCCCCCATCCTGAACCCCCTTCCACCTCCCTCCCATCCCATCCCTCAGGGTTGTCCCGGTGCACTGACTCTGATGCCCTGTTTCATGCATCGAACTTGGACTGGTGATCTATTTCACATATGGTAATAAACATGTTTCAGTGCTATTCTCTCAAATCATCCCACCCTCGCCTTCTCCCACAGAGTCCAAAAGTCTGTTCTTTATATCTGTTTCTCTTTTGCTGTCTCACATATAGGGTCATTGTTACCACCTTTCTAAATTCCATATATATGCATTAATATACTGTATTGGTGTTTTTCTTTCTCATTTACTTCGTTCTGTATTCCAGTTTCATCCACTTCATTAGAACTGATTCAAATGCATTCTTTTTAATAGCTGAGCAATATTCCATTGTGTATATATACCACAGCTTGCTTATCCATTTGTCTGCTGATGGACATCTAGGTTGCGTCATGTCCTAGCTTTTGTAAACAGTGCTGCGATGAACATTGGGGTGCCTGTGTCTCTTTCAGATCTGGTTTCCTTGGTGTGTATGCCCAGCAGTGGGATTGCTGAGTCATATGGCAGTTCTATTTCCAGCTTTTTAAGGAATCTCCACACTGTTCTCCATAGTGGCTGTACTAGTTTGCATTCCCAGCAACAGTGTAAGAGGGTTCCCTATTCTCCGCACCCTCTCCAGCATTTATTGTTTGTAGACTTTTTGATAGTGGCCATTCTGACCAGCGTGAGATGGTACCTCATTGTGGTTTTGATTTGCATTTCTCTGATAATGAGACGTTGAGCATCTTTTCGTGTGTCTGATAGCCATATGCATGTCTTCTTTGGAGAAATGTCTGTTTAGTTCTTTGGCCCATTTTTTGATATGGTCTTTTATTTTCCTGGTGTTGAGCTGCATGAGCTGCTTGAATATTTTGAGATTAATTCTTTATCAGTTGCTTCATTTGCTATTATTTTCTCCCATTTTGAAGGCTGTCTTTTCACTTTGCTTATAGTTTCCTTCATTGTGCAAAAGCTTTTAAGTTTAATTAGGTCCCATTTGTTTATTTTTGCTTTTAATTCCATTACTCTGGGAGGTGGGTCATAGAGGAGCCTGCTGTGATTTATGTCAGAGAGTGTTTTCCCCTAGGAGTTTTATAGCTTCTGGTCTGACATTTAGATCTTTAATCCATTTTGAGTTTATTTTTGTGTATGGTGTTAGAAAGTGTTTCTAGTTTCATTCTTTTACAGGTCCCACACCCACTCTTATCTCTCATTCTGAACACATGAGCCAGTGTGAATATGTCAGAATGCTACTCAGACCACATCTCCCCATGAGTTTACAACTCAGCAATGGGTTCTTTCTCAGAATAAACTACCACAGTCTTTCCAAGGGTCTATAGGGCTCTGTACCACCTGGCTTACCTCACCTCCTTACCTCACCTCCTTACTTACCTCACCCACTGACCTCACTTCCTTACTTCTCTCCCCCCCACATCCCCTCAGTCTGAGACACCCCTGACCTCATATCAGCCAGGCACACTCCTCCTCAGGGACCTGCAACTGCTCCACTCAAGAAGTCTCCTCACCTCCTTGGGCTTTGGTTCAAATGCCACTTTCTCAGTTGTGACTTGCTGACACTCCCTAAACGTTCATACCCACACACACTCTTGAGCTTTCTTTCAGTTTAATTTTCCTCCACAGTGCTTCAAGGCAACTGATATCCTATGTATTTTATTTATTTGTCCGTTGTCTCTCCCCCTCGATGCCATGTAAACTACATCTTAAGACCTTCAGGATGGATGGCATACAGTAGGCACTCAAAATGTATTTGGGCAATGCATGAACTTGGTAAACAATTCTGAGAAGGTTGTTAGCTGTAAAATACGTGTTCATGCTTGAGTATTCAGTCACTCAGTCCTGTCCGACTCTTTGCAAAAGCATGGACTACAGTTCACCAGGCTACTCTGTCCATGGGATTTTCCAGGAAAGAATACTGGAGTGAGTAGCCATTTCCTCCTCCAGGGGATCGAACCTGCATCTCCTGCTTTGGCAGGCAGATTCATTACCTCTGAGACACTGGGGAACCCCAACCCCAAAATAAGTGTTCATTCATTCTAAAAACATTTATTGGGCATCTTCTCCTTGCAGGCACAGTCCATGTGCTAGGTACTCAAGCAGGGGTAAGATGGACCTTTACCTTAAAATAGTTTATAGGTTACCTGATAAAAACACAAGTAAGGGCTTCCCTGATAGCTCAGTTGGTAAAGAATCCACCTGCAATGCAGAAGACCCTGGTTCGATTCCTGGGTCAGGAAGATCCACTGGAGAAGGGATAGGATATCCATTCCAGTATTCTTGGGCTTCCTTTGTGGCTCAGCTGGTAAAGAATCTGCCCGCAATGTGGGAGACCTGGGTTCGATCCCTGGGTTGGGAAGATCCCCTGGAGAAGGGAAAGGCTACCCACTCCAGTATTCTAGCCTAGAGAATTTCATGGACTGTACAGTCCATGGGGTCACAAAGAGTAGGACACGACTGAGCAACTTTCACTTCACTTCACAAGAGCAATAAACTCTTATGTTATCATTAAATGGGCTCACAAAGGCATGAATTGTCAGTGCTACTAGGGGTAAAAGAGAATGCGAGTGTGAGGCCTCCTTCATGGATGACATGAGACCACACAGATTATGATTTTTTTCCAGGTCAGCTCTCACTGGACGCTAAGCACAGTGCCCACAAAAACTCATCATTCAATAAATGCCCAGAGTTTGCTCAATGAGGGTAAACAGAGTCTTGACGGATGAGCAGATGTTTGTCAAGTGGACAAGGCAGTGGAAAGGGCATCCTAGGGGATGGGGGATGACAGCATTAGCAAAGGCAGGGGGCAGGAACAAACGTGGCACCTCTATCTAGCAGCACAATCCAAAGAGGGATGAATTTTTATAAATTCTCATGGAATTCTTGAGATAAGCTACAACTTGTTCAAGAAACGAGTCCACACATAGGAGGTCCTTCTTTGTTTTAAGGATAATTATACAGCTGCTACTAATCATCATCATGGGGCTTCCCTGGTGGCTCAGATGGCAGAGAATCCACCTGCAATGTGGGAGACCTGGGTTCGATCCCTAGGTTGGGAAGATCCCCTGGAGGAGGGCATGGCAACCCACTCCAGTATTCTTGCCTGAATAACCCCATGGGCTACAGTCCATGGGGTCACAAAGAGTTGGACACAACTGAAGGCCTAACACACACACTAATCATCATTAGTATGATAGCAGCTATCATTTATTAAAGAACTTACAAATATGTGTGTATCATATATCCAGAACAACTCACTTTAAATTTAAAGTACTGTTTTAACCCATGTGAAGTTTCAAGACACTGAGGCAGAGTGAGTTGGCAAGTGGCTCAGTGGTAAACAATCAGCCTGCAATGCAGGAGACACAGCAGACATGGGTTCAATCCCTGGATTGGGAAGATCCCCTGGAGAAGGAAATGGCTACCCACTCCAGTATTTGTTTTCTGGAAAATTCCATGGACAGAGGAGCCTGGCAGGCTTCAGTCCATGGGGTCACAAAGAGTTGAACACGACTGACTAGCGCACACACTCATCATCATTGGTATGATAACAGCTAACCTTTCTTAAAGCGCTTGCAAATATGAGTGTTTCACATGCCCAGAACAACTCATTTTAAATTTGAAGTACTGTTTTGACCCATATTAAGATTCAAGACACTGAGGCAGGGTGAGTTGGTAAGTAATAGAGATACACAGGGCTTCCCTGGTAGCTCAGCTGATGAATCTGCCTACAATGCAGGAGATCCCAGTTTGATTCCTGGGTGAGGAATATCCCCCAGAGAAGGGATAGGTTACCTACTCCAGTATTTTTGGGCTTCCCTGGTAGCTCAAATGGTAAAGAATGCACCTACAATGCAAGAGACCTAGGTTCGATCCCTGGGTTGGGAAGATCCCTTGGAATAGGGCCTGGCAACCCACTCCAGTATTCTTGCTGGAGAATCCCCATGGACAGAGGAGCCTGGTGGGCTACAGTACATGGGGTCACAAAGAGTCGGACACAACTGTGAGAATAAGCATAGCACAACACACAGAGATAGGCAGGTACAATGGGTGTCCTAGACTCTGTGGGCCACTGGGCCCTGTGTGCCTTGACTACTTCACCAGAATATAAGCCTCCTAGTTCTATCATGGGGCTTTATCCTGCTGTTCAAGAAAAGTGAAGGACTGTGGTTTCATATTACGTGCCACTTTAAAAGTCAGAAAGCCAGAAAATCATGTTCTCACTCGAATCTCCAAGCTTGTCTCTAAAGAAAGAGAAATGATATTATTACACATTATCATAATTTAAATTATTTTAAAATAGAAATAGAGCCTAGATAAAAAGCATGTGGTACCCTAGGGTATTACATACACTTGGAATAGTATTATTTGACTAGGTAGGGGAATTCAATTCATTTTTGCCAACCTTTAACACAGAAAAATTCAAAAAGTAATTACTTTTCTTGAGCTTTTACCATGTGTTCAGTGTTTCCTAAGTATTTTACAGAGATTATTTTATTTAACTCTTATGACAACTCTTCCAAGTTTTTAAGATTATTAGCCTTTTTACAGATAAGGAAACTGAGGTTTAGAGGGTGAAGTATAGAAACAGTTTGTCCATTAAGGAAAGAGGTCCTAATTTTCCAACATTTGATACAGAACTCAGCATGTAGTAAATGCTCAAAAATGTTTGCTGAATCACATAAGTATTGGGGAGAAACAGAAATAAGAATATTTAAACTCAAAAGCAAGGAAGCTTTAAATTTTAGTACACCAGAGGTTTGGCCAGGATTCATTTCAACCTTTTTAATTTAAGATAAAACAATATTTCATTTTTTAATCGGTTAAATTTAAGTGCCACACACAAGTTCAAGTCCTGCTTCAGAATTAGAATCAATGAGAACTGAAATCAGCTCAAATTGGACACATTTTCACAATTAAAATTAATAACGGGAGAGGAAATCTCAGATGAAACCTACCAACTGAATGAATAACCAAAGAAAAAGAGGACTGTCCTTTGCAAAGGAAACATGAAGAACAAGTTGGAGGAAATTCTGTATTTGGCAACTTCTTGAGGTCTGTATGGACCTCATACAGTGTTTCAGGTACAAATTTAAGCCTCTCACACCTTCTTTCACAAAATAGGGCATGTACCACACTCACCACATACTGAGGATTTCTTACTTGATTTCTGTGTTTCGAGAAACAGTACCTCGATCTTCATGTCACTGGGTTGGACCTAAGAAAAGCTAGAAGGCACTTCCACAACGCCTAGCCTCTCCAGCTAGTCATCTACTCTTGTTCCCAACCTTCTGCCCAGAGAAAAGAAAGGAACACCTAAAAGAAAGACCAGTGATGGCTGTGGATGAAAGCTGGTTTCCACTGACCAGGAGCACCAAATAGACCCAGCTTAAGGAAGGAATCTGTATACTTAGTGACTCTCCCAGCATCCAGAACAATGAGAACCCTGGAAAGGCCCCACTATAGGATGATCACTTGTTATTCCACGGCTATCACCAGACAAATATGATTTCCCTGTATCCAAAGATTGAAATTCCATAAAGAAAATTGAATATTTTATATACTTCCATATTAATTCTGTCACTCAAATCCACCGTAAAATGCATTTACAAGAAGCTATCTACATGGACCAATTCTTAAATTTGTTTATCTCAAATCTTGTTTGCTAACCCACAAGTACCCATTATAATAAGATGACTCAGACCTGTCCCCAGGGAGTGCTACACATGCGTGTTGTACCTTCTTCCTCTCCTAAACTCCAGTACCAGAACAAAGCAATTCTGTGCTCTTTACTTTCACATCCCCCAGACCCTAGCCTCTGCCATAGACAGGCCCTTTGTAACCACTTGGGAAATGGAACTGAATTAAGTCCTGTAGGTGCTCAATTTTTTTCTGAATTTTCTGAGACAATCTTCATTTCAAATAATCACTTGTTCCCCAAAGCATACAAGCACACTCATGCTTTCCTGACTGCAAGTCCCGCTTTGCTTTTTTAATGTTGGATACAGGCTGCAGAGTGCTGAGTTAATGATATATTATTAGTTTTCATGGGTCCCCTACCCTGATTTTTTTTCCTGTAAAATATGATACAGTTGGTATAGCCAAGGGTTTAGTTCAGTTGCTTAGTTGTATCCTACTCTTTGCAACCCCATGGACTGCAGCATGCCTATCCATCACCAGTTCATGAAGCTTGCTCAGACTCATGTCCATCAAGTCGGTGATGCCAACCATCTCATCCTCTGTCGTTCCCTTCTCCTCTTGCCTTCAATCTTTTCCAACATCAGGGTCTTTTCTAATGAGTCAGTTCTTCACATCAGATGGTATAGCCAATAGTGAGGTAATAATTTAACTTGGCTTTCTTTCTTTTTCCCTTGGATGTTTAATTTCTGCATGTGTGTGGTGGGAGCGGAGTGGGGTAGGGGAGAAGAGGTCATCATGACAATTTTATGCACTCTTCAGAGGACAAGGCAAAGGTTGGAAGGCAGATCACACATGAGAAACACGGGAACGTGCTTGCTCAAAACCACCTCTAGTAGGTATTTCCCAATGAGAGATTTACATTCAATGAGCAAGCTTTTTTTTCCCCCAACAATAAAATAAACAGTTCAATCTTAATCATACATTGGTATGAGGCACTGATAATGAAAGCCAATTCCATTCCTACATGAGCCAAGTATTTAGCAAATATGGGAATTTTGTGAAAGCAGGTAAAGCGAGAACGTTTTAGAAAAAGGTCAGATGGCCCTAGATATGTACTTATAGAAGAAAGGATGAGAAGGAATGCCCTAGGTCTCAGCTTGGCAATAGGGCTGCAGTTGCGTCTTGGGTCTTCGTCTCCTATTCACCGTCATGCTGACCGGAATTCCCCAAACCCTCCATATCCCTCAGGCTATTTATCTTCCTATTTATCTTCCTGAAGCAGGCTTGGCACCTTCATTCTTTCTCTACCTGGCCAAGGTAAACATCCTTAAAAATTCAGCAGTGTCACCTCCGCCAGGAAGCCTTTCCTGCTCCTTTCTTCCTCATCTCTATCTTCCCTAGGACTATAGGAACACCTTGGAGATAGAGTGAGTTCAGTTGCAGATCACTGCAATAAAACAAATAGCACAATAAAGTGATTTAAATGAACTTTTTGGCTTCCTAGTGCATGTAACTTATGTTTACACTATACTACAGTCTATTAAGTCTGCAATAACATTATGTCTTAAAAAATGCACAAATCTTAGTTTAAAAATATCATATTGCTAAAAAGAGCCAAAACACACTAGTAACATCAAAGATCACTGATCATCATAATAAATACAATAATGAAGAAAAGTTAGAAATATTGTGAGAATTACCAAAATGTGACACATATGCACAAAATGTGACATCAAAGGAGCAAATGCTGTTAGAAAAATAATGCCAAAAGCCTTGCTCAATGCAGAGCTGCCATAAATTTTCAATTTGTAAAAAATACAATATCTGCAAAGTGCAATAAAACAAAGCCCAATAAAGCAAGAGACGCCTATATTTGAAAGACAATAAACTCAAGGTTCTAATTAAATTTAGTCATCTAGTCTCTAGAGGTACCATCCAGTCACTGATCCACATAATTTATTCATATGCTAGATATTTACTGGAGTCTCACAAAACACCAGGCATGTGCTGAGTTGTGGGAAGGAAAAGATGAATAGTCCCAGAGTCAAGGTGTTGGACAGTTTAACAGCAGAGAGAGATACAAACAGTGAAAATAATAAGAGTCTCCAGGTGCACTAGGAGAGAATGACTAAGAGCACCAGGGAGAAAGCCACGAAATTTAATCCCAGGCTTTCCTAAACTAGGTTGGTCATAGCTTTTCTTCCAAGGAGCAAGCATCTTTTAATTTCATGGCTACAGTCACCATCTGCAGCGATTCTGGAAAAAGCTCTGACCAACCTAGACAGCATATTAAAAAGGAGAGACATTACTTTGTCAACAAAGGTCCATCTAGTCAAAGCTGTAGTTTTTCTAGTAGTCATGTATGGATGTGACGTTGGACTATAAAGAAAGCTAAGCGCCGAAGAATTGATGCTTTTGAACTGTGGTGTTGGAGAAGACTCTTGAGAGTCCCTTGGACTGCAAGGAGATCCAACCAGTCCCTCCTAAAGGAAATCAGTCCTGGGTGTTCATTGGAAGGACTGATGTTGAAGCTGAAACTCCAATACTTTGGCCACCTGATGTGAAGAGCTGACTCATTTGAAAAGACCCTGATGCTGGGAAAGATTGAGGGCAGGAGGAGAAGGGGACGACAGAGGATGAGATGGTTGGATGGCATCACTGACTCAATGGACATGGGTTTGGGTGGACTCCAGGAGTTGGTAATGGACAGGGAGGCCTGTGTGAACCATGGATTCACACAGAGTCAGATACGACTGAGCAACTGAACTTTCATAAACTGGAGGTGAAAAGGAAAGAGAAAAGAAGCTATGATGTACAAATAAAATACTAACGTGCCCTCTTTTGGTATTTGCTCTGGATATGGTAACATACAATGTTCCTGAGCCTTCTCTAACACTGTGCAGTTGAAATAAGACAAGTCCCTGGATTTAGGCAAAGTGAAAGTGTCAGTTATTCAGTCACCTCTGACTCTCTGTGACCCCACGGACTGCAGCTAGGCAGGCTCCTCTGTCCACAGGGATTCTCCAGGTAAGAACACTGGAGTGGTTAGCCATTCCCTTCTCCAGGGGATCTTCCCGATGAAGGACTCGAACCCAGGTCTCCCGCATTGGAGGTAGATTCTTTACCATCCAAGCCACCAAGGAAGCCCAAGAATTTAGACAAACCTGGATACAAATCCCAGCTCTGTTGCTTACCAGATGTATGAGTTCTAGGTACTTTCGCAGGAAGCATCTTTGTCTTAAACATTCTCGCTGTATAACTAACTAGTCATAAGGTAAGTCAGTGTGCTGTAAAAGTTACAATGACTGGTTGACAGTTTGGTCTCATTTCTCCATGGATGCAGAACTCCCATGTCTTAGCCTTCAGAATGGGCTACACAGTGGCAGAGAGTTGAACCCATATTTCCCATAGAACTCTAGAACAGCTATAGATGGACATGTGACAACATACCAAGAATTAAAACAATCCTGTCTTTCTCTTTAATGAAGGAAGAAATTTTAGTAAAAAAGAAAAAGTACAATGCTAAATGAGGAAATGAATCAACAAGCAAAAAATGTTTACACTACGAACAAAAGACTTCAAAGATAAGTGCTTAGGTACAACCCACAAAATAAAATTAGCTATTGGCACAGTATTGCCATGAATCAACATCCATTTTAAATGTATTCAAGTATCTTATATTTTGCAATATTGTCTTTTCATTTTTCATATTCATTTAATTTTGTTGTTCATTTTCTCTATTGTATCTCTGAAGGCAAAACTGCTTTATGGCTAATTAGTTATATGGCAAAAATGCTTGTGGCAAAGATGCTTACATCAAAGATGCTTATGGTGGAAATGCCAGACACGAGCTGCATGGTGCTGGGTTGGTTACTCCACTCCTCTTTGCTTTGCTTTCTTCACAGGTAAGAAAGGTTTTAAAGACTGAACACATTACAGAGGGTGGTGATGAGGGTTAAGTGTAAAGGCCCCATTATGGAATCCAGAATATAACATAACCTTGGTGAATGTATATTTCCCCTCCTTGTTGGAAGTCTAGTTTTCCCACCTGCATTAGGTGTTCACTACATCTGAAAGAAAACATATTGTGATATAACCAGATGGAAGATGAAAACATGAATTTTCATTATATCTGGAGCTAAATATAGAGCGCACAGGCATTATCAGAATCCTGCAGAATTAAGCAATACAGCCAAGACTTGCGTGCTAACCTTTATTTTTTAATTGGAGGAGAACTGCTCTACAATGTTGTATTGTTTTCTGCTGTCCAACACTTAGGGCTGATTCGCATACTAACCTTTAACGCCAACTCTGCTGCTAGCCTTGACCTGTGTGTCATGGTGCACAATGTGTGTGGCACGCAGAAACCGCCTCACTCACAGTGTATCCTCCACACAACAGTATCATTAAATTTCTACATAGTTGAGCCCTAAGCACAGTATATAGCCTCCCATCAGTGGGCAAGTGCTCTGCTCTGAGTCAGTATATGGGCAAAATAAGAAAAATTGGCCAAATTTGAAGTGATTTTTCTAAAATAGTTTGCTCATATCCTGACAGCCCTAAAGACAAAGCCAGCAGCTCAAGTTGTATTTAGAATGAAAATAATTAGCTTTAATTGCTTTTAGCTAAGTTTCCAATCACATGGAGAGCTCATTATGAATTTAGATTCGGGGAGGCCTGCAAATAAACCTCAAAGACTTGCTTCTCTGTTAGTCACTAGAAATCTGCTCAAATCTTTCCAAAAGAGACAAGGCTGGACCTCCTGTTGTTCTGTTCCTAGTACCTACCTTCCCCACTATCACCATCTCACAGAGAAACTCATTCACCCCTTATATTGCTAGGTGGTATAATCAAATGTCAGGAGTCACACGCTATGTTTCAACTTTCAAGATGTGTGTGCATACTCAGTTGCTCAGTTTTTCCACCTCTTTGAGACCCTGTGGATTGTAGCCCGCCAGATTCTTCTCTCTATGGGATTTCCCAGGCAAGAATACTGGAGTGGGTTACCGTTTCCTTCTCCAGGGGATCTTCCCAATCCAAGGATCGAATGCACACCTCCAGGACATCTGCTTTGGCAGGTGGATGGATCCTTTACCACTGAGCCACCTGGAAAGGCCAACTTTTAAGGCAATTACAGCTAAATTAGTGATGATAGAAGATTCTTTCACACCTCCTGTCTGCTCCTGGCTAAAGAATGTAGCCACCATGAGTTAATCACAGAAGGGAAAATAGCTCGGAGGAAGCAGAAGGCAAGTGCCCCTGCAACAGCACCAGGCGGGAGGTGAGTGCAAAGTGGGGGGTGGGGACAAAAGAGAAGGAAAGGAAGAGAGGGAAACCACACTGGATTCCCAAGAAGAAGCAACAGCACTTCCTTCTCAACAACCTAAAATACAGTTCTCCTAATGGCAAATTAATAAACAAGACCCAGAAAATCCTATGGCTGGAGCAATAAAGAAGTCCTAGAAAGGAGCCACACCACTTAAGTCTTATAGCTCATGGCTCTCTAGCTAAGGTACTTAACAACTGTGCTAGTAACAGAATCAACTGCCTGGTGAGTCCCGCAGTCAGAAGCTGATGCTTACCCAACTCTGCAGCCTACTTGAAAGGGAACCAGGCACTGAGAGACTCTCGTTTAATCCCCTAAATAGGAGTCATTTCCCCTTGACAGAAGAGGCATTTGGGAATCTATTCGCTAAGGGTAACAGAACTTGAGCCAGGACATGGACCAGGTAATCTGATTTCTGTCCTCAAATATGTACAAGATCCACTGCCCCCTTACCCCTTCACCTGCACTTAGGAGGTAACCAACAAATATTACCTAAACAGCAAACTCTGTCCCCAGAAGCCACACGGACCTCCCAAGGCTGCTCCGACTATCCCGGCCCCAGCAGAGAGGGCTTTACCAAAGCCAGCACCACGGGAAACCCAGCTTTGTTCCTCCCTCCCTCCTGGCGGAGACAAGCTGTGTCCTTCTCAGAATCGCCTGGGCAAATTTTGAATCTCTGTGGTTCAAAGATATTCACTGTGTGTTCTGACATTTCTCATGTGGTGCTTCAAAAGCCTGGGCTCCTAGAGGCACAGCAGGCCTGGCTCCCTGCTGAAGTAGGACACCTTTTCTCATCCACTTCTGTCACATCACTACTTAGCAGCCCGCCAAAGGCTCCAATGCTCTGAACTCATGTGGGTTTTGCATCTTTTTTGTATGTGTCAGTAAAGTCCACATTGACAGCCCTGTGAGCCACATGGATTCTGCCCCCTTGGGGTTCCACAGGATGAAAGAGTTTTGCTCTAAACTGAGAAGCTGCTTCCCATGTATCTCCTTGGATTTTCTCCTCTCCAAATGACAAACGTCACAGCCACCTCTCCCAGGGAAGGTGCCCACAGCCAGGGCATGGGTGTGACAGGCTACAGTCTTCCCCTGGTATCCATGGAGGATTAGTTCTGGGATGCCTACAGATACCCAAATCCTCAGAGGCTTAAATCCCTTTTAAAACAGCATAGTACAACCAGTCCTCTGTACCTGCAGGTCACAGAGGTGCGGGTTCCACATCTGCAGACAGAGGGCTCACTGTACTAGTTATTTGTTGCTTCTCCTGTCACACCAACGTGACTAAGAGTCCAATGATGTTGAAGGCAGCTAACATTTACTACCCGCTTACTATCTGCAAGACACTCTCTAAACACTTGATATACGTTAATTCCTTTTAGGCTTCACAAAGGCCCCAAGAGGCAGGCACTACTGTTATGCTTGTTTTACAAAGAAACTGAAGCTTAGGGTGGTCAGACAACTCTCCCAAACACATACCTCTTTACATTAGAGACTCAAACTCACAGACCTGGCTCCTAGAGTTGACTACATCATAATCCTGCTGTAAACCATATGCTGAAATCATAAATGTCTCCCAATATTACATGGGTGTAACATGAATTTCATACTAGCTTACATGCAATTTAATTGGCCAGAAACACTAGGTGAAAGCGGAAAACTATAATGAGTTGACCTAGGAGGAGGAAGGAGGCAGTGTAGGAATATACACCACACACACACACATGCACATACACACAAACGCCCCTCAAGATCTCCCAGCTACTTCAGTTCACATGTGTTGTGAGATAAACCCACCATTGTTACAACTTTCTCTCCCATTTCAGGTCACCCTCCTCCCACCCCCTCACAGCAGCTTATGAGCTATAACCCCTCACACACTGTTTTGGATTGAATTCATATATTCAAGCCCTAACCCCTAATGTGACTGTATTTGGAAATAGACCTTTGAGGAAGTAACTAAGGTTAAATGAGGTCATAAGAGTGGCAAACTAGTCCAGTATGACTGGTGTCCTTATAAGAAGAGAAAAGGACACCAAGGATGAAAGTGCAAGAGGAAAGACCCTGTGAGGACTCAGGGAGAAGGCAGCCACACGCAAGGCAAGGAGAGAGGTCTCCAGAGAAATCAACTCTGTCACATCTTGATCTTGGACTTCCAACCTCTGGAACAGTAAGAAATACATTTCTGTTGTGTAAGCCACTCAGTCGGTGGTATTTAATTATGCATCCCTAACAAATGAATACCAGACCATCTGACCTGTCTCTTGAGAAACCTGTATGCAGGTCAGGAAGCAACAATTAGAACTGGACATGGAACAGCAGACTGGTTCCAAATAGGAAAAGGAGTACGTCAAGGCTGTATACTGTTACCCTGCCTATTTAACCTATATGCAGAGTACATCATGAGAAACGCTGGGCTGGATGAAGCACAAGCTGGAATCAAGATTGCCAGGAGAAATATCAATAACCTCAGATATGCAGATGACACCACCCTTATGGCAGAAAGTGAAGAGGAACTAAAAAGCCTCTTGATGAAAGTGAAGGAGGAGAATGAAAAAGTTGACTTAAAGCTCAACATTCAGAAAACTAAGATCATGGCATCTAGTCCTATCACTTCATGGGAAACAGATGGGGAAACAGTGGAAACAGTGTCAGACTGTTTTTTTGGGCTCCAAGATCACTGCAGATGGTGACTGCAGCCATGAAATTAAAAGACGCTTACTCCTTGGAAGGAAAGTTATGACCAACCTAGATAGCATATTAAAAAGCAGGGACATTACTTTGCCAACAAAGGTCCGTCTAGTCAAGGCTATGGTTTTTCCATGAGTCATGTATGGATGGGAGAGTTGGATGGTGAAGAAAGCTGAGCACCAAAGAATTGATGCTTTTGAACTGTGGTGTTGGAGAAGACTCTGGAGATTCCCTTGGACAGCAAGGAGATGCAACCAGTCCATCCTAAAGGAGATCAGTCCTGGTTGTTCATTGGAAGGACTGATGCTGAAGCTGCTGAAACTCCAATACTTTGGCCATCTCAAGTGAAGATCTGACTCATTGGAAAAGACCCTAATGCTGGGAAGGATTGCGGGCAGGAGAAGAAGAGGATGACAGAGGATGAGATGGCTGGATGGCATTGCCAACTCGATGGACATGAGTTTAAGTAAACTCCGGGAGTTAGTGATGGACAGGGAGGCCTGGCGTGCTGTGATTCATGGGATCGCAAAGAGTCGGACACGACTGAGCGACTGAACTGAACTGAACTGAACAAATCAACATAGGCTTCCCTGGTAGCTCAGCTGGTAAGGAATCTGCCTGCAAGGCAGGAGACCCCAGTTTGATTCCTGGGTCAAAAAGATCCCCTGGAAGAGGGCATGGCAACCCACTCCAGTATTCTTGCCTGGAGAATCCCCATGGACAGAGGATCCTGGCGGGTTACAGTCCATGGGGTCACAAAGAGTTGGACACAACTAAGCGACTGAGCACGGCACAACAACTAATATACCAGTCACAAATCATAGGTGGACTTCAGGTCTTTTTCAAGGTAAAGTGCCATATTCATTATAGTCATCATGTATTTCTTAACCATTTAACATGTGTGAAACTATGCTATGTTTATTAGGTTCCTATCTTTATTTAAAATATGTCACTGATGATGCTTTGAATGCTCGGCCCCTGGCTCATTTTTCTCATAAGCCCCGCATTGTGTTTTTATGTTTTTAAGTGCAATTGTGCCTGACGTGGCAGTTTTTAGGAATATATGCATCCTGTTACAGCACAATGGCGCCACTGCCCCTGCGGGGTAAATGATCATAGAGACTGAAGATAAAGCACAAAACACAATGCGTCCACAGCCTCAATTAGGGGAAGGCACTGACTCCGGCACTCTGAGCGGGGTCTATAAAAAATCTCAAGGGGGGCAGGAATCACGCTCAGACACATACACGCATGCGTATTTGTGTGGCGAAATCGATACAATACTGTATAAGCAGTAAAAGTTAAAGTGTTTATATGAGTGAAAGCTTTGGAGTGTTTTCCCCAATTTTTAAAGAAGCATTATATATACATATATAGAGGGAATATGTCCTCTATAATCAAAGTTGATTGTAATGATTTTCACTATTTTGTTCTAAATCGGATATAAATAACTTTTAAAACAGACTACACAACAATAAGAAATGGCATATAGATTCAAAAACTGGCAGACAAGAATTAAATAAGAACATTAAGCCTTAAAAAATTCAGTTACTCCTCCATATACTCTGTCCTTTTCATCACTATCCATGTTAAATAAAATTACTGGGAAAACTACAGAGCCTTGAGAAATCCAGGATTTAAAGAAAACTGACCAGCAATACCTCAGATGCAGTCAGCTCGGCCCAAGTGTGGCCTCTCTGATATTTTTAGTGAAAATCTGTTTTCCTTAATTAGCTGGTACATATGAGTTAGAGGCCTAGCCATATGCCATCAAGGAATGTGAGAGGCTTGATCTAAATGGAAAAGCTGAGTTCACTTTTCACAGATGGTAGGTGTGGAGTAGAAAAAGGGAGAAAAGTTTCAAAAGTTTTCTCAGGGCAGAAGACTAGACTGTATGTAGTTCAATTCATCAATCTTCAGAATTTTTGTAGAGAAAGTTACACTCTCTTAAGAATACTAACAGCTTCAAAGAGGGTCTGATGGACTAATGAAACTACAGCATCCAAAACACTGTGTCCCAGAAATATTAGAGATGGGCATTGGGCTTCCCTGGTGGCTGAGACAGTAAAGAATCTGCCTGAAAAGCAGGAAACCTGGGTTCAGTCCCCAGATCTGGAAGATCCCCTGGAGAAGGGAATGGCTACTCATTCCAGTATTCTTGCCTGGAGAATTCCATGGACAGAGGAGCCTGGCAGGCTAGTCCATGGGGTTGCAAAGAGTCAGACATGACCGAGCAACTAAACATACACATACACTTACACTGATTACAGAACTGTTCTAATGCTTCTATTAAATGGCAACTCTTTGGGCAATAGTGACTATGCCTGTAGCTATAACATCATATAATTTTTTTCCTAAAACTCTGACAGAACTGCTAATAGTATTGTAATCCTCAAGCAGGATTTAGCAAACCATGGCTTGCTGGCCACATCCAGTCTGCCATCTGTTTTCCTAGAGCCCATGAGTTAAGAATAGTTTTTAAATTTTTAAATGATTGAAAAAAATTAAGAATAACACTCCACGGGGGCTTCCCTGGTGGTCCAGTGGTTGAGAATCTGCCGTGCAGTGCAGGAGACACCAGTTCAATCCCTGGTCTGGGAGGATCTCATATGCTACAAGGCAACTAACCCCATAAGCCACAACTACTAAGCCCATGTACTTGCCACAACTGAAGCCCACACACCCTAGAGCCTGTGCTCCACAAGAGAAGCCACCGCCAGGAGAAGCTTGTGCACTGCAGCTAAAGAGTAGTCCCCACTTGCTGCAACTAGAGAAAAGCCCTCGCACAGCAAGAAAGACCCAATGCAGCCAAAAATAAAATAAATGAAAAAAAGAAAAATGCTTCATGACACATGAAAATTGTAAGTTCACATTTCAGTACCCATAATTAAAGTTTTATTGGAACTCAGCCATGTAGATGTGCTTTGTCTCTGACTGTTTTTGTTGAGACAATAGCTTAGTAATATTGTGATAAGGTTCACGTGGCTGAAAATATTTCCTTTCCATTTACAGGAAAAATTTGCTGCTCCCTGCTCCAAGTTACAACTGACCTGAATACAAGCCATGGATTTAAAACCATTTAAAATAGTCAAGAATAGTCATGAACACCAAGACATTCACTGACTCAACCAAATTTGAACAATAACTAGATGCATAACTACATACTTTAAAAGTTGTTCATCAATCCAAGGACTGTTGTATATTAACGGGAAACAATCACCATCACAACAGTAACAAAACAACTCCACACTGTACTTTTCAAGAACTAAGAGGTTGTCCTTCAATTTTTTTAAGGACTAATTTTTTCCAGACTTAGGATCAGCATCAATGCTTTGCCAGTCAAAAATCCCAGTACCAAAAAAAAATAAATAAATAAAGATGACGTTCCTTAAAATATAATACTCTTATTCTTTCCTTTAAAAATTACATCAATTTAGGAAACTTTGGTAGTTACTTTGTAAATGAGGCTCATGTCATGATCTGATGGGGAAAGAAAATAACCTAAATTCAATTTTCTCTTTGGCAAAATTTCACCCATCATCAGACTGCAAAATATATGGAAGATTCTAGAACAGTTTACATTCAGTTGGTGTTGGATTTTTTTGTTTGTTTGTTTTTCTGCAAGCAGGTGGCTGGGTTATGAAAACTTGTTGAATATATTCACCACACAATATCCTCAGATCAAAGATTGATCTGAAATAAAGGGATATAAATCTCAATTCATTGTATCCTTAGAGCCCTATTTCCTCTCCCCAAGCCCAACAATGATTAGGCTCCACATTCTTCCATAGGTCACAAGACAGCATCGATAATTTGTCCAAGTAAAACAGCTAGCAAATAAAAATAGTGATTGAGTTGGTGGCAAGTGGGCAACTGGTTAAGCCACTCCTACCTCACTGTTGAGTTATCCTTACTTCAAGGGAATCACAGATTAAGACCACAGCGGGGCTCTTTTGCAGAAATAGTCACAATTCCAAAAGGTTTTTGGTTTTTTCAGGGGGCACACCAAACTTTCATTTTACAGCACTGATGAGCTTACTCCTTTGAGAAAGCTGCAGCCAAGGAAGAGGAAGTGATCCTCTCTTGGGAGACGTGCAGCTCATCCTGGTAAGCAGGACCCTGCCTGGGCCAGTTCGTGGGACACTTTCTGCCAGTCCTTCACCTGGCTGCCAGAAGGTTCCCATATTTTGGTCAATGTGCTGCCACTGAACAGAAGCTCCACATATGGCAGCACTTGGGGGAGTTTTAATCAGCATCAGTGCTAAAATGGAATTCCTAAAGAAAAGACTACACTCAAAATGTCAGCAAATTTGAAAAAAACTCAGCAGTGGCCACGGGACTGGAAAAGGTCAGTTTTCATTCCAGTCCCAAAGAAGGGCAACGCCAAAGAATGTTCAAACTGCCAGACAATTGCACTGATTTCATAGGCTAGTAAGGTTATGCTCAAAATCCTTCAAGCTAGGTTTCAGCAGTACGTGAACTGAGAACTCCCAGGTGAACAGGCTGGGTTTAGAAAAGGCAAAAGAATTAGAGATCAAATTATCAACATTCACTAGATCATAGAGAAAGCAAGGAAATTCCAGAAAAACATCTGTTTCTGCTTCATTGACTATGCTAAAACCTTTGACTGTGCAGATCACAACAAACTGGAAAATTCTTAAAGAGATGGGAGTACCAGACCACCTTACCTGTCTCATGAGAAACCTGTATGTGGGTCAAGAAGCAACAGTTAGAACCAGGCATGGAACAACTGACAGGTTCAAAACTCTATTTTTGCCACTGTCCATATTTAACTTATATGCAGAGTGCATCATACAATATCCAGGCCTGGATGAATCACAAGCTGGGATCAAGATTACCAGAAGAAATATCAACAACTTCAATTATGCAGATGATACCACTCTAATGGAAGAAAATGAAGTGGAACTAAAGAGTCTTTTGATGAGGATGAAAGAGGAGAGTGAAAAAGTTGGCTTAAAACTCAACATTCAAAAAATAGAAGAGGAAAAATGGAAGCAGTGGAAGATTTTGTTTTCTTGGGCTCTAAAATCACTGCGGATGGTGACTACAGCCATGAAATTAATAGATGCTTATTCCTTAGAAGGAAAGTGATGACAAACCTAGACAGCATAGTGAAAAGCAGAGACATCATTTTGCTGACAAAAATCTGTATAATCAAAACTATGGTTTTTCCGGTAATCATGTACAGATGTGAAAGCTGGATCATAAAGAAGGCTGGGAACTGAAGGATTGATGCTTTCAAATTGTGGTGCTGGAGAAGACTCTTGAGAGTCCCTTGGACAACAAGGAGATCAAACCAGTCAATCCTAAAAGAAATCAATCCTAAATATTTATTGGAAGGAGTGTTGCTGAA
Source organism: Odocoileus virginianus (assembly GCF_023699985.2). Taxonomy (NCBI): domain Eukaryota; kingdom Metazoa; phylum Chordata; class Mammalia; order Artiodactyla; family Cervidae; genus Odocoileus; species Odocoileus virginianus. The sequence goes on from NC_069686.1 coordinate 21,131,048, forward strand.
GTTGAAGCTCCAATACTTTGGCCACCTGATGCAAAGAGCCAACTCACTGGAAAGGACCCTGATGCTGGGAAAGATTGAAGGCAGAAGGAGAAGGGGACGACAGAGGATGAGATGGCTAGATTGCATCACCAACTCAATGGACATGAATTTGCGCAAACTCCGGGAGATAGTGGAGAAGAGAGAAACCTGGCATGCTGCAGTGCATGGGGTGGCAAAGAGTCGGACACAACTTAGTGACTGAACAGCAACAACAGAGAAAAGACAACCTCAGGCCCTCATCTTACAAGAATCCATATGGAGCAAACTGCAACCCAATTCAATTTAGGAGAAACCTGTTGGTTCTCAGTGGGAGCTTTTAGCCGGAGGATCCACGCTTTGAATCTATGGAAACTTTGCCTTCCTCCACTAGCAACTGCATCAAGATAATATAAAAATAAATAATATTTTCAATAAAAATAAAACTTTCAGAATAAGTGTCATCTCCTTTTTATAAATTGTTTGCTCACTCTTGAAAATCTCTATTTCAGTTGCCAATACGGATTTAAAAGCTTCTGGAAGAAACAGTCATCAAAACTAACATAGCTGCTGATGACTGACATCAAGCATGAAGGAAAAAAAAGCCACATCAATGTTTCAACACATTACTTGCCGAACAACTTCTACTCAGTCCATCTGTATTAAATGGGTGTGCCAAAAATTGGACAGGCCAACAGATGGCTACCAGCACTGTCTGGCATGCATATCAGTGCTGCTCGACACCGCTAAAAGACGAAGCATGCTGCCCTGAAGGGATTCGATAGTTTCCAAAATAATAACTTACATAACAGAAAAACTATAGAATCTTCACATCTGAGTCGAGATCCACAAGCCCCAAATCTGTGCTGTCTTGCAAATTTGAATTTTAGTACTTTTGAAAAGCAGTCATCTCTTTTCAGAGACTAGTGCTTCTTAGCCAGGGATGTGTTATTATAAGTATTCAGGGTATTCTTTCCAAGATAGGACTTCACTTGGTCACCATACTGAATAAGACATCCTGAGGTGGGGCCGAGGCGTGTGTGTTTTGAAAAGCAGAGCAGGTGCCTGTGAAGTGCATCCCTGATTAAGAACAAGCTTTTCAGATCATCTTTTATATTGACGAACAAATAACTATGACATACACATCTGTACACAGAGACAAATATAATTTTGCTTAATTCTTCAAGGTGTTGTCTAAGTGTTCTCCTTTGCCACCTCAATCTTTCCTCTGAACTCTTGTCTTTGAAATTGGCTCATTGTTCAGTAATTTTCCCAGACAAATTTTAAGCCAAATGGTGTCTATATTAGGCACTCTTCATTTGGGGAGGCAGGATGCCAACTTAGATCAGCAAACCATTCCAAAATAATGCCTTCATAACATACAGTCACTTAAAAAATACTTACTCAGCAGACTCTATATGTTGTAATAAAGGCTGAGAAGAATGTAAGAAAAACAAGATGCAATTCTTGTGTCCTCAAGGAGCACATGTGACACAATTAGGGTGAAAATATACAGACAAGCTAAGAAAAGCTAAATATTCACATAAACAAAGCATGTTGACTCACTATTAATAAAAACTCTGAAAATTCATAAGAACTAGTGCTTACTCCAGATCCAAGTGTCATGGCAGATTACTGAGAAGGCGTGCGGTCTGAAGAATAAAACCGGGATAAAAGGGTATGGCAGAGGAATGCAGGTGTTTCAATCCAAGAACATATCACAAACCGAGGCAAGAATGACCAAGGAGTGGACAGTGAAAACACAGCCCTCTAAAAGGAAAGGGCTCATTTGGGTGGCTAATACCAAAGAAAAGCAAGGCTCTAGCTTTCAGATTAAAGAACCTAAGATATTGTTGTTGTTCAGTCACTCAGCCATGTCTGCCTCTTTCTGACCTCAGGGACTACAGCACGTCAGGCTTCCCTGTCCTTCACTATCTCCTGGAGCTTACTTAAACTCATGTCCATTGAGTTAGTGATATCATCCAACCATCCCATCTTCTGTTGTCCCCTTCTGCTGCTTTCAATCTTTCCCAGCATTACAGTCTTTTCTAATGAGTCAGCTCTTCACATCAGGCAGCCAAAATATTGGAGCTTCTGCTTCAGCATCAGTCTTTCCAATGAATATTGAGGGTTGATTTCCTTTAAGATTGACTGGTTTGACATCCTTGCTGTCCAAGGGACTCTCAAGAAACTTCTCTAGCACCACAATTCAAAGGCATCAATTCTTCAGCACTCAGCCTTCTTTATGGTCCAACTCTCACATCCATACATGACTATAAAAACTATAGCTTTGACTATACAGACCTTTGTTGGCAAAGTAATGTTTCTGCTTTTGAATAAACTGTCTAGGTTTGTCATAGCTTTTCTTCCAAGGAGCAAGCATCTTTTAATTTCATGGCTACAGTCACCATCTGCAGTGATTTTGGAGCCCAAGAAAATAAAATCTGTCACTGTTTTCATTGTTTCTCCATCTATTTGCCATGAAGTGATGGGACTGGATGCCATGATCTTATTTTTTTGAATGTCGAGTTTTATGCCAGCTTTTTCACTCTACTCTTTCACCTTCATCAAGAGGCTCTTGATTTATCTACAAGATTTATCTTACAGAAAAATCATTAAGTTGTAAACCAACAGATCATGGACACAGTAGTATTTTAGGAAACTATAAATTTTTGCAGCAAAAAAAAAAAATTTGTAAGTATGAGATAAATAAGAGACCTAGGAGGGGAATTAGGATCAGCACCATAGCAGTTGGCTTTACAAAGAACTAATGGAACCAATGGGAGTGGCTAATTGGGTTGAGTTTCCAGTTGTAACAGAATGGAGGCATACAAACAACTGGAGAAAGAGGGAAATCAGACATGAAAGCAAATCAGAGTTGCCAGTGGGAGACAGCAGAATGATGCTGCAGAAGAAATCTCTGCACTGGACACATAACTTTGGAAGATGCTGATGAAGGGAGAGAAGGTAGAAGATAGAATGAGAAAAATAAAGGTCAAATCTGGAGAAGTAGCCCATTAAAGACCCAGTGAAAATGCAGAACAAATGGTGCAAAGGCCCTCGGAAAGGCAGGAGTAAAAATTTGGTGGCAACTCAGCAGTCAAGAAAGAAGAGAGTTTCAAAGCAAAGTTCAACAAAGGAGAGGCCAAGGCCACAGGTACAGACTGTTCTAGTCCCAGGAACCCTGATTTACGCCCTAACCCACAGCTGATCTTTCTCCTTTAATCTTTACTGCCTGTCCATACCAACCATACAGAACACATACACGTTTATTTCTTAGATTCTCTAATGGATACACACATACTCAGATATTCTGTCCCATCCCCTTGATACTATCATGTGAAGCTTCTGGAGGGAGGAGATCCTAATCAGTAATGTATGCACCACCCACCCGTACTGTGCTTTCACATTACTAAGTCTCTAGTAATCATTTAAAAACATTTTTAACTGATTATAACCATGACCATCCAGGTGATTGTGGTATGCAGATAAAATCCAGCTGAATTCAGGAAGAAGACACTGGTACACTGTTTAAACTTGCTATTCAAAATGTGGTCAGTGAACCAGTGGAATCACCTGGGAACTTGTTAAATATTCAATTTTGGCTACTATCCCAGACCGAGCAACTGAATCAGATGCATTTTAACAAGATCCAGGTGACTGATTCCTATGCATACTGGCACAGAAAGTGGTGTTGACTCAGTGTAGAATGGAAAGGGACTGCACCGAGTCACCAAAGATGTTGAAGGAAAGGAAGCTGGCACACGAATTTCACCCCATGGCCATGCGCCTAGACCCTGTCTGTGTGGGTGCTCAGTCGGTCTCTGACTCTTTGCACCCATGGACTGTAGCGCACCAGGGCTCTCTACCCATGCAATTTTCCAGGCAAGAATACTGGAGTGGGTTGCCATTTCCTACTCCAGGGGACAATCCCGATCCAGGGATCGAAGCTGTGTCTCTTGCATCTCCTGCACTGGCAGGCAATTCTTTACCAACAGCACCACCTCAGAAGCCCTCCTCACCTCTACTCAGACCTGCGGCTCAGCAATGGAGCCCAGGCCCTTTGTGCATGTGGCACAACCAAACCAGGAAGCTATTCCAGCTTTTGATCAGGAGCCCAGATCCATAAATCCTTCTTCCATAAACTGCCACTAGTTCAATTATAGGAAGGGCTTTGCATATTCTATCCGCTAGGTTGTTTGTCCAGGTTTTATAAATATTCTGACCTTCTGAAGACCCTGTTTGTTTCCCATATTTATCCAGCCTGAGGATTTATGATATTATTCTGCCTCTCATTCATTTCTCCCAAAAAATTGCGTTTCCCTCTAAGCTTCAGATTGCAATTGTTAACATACTTTTTCAGCATAATTAAAAGCTAAACTTGAAAATGCAACTTCGACCCCAAAAGGAAAGAGCTATACTGACAGCATTATTGTTTAAGGGACCAGGTGTCAGGAAAAAGCTCCCAAAGAAAAAAGCACTGGTGGACAAAGGCACAGTCTCATCTCAAAGGATGAAGACCACATAGAGCAACCAGTCTCGAGCCAGAATTTTGCCTTTGTTGGGGATGTGCTTGAAGCTTCAATATTTCTTTCTCAGACATGGGTTTTGAGTGTTACTAGTTCAAAATAACACTGTGCTCAAAGAGTTCTCCGCAGGTCTTTTACTATTTTTAACAGCTTTATTGACTTCTAATTTACACATCAAAAAGTTCACATTTCAGAAATGGAAGAGACTTTCAATCCACCCCCACTTCAAGCAATGCTTCATTAAACTCACCAAAGAATATAATATAGCCATTTCTTAAAACTCCAGGAAGACAGGACATTATCATGACGCTCTGATAATATATCCTAGTATCTCAGCTTTTATCAGTGGAAAGAACATCGTGACAAAGTCCCCCTATTAAAATGCAAAATATAAAAGTAATGGCTTTTTGTGCTGCATTTCAAAGGTAGTTGACTGAAAATATCACTGTAGGCCTTGTAATCTGCCTGCTGTGTTGAAACTCCATTAGGAAGCAAACTTCATTTACTGCACCAGATGTAGAAATCACAAATTCTGACAAACTACTATCCCCCAGTTTTTCAGGGACTACTTTTTTCCACCAGAAGGCATGCTTTTTTTTGCGGGGGGGTCCTGCTGGAGCCTGCATCAAGCCATTAGTTTTCACCTCAGGGATGGAATGAATAAGTTAAACAGGTTTTTCTTTCAAAAAGATAAACAGCAACTCACATGCTCTCGCAGAACCTCTTCAGCGTGCTTGGTTTCTCCTGGTTGCGTCGTTGTCGGAACCAGCGTTGAATGCTGCGGACATCCCAGTCCAGCTGCTTGGAGAGGCCCTCCAATCTCTTTTCATCAGGATGCTATGAAACAAGGTACCAGGAAAACATTTTCATCTTCACTATAAACAGATCTGCCCTTGTCTATACTGGAGATAATTGTTTTCCCTGTATTTTCTATCCACTACTTAGATTGCTGTATTGAATACTGAGGACCAAGGCGTTCCATCGGCAGCATGAACAAAAACAACCACTTAGGACAAGAAAAGCTACTCATTATGAAACAACACTGAAAATATAAATCTCACTCTAATGCTTGTACTTCTTATCAGCAACAAAGACTCAATGAAATGGCCAACTGGCTAAGCTAGCTCCACCAAGTTACAGGGAAAGGAGTTAACTAAAAGTGAGTTGGCCAAAAGACCTCATTCAAATATTTCACTTTCTCAAGAGAAAATACTGTGCCCAGTCATCAAACATCAAAACAATGTAGGACAGACAAAAAGCCTGGAATAATCCCCAAATACGCCATTTTAGCCTGAGGTACCAATTTCACTTAAAAGACATGTTTTCTCTTTCTTCCTCTTCAAATTTCCCCTCTCTTCACTTCTTTATACATTCCTCTTGACTATTCTTTTCTTGGTCTTCCTCTTGACTAGAACTCCATCAGATTTTTTTACAATGACTGTGCATTACTTGAAAATGCAAACGTGGTGAAGTAGAAAGAGACCCTATTTATGCTTGTCATATAATAGCATCATCAACTCAGTGGGCATGAGTTTGAGCAAATTCCTGGAGGGCTTCTTTGGTAGCTCAGCTGGTAAAGAATCTGCCTGCAACGTATGAGACCCCAGTTCAATCCCTGGATAGGGAAGATCCCCTGGAATAGGGCATGGCAACCCATTCCAGTATTCTTGCTGGGGAATCCCCATGGACAGAGAAGCTGGTGGGCTATCATCCATGGGATCGCAAAGAGCCAGACATGACTGAGCGACTGAACAACAATAATAATGATATTACTCTGTTTCTCATTCTCATTTCTAGAAAATTAGGAGATGACAGACAGAGGTTTAGTTCTTGTTCTGATGAACTTTCTGAGCCTCAGTTTCCTCACCTATTCAAAGGAAGGTTACTTATCCACCTAAACAGTGCTGAGGACCAAATGCAAAAATGTATGCAAAATCTCAGTACATATTAGTTCTGTCCCTCCTCTCTTCTGTGTCTTAGAGAGCATCCTGCCAACAATTACATGAGGGTCACCTGTCATACAACAAAACTAAACTGAGTCAGTTCTACTCATTTATTTATTCTACCTTTGCTTTACAATTAAAGAGATGTTAATAATCAGAAGACAGAACCACAAATGGGGTAGGGGAAGACAGGCCGACAGCTTTCAAGTCCTAAGGGTGGAATGTACATGTGACACATTTTTAAAGGCTCTCAAGAAATTCAAGGTGTCAGACACACAAGAAACACAGCAAATGGCCTTAGTATTATGACTGAGGTTATAAAATGTGTTGAGCTTGGGTCTGTGAAAGTTATTTGCATGTACTTTGTGGTATTTTTCTTAGAAGAATACCTGGCTATATTCTCTGTCTCTCAATTTAAAAATATGATAGAGAGAAGATGCATAGCCTACAATAAGAATACCCTGGCTCTACTATTTCCTTAAAGGAATTCATTTTTAATTTTCATTCATTTTCTAAGTCGACTGAATTGGTAAAACATTCATATGGTTCACAAAATAAAAATTACCCCAAATTTCACCTTCCAATTTGTACCTATTCTCTCAGTTCCTACTCTCCCCTTCTTACCAGGTAATGGGTTACTCAATTTTTTCCCAAAGTTATCTTATCTAATATAAGCAAAGTTGAATATGCCTTCTTATACCCACCCCCTCACACCTTCACACAAAGTTGTTGTATTATTTTGGACTTTGGGTTTTTCACTTTACAATATATCTTGGAATATTTCCACATCACACTATTAGGAACACCCTCCTTTTGTAGAACTACATGGACATGCTACAATTTACTTATCTGCTCCACTACTAATGCCCACTTAGGTAGCTTCCACACTTCCACTACTATAAACAATGCTGCAATAAATAACATTGTCATGGGTTATTTTATACACATATCAGTTCAGTTTAGTCGCTCAGACTCTTTGCAACCCCATGAACTACAGTACACCAGGCCTCCCTGTCCATCACCAACTCCCAGAGTTTACTCAAACTCATGTCCATTGCGTCGGTGATGCCATCCAACCATCTCATCCTCTGTCGTCCCCTTTTCTGCCTGCTCTCAATCTTTCCCAGCATCAGGGTCTTTTCAAATGAGTCAGTTCTTCGCAATAGGTGGCCAAAGTATAGCAGTTTCAGCTTCAGCATCAGTCCTTCCAATGAATATTCAGGACTGCTTTCCTTTAGGATGGACTGGTTGGATATCCTTGCAGTTCAAGGGACTCTAAACAGTCTTCTCTAACACCACAGTTGAAAAGCATCAATTCTTCGGTGCTCACCTTTTTATAGTACAACTCTCACATCCATACATGACTACTGGAAAAACCATAGCTTTGACACATATACACATATAGAGAGAGATAAATTCCTGGACATGAATGTTAGCTGACTGGTTTAAAAAAATTAAACAGATAGGTAATTCTGGATTAATTTTCAAGACTATAGTTTTGCTAACTCAATTTCTATGTTTATCTTTATTAATTTCTTCCTTCTGTTTGCCTTCATTTATTTTATTGTTCTTTTTCCAATGTTTAAGTAAGTGGTTTTGTATATATGTATGTATATATATATGTTTATGAGTTTTCATTTGAGTACTACTTTGGCATAGTACATAAGTAGTACTTTCATCACTGTTTCCTAAATATTCTGAAATTTTATTTTTACACAAAAGTTAATTAAGAAAGCAAGAGCTTTGCCGATTTCTAGTATTAGTAAATTGTGCCTATTTTATAAATTTGTTACCATTTTTATATAATTAAAGGTTAATTTTTAAAAATATTTAACATGTTCTTGAAAAGATAGTATAGTCTCTATATTCAGAATACAGGGTTCTAAATGTACCCTTTAAATCGTCCTCATTATGCTTTTTAGAATGTTGCTATATTTTTTATTTTATATGTTCTGTTTCATATTTTGATCTGTCATGACCCAGACGTAAATTAAAATTTCTTACTATCAAATAAGTTTTTCTTTTGTTCTTTTCTGTAAGTATATGGATACACTCATTTAATGCATGAATATTCATAACCATTTTAATTTCATTGTGAATTGTATCCTTTGGCAATAAAAAGCCAATATTTCATTTCATTTCAAACTTTTGGTCCAGAACTCTCTCTTTAAATAGAAACAGAAACCCTACTTTCTTTATTATTTATATTTGTCTATAAACCTTTACTCATCCTTTTATTTTCAATGTCTATTTCATAAGCTATGTGACCTAAGTCTGAATTATTTTTATTAGATGAGGTAAACCCACTTATATTCATTGATATAAGTTTATTTATACTTTGTTGTTATTGTTAGTCACTAAGTCTTGTCAGACTCTTTTGTGACCCCATGGACTGTATGTAACCCACCAGGCTCCTCTGTCCATGGGGATTCTCCAGGCAAGAATACTGGAGTGGGTTACCGTTTCCTTCTCCAGGGGATCTTCCCAACCCAGGGATCGAACTCACATCTCCTGCATTGGGAGGTGGATTCTTTACCACTGAGCCACCAGGGAAGTGCTTATTTATATTTACTTCACATTAATTGTGCTTTCTGTTATAATAATTTAATTTTTAAAATTTTACCAAATCAAATACGGCTGATGTCCCTTTCTTTGTATGGGTAATTTTTATTCTACTGGTAATCCATATAACCATAGGACTTTTCTTCTGCTTTCAGTCAATAAAAATTCCAAATGAACAATATTTAAAACTAGCATATTTCCTCTTCCTTCCTCACCTAATATTAGTCAATAATTTTCTCTCTCAGAGTTTACTCATGTACTATTAAATACGCTCATTCTTCTATTACTCAATTTGGCTGCTTAAACTGATAAGCTTTGACTCCCAGCTATTATAGCTTAAGAAATTAATGAACTTACTCTACCTCACACCTTCCTTCCCTTTTTCAACTCAGTTATTGTGAGATGTTATCATTTCTACATTGTGAGAGCATATAATGTTTACATTCTGTTCTGTCATCCTAATCCTCACATTTCTTTCTATCTCAGTTCTACAGTTTAAATCTATTCAAAACTCATCAGTATTCCCAACAATCTCTTGGTCGGCTGAAATTAATACAACTGTTAGTCACTCAGTCGTGTCTGACTCTTTGAGACCCTTTGGACTGTAGCCTGCCAGGCTCTTCTGTCCATGGAATTCTCCAGCCAAGAATACTGGAGTGGGTTGCCATTCCCTTCTCCAAATACTCACAAAGTTTCTTCAAAAAAGGACTCATGGGAACAATTCCTCTCAATTTTTGCAAATTCAATATGTTCATCTTTAGCTTTTACACTATAAAAACTATTTACCTAAATATAAAAATTCTTAGTTCATATTTTCCTTGAAAATACTGGAAAATGTTGTCTTATACAATACTGCTACAGAGATGACTAAAGTCATATGGATATTTTTCCCTAGATAAATGATGTCATTTTTTTGCTTTTTTGCTTGTAACTCTTTGCTGTCCAAGAATTCTTTCTTTTATATTTCAAGTCTAATATTTTAGTAAGTCCTGGTGTAAACCTACTTGGGTCTATTTTTACTGCATTTTATTAACATATTATAAATCTCCACTTATTTTAAGAAAATTTTCCTAACACATTTATTCTACTTTGTTTTTCCTCAGACTTCCCTGGTAGCTCAGATGGTAAATAATCTGCTTGCAATGCAGGAGACCCAGGCTTGACCCCTGGGTCAGGAAGATCCCTTGGAGAAGGGAATGGTTACCCACTCCAGTATTCTTGCCTGGAAAATTCCATGGACAGAAAAGCCTGGCAGCTACAGCCCATGGGGTCACAAAAAGTAGACCGCTTTCCCTTAAGAGACTCCAATTATATAGATGCTATATCTGCTTGCTCTATATATCTAATTATTTTTATCTCTTGTTCATTTCATTTATTTCAGCTTTATTATTTCTATCTGCCATATTCCCCACTAAGATTTCTATAAAATTTAGTGTTTCCTGTTTTCTTTCCAAATTTGTCTTCATTTCTGTGATAGTTTTAGTACTTTTTCCCTGAACTAACCAGCTCATATTGCATCTCTTCTTGTTGATCAACTATTTTTTCCTTTAGGTTTTCTATTTCATTTTTTATGGGCTTCCTGAACAGAGTTACCATTTTTTTAAAATAAAGTCTATGGTAAAATATTTGATTGCAATTTCAGTTGCCCTGTGGCCTCCTTGTTGCAGTGACAATTTTTGTTAGTAACTGATGTTACGTACTCTTTTCCTTGTCTTTGATTCTGTGTGTTTCTCCTTTATTACCCATCATTGACTGGGTTGGATTTTCTTGACCAACTGCTGATAGTATAGGGAGGGTACTTCTGTAGTTTAGAAAAATGAAACTGAAAGTCGCTCAGGCGTGTCTGACTCATTGTGACCCCAAGAACTGTATCCTGCCAGGCTCCTCTATCCATGAAATCCTCCAGGCAAGAATACTAGAGTGGGTAGCCATTTCCTTCTTCAGGGGATCTTCCCAACCCAGGGATCAAACCCAGGTCTCCTGCATTGCAGGTGGATTCTTAACAGTCTGAGCCCCCAGGGAAGCCCAAGATTAATGGAGTAGGTAGCCTACACCTTGCCTCCAAAGAACACTGCCTCCTGAAAATGTGCCATCCACCTGTAGTTTTCTGTGTAGTTCTTCCACTTCTTTGAATTAAACTAAGTCTAGGAAGGCATCTACCAGCCTTGTTGCTATACCTACTGTTACAAACAGTGGATAGAATTTTGGTCTTACCTTTAGGAGCTGTCATTTTTGCTGACTTTCCTGAAATCTATTCCTACAGGGTCCTCTATCCACACTTCAAGCTTTTTACTTCCTCCTTCTTGGCTTCTGCCCAACTGTTTTTATTTAGGCTTTCTATATATATTTTGAAATCTGGAGATATATCTCTTAGTTTGCCAAAAAGTAAATATTGTAAGATTTTCCTTCTTTTTTTGTGTATTTTTTATTGTCATGTTTTATAATTGTTCCATAGTTCTTTTCCTTTTTTAAGACTCCCAAGGAAAAAAATTAATAATTCTGACTTACATAAATATTTTTATACCAGAAATACCCAGGTTAATTTCCATAAACAAACATACAAGGATGGAAAAGAAAAAGAGAAATAGGCATAAGAGGAGAATCAGGAAAAACTAATCAGAAACCTGCATGTAATTTTTAAAATACAGTGTAAACAGACCAAAAGCAGATTATGATATGATAATCTCATAGTTCTCTAGATCATAAAACCTAGTTTCAGAGCTGACAAATATATTTTACCCTTAATGGTTCAATAATTGCTTTGATGAGAAAATGAGGCTGTTACAATTACAGATATATGCCAAAAGCTAGAAAGATATATAAATAAATAGATTAAATGATTGATTAATTCATATCTATCTCATTCAGATAACTCTGGATATAATCAATTAAGAAACATGAACTCAAAATATTCACTAAAGAAAAATAATCATGCCATTCATTTGAATGAGTCTAACAATTTATAATCGGTGATATTTGAGCCCGATCACAAATCTACTGAATCATAATCTCTAGAAATAAGATGCTGCTGCTGCTGCTGCTGCTAAGTCACTTCAGTCGTGTCCAACTCTGTGCGACCCCACAAACAGCAGCCCACCAGGCTCCGCAGTCCCTGGGATTCTCCAGGCAAGAACACTGGAGTGGGTTCCCATTTCCTTCTCCAATGAAAGTGAAAAGTGAAAGTGAAGTCGCTCAGTCGTGTCCGACTCTTTGCAACCCCATACACTGCAGCCCACCAGGCTCCTCCATCCATGGGATTTTCCAGGCAAGAGTACTGGAGTGGGGTGCCATTGCCTTCTCCGAGAAATAAGATGCAGCAATCTACATTTAACTCCACAGGTGCTCTTAATGTAAATTAAAGGAGAGAGCTCCTGACCCAAATAAAAGCTCCCTCACCTACTAACTGACTTTTAGTCCAAAGACATAAGCAGAGCCAATGCTCCAATATACAACTCAAGTCTGCTCAAAAACCAATACTTTTAATTATTTTACAACAGAGGTAGGTTCTCTGAAATATTTATAAAATTTTAGATTTACAGAGGGAAAAAAAAAGAGTGAAAAAGACATGCAGATGTTACCTCAACAGGAAAGACAGCAAAGACTATGAAGTTCACATTTATCAACTAATTTCACAGATGAAAATTGCTCAATCAGGGCATGTGACTAGTGAACTCACACAGGAATCCAGACTCAGAAAGGCTCACACTTGGGGTTTAAAATTCTATGGTTGCCATCCTGAAATTCTTGGTAACTGTGTTATGGGGGTGGTGTTTTGTATAGGAGGCCCACTGGGACAGGGACGCCTATGTCAGGGGTTCAGAGTCTTGGCTCACACACAGCCCCGTCACTGCCCCCAGATGAGGCTGGGGGCCTTACTTCCCTGTCCTCTAGCTCCCCAGGGCCTCCAGGCTTCACCTGCCCACTCCTGCTGACTACTGCTGCCCTAGGTGCGAACATGCAAAGGAGTGGGATTAGGTGTTCACACCCCATGCTCAGCCTCCTGCTCCCTGGGCCAGCAGCATCCCAAGGTCCTCAGTGGCTGACTCGGTGGGGCTGAGCCTCTTGCTCACTCCAATTCTCCAATCCAGGTACCTAGTATGTCTTGGAGCAGAGAATGCAGTACACTGGCAGGTCCCCTGTCCACTATGGGTTGGGACAGTGGGCCTGCGGGAAGGGGAGAGGCCTGTATCAACTTCTCCCTCTGGCCTCAAAAGAATAGACATGTTAGCCCAGGAGCTGGAAAGAGACAGAACTCAGCAGCTAGTGGGCTGTGTGTGCACTAAATCACAGGGTGGGGGTTCCTGGGAATCTGTCACGGTTTTCACTTGTCTCATGAGTATGCCTAAGAGGCATGGCATTAAATACCAAATAAAAAATCTTGACAGGTCAAAAGAGAGACAAACTACACAAGAAAGGAAAAGGCTTTCTCTTTTTATGCCTTTAATGGCACTTTTTTTTGCTTTTTGAACAAGGGGCCCTGCATTTTTAGTTCTGCACTAGCCTCCAAAAATTATGTAGCTAGTCCTACATGGGGTAGATTTTAAGGGTTCTAAGGGGATATCCCTTCACACTTGAAAGATGATAAACATGCCCTTCTTCAAAGATGAACTGGAACCATGGTCAAGGCCAGGATGCTGGACAATCATTGTTCAAACCCTCCAAATCCTGCTGCTTGTATTCTGGTCAGCTGATCTATTCCTTTCTCATATCACAGATAACACTGGCGAACTACAAAGAATTCGGGGAAAAACAGTTCCAGCCTTGGCTGCATTTAATTCAAAACCTGAGGCTTCTGCTTTAATCATGTAGAAATTTCTAAAAGAATCACCTTGGAAACCAAGAGAATATGATCATTAAAATTAGCTAGAAGCAAATATCCTCCAGGGCAGTCAACCTGGCTGCAAAATCCTTTCATTACCTTTATAGAGAAAAATTCCCCAGTAACCATAATAAACATAAGGCAAGGGAAATAAAACATCTACCGCAGGATTCCTAAAGGGAGGTGTAACATTTGGGTAGAAAACTCATTTTTATGCATTTAGAGTAGTTCACAAGGTAAATACAAATATGCTGTAATCACATGTAAAAAAATAAACCTATAAACTCCCTGTGTGTGTGTGCGCTTAGGCACTCAGTCATGCCCGACTCTTTGTGACCCCAGGGACTATAGCCTGTCAGGCTCCTCTGTTTATTGGATATTTTTAGGCAAGAATACTGGAGAGGGCTGCCATTTTCTCTTCCAGGAAATCTTCTTGACCCAGGGATCAAACTTGCATCTCCTGTATCTCCTGCATTGGCAGGCGGATTCTTTACCTGAGCCACCTGGGAAGCCCTTATAACTCCCTACACATCTGCTGTTTTAGAGGGAGAAAATGTGTTAGCTGCAACAAATTAAAAAATAAAAATGCAATTTCCTTCCTAATATTTTCTTCCTTTAAACATTCTATCACATGAGTCCCTTCAGGTTAGAAAGTGGCAGTCTAAAATCATCCCACAAAACAAAAATTCCATTTATACTACTCTTCTTCCTAAAATTCCACTTAATCTACTCTTCTTCTTAGCAGAGATATAAAAAACATTGTGTGCTTTCTTTCACTTTCTTGAGAAGAATATCATTTTTAAAAGAATAGAGGGGAAAACCCTAGAGAATCCTGGCAGAAATGTAGACCATAAAATAAACAAACATGTTTGAAAATTTGAATTAATTATTTTACAACAAGAGAGAACCAATAAAAATGGTTAGCAATACAAATACCAAAAAAGGAATAAAATTTGCTTAACATGGTCAAATCACATCTTAGAAGCCTGAGAAATTCTCCCAGAAAAATGAAAGCAGGAAAACAAACCATTTAATACACAAACGCACAATATTTCTCACAGACTGTTATGCTTCTCCTTTCTTTTCCATGAAAGAGTAAGGTGAGAGAGAGATTTAAGTAAGAATAAGCTATTCCAATGCTGTGACTTGCATTTTCACGGCCTTCACTTGAGGGTTTCTGATGTCTGTCTTCTTCCTCCTCTTTTTGTTCAGAAGGAGAGACCAGCTGACAGTGGGTGACAATCTTTCCTCTACATTCTTCCCCCCTCCCCTGCTCGCCTCTTTCCACCCTGGTTTGGACTTTAACTCTCACCAGAGTGATCATCGCCTCTCCCATTTTCTTTACAGTGAATCTGTACTTTGTAACTCTCTGGACCCTCGCTCTTCAAGGCTTCACATGACAGCCCTTCTTTCCCTCCATCGTTCCCATGTTTGTTCACATCGGCCTGTGTATCATAACTGCTAGACCATATGGACAACTCCGTAAGCACATGGGCACTCTCCTCACAGCGACATTCATCATATTCCTCAGCTCCCCCAGTCGCCTCCACAGAGCCCCACCCCACCATCATACATACATACTGCTTCACGTCCGGTGAGACTGATGCAGAGAATTAGTGCCCTCACCGTCTGATCTAGACTGCGCTTCACGGCCAAGCTTCTCACATACACTTGGGAGTGAACACACAGGCCTCCAACATGCGCACGTGGGTTTGGCTTCTCCCTTTCTGTTTAGTCACAGTGCCTGCGAGCTTTCCATGCATTCAGGCCTGAGGCTAGTCAAATGTTAGTTCTCAAACTCCACAGAGAGGGAACTAAATGATTTCAGACTAAGAATCGTGGTCATAACAATTCATATCCCAGAAAAGGACAATCATACCTTTGTAATTGCAGTGAAGACCTTTTCCAGAATGGCATTTGGCTGGGCAATCTGTGGTCCATTGGCCTGAATATTGAGGGCTATGGCACATGGTTTGGCTACAAATCTAAAAAAAAAAAAAGACATTATTCTCTCTAGAGCTGTTGTTACTGTTATCAGGTCACCATTACTCAACAGTCCCAATAAAGTGTTGATAAGATTTTATGATAAGACATTGTCAACATTCATGTATCAGGACCTATATAAAGCAGAATTTAACTTTTTTTTCTCCTTTAATCCCCCAGCAGTAACAGTAAAAAAAGAAATCCTTTTAAAACATTTAAACCTCCTGATATGTAAGTTCTAACGAGACTGACTGGATAGAAAGACTACAAATGAGAAATATACTGGTATAATATACATAAACCAAACAAACAAATGGAAAAAAAAATAAATAAAATAAAAAAATAAAATAAAATAAAAAATCAAACAAACTATGATTTTGAAATGATGTATATTCTTCCTACAAGTCATGTTATGTTTTTGCTGAGAAAGTGTTAACTAACCATCTGATTACACATACAGAGAGTATGCTTTTGATCAACCCCAGGCCAAAAACTGGCCCATTTTGTCTCTATGATCAAAGTGTGCTATGTTCAGTCCCACTTTTTCATGACTTCTTAAAATGCCTTGCTTTATGATTATTTGCTTCTTTCTCATAAGGAGTCTTGAAAGGTGTCAAACATGATGCCCCAGCCAAGCTGAAAAGTCTGAAATTAATATAAGCATCAGCTGCACCATTTTTATCATAAGAAAATGACTATGTCAAGAAGAACAGGATGACTTAGCTACACCTCTGGCTGTGTTTAAAGTGTGAATGAGGCACGGGAGGCATGCAGACAGAGGACATGGGACCTCAAAGGTCTGATGATGTCTCTAAAACCTTTTTTAAAAGAAAAGCATTACAGTTGTTTTAAACTAAACGTTCAAGAAATAAGGTATAATGCACCTTTTCAATAGTGACATTTAACATTTCCTATAAATGCAAATAATACAATATTATATGAAAATATGACCCAAATTCATTTAATATTTGCCAAAAGCAACTGATAAATATACACAACAGACCATGAGTAAATCTTAGATGACGTTTCTTTAATAATAGCGAATGGCAGGGGGTAATTCCCTGGTGGTCCAGTGATTAAGACTCTGAGCTCCCAAAGCAGGGAGCACAGGTTTGATCCCTGGTCAGGGGACTAAGACCCAGCATGCCACATAGTGTGGCAAAAAAAAAAAGGGGATGAGTTAAAGAACAGTAAACAAGGGAGGAATTTCTTTTCTCTTTAAAGAGGGACTAATGAAGTTTACATACATGGTAACTCATAATATCCCACTGGGTCCTATTTCAAGTAAAACAGAAAAAAATGTATTCAAACAGAAAAATGGAATACTGTACATGCAAGCCTAAACCAGTAAAGATATACACAGGAAATCCAATTTAATTCCTGTTTCATTGGGCTCTCTAGAACAAAGTTAGGAAGAATAACCACCTTTCCTAGAATGAAAAACGTGTTACCTATGCCCTCACCTTTGTAAAAGAAGTGTAGTATTTTTTTTAAATAACTCTGGGTCTTCACTGAAAACAGTAATCGTGGTGCTACGAATGTAAATAGCGGAAAGAAATAAAAATTGATGGGCAGTGACCACTTGTTTCCTTAAAGTCTCCTGCTTCGTGGTTACTGCCTCTTCATCATAAGGCATGATGAGAGGTGTGAAAAGACATGAGGTCAGCAAGAGTTCTTTTATTTTTTTAAAAAAAGTAAAATAGCAAAACTAACTAGATAAAAAAGCCAAAATCAACACTTCTAATGGTTTCCTTCTACTCTTCCCTGTTGGATTTCTCCCCAGTCCTCTCTTGTCTTCCTAATTCCTACAAATTCTGAAACACTGTGTTCAAATTTCCTTTTGGAATTTGGCATCAGCATCCTTGATCGAGTATATGATCTCTTTTCTTCTTCTAAAGAGTGAAAAGTCTAAATGCAGAGGCTGATCACTTTATCTGTGAATACAACAATGCCCGGTACACACAGGAGCGGGCAAGAAATCTGATCCACTGGCTGTGTTCTGCAAATGTGCTTTTAATGTTGCCATCACTGTGGTGAGCACCACTGACAAGCTAACAGACCTTCTCTGTGCACCCCACAACGTGCAGGCACACAGCAGGAGAGTCAAGAAATTCACTCGATAGAATCTCTTCAAAAGCAGCTTCCTCACCTTTACTGTCACTTCCCAGTAACATGCAAACATTCAAAAAGGTTCTTTAAGTATTTTATACAATACCATGTTTTACACCTTACTCCTCCTCTTTTTAAACTTCAAATCACTTTTTTTTTTAGACATACTTCTCTACCTTTCCAGAACTAATAAGCATCTTGAAGAAGGCATATCACTTGATCATTAAACTTCTGAAATTTTGATAATCAAAATTATCAAATAAACATGATTCTCTATAAACATAGTTTTAAAACAATGTCTAAAGGAGAGGTGGGAATTATCTCTGCTACTATCTGGCGACAGAGACCTAGCTTCAGAAATTGTTCTCTCTGTGCACAATGTCCTCATATGTAAGAAATAATATTTACATAGATAAATAAATTGTGTGATTATACAAACACACGCATATGTTAAAACATAATGTCACATGGCCTCTTTGTCTAAAAGCTTTGATGGGAGCCATGTGTATGGTTTCACACCATACTATTTACACACCATGACTCTCTGAACCCAGCAACCCACACAGCTTCAGCTACGCTGTGCCAAGCCACGTGCGTCCAACAAGGTCTGAATGTACCAAGCAAGAAAAGGAGAGACCAGAAACAAGACAGGCAACTGAAAAAGACAAGGGTCAGCAGGTAAAGTAACCACTTGCCTCAGTTTACCCTCAGAGCTTGGGTGTCCCAGCATTATTAATGGTACCCGTTTACCGACAAGAGCATTCCTGCTTGATATTCTGCCACAATAATTTTATAAGTGTGTGAGCAATAAATTGTAGTGACCCTCATCGTCAAGCCTCAGGTCTGATATGGGTCCACACTGGGTCCACACCAGCGCTGCCTTAAGCTTCTGAGTCCATCCCTGACTCTTGAGAGTCCCTTGGGCAGCAAGGAGATCAAACCAGTCCATACTGAAGGAAATCAGTCCTGAATATTCAATGGAAGAACTGATGCTGAAGTTGAAGCTCCAATACTTTGGCCACCTGATGCAAAGAGCTGACTCATCTGAAAAGACCCTAATGCTGGGAAAGATTGAAAGCAGGAGGTGAAGGGGATAACAGAAGATGAGATGGTTGGATGGCATTACCAACTCAATGGACATGAGTTTGACCAAGATCCATGAGATGGTAATGGACAGGGAGGCCAGGCGTGCTGCAGCCCATGGGGCTGCAAAGAGTCGGACACAGCTGAGTGAGTGACTGAACTGAACTGATACCTGGCATTCTCTCCAGGCCCAAACCTTCCCAGAGCCCCTGTCAATCTCCATGGCCCTGCAGGATGCTATGTCCACACCCATCACAGGAGAGGTGGTATGTGTGTGTGTGTGTGTGTAGCTCTTCCCTGTGTGGGTGGTCTCTTTCATAGAGGTTGCAATGACCTCGGAGAAAGCTCCCATCTCTACTGACCTTAGCACACACATATACTCTCCCTCAATTAGGTGAGGCAGGAACATCACCACTTCCACTCTGCAGAAAGAGAGACACAAGTATCCTCTGCCTCTAGGGGAAGGGAAGCAGAGGATGGCATATTTCTTTCCTAGGAAGGTGAATATTATCATCAGCTCCCCATCTTTGTTTATTGGCCAGGCTAAGTCCCAAATTTAACTCAATTTAAAGGTTGAAGATCATGGGGAATACATGTAAATCCATGGCTAATTCATTTCAATTTATGACAAAAAACACTGCAATGATGTAAAGTAATTAGCCTCCAACTAATAAATGGAAAAAAAAAAAGATTAAAAAAAAAAAGGAGGGATGGAATAAAAAAAAATAATAAAGGTTGAAGATCTTATGGTTTAAATGGCTTCTGATGGGTATGTACAATATATCAAACCACTTGAATCCCTTGAAAGAAGTTACTCTG
The DNA here is from genome assembly GCF_023699985.2 of Odocoileus virginianus. NCBI lineage: Eukaryota > Metazoa > Chordata > Mammalia > Artiodactyla > Cervidae > Odocoileus > Odocoileus virginianus. The sequence goes on from NC_069686.1 coordinate 21,150,910, forward strand.
TCAAGAAATATTTTTACAGAACACCAGGCACACTGTGGGCACTCAATGAAGATTTGATGGTGAGTGAATAAATGAATGACCGAATCAGCTAAAATATAATGGCACAAGCCCTTTCTATCTTTTTCATAAGAGCTGTGCATTTTAACTCCCTTAAATACCTACATCTACAAAGGGTCCTCATTTGAGACTCAGAAGGTAGACTGATGGCTCAAACTCGAGAAGCTGTTTCTATAATTTCCATCGTCCCTATAAAGTCAAAGCAGCCATATAGAGCTCTTGTGTAGGTTCTACCAACCTCTCACTAGGCATTCTCTTCTCAACTTACCTAGCACACAGAGCCAAACACTAAACTTCCAAGATTAAAAAAATTTCACAAGATAGGCAGAAAACATTAATTTCAAATTGCAAATGAGAGAAGAAAAAATAATTTTATCATCCTAAAAGCAATATATGATATATATATTTTACATAAAACTATATGAAAATAGAAATTATATTTGTTTATTCTTCAAGAATTTGTGAATCACTGCTGCATCTTTTCAAGAAAGCATGCTGCTGCTGCTAAGTCACTTCAGTCATGTCCAACTCTGTGCAACCCCATAGACGGCAGCCCACCAGGCTCCACTGTCCCTGGGATTCTCCAGGCAAGAATACTGGAGTGGGTTGCCACTTCCTTCTCCAATGCATGCTAAGTCGCTTCGTTGCTTCAGTCGTGTCTGACTCTGTGCGACCCTAGGGACAGCAGCCCACCAGGCTCCTCTGTCCAGGGGATTCTCTAGGCAAGAGTACTGGAGTGGGTTGCCATTTCCTTCTCCATAAGAAAGCATATCAGACACCAAATAAAACTAATGACAGAACATCTATAATTTTATCACCTACTACCAATGGTCCATTTGAGAAATGATGGATTTTTTTCCTCCAATGCTGGTTTTAACAGAATTTCACAAAAGTTGTCTTTTACAAGGGTTGTCTTAGGAGAGAGAAAAATAGAGTAAGATGAGGGTGGGGCAGATTACCTACAAATATAATAGTTGAAAGGGAATATGTACTTTCAAGCTTTGATGACTGCCTCTACCAGGAAACGCTCACCTAATTACTTTTTTATCAAAGGCACTAACACTACCTTCAAAAGATCAAACATTGTGAAGTACTTTCATGTAGAATAACATATTTGAAAGTAAATATAGCAAAGATGTAAGCTTTGAAAAATACTAGTCACAATGTAAAAGCAGAGAAAACACAAAGACATTCCTACTTTTTAGTTCTATTTAACAACATGTATTTGTATTTTAAACATGAATTGAATGTCTCTACACAGAATACCAAGGTAAGCTCCGGGCTATGGTGTGCTTAAAGGTATACACAAAAATGAAGTGATTCTTACATGAAATAACTTCCCAACACAGAAAAAGAGTAAATTTTTAAAAAAATTTTAATGTAAATAAACATTTACAGAGTACATGTCAGCTCTCATCACTTAGTACTGTGTAATCAGGGGCTTTTCCGGTGGCTCATCGGCAGAGAATCCGCTTGTGATGCAGGAGGCGGCGGTTTGATCCCTGGGTCAGGAAGGTCCCCTGGAGGAGGGCATGGCAACCCTCTCCAGCATTCTTGCCTGGAGAATCGCATGGACAGGGGAGCCTGGCAGACTACAGTCCAGAGAGTCACAAAAGAGTCGGACACGACTGAAGCAACTTGGCGCGCACGCACTATGTAAATTGTCTTCAGTGGGGAGCACTGATTCTAGCACTTCCTACACTTTTCAAAGTAGCTGGATGGCTGTGGTGGTAGGTACACAAATCTACACATGTGATTAATAAAAAGTGCATAGATTTTGGGACTTCCCGGGTTGTCCAGCAGTTAAGAATCTATCTTGTGATGCAGGGAACACAGGTTTGATCCCTGGTAGGGGAACTAAGATGGATCCCACAAGCAACTAAGCCTGCGTGCCACAACTACTGAGCTTGCATGACACAACTAGAGAGTCGGTGTAATGTAATGGACATCCCACAAGTGCAATTAAGACCCAAATAAATAAATATTCTTTAAGTATATAAAATTAAATCACACACACACAATGTACAGCTGGGGAAATCAGTGTAAGTTCAATAGACTACCAATGCCAGCAACCCGGCAGTGATGCCATACTGTAATTTTAGTATTACTTCTTACAACTGCATCTGAATATACAACTATGTCAGGAAAGATTTCAATTTAAAAAATAATTAGAAGAAGCACTCTGGTTTTGATATGGAGAAATGAGCACCCAATAAATTGATTTTTCATCTTTAAAAACTACACAACATCCCAACCTCCTAAAAACAAAACCAAGTACCTGAGGGCTCTGGAGATGGAACAAACGCAAGTAGACTGGAAGGGAGTCAAAAGCTGGAGGAGGAAAACAGCAGAGAGCAAGCTCCTGTTTACTTATTTATATATTTGGTTTGCAGCTCAACTCTGAGATCAATCACAGTAGCAGATACAAAAAAACACACTCTCTGTCTAGCTGTGGGTACTAGGGAAGGAGCCTGGGGAAATTAGAGACTGGCTAAGGAACCACAAAAGAAAGAAAACAGAGAAGCCAACCCCTAATTCAGCATAATAAGGAAGCATGATTCTGGCTGACCACAGCAATGTATTTACAAGGTAAGCTGAAAGCAAGTAGGAGCTAAGGTTTAAAGAACTGAATAAAGACTGAAGCCATGGTCCACTGAAGGACTGACAGGCTACAGTTCGAACCTAACTGAGTAAACTGTTTGTTAACACAAAACATCTCACCACTCTTCACAGCAGTGAAAAAAAAAATTCCAGAATCTCTTCAATATAACTCTAACAATGTCCAGAAACAATCTAATATGTTGATGGAAAGCAAGGAAAACATGACCCAATTTTAGGAGAAAGACACACAAAGAGATTCAGTGAACCTGAAGATAGGGCAATGGAAGTAATGCAATCTGAGAAAAGGAAAGAAAAAAAAATGACAAAATAAAGAAACAGACATTGAGGACTTGTAGAACAATTTTTTAAAAGGCTAACATATAGGTAGTTGGAGTTCCAGGAGAAAAAGGAGAAAGACTGGAGAAGAAGAAGGTATTAGAAGACATAATAGAAAGAATTATATTTCCCATCTGATAAAAGACATAAACATACAGTTTGGCAAGTTCAAGAATCCCCAAAAGAGGTAAGTTCCAAAAAAAGGAAAATACAGAAAAAATCACAGTCAAACTGATGAAAACCAAAGATAAAGAGAAAATATTGAAACTCACTAGACAAATTATATACAGGAAAAAATAATTTGAAAAACAAAGGACTTCTCATCAGACATGACGGAGGTTTAATGACAGTGAAACAACATCTTTAAAGTGTGAAACAACATCTTTAAAGTGCTGAAGCAAAAACAAAATCAAAAAAGTTATCACCCCAAAATTCTACACCCAGCAAAATTTTTCTTCAAAGGATAAAAGTGACAGGAAAATGAAGGGAATTTGTCTGCCACCAGATCCCCACTGCAAGAATACTAGAGGGACTTCTTTAGGCTGAAAAGAAGCAAAATCAGAAGGAAGCTTAAATCTCAAGAAAAAATGAAGAACATCAGAAATGGTAAATATAAAAGTACTTGGAAGATCTCTGAAAGTAATTATAACCAATTAATAACAGATTAAATAAACACAATTATGAAAAATAACACATGTCCCATCCCAGACAGTGCTGGAAAGAAACCTAACTATCAACATCCAAGGGAAAAAAAAAAACGAAGAGGGGTGATTTATGCAATTCATTGCTTAGCCACCAGCACCTCCACAGACTCCAACATTCACCAGAAAGCATTACAAATGTAAAACTTATGAGAACAGTATAGATTGTATATTGAAAGCGACATGAATGCATGTTTAGATACAGATAGGCACATGTGCCTGAGTAAGTAGGTGTACGTGTGGAACTGTGTATTGTATAATTCTAAGAGAAAGCTGCTACAACAAAACATTTATGGAAAGAAGGCCAGGAGGAGATTGATATTTATTAACAGTTACTGTGTCAAATACTTTGCAATGTTTTATTCTTTTCTAAATTCAACTGCAACCCTTCTTTAATCCCATTTTACAGAAATATAAAATAAATCTAAAGAATTTAAAGGCTCTGCTTAAGATCTTAATTTAGACAAGATTTAGATCTGGTCAATCCTAACAAAGTCTATTAATAAAAACATTTTCTCTTTTCCCTAAAATAATAAAAGTTGATTAAAAGGGGCACTGTTAAAATAATGTGAAGTAGTCATACACCTAAACTCAGAAATCTCACTTTGAGATATTTATCTCGGAAAATCTGTCAAACAAAGAAAAAAAGCCATAAATGGAAAGATTTTCATGCACCATCATTTTATAATAGGAAAAATGGTAAACAGCTTAATGATTCACTAACAAATGACTCATTGAGTACCTATGATGCGTCAGCCTTTCTTTAAGTGTTGGGGATGCAGCAGTGAACAAAATTCCCTACTTTTATGGAGTTTACCTTCTAGCTGGAAAGAAGGGAGATGAAAAATAAAGTGGTGCATGTGATGCAAGATAGTGAAAAGTACTATAGGAAACAATAAAGACTCTTTACACTAAGAAGGATGAAGTGGGGTTGCAATTTTCAATGGACTGGTCAGGGAAGACTACTGAGAAAGTGAACCTATTCCTAAGAAGATAAGGAAATCATGCAGAAAGAGAAGTAGAAGAACATTCTGGAAAGAGCAGCAGCTAAGGGCAAAGGCTCCAAGGAAGGAGTACACCTGAGATGTGGAAGGCACATTGAGAGAGCCAAGGAGGCTTTGCTGTTTAGTCACTGGGTCCTGTCTGACTCCTTGAAACCCCATGGGTTCCCCCACCCATGGGAAACCTGCCAGGCTCCTCTGTCCATGGGATTCTCCAGGCAAGAATACTGGAGCGGGCTGCCACTTCCTTCTTCAAGAGATCTTCCAGGGATCACACCCGCATCTCCTGCATTGCAGGCGGAATGAGGGTAGAGCAGTGTTCATCAGAGCAAGGGGAGAAAGATGGGGTCAGAGGAGCAGGCTGCCACATCACCATACCTTGTGAGCTATTCGAAGGACTCTGGTTTTCATCTGGAGTGAGGCAGGAAGCCACTGCAGGACTCTGAGAAGAAAACCTAAATGACTGATTTATATTTAAATGGAATCACTGGCTCCTTTCCTGAGAACAGACTGAAGGGGAGCAAGAATGGGAGCCAGCCAAGCCCACTGAAGATGGGGCGCAGGGGACGGCCGCTCCAGTTACACTGGCAAGAGGCGACAGCGGCCCGAAGGGAGTGGTGACAAGAGGTGATGAGATGTGGTCAAGTCCAGACGCCATCTTGAAGGTCGGGCCCACAGCATGCGCTGGACTGAACACGGGATGAGACAGGAGTAAAAGGATCCCGACAGGTCTTTGGCCTGAGCCCCTGGAAGGACAGAGTTAGTCTGAGGGTAGTAAATATGAGGTTAGGCTTATCAGCTAACTATTAGGCTTATAGGTGGAAATACCAAGTAGGCAGCTGGATAAAGTAGTCCGGGGTTCAGGAGAGGTCTGGGTTAGAAATAGAAATTTGGTGTCATCAACATACAGATGCCAAATAAAGTCATAAGACTAATGAAATCATATGATCAGTAAGACTAAATAAATAAATAAAATGTCTATACTCTGAAGGCTGGGCCTGATCATTTGAAATATAATTGAGGATTTGGAGAAAAAGAATGCCAATAAACTGCTCATGGAAATTTAGTAAAGACTGCAGAGAGGATATAAATGAGTAGTTCACAGAAATAAGCAACAATAATCAATAAGCAGATGAAAAGATGATCAAGCTCTCTTTTTTCCAAATGCCCATCAAAGCTCCTTTTTCTTCCCTTAAAGGTTAAGCCATTTATTTATTTATTTATCTATGACTGTGCTGGATCTTCATTATTATGCGCCTGCTTTCTCTATTTCAGCGAGCTGGGACTTCTCACTGCTGGTGGTTTTCCTCTTATTGAGCAGGGGCTTTAGGCGAGCAGGCTCAGTAGTTGTGGCAAATGGGGCCCAGTTACTCTGAGGCATGTGGGATCTTCCAAGACCAGGGATCACTCTGGTGTGCCCTGAATTGGCAGGCAGACTCCCAGTCACTGAACCACCAGGTAAGTCCTGACTGCACGCGTGTGTGCTAAGTCGCTTCAGTGCTGTCCAACTCTTTGCGACCCCATGAACTGTAGCTCACCAGGCTCCTCTGCCCATGGAATTCTCCAAGCAAGAATACTGGATTTTCATCTTCTGGGGATCTCCCTGACCCATGATTGAACCCAGGTCTCCTGCATTGCAGGCAGATTTTTTACCATCTGAGCCACCAGGGAAGCCCTCATATAAATTTCTAACACAAAAGAAGTTGAGGATATGCTATTGCCAGATTATAGGATTGTGGCTTACTTTAACATTCTTTTTTATGTTTTTCTATGTTTTTTGACACCTAAAATGAGAGCTCAAACTTTTAATACCAAAAATAAAAAATAAATATCTTTAAAAATAGAGATGAACTGGATGATCTCTATGTCAGGTAAGACTCAAAACTTCAGTGATACCAAAACAGAACAGGAGAAGCCCTAAAACAGGCGCAATTCAGCTAATTCCATGGAGCTCTTCAAGCAAAGGTCTCCACTGAGACTTAGACAAGGAAAAGCACAGTAGGTAGAATAAAAATCAAAATGCTATTTCAGGACCTTATCAAGTAGAGAAAAGTCAAGTCAGTGGGTATAGCAGAAGATATGAAATGGCACAAAATCACTTCAAGAAAAATGTTACCAACATTAACTAAAGATGCCAAGAGGGTTTTGAGATGCCTCCAGAAAATAATTGCTTCTGCCAGTGCCTGGCAACTCCACAGAACTTCTCTATTTCTTTATCTATATAATAATTTTTATTATAAAATCATAATTACACTCTGTTCATGTTGGGGAATATTTCCAAATCATGGTCATCTTGAGACCAATTGGAAAGGGATAGAGCTAGGGGAAGATGGCATGCAGAACAGCAGGCAGACAGAAAACAATTCTCTGCTCAGGAAAAGAAAATCTGAATTTTTTTCCAGGTAGCCTCATAGAGTAGAAAGGAAGATTCCTTTAGAGCAAACCCATATCCCAAGTGAATCTGTTCTGAGCTCAGAATGTTGGAAAGCTCTTTAACATTTCTAAACCCTAGTTATCACACTTAAAAATGAAGAAAGTAAAATCTACTTTGCAGAATGTGTGTGAGGATTGACAGAATAGGTATAAACCTCACACCACAGTGTCCAACATTTGGAAAATATTCATTAAGGGCTGGCTAGTTTTAAATTTTCATTGCAAGGAGCACACACTCCACACACTAGGAGGACTTCATGTCTGGGCTGAATAGTAAGGTGGAGTGGGAAACCTGTTATGGAAAAAAACAGAAGGATGGCAAAAATTCAGGAAAGAATCATGGAAAGAACATTTGAGCTTATTACGTCGCCTGGTCCAGCTTCCTTTTTTCAAGCTGAACTTTCTCTCTAGAGAGATCATTCAAAAACTTCCTTGGAACATGAAATCTCCCTGTACATTTCTCTGCAATTTCCTGTGTCTCTGTAATTATTTCAAAATAAAAAAGTAGAAAAGAAACACTCCCCTTAGTATCCTATCTTAGTTTTTCATCACGTTTGACTTAAAGTGTTCTTCCTGCATCATTCTTTCGAGCTGAAATATAAACCCATTTCCCCATTTCTCAGCCCTCTAGAGAAGTGGTATAACATTTTGAAAACACTGATTAAGTCATCCTGCATTCCTCTTCAAGAATAAACAGCATGGACCCCATAAACCTTTCTTCATCCATCTTTCTCTAGCTTAACTTTAAATGTTCATTTTTTTAGTATTTTAAGGATTATTTTCTGAATCTAACTTTATTCTTCTCTTAAAAGAGTAGAGGAGACCCTTAGACAATAGCTGCTTTTATTAATAAATAATCATGGGCAGAGACTTTGGTATTATTGTTGCTATTGTTAAAAACCATTCAGAAGAGGCTTTCTGAAAAATACAGCTAAATCAGAAGTAGCTTAGTAAAAGAGACCTGTCAGTCTAGCCTACTCCAATCTCTTCTGAGGTGCAAATCAGAGGCTAGAATGGCTGAGTGCCATCACCTGAGATTCTTGGAAAGCCCAAGTTGCCTTGAGAAATGTCAAAATTGCCTCCACTTGCCATGTATTTCCAGGATTCTGAAAAAATAAAAACTCGAGACTTCAGATATTTCACCATGAGTTCAACTACTCAAGAAAAACATACAATCTAGGCATTAAAGATGAAGTTCATAAAATTCAAAGAAACTGTGTCTTTCTCTTAAACAATAAAAAAATGCCCCTATGTTTTGCATAAAATAAGATGCAAAGGGCATTAAACATATTTATAAGAAGGAAAACCTATACAGTGTATATTTACTGAATATATACAAAAATATCTTTGTAGTGAGGAAAGTCTTTAAAATATTATCACTAGGAGGAAGCTATTTTCACAACATTATGATGCTTATAAAATTACCATGATGGTCAGTGAATCTTTGGGGAATAGCATACCTGTATCAGGAAGGCTTTATTTTCGATCTGTTCTCCTTCGCACATTGAGAATGATACCATCTGGAGCTCTCACTAAGGGATACAACGCCACCTTCACAGAATCTGTCACTCTTTTGGCTATGTCTCTTTAATTTACTGACTGCAGTATGGGCAACTCCACCTCTAACTACTGCTTCCAGCACATTCAGTCAACTTTTGACATATAGCACACATCAAGAGCTCTGCCAGAATGCTGCACAGTTCCCTCTGACTGTACCTCTCGGCACTCTTTCACCTTCCTTGTCTCTGTCCTCACCCTCGCTCTGTGACGGGGTCTAGGCATCCCTGATCACTCACCTTTCTCAGGTGACCAGCTGAGGAGGACAGAGATATAGGAAGCTGGGTCTTCAAGGTATCTGCTGACAGATTGTCTTACAGGACCTTATTACTGGTAGATTTGGCTCGAAACTGGCCCTAAAGCTAAATGGTAGGTCTGGGAGAGTTCCAAGCCTCCCCGTAATCCTTTACATTTGCCAGTTGCCTCGTAATTTGCATCTCAGTCAGTCTTCAAAATACCTCCAAGGGATATGCAAGCAGATTTTATCATCACTGTTTTACAAAAGAGGAAAAGAATTCAATGTTTCAATGACTTGAACTAAAAATTAAGGCGGAGAGAGAGGTGCATTCAATACAAATCCCTCTTACTCTGTTCCAAAAACTGTGCTCTCCAGTATTTCTGACTGTCTTTAGTTGGTTACACAGGCTCACCAGTCTCTGAACATTTCTTTTGGCCCAGATACCAGAACCACAAGGACTGTCCACAAAAACCACAAGATTTGATCATCAATGAACCACGCCTGGTTTTATTTCACTCCTGGTCTACCACTGAAGACTTCTGAGTGTGTGTAGAGGTAAATGAAGACTGTGCTCTTGAGTTTAATGGTGAATTACCAATTACACAACAACTTTACAGAATTTCAAAACAGAGTGAGCAGTTGCATGAAGGAGGGTTTCATAAAGGTTTTCATTTAAGCTCATGATCAACCAGTATGCCAGAATTCCCCACCCCCACAGAAGAATCTGATAGCATAACACCAATTTTTAACACCAACCACCTATCAAGTGTTTGTCTCATGAGCAAAGAAGACTGTGAAAAAATCAGTATGGACAGCACCCTTCGTCAGCTGACAAGAATGGAGAATAATTAAGAAAGCTGACATCAGCAAAATCAGTTTTGTCTATAAAATGGTAGAAGCTGAATGATAATACACCTGGTGCACTGATCACAGTGCCAGGTCACAGCAGGTCCTCAGCGACTAATCTCCATCACCCCTCACAAACCCCCACTGCAATATCACTCAGAGATGCCTACAGCCTCAGCAGACACCTTCCCACAGACAGAGATCAAGTGTGAGGACAGCATGACAGTATTTACTTCCTCATCATAACAGCTTACTTTTGTTAGGAAGTTAGAATAGGGAAAAAGAGTCCAAAATGGCGGTGGCTAAAAGACCTGGAAGGGAAAGCCTGCGAAAATAGAACAAAGGAAGGTCCGAGGACCGGAATGAGAACCTCAGGTAAAACCAACAACACTCCTGGCCGGCCCAATTTACATAAGACAGGCCCAGGGACAGAGAAACATAAAAAGAGGCGCCAAAGCCCTCTTCTCGCCCTTTTGCTCCCTCCCTCTCCCCGGCGCGATGGGGCCATCTTCTCTTCGCGTCTTTGGATCGACGTGCCCTCACGCCTCAAAGATGAATTTTCCTGCTATTATCTAAATAAGTAGAGCTGTAACACTGAGCTGTAACACTGATTTATTTAAGAGCTATAACACGGTCTGTCCTCCAAGAGCTGTGACCCGCCAAGGGGCTTTAATGTCCATCACTCCAAATTTTTGTTGTGACGAGACAAAGAACCGAGGAGCACACACTCCCGTGACACTTTCATCCAAGGCCTTATACTTTCTATGAGTACTCTTTGCTTTCCTAACTTCACTCGACTCCATAATGAGCATTACCAAAGATTTATAAGTGAGAAAACCGAGTGTTGTCCAGAAAGAATATTGTCCCCAAACCTAGAGCCAAATCAGATTCCAGGACAGACAGCTTCTTTCAGTTGGCTTCCTTTTCCTATCCTTTCTCATATTTAACATGCTGCCCTGGGATGGAGCTGTGGGGGTGGGGCGGGATGTGAACTTAGCAAATCTGTCTGCAAATCTCTCAAGTTCTGCAGCAACTTCTGCCCGACTCGCTCAGGTCAGCAGTGGGCAGAGAGTGTTCACACCACACTTTGGCACAGGTTAGGAGTTCTCTCTGAGAGTGTGTGTCCACAAAGATCTAGTCAGGAAAATAAAATCCACAGGTTATTTTAACAGAGAGAATATAATATAAGGAATGACTAAAATTGGTATAGGACAACTGAAAGGTACAAAAGTGATCCTGAGATGTCACAGAGGAAGCCAGAGCTTCCTGGGGAAAGAAGGGAGAGTGGGGATTAGGGAGGGACCCCAAAAATCTGGACCCAGATCCCTAAGGAAGGGGAAGCCCCAACTGGGGATGGTGCCTCTGAGGGGGTTGTAACACAGCTGCTTCTAAGAATACAGGGGCCAGGGGTGGAGGTGGCTAAGTAAGAAACAAGAATCAATTGCTGAAAACAAACCACCTCTGCTGCTGAGGTAACACTTTCAGGAAAGGAAGTTAACAGGATGAGCAGGTCTGGTCTGCCTCCTCCAGCCTCTCTCCTCCAGCCAGCCACGCAGGCCCCTCTAACGCCCCACATTAGCAAAAACTCCAGGGAAAGAGCTAGCAAAGGAGCAACATGGTTTTTTGAGCCTCAGTCCCAAGGTCACAGACAAAATGAGAAGGATGGGTTTATAGCTGAGAAATGATGGTTCAGTAATCAGCACAGAGTGTTCTCACATATTCAGCCTCTAGTCTGAGGACGCTCCTGCCAACCGGGCATCTACCTTCATTTGATTTCTGTAGCACAGCTCAAGAGAGTTTGTTGCTGCCAGCTAGACAAGGAACTAAAGAGATGCTGATTGGCCAGGACACTTAATTTCTCCCTCTTCCACACAGCCCTCTAGTATCACGCCAGGAATACACAATGTGGGAACATCTGCATTCCAAAGAATCCGCTGTTTATATTAGGAAGCCTCATCATATCAAAAGAAGCCAAATGGCTTCAGAGATAGGCTATCTTGGGTTCGAATCCTGATTTAACCACTTACGAGCTGTGGGAATACTAGCTTCATCATTTCACCACCCTGAGCCAGTTTCCCTGTGATGTGATTATACCTCCTGGGCCATAAGAATTAAATGAAACACTGATGTCAAGGGCCTGGCACGTAAAGCAGGTAAATGCTGGTTTCCTTCAATTTGTATGAGAAAAAGAACACATCAAAAGGTTAAAGAGCTATTAATAATCAGCTTTTCTTTTCTGAGATCTTCATCTTATACTTCCAGTTGGTCTAAGAACTGAGTGTGATTCTATAAGAATACCCACCTAATGCCAGAAAACCTAAACCTTAAAAGCAATGTAAGCTCACAAGATTAGAATCAAAGTTCAAATAAGAGATGGAGAAACAACTTTAAAGGCAGCAAAGGCAAAATACAGCTTACCCATACAGAGTAAACACAAGAAAATAGAATAAAACATGCGCTTGGTTCTTGATTGGGAAATATAACTTTCATCACGAGAGATATTTCATTTTCTTAATGTAACCTTGCTTATCCAAGCAACAGACATAGATCCATGTCATTTTCAAAAAAAGATTAAAAATCTCTTGATGTACTGTAATCCTTCCATGGCCACAACCCCAGTGGTATCATTAGAAAGCACAATGAGTGGACATAATTGTATTAAATCCTGAAAATTCTTCGAAGGGACCATTTATGACAAATAACCAAATCTGCAAGTAAACATTAGAGCTCAATTAAATACAAGAACATGAAGGTCACTTCCATTTAAAGCTTGGTGGTGGATTCAATCAATAATGCATTTTCCTGAAGGGCAAAAGCTTATAGAGTGAGTTAAATGAGTTCCTATTTAAAGACCTGCAGAGAAGGGTCATAAAATATTGGTAATTAGGGTGTGATAATTATAACAAAAGAGTATTTTATCATTAAAAAAAAAATTTTTAAGCAAAAGTCAACTTTTTCTATGTCCCCTTTGGGGATTCACAAAATAAAATTATTTCACAGAAGCTCAGCATTATATCCTGGCTACTAGCCACGGGATGTTTACGTTTCCTCGGGCCTCATCATCCCCAACGGGTTCTTTGGCCCTACTACTCATCCACCATGGACCAGAAGCACTGATCACCTGAGAAATGTAAAAAATGCAGAATCTCAGGCCCAGGTCCCAACCAACTGAATCAGAACCTGTATTTTAAAAAACAGCTCGAAAGCTGAAAACTCAGTGATTAAAGAGAAGTGAGAATTCTAAAAATAAAAATAAAAAATAAATAAATAAATAAATAAATAACAGCTCGAATGAGTCCTTATCTGATAAATATGTTTCACCCCAGGGCCTCACAAATTGTGGTCCTCAAATGTGCAGCATCCACATCATCTGAGAAGTTGCAAGGAGTGCAAATTCTGCCCCATCACCCCAGCCCTACTAAATCAATAACTCTGAAGGTGAGGTCCAGCAATCTGGGTTTGAACAAGCCCTCCAGGTATTCTGATGTATGCTGAAGCCTGAGAACCACTGCGTCAGCTTAGATATGGACAGACTGGTCTTAAGAAATGAAGGAATTCCCGCGCACCCACCGCTGTCCATTTCACCTACGCGCAGCACTCTCAGAAGATTCTTCCTTAGAAATGAACCAAATGTCTCCCTGTAACTACCAACTGGGCCATCCCTACCAAAAGGAGCAAACACAACAAATTTCAAACTTTCTTCCACGTAGAAATCCCACAGCATTCAAAACCAGCTATGAAGTCTTCTTTTCTATAGGCAAAATGTCTACATACAGAGAGACAAGGACATAGATACACACACAGATATACTGTGGTTATATACTATACATATAAATATAATAAAATGTTACTATTATATAAAAACACTACAATTGGTTTTGTCGGGTGTGATAAGGGCACTATAGCTATAAAAGTAAGTCCTATATATAGAAAAATTATTAATACAAATACACAATTATATATTATCTGCACATATATCATATATATATATGGACTTCCTTGGTGGCTTGGTGGCAAAGAATCCACCTACCAATGAAGGAGACGGGAGTTTGATCCCTGGGTCAGAAAGATCCCCTGGAGTAGGAAATGGCAACCCCCTCCAGTATTCTTGTCTGGGAAATCCCATGGACAGAGGAGCCTGGCGGGCTGCAGACCACAGGGTCACAAAGAATAGGACATGAGTTAGTGATGAAACACCATATACATGTATATATATTTATATCACATATATATATTTACATGTCATAAATATATATATATATATATATATACATATATAAAACACCATACAGAAAATCTCATACTAACCCAGAGAAGAGTAAAATTATCATCTTTCTCATTCTAGAACGAAACATAAACAGTCAGGAGTAACTTTAACACTAAGTTTCTGGCAGCCCCCCTCATTCACCAGCCTTATGGTCAATCCAATTCCCTGAGCGCTGTATTAACAGTATTTTTTCAGTCTTTTCACTCCATGGGATTTTTCCTTCTACAAACACCATTCTTTGCGAGGTCACTTGGGTCTCTCAATTCCCTCCACTGAGTCTCCAGTCTTGCTTCCGTTTGACCACAGTATGGAGTGGTGTTGGGCAATCTGGATGGAGATATTAAAGAAGACTATTTCTTTTACAATCACCATTTCTTTTCACTAACTTCTTTCCATTCAGAAAAATTAACTCAATGACTGTGCTAACTGCACCAAAAACTGAGTATAGTTTACTAAACATAATGAAACTAACATAAATTACCAGCATCATAATCCCATCATATTTTATTAAACTGCATGATATTATCACATCACATTAAGAAAGTTAGACCTGGGCTTGAGGTTCTCTGGGACTTCCTTAAAAAATACTACCTGCAATATTTTGTAATAACCTATAAGGGAAAAGCATCTGAAAGAATAAATATATATACATCTACAGCTGAATCACTTTGTTATACATCTGAAAACACAACATTGTAAATCAACTATACTTCAATATAAAAAAAGAAAACAGTAAAAAAAAATACCACCTGAACCCACAGATTATAAATAACAGACCTCAGAAACCCTCATGAAAAAGCGTGGATATATGTATATATACAATTTGATTCACTTTGCCAAACACCTGAAACTAACACAACATTGTAAATCAACTCTACTCCAACAAAAATTTTACAAAAGAACTTCCCTGGCAGTCCAGTGGTTAAGAATCCACCTGCCAATGCAGGAGACAAGGGTTTGATTCCTGGTCCAGGAAGATTCCATATCCTGTGAAGCAATCAAGCCCATGCGTCACAACTACTAAAGCCCACGCACCTAGAGCCTGTGTTCCACAACAGAGACCAGGGCAATGAGCAGCCTGTGCACTGAATCTAGGGAGTAGTAGCCGCTTGCCATAACTAGAGAAAGTCCACTCTCAGCAACAAAGACCCAGCATAGCCATAAATAAATAAATGTTTTTAAAAATACAAAAAGAGAAAGAAATACACGAGTTCAACTTTAAATGCAGTCCAAGGTGGCCCATGAATGAGTGGAGCACAGAGGGGAGAGACATGAGCGTGTCTAGCAAGGAAGGTGGGCTTTCCAGGTAGTGCTAATGGTAAGAGACCCAACTCCCAATTCAAGAGATATAAGAGACATGGGTTGGATCCCTGAGCTGGGAAGATCCCCTGGAGGAGGGCATGGCAGACCACTCCATTCTCTTACCTGGAGAATGCCACGGACAGAGGAGGCTGGCAGACTATATAGTCCATAGGATCACAAAGAGTCAGACACGACTGAGTGACTAAGTATGCACCAAGGGAGGTAGTTATCAGCATTGAACCTGGCAAATAACATGCAGCCATTCAGAATACATTAAGTTGCACATTCATTTACCTGCTGATAATTCAGTAATGCAACAAGCACCTTGATATGTTTGGGCTTCATGCTCTGCATGATTAACTGGTTACTCCTCTGGGCTGCTGCTGCTGCAGTTCAGTCGCTCAGTGGTGTCCGACTCCCTGTGACCCCAGGGACTGTAGCCCACCAGGCTCCTCTGTCCATGCGATTCTCCAGGCAAGAATACTGGAGTGGGTTGCCACGCCCTCCTCCAGGGGACCTTCCCAACCCAGGGATTGAGCCTGTGTCTCCTGCGTTGGCAGGAAGATTCTTTACCACTGAGTCCCCTGGGAAGTCCTACTCTTCTGGGACACTTGCTATATACCCAAGGCCATTTGCCTGCCCATCTACATCTGTTGGAAACTTCAGTGCTCATCTCAAAGGCTATCTTCCCCAAGTTTTTCTTGAACCTATACACCTCTCTTCAAAGCTTCCATTAATACTATTGCATTACCACTTCTTTGACATTGTTCTCATTCTCCAGATCACTACAGCCATTTGGTCATTTGTCTTCTCCCCAACATCAGGTAGTGACTGCCTCAATGACCAGGACTCACTCCCCCTCTTCTCTGAAAGTCTGGCACATGCTATGTGCCATGTGTGTACCACGGCACATAGCATTGGTCTTCCACCCAACATCCACCCCTCCTTTCTTGCAAACAAAACTCTTCTATGTGGAAAGTTTTATGAATTATGACTGACCTCAGACAAGCATAAAAATTGGATTCTTGTCTTCCAAATATCTACTTTCTCTGGTCCCCTAACAGCTACTGAATGTGTGGGAAAGACTGAGAAATATTTTTTTCTCATATTAAAAGAACTATTTCTTTTTCTACTCTGCCTCTTTCTACCTCTTCCTTATTATAAAGGGTAGTGTTTGTAGCAGTGGTAACCATCACAGGAGCAAGAAGTGATGAGCTTAAAGACAAAAACTGAACACTGACAAGGACAGAGCAGAAAGGCAGAAAGAGCCTGGATCTCTACTGGATTTGTAAAGTTGCTGCATCCAAAGGACAACCAACAACCTATGTTATAGAAGATCAATGGCTCCTTCATTCAGCTAACATCAACAGGTAATGTTACGTAGCCAAAAGCATCACTAACACATCCACTGGGGAAACAGCAGAAATAGTGGCTGATTTTATTTTTGGGGACTCCAAAATCACCGCAGATGGCGATTCCAGCCATGAAATTAAAAGACGTTTACTCCTTGAAAGGAAAGTTATGACCAAACCAGACAGCATGTTAAAAAAGCAGAGATGTTACTTTGTCAACAAAGGTTTGTCTAGTAAAGGCTATGGTTTTTCCAGTGGGCATGTATGGATGTGAGAATTGGACTATAAAGAAGACTGAGCACAAAAGAGTTGATGCTTTTGAACTGTGGTGTTGGAGAAGACTCTTGAGAGTCCCTTGGACTACAAGGAGATCCAACCAGTCCATCTTAAAGCAGATCAGTCCTAGGTGTTCATTGGAAGGACTGATGTTGAAGCTGAAACTCCAAGACTTTGATGTGAAGAGCCGTCTCATCTGAAAAGACCCTGATGCTGGGAAAGATTGAGGGAGGGAGGAGAAGGGGACGACAGAGGATGAGATGGTTGGATGGCATCACCGACTCAATGGTCATGAGTTTGGGTGGACTCCGGGAGTTGGTGATGGACAGGGAGGCCTGGCGTGCTGCGGTTCATGGGGTCGCAAAGAGTTGGACATGACTGAGCGACTGAACTGAACTGAACTGAACTGAGCACAGCCACCATCATTCTCGGCATACAGTAAACATGTGCCTGTGCCTAGCTCGGTCATTAGGCCATGTCCCACTCTTTGCAAGACCATGGACTGAGCCTGCCAGGCTCCTGTGTTCATGGAATTCTCCAGACAAGAATACGGGGGTGGGTTGCCATTTCTTCCTCCAAGGTATCTTCCAAACCCAGGGATCAAACCCACATCTCCTGCATTGGCAGGCAGATTGTTTATCACTGAGCCAACTGGGAAGCCCCATAATAAATACTTGAATATTTATTAAGATATATTTTAATTGAGTTTGATTCATTCATTCAAGCAGTTAGAAAACACACAAAAGCTCTTGGCATTTCACTGCTACCATTTTCTTCCATTCATTCAAAATTTCATCTACACTGCAGGAGAAACCCACTTCCTAACTGCCACTGCATGTGAACAATTTCAGCATACTAATACAACTTTTTATAAAGATAATAGGAGAATGTTTGCAAAGAAGAGATTAGATTCACAGTAACAAAGAGGAAAAAAAATGTAATGTGCAGTTCTGAAACCTGCTTTAAAGGATACTTTATAAATTTCTAAATTGTCAACACTTTGCCCTAAATGAAGTAACTGGGTTACATGAGAAAACCACAAAAACTCATGCACCCAGCTCTCTGCTGCCTATACCTGTTACACCGATCTCAAAATCTGGGATTATAATTGCCCTAGGTTTGTGGCTCCTTTTCAGTACTCAAGACCAATGCTACACAGCTGTGTCAGAACATACAGGTGTAAAATCTTGAACTTGAGGACAAGGATGCAAACCCAGGGAAAGTCACCCAAAAAATCATTCTCACAGTAAGTTCTCCAACTGTGTTCTCAAATCAATCACTACCCAGCAAAAGAAACTTAGAGATAACACACTTGGCTTTTGTTGAAGGGGCTGGAAAGGCAGGAACAACTTCCACATGCCTCATTTTTCACTTTTGAAAAAATGACTTCAAAGAAATTATAAATACCTATTTCCATTCAAAGAAAAATATGCTCAGTGAAGCCCCTTAGGTTCTGAAGGTTTCTGAAGGCTATTTCATTTTTAATTTAGATCTTCCCATGGTTCCTGTCAGAGATGAGTGATCTCTTGGCCCCCAGACCTTGGCAACCTTCCTCAGGGAAGCTCCCAAGTTGCAAGCAGGATTCCTTTCAACTTCTGGCCTTACTAATGTCATTATTAGTTTAACATGACAGCATCTCATCCTTCACCTCTGACTCAGTGAGAAGAATCCAAGACATGTTGTCTGGAAGTGCCTCATTTCAAATGCATCCGAGAAATCCCTTTAGGAATTTGCTGGAACTGTTCCTTGAAGCCCTGTTCCTAGCATCATCTTGTTCCCAACCCTTTCCCTCCTCTTCTTCTCCTCCCTCTACTTCCCCTTCTCCTACCCCTCCCCCCTTCTCCTACCCCTCCCCCCTTCTCCTACCCCTCCCCCTTCTCCTACCCCTCCCCCCTTCTCCTACCCCTCCCCCCTTCTCCTACCCCTCCCCCCTTCCACCTGATGACTGCCAGTTCTTCAAACCACTACTGCACTCCTTATCTCACAGGATCCATGTGACATATCTATCAGGCTTATGGGGCGGGCATTATCTCTTTCTCTCTGTCAGAGAAAAACAGGCCCAACTTTGTTGTTGTTGGTTTTCTTTCCATTTATTTTTATTCGTTGGAGGCTCATTACTTTACAATATTGTAGTGGTTTTTGCCATACATTGACATGAATCAGCCATAGATTTACATGTGTTCCCCATCCCGATCCCCCCTCCCGCCTCCCTCTCCATCCCATCCCTCTGGGTCTTCCCAGTGCGCCAGCCCTGAGCACCCATCTCATGCATCCAACCTGGGCTGGTGATCTGTTTCACTCTTGATAGTATACTTGTTTCAATGCTGTTCTCTCTGAACATCCCACCCTCGCCTTCTCCCACAGAGTCTAAAAGTCTGTTCTGTACATCTGTGTCTTTCTGTTTTGCATATAGGGTTATCGTTACCATCTTTTTAAATTCCATATATATGCGTTAGTATACAGTATTGGTGTTTATCTTTCTGGCTTACTTCACTCTGTATAATGGGCTCCAGTTTCATCCATCCCATCCTGGGAAGGTAGCCGTAATAGTCAGGCCCAACTTTGAGCCAAATCAATGTGGGTAAAAAAAAGGCTTCCGTTTTCCCAGTGCCCCTCACTGACCATGAGACTGGAACATTCTGCTCATAAATTCCCACTCTAACAGGCTAAATCAGCAGCGAGGCTGGTCCCTGATCCCAGCTTGGCAAATGATCTGGCTCTCCTCTGCCTGCTTCCAGTGTTACAACTGCACAGCCTTGTCATCCTTAACTTTTGTCTTCTAGATCAGATTTCCCTGAGAGTTAAACCTGAGCCAGTTCTGTCAAACTTGACTTTCATAATCAATAGAAAGTAGAATCTATCCATTTATAGGAATGAGAAAATAGTATTTCAATGCTTTCATAAACACGGTCAAACAAATTATATTCATAGAGTAGGGAGTGAGTAGAAGATTTTAGAAATCCTTCCAAAACTTAACAACAATATACAATCAAAGGAGCATCATATATGTATATTTCTTCTTTTAAAAAGTTTAGGACAAAGTTCCTTTGAAAAGAAATCTTCCCCTCACCTCCCAGTATATTTTTCTGTCTGGGCTTCCTGTTGGCTCAGATGGTCAAGAATTTGCCCACAATGCAGGAGACCAAGGTTTGATCCCTGGGTCGGGAAGATCCCCTGAAGAAGGAAATGGCAATCCATTCCAATATTCTTGCTTGGAGAATTCCATGGGCAGAGGAGTCTGACGGGCTACAGTTCATGGGGTGGCAAAGAGTCAGACAGGACTGAGCGACAAATACTTTCACTTTCATGTGGCAGAGTACTGCCAAGACTGTGGTTTATTATTTATAGGCACAAGGATGACTTGAAAAGTGCTATCAAGGCCAGTATTCTAGTGAATATCACCCAGCACCAAAACATTAACCCATGCTTTTGATGTACTTAAAATTACTATTGAATCAGTTAACAAATATTTATTGAACCTCTACCCCTGTGCTCCCAACACCACTTCGCATTACAATTTCCCGGCATTTTGAAACATACTGACAACTCAACTGGCCTGGGACTGTGCCATCAGCTTTGTCAAATGCTCCCAGGGAATTCCAGTGAGTGGCCAGAGTGAGGAACGGATTGTACACACCAAAGGTTAGAGTGGCATGGAGAACAACAGCATCGGGGAGAGGAGGTGGTCTTAGAGGAGAACGCCAATAGTGTGAGAAGATGCTCCCTTCTACTGACCAAAAAAAAAAAAAAAAAAAACTAAGAAAGACATCAGTTCTGCAGGGAGAGAAACTGATCACTTTTCAACATGTCGGTGCTTACTGACAGCTGGGACCACGGGGCCAAAAGAGACTAAGTGGTCAGAGGCTCGAGAGATGCAGCTGTAGGGACATTAGGCTGAGAGGTGTTGGCTGAAACCTCGGGATTACGGCACATGGCTTGGAGAGGTCTGCAATGGGTCCCCAGATAGGAGCCCTGGAGAGCAGGAGACCATAGGGAATGGGAGGGCAGGGGAGGCAATAGGCAGGAAGCAAAAAAGAGAAATCCATACATACAGGTTTCCAACAGGTGGCGCTAGTAGTAAAGAACCTGCCTCCTGAGATACAGGAGATGTGGGTTCAATGCCTGGCTCAAGAAGATCCCCTGGAGGAGGAAACGGCAACCCATTCCAGTATTCTTGCCTGGAGAATCCCATGGACAGAGGAGCCTGGGGGGCTACGGTCCACAGGGTCACAAAGAGTCAGACATGACTGAAGTGACTTGGCACGCATGCACATTCTAACTAAGTCATTTAAGCATTCACTATAAAACGTTCAGAAATCTCAAAGTTTCAAGAATCACTTCTCACAAACAGGCAGAATGGTTTTTATTAATATATTCTTGGGGGAAGTCCTTTAATGGTGAAATTACTACATAATCCGTTCAAACATAACTTCAGAAAACACTGGGTCCCTGACTATTGTTAAGAAGGGGAACCAAAGAAGTATTCCCCACCCTCCAAGAGTTTATTGGATTGCAGGCCCAGACACCCCAAGATGAGACATTTAGATGATGTGGTAGAGGCAACAGCTTTGCTTTATAGCACAGAGAAGGAAAAACAAAGCTGAATTTTCAGATTTCCACTTTCAATTAGATCCCCAATGGAGAGTTAAGTGAAAGATGACAACAGGCACAACAATGACTAAATTATGACACATTCTTTAATGTCCTTTAAACTGTGTGTGTGTTTTTAAAGCACAAAAAGTCATTCACTGCAGAATTATTCATAAGAAGAATCTCTCTGCTGTATTACTGCCATACACTAACGTGCCACTTCAATGCCTTAAGGACATACATCTTAACTTTTTTCTTTAGTTGGAAAAAATGTATGGCTACATTAACTATTTGGTATATACCTGCCAAATAAAAATGGAAAGAACACTTTACCCCCCAAATTTTAGAGGTTATCATCCAACAGATAATCAAGAAGAGAGTAATCTCTTATACTCCCACAATCTCTGTGGTTTATTAGTATGGGTTTTTGAAATTAACCCTAGTTCCAAGGAAATTTTTTTGCAGAATCTTTAACAGAAACACACACACACACACATCTTCTTTTCCATGGACATTGAGGGTACATTTGCCCCAACAGCCAAAAAAAACCAAGAGATATCAGAGGCCCTGACATTCTCCCTAAAACCATAGCTAGAGCTTTACCACCGGAACCTCCCATCCGCTGTATTTATAAGCACGTACCTAACATCAGCAAGCATCCTTCTCAGCTTGACCTTTACCAGGAAAAGAAAGTGACTAAATAAGATGCTCACTTCTGGTTCATTTGGGCTAATAGGAGAAACATCCAAACAAGGTATTCCTCCCTTCTCTCCAAATCATAAGTTTTCCGGTCTGAACAACAGCCATCAAACATTAAACTCACTAGCTATCAGTAATGAGGGGCAAAAAAGCCCAAGTGTGTGCTTTTTGTCTTCTCATCTTTTAAGACAAAGTATGATACCTTAATAAACCTGATATCAACAGTGCAGATCAACTGCCAGAATTCATCTGATTATAAAATGGGACTTCCCCAAGAAATACTCAGATGTGCAAAGGGTTGCCATGTCCCAAGAAAATCAGGATGTTTAAAGGTGAAGAACATGTCTGAGCTTCACAGGCAGGCAGATGTGCCTTTCGGTTCTCACATCCTTCCAGTCTAAGGTCAGATAACAACTTAAATCTCATGATCTTCATTTCCAACATTGAAACAGTTACCACAATGACCCTGGGTCAAACATTCTTCTAGACTCCTTACACATGTAATCCTCATTGAATCCTCAAAACAACCCTAAAAGATAGGTACTGTGTGCGTGCTAAGTCACTCTGTCATGTCCAACTTTTTGCAACCCCATGGACTGTAACCCACCAGGCTCCTCTGTCCATGGGATTCTCCAGGGAAGAATACTGGAGTGGGTGGCCATGCTCTTCTTCAGGGGATCTTCCCAACCCAGGGATAGAACCTGAGTTTCTTATATCTCCTGCACTGGGAGGCAAGTTCTTTACCACTAGTGCTACCTGGGAAGTCCCAAAAGACAGGTACTCTGACATTCCTTTTACCAATGAGGTGAGAAAACTAAGGCACAAAGTGATTAAATAACTTGCCCAAAGTCAAATGGCAAACAAATATGGAGCTTAGATTCAGACAATCTTGCTCCAGAATGTGTGCCTTTAATTGCTATACCACTGCTCTATTATAAGGCTATTTAAAGATTAAATGAATAATGTACATAGCACATGAACTGACAGTCATTCCAAAAAATGGTAGCTAAAACTGCAATTAATACTGATATAAAAATAATTATTTTTATTATATATAATATATACAGTCTATATAATTATATTGTTGTTTTTAAGCTGAATGTATTAGACATGCTTGAATAGAAGCTGGAGGTCTCTATCAAATGATCACAAGGATTCTTTTCCATTCTATGAGATTATTCCATGGTGGGTCAGTCTGGTTCTTTGAACTTTACGATATCTTATGATATTCTTCCCCTGGATTAGGTCCCACAATCCCATTATCACCCAGCAAACCTCTACCAAAAGAAAATATAGATGACTTTGAATATTCTGGAAACCACATCTGCAAGCAGCCGACTAAACTACTGAAAATGGAAGACTTGGGCTATTGTTTAAATTTTCAAGATCCAACTTAAGCTGTCAATACAAACATCTGCCGGATTCTGAAGTTGCAGTTCCATTTGGAGACTGCCCAACAAGAAGAGTTAGAGTTCTTTATTTCTTTTCTATTATTGTATAAGGCAAGACAGACATCTCTGTGAGCTGGTGTCTCTCAGAACAAGTCACCAGGGATAGGATCTCTGAAAGCCAGAGAGTAATGTCAGCAACAGTACAATTTCTCCAACAAAACTGCCTCATTACAGATTCCCTTCTTGGCACAACTTGTACTTTTAAAAATAGTAGCCCAATTTCACAAGCAAGTTGGAACCTACTGATTCTGACTTCTAAAATACTGCATTCCTTCTGTTGCTAGTAATGCTCAAAGTATGTCTCTTAAAATTACTTGCCATGATGTCCTTTAAACAGGGCCAATGACTTTCCTCCTGAGACAAAACCATGAGAACCAGAAGCCCTGGAGAATGAGAGAATCATTATTTTACCGACATGTTTAATAATGAACTTGGAGTGGTTCCCATTTTCCCCATCAATGCCCCTCCCCTTGGTGATTTGAATGTTCATGTTTTGAAAGATGTTGAAGCTGGACCATCCTTAAATTTAAAAGAATTTTCATATTATAAAGTTTTCCCCACAGTGACCACATGGTTCAATTATCAAAAACTACATTTAAGGAGAAAATCCAAAGTTAGTTATTAATTTATATGCTAGGCTTGGACAGACATTTTTTTGGTACTAAAAATATAAATGTCAAAAGTATATATGTAGTTGTCATTTCTCAATTATTAAATTGTGGAATTATGGTCTCCTGCAGTGCTTAAATATAGACAACTGAAGTATTCAGTAAAAGAATTAAATGAATTCATGTTCATGGTAATAATAATTTTAAAGGTTATTCAAGGAAAAAGTCTAAAACATTTAATTTTCATTGTATTCCTATTGTCCAGCTTCAAATGTCAGAAATCAACTGTAAAGAAGTTTAAATTATTTTTCCATCACACATGCACATGTGGGCAGACATGCACATGTGTCTGGAGTCCATTTATGGTGGGGACGAGTCAGAACTGGAACTCAGGTGCACTTCGGTCTGGTTGTGATGGTGCTATAAGGTCAGTCTTGATACTTTGTACAACCCATTTGCCTTACTGTGACTTAACTTCAACTGGATCATCTCACAGGTTCCTTCTCATTCCATAACCATTCTCATTCCTTCCTCCTCATTCTTCTCCTTAATTAATGAAATAAATTTCTCCTAGAAACAGACTCACTTTCACTTTCCACTAGCTATTATTTCTCTTTCACTGAAGAGTTATTCCCCCCGCCCCCCAAAAAAGATAAGACTAACCCAAGAGGCAGATTCTTCTATTCTGTTGATACCTGTTTCAGTAGCCTCTGACAAGCTCATTTGGCAAGCAATCAATTCTTGCTCAATAAATATAGAGAAAAAGGTAACCAGAGGCAGGGAATAAGAAACAAAGGAAGACAAAGAGCAAGAAGGAAGGAAGACTAATGGAGAAAGTAT
Organism: Odocoileus virginianus; assembly: GCF_023699985.2. Classification (NCBI taxonomy): domain Eukaryota; kingdom Metazoa; phylum Chordata; class Mammalia; order Artiodactyla; family Cervidae; genus Odocoileus; species Odocoileus virginianus. The sequence goes on from NC_069686.1 coordinate 21,176,065, forward strand.
GTTGCTGAGAAAGATGACTTGAGGATAAGTTACCATAGTTACTAGGAGAGGTCATCCTCACTCTTTATCCCACACAAGCCTCTTAATACCACTGAAAGTATGTATAGCTATCTCCATGTCATAGATTGGAAGACGGCAGCTCAGAGAGGTTTAAAACCTTGGGGAAAGTTGCACAGAATGTAGCTAGCTCGGGTGGGATCTCATCTACATTGTGTCTGAAGCCTGAGCCCATCCTCTCCAGGGGAACAAAAGGAAGTAACACCTACGGAGGGGAACTGCAGGACTTACTAAAAGTCATACATTGTAAGATGCGTCATTCCATCATCTTTACAACAATCATGCGGTAAGAAATTAATCACTATTCACCTCATTTCTTTTCATTTTTATTTTGGGGCAGGGGACTCTTCTGGGACTTTGGTTGCTGCGCAGACTTTTCTTCTGGTAGTGGGGAACAGGAGCTACTGTCTAGTTGTGGTGTGCGGGCTTCCCTTACTGCAGACCATGGGCTCTAGGGCACGCGGGCTTCAGCAGCTGCAGCTCCTGGGCTCTAGAGCACAGGCTCAATAGTCGTGGGGCACGGGCTTAGTTGCTCCGCGGCATGTTCCCAGATCAGGGATCGAACCCGTGTCTCCTGCATTCTCAGACAGATTCTTTACCACTGAGCCACCTGGAAAGCCCCTCACCTCATTTTCCAAATGAGAAAAGGTGGGCCCGGAGAGGCTAATTTGCTCAAGATGGCAACAACTGGGAGGTGGCAGAGCTGAGGTTTAAACTCAGAACATTCCAACTCCAAAGTGAGTCTGCAGGCTGCATTTCTTACAGAAAAGATCATAAAATGACAGCACAAAAAGCTTCAGCCTACACAGGAGAGGCATAAAAGCAGTGCCTCTGAGTCCAGCCTGCAGTAGTTTCTTCCTTCTAGCCCTCTGGAGAGCGCTGGCGACAGCAGCCACATTTCTTTAGGAGCTGCCATCAGTACTCAAGGCAAAAACTATATAAAGTGACTCCTGCGCAGAACTGCCATCAGGATTTTGCGCTTATCAAAGTCTTTCAGGCAACCAGACCTTTAAGTAACAATGGTCTGATCAGCTCCTCAAAGAGCCCACATTCCAAGAAAATGTCTCAATCTGACATGTTTCCAAGTAGCAGGCACTCTTAATTATTGAGCCAGGAAAAAAATAGCTACAAAAATGTGGAAGAAATGCATTGTGTTACTAACAAGGCTGGAAACAATTTCTTACCTGTTCTAAAGTAAAGAAGTTTCAGGAGGAATGGCTACATTATGGCTTAAATAATATTATTCTACAGACAACATGATTAAACCCAGGGCCCTTTTTGTCCATGCAGCAACAGGAAACAAACCCTGTCCAGAGGGCTATAAAAGCTTTGCATGCTGCACACATATTTTACCCTTAAGAAACATGGCTTTCACCTTTTGCTATGAATCTGGGGACATTAAAATTTTTTTTCTACCAATATAAAAGCATGCTCTGAAGTCCCTGGTCTTTTAATTATAGAAGCAGAAAAGCATATTCATTTTAAGCGACTCTAAAAACCCAAAATAATTTTTTCCCCAGACATCAATAAGGGAAGCAACAAAAGATGCTGTTCCAGGGAAGTAACTGTAAACTAAAAACCTAGACTCAGATTTTATAGAAAGAGGATGAATGGATGGTTTCAAATTTTAACTCAACATTTCAGAAATCATTGGTTTAAAAGTTTATAACTGGGGAGAAACAAAGCAAGAGTGCATACATATGTTTAAATTCCACTGTTTCCCAGTGGTGTCCTAGTCATTTCTTCTAAAAAGAAATATGAGAACTGGAAAGCCACCATCTACAGAAGGAAATTGCAAGCAACGAATGTTGCAGGCACTGTTTGAGGATACCAGGCAGTCAGCCACCTATACAGTCAAAGCTGTGGTTTTTCCAGGTGTCATGCATGGATATGAGAGTTGGATCATGAAGAAGGCTGAACACCAAAAAACTGATACTTTCAGATTGCAATGCTGGAGAAGACTCTTGAGAGGCTCTTAGACTGCAAGGAGATCAAACAAGTCAATCCTAAAGGAAGTCAACCCTGAATATTCATTGGAAGAACTGATCCTAAAGCTGAAGCTCCAATACTCTGGCTACCTGAGGAGAAGCGCCAACTCACTGGAAAAGACCCTGATGCTGGGAAAGATTGAGGGCATGAAGAGAAAGGGGAGACAGAGGATGAGATGGTTGGGTGGCATCACTGACTCAATGGACATGAATTTGAGCAAACTCCAGGACATAGTGAAGGACAGGGAAGCCTGGCATGCTGCAGTCCATGGGGTCACAAAGAGTCAGACATGACTTAGCAACTGAACAACAGCCACCTAAGAAAGGGAGGAGGTAACCTCAAGCTAGGTGAGTCCAAAGAGCAGCGATGCAAGTATTTCCAGTGAGCTACTCAGCCCGACAGAGGCAGCAACAGAAACGACCACCAGGACTACGCAGACTGGTCCAGAGGCAGCAAGCCAAGTGAGCTGGGCACCTCACCAGGCACCTGCTCTTGTTGACCCAGTATTCGAGAGCCCCAGATTTCTGCAGTCCCTCTCTGCTGGCCCTTTGTCAGTTTGAGAATCCCCACAGCAGCAGAACATACCTTCTCTAAAAATAACCAGACCCCAGCAATTAGCTCTAGCAGCCTTCTGGTCTAACTTTGGCCCCACACTGCAGACCTTTATCACAAACCATTGCCAATGTAATCCCAGTTGGGTACACAGGTTGCTACCACTGACCCCTTGAACAGCCCAACCATGGGATTTCCTCTTGTCCTGTCTTTAGCATGGTGATCTGGCCAAACACTGAAGCCCTTACCACAAAGGGCAGCTAGGAAGTTCAGAAGGTGGGGCTGACTCTCTAGACTTCAGTGATTACAGTATCTGAAATCACGGAATACACTGTATAGCACTGTACACTGAAACCTCCTCTTGATTTGTGAGAAAACATAAGAAAACTACATAATTTTGTGGTATTAATTCATACAGTGCAAATTCCATGTGCATTGCTGTATAGTATTCCATCATATAAATAACACCTCCTCAATACTAAGCACTCCACTATTAATTTTAAAAAAGTTTAAGGCAATAATGAGCACACATGACTTTGTGTACACAGTGTGAAAATGTGATGAACACATGCACAAATACATGTGCTTATCACTGATTAAATGCAAGTGAATTTCAAATGCTCCAGGGTAATAAAGATCATAAATTTTTTGATCATGAACCTTCCTAGCCCATGTTGCTCCTTGATAATATATTTTAGAGCACTGCACTTTTTCCTTCTTTTGTATAATGACTGGATGGTCTAGTGTGTGTTCTGTCTTTCTTACATTCAGAGTGCCCCAAGCTAGAACACGGTAGGCTCACAACAATGATGTATTTGATAGAAGGAAGGGAGGGAAAAGGCAGTGAGTGAAATACTAATCAATATAAACTAGAGTCTTCCAAAATATCTCATAAAATAGAAAGGCCTAACAAAGGACCTTATGGAGGGGAAAAAAAAGCATGAAAGAGAGGTGAAAAGACAGTCGTTAAAACAGCATTTTAAAGCAATGGAAGCTGTTCTAAATATGCTTGGGAGGGAAAGGGGTTGATTAGGGAGGAAGCTAGGAGACGGGGCAGCCAGAAACAGTTTCTGGGGTCCTCACACCACATCCCAGCTGTTCATATTGATACAGCAACCTTTTCCCAAGAACCTGGCATCTCTGTCTGCTACTTTCTTGGGGTGGAATGTCTGGGTTTGAATCCCTGCCACTTAGCTGTGTGGGCTTAAGGAAACAACACCCTCTCAGTTCCTTGGTTTCCTTTACTTAAAGTGAGGACAATATAATACTCAATTCACAGAGTCACCATCAGCATTAAATGAGTCAATATACATAAAATTCTTAGAACAGGGTTGGCACATAATGCTCCATAAATGTTGTATACTACTACTATTTTCTTTTACTATTATTATTGTCATTATCCTTGAAAACTGGCTAGAAGTTTCACTTCTCTCTGAAACGTTTCCTAACTCCTGCCTAACAACACTGCCCCCATCCCATGCACCCCACTTCATTGATTACGGCATGTACATACCACTTTAATGCACTTTATTTCACACTTGACTTCAGCTGTTTAAGGGCAAGGGCAATATTTTACCTGTATTTGAATACCCAGTGCTATAATTTAAGGAATCAACTGTAACACCAAGGCCACTAATTCGACGTTTGTATGTCATCTGAGAGAGAGAGGGGGAAGAGGATGGTTGAACTGGAGGGAAAGAAAGTTCCTATAGAAAAGTATAGGAGGAGGAGCCAAGATGGCGGAGGAATAGGACGGGGAGACCACTTTCTCCCCTAGAGATTCATCGAAAGAACATTTGAACGCTGAGCAAATTTCACAAAACAACTTCTGATCGCTAGCAGAGGACATCAGGCGCCCAGAAAAGCAGCCCATTGTCTTCGAAGGGAGGTAGGACAAAATATAAAAGATAAAAAGGGAGACAAAAGAGCTACGGACGGAGACCCGTCCCGGGAAGGGAGTCTTAATAGAGGAAGTTTCCAATCACCAGGAAACCCTCGCACTGGCGGGACTGGGGGAAGTTTTCGGCAATCTAACTGGGAGGAAAAATTAAATAAGGCCCACAGATTACGTGCCTAAAAGGAACTCCCAGCAGAAAAGGACCCCAGACGCCCGCACCCGCCAGCAACAAGCGAGGGCGGAATGGAGAGGAGCGGGCGGCATTGCTTAGGGTGAGGACCGGCCCGAAGACCCTGAGAGCAATCGGAGGGAGCTTTTTTAAACTGTGGGATAGCAAGAGAGAAAATTAACCGGCCGGAACACACTGCCGGCGGTTCGCAAAACAAAGGGACTGAGAAACTCCAGAGAAGAGCCGGCCCATCCCCGTTGGAGGTAGGAGGCAGGGGGGAGGGGGAAAGGGCAAACTCAGCCCCTGAGAAGCCACCCCCTCCCACACTGCAAACAGGCCCCGGTTCCTATCTAAAGGCTTCCTGAGACCCGACTGGCGGTGCGCGCTCGCCGCGGAGGGAAAAAGCGCGCAGTACCCGGGGAGAGTGCGCCCAAGCCTCTGGCTGCCTGGGCCGCTCTCCGTGGAGGGAAAAGGCAAGCTGCATCCGGGGAGAATGCGCCCAAGCCTCTAGCTGCCTGGGCCGCTCGCTGTGGAGGGAAAAGGCAAGCCACAGCCGGGGAGAGTGCGCCTAAGCCCCTGGCTGCCTGAACCGCTTAGGCCGGGGAAGGCACAAAATGCAGGCGCAACCGAATCCACGCTTTTGTGGAGTACCCGAAAACTGGAACCGCACTCAACGCAGGGCCCGCTCCATATAGAGCAGCCCGGAGCCTGAGCAGTGTAGACGGCGAAAGCACTGACACCCGTGAGGGGGGCAAACCCAGTGTGGCCGGAACACGGTGAGTGCTATCCACACAGAGCGGTATCTGTCTGCAGCGCCCCGCCCTCCCCGTAGCAGGACTGATCTGAACTAGTGAACCTAAATAAGAGATCACCTCCGCCCGCGTCAGGGTGGAAATTAGACACCAAAGAGACGGCAAACAGAAGCCAAATAAACAAAGGGAACCGCTTCAGAAAGGACCGGTGCAACAGATTAAAATCCCTGAAGGTAACACCGACTACACGGGAAGGGGCCTATAGATATGGAGAAGTGTAAGCTGGAAAGAGGAGCCATCTGAAATTGAACTGAACCTACACTGACGGCAACAACTCCAGAGAAATTCCTAGATATATATGTATATATTTTTTTTTAATTTAAAAAAACAATCTTTTTTCTTTCCTTTTTATTTTTTATTTTTTCTCTCTTATTTTCTTTTAAAATTCCCTATTACTCCCCCATTACTCCTCAACTTTCATTTTCATATATTTTTACGATTTTCTTAATTAGGAAAAAAATTTTTTTTTCTTTTTTTTCTTTTTCTTGTTTTTCTCTCCTATTTCCTTTTAAAGTCCTCTAATACTCCTCTATTATTCCTTAATTTTCATTTTCATTTCACTATAACCTTGCCAAAAAAAAAAAAAGAGAAATCCTACTTTTAAACGGAACTTCATATACATTTCTAAATTTTTTGGGCGTTTTTGTTTTTCAATATTGTATTTCAAAGAGTCTAACCTCTACACTAGATTTTAATCTTTGTTTTTCAGTATGTGATATAAATTTTGGACATTTAAGAATCCAATATTCAGTTCCCATTTCTATTCAGGAGTGTGGTGATTACTCTCCCACTTTTGACTCTCTGTTTTCTACCTCAGAACACCTCTATTTCCTCCTTTCCCCTTCTCTTCCCAATCCAACTCTGTGAATCTTTGTGGGTGTCTGGGCTACGGAGAACACTTTGGGAACAGATAACTGCGTAGATCTGTCTCTCTCCTCTTGAGTCCCCTTTTTCTCCTCCTACTCACCTCTATCTCCTTCCTCCCTCTCCTATTCTTCATGTAACTCTGTGAACCTCTCTGGTTGTCTCTCACGGTGGAGAATCTTTTCACCATTAACCTAGAAGTTTTATTATCAGTGCTGTATAGTTGGAGAAGTCTTGAGACTATTGGAAGAATAAAACTGAAATCCAGAGGCAGGAGACTTAAGCCCCAAACCTGAGAAAACCAGAAGACTCCTGACTACACGTAACATTAAGGAATAAGAGACCATCCAAAAGCCTCCATACCTACACCAAAACCAACCACCACCCAAGAGCCAATAAGCTCCAGTACAAGACATACCACGCAAATTCTTTAGCAACGCAGGAACATAGACCTGAGTGTCAACATACAGGCTGTCCAAAGTCACACATAACACACAGACCCATCGAAAAACTCATTACTGGACACTCCATTGCACTCCAGAGAGAAGAAATCCAATTCCACGCACCAGAACACTGACACAAGCTTCCCTAACCAGGAAACCTTGACAAACCAATCGTCCAATCCCACGCACTGGGTGAAACCTCCACAATAAAAAGGAACCACAGACCACAAGAATACAGAAAGCCCACTCCAGACCCAGAAATCTAAACATGATGAAAAGGCAGAGAAATACCCAACAGGTAAAGGAACATGAAAAAAGCCCACCAAGTCAAACAAAAGAGGAGGAAATAGGGAATCTACCTGAAAAAGAATTTAGAATAATGATAATAAAAATGATCCAAAATCTTGAAAACAAAATGGAGTTACAAATAAATAGCCTGGAGACAAAGATTGAGAAGATGCAAGAAATGTTTAACAAGGACCTAGAAGAAATTAAAAAAAAAATCAATTAAAAATTAATAATGAAATAAATGAGATCAAAAACACTCTGGAGGGAACCATGAGTAGAATAACAGAGACAGAAGATAGGATAAGTGAGTTAGAAGATAAAATGGTGGAAATAAATGAAGCAGAGAGGAAAAAAGAAAAAAGAATCAAAAGAAATGAGGACAACCTCAGGGACCTCTGGGACAATGTGAAACGCCCCAACATTCGAATCATAGGAGTCCCAGAAGAAGAAGACAAAAAGAAAGGCCATGAGAAGATACTCGAGGAGATAATAGCTGAAAACTTCCCTAAAATGGGGAACGTAATAGCCACCCAAGTCCAAGAAACCCAGAGAGTCCCAAACAGGATAAACCCAAGTCGAAACACCCCAAGACACATATTAATCAAATTAACAAAGATCAAACACAAAGAACAAATATTAAAAGCAGCAAGGGAGAAACACCAAATAACACACAAAGGTATCCCCATAAGGATAACAGCCGATCTATCAATAGAAACCCTTCAGGCCAGAAGGGAATGGCAGGACATACTTAAAGTAATGAAAGAGAATAACCTACAACCTAGATTACTCTACCCAGCAAGGATCTCATTCAGATATGAAGGAGAACTCAAAAGCTTTACAGACAAGCAAAAGCTGAGAGAATTCAGCACCACCAAACCAGCTCTTCAACAAATACTAAAGGATCTTCTCTAGACAGGAAACACAGAAAGGTTGTATAAACATGAACCCCAAACAACAAAGTAAATGGCAACGGGACCATACCTATCAATAATTACCTTAAATGTAAATGGGTTGAATGCCCCAACCAAAAGACAAAGGCTGGCTGAATGGATACAAAAGCAAGACCCCTATATAGGCTGTCTACAAGAGACCCACCTCAAAACAAGGGACACATACAGACTAAAAGTGAAGGGCTGGAAAAAAATATTCCACGCAAACGGAGACCAAAAGAAAGCAGGAGTCGCAATACTCATATCAGATAAAATAGACTTTCAAATAAAGGCTGTGAAAAGAGACAAAGATGCACACTACATAATGATCAAAGGATCAATCCAAGAAGAAGATATAACAATTATAAATATATATGCACCCAACATAGGAGCACCGCAATATGTAAGGCAAACGCTAACGAGTATGAAAGAGGAAATTAATAGTAACACAATAATAGTGGGAGACTTTAATACCCCACTCACAACTATGGATAGATCAACTAAACAGAAAATGAACAAGGAAACACAAACTTTAAAGGACACAATGGACCAGCTAGACCTAATTGACATCTATAGGACGTTTCACCCCAAAACAATCAACTTCACCTTTTTCTCAAGTGCACACGGAACCTTCTCCAGAATAGATCACATCCTGGGCCATAAATCTAGTCTTGGTAAATTCAAAAAAATTGAAATCATTCCAGTCATCTTTTCTGACCACAGTGCAGTAAGATTAGATCTCATTTACAGGAAAAAAATTATTAAAAATTCAAACATATGGAGGCTAAACAACACGCTTCTGAATAACCAACAAATCATAGAAGAAATCAAAAAAGAAATCAAAATATGCATAGAAATGAATGAAAATGAAAACACAACAACCCAAAACCTATGGGACACTGTAAAAGCAGTGCTAAGGGGAAGATTCATAGCATTACAGGCCTACCTCAAGAAACAAGAAAAATGTCAAATAAATAACCTAACTCTACACCTAAAGCAACTAGAGAAGGAAGAAATGAAGAACCCCAGGGTTAGTAGAAGGAAAGAAATCTTAAAAATTAGGGCAGAAATAAATGCCAAAAGAAACTAAAGAGACCATAGCAAAAATCAACAAAGCTAAAAGCTGGTTTTTTGAAAAAATAAACAAAATTGACAAACCATTAGCAAGACTCATTAAGAAACAAAGGGAGAAGAACCAAATTAACAAAATTAGAAACGAAAATGGAGAGATCACAACAGACAACACTGAAATACAAAGGATCATAAGAGACTACTACCAGCAGCTCTATGCCAATAAAATGGACAACTTGGAAGAAACGGACACGTTCTTAGAGAAGTATAACTTTCCAAAACTGAACCAGGAAGAAATAGAAGATCTTAACAAACCCATCACAAGCAAGGAAATCGCAACTGTAATCAGAAATCTTCCAGCAAACAAAAGCCCAGGACCAGATGGCTTCACAGCTGAATTCTACCAAAAATTTAGAGAAGAGCTAACACCTATCTTACTCAAACTCTTCCAGAAAATTGCAGAAGAAGGTAGACTTCCAAACTCATTCTATGAGGCCACCATCACCCTAATTCCAAAACCAGACAAAGATGCCACAAAAAAAGAAAACTACAGGCCAATATCACTGATGAACATAGATGCAAAAATCCTTCAAAAAATTCTAGCAAACAGAATCCAACAACATATTAAAAAAATCATACACCATGACCAAGTGGGCTTTATCCCAGGAATGCAAGGATTCTTTAATATCCACAAATCAATCAGTGTAATACACCACATTAACAAATTGAAAGATAAAAACCATATGATTATCTCAATAGATGCAGAAAAAGCCTTTGACAAAATTCAACATCCATTTATGATTAAAACTCTCCAGAAAGCAGGAATAGAAGGAACATACCTCAACATAATAAAAGCTATATATGACAAACCCACAGCAAGCATCACCCTCAATGGTGAAAAATTGAAAGCATTTCCCCTGAAATCAGGAACAAGACAAGGGTGCCCACTCTCACCACTACTATTCAACATAGTTTTGGAAGTGTTGGCCACAGCAATCAGGGCAGAAAAAGAAGTAAAAGGAATCCAGATAGGAAAAGAAGAAGTGAAACTCTCTCTGTTTGCAGATGACATGATCCTCTACATAGAAAACCCTAAAGACTCTACCAGAAAATTACTAGAGCTAATCAATGAATACAGTAAAGTTGCAGGATATAAAATTAACACACAGAAATCTCTCGCATTCCTATACACTACCAATGAGAAAACAGAGAAATTAAGGAAACGATACCATTCACCATTGCAACAAAAAGAATAAAATACTTAGGAGTATATCTACCTAAAGAAACAAAAGATCTATACATAGAAAACTATAAAACACTGATGAAAGAAATCAAAGAGGACACAGACAGATGGAGAAATATACCGTGTTCATGGATTGGAAGAATCAATATTGTCAAAATGGTTATACTACCCAAAGCAATCTATAGATTCAATGCAATCCCTATCAAACTACCAACAGTATTTTTCACAGAACTAGAACAAATAATTTCACAATTTGTATGGAAATACAAAAAACCTTGAATAGCCAAAGTAACCTTGAGAAAGAAAAATGGAACTGGAGGAATCAACCTGCCTGACCTCAGACTCTACTAGAAAGCCACAGTCATCAAGACAGCATGGTACTGGCACAAAGACAGAAATATAGATCAATGGAACAGAATAGAAAGCCCAGAGATAAATCCACGAACCTATGGTCACCTTATCTTCGACAAAGGAGACAAGGATATACAATGGAAAAAAGACAACCTCTTTAACAAGTGATGCTGGGAAAACTGGTCAACCACCTGTAAAAGAATGAAACTAGAACACTTTCTAACACCATACACAAAAATCAACTCAAAATGGATTAAAGATCTAAATGTAAGATCAGAAACCATCAAACTCCTAGAGGAGAACATAGGCAAAACACTCTCCGACATAAATCACAGCAGGATCCTCTATGACCCACCTCCCAGAATTTTAGAAACAAAAGCAAAAATAAACAAATGGGACCTAATGAAACTGAAAAGCTTTTGCACAGCAAAGGAAACTATAAGCAAGGTGAAAAGACAGCCCTCAGATTGGGAGAAAATAATAGCAAACAAAGCAACAGACAAAGGATTAATCTCAAAAATATACAAGCAACTCCTCCAGCTCAATTCCAGAAAAATAAATGACCCAATCAAAAAATGGGCCAAAGAACTAAACAGACATTTCTCCAAGGAAGACATACAGATGGCAAAAAAACACATGAAAAGATGCTCAACATCACTCATTATCAGAGAAATGCAAATCAAAACCACAATGAGGTACCATTATACACCAGTCAGGATGGCTGCTATCCAAAAGTCTACAAGCAATAAATGCTGGAGAGGGTGTGGAGAAAAGGGAACCCTCTTACACTGTTGGTGGGAATGCAAATTAGTACAGCCACTATGGAAAACAGTGTGGAGATTTCTTTAAAAGCTGGAAATAGAACTGCCATATGACCCAGCAATCCCAGTTCAGGGCATACACACCGAGGAAACCAGATCTGAAAGAGACACGTGCATCCCAATGTTCATCGCAGCACTGTTTATAATAGCCAGGACATGGAAGCAACCTAGATGCCCATCAGCAGACGAATGGATGAGGAAGCTGTAGTACATATACACCGTGGAATATTACTCAGCCATTAAAAAGAATTCATTTGAATCAGTTCTAATGAGATGGATGAAACTGGAGCCCATTATACAGAGCGAAGTAAGCCAGAAAGATAAAGACCATTACAGTATACTAACACATATATATGGAATTTAGAAAGATGGTAATGATAATCCTATATGCAAAACAGAAAAAGAGACTCAGATGTATAGAACAGATTTGTGGACTCTGTGGGAGAAGGCGAGGGTGGGATGTTTCAAGAGAACAGCATTGAAACATGTATATTATCTAGGGTGAAACAGATCACCAGCCCAGGTTGGATGCATGAGACAAGTGCTCGGGCCTGGTGCACTGGGAAGACCCAGAAGGATCGGGTGGAGAGGGAGGTGGGAGGGGGGACCGGGATGGGGAATACATGTAAATCCATGGCTAATTCATGTCAATGTATGACAAAAACCACTGCAATGTTGTAAAGTAATTAGCCTCCAACTAATAAAAATAAATGGAAAAAAAAAAAAAGTATACACATTTGGTCCAAGATTGCTTTTGTCAATGGGATACATCAGAAGTGATGCTGTACCCATTTCTGGCCCCAAGACTTAAACAACTGTCTATTAAGTACCCTGGAGGAAGCTAACTACCAGGTGAGAAACCTAGCTATCGTGAGACTCCCATGCTGTAAGGATGCCCAGGCTAGCCATTTGGAGGCCCCTTGGAGAGCTGCCCCAGCTTGCCCAGCCCAGGAATCAGATGTGTAACATGAAGGAGCCTTGGGGCTTCTCCAGCATGGGCCTCTTACTGACTCCAACCAAGAACCACCCAGCTGAGCCCATCATACTCAGGACCATGAAAAATAATGGTAAACTGTTGTTTTAAACCACTAGGTTTTGAAGTGATTCATTAGACAGCAATAGATAACCAGAACACTCATTACAGAAGTGTTCAGCAAAAATTTATCTGGTCACAGGTATTATGGTGAGATTTAAACAGAAAATTAAGGCAGGGATTACACCACCTGTGAGTTCCAACACAGAGGTGTCTCCACAGTCCTCACGTTTATGCATTAGTGCCTAGCAGTAAGTGGCAGATCTGGAACTAGAATTCAGATTCGCTGACTCCCTTGGAGGCTGTAAACAGGGTGTTCCACCTCGAGCTAAATTTAGCTACTGAGCCCTACCTTTCACAAATGAGAACACCCCAAAGCATAATACAATGATGGAGTACCACTATGTACATGTCCTTATATACGCCACACACCATAAATAAAATATATTCTTTTAAAAGTTAAAATTTTTAAAATTTTAATTGGAATTTTAAAAATATGGTTCCTCTCCAATGTTATAAAACTCCTTTTGAGAATGCTCAACCAAAGCTTATGTTCAGAATCAGTGAGTCACAAACCAAGAGCAATAATTATTTATTTACATAAAAGAACATCTGAAAGAGAAAATTCAGGAATGTAAACATATGTACGTTATATGTTACTGATGGCAAGCATGTGGCTCAAATAAAAACTTTTCTGACTTAAAAATAATCATGCATTGTGGTAATCCTAGATTGGAGCTTGGATTAGATAAAGAACATTGGTAGAAACAATGGTCAATTTCAAATATAGTCTAATTAATAATACTACTGCAACATTAATTTCTTAGTTTTGACAAATGCACTAGGAATATATAAAATGTTAACACAGGAGAAAGTATGTGAAGGGCATGCTATTACTGAACACTTTCAGCATATATAAAATTATCCAAATAGTTTTTAAAAATACAAAAGATCTTATTCTGTATGGGTCAGTTCAGTTCAGTTCAGTCACTCAGTCATGTCCGACTCTCTGCGACCCCATGAGCCGCAGCACGCCAGGCCTCCCTGTCCGTCACCAACTCCCTCAGTTTACCCAAACTCATGTCCATTGAGTCGGTGATGCCATCCAACCATCTCATCCTCTATCATCCCCTTCTGCTCCCGCCCTCAATCCTTCCCAGCAACAGGGTCTTTTCAAATGAGTCAGCTCTTTGTATCAGGTGGCCAAAGTATTGGAGTTTCAGCTTCAACATCAGTCCTTCCAATGAACACCCAAGACTGATCTTTAGGATGGACTGGTTGGATCTCCTTGCAGTTCAAGGGACTCTCAAGAGTCTTCTCCAATACCACAGTTCAAAAGCATCAATTCTTTGGTGCTCAGCTTTATTTATAGTCCAACTCTCACATCCATACATGACTACTGGAAAAACCATAGCCTTAACTAGACGGACCTTTGTTGGCAAAGTAATGTCTCTGCTTTTCAATATGCTGTCTAGGTTGGTCATAACTTTCCTTCCAAGGAGCAAGCGTCCTTTAATTTCATAGCTGCAATCTGCAGTGATTTTGGAGCCCCAAAAAATAAAGTCAGCCACTGTTTCCACTGTTTCCCCATCTATTTGCCATGAAGTAATGGGACTGGATGCCATAATCTTAGTTTTCTGAATGTTGAGCTTAAGCCAACTTTTTCACTCTCCTCTTTTACTTTCATCAAGAGGCTCTTGTCTTCTTCACTTTCTGCCATAAGGGTGGTGTCATCTGCATATCTGAGGATATTATGTAAGACTAAACAGTAGATATTTTCATATCCCACCAGTAATCATTTAACTTTATTCTTCTCTTTTTCCTTTCCTGCAATCTATGTTAGTCAAGACTTAGAAAACCCTCCCCAATGCAATTGTTTCATTCAGCTTTATTTGTCACCTTCTGAAACTCTCCAAAATTCTCTTTTTCCTGACAACATACAACCTATCAGACAATTTAGAATGCACAACACAGACCAGACTAGTTCCAATTTCCATAAAACTTTCTACCTCCTCTGCTCCCATTTCAATCTAGAAGATCAGGATGATATTTTTATACCACTGGCAGAAAGTCATTATAATGTTATATTTTCTTATTTTATTATCCCTAGAACAAATTACAAATATTAAACAAAGAATGGTAGTAATTATACCACCCTATGTTTTAAAATCACAACTTTAAAAAAAGACTTTCTATTCCAAATGGTGGGTTAACCTCTCACTTTCATGTCTTCTGATATCCATGATTAAAATGATAGGAAAGGGACTTTCCTGATGGTCCAGTGGTTAAGACTCCATGCTTCTACTGAAGGCAATGTGGGATTGATGCCTGGTCAGGGAACTAAGATCTCACATGCCATGTGGCATGGCCCAAAAAAATGATAAGGTACTAAGGGAGGAAGGGGAAGTAGGATGAGTTAGGAGGTTGGGATTGACATATATATACTATTGGTATTATTTATAAAATAGATAACCCCAATGAGAACCTACTGTACAGCACAGGGAACTCGACTCCATGCTCTGTCGTGACCTAAATGAAAAGGAAATCCAAAACAGAGGGACATGTGTATACACACAGCTGATCTGCATTGCCGTAAGCGGGAACTAACACTGTGAAGTAACTTTACTCCAACAAAAATTTTAAAAAGTAAAAAAGATGATAGGAAGGGAATGGAAATGGAACATATGGAACCAGCCACAACAAAAATCGGATTGGGGAGGAGGATCTATAAGTGGAAATTTTCAACAACAAACTTCTAGAAGATAGATTTCGAAGAGCTCCTCAGAAGCAACAAAGGAAACCACAGCCCGGGGCATCCCCAGGGAGACATCTGTGGGATGGAGGAGCTAGTCAACCTCATAGATGCTCTTTCTGAGGAGCACAGATGTGGAGCTCTATATACAGAACAGAAGTTCCTTTCCCATCCAACTGTCTAAGCAGACTGCCCAGGAGATGGCCAAAACTTGGTATCTCCCTCAAAAAAAAAAAAAAAAATTGAAGTACTGTATCCTCCTAGAAGAAGTTGTAGCATTTGGGGAATCAAATATCAATAGATTCTGCCCTTTCCTTATGAGTGGGCTAAGCTCAGGGATAATCCTAACTGAGGGACATTCTACAAAATACCTGACAAATGCATTACTCATAACTGTCAAGGTCATCAAAACCAAGAAAAATGTGAGTCCCTTGAACAGCAAGATCAAATCAGTCAATCCTAAAGGAAATCAACCCTGAATATTCATTGTAAGGACTGATGCTAAAGCTGAAGCTCCAATACTTTGACCACCTGATACGAAGAGCCAACTTATTGGAAAAGACCCTGATGCTGGGAAAGACTGAAGGCAGGAGGAGAACAGGATGACAGAGGATGAGATTGTTGGATAGCATCACCGTCTCAATGGACATGAGTATGAGCAAATTCCAGGAGATAGCGGAGGACAGGAAAGCCTGGCACACTGCAGTTCGTAGGGTCACAGACAGTCAGACACGACTGAGCAACTAAACAACAGCAAAGCTTAGTGACTTTTTTCCAGAGTACAGTATGGACAGGGGACTCACTCCACAGCAGACACTCACTGGCAGACACTATACATCAGCCATGGGATCAAAAAGTGAAAGTGAAAGTCGCTCAGTCACTTTTGACTATTTGTGACCCCATGGACTATGTGTCCATGGAATTCTCCAGACCAGAGTACGGAATGGGTAGCCTTTCCCTTCTCCAGGGATCTTCCCAACCCAGGAATCGAACCAGGGTCTCCTGATTGCAGGAAGGTTCTTTACCAACTGAGCTATGAGGAAAACCCAATGGGATCAAGGTTAACATCAACAGGAGTGACCTCTTGACATAAAAGGCTGAACATTCACGTTCCCTCTGTGGTCTCTCTCCCCTAAACCCATAACCATTGTCTAATGATGAGAAGAACATCAGGATCCATTGAGGGACATTCTACAAAATACCGAATGAATGCATTACTCATAACTGTTAAGGTCATCAAAACCAAGAAAAATCTGAGAAACTGTCACAGCCAAGAGGAGTCTAAGGAGACATAAAAGCATACTGCATTTATGCAATATAATATCTTGAATGGGATCCAGGGAAGGAAAAAATGACATTAGATAAAAGCTAAGGAGTTCCGAAAAAAGTATGGACTTTAATTACTAACAATATATCAATATCAGTTCATTAATTATAACAGATATACCACGGTGACATTAACAGTGGGCTTCCCTGATGGCTAAGTCAGTAAAGAATCTGTCTGCAATGCAGGAGACTGCCTGCAATGTAGGAGACTTGGGTTCGATCCCTGGGTCAGGAGGATCCCCTGGAGGAGGAAATGGCAACCCACTCCAGTATTCTTGCCTGGGAAATCCCATGGACAGAGGAGCCTGGTGGACTACAGTCCAAAGGGTCACAAAGAGTCGGACATGACTTACTGACTAAACCACCACCACCAAAGTGAACAGTAGGGGAAACAGTCAGTGGAATATATGGGAACTCTCTGCACTATCCTTGCAATTTTTCTGTATTCTAAAATAAAGCTTATTTTTGAAAGAGTCAACAGACCTCATTCTTGTACACATAGCTGCCAATTAACTTTTTGTTGTGCCAATCTGAAATATGTGGGACAACTAAAGGGAACTAAATATTTCAGGAAAAGCTGCAAAATAAAAGTGAGAGAAAAATATAACCCAACAATAACAGAATGACCTCCGAGAAGAAGCAGAAGAAATTTAAGAGTTAAAACAAAAATTTAAGTAGTATTTTCACAGAAATTCAAGAATATATTACACTCGTGATATATAAGCAAAGTTCTTTGAAAAAAGAACAATCAGAAAATGTGAAAATACTTTGAAATTTAAAATATGATTATAAATGCTAAAACTTTACAAGAAACAATAGGTTTGAAAAAAAAGTCTCAGAAATATTCCAGAATGCACCCCAAAATGAGGAAGTGATTTCAAAAACATGAAAGAGAAAAAGAATCGGGGAGGCGGGGCAAGCGGGGAGACGAGATTTGACACTATCCTATACCTTTTTAAAATTTACTTTGGTAAAATAAATTTATATAAAATAAAATAGTACATAAACAATTTTTTACCATTTTAACCATTTTTAAGTATACAGATCTATGGCATTAAGTCTATTCACACTGTTAAGCAACCATCACCACCATCCATCTCCAGAACTCTTATCTTGCAAAACTGAAACTGGACTCGCTCAACAATAATGCTCCATCTCCCCCCACTCCCTGGTAACCACCATTCTACTTTCTAGCTCTATGACTCTGACTACCTGGGTATCTCATATGATTAGACATACAGCATTTGTCCTTCTGTGACTAGGTTATTTCACTTCACAAAGTGTCCTGAAGTTTCATCCATGCTGTAGCATGTTAGAATTTCCTTCCTTTTTAAGGCTGAATAATATTCCATTGTTATGATATAGACAGATAGATAGACATGGATAAATATACCAAATTAAGTATGTAATATCATATATGATACATATCACATACCATAAACATATATGTTTATCTATTCACCCACTAAGAAACATATGGGACACAGGGAGCTCAAATCAGTTGCTCTGTGACAACCTAGAGGGGTGGGATGGAGTGGGAGGTGGGAGGAGGTTCAAGAGGGAGCAGACTTATGTGTACCCATGGCTGATTCATGTTGATACATGGCAGAAACCAGCAAAATATTGTTAATTGTCCTCCAATTAAAAATAAATTAAAAAAAAGAAACACATGGGTTGTTTCCACCTTTTGGCTATGGTGGATCCTATATCTTGTTTGGGATATTGGTTAACACTACTGAATACATTTGTCAAACCTTATGGAACTGTACAGTAGAAGGAGTGACTTTTACTATATGTAATGTACACTCCAATAAAAAATAATAATAAACTTTAAAGATGAAAGAAAAACTGAGTATTACTTGGAAAACTCCAACAAAGTAGAAAGAGTTTTATTTCCAGAAGAAAAGAACGAAGAGCATCAAAGGAAAATATTCTCAAAGAAACAATGGCATAAGTTGCCCAGAGGTAAAGTTTCTAAGCTCTCATACTGACAGGGCCCACTAATGCTCAGGATGATGGAAAACAAAACTGATTCTTGTCCAACACTGTGAGACTTCAGAATAACAATAAGACGTACAAAGGAGAGAGAATCGGACTGGCAGAAGATGTCCCGTGGGCCACACTAGTAGCAAAAAGACAACAGAACAATGCCTTCGAAATTTCAAAGCAAAAAGATTCTCAGCCCAGAGTCTTCTAATTAGCCAAACTATAGGTTTAACAGGAGATGATAGTTACTCAATAGATAAGAGAAGCAAATAAACGGAAGAAACATGAGGATCCAGAGCACTAACTTTTTAAACATCCATTTGTAGGAAGTCACTGATGTGCTCCAGCAAAATGTAGAAGTAAACCAAGAAAGAGGAAGCTATAGATCAAGGAAAGACTGGATCTAACCAAGAGAAAAACAAAGGTTCAACAATGAAGATCTAAAAAACTATCTAAAGAGTTGTATAGCAGACCTAGAAAATCAATCCGTCTGGATTGAGACAGAAGGATGAAGGGAGGCAGGAAAAATGAAGGTTTGAGAATTTAGTTCTCTGAATCGGTGGAGAAAAAGAACAGCAAAGTGATTAAGAGTATGACCTGTATATGCCAGCGGCTCACATTCAAGTCCCAGCTTCACCAATTTGCATGTGTATGACCTTGAACAATTTACATATCTTACCCCTATTCCTTAGTCTCCTCATCTGTAATAATTCCTATATTATCGATTGCTGTGAGGATTAAATTAGTCAAAGCATATAAAACACATAGAAATTACTTGCCACTTAAGTCCGTAATAAAGGCTGGCCAGGGAATTCCCCCATGGTCCAACACTTAAGACTTGCACTCTCACTGCCTAGGGCCTGGGTTTGATCCCTAGCCAGGGAACTTAAGATCCCACAAGTCATGTAATGTGGGGAAAAAAAGAAAAAGAAAAAAAAAAAAAAAACGATTGGCCATGCTGATGACAGAAAAAGTACACAATACAGTGCATTTAAAAATCACAAACTGTAGGAACAAGGAAAAAAACTAAACAAGAAAGGAATGTAATTGCAGTTCTTGGTTTTATAGAAAAATACTTACATATTGATTATAGCATGAACACAGATTATTGATTTAACTACAAATAAAGATAAAAACCACATAGCTAGGATGGGGAAGGGAGCATTGAAAAATTATTTAAAAAGATGAATTCTTGGCTATTAGAGTAGAACGTCAAAATATTATGTATCAATTGATGGTTTAAGAAGTACCTCTATAATTATTTAGTGATTTGGAGGTCACTGGCAGGAGAAACAGCTAAAATAATTTAAAGTGGTTGCTTCTATAACAACCAAAAGCATTGTGGGGACAATTTTGGAAATTTTAATATGGACTGGTAATGAGATGATATTATAGTATTATAATTTTGTACATGATCTGATATTACGATTACAGAGAAAAAATGTTTTTATTGTTAGGAGATACATGTTAAAGGTTCAGCAGTGAAATACCACAATATCTGTAAGTCATCTTCAAGACAAGGAAAACTTAAAGATTCAAGAAAAACATATGCAGCAATATATATGTGCATGCATACATATTTTTTATATTATACAAAGAGAGAGAAAATGAGAGATAGCAAATGTAGCAAAACATTAGATATTAACTGCTGAATATATGTGAAGGGAATAAGTATTTATTATCCTATTCTTTCAATTTTTCTATATGTTTAAAAATTTAACAAAAAACTGGAAAATACTGCTTTTTATTATGAGTAAGCTCATCTGTTCTATAATTTTTAGCCACACATGTATTACTTTGGAAAAATAAATAGAATAATTTAAAGAAAAAAGATCTTACTACTAATTCCCCCAAAACTCTCAAACTAAGAAACATATTATTCATTTCCATTTTGTACAAATTCACGTAATAGTTTGTTTCAATTTTTGCCTTTTCTTTAGGCTTAGTAATACAATTTTACATAGGCAACTGCCTATGACTAGATGGTATGACCTCTATGTCAGCCCATTTGTTACATATATGTTAAATTTACCTAGTACCTGGTTCTCTGCAGTGCTTAAGGTACAACACCAAGAACATCAAATGGTTATGAATCTGGAAGAACTCTCCTAAGCAAGGAAGGAACTCTCCTAAGGAAAGAAGAAAAGGAAAAGGGGGAGGAGGACAAGAAAGAGCTTTCTTACAGCAGAATGTTGCTTAGTCACTCAGTTGTGTCCGACTCTTTGTGACCCCATGGACTGTAGCCCACCAGGCTTCTTTGTAGAATTCTCCAGGCAAGAATACTGGAGTGGGTTGCCATGCCCTCCTCCAGGGGATCTTCCCAAGCCAGGGATCAAACCCAGGTCTTCTGCACTGCAGGTGGATTCTTTACCATCTGAGCTATCAGGGAAGCCCTACAGCAGAATGCCAGCTAATAAGTGTAGACAAAAGATGGAAATAGGAAGCACCACCATGTGGCCAAAGTCAGAGGTGGTTGATTCAGGTGGGAATTGCCAGTGGATGTGGGTGGGTAGAGATTTGTTGAGGAACAAGATGTTAGCAAAATTTGGAGGAAACTGTCCCACAGAATACTAACCAATCACAATGAGAAAATAGTAAATATAATATGAATAAACCCACCAACATGACCAGGTGGTTAAGGTTAACATTAGAGCAGAATCATGTGACTCCAATATGGTGTCCTGGTACACATAAATGATGAAAGGAACACATTATTTTTGTGGCATTCCACCCAGAATGTAGTAACTGAACCTAGTCAGGAGGATGTAGCAGAAAGATCCTACCTCCTACATGATTAAACCGTGTACTCTTAAACACTATCAAGAATACAAAAGATAGGGAAAGACTGAGAAAATGTTCCGGGTTGAAGGAATCTAAAGAGACATGAGAATTAAATGCAATGCATATTCCTGGATGAGATCTTGAACCCGACCGGAAAAAGAGCTACTGTTGAGTTTATTCTGCTGACACTGTGAACAGAATGGTAGTCTGTACCAAAGCTTGCTTCCCCATTTGGAGGGCTGTATAATGATTATGTAGAAGAACAGCCCTGTTTGGAGGAAATACACATTGAAGTGTGTAGAAGGAACGGAAGATGTCAGCAGCTTGCTCTCCTAAGGTTAAGAAAAAGACTAATGATCACACACACACAGTACAAACACAATGGAGCAAGTATAGTAAAACATTAACAGATGAGAAATATGGGGTTAGAGATCTTTGTTCCAACTGGCAACTTTTCTATAAATTTGAAATCATTTCAAAAGAAATTATTGAAAAATTAAGCCATTGGGGAAAATACATATTATTATAATCTACGTCATATATTTAACAGAAGAAAAGGGTGTCAATAATGAAAGTGAGCCTAATTTTTCAGCCACTAACACCTTCCACTAGGGAACATTAGCATGCCAATCAGCCCAATTCAGCTTTAAATGGAACAATGCTTTATTCCTTATGAAAGTTACTATCTTTTCAACCTACCAATCAGATCTCTTTTGAAGAGTCGGAACTAAGACAAAGAGAGTCAGTTGGTTAATAGCATCAGAAGCAGCAAACATGGGAGCAAATGACCCTTGCTGTTGTTGAGAAAGTCACTCAGTCGTGTCCAACTCTTAGCGATTCCATGAACTGTAGCCCTCCAGGCTCTGCTTGCCATGGGATTCTCCAGTCAAGGATACTGGAGTGAGCAGCCATTCCCTTTTCCAGGGGATCTTCCTGAACCAGGGATCAAACCCAGGTCTCCTGCATTGCAGACAGATTCTTTACCATCTGAGCCACCAGAAAGCCCCGCAAATGACCCTGGAGTCCCTATAAAGTCTATTCCATGGATCCGGCAAGTCTGACTTATTGATTAAATTCAGATCTTTTCAAGGGAGAAAACTGGACCTTGCACTCCGGCTGCATCCCTCTGTGCCTGGGACAGCAGCTCCCTGCTTCTCACACCCTGATGTGCACCACTCAGTCATCAAGTACTCTGTAAATAGTGTGAGGCACTCCATAAATAACATCAAATCACCAGAAGGCGTTATTCCTCATAGAGAAGCCTTACTACACAAAGAGATATATAAAAACATTTATCAGCATGTAAATAGATAAATAAAACACTATATTCAGAAAACAGAATCACTTTACAGCAGTTAAATAACTTAGATCCATGTCAAAGGATTGGAGAAGGAAATAGCAAACCACTTCAGCATTCTTGCCTGGAAAATTTCATGGACTGGAGCCTGGTGGGCTATAGTCCATGCAGTCACAAAGAGTCCGATACAACTCAGTGACTGAACACACACACACACACACACACACACACATCAAAGGATGCCTCAGAAAAGCAGGTTATACAATGATGACTATATCACTTATATAAATTTTCTTTGGACTCAAACTCAAGACTGGCATTTACAGAATCAGCTCTCTAAATCTCCAGCTTGCCAACTGCAGATCATGGGACTTTGCAGCCTCCACAATCACATGAGCTAATTCCTTATAGTAAATATAAATATAAATATATAAATATATATATATGAAGAGGTTGAAATAGAATCTATTTATTCTGTTTCCTTATAGATAACTATAATAACACTTAGGTCAATTTTTAAATTAATTTTACTAATAAAACACTGTTCTTAGTTCATGAATATATACCTAAATATGCAAAACTATAAGACATAGACTAGGAGAGGCACTTAAATTCATGATGCTGGATGATGGGAGGATGAGAGACAGGAATGAGATAAAGGACCAAGTGAACTTTATCCAGATGTTGTATTTCCTTTATGAAAAAAGATCAGTGTCCTAAAGTGGAAAAATGTTAATTTTTTATTCTTGATGGTGGCTGTAAGATGCTTGTTATATAATTACATTAATGCAGAATGTTCATACAGGGTTGCTCATAATAACAACCTACTGAATCATTTCCAGGCCATAAAACATAATGCAAAATACCAGCTTATACTTAGGGTCTAAAATTAGTCCTGACTGTGTGGTTGAAAAGCTAGCAGAAAACTCAAACTGAGCAAAATTCAGTTCCTGCAGTGCTTGATGTGAGACTTTTAAATGAATGTACTTGTCTTAAATGCTTTAAAACTTTGCAAATTGTTGTTAATTTCTTTAAGTAACTCATAAAATTAAAATGAATTCTTAATCCAAGGCTTTTCTCTGAAGCTCTAATAATTGGATAAGTGCTTAATTAGCATGCTTTCAGTTTCCACAAGAGTAAGCTAATTAAAAAAAAGGTACAGTGAATATAAAGATAGTCCTTTAGATCTCAGCTTTAAAAATGCTAATTTAGACACTCTAGTGAATCAGACATATTGGCATCTACTTAGTTTCATCACCTATATAAACTACCATAACATACTCACCAAAAAGCATGGAATCAACCTATCCACAAGCATTTATTGTATAAGTGCTATGTGATCACCCAGCTTACCCATTTTTGGTGGGAGGAGGGTTGACCTATGAAAATAATAATTACCCACCAATGCCCTATTACTACAGGAGACCTAAAGCACTATAATAAATGATCCTTGACGTAGTCTCCTTTTACCTAATTGGAGAGATGAAAACATAAACCAAAAATAATTTCATGTTAAATGACACATGATGGCAAGGGCAACCAGTAAGCCAGCGAGGAAAAGCCCAGAATGGAAACATAGATGAGGTGGAGCCAGAAGAGAAGAGAGTGAAGGATTTCCACACAGAAGGAAGCACATGAGCCGTACACAAGCAGAAAGAAGTAGAACTGGTAGGAGACAGGCGTTAAGTCCAAGTGTGCAAGTTTATGGGATGCTCAGAGACAGATAGTTGGACAGGTGGAATTATGTAAATTGAGACTAAATGCTAGGCATTTGGGAACTCTTGCTGATTTTTTAACCTGATGACAGTATGATTTAAGAAAGATTAATATGATGTAATCTTCTGAAGGTTCTTCATATCAAGGAAGATAAAATCAAAGTCTTACAGTGGCCTACAAGGCCCTATATGATTTGGACAGCTGTTTGCTCTCTGAACTCATTCTCTACTTCTTCCATCTTCCCTCACATTCAGTTACAGTGGCCTTCTTACCAAGCCTAACACATGGCAGCCATACAACCCCTCAGGGCACCTGTATGTGGTCTTACCTCAACCCGAGAGGTTCTCCCCAAGATTCCTCCTGGCTCACTCCCTCACCTTATTGATCTTCCATCAGTTTACCATCTTGGGAAAGTAAAATGGTGCAACCATCATGGAAGATAATACGGCAGTTCCTCAAGAAGCTAAAAATAAAATTACCATATGATCCAGCAATCCCACATCTAAGCATACTCTCCAAAGAACGGAAAACAGGGTCCAGAACAGATATTTGAATACACATGTTCAGAGCAGCTTCAATCACAGGAGCCAAAAGGTGGAAACAAGCCAAATATCCATCAACACATAAATGAATAAACAAAATGTGATACACCCAAAATGGAGTATTATTTAGCCTTAAAAAATGAAATTCTGGCACACACTATAGCATTAATGAACCCTGAAAACATGCTAAGTGAAATACACTAGCTGCCAAAGAACAAATATTGTTTGATTCCACTTCTATGAGAGTCCTAAAACAGTCAATGCTATATAGATGAGAGCAGAATGCTGGTTTCCAGGTTCTGGGGGGAGAAGAAGAGAGTTTTCATTTAATGGGAGTTTTAGCTTGAAATGGAGGAAAAGTGCTAAAGACTGGTGATTATTGCACAACAATGTGAATATCTGGAACTCCATGGAATTATACACTCAAAAAATGATTAAAATGGTTAACTTTTATGCTAAACATACGTTACATAAATAAAATAATTTGACTGAGTTTTATGTTACGTTTTGTCTAGTCATAGTAGAAGTCATTAACTTGGATTGGTGGTGGTGGTGGTGACGGTGAAGTCGCTCAGTCGTGTCCGACACTTTGCGACCCCATGGACTGTAGTCCACCAGGCTTCTCTCTGTCCATGAGATTCTCCAGGCAAGAATACTGGAGTGGGTTGCCATTTCCTTCTCCAGGGGATCTTCCTGACCCAGGGATCAAACCCAGGTCTCCCAAATTGCAGACAGATGCTTTTAACCTCTGAGCCACCAACTTGGATTGAGTAATTAACAAATACTGACCTTTTATGTGCCCTAAGTTGGCCAAGGCAACTGCCTTGCCCTAAGGCAATTCAACATGAACAGATAAAACCTCAGGAACTGATAAATACCATAAAAATAAATAAGGAACGAATGAAAGAAAGAACAAAGGAAAGAAGGAAAGAAAGAACACATGTTCATGTGATTAGCATGTGTAATTACCATGCTAATTACACTGTACATATTACTCTACACATGGACATCACCAGATGATCAATACCAAAATCATATTGATTATATCCTTTGCAGTTGAAGATGGAGAAGCTCTATACAGTCAGCAAAAACAAGACTGGGAGCTGACTGTGGCTCAGATCATGAACTCCTAACTGCAAAATTCAGACTTAAAATGAAGAAAGTAGGGAAAACGACTAGACCATACAGGTATGACCAAAATAAATCCCTTATGATTATACAGTGGAAGTGACAAATAAAATTCAAGGGATTAGATCTTATAGACAGAGTGTCTGAAGAACTATGGATGGAGGTTCATAACACTGTATACGCGGTGGTGATCAAAACCATCCCCAAGAGAAAGAAGTTCAAAAAGGCAAAATGGTTGCCTGAGGATGCCTAACAAATAGCTGAGAAAAGAAGATAAGCTAAAGGCAAAGGAGAAAAGGAAAGATATACTCATCTGAATGCAGAGTTCCAAAGAATTGCAAGGAGAGATAAGAAAGCCTTCCTCATTGAACAATGCAAAGAAATGGAGGAAAACAATCAAATCCGAAAGGAGATGGGAATACCAGACCACCTGACCTGCCTCTTGAGAAACCTGTATGCAGGTCAGTAAGCAACAGTTAGAATTGGACATGGAACAACCGACTGGTTCAAAATTGGGAAAGGAGTATGTCAAGGCTGTATTTTGTCACCCTGCTTATTTAACTTATATGCAGAGTACCTCATAAGAAACGCTGGGCTGGAGGAAGCACAGGCTGGAATCAAGATTGCCAGGAGAAATATCAATAACCTCAGATATGCAGATGACACCACCCTTATGGCAGAAAGTGAAGAAGAACTAAAAAGCCTCTTGATGAAAGTGAAAGAGGAGAGTGAAAAAGTTGGCTTAAAGCTTAACATTCAGAAAACTAAGATCATGGCATCTGATCCCATCACCTCATGGGAAATAGATGGAGAGACAGTGGAAACAGTGTCAGACTTTATTTTTGGGGCTCCAAAATCAGTGCAGATGGTGACTGCAGCCATGAAATTCAAAGACGCTTACTCCTTGGAAGGAAAGTTATGACCAACCTAGATAGCATATTAAAAAGCAGAGACATTACTTTGCCAACAAAGGTCCATCTGGTCAAGGCTATGGTTTTTCCAGTGGTCATGTATGGATGTGAGAGTTGGACTGTGAAGGAAGCTGAGCACTGAAAAATTGATGCTTTTGAACTGTGGTGTTGGAGAAGACTCTTGAGAGTCCCCTGGACTGCAAGGAGATCCAACCAGTCCATCCTGAAGGAAGTAAGTCCTGGGTGTTCATTGGAAGAACTGATGCTGAAGCTGAAACTCCAGTACTTTGGCCACCTCATGATAAGAGTTGACTCATTGGAAAAGACCCTGATGCTGGGAGGGCTTGGGGGCAGGAGGAGAGAGGAGGGGACGACAGAGGATGAGATGGCTGGATGGCATCACCGACTCGATGGCATGAGTTTGAGTAAACTCCAGGAGTTGGTGATGGACAGGGAGGCCTGGCGTGCTGCGATTCATGGGGTTGCAAAAAGTTGGACACGACTGAGCATCTGAACTGAACTGAACTGAGAGATTGCTTCAAAAATATCAGAAATACTAAGGGAACATTTCATGCAAAGATGAGCACAATAAAGGACAGAAATGTTATGGACCTAACATAAGCAGAAGATATTAAGAAGAGGTGGCAAGAATACACAGAAGAACTATACAAAAAAAGATCTTAATGACCTGGATAATCACAATGGTGTGACCACTCACCTAGAGCTAGACATCCTGGAGTGCGAAGTCAAGTGGTCCTTAGAAAGCATCACTACGAACAAAGTTAGTAGAGGTGACAGAATTCTAGCTGAGCTATTTCAAATCCTTAAAGATGATGCTGTGAAAATGCTGCACTCAATATGCCAGCAAATTTGGAAAACTCAGCAGTGGCCACAGGACAGGAAAAGATCAGTTTTCATTTCAATCCCAAAGAACGGCAATGCCAAAGAATGTTCAAGCTACCGTACAACTGTACTCATTTCACATGCTAGCAAAGTAATGCTCAAAATCCTTCAAGCTAGGCTTCAACAGTATGTGAACTAAGAACTTCCAGATGTTGCAGCTGGGTTTAGAAAAGGCAGAGGTACCAGAGATCAAATTGCCAACATCTGTTGGATCACAGAATAAGCAAGAGACTTCCAGAAAAACATCTGCTTCATTGACTACACTCAAGCCTTTGACTATGTGGATCACAAAAAACTGTGGGAAATTCTTCAGGAGATGGAAATAGTAGACCACCTCACCTACCTCCTGAGAAACCTATATGCAGGTCAAGAAGCAACAGTTGGAATCAGACATGGAACAACAGACTGGTTCAAAATTAGGGAAGGAGTGTATGTCAAGGCTGTATATTGTCACCTTGCTTATTTAACTTATATGCAGAGTACATCATGTGAAATGCCAGACTGAATGAAGCACCAGCTAGAATGAAGACTGCTGGGAGAAATATCAGTAACATCAGATATGCAGATGACACCACCCTTATGGCAGAAAGCGAAGAGGAACTAAAGAACCTCTTGATGAAGGTGAAAGAGGAGAGTGAAAAAGCTGGTTCAGCCTTCACAAAATGAAGATCATGGCATCTGGTCCCATCACTTCATGGCAAATAAATGGTGAAACAATGGAGACAGTGACAGACTTTATCTTCTTGGGCTTCAAAATCACTGCAGATGGTGACTGTGGCCATGAAATTAAAAGACACTTGCTCCTTGGAAGAAGAGCTATGACCAACCTAGACAGAATATTAAAAAACAGAGACATTACTTTACCTACAAAGGTCCGTCTAGTCAAAGCTATGGTTTTTCCTGTAGTCATGTATGGATGTGAGAGCTGGACTATAAAGAAAGCTGGGCATCGAAGAATTGATGCTTCTGAACTGTGGTGTTGGAGAAGACTCTTGAGAGTCCCTTGGACTGCAAGGAGATTAAACCAGTCAATCCTAAAAAAAATCAATTCTCTATATTCATTGGAGGGACCGATAAGGAGGCTGAAGCTCCAATACTTTGGCCACCTGATGCAAAGAGCCAACTCACTGGAAAAGACCCTGATGCTGGGAAAGATTGAAGGCAGGAGAAGAGATGACAGAGGATGAGATGGTTGGATGGCATCACTAACTCAATGGACATGAGTTTGGGTAGGCTCCAGCAGATGGTAGAGAACAGGGAAGCGTGGCGTGCTGCAGTCCATGGGGTCACAAAGAGCCGGACACCACAGTGACTGAACAACAACAACATTATTAGCATTAATACTGCCCATGTTATTAGCCTCCCTAGCTGATCTTCCCCACTTACCAAAGCACCCTTATATTCTGATTATTTCTGGATTTCACATCTCAAAGCAAGTGGCCCACTTGTTGAATGGAGTGTAATTAGCATGTGTGATTAACATGCTAGTCACACATGCTAATTTGGGCAATGTGTTCACTCACCCCAAACCTTTCCATGGATCAAGTCATTCAGGTACTGCCTGGGGTCATTGTACTTGACTTTGGCTCCCCTCAGCCGTCAGGTCTGCTCAAAGGTCACATTGTTAGAGAGTTCTTCCCTGGCCGCTTACATAAAAGCTCACCCATGGTACCTCCAATTCATCTTCTCTATGAACCCTTCCTGACCACCTATTCCAAACTGTAAACCTCTTCCCCACCTGGCCTTCTTGCTTCCACCATCTCCCCTGACTTTTTCTCTCCTCTCAGCACTGAGACCACAAAACATACATATTTCTCTACTACTCTGGTTCACAGTCTGCTACTAACTCTAGAATGTAAGCTCCTGCAGGCTGGACTACTGATTATATACCTGGTGCCTACTATAGTGGCTGACATTCAATAAGCAGTCAGTAAATATTTGTTGAATAAATTACCACTGTTATACCAAAAGGACTAGAGCAGAGGGAGAATGGAAGCAAAATTAGCCACATAGGCTGTGGCTGGAATCCAAGATGAAGACGGTAAGGCTGGGGTTGTTGGGTATCTATTTTGAGAGAAGAAAGTATAAACCTGAAAGATGCTCTCAAAAAAGAGTCTACAAGATTTGAAAACAGATTGAAGAAGAAAAGAAGAAGAAAAATGTGCCCAGATGGGCTCTATTTTGAGCCGAGAAGAATGGAAGCACTAATAAAGAGAGCTGGGGATGGGGAGATGAGTTTAATAAACTATAAAGCAACCCAGGGTGGACCTGTCAGAGATGGAGGTGGGAAGCTGTGACCCCTGCCCAAGAATGGATTAAACTAAAGATGCAGTGAATACACCAAGAGAACACTTATGAAAAGGAGAGGAAAGGCTGGAGGATGTGGCTTGGGTGGACACACAAAGGAAAAAAAGGAAGGAAGATGGCATAGGATGACATAAAAAGCTCCAGGATCATGGAAGCCAGAAGAAGAGTTCTTTTTTTTTTTTTCCATTTATTGTTATTAGTTGTAGGCTAATTGCTTTACAATATTGTAGTGGTTTTTCCCATACACTGACATGAATCAGCCATGGATTTACATGTATTCCCCATCCCGATCCTTCCTCCCACCTCCCTCCCCACCCTATTCCTCTGTTTTGAGAGAACAGCATCAAAACGTGTATATTATCAAGGGTGAAACAGATCACCAGCCCAGGCTGGATGCATGAGACAAGTGCTCGGGGCTGGTGCACTGGGAAGAAGAAGAGTTCTGACAAGGAATTAGCAAGGGAAGAAGACCAGTCCATGGGACGAGTGGCTTCCCAACAGATCAGTGGTAAAGAAGCCAGCTGCAATGCAGGAGACACAGGAGACGCGGGTTCAATCCCTGGGTCAGGAAGATCCCCTGGAGGAGGAAATGGCAACCCACTCCAGTGCTCTTGCCTGGAGAATCTCATGGACAGAGGAGCCTGGCAGGCTAGAGTCCATGGGGTCACAATGAGTTGGATATGACTGAGCACACATACATTCAACAAGTAGGTTACTGGCAACCTTAGAAAAGGGTTTCAAACACTGGTAAATCTTTCAGCAATATGATTATTTTCAGAATTGTGATACTTATAAATCTGAAGTCTGCAAAATTTAAATGTTTTGATTTTGAAGTATCCTCCACCAGAGAAGGAATGGGGATGTGGCGATTCCACTCGAAGAACAGCCCACTGGGAAGTACTCAGCCGCAGCCTGGGATGGGAAGCAGGCCAGGGGCAGAGGGGAGGCCCCAGGAAACTTCCATTAAGATCAGAGGCAGTTTCCATCTGTATTCTTCAGGGCCTCCCTAACTGATCTTCCCCACTTACCCAAGCACACTTAAGTTCTGATTATTTCTGGATTTCACACGACCTCCCAACTGCTTTCCCCACATCTAAGCTCTGTTTCAGCAACCAGCCTGTGAGCTCACATCACTCCACTGCTCAACACCGAGTAAAGATCCATGTCATTCAGAGCCAGAACCAATCACCTCCCAAGGATCCGCAAATGGTCAGTCCCGCCACCACGCACACCTCCAGGTTGCCCGGAGGTTCATCCACCCCCACCCTTTCCATGGACCAGGTCATCTGGGTGCTGCCTGGGGTCATTGTTCTCGATTTTGCCTCCCCTCAGCCTTCAGGTCTCTGCTCAAAGGTCACTGTGTCAGAGAGTTCTTCCCTGACTACTTACATAAAAGCTCACCTGCGGTATCCCCAATCCCTCGTAGGTATGTATCTAAGTCTCTTTCTTGTGTTCTTTCTTTCCTTTATCCTTTCTTTCATTACTTCCTTCTTTATTTATTTTTATGGTACTTATCAGTTCCTGAGGTCTTACCTATTCATGGTGAACTGCCTTAAGGCACATAAAAGGTCATTATTTGTTCATTGCTCAATCCAAGTTAATGACTTCTACTATGAGTAGACAAAATTTAACATACAACTCAATCACCATCTTCATACTTAGAATATCCTCTCTATCTAACATCAGTTCAGTTCAGTCGCTCAGTTGTGTCCAACTCTTTGAGACCCCATGGACTGCAGCACACCAGGCTTCCCTGTCCATCACCGACTCCCGAAGTTTGCTCAGACTCATGTCCATCAAGTCAGTGATGTCATCTAAGCATTTCATCCTCTGTAGTCCTCTTCTCCTGCCTTCAATCTTTCCCAGCATCAGGGTCTCTTCTAATGAATCAGTTCTCCACATCAGGTGGCCAAGTGACTGGAGCTTCAGCCTCAGCATCAGTGCCTCCAATAAATATTCATAATCGATTTTCTTTAGGATTGACTGGTTTGATCTTCTTGCTGTCCGGGGACTCTCAAGAGTCTTCTCCAACACCACAGTTCAAAAGCATCAATTCTTCGGTGCTCAGCTTTCTTTATAGTCCAACTCTCACATCCATACATGACTATGGGAAAAACCATAGCTTTGACTAGATGGAAGTAATGTCTCTGCTTTTTAATATGTTGTCTAGGTTGGTCATAGCTTTTCTTCCAAGGAGCAAGCATCTTTTAATTTCATGGCTGCAGTCACCATTTGCAGTGATTTTGAAGCCCAAGAAGATAAAGTCTGTCACTGTCTCCACTGTTTCCCCATCTATTTGCCATGAAGTGATGGGACCAGATGCCATGATCTTCATTTTTTATATGTTGAGTCTTAAGCCAGCCTTTTCACTCTTCTCTTTCACCTTCATCAAGAGGCTCTTTAGTTCCTCTTCATTTTCTGCCATAAGGGTGATGCCATCTGCATATCTGAGGTTATTGATATTTCTCCCAGCAATCTTGATTCCAGCTTGTGTTTTATCCAGCCCGGCATTTCGCATGATGTACTCTGCATATAAGTTAAATGAGCAAGGTGACAATATACAGCCTCGACATATAGCCTTGACATATACTCCTTCCCTAATTTTGAACCAGTACATTGTTCCATGTCTGATTCCAACTGTTGCTTCTTGACCTGCATACAGATTTCTCAGGAGGCAGGTCAGGTGGTCTGGTATTCCCATCTCCTGAAGAATCTTCCACAGTTTGTTGTGATCCACACAGCCAAAGGCTTTAGCGTAGTCAGTGAAGCAGATGTTTTTCTGGAAGTCTCTTGCTTATTCTGTGATCCAACGGATGTTGACAATTTGATCTCTGGTACCTCTGCCTTTTCTAAATCCAGCTTGAACACCTGGAAGTTCTCTGTTCACGTACTTTCGAAGGCTTACTTGGAGAATTTTGAGCATTACTTTCCTAGCGTGTGAGATGAGTACAATTGTGGGGTAGTTTGAACATTCTTTGGCATTGCCCTTCTTTGGGACTGGAATGAAAACTGACCTTTTCTCTATCTATCATGCTTTTCTCTAAAAAGTACTCTGCCTCAATTGATAGTTAGCTTTCCCAGGCCACCCATGCACCTTTCCAACACTTTGATTCATATGATTTACTTCTACAATAGACACAACTATGAAATATCCAGGTCTGATTTATTTAACTACACTGGGTTAGAGATGACTGATTGGATAGATTTTCAGAAGCAGGTGTTTTGATGGTACTCAGGCAACTCTCAGCCTGCTACAAATAGCAGTAATAAGGTCAAAACACATATACACATATACGTGTTTGTTTGAGGATTCTGAGTGTAAGAAAAAACCTAGTAGTTTAAAAACCCCACTCTCTAAAGCATATTAATCAATGCTGATAACGAGGACTACCAACTGTCAAAAAAAGATTAGGTTAGGTCCAAACTCCACTTAGTAGCCATGAAGCTGAAAGTAAAGTTTTAAGGATTTACATGGAAACCTCAAACTAATCTAGAAAATTCCTCTTGCAATATAGCTTTTCTGATCAGGCTGGATTTCTCTAAAATTTAGGGCTGCTACTGGAAACTAATAAGATAAGAAATATGATACAACAGTGCTGTGCTTATTCGCTCAGTCATATCTGACCTTTGCGACTGCACAGACTGTAGCCCCACCAGGCTCCTCTGTCCAAGGGGATTCTTCAGCGAGAATACTGGAGTGGTTTGCCATGCCCTCCTCCATGCCCTGCCCTCCTCCAGGGGAATCTTCCCAACCAGGGTCTCCTGCATTGTAGGCAAATACTTTACAAGCTGTTACCAGGGAAGCCCCATGATATAACTAAGTACTGTGCAAATAACATCTTATATGCAATACTTTCAAGTTCAAAAACAAAAATGTTTCTTTTAATTTCATGGAACAGGTACAGTCTGAAAGGAGAAAAGCAGATTGCATTTTTGCAACTCTGACTAGCTTTTCCAATCCCTGTTGAGAACTTGAACACTAAAAACCCAGGTGATTTGTTATTGTTTCATCCTGAAATTAAACACTGTGAGTGAACATTCCATATATAGCTTCAGGAGAGAAGAGGAGAGTAAAAGCAGTTCATTTTCCTGCTCTATTAATGACATATTTTTATTAGTTTTGAAAGTGAAAGTAGTCACACAGTCGTGTCCAACTCTTTGCGATTCCATGGACTACAGCCTGTCCTGTGGATTTCTCTAGGCAAGAGTGCTGGAGTGGGTTGCCATTTCCTTCTCTAGGAGATCTTCCTGATCCAGGGATTGAACCCGGGTCTCCTGCATTGCAGGCAGATTCTTCACCAACTGAGCCACTAGGAAGGCTAATTCAGAAATCTGAGAGTCAGATGACAATGACTATAGGGCGATGTCTCTTGCATAATTCGTTCCAAATGAGGACATTTTATTCACGAGCGTTCATTCATCCCATGTGCTACCTTGTGTGCCATAAAAAGTGACTGAATTCAAGCCAAGGATGACAGCAGTCCACGGGAACACATCTGCAAACACATCTCCCACCCAACTCACCAGAGCTGACGGATAAAACCCACATATTCTTTAACAGACACTGATTCATTTAACAAATATTGAGCAATTGTTGCTATATATCTTATTTAACTGGGCTTCCCTGGTAGCTCAGCTGGTAAAGAATTCACCTGCAATGCAGGAGACCCCAGTTCAATTCCTGGGTTGGGAAGATCCCCTGGAGAAGGAACAGGCTACCCACTCCAGTATTCTTGGGCTTCTGTGGTGGCCCAGATGGTAAAGAATCCACCTGCAATGTGGGAGACCTGGGTTCAACCCCTGGGTTGGGAGGATCCCCTGAGAGAGGGCATGGCAACTCACTCTAGTATTCTTGCCTGGAGAATCCCCGTGGACAGAGGAGCCTAGTGGGCTGCAGTCCGAGGGGTCGCAAAGAGTCGGACAGGACTGAGCCATGAGCACGGCACAGCACATCTTGTTTAACATGTGGATGCATTTACGACATGTCAGACACATGTCCTAATTTAAGTGTTAACTTACTGATCCTCCTAATAACCCAAAGAGAGGAACACCCTTTTCCTCCTCATTTCACAGATGAGAAAATCCAGGCACAGAGAAGTTAAGCTCCTAGCCTAGGGACAGAGCTAACAAACGTGGGAGCCAAGGTGGTCTGAGTCTAGAAGTAGGCTCTTAGCTACTGACCTCTACAGAAGGCACAAATCTAAGCAGCGGGAATCTACTAGGTCCCTGCCCTCTTGGGACTGACCTTCCAGCCGGGAGGGACTGGTAGACAGCAGCCAGTATATAATATTTTAATTATAAAGACTGGAGTGCCACAATGTTGGAGCGACAGGACATCAGAACACAAGAGGGGAAAAGGACAGAGGAAACCATTCCTGGAGCTCGCACTGATTCCTCACGGAACCCTGAAAAATAATGAATAGTAGTCACATTGCGGAGATGAAGCAGTTCCTGCTGAGAGAGGAGCGGTGAAGACCACAGGCAGGATTCATCCCTACTCTGAGCAGTCCCGACACAAATCTGGTTGTTAGTAACAAACCGCATACCTAACTTTCCTCTAGATCCTGTCCACATATTGTCTCCCTTTGGCACTAGAGTTGACCCTCGGTATCTGCAGGGGACTGGGCCCAGGCTCCCCACAGATAACAAAATCTGCAGATGTCCTTTACATAAAATGGCTGTTATAAATAGAGTGGTTGTTATTACCTGTGCACAACCACCCTTTGTATACTTTAAATCATCTCTAGATAACTTATAATACCTAATGTTAATGCTATATAAATAGCTGTAAATACAATGGAAATGCATGAACCTAGTTGTTGGGCAGACAGCAAATTTGTTTTTTGGAACTTTCTGGAATTTTTTCCCAGATATTCTCAATATGAAATTATTTGAATCCATGGATACAGACAGCCAATTGTATAGTAATTTAATCTCTTCTGCATGAGACACTATGAGAGGTTTAAGTATTTATCTTGGGTGTCTTGTCAAATCCAGACGTCTTATCTTATTGCTTTGACAAGAGTCATTCAACATGAAGACTCTGCTCACAGTAACACTGCAATGCATGTTGGTTTGTGGCTTTCACCCAGAAATTATTTCCTATCATTGTTAATCTGAGGCTGCTCTATCCTGGTAGCTAAGGAGTTACAGAGTTAAGGAGATAAAGAAAAAACATGTATCTAATGACTTCATTCCATGGGCCAGGCTAGGTGTTTTCACAAGTTATTTAAATGTCGAGAAGAGATCAGGTGTTTCAGATAAGACGCATCAGAGAGGCTGCTGAGGCTGACTTAAAAACAAACTATTCTGTCATTTTAAAAATAAGAAAATTAAGTGCAATCAAAGCACCCAATTTCAAGAGAACAGAAAATCTTCAGTCATTAAAAATTATGTTTACAAGCAGTTTTTAACAAATGAAGAAATATTCATGTTCTAATAATATTTACATATTCAGAAAAAAGAGCAAAAATGAACAGAGTATAAACTCTTTATAGGTTAATACATGTATTTTTATATTCCAGAAACACTTCTAGAAATACACAAAAAGGAATAGTGTTACTAACAGCTCATACCAAGAGAAGATGGATAAAAGGAAAATGTAACATTTACTTTACACCCTTTAATAGTTTCCTGTACATAATTCTTAAAAATTAAACAAAATTAGATTTAGGAAGAATTTTCAAATATATATAAAAAGCTGACAATGCTTATATGCATAAAAGGCTGACAATGCTTAGACTACAAAGGTATCTTGAGTGTCAGAACAAATGTTTTTTAATATAGGATAATTTCAACCTTATCCCCCCTCCCAATACAAGGAACTAGAAAATTCCTAAAACTGAAACCCTGAGGGATTAGTTTTCACTTTTTTTACTTTGTAAGCTTTATTATTGTTTGGAATATTTACAATAAGCTTTTATCACTTTTGTGATTAAAAAATCCAAATATTAAGTAAGAAACAAAAGATAGGAAATATATAAGTGATAGAATCATGAGAGTTGCTTTTGCCTCATTCTGAAGTCAAATATAAAGAAGCCAATATTGTCACTGTAAAATTGATAATTCAAAGTACACACTAAAAGATTATCTTGCTGAAATACAGCCAAGTGGGCTCAAAGTCCTAATTCAAGGAAGACAGAATCACACCT
This sequence comes from Odocoileus virginianus, assembly GCF_023699985.2. NCBI lineage: Eukaryota > Metazoa > Chordata > Mammalia > Artiodactyla > Cervidae > Odocoileus > Odocoileus virginianus. The sequence goes on from NC_069686.1 coordinate 21,213,384, forward strand.
CAATTTTAAATACTTTTGACCTAATCTTCTTTTCTCCCAATCTTCTTTGCTGTGGTGTTAACCCTGCCTTCTTTCACACAGCCATCTGAGAAAAGAAGATGATAGTGACAATTAGCTGGAGTTAGGTCACACACTCTAACCTCAGGGTGACTGGCAACTGTCCACGGACTGGAAGCCTCCTTCCTCACCTCTTAGGCATTCTTGGCTTCAATACCTCCAAATTACTTTTGGACTTTAGTTTTCTTAATATATCACCTGCCTCCACAAAGTATTAATACAGCCTGCATCTTACAAAACAGTGAAAGGAAGGAAATTAATTACTGCTTTAAGTTACCCTGATGCCAAAGTGTCACTTACTAGCAAAATATAGATCTTTTCTGCAAGCTTTTTTGGAAAATACATCACGTCCTGTTTACTATCATCACATATTCTCCCCTTTGATGTGCATGATCCTTCATGAAGCAAAGTAGGGCACTCCAGTTCCTCTCTGCTGGGGTAAATACATTGCAGCCTCTCTCTCTTACTTTTTACAACCAAAAGCTCTGGGTCCAACATAAAAAGCAACTACCTGAGGACTCTGAAAAGTGAATGAAAAAGGTGAATTGTGGAGGAGAGCCAAAACTTAGAGAAGTGACCAGAAAGGGGGTGAACTTCCCAGGTTATTTTATTTTCTTTTACTTTGGAGCAGGACACCATTCTGCTTTGTTCCAGAGCAGGACACCATCACAGAAGGAGTTCCAGAGAAAGGAACAGACCAGTCAGTGCAGCAGCCTGAACAGCTAAATCTTCAAATGAAACTGTCTCTTGGGCCAGAGGAACCTGGAAAAGGACCCTTGAAGGCCAGAGTATTAGGGAAATCACAGAGAAAAAGAACGTGGAGAGGGGAATTCCCAAATTCTATACACAAACCGGCACAGTTCCCAGCCTCACCTTGAGCTGTGCATTCATGAGACAGACCCATATTAGCACAACAAAGGCTCTGAAAATTTTACTGAGATTAGAACTACCACCCTCAGAAGGTGACAAGGAAATTCAGTCTCAATCTAGCCGGGTTCACTGACTGCAAAACCAAATTTTAAAAAGACATTGTTCAGGAGAATACAATAGGACCCAGAAGGTACACAGAATATACACTGTAGCATAATATGCACAGTGCCCAGGATACAATCTAATAGCAATTCATATTAAAAGAGCTGGAAAAATATGTCTAGATCTCAAGAGAAAATACACCCAGATTCCAACTATAAGATGACCCAGAGAATAGAAATTATAATATCTTCCATGAGGATACGAAAGGAAAGACAGAAGTTCTCAGCAGAGAAACAGAAATTAGAAAATTATAGTAACAAAAAAAAAATCTGAAATTTAAAATTCACTGGATGGCTCAACAGAAGAATCTTGACCACAGAGGAAAGAGTGAGTAAGCTTAAAGTGTAAGTGAAATCATCTTGTCTAAAGAACAATTTTCTAAAATTCAGAAAAATAAGCAGAGCCTCAGGGACCTGTAGGATAATATTAAAACTTCTAGTATTTTTGTCACTGGAATTCTAGAAAAAGAGAAAGAAAAGACTGGTGGAGAAACTATTTGAAGAAATAATGGCCAAAAACTTCCCAATTATTAAAATACATAAATTTATAAATGCAAACAGCTCATAAACTCTAAATAGAATAAGCTCAAAGATAACCACCCTTAGACACATCAAAATCAACTGCTTAAAAGCAAAGATACAGGGAAAATCTTCATAACAGCTAGAGCGCAATTACACATTACATATAGGAGAACAATTATTCAAATAACTGAGGAGTTTTCATCAGAAACGAGAATGGCCAAAAGACAATGGAAAAACATCTTTAAAGTGCAGAAAGAAAAAAACAGCTGACCTAGAATTCTATATCCCTTGATAATATTCCTCAGGAAAGAAAGCTAAATAATGACATTTTTAGACAAACGAATACTAAGAGAATTCATTTTTGGCAAAACTACTCTAAAAGAAATGCTAAAGGAAGTGGTTCAGGCTGAAGGGAAATGACACCAGAAACCTGGATATTCACCAAGAGCAACAACAGAAATGTAAATATCTGGGTAAACATAAAAGACTATTTTCCACAGTTCTTTAAAACGTGTATGACTGCTAAAAGTAAAAATTATACCATTGTTTAGTAGGATTTTCAATGTATAGATATAATTTATGTCATAAAGGTAAGCAGGGGAGGATAAAGGAAACTATATGATCATAAGGTTTCTACATTTTACTTGATGTAGTACAATATTAACACTAACCAGACTGTGAGAGTTTACATATGTATGTTGGAATTCTCAAACATTCTCCAAAATTTTCTTCAAAGAAATAAAGCCAAAAATTCAGTATATAAATGAAAATGGAATGCTAAAAAGATAGATTCAAATCATCCAAGAGAAGACAGGAAAGAAGACAAAGCAGAACAAGAAATGGAGGAACATGGAGAAAACAAATAATAAAATGGGAACTTTAAATCCAATCTATCAATAATTATATTAAATGTAAATGACCTAAAAACACCTATGTAAATACATTGTCAGAATTTTTCCAACTAACAAAAGTCAACTGTATGCTGCCTACAAAAAACTCAATTTAAGTATAAAGATTTAAATAGATTAAAGTAATAAATTTATTACTTTAGATAAATAGATTAAAAGTAATAAATGAAAAAAAGTATATCATGTATATAATAATCAAAAGAAAATCAGAATCAGGCTGTATTAATTTCAACCACTCTCATATTCTTGCTTCTCCTAATCTTTAATCCCTCCATATTAATATATTTATTATAGAGGTTTTTCCCTCATTATTCACAAAACCATTTTCCAGACTTTTAAGCTGTTCTTGGCAATGATTTACAAAATATATTGGCATACCCCTGCCATTTATGAACTTACAATCTAAGACAGACAATATTAATGCAAGTTTATTAATATATTAATATATATCTATTTATATTATCAATTATACATCAGAAATATCTAACGTATATGCTTGGAAAAGGTGTTAAGTTCCCTCTACACACTGAAGATTTAGCAGGCTTTAACAGTGGCATGGAATTCACAGTTTAGGTGGTTCAGAAAATAATGCCAGGGAAGATGGAATTCATACAAGAAGCTTGAGAAAAATATATGTATTTTCCAAAGCAACTAAATGTAGATTTTGATTCAGCGTGCCTTAAGCAAAATAGGCTGTATAGTACATAGATAGATAAGACTTAACATTTTATTAGGCTTACAAAGATTAGAAACAGTATTAGGTAGATCATGGATATCACCACATCTTACATTACAATGATAAAATAATGCTTTGGGGCTCAGACCTGATAGATGTCCTTCCAATCAATATTTTGTACCTAAACATTCTCACTATGAAATTATAGCTTTACAGGCACCCCACCTCCTCTCCACCAGTCATTTTTTTTAAGGTGATGGGGAGAAGAGGGAGAGGGAGGAGGAGGGAGAGAAAAAGAAGGAAGAGGGATGGTTACACAAGGGGATGGACATTCTGCGACGGAAATTTGTCAATTATCTAAAATATATGGATCAGGGTCTTCAATGAAAGTTTTCAGTTATAAGCAAAACTAGAGGAACAGACTGATTGTTTTAGGAGAAAGTATAAAATGAAGACAGAGAAAAGTGAAGAACTGAACCTTATAGTACACACAAACCATCAGTACCCTCCCCCACCTCATGTGTTTTCACATATTTTTTTGTGATTTGCTTAAAAACATCTGCTCTAAGAAGATTATTATGTCTATCTTACAAATGAGGCAACAGACAGACAAAAAGTATTTAATCAATAGTACAGGCACTCATCACTTTCACGATACAGTTCATTCCTGGAAACCATACTGAAAAAAATCATTAAGTGGACTGTGTGGAATTTATTAAAATCATTTACTAGAATAGGTTTGAATTTAGCAAAGAAAGCTAATGACAAATAAGTGGATAAAGACAAGAGAGGTAAATTATTGGCCCTTTATTTTGCTATATCATAAGGAATGTTTGAAGGAGTGAAATGCTAACTACACAAACAAGAAGAGACCATCAGCAGGCACGGGTATAAATACTGACCTGTACTCTAAGGGAGATCAACAGGAGGAGAGATCCAAAGCAACTGCTACAAATTTGCAGTTAAAAAGCAAGGCAGTAGAAAGCCCAGAAATAGATCCATACAAATAAAATCAACTGATCTTTGACAAAAGAGCAAAGGCAATACATTGGAGAAAAAGCCTTTTCATCAAATGGTTCTGGAACAACTGGACATACACATGCAAGGGGAAAAAAATGAATCTAGACACCAGACCTTTAAATTAACTCAAAATGGATCATAGACCCAAATGTAAAATGCAAAAACTAAAACTTCTAGAAGATAACACAGGAGAAAATCTAGGTGACCTTTAGTTCAGTGGTGCCTTTCCAGATACAAGACCAAAAGCACAATCCATGAAAGAAAAGAATTGATAAGACAGACTACATTAAAATTAAAAAGCTCTGCTCTGCAAAAGACACTGTAAAGAGAATGAAATGACAAGCCACAGACAGAGAGGAAATCTTTGCAAATCACATGTCTGATAAAGGACTAGTATCCATGATACACATAACCTCTTAAAACAGCAGTAAGGAAACAACAGAATTACAGAATGGACAGAAGATATAAACAGATACCTCATGCAAAAAAAAGACATACAGATGGCAAATAAGCACATGAAAACATGCTCAATATCATTTGTCATTAAGGAAATGAAAATTAAAACAATGAGGTAATATTACACACCTATTAGAAAGGCTGAAATCCAAATGCTCACACTGGTGCTGCAAGAGTTGGTGATGATATGGAAAAGAAATCTGTTGGTGGGAACAGAAAATGGTAGGGCCACTTGGGAAGACGGGTTTGGCAGTTTCTCATAAAACCAAACATAATCTTATCGCATAACAAAGCAGTCATGCTCCTTGCTTATTTAACCAAAGGAATTGAAAACTTACATCAACACAAACATCTACACGCAAATGTCTATGGCAGCTTTATTCACAGTGGTCAAAACTTGGAAGCAATCAAGATAACTTCAGTTGATGAATGAATAAACAAACTGTGGTACATCCAGACAATAGAATATTATTCAAAGATGGAAAGAAATGAACCATCAAAAGCCACAGAAAAGCAAGGAGATGGATGTGTAACTAACTTTATAGTAGTGATGTCAATTACATCTCAAAAAACTTGGCCAAAATAAATTAAATAAAATTAGGACATCATCAGAGACTGAATATTGTATTAGAGAAAAAAAATGGTATGGACTTAGAGAGAAAAATTTGGGGTCAGCTTATGACTGAAATCCCAACAGTTAACTGGAGAGAGAGAAGGGTTTGGAGTGTTTCTTTTAAAAATGACTGAACCCTGTGTAGGAGAGTATCCTTATTCTTATGAGGGACTGAGTTAGGAAAAATATGAATAATATGGATACCTGTGAAGAAAGAGATCAAGCAAGTGGAACAAAGTGCAGGAACATCTGGGTGAGGAACATACAGGTATTCACTGAGTTTTTCTCACAACTTACCTTGAAATTATTTCCAAATAAACGTTCTTTTTAAGTATACCTCCCCCACAAAAGGCAAGGAAAAACCTTAAATAAATATTGCTAAGTGAAAGAAGGCTGCATACTATTTGATTCCAACTTATATGACATTCTGAATAAGGCAAAACTATGAAGACAGAAAAAGATCAGTGGTTCTGGGGAGCAGAGAGGAGACGCATGGGGGGGTGGGGGGAGCACAGGGCATTTTTACAGCAGTGGGACTATTCTGTATGACACTGATGGACACAGGTTATACGTTAGTCAAAATGCACAGAATGTAGGAAACAGGGAACCCTAATGTAGACTATGGACTTCGGTGGATAACAACATATCAGTACTGGCTCATCAACTATAACCAAGGTACCATAGCACTTAAGACGTTAATTATAGGGAAAACTGCAGTGGAGTTGGGGGTGGTGGGGAGATGGGACAGAGAGATGAGGGAATATATAGGACTCTGTTCTTTCCATTCATTCTTCCATAAAATATAAAAACTGTTCAAAAATAGTCTATTAACTTTTTAAAAGCAAAGCAGTATGTCACTTTCTGCATTCTTATTCGATGATTACAGGTCAAAGGGTTTAAGTGGCACCAAAGATATTTTAATTTCCTCCAATTTGATATGCCAGAGCTGTATAATGAGGCAAACAGCTGAAATAGAAAACCATCTAATGAGAGCCTGCCTATCATTTTCTACGTCTTCTTTTTTCATTAACTTCCAGAATGCCTCGTTGCTCATTTGTTTACTTTCATAAAGAAAATGCATTCTATTCCACTAGGAGTGATCATGGAACATTAATTCAGTCCCCGAGGAGGTGTCTGTGGAAAATAGCCCTCTTTTCACATCCCCTTAAGGGTGGAGCCAGGACAGCTTCCAGTGCCTCTCCCCAGGGCGAGAGGTAACCAACAATGAGGACTTGAGGATATAACAACAATGAGGATATAAAATATCGCAAAAGAAAGAAATTTGGGGTAAAAAGACACTAAAGACCCTGTTCTGAACTGAAGGAAACACACACATTCTTACCTTGAAAACGGCTGAGTATGAACTCTCCCTCTCAAACACCATCAACAAGCAGTTAAGCATTTTAGCAGCTCGGGAGGCGTGCTCAGTTCAGAAAGATTCACGATGATGTGTCTGCAGAAGAACCTGTCACCTTACTGGTGAGGTTAAAATAGAGAGATGTTTTCTTCTCTGCTTCTTAAGATGTGTAAAAAGCCTAGTACTAAAAACAGTACTTCTGTTGTGGTAACTGACATGTAAAATTTCCTCCTGGTTGTGCTTTTAATAAGCAGGGCCTCACCTTGAGCTTTGAATACTGTGGGACAATATTTTGAACACACAGATATTCCTGACCTGTGGTTCTCAAAAGTGTGGTCACTGGACCAGCAGCAATGGCATTACTAGGGAACTTGTTAGAAATGCAATTCTAATCCAGATCTATGGAATCAGAGACTCCAGGGGCAGGGCCCAGCCACCTGTTCTCACAAGCCTTGCAGATGCCTATGGCGCCCAATGAAGCTGGAAAGCATGGTTGTAGAAAGCGTAAATATGGAAACATGCCTTACCTTTTCTCCACTGACTGGAATCAATGATTGAGTTAAGCCTGGCTCAGAGAGCTCCTCACTTTCATAACACTAGCACAGCTGGTTAAGAATCTCATCTTTTTTATCCCTGTCTCTCCACTATGCAAGGATAGAACCTTCACGTGCTCCCCTAAGGCAGGAGGAAGACACACCCAGTGCCAACTCTGAACCCACGTGGTGAAGAAGTCTGTTTTCTCCGTTAAAAAAAAAAAAAAAGTCTCCCTCTCCAAAGGGCTTGTCCTTTTTCACAACCACAATACTTCCATCTTATATGGGATAACAACTTTCAGTTTACAAAGTACCTCCAGATATTGCCGGGAGCCGGCACATGAGATCCCACCCATGACAAGGTCATGAGGAGAAAGCCTGACAGGCAAGGCGGATCAGGTTTTCAGGGATTCGGAAAAGCTGCCCCCGGCGCTCACCTTAAAGATGATATCTGTCTTTCTGATGCTTGCCTCAATAGACTACTCCCTAATTTCTGTGACACAGGCAGAAGGCCTTCCCCGATCTCTTTCCAAATAAGAATCAATTTAGAACTTTAATCAATAAGTTTCCCGGGTGGTGGTATTTTATGAGACTATCCAGGGTGAAAGGAGTGTTTTAATTTAAACTCCTTTGCTGGTATTTTAGTTTGTTTGGCAAATGCGTTTATGCCCTTGGTACTAATATACATGATTGCTTATAATACCCTAATCATAAAATAACATAAAGAACCTGATCATATAAAGGCCCTAATAGACATAGAGCCCTTCGGGGGGTGAGGAAGCCCTATTAGAAAACATAAGAAAAATTATTCTAAAGGTGGTTATTGGGTTGACGTTTGCTTGCTGTGTTTTGCTTGCTGTGTTTTTGCTCTTAATGTGCTAAGGTTGTGTTATAGAAACCACTGTTAATATAGTTATAGGTCTAGAAAAATAAGAGCTTAGCCCTAGTGTGGTAACAATGAGATGGTTGCTAATTGTCAGTCAAGAGTGCTAGGCAGAGGCTGCCTCACTGAAGCCGCAGAGTCTGTGTGGGGTAAACTTCTCAGATAAACGCAACTGACAACTTCTGCAGGATTAATTTTTGTGTTAACAAGGTTATACTTCTACTCTGTACTGTTGCCCTATGAGACTGCTACCTTTTAGTTAAGGTCACCATAGAAACAGAAAATAGGTTTACATACACCTGACCTGCATAAAATGTTAATAGGTCCCAAGGCCAGAAGATAATGTACAAGACCCTCATAAACAAAGAAGTATGCAGAAAACACCCTGGTTTCGTGAAGGACAAGCTGACGTAATGTTAAACTATCTTCCTCTTAGAAATGTACTAACTTAGGGTATAAAAACCACGGTAAAAAATAAAGCATTGCCAGACCCTGTCTGGTCACTCTTTATCTCCCTCTCCCTCGCAGACTTGGCCCTATCAAGGCTGGTCTCATATGTCTTCTCTCTCTCTCTCTCGCTGACGCTGTTCATGCTGACGGTTCCCCCCGGATCCTGCCAAGGCTGGACCCTGGCAAGATATACTACGTAATTCAGCTATCTCAAAAACCCTGTGACACAGATTCTCCACTTCCCCTAACATTTCACAGAGGAGGAAGCTGAAGCTCAGAGAACCCTGACTAACCAGTCACTAGCTCAAGACCAGCCAGGCAGTAAGCATACAGAGACTCCTTGGCTCAAGCCAAGCACGATGCTCTAAGCGGTCTTCATCAAAGAAACATTAGCTATGTAATCTTGGATGAATTATTGAAGCTCCATAAGCCTCATTTCCACATCCATAACACAGAAGGAGAAGTAGTACCCACTTCACAGAAGACTGAAGGAGATAATCCATGGAAGGCTTTCAGAACAGGGCCTGGCCAATAATAGCACATCTGCAATAAATGTGAGCTGTAATTACTGATCCTGACACCAGCACCACTCCAGCTATTGTAACACTGCAGTCACTCTTGCTCCAGTAAGTGAGCTTTTTTTTAACCTATTACTGTGTTCCTTCACTCCTGCCTTCAGACTTCTCATACTATCCAGACCATCACATGTTGAGTGTTTATGTAGTGGACATGATCACATCATCTGTTGGGCTACAGTAGAGTTTACAATAGATTAAACTACCAAAACCCTTCATAATAAATAGAATGTTGTTGTTAGCAGCTATTCCAACCATCTGACACTTTTATCTTTATTTCAATGTAAAGATTAGCTTTTACAAAGATAAATCGGATGATTGTATCAAATGTACACAGCCTTCATCCCAGAGAGCTTCTTGAGATTCAAGGAAAACAAAAGGCTTAACTAAGGCTGGCAAATGGAAAAGCCAGCTCCGGCTTCTTGCCACTAAATTAATCAAAGATAGTCTGAGTCTCCAGTGGTATAAATGAAAAACAGAAACTCTTCTCTGAGCAAATCCTTCCAGATATACGCCTGATTGCAACCCTTTGAAGTTGACACAGCTGAAATCAGATTTTTTTGCATGAATTATGTACTACAGCAGAACAGAAGGAAGACCACTCAGACTATGACTCATGGTACAAGAAAAAGCTGAAGGCACAATTTGTACTATGCATCTGGGAAGCCAACATCCCTGGACTAGGAGAGAGGCTCATGGTGGGGGGTATCTTCAGTGATGGAGGTGCAGTAGCAAAGTCCATGGAGCCAACGACTTCAACAACTGCGCAGACCCACTTATTTGCCTTTTTCTAGCTTTTGTCCCACTGACTTCCAAGTCCATTGATCTAATCCACCATAACTAATCATTTAAATCCTCTGCGCAAATGAAATTAACACTCATTTTAATTAAGTCAACGTAAACCCAACAAAAGATTCTCCAAGCCTAAATGGAAAGCTTCATTTAACTTTTCCCCCTGAATCACAATGATTCAAGTTTAAATGCCATAATTTATTTTAGTATCTATGTGCTCTAACTAAAGATTCTAAAAATAAAGATTGTCCATGCTTATTGGATTTTTAAGGCCACCATAACAGAAAGTTTTAGTGCCTCTGAAACACATTTTTAAAGATTCTTCTAAATGTATCAAAAATTCAACCAAAGTTTAAATTGATGTTTTCTAAAAGGAAATAACTTCTAAACTGAAACTACTTCCAAATCAAATGTATTCATGCTGGTACTATTTCAAATTCATCAAAACCCAAGATAATAGAGGTCCATAGTTACAAATGAATGGCTTATTAGATTAATAAGTAAATCCATATCTGGGGAAAACAACTGGCCTGTGAGCTAGCCGACGATTCCAATATTATTTCTACTTATATAACAGATCAAGCATTTATTTCTCAACAGTAAAGTCAAAAGCAAAATCAGTTTGTTGGATTATGAAGCAAAGCTATTGGAGTTAGACAGTTGTGTATTTTAAAGTCCAGCTTTGGATGTAGAGCTAATGATGGCCAGGAATTAACTTTATCCACTCCATTCAATACTTACACGTAGAAACCTCAAGTGGCTAGAGTTGATCCTACCTGATTAGGAAATCAAAAAACTTCTGAGCAAAGGCAAAATAGTTGGTCGGTTTCAAAGCTGGCTCTCTTGATGGCTTTTAACTGTTCCTCTTTCAAACCACAAACTCTCTGGACAGGATCCCCACTGCACCACCTTTCAGAAGGGGGCTCAGGCTGGTGCTCAGCTTTGTTGACGTTTCATTCCTACACACTTTGTGCTATGTTATCACTGAATGGGGCTTTCTAACCACTTGCTTTTGCTCATGATACGTGTGTGGTCCTCATTCTTGCCTGTCTTGTTGATGTGGAATCTACACCCTACTCAAGACGTCTAGGGACACTTATGTCCGCAAGGGTTCCCACTTTCTCTTTGACTTAGATGTATATCTACTCTGTTAAGAATGACCTTCCCCGGTGCTAGCTTCTCACCCTAAATCTACTGGCCCACACCTGAATATAACACAATCAAAGCTGTGGCTGTGAGTCATAGGAGAGTTATCTGGCTTCTAAATAAAGAAAGAGAAAGAGAGAGGGAGCACAAAGGCTCAAAAGTGTTTCTGTTCCTCCAAGTTCACGGGTCCTTTACCTTACACTAGGCTAGGGTCCCAGACATCAGTTCTCAGGTGCCACATGGGTGGCTTTGGATATGTACCTAAGCAAATATAATCTTAAAGAGTTAATTAAAAACACGGAACTGGGAGCTAACATATCTGTTTTCTGATCCTAACTGCCACTAAGATCACACCACTGTATGATCTCGGGTGAGTCACTGTCTCCCTAGGTCTGTTTTCTCACTTGTAAAATGAAAGGACTGTAATCTCAAAGTTCTCCTCTAGCTATGAAATTCTGTTACTATATTCTGCAAAAGTAATTGTCCAACAAATTCTCAGCCATGTTGAAAGGCTTAAAATATTATCTGCTGTTATTTACTCATGTCCTATCTCCCCTCCATGAGTATGGAGAATTGAAACTTGATCATGCACCCTAAAGCAAAGACCCTGGGAAGTGTTCCCACATAAACTTTTTTTCTACCAGCACATTCAAGTGAGCAATTCAACACCCCTGTTGATTAAATCACTCTGAAAGGCCATCCTTCTTTCACAAATTTAAAGAAGCAGAGCTCAGTTGGCTGAGTACCTACTATGGCCCAGGGATTTAGTTAAGCACTTTCCGGCAAATAACTACAATTTTTGCATCTGAAAGGTTAACAAGATCTCCATCTCACAAGATCTGAGAGATTCTTAACTAATGCAGAGTCACAGCTCTGATAAGTTGGTGGTGTGCTTTGGACTGGCCCACTGGAAGGAGATAAGGGAGCCTTTCTTAACTTAGTCTTGGATAGAAGTAATCACAACACACAGTCTGTCATACCATATTCATGCAGTAAAGCTGTCTATTGCATTTAACAGTGTTTACATCGTACCCTTCTCAAAAGATGGGAAGAAACAGATTTTCCTAGGAATGGCTTCAAATTTGTCATATGTGAATAAAAGAAAATAAAGTCTGTGAGAAAAAAAAATCATATGTATGTACATAAGAAAAGTACCTCTACTTCATATATTTTAAAAACCTAGTTAGAAATAAAAAGAAGTTGATCACCCTATCACTTTAAGTAAACATAAAAATGTAATGAACAGAAATAAAGATTAAAATAAATGGGAAATACAGAAATTGTTTATTTTAACTCAGTTTTAAAACTGTCTTCTAAAAATGTAGAGGAATAGTACTGTCAGGCAGTAAAAAATATTATAAAGTTACAATAATTAAAATAGTCAAAGTGCACTGGAAATTTAGCATATGACAGAAATAGCATTTAAAATCAGAAAGGAAAATAGGGATCATTTAATTAACCATGTTAGGATAACTGGCTATCCAATTGGGGGTGGGGAAGACTAAATCTGGAGACCTCTTTTTGACACCAAAATTAATTCAGCATGTTTTAAAGATTTAAACATTAAAAAATCATAAAATACCAGAAGAGGGGACTTGCATTAAACATAGTAAATAAATGTTTTTATCTTTCAGCCTTCTTGAAACCCCCCACCCCCCCCCAGAAAAAAGAAAAGAAAAATCACTGTAAAGAATAAACAAGGGAAGTTCCCTGGTGGTTTAGTGGTAAGAGTTTTGTGCTTTCACTGCACAGGTATGGGTTCAATCCCTGGTCTGGAAACCATCCCATATGCAGAGCAGACAGGACAAAATAAATAAATAATCACATTTTAAAAAACAAGAATAAACAAAGGAAACTTCCAAAAGAACAAAAGGCCACAATAACAGATAAGGAATACCACCAACAGTTTTGGAAAATAGAAATCAGAAGCATGAGTGACAGGTGATTCAGCCAAATGGAGACAGATGTAGCCTACGTGCCTGCCATCAGTAGAAATCAAAAAAAGCAACCCACTCTTATGTGACAAGAACCACTTGGTGTGAGGCGAACGTGATAACCACTATACTACGGAAACGCCTGGGATGGGGAATACATGTAAATCCATGGCTAATTCATTTCAATGTACAACAAAAACTACTGTAATGATGTAAAGTAATTAGCCTCCAACTAATAAAAATAAAACATAAAAAAAAAAAGCTATGGTAAAAAAAAAAAAAAAGAACCACTTGGTGATACAGAGGGCGTTCAGATTCTGATTTAGGCCTCTGGGCAGGAGTCCTGAAGTGCTGCATTGCTAACAAGCTCCCTGGCGATATGAACAGAAGCGACCGGTCTGGGGTTCACACGTTGAGAGTATCCAGGCTTTAGCGTAGAGGATGCCTGAAACCCACTGGCATCAGAAACCTCAGGAGGTCTGGGGAGCAGAACAGGTCCTGAGTGTGTAAAAGGATAAGGCAGACCTCAGATCTGGTACTTGAAGCTAGGTGACTGCTCTCTCTAGCCCCAAGAGGAAGGATGGTTTACTCCTGGAGAGGGTGAGTTACAGAACTTCTGGTCACTGGGACACTGAGCATAATGACCAAAACAGGGGATGGAGTGAAAATCTACAAACCATACAGGACCTGCAGCTCCATTTCACTGCACAACTCTCCCGATGCAGGCAGCAGGCTCATAAGCCCCTCCAGCAGGGAAGAGGGAGGCTGTTCTCTAGGGACACTGACAAGCACAGGAAAGGTACAGCTGACCCTTGAATAACACAGGTTTGAACTGCAGGGCTCCGCTTACAGGCAGGTTTTTTACAACAGAAAACACTACAGTACTACTCAATCCACCGCCAGTTAAATCCATGGATACAGAGGAACCACGGATACACTGCTGCTGCTGCTAGGTCACTTCAGTCGTGTCCGACTCTGTGCAACCCCACAGACGGCAGCCCACCAGGCTCCCCCATCCCTGGGATTCTCCAGGCAAGAACACTGGAGTGGGCTGCCATTTCCTTCTCCAATGCAGGAAAGTGAAAAGTGAGAGTGAAGTCGCTCAGTCGTGTCTGACTCTTCTCGACCCCATGAACTGCAGCCCACCAGGCTCCTCCGTCCATGGGATTTTCCAGGCAAGAGAACTGGAGTGGGGTGCCATTGCCTTCTCCACAGGGCCCACTATAATTTGTACAAGGATTTTCGACTGTACGGGGTTTGGTGCCCCTAACCATGTTGCTCAAGAGTCTACCGTAACTCTGAAGGAAAAACAGTAATTACTCAAACCACATAAAAATTACAATTTCTAGTCCTGAAAAAAAAAAATCATAATTAAAGTCAAAAGACAAAAAGGAAAATATTTATAATCAACATGAAAAATAACTAGTTTATTTCTGCTTTCATAATTCAACAAACACTCCCCAAAATGACAAAACTATCAAGTCATTCACAGAAAAATTTTAGGTGGATTTAAAACATGAAATGGGGCTGAATTTCCCTTAAAAACAAAGGGTGATGAAATAACACCATTTTTCACATCGTCAACTGGCAAACACTTGACAGTTCTGTTGCATGTCACGTTACAAACCTTATGAACAGGTGTAATCCCCTAGGAGAACCATTTGATGATACCTATCAAATTCAAAATGACCCAGTCACTTTGAACTAATAGGAGTTTATCCTAAACATTCATATATAAACAAAGATGTATGTACAAAAATAGCTATTGTGGCATTGCTTTAAATAGCACCTGACTGAAGATGAATTAAAAATATATTCATAGAGGACTGATTAAATAAATTATGATAAATATATTACTATGTATTATATATGTAGAATATATATTATATGTGTTAAAACTCTGTACAACCATTTAAAGTAAAAAAGTACAAAAGAGCATGTGTGTGGGCTCAGTCACTCTATCCGACTCTTTGTGACCCCACGGACTGCAACCTGCCAGGCCCCTGTCCCTGGGATTTCTCCAGCAAGACTACTAGAGCGAGTTGCCATTTCCTCCTCCAGGGGATTTTCCGGACCCAGGGATTGAACCCATATCGACTGTGTCTCTTGCATTGCAGCCAGATTCTTTACCAGCTGAGCATTCAGGGAAGCCACAAAATAGCATATATAACATTTATAGAGAAATATATGTGTTTGGATATGCATAGGAAAAGTCCCAGAAAACAACTGCAAACAGCTGTCCCTGAGAAGGGAGTTTTAATTTGCATTAAATACAGTATTTTACTGTTTGACAGTTTTTCCACATATAAGCATATATTGATATTTTCTCAAGCAGTTTCCTTCCCAGGAATACACAAACAAGTTGATGACAATAGGATGAGAAGATAAAGAGATTTCTAGAGAGGAGCACAGTTAATGTGCTGCCTGGAAGCTGAGACTCCTTTTTCTATCCAAGAACTGGTTTGGGGGAGATGTTAACTTCTTTTGCTACTCTTTCTTTCTGTACCTGAGAAATGGGAGTAACAATAATAAAATACAAGTTTATCTAAGTGTATAATTTTAGCCCTGGAACAGTGATTGCAACAATTTATTTAACAAACTTCAGTTCAGTTCAGTCCCTCAGTCCCGTCTGACTCGTCATGACCTCATGGACTGCAGCACGCCAGGCCTCCCTGTCCATCACCAACTCCCGGAGTCTACTCAAACTCATGTCCATTGAGTCAGTGATGCCATCCAACCATCTCATCCTCTGTTGTCCCCTTCTCCTCCTGCCTTCAATCTTTCCCAACATCAGGGTCTTTTCAAATGAGTCAGCTCTTTGTATCAGGTGGCCAAAGTACTGGAATTTCAGCTTCAACATCAGTCCTTCCAATGAACACCCAGGACTTACTTCCTTCAGGATGGACTGGTTGGATCTTCTTGCAGTTCAAGGGACTCTAAAGAGTCTTCTCCAACACCACAGTTCAAAAGCATCAATTCTTCGGTGCTCAGCTTTCTTTATAGTCCAACTCACATCCATACATGACTACTGGAAAAACCACAGCCTTGACTAGACGGACCTTTGTTGACAAAGTAATGTCTCTGCTTTTTAATATGCTGTCTGGGTTGGTCATAACTTTCCTTCCAAGGAGTAAGCATCTTTTAATTTCATGACTGCAATCACCATCTATCTGCAGTGATTTTGGAGCCCAAAAAAATAAAGTCAGCCACTGTTTCCACTGTTTTCCCATTTATTTACCATGAAGTGATGGAATTGGATGCCATGATCTTAGTTTCTGAATGTTGAACTTTAAGCCAACTTTTTCACTCTCCTCTTTCACTTTCATCAAGAGCCTTTTTAGTTCTTCTTCACTTTCTGCCATAGGGTGGTGTCATCTGCATATCTGAGGTTATTGATATTTCTCCCAGCAATCTTGACTCCAGCTTGTGCTTCTTCCAGCCCAGCGTTTCTCATGATGTACTCTGCATATAAGTTAAATAAGCAGGGTGACAATATACAGCCTTGACATACTCCTTTTCCTATTTGGAACCAGTCTGGTGTTCCATGTCCAGTTCTAACTGTTGCTTACTGACCTGCATATAGGTTTCTCGAGAGGCAGGTCAGGTGGCCTGGTATTCAACAAACTTACATCTATTTCAAACCCTGTCCAATTCACTGCTCTAGGCTTACTTAGCCAACAGAAATGGTGAGTCTGGACTTGCATTCTGGAAAGGTAACTGTACTCCAACTTTGCTTTGGAGTCTTGAGCTACCATGCTAGAAGATCAAACATGACCCAAAGAAACGTAAACTCCACCACATCGGGGGCAGGAGTCTGCAATATGAGAAATGTTTGCCTGATGGAAATGAGTCTAAAACTTGATTTATAAGCCAATGTACTTCACACTGATTTTCTAATGCCATGAAATGTTATGAATGAATAACTACTTAGCTAAGTAAGTAAGTGTTAGTCACTCAGTCGTGTCCGACTCTTTGTGACCCCACAGGCTGTAGTCTACCAGGCTCCTTTGTCCATGGAATTCTCCAGGCAAGAAGACTGTAGTGAGTAGCCATTCCCTTCTCCAGGGGATCTTCCCGACCCAGGGCTCAAACCCCGGTCTCCTGTATTACATGCAGATTCTTCACCATCTGAGCCACCACGGAAGCCCAACCACTTAGCTACTTCTTGTAAACTTATGGTGTTCCAGCTCAAAACCTCGGACACAACTTCCAATTAGTACATTTAATCACCCATGAGTTTTTCACTAAAATATCACTTCAAGCCTTATTTTTGTACAATCATTAAATTTAGTCACTGAATCTAAATTTATGGTCTTCCTTTACCTTATAATTTCACCAACTCCATAACCCATATAGCTTTGAAGCTATACATTCAAAAATGTTTTGAAAAACATAATAAATTCCACAATGTAAAATTCATTCTCCAAGAGCTACTTTTAAAAAGTCACCCTATAATGTCTTTTTAGACAACAGGTGCATTTGCAAGTATTTAAAAATGATGTGTCATAATATCTGAAATTTACTTTGCATGGTACAGAATAAAATATATATAGACAATAAAATGTTAATCATTGAATTTCACTAATGCAAGTGTTCATGGCATATTTTTTTTTTTGCTATTCTGTATATTTGAACATTTTCATAAAAGTCTATAAATTTTAATATATGCTAATCTAAAGGTGTAAAAACATAACTTTTTCTTAAACAGAAAGGCATAATGAGACAATATGATGACCAGAGGTTGGATGGGGTGGGCAAACAGCTGTACTGAAAAATAACCTAGTTGTAGATTTTAAAATTTCCCTTGAATTCTAGACTCTTAGTTACTTGTTGAATTTTGGTTACTTAGTGACTTGTTGAGTACAAATTTTTCTGCCCTCCGAATAACTTAATCATAAAGTGACTACTCAAGTAACAGATGATTAAAAAACTTCATATGAGGAGAGATTTCCCTCATTCATGATTTCTTATACAAGGTGATAAGATTTAATATATCTATAAATGACTTTTATTTTTTATAAAAGAATATAACAAAACACAATTGCTTTAGCTTGACTTAATGGGAATAGTGAGTGTTTTGTTACATTTTTTTATAACAAGTGTTGAAAGGGGTATAAATGTATGAGATAAATGTTTTCTAAGCAAGTGATTGTAGTAAATGTAAAAGGTCAATATAAACTTGAAGGAATTTCTTACTGCATTTTACGGATTATTATTCCAATTTCTCAGGTAAAGGAAGACTAACAAAATGTCCTTTCATGGCAGATACTACTAAATTTTATTCTTACCCACAGCCCCAATTCTGTGAAACAGCATGTCAAAACAGCTTTTTTTCTTTACAGATGAGGACAATCTGTAAAAGTTACATCAAATTTGCAGCAGGTTAGATGGTGAAGAATCTGCCTGCAGTGCAGGAGACCCGGGTTCAATCCCTGGGTCAGGAAGATCCCTGGAGAAGGGAATAGGAACCCACTCCAGTATTCTTGCCTGGAGAATCCCATGGACAGAGGAGCCTGGTGGGCTACAGTCCATGGGATCACAAAGAGTCAGGCACGACTGAGCACTAACACTTTCACTTTCACACTTAAGTCAGAGTAGGGTGGTTTCTCACACAGTGTTGGGTCAGCCGGTAAATTCATATGATTTTTCTTGAAAGATTCCAGCAGCATTTATTAAAATTTAACTTTGTACATCTTCTGACCCAGCGATCTGACTTCTATATGTTAGCTTAGAGTAATACACCTGAGTACAAGGAAGTCTGTATAAGAATGATGTTATAGCATTGTTTCTAATAGCATTCATAAACAAATAACCCCAAACAATGGGATGTTATCATCATATTATTATCACAGTGAAAAGAATAAAGTTGTCCTACATTCACCAACATTGGGAAATCTTCAAGGCATAATATTAAATAAAAACAAAGTTTCAAAACAGCACTTAGAGTATATCATTCATGTTTTAAACAAAAGTTATATTTCTCTGTGTGTGTGTGTGTGTGTGTGTATGAGTGTGCAGGTAAATGCACTGAAAAAGTTCTGGAAGAATATATATATCAACTATTCATGCTGGACACATCTAGGGAGAACAAGGGATTGAGAAAACAGAGTGAAAATGGAAAATTGCTGTATTTCTTCTGCACTGAGAGTTTCCCAATGAGGTTATAGATATATAAAACCAGGTAATTTCTTCAATGATTTTAAAAATGGAAGAGGTTTTATCATTTTAAATGCTCAAAAGATTTCAAATACTGGCTGTTTTGTAGCATTATTAATCATTTTAGACACCAAAACATTTAAAAACCCACAAACTAGAATTAATATATTAGAAATTAACAAATAGTTACTGCTGACGTAATACTACACCACGAGTTCACAGTATGTTGTGGTATTACAGTTGTAAGAACTGGGGGGGAAAAATTTAGAAGCTCCATTTAAAACTGGTGTGGGTGGAGAGGGAGGTGGGAGGGGGGACTGGGATGGGGAATACATGTAAATCCATGGCTAATTCATTTCAATGTATAACAAAAACTACTGTAATGATGTAAAGTAATTAGCCTCCAACTAATAAAAATAAATGGAAAAAAAAAAAGGATGAAAAAAAAAAAAAAAACTGGTGTGAAATCCCCATTGTCTCTAGAATGCATAAGTTGGAAGAATATTTTCTCCCACAGCTATCAGAAAAGCTCTGAAAGCTTTGTCCCTCACCTGCAGTGTCATGGCCATGTGAACACTGAAAGATTATGAAACGATAGTCACAGATTCTGAAGATTTTATCAATGAAATAAATTATTTTAAAAGAAAACCGTTCTATTATTCCATGAGTCCAAAAACAATAGATTTTAACCAAATTGATTTTAAGATACCCTCTTTATAAAAATGAGCAGAAAGGGATCTAATATTTGCTGTTTTTAGACTAAAAGACATGGGTAGGAAGCAGTAAAATCTAAGAACAAGAATTGCAAAATAATAAGAACCAGAAAGCAAATGAAAAAGAATTACCCACAAGAACATAGGAAGACTTCAAACAAAAATGTTAAAGAAATTGCAGGCTACATGATTGCTTAAAAAAAAAAAAAAAAAACCGCCAAAAAAGAGAAATCAGGGTTTAGAAAGTGATTAGAAAACTGAAAAATAAAATTGCAAAAAGAAACTGCAAAAAGCAGTAGAACAGAAGGAAAAAATTATTTAAAAAATTAAAACAACATTAAGATCAAGATGACATAAACATGAGTGAAAGGGACACCTGGTTGGTAGGCTTGAGGGAAATTAATAAAACCATGTATAATAAAATATATTAAAAACACTGTACAAAAGATGAATATGAAAGGCAGGCCAGGAAAAGCTAACATGTGTGTAACTGGTATTCCTGAAGAAGAAAAGAGAATATATTGAATAGAAGACACATCCAAAGATGGAACAGAAAAAAGCTTGCATTAAATAAGAAATATTTAAATTAAAACATACATGTTTTCATGGAGAAGGAAATGGCAATCCACTCCAGTGTTCTTGCCTGGGAAATCCCATAGACAGACGAGCCTGGTGGGCTACAGTCCATGGGGTCGCAGAAGAGTCAGACACAACTTAGCGACTAAACAACAAACAACAAATACTTGTTTTCAAGGTGAGTATAATTTTAAAAACACAAAACACAGCAAGACTTAAAGGTATTATTTTCCAAACAAGAGCTGTATTTCTATATCACAAGCAAACACTCAGTGTTCAAAGTACAGGGCTTATTTAAATCCAAAGCCTGATTCCTTTGTCTCAGCAAATCTTAGGTCCTCTACATCCAAGCAACAGGACTCAGAAACATTGCGATAAACATACACATTTATCCCCTGTTTAACATCAGTCATTTGTTTTCTTTTTAAAGACACTGAATTTTGTCCCTTTATCAATCCTTACAAAATATTCTCACTAATTAAGTAAATAAGGTGGGAAAGAAAAAGAATGTTTTCACTATGGTTCTCTCATTCATTTTCTCATATCTTCTTCCCATTCCTTTCTAAGCAATTTCTTTTATTAAATTTTATAGCCAACTATTAATCAAATTTTGCATAAATGCACACACACCTTTATCCAAGCATGTGTACAAACTTATTTTTTGACATTTAATTTATCTGGTTGCACAGGGTCTTGGCTGCAGCACACAGGACCTTTGGTTGTGGCAGGCAAATTCTTCGTTGCGTCATGTGGGATCTGGTTCCCTGACCAGGGATTGAACCCAGGCATCCTGAATTGGGAGCCTGAGCCTTAGTCCCTGGACCACCGGCAAAGTACCATATTTACAAACTTAACACAAAGAGAGGAAATATGGCTCCATGGGTGACCGCAAGTGCCAGAGCAAAGCTCATGTTTTCCTCTATAAGAAACTAAGACCTTAAGTGGAAGAATGGGTATAGGTATGCTGCATGGACTAGGAGTTACAGTTGCCTTTCATTTTCACACTGCAAATAATTTTTCTTTAATTTATAAAATCAGTAAAAACTAATAGAGAAGATTCTACAATGCTAGTAATGTTCTATTTCTAAATCTGCATTCTGATTAATGAACACATAAGTATGTTTGCTTTGTTGTGATAATTCAGTGAGCTATAGGTTTTAAGTATACTTTTGTGCATGTTTCAGTATGTATGCTATAAAAAGTTTACATTAGAAAAATAAAGCACTTTTCTAACAATGCCATATAAACATTTGTTAAGCAAGTGATTGTTCATTTCAGTGTCAGATTTGCAGCAAATACTCATTAGGCTGGGCTTCCCAGGTGGCTCAGTGGTAAAGAATCCACCTGCCAATGCAGGAGACACAGAAGATGTGGGTTCAATTCCTGCGTTGGGAAGATCCCCTGGAGGAGGAAACCCGCTCCAGGATTCTTGCCTGGGGAAATCCCATGGACAGAGGAGCCTAGTGGGCTACCGTCTGTGGGATCGCGGAGAGTCGGACATGACTGAGTGACTGAGCAAGCACCCACACACCCATTAGGGTATTAGCTGAACTGAGGTTCCACCAAGATGGAATTTTAAGCCAAAGTCAGGGTGCGACGCTTCTTTTTGTTGTACACACCTGGCGGAGAGTCCCTGCCTCCCCCGCTCCTTTTCTCCCTCTCTCTACTCTCTCTCTCTCTCCACCTCTCACTCTCAGTCTCTCCACAAATCTAAACACTCCTCAGGACCAAAAAGACGGTGTTTACTTTCACCTGCAAAGATAAGTATAATCTGTGTCAAATTCCAAAATGTATCACCATACACTATTTACTTTAGCAGTTCCCAATCAGAGCCGTTTCCGGACTCTTCTAGATTGGCTTTTAAAATAGAGCCATAAGAAGTTTCTGGCAGCTAAGTGCATCCAATTCAGAAAAGCTTTAGACAATCTGAAAGGACTGGATGTCCTCAGATTTGACCCGAGTAGAGACTTAGATATTGGCTGGGAAAATGGAAAGGAGAGAAAGTTTTCCTTTTAACGCAACATTTTTATCTCATCTTCAACTCTGAGAAATGGGGAAACTGCTTGCCAAACAATTGTTTTATAATTCTGGAACTGAATTGTGCTCATGTTCAGTCATATCTGACACTTTGCAAATGTTGGGACTGTAGCCCACTAAGATCTTCTGTTCATGGGATTTTCTAGCCAAGAATACTGGAGCAGGTTGCCATTTCCTCCTCCAGGGGATCTTCCCAACCAGGGATTGAACCCACGTCTCCTGTGTCCCCTGCATTGTAGGCAGATTCTTAACCCTCTGAGCCATTGGGGAACCAATTTTATTTCTTCTGTTTCCAACCAGAAAAAATTCTATAGCCATAAATTTATTTTTGAAACCAGAAAGAATATTTATTCCTTATGACTTATTTTTTAAAGACACCAAAAAATTAAAGGTAGTACAATGGGATGTGATTGCTCTTATTAACCATCCTTTATAAGTGGATTTGGCTCAAACTCACTATTATCCTGGGAAATGTGAGTTATAACAGAGATCCTGGTAATCAAGGCTCAGGATCAAAAAATGAGGGAGTCAACCAAGCAGGTGGTTCAGGCTACCCAGGCTACCTTCAATTTGAGGCAGAGGAGGGTGTGAGCAAGAGAGCGAAGTAACCAGAGGACGTGGAATTACTAAGTGAAAGGGAGCCAGCAATTAAAGAAGTGACACACCCTGGTTTTAAACTGACGACGAGCTGTCCTCTTCCCAATCGTCTACAGCCTGACTCTATGCCAAGGTGTGGCAGGCTGGGAGGCACGGGCCACAGCTCAGGGACTGATTGTGGCAAGCCTCCTGCTTGCTTAGAGACCCGAGACAAGAGCCTGCCTCTGAGGGAGGCAAGGTCAGAGCACTGGAGTTTCCTAACACTTCCCTCACTTGACTCCAAGATACAGTTCACTGCAATGTTTTTTTAGGAGCCCGGCTCTTTCAAATAAACCACAGGTACCTACCACTACCAAAAGAGAGTTTTATACTTTGTAAAACTCAACAAAACCATGAGCAAAAAATGCACACACAGAAAACCACTAGATTGCCCGAACACTCCTTAGAAATAACTGCTGGTTGACAACCACCACCTGTATATCTATTTTTTCTCTCTTCCCCAGTTCCTCTGCAGAGTCTGCAAGCAGCCACTTCAGTGTGGGTGCTTAACAGGCACTAGGGTGAAAGTGGGAGGCAAGAAAAACTGGGTGCATGGTTTCAGTAACACGGAACAAACTAGCTCAGGAGTAATTAGCCCACTAAGAAGGGGTCCCGGCTGTCTGCAGAGTGATCTCTGCTCTCAGAGCTCCAACCCACGTTCAATGGGGGCCCCTTCAATCACATCTTCTTTTTTTTAAGCCATGAAATGTGGTACATTGACGGTGGGGCAGGCAACGCATCTCAAATCATCCAGATGCTTCTTCCCACAACCAGCCTCATTCACCTGCAGGGAGAGGCAGAGTAGCCATTTTTGTTGTATCAATAGAAACACCCCTGGCCGGTGACCAGACCAACTTAGATGTAACAGAGCAAACAATCAGGTGGTTTGACCAACCTGATTTTCAGGTCCAGTTTTTTTCCTGGGCTGAGGCGTTTGCTGGGATAGCTCCAGAAAAAGTGGGCTCAGGGGCATCATCCTACAATGGCCTTGTGAGCATCCTATAGCAGCCACACTCTCCCAGGACCTAGCCCTGGGTGGGTGGTGAGGGCAAGTTACTTCATTTATTTCTATGGGCTTTGGTGTCCTGATACAGAAAGTGGGAGGTGGAGATTGCTGGCTTTCCCAGAATTTCTCAAATTGTGGTTTTTCAGAACATCTGTGCCCTAAAACAGCATCTGGAAGTGGTGTTCTAAGAAGTGGGGGGAGAGGTGCTAGGAAGAGTGCGCTCAGGTAAGGGGCTACTTTTTCACTCTTATCAATTCTATGTTTAGGATTGGCTTTACATGGTGCTGAGAAAAAGCAGACCAACTTTTAGTCATTTTTTTTTGTTTTCTTTTAAATCTGTGCGTAGGTAATACAGCCCCTTACTGCTGCTACCCAGGGAAGACCTCTCCCACCTCCAACAACCCCCCGACGCTGGTGCCACACTGGTGTGTAACACATGACTGACTCGACTATTTTTTAATGAATGAGTTTTCCTTTTTTTCCCTAAGTGCAAAGTCAATGACACTGTTAAACTATTACTGAATTAAAATTGAGGCAGTTCTTGATAATTTGTCATTCTAGAGCACTGTAGTTTCCTCTTTGCCTTACTTCCTCTTTAAAAGACAGGGGAGGAGAGGGTGAGATGTATGGGCAGAGTAACAAGGAGACTTACATCACCATATGTAAAATACATAGCCGACGGGAATTTGCTGTGTGGCTCAGGAAACTCAAACTTGGGCTCTGGATCAATCTAGAGGGGTGGGATGGGGAGGGAGATGGGAGGGAGGTTAAAAAGGATGGGGTACATGTGTACCTATGGCTGATTCATGTGGAGGTTTGACAGAAAACAACAAAATTCTGTAAAGCAATTATCCTTCAATAAAAAATAAATTAATAAAAAAGAAAGACAGCCCACCACAAATGTTATATTTGCTCCTCTTAAGATGCCCTCTATCAGTGCCTTAAAGAATTTAACAGGCTTGTTAAACTATTTACAGGGCAAATTGTATATCTAAGAATGAAATGTTTAAGCTGTGCAGAGCTGGAAAAGCGCCTCTAGTAGAAATGAGGTACAAATCCCTTCTGAACTAATTTGGTTGGCCTAGGTTTGCCACATTCATACCAAAGGAAGTTCAAATTTGGGGGTGTCGATTTGTTTCTCTTAAGGAAAAAATACATATATTTAGTAGGTTTAGCTAACTTTGAAGGTGTGCATCTTCACAAGCATGATCCCAAAGACCCTAGAATGAATTTCTTTCTTCTCAAGGATAAAATTAAGATAATCTACAAGAGTTAAAATTCTGAAAGAAATAATAAAGGTCATTCCCAAGACTTTCCTTTCTCTGGAAGGCTCTTATTAGGGAAAAAAAAGAAAAAGTATTTCTGAGCTGTCTAAATAGTAACATATCTCAGCAAAGTGCATGACAGACAAGTGTGAGGTGCATAAGGCCCAGCTCTTCACTAAGAGGCTGGGATTATTTTCAGTCAACTACAACTGGAAGAATCAGAATGCTCCTAGGAGGGGAAAATGAGAGAGAGAGAGAGAAACAGGAGGATTAGGAAAAGGAAGTCAAAGGACTACATGAGCAACCCCAGCCTGTGAAAGCAAGAATGCAGTCTGACATCCTCATTCATGGCATAAAGATAATGCCAGTAAAAAGTTTCAGACACCTCACAGTGAAGTCTCATTTCTGGAAACCAGGGTTCCAACAGCAGTTAGAAAGCAACTGTGTGTTTGTGTGTGTGAGAGTGTACATGTGTGTGTACGTGTGTGCATGCACCTTCAATAAACCCAAAGAACAAATAATTACCACCTCCATGAACCAGGCACTGCCCTAAACACAATGCATGCATGCTTTATCTTTTTTAATCTTCACAACCCTAAGAGTTTCAAGGGGAAACTGAGCATGAAGAGATTAAGCTATTTGCTCCTAGATCTGTGGCAGCAACAAAGGTGGCATGGCCAGAATTCAGCCTAGGTCTTAAATCAATATAAATGGTGAATTTGATGTTTGCCATTACCATTGGTTGAATACCTAGCCAGTTTCCCCTGGAGACCACATGCAATAAAAAACTGACCTTGGGGCCAGATGGAACAGAGGGAGATAGACTGGGATATTTGCATAGGGCATCCGTCCACTGAAAGGCAGTTTCCAGAGAAAACTCCATCCAGTGGAAGTCCATGTTCCTGGGCTTTCTCTCAAGGCAGAGCCCTCGGAGAAAACTTTAAGCTGTACGTGGCACACAGCTGCCCATCACCCATCTCAAATCCTACTATGAGAAATAGTCTTCTGCCACCTCAAGCAAGTCCCTGACCTACAATCCACTATTAACCTTAGAGAATAAAAGGTTAAGATGCATTCTCCCCACTAAATAGGCATTGTGTTGAAGAGACTGAAGCTTCGATGCCTGTTTAAAACGCCAAATATTTACTCTTCAACAGAACTAGTAAATCCTTCAGTCCCAGGATCACACACATAAAGCAGTTCCACTGCCTCTATAAGCCACACCACCTCCCCACAGGTACATCCAACGCATGAAATCATGTTACCGAACATTATTTCTTCTCATGGTATATACTGTAGTGTACTATGTTATCAATTATTTTTTTACACAACGTATATTTTTAAGAACCAGCTGAGTCCCCTTTAACTACATTTTCACAGACAGTCTTCCAATATCACAAAGTAGGCACACTCTCCAATTTACAAGTGAGAAGACCAAATTTCAGGGCATTCTGTCCACTACTGAATAACTGAAAAGAGGCAGTGTTTGAATTTAAACCCAAGTTCCAGTCTTTCTGATATCCTACCCATTTTCCTTTTAATTCTCGTGAGGAATATACATTTCTAATTAAGTCCTATAAGTGTATACAACAGTAACAGAATTTAAATGTGGTGTCACTCTGGAGTGTATCCATGCACTCAAAGATATCCATACTCCCACTGATGGACAAAGCCCTTATATTCTCTAAATCTCCAGCATGCCTAAGTGACTGGTTCTCAGTTTTCCTTTACTCAAACTATTGTGTCCAAAACTGCCACTCTGGTTAAAGCACCAAGTCACTTTACTTTGCTTTGAAATGGTGATCTATTAAGACAAAATCTACAGAGCCACTCAGACTAGCTGGCAGCTTGGACTCTGATACTTGCCAAACCGTGTCCCTAAGCAAGATTCTAGATGGTTCTGTTCCTCTCCCCAACTCTTAACTCTGTGTTGCTCTTCTGCTCTCTAAACTAAACTTCCCTGTCTTTTAAAATGATCTGTAGCAATGAGGGGAACTTGCCCAGTGGCTCACTTGGAAAAGAACCCACCTGCCAATGCAGAAGACGTGGGTTCAACCCCTGGTTCAGGAAGATCCCCTGGAGAAAGAAATGGCAAGCCACTCCAGTATTCTTGCCTGGGAAATCCCATGGACAGAGGAGCCTGGTGGGCTACAGTCCATGGGGCACAAAAGAGTCAGACTTTGTGACTAAACAACAACAGCAGCAATGAGCAACAGAAGGAAGGAAAGGGGAGAGGGGAAGAGAGAGACAGAGAAAAGTAGAAAGAGAGGGAAAGGATGGAAGGAAGGAAGCTGGAATGGAGAGAGGAAGGAAGAAAGGGGAAAAGATGGAACAGAAGGGAAGGAAAGGAAAGAGAAACAATAAAAGGCAGAAATAAATGAAGAAAGGAAAGAAAAGGAAAAAAAAGGAAGAGAGGAAGGAAAGAATCGCAATCACGGCTTCAAGACAGCAACAACAGCTTTGTAACCAGAAAACCTCAAACATAATATGTGACATCAGCAAGTCACAAACGTGATTCCAAGGTCACTAAGTGGCCATAAAAGGCCACCTAGTAATGGACTGCATCTTCCCTGCAACGAAAAACCATTTGGGTATCTCCAACCCCACACCTGACAAAAACAACCCGCACAATCCAATTTTGAGGTAACAAAAGCAATAGCAGGAATAGGAAGCAGGAGTGGTCCACAAGAAGTTCATTTTGAAGGCCAGCAGTGAGGAAGAGAACGTTCTCTTTAAAAACAACAAAACCTTCCCAAAATACTCTCATAAATGAGTCATGGAAAGCAGTGTTTTGTACATTGATTGAACATTAATATAAATTTTGAAAACTACTTTTCAATAATATGTACCTGCCACTGCTTGCAATCAATTGCTTGCAATAATCATTGCTTGCAACCTGCCCTATAGTAGATAGCATTTAAGCAAAACCATGTTCAAACTTAACGTCTGCTTACAGAAAGGGTGTGAAGTTAAATCGAAAACTAGGGAGAAAGGTCAGAAATCTGCTCTTCTTCCACTGCAAAAGCTTCCTACCAGAGGAAGTATCTCTGGCCTTAGCCACCTGCCTTGCTAACAATTTATCCTATCACATTGATTTGCTTTCGATGGAGCATGAAGTGAAAGAGCATAAAGTAGAAGGCCTCTACTTTAGTCTTAGGGATCCTCTGAAAATGTACAGTGTGCTTTTCCCAAAGACACTTTGCTCTCCTTTTCTGGACAAGCCAACAAATGGATTGAAGCAAGGGCCTTCAAAAAGATCCAGGATACTTGAGTGCTCTCTGGCCTTCAAGCTTCCTTCCATCACCCCTATGGAGGTGATGTTTATTCCTAAATAGAAAACTGTCAAGTCTAGAAAATGAAACCAGGTATTTCTAGTAAATGACTTTTCCTTTTAGTCAGTGAACTATCTTCATATTAGCATTTTGCCACCATCATCACCATCATCTATCTCCAGAAAACTTCTTATTGCAAAACTGAAACTCTGTACCCATGAAACAGTAACTTCCCTCCAGCCCTGGCAACCACCATTCTGCTTTCTATCATTATGCATTTGACTATTTAGGTACCTCATATAAGTGCAATCTTACAGTGTCTGTCTTTCTGTGACTGACCCATTTCACTTAGTATAAGGTCTTCCAGGTTCATCCATGTTGTAATGTGTTAAAATATACCACATTTTGTTTATTCATTCACCTGTCAGACATCTGAGTTGCTCCTAGCTTTTAACTCTTGTGAATAATACTGCTATGCTCATGGGTCTGCAAACATTTCTTTGAAACTCACATTTCAAATCTTTCAGGCATATACCAGGAGTGGAATTGCTGGACCACACAATAATTCTATTTTTAGTTTGCTGAGGAACCTCCATATTGCTTTCCACAGTGGCTGTGCCATTTTACACTCACACCAACGAGGTGCAGGGCTCAATTACTCCACACGTTCTTTCTTTCCTGTTTTGTTTTGTTTTTTAATAGTAGCCATCTGAATGGGGGTAGGATGATATCTCATTTTGGTTTTTATTTGCATTTCCCTGATGACTCAGCTAATAATTTGCTTTTATCCAAAATTCCGAGAAACAATATAAAGTTGTTTAGGCTCAATCTCTTGAGTTTTCCTTCATAAAAACCCATTCATTCATAACCCTTGAAACTTCTTCCAAGATCTTTCTCTCTGTCTCATCCTCCACAGTAAACTCAGGATATTATCTACTTCATTCTTTTGCATTCATCCCTTCCAATATCTAGAATTTGAGAAACTTCCTTCCTGATGATGATGACCTAGGTTGTAGGGGAGAGTCAGTAAGCAGAGAGAAATGAGTATAAACACATGACTAGAGAAACAGATCAATACAAGATCACTCTGCTTTTTAAAAAATCTGAAGGCCACCATTTCCTACCCAAAATGTTAGGAAGTTCATCCCAGTAGAAAAATATACATGAATTCACAGAAAGTGAAATACAAGTGAGGCTTCCTCAGTGATTAATGCAAAGAAATAGAGGAAAACAATAGAATGTGAAAGACTAGAGATCTCTTCAAGAAAATTAGATACCAAGGGAATATTTCATGCAAAGATGGGCACAATAAAGGACAGAAATGGTATGAACCTAACAGAAGAAGAAGATATTAAGAAGAGGTGGCAAGAATACACAGAAGAACTATACAAAAAAGACCTTCATGACCCAGATAACCATGATGGTGTGATCACTCACCCAGAGCCATATATCCTGGAATGTGAAGTCAAGTGGGCCTTAGGAAGCATCACTACGAATGAACAAAGCTAGTGGAGGTGATGGAATTCCAGTTGAGCTATTTCAAATCCTATAAGATAATGCTGTGGAAGTGCTGCATTCAATATGCCAGCAAATTTTGAAAGCTCAGCAGTGGCCACAGGACTGGAAAAGGTCAGTTTTCAACTCAAACCCAAAGAAAGGCAATGCCAAAAAACGTTCACACTACTGCACAACTGCACTCATCTCACACGCTAGCAAAGTAATGCTCAAACTCTCCAAGCCAGGCTTCAACAGTTCGTGAACCATGAACTTCCAGATGTTCAAGCTGGATTTAGAAAAGGCAGAGGAACCAGAGATCAAATTGCCAACATCCACTGGATCATCGAAAAAGCAAGAGAGTTCCAGGGAAAACATCTATTTCTGCTTTATTGACTACGCCAAAGCCTTTGATTGTGTGGTTCACAACAAACTGGAAATCCTTCAAGAGATGGGAATACCAGACCACCTTACCTGCCTCCTAAGAAATCTGTATGCCGGTCAAGAAGCAACAGTTAGAACTGGACATGAAACAACAGACTGGTTCCAAATCGGGAAAGGAGTATGTCAAGGCTGTATTTTGTCACCCTGCTTATTTAACTTATATGCAGAGCACATCATGCAAAATGTTGGGCTGGATGAAGCACAAGCCGGAAGCAAAATTGCCGGGAGAAATATAAATAACTTCAGATGTGCAGATGACACCACCCTTACGGTAGAAAGAAGAACTAAAGAGCCTCTTAATGAAAGTGAAAGAGGACAGTGAAAAAGTTGGCTTAAAACTCAACATTCAGAAAACTAAGATCATGGCATCAGGTCCCATCACTTCATGGCAAATAGATGGGGAAACAATGGAAACAGAGACTTTATTTTGGGGGGCTCCAAAATCACTGCAGATGGTGACTACAGCCATGAAATTAAAAGACACTTACTCCTTGGAAGGAAAGTTATGACCAACCTAGACAGCACATTAAAAGGCAGAAACATTATTTTGCCAACAAAGGTCCATCTAGTCAAAGCTATGGTTTCTCCAGTAGTCGTGTATGGATGTGAGAGTTGGACTGTAAAGAAAGCTGAGCACCTAAGAATTGATGTGCGGTGTTGGGGAAGACTCTTGAGAGTTTCTTGGACTGCAAGGAGATCCAACCAGTCCATCTAAAGGAAATCAGTCCTGAATATTCATTGGAAGGACTGATGCTGAAGCTGAAACTCCAATATTTTGGCCACCTGATTGAGGAGCTGACTCACGGGAAAAGACCCTGATGTTGGGCTTTCCCAACATCATTGAAGGTGGGAGGAGAAGGGGACAACAGAGGATGAGATGGCTGGATGGCATCACCGACTCCTTGGACATGAGTTTGAATAAGCCCTGGGAGTTGGTGATGGACAGGGAAGCCTGGCGTGCTGCAGTCTATGGGATTGCAAAGAGTAGGACACAACTGAACGACTGAACTGAACTGAACAAATATTTGTGGAAAGTTCATCATGAATAACATAAAACACACTCACATTATAAGAATAACATCTCTTCAACTTTCAAATAAAAAAAATTTTTCTTCAAATAATAATAATAAGCATGCTAATAAGAAAATACAAACAAATATAATCTTTTCCTGACACCAATTTGATGATTTGTATCTATCAAGAACACTAAAACATTTATCTTTGGACTTAGAAATGCCACTTCTAGAAAACATTCCTTAGGAAGTCATTAGTAATTGAAAGGTTTATACACATCAACTGGAAACAGCCTAAATATCCAACAATAATATAGGGACTGGTTATGAAATTATAATTATGATTATATTTATACCATAAATGAATTATGGTATATCCATAGCACAGAATAATGTAGTCAATGAAAATACTTTTGAATAAGTTTAATGACATGGAAAATGTTGAGATTATATCATTAAATGGCAAAAGAAATTTCTCTCTGTTAGTTCTAGAGACTGGAAGTCTAAGATCAGGGTGCCAGCAAACAGACCTGGTGTCTGGTGAAGTCATCCTTCCTGCTTCACAGACAGCCATCTTTTACTGTGTCCTCATGATGGAAGGGGTGGGGGAGCTCCCTGGAGCCTGTTTTTTCATAAAGGCACTAATCCCACACATGCATGAAGATTCCACCCTCATGACCTAGTTATCTCCCAAAGTTGCCACCTCCTACCATCATCACCTTGACACTCGCAACTTATGACTAAAGATGGCCACCTATAGATTTTGAGGGTACATAAAGATTCATTTCATTGCATACTCTAGTCTTCTAAAATGAAGATATCAGTGTTTTCATTATTAAGGTACATTATGGGAATATCCTTCAATTATGAAACTCACCTGGCATCCCACTTTTTCCTTACATTCACTCATACCTACCCTTTCCCCTCTAACCATCAAGAATACAGTCCCATTCATTTTTCTCCCTCTCCTCTCTTCTCTTCTCCTCTGTGGTCTCACCCAAGGCTATTGACAAGACCAAGATATTGAGCAAACCCATAAGAAAAACTAACCCACTGGCCAGACAATCCCTCTGATACAACTGAGACCTGTTGTTCTTTGAGGGTTTGTGGGCAACAGGTCATTGTTTGACACCTCTGGTGTCAGCCTCTGAAGAATGACAGTTCTCAGGTAGCTTAGCGCTTGGAAAACCAACCTCACATGAATGAGTTGCTCATTTCTCACCCAGCCATCACAAGAGGTGTCAGGTCTACTCTTCATTGTTCAGCTGCTAAGTCGTGTCTGACTCTTTGTGACCCCATGGACTACAACACACCAGGCTTCCCTGTCCTTCACTATCTCCCAGAGTTTGCTCAAACTCATGTTCACTGAGTCAGTGATACCATCCAACCATCTCATCCTTTGGCTCTGGGATCTAGCTAAAAAAGTTCTAAGGAAAGAGAG
The DNA here is from genome assembly GCF_023699985.2 of Odocoileus virginianus. Classification (NCBI taxonomy): domain Eukaryota; kingdom Metazoa; phylum Chordata; class Mammalia; order Artiodactyla; family Cervidae; genus Odocoileus; species Odocoileus virginianus. Next base: position 21,246,390 of record NC_069686.1, read on the forward strand.
CAATTGCTTTCTCTGGGGAATATTCTTTATTGGTTATTCTGAAATAGTATAGCTTTTTGGAGCACAAATGATAACAGCCCAAATGATTCCTTTAACTCAACCCATAATTTAAAAATATAAGAAACAAAACCATTAACTAGGATATTTGTATGTATGAAAAATATTCTTTATTCTTAGATGACTTATTACTACCTTCAAAAAAATAACATTTAGCCTGCCTTAAAGTTTCAAGAGATAACAATTAGTAAACTTCAAATATTATAGCACTCCTATAGGAGGAATCAGATGACTGTGAACATGCAAGTAACCTTGGATTACAAAGGCCATCAACTTCACTGCACAAAAGAGAAAATAAGGGAGACAGAAATTAGGTGGCCACCCCAGTGTGAGGTAAGTTTGACTAGAATGCAAATGTTCTGATTCTCAATAAGTATTTTCTGTGTCTCTCTCCTAAACCCACAAAGAAGAAAATGTATTAGCATTACCTTTTATAACAGTAACATAAAAATGTCTTTATTCCTAAACAGAAATTCAGCAAAACTTTAATCCCACATTTATGAATACCATAGTAGCACATATTTTTTAAAAATGAGTTTAGAATAAGCATTTATTATAATTCCAGAGAATGGCTTATGGAGCCTAAACAAGTATTAAATCAAGAAAATTCATCAAATAAATGATGCTATGTTATTAAATAATATTTTGTTCCTTGTCAACAAGCCAACAACACAATATGACAGAATACACTACAATTTTCATTCTACAAGAAACTTCTAGGTTTTTTCTGTAAACAACAGATATTTCACTCAGGTAAGCAGGTAATATCTAAGGCTATGCTAGAAACCACCAAGTTTTGGGTCATTCACAGACTCAGCCAGAAGTCACTGAATTTAGACTGCTCCATTTTTAACCAACCATGCCGGGTATTCACGCTGTTATCCATATGGTGCTATAACATGGCATTGTTCTGGCCACTAGTGCCTTCACTGCCAACAACCCAACAGGAGGGTGAAATTAAAAAGATAGGACTGCTCAGTTGGGCAAAGGCCAATTCAATTCATTCTTTAGTGTTTCTCTTTATAGGCAGAAATAAATAAGACTGAGGAGAATGAATTCAAATTCACAATTTTAGTCTCAACCAGGGTATTGAAGACTCCCATTTAATAGAAATCAAGGTCTTGGATAATTAGTTATGTCATAGATATGTTCTCAGCTTCAAAATAAATGACAAAAGCATAAAAGGAAGAGAATCCTAGGGGAATTATTTTCTATTACAAATCATTTTATAAAAAGATTTCCAACCACCTTCTTTAAATCATGTTATATATGACAGAAAACTGCAAAAGAAAAAGAAACATGCCCAGTGTGTTGGAAGGGTGCCAAAAGTGAGCTGTGATAATGCCAACAGTATTGGCCAGTTCAGTTATACTGATTCAGGTCCTTGATGGGTGCTGAAAAGCAGGCCACAGGTTGGACGCCAAAATGTGTCACTTAGGTTTGAGAAGAGGAGAAACATGCAGTACTTGAAATTCTGGATACAGCTGTACCCTTGAATTATCAGAAAAGAGAGAGACTCCCAAATGGTTAAAGACAGACTTGTCACTACTATAGGAAAAAGCAAAGTAGACACCATTCCAAAAGTCAGTAGCATCTTGTGGTATACGGGCCATCCTAGATTATTATATTGAGTATTAACCACAGACTTTCACTTTTCATATAGGCTATTAAATCACTTCTATTTGGATCAAGGGGATACAAGAAACTCACCAAGTCTCTACATATCAATATGAGGACAACTGCTGTGACTAACAGTTGAAGGCAGCTGACCCCCTTGTGTAAACTGTAAGTCATGGGATTGTCCAAAGGAATAAAAAGATGTTCAGGAAGAGGAAAAATGAAATTCCAGTTTCAACTATGAAATTAACGTTTATTTAAAAAAAGAAAAAAGGCAGAAAAAGGCAAAGTACAAAGCTCTCTCCATTCTCTAACAAATGTATTTCTTCCAACCAAACGAACAGCCTGGAATCAGCTTTCTGCACACAGGTCAATAGCTGACATGCTTGTTTTTCAAAACATAAGACTATACATCTCTTTCAAATGCATTAGCCAGCTAAAAGTGAGCATGGCCAGGATTTATCAGCCAGGATTGATCAGACGTCATTCGGCAGCTGTATGGAGTCCCTACTATTTGTGGTCACAAGAGCAACTGGCTGCTTCCCACAGGCTCTTTTTAGAGAGACTGAAAGTTCAGATATAAGTTCCCATTTTCTGTAAGCAAACATCTGCTCTACAAGCAACTTGAACCCTGCAAACACACCCACTTTCTCACTGTAAGTCTCAGCACAGGATAGGATCAAAGAGGGCATCCGTGCTAGAGTCCAATCATTTGAAACAGGTCTTTAAGTCTGTTCCTTTGTGCATGTTAATCTCTGCAGGTGAAATAGCTGATTTAGTTCTCAAGCAACAATAATGTCCATTGAAAAATACACCTTCCTGAAACAAAAGATACTGTTCCCATGAAGTACTCTGTTGCCATTTCCAGCAACAAATGACACAAAAGAGAAATTCTGCCATTTGTGCCACTCAAGAGTGGCTTAGGACAAATAGAAATACACAAAAAAAAAAAAACCACACACACACAAAAAACAGAGCAAAAGCTTAAGAAACAAGACCAAGATGAGTTGGGGGCAGGAGAGGAGAGGTGAAGTCTAAAAGAGAGGTGGAGTCTACACTCAGTGATCTGAGTTCAGCCTCACTGATGAATGGAGGGCGGGGGGAGGGAGAGAAAGGGTAGGTAACGTTTTCAGTTGAGAAAAAGAAGCGTGTGCTGCTTGCTGTCTCGGTTGTTTCAATAGCACCCCGGAGAATGCATGGCAGGCAAAATCTAATTTGGTAACTAAGATTGATTCAATAAGTAACACAAGTTTGTTTATGACACAAAGGAGTTATCCAAAATACGGCAGTTCTTTAAAACTATCTGTGTTCTGGTATCAAATTAAAGTTTACGGTTATTCATAGGAAACATCTATCGATTTAATAACACCCTTTTGCAGGCTGTGCACCCGTCCCGTCCTCTTTTAAAGAAATCGCTAATGGCCCAGAGTCCTGGAAACCTACAAACTATTGTCGCCTATTTCCCAACACTGTGGTCTGATACTCAGTGTCCCTGGTGGAAACCAAACAGCTGCCAGAAGCCAGAGTCCCTGGAGAAATTTCCGAAGCCCAGTCCTGGCAATCCGTGGGCCAGGGTGAAAGCATTTGGAAGCGTGCGCGGTTCCTCCGCCCTCCGGACCGTGCGTCTGCACCGTTTCTGGCTGTCAGGTGAGTGGCGACAAGGCTCGGCGGGGAAGCCTCTCCCGGCAGCGCGCCGTGATCACCCGGCAAAGAGGGACAATCCCGGCGGAGTGCAGCTTGTTCCGCGGCCGGCCGTTGCTCACCTTTGTTCGCCCGCCCTCTCCGGTAGGAGGACAGCGCGGATCCAGGAGGAGTGCGGGGGGGTTACCCCAATGCTCCCCGGGCCCTCTCCAGCGCCCCGAAGGAAATTCGGAGGCCAGCCAGACCCAGACCCTCTCCGGCTCCCAGAACCTCAACCGTGCTGAGGGGTCAGCAACCCCTTCCAGAACACAAAGGTTGGGAGGCGTGAGCGCTAGCGCTGGGGGCGCGGGTGCGTGCGCCAGAGAGCACGCGAGTGTGCGTGTGCGCGCAAGGATGTGCGGCTGTGTGTGTGTGTGTATGTGTGTGCGCGCGCGAGGGTGTGCGGGTGTGTTGGGGGGAGGAGCGCTCCAGCTCTCCTTACCTCTCGAAGATGAGCCGTACCATTAACATGCAGAAGGCCAAGGGGAAGGCGAGATAGAGGTCCTCCGCCTGCGGGAAGGTGGCTTCCTCCGTGTTCTTCAGGTCCGCCCAGGTGACATTGTGCGGGAGCCAAAACCTCTCGTTCCAGAACCAGGCTAAGATCCCTGCCATCTTGCTTTGTCCACTCTCGTCCTGGGCTCCCGCGGCCCGCCGAGCTCTCCACCGCGCAGGGCGCCAGGGGATGCGCGCGCTGCTGGTCCGAGCCTGTGCCGCTGCCGCCGCCGCCTCCACCGCGGCCGCCGCTCTCGAAGGCTCGCGGCGAGCTCCGGTTCTCTCCTCCCTCTGGCCGCGTTGGGGAAAGGAGCCGCCTCGCCTGTCACATGGCAGCCCGGGCCGCTGGCCCTGATTGGCTCGTCCTCGCGTCAAGCAGCGAGGCACACGCGGCCGGCTAGCCCACGCCCGGAGGGCAGGGCGCAGCCGCTGCGCCCTGGGCGCAGGAGCACCGCTCCTGGGAGAGCCGACTGGCCCTGCGGTCACCGAGCTCTGGAGCGGCGCTTAGGGTAGCGACCTGGGTCGGGCTTCCCGATTCCGCTCCGGTCCCCCGGGCTTGCTCGCACATGCTCAGAACACCGGCTCCGGCCCGACTGGAGTTTCAGGGATCTCAGTCGGCTTCCAGTGCGCCTACAGGCGATGGGTGGGGGGCAGGTAGTGGTCGGGGTGGATATTCAGAACCACCCTTGCGCCAAGAGAGAACAGCAAAAGGAGAAGTGGGGGCGCAGAGCGCAAAGGAGGAAGAAGTAGAGAGGAAAGTCACCCACTCCAGCACTTGGAGTGGGGGGGTGGGGGGAGAGGAACTAGGGCAGGATGGTTTGGCAAGAGTCGTCTGCCTCTACCTAACTCCCGTCTTTCCCCATACCAGACCTTCCAGCCTGGTTTTACTCCCGCTCTTCACCACAACCAGCTCCCCCAGGGAACAAGGCCCTCTGTTTCAATTTATGACGCTGTGGGAGAAATCAGGCACTTAATTGCTGTTTGACAATGATGGGATGATGTTGATGATGATAACAACCGCAGCATTCTGTAAAACCAGCCCACAAAATGAATCTCTCAGAAAATGGCGCCAGACCATTTTTAGTTGGTACATCAGTAGAGAATCTCCACTCTGCTACTCCTTGCTTCTGCCTTTTGAATCAGAAACCTTTAAGGTGTTAAGACCCGTGAGACCGGACCCCAGGCACCTTGACTTCCACGATACATTTCCTCATTGCTACGGGAGCCACGTGTGGATCATCAGTTCAGTGGTGCATGCAGACCTGGTTCCCTGGAATATTTTTGTGGAGTTTTCTCACAAATATTCATTTCCTACTTGGTTCTGCTAGTAAGTTCTACTGGTTCTTTCCGAGAGGCAAATAAACAGACTCTCTTAATACACGTTTCTTTACTCTCCCTCCCCCTCCAGCTGCCACACTCTTACTCCTTCCTTTTAAAGCCCATCTCTAAAGGCCTGTATCTATTGCTTCCACTCTTTCCCCTCCATTCTCTTTTGAACTTTCCCTGGAGCAGTTGCACCTCTCTGCTCAAGGTCACCAGTGGTCTCCATGCTGCTAAACCCAAAGGTCAGTTCTCAACACCGTATGGGGAACCTTTGGCCAAGTTCATTAGTTGCTGCCTTTGGAGACACTTTCTTGTCTTGTTTTCCAGAAACCACATTCTTTCTGGTTTTCCTCCTACCGCCTGGGCACTTTTGCTGAATCTCCTTTCTGGTTTACTCCTCACCTTTCAACTCCTTAAAGTTGGTGTGGCCTGGGAAGCAGTCTTTTTCCCTCTTCACTTTTCTGTGTTCATTCGCTTGGTGATCTTATCCAGTGCCCTAGATTTCAGTGCCATCTATGTGGCTTTCAGTGATGTAGTGATGGCTGCAAAATATCTATTTCTAGCATGAACTTTTCCTTGAACTTCAGACTCCTAAAGCTACTATCAAGTCAACTACTCCACTTGGATGTCTAAGAGCCATTTCCTGTCCAGACTACTAACCTTCCCCGTAAGTTTTTCCCCTCCTGTTTTCTTGGCTCAGGCTAAAACCCTGGAGTCATCTTATCCTTTTCTCTCTCTTATCTCCTTTATAACTCCTTACATATCCTGTCAGCTCTTTTTTTTTCTAATTGATTTATTTATTTGGCTGTGTAGGGCCTTATTGCAGCACACAGGATCTACGATCTTCACTACAGCATGTAGCATCTTTAGTTGTGGCATGCGAGCTCATAGTTGTGGCATGCAGGATCTGGTTCCCTGACCAGGGGTTGAAATCCAGGGCCCCCTGCATTGGGAGCATGGAGTCTTAGCAGCTTGACCACCAGGGAAGTCCCAGGTCCACCTTTAAACTATCTAAAGAATCACACTATCTCTCACCACTTCTTGTTGGTTCAAAGAACCAACTACCATCTTGGTTCAGGCAACCAACAGTTCTCTTCTGAGTTACTGTAGTAGCCTCTTAAGCCCCAGTGTCAACACTTATATACTTCTCCAGTCTATTCTCAGCCCGTGTGATCCAGTTGAACCAGTAGGATAATTGAATCTGTGCTGAAAGCCATACTGCTTCCCCATTTCTCCCCCGTTAGAAGCCAAAGTCATTTCAGTGACCAAAGAAATGCGTCTGCATGTTACCTTTCTGACCTCGCTTGCCCTCCCTTCTTTGTGAACGAAGAACAGGATGCCTTGTTCACACTGGCCTCCCTGCCCTACCTGCAGAGCATTTAGCAGGACTTTGAGCCTTCGTAATTGCTTTTCTCTGTCCCTGGACCTCTTCCTGCCAACTACCCATGCCCACTCTTTCTGTAATACCACTCATGTAGTGAAGAGTTCCCTGGCCACCCTAGTTTAAATCTGTAATTCTCACTCCCCACCCCTTCTCTTCTTAGTCAACTTTCTTAGTTTGTTTTCCTCTGAAGCATTTATCACCATCTAACACAATATATGTTTTACTGTTTTTTATTGGTCTCCTGACACACACACTAAATTGTAAACTTTTGAAAGAAAGATGTCTGTTTATTGCTGTTTTATCCCTAGCACTTAAAATAATGCCCAGCACACAGCAGCTACTCAATAAACTATTGAATTAATGAATCAACGCTAACCTCACAAAAATCTTCTCTAAGAGAGGGGAAAAGGTGAATAAAAAATAGTGTTAAATTTTACATACTCATGTGAAGACTAATGTGGGCATTAAAAGGGTGTGATCAATTCTAAGATTGGGTCGGGGTGGTATTCTTGAGGTGGGTATTCATCAGGGAGTAGGTAGGTCCCCATTTGAGACCATGCAGTGAGCTGTTCATTATTACTGGTGACCTTCCAAAAAGATGCCTTTGCACCAGATGCATTCTTGTAGGCCACAGAGACGAGGTCTGTTAAGGTCTCTTGCCACCTTTGTTGGATAAAGTCATGTCAGGGTGGATCCTGACCTTCTAGGCCGAAGAAGACCCCCTCTCTGGCTGCCACTGGCCCCTTGTATCACCGTCACGTATGACTTGATAGGACCTTGCCTTCTCTGCTGCCCCGAAAGACCCGTTGTGTCCCCACACATATACAAGTGGAAACATTGGTGACTTAACACCCTGGGGCCTGAAATTTGACCCTGGGCAAAGGAAGCCAGAGGATAAATTTTCATTCTTTTCCCTCTCCTGCTCCTGGAACATACATGGTAACTTCAAACAGGCTCTCAGGAAATGCCCTGTGATACAGAGCATTCAGCTTATTTCAAAATTGTATCTAGCTCAGGAATTGCCTTACATTTCCTCTCTTTCTCCATCTTAGTCCCCTTTTCTTTCATTCCTGTGGTAGGTGAAAGTGAACAGTTGTGTCTGACTCTCTGCAGACAGAGAGCCTGTCTGGACTCCTGCCTGTCTGGACTGTAGCCTGCCAGGCTCCTCTGGCCATGGGATTTTCCAGGCAAGAACTCTGGAGTGGATTGCCATTTCCTTCTCCACGGGGTCTTCCTGACCCAAGGATCAAACCTGAGTCTCCCACATTGCAGGCAGACTCTTTACCCTCTGAGCCACTGGAGAGTCCCAAATCTTTCATCCCTGCTTCCCTGAAATTACACCTCCTTGGAAATGCTCTTTTTTCTAGAGAAGAGCCTGTCTGGACTCCTGCCTGTCTGGACTGTAGCCTGCCAGGCTCCTCTGGCCATGGGATTTTCCAGGCAAGAACACTGGAGTGGATTGCCATTTCCTTCTCCAGGGGGTCTTCCTGACCCAAGGATCGAACCTGAGTCTCCCACATTGCAGGCAGACTCTTTACCATCTGAGCCACTGGAGAATCCCAAATCTTTCAACCCTGCTTCCCTGAAATTTTACCTCCTTGGAAATGCTGTTTTTTCTAAAGAAGGCAAACTAAGATCATGTTGCTCTCCTATTCATCAACTCTGAGAAGGTGGTGAGATTTCAGGAACTCTTTGAAAGATAGCTTTTGTTGGACACTGGAAAGAGAACTCACTACTTATCTGTGTATCTTGCACAAGTTGCTTAGTTTCTAAGAGCATGTTAACACCCTCCTGCGTAAGTTGTTACCAATAGTACCTGTCTTGCCTATGTCACCAGACGATCCTGAGGTTCACATGAAATAATACATAGGAAAAGGCTCATAAACTCTTAATGCCCTCTGTGCACATGCAGAGTTTAATGAACCTCTGCCCCTTTACCTGTCCAGCATATTCCATACAGGCAATGGCTCCTTCCTATCACCCTTCATCCAAATGATTACCCCAGAAATAGTACAATAGAGCAAAATATCATTCCATGTCTTACCACAATTTATTGGTCCAGGAATGGACCCTTGTACCAAGATAGCAATTAAAATCCTTCTTCAGGTGTTGGGGCATGGGTCAAGCCATTCTTTCTCTGGTCACTTGGACTCTAAGAGTTTCAAACTCAGAAGCTGTTGACCCATGCTTCATCATAAGGATAGAAAATGGAGAAGCTCAGTTCAGGCCCTGGGAAAGGTTGGTCCTAGGAAAGACACAGCCCAGCATACCTCCCAAGTAGGTCACTTTTTATTTACCTGTGCAGAAAAGAATCCTAATTTGTTGTCCCAGGAAACCAAAGTACACTTTATTTATTGTACAAGTTTGTAACTCAGTAAGAAAACCAATTGGTAGCTTATAAATAGAGACAAAAAGTGAAAAAAGTTTTCTGTTGGGAGTCGGGGCGGGCGGGTAATACTGTCTACACTGCATATAAGGAAAGCATACTTTAGCTCCTGAATATGAATATCAACAAAGTTAAGCATTATTTCTAACTTCAAGGCACATGTGCAGGTATTAATCCTCTGCATACATTTGAGTCTAGTTTTTTTTTTTTTGTAAACATGTATTTATTTATTTGGCTGTACCAGGTCTTAGTTGTGTCATGTGGGACCTTTGTTCTTGGCGCATGGACACCAGAGGGTACAGGCTTCAGTGCTTGCTGCACGCTGGCTTAGTTGCTCCACAGCACATGGGATTTTAGTTCCTTGATCAGGGATTGAACCCACATTCCCAGCATTGCAAGGTAGATTCTTAATCACTGGACCTTGAGTCTACTTTTTTGATACAAGAATAAGTTGAATTTCCACTATGTGTTGCACAAAACAAATTTACTGTACTTATTCCACAAAAAGAATACAAAGTCTATTTGTATTTACATAAAAAGTCAGACAGCAACATACACTAGCACCACTCAAGATGGCACCGGGCAGTAGGTGAGAAGTGCCCAAATATTGCAGATAATGCGGGTTTCCTGGCCAAAGGAGAAGGGAGACATTCAGTGTTGAAGAATCAAGGAAAGCTTTGAGGAAGAGGCAGAAATGGAATTAGACTTTGAATAATAAGTGGGCTTTAAAACAATAGACAAAATGTGGTTGAGAAGCCAGATTACAAATGGCCCTTAATATGAACCAAAAGATTGCTCCTCCATATTTTAATGACAGTAGGATTTTATCTACAATGGCATGTAAATAATGCTATAGTGTGATGCCTGATACATAGCACACACTCAATTGTCAAAGGTTTTAAGAACATATAAGTTATTTATAGCTTAAAACAGAGCACAACACTGAAAGAAAGCCTTCGATTCAAACACTCAATTCATTGATTTTAAAGGAAGCTGGTTTTCACTGGGAATAATACAGAAATATTGCCAAATTTTATTTCTGCAGTCATTTCTCATGAATATAATCTTCTTGCTGTGGTTGGCAAAACTATCTTAAAGCTACACTTGGTTTCCACTGTGAAGGGGGTAGTCTCTTGGATTTTCATTTATACGATATTTAGGGAGAGCTTTGGGCAAGAAGTAAGCAAGATTCACCTCCATAGTATGTAAATCACCATAGCAATGCAAAAAATTCACATCTCCTGCGATATTAACTGTTCAACTCACAGCATTGGAATTAGGCCAAGCTAAGGTGTTTAGCCTGGACAGGAAATGAATATACATGGTTTGCCACAAGTTCTCCCACAGGACTGCTTCCTTGCATGCTCACAGTCTTTCTTACAATTATGTCAAAGTGTTGGAGGGCTGAAGATCTTTCTCTTTCCTCCTCTACCTTGACAGTCCCTGTCTCTGGGAAACCTTTTCTGATACTGACAACCATCAATTACTCTTGTATGCCTAGCTCAACCGAATCACTGGCTGGATTGTCTGTCTTCCCTCTAATAATCAAAATCTATTTAAATGTTAATTTCCCCTCTTGCAATTTTCATTAACTTACTAATGTTATGTCAGCCTCCCACTAAAATTTTAAGCATGCAGTATGTGTGGCAACACTACCAGAGAAAAATTAGAAACAACCAAGTTATCTGACTGTGGGTTACTTTCACATTCACCTTAGCTACATATCTATGACTTCATAGATGTGTTCAGCTAGGTAAAATCAACCATGAGAGCATTTTCTATGAGTGCTGTTTAGGGGGCAGGGCATCTGATGTATTTGCCACAAAGCTGGAGTTCTGCTTTCCACTATGCAAAGATTTTTATAACCAAAGAGAAGCAGAGAACTCAACCAATCATCTAGTTAATTTGTAGGAAAAATAAGTAACCTAAAATAGTGTTTGAAATTATTGACTTTATACAGAAACAGAATTTCAGGGCTGGAAGTGACTTTATATGTTAATGAGTACAATATGCTCTCTGTGCCCATCCTAGCTATGATTAAAAACCTCTGTTGACATGGAGCTCACTACTTAATGTACTGACCCACTCTATTTGGCACATCTATGACTATTAGAAAATACCTTAATGGAAAAATTACCTTGAGGATTCGAATAGAATCGCCTTAGGTTTCACATTTGTAAAACTGGGGGTAGTATTTTAATATTGGCTAAATGGATGTAGCCAATGATTAAACTCATGTTTCACAGCATTACCATGGAAAAGATGGAGCATTGGATATTTGAATAATCTGTCTAAGAGAGACATGATAATACCTCTGAGTGAAATTCCATGTCACCTTGGCATTCTTTGCCTCTATGAACAACAACAGTAAAAAAGTTTAACTTGCCTGTAGAACAATCAACCACTTGCCTAGTGATCTATATAAAATTCAGGACTTCTTTCAATTTAGGCATTAAAAGAATGACAAGATTATCCCTGAAAAAATTTGTAACAGGTATACATGTACATAGGAATCCCATATACGCGGGAATCATTTGTCAGCTGTGGAGATACCGGAAAAAGTAAGAACACTTGAAATGTGAATGCTACAATCCTCATGCATTCTATAGAACATGAATGACCTTACAGCATATAGTTTCCTGAATGAAATGCGAAGACAAGAAGAGAACAGAAAGGCCATGTTAGATGTAGGAGCTGGGTGGTTAGCTATGTACACTGATGAGCTAAGTTACCTCATAAAACAGAGTTTTTTGAGGCAATTCCCATTCATCCCACAGCAGAGTTAGGAGTTACCATGAACCTATTCCTATAGTAATAGGCCTATTGAGTTGTTTTGTGAAGAATTACAACTCTATCAAGTCCAAGATGGATGGCAAGAGTAGGCCATGTTGTAAAAAGTAGGGATTGCAAACTCCAATGTCTTTAGAGGCCAGACAGGTAAATAACAAATGGAACAGCCCTGATGAAAAAGAAAAAGGAATGGACTGGAAATTATACAACCATGCAAATTCTCCCTTTCCTTTGTGTCTTCTTTTCTGTTGTTTTGTTTTATGTTTTTATGAAAAACAATGGATGAGCAGGCAAGCACATATGTTGGCTACATTTACTATCTGTGATTACTTCCTTGTTTTCATACATAAAGGACTGTCGTCATTTAGAAGGCCATATTGGGGGTGGTTGTTTTTATAAAGTTTTAAATTTTTTGATTTCTTATTTATTATTAACTGTGCTGAGCCTCCATTGCTGTGAGGACTTTCTCTAGTTGCAGCAGGCAGGAGCTACTCTCTCTTGTGGTGTGCTGGCTTCTCATTGTGGTGGCTTCGCTTGTTGCAGAACAGAGGCTCGAGCACACAGGCTTTAGTAGTTGTGCCACATGGGCCTAGTTGCCCCACAGCATGTGGAATCTTCCTGGACCGGGAATCGAACCCATGTCGCCTGCATTGGCAGGTGAATTCTTAACCACTGGACCACCAGGGAAGTCCTAGAAGGCCATATTTCTAAAGGAATACTTTTTTTAAAGGGAATTTATGCAGAAAATAACAACCAAGATGATAAGGGGTATGGGAATCTTATGGAGACATTTAGTATACATGTCAAGTGCACTAACTTTGGAGTTTAAAAAAAAAAGTAAGTTTAAAGTGCTAGCTTTGTCAATAATAGCCTATTTCTCCTTAAAAAAATTACTTAACTTTTTGAAACCCATTTCTCCACATGTACAAAAAGAATACCACTGTTTACCACATGGGATTAAGGTAAGATCTAAATGTTACTGTAAAGTGTTTAACAGTTAGATGGGTGTGACTATGATTATTACTGAATATTATGTTTTGTAGTAATGTGGGTAGTAGTGGGCTTTTCAGCTGACACAGTGGTAAAGATTCCACCTGCCAATGCAGGAGACGTGGGTTCAATGCCTGGGGCGGGAAGATCCCTGCAGAAGGAAATGGCAACCCACTCCTGTATTTTTCCTGGAGAAATTCCATGGACAGAGGAGACTGTTGGGCTACAGTCCACGAGGTCACAAAGAGTCAGACACAATTGAGCAACTGAGCATACACACACACACAATGAAAATTCCATTGTTTCAGGGAAAGAAGGTTCAGACTCTGCTGAGACAATTTACCTTCAAGGCAGTCTGAGCCTTTCACATCTTGGGATCAGCAGGTCTTTATTTCTGAGATTAGTAGAATTAGCTTTCACTCAGCAGAGAAACTGAGGATGATGTCAGGAAGGGAGAGACAGGGGAGTGGAGGGAGATTTCAGAAGCTAATGCACCGGACTTGTGATTCCTCCTGATGTTTTTGCTAAACTGCCATAAACATATTAGACACAAACTGCTGAAAACCAGTGACATTTGGTAGAAACTCATAAAGAGACTGTTTGGATATAAGTGACTTGTACAAACAAGGAAACAGGAGGTTGTAAGCTGAAAAGAATTTGAGAAATTGCGGAGACGGATTTTAAAATCTCAAGAGGGCAAGAAACTGGAATTTGAGTCAAATGTTAAGGGGCGGGTGTAGTTCAGGAAGCTGTATCCGGTCATCCTGCAAACCGTGGCAGAAATTAGAGGAGAAAAGATTGTTGGGAGGCCTGCTGTGTGAATTCCAATATTGGAAGGGCTATTAGGTGGGGAAAATTTGACTTGATCTGTGCAGATCTAGACAGCAGAACTTGGGATGACTGGCTTAACTGCCTGTAAAGCTAATTGTATCTCTGTAGAATAAATGGGCACAGTTGGCCAAAAATGAATTCACAGCCTCATCAAGCAGGGAACTTCCTATCATGGGAAGTTTCAGGTAGAAGTTCACGTGTTAGAAATGTTGGGAAAGGTATTCCTGTCTGAAACTGACCTGGAAATTATTACCCTTGGGTAAAGAATCCACCTGCAATGCAGGAGCCTCAGGAAACACAAGTTCTATCCCTGGGTCAGAAAGATCCCCTGGAAATGGAAATTAGCAACCCACTCCAGTATTCTTGCCTGAAAAATTCCATGGACAAAGGAGCCTGGTGGGCTACAGTCCATGGGTTTACAAAGAGTCAGACACGACTGAGCACTGTGCTTTTTCTCATAAGCTGCCTTTAATATTTTGGAGCTAACAGAAACCACTATTTTAGAGAAGAATCTGCATTGCCCTACAAATTTTTGCAGCTGGAAGAAGACACTAGGCAATGCCCTAATATTTTAGGACCTCTTTCATCCTAAATTTCTACTCTGTTAGAGAGGGATGAGAGAAGGCCTGAAGAAGAAAAAGAAAGGAAAAAGCAGAAGGTAATTAATGGGACCAAAGCACATTCAAAATTTAAAAAGAGAAATTCAAAAGTCCAAAGAAATAGATCACTTCTTGTTTCACCTCAAACCGAATCCTAAAATGTTCTGATAAAACCTAAAAGTGCCTTATTAGAATGTGTTGCTGGTTGCATGCAAAATCCCAATAGAAAACAAAGTCAAAGGACTTAGGCCACATGCTTACATTGGCAGAGTCTGTTAGTTACCAGCTTCCCTCCCTAGCTCTTTGAACGTTTTTCTGTGCTGTTTTTAGTAGTAGAAAATGAAACAAGAAATTATTCTGCTATATACTATTTGAGAACTGATACTACCTCAAACGACTGTGTTCTTCCTTTCCCTCAGTTGTTGGAGTTTAAGTTCATTCTCATGCGTGAATCCAAGGAGGGTAAAATTTCAAAGGCAACCTTCCCTTGCAATCATTCAGTTTGCCTTCAGAAGTGCATCTAAAGCAAATGTTCATGTTCAAGTCCAAAAGAATCGTTACTGGGCAATTGCTAACATATAATAAATTAAACTACATGCTCATATTTGGAAAGTACACATAGTTTTTTTTTTTTAATGTTTAACTGGAGTATAATGTGTTAATTTCTACTGTACAACAATGCGAACCAGCTATAGGTATACATATATCACCTCCCTCTTGAGGCTCCCTGCCAGCCTCCACCCATGCCATGGAAAGTACACATAGTTTTAAGTCTTTCCCCTCATATTAAAAAACATGTAAATATACATAATAACCAAACAGATCAGCCCTCTTTCATTGTTAAATTAAATTCAGTGTAGCGTAGATACCTAGCTAGGAGAAGCTTATCGTAAATATTCCAAGGAATTAATTGATCTCATTTAATTGAATTTGAGACCAATAAACTGTAATCCCTTCTGCTGTCCTAATTGTATGTGATATTGTGAACAGGCAACTCCATGTGATGGATGTGTCTAGGCTGAGATGTTTCTATTTGTCTTGCATTTTTATGATCCCTAAATTCACTTACACTTTAAAATGCAATTAAAACACAGCATAATCAAGATTGAGAAAAACATAAGCTTTCAGAAATCTGCACAGCTCTGGGTTCTGAGAAGATTTAGTTATTCTGATTTTGCCAGTCATATTTTTCAGAAAGCCTTCCCAGAGTTTGCCACAGAATTATTAACAAAATTCAGAGGCCCTGGAGCTTCCTAAATGCTTATGAATGGTTTGGCTTAAAGGTTTTTGCAGTCCTCATTTGCATTGTAAAACAGACTTCAGCTCGGAAGTTTAAGAAGTTTTAGAAGCTTTGACATGGCAAGATGCCATGAGAATATTTTCCCTGTGGGGAAACGAAACTCAAATGTGCTAATTAAGGGTGCTTAATATTCCTCAAAATTAATTCTTTGTTACCTGCAGTGGTTTAATTATTCCCTTATGGAAAACTCAGAAATGCCCTGCATCTCTAAGTAGCAGTGGGCTGCATGATTCTGAGTCAACATCCACTTTGAAGGTATTTCTTCTACTCATTGGCCACAGCAGGTGCCAAAGAGAAGAATATTTTTCCATGTCCCAAGAAAACAATGAAACAAATCATCATTAGTGTTTTGTAAAATCAGCTTCATTGATATCAATCACATCACCCCTCACATTAGAACCATCCAGAAAAAAAAGTTTATAGCGATAAAAATGAAAAGAGGGAAAGAGCTATATTTAATATTAGGCAATTCTAAGCCCTGACCACCAGAAGCTGTCAGCTGACACTTTCCCCACTAGCAGCCTGCCCTTCCCAGAAAAGCAAAAATCAGATGTGCTTTAAAGATCTTGGTTGCATTGAGAGAACTAACCGTATACAAGGTTGTTTATCTTAAGATATAAACTCGAGTGTGATCTAGATAATCGTTGTTTGTCCTGGAATTTTTCTTGAATCGGGTAACTGTCCATTCAGAGGAGTCTGGCCAGAATCAGACCATCAGTTGATCCCTTGGCAGGACTTGCAGGGTTACTCATTTTCTTGGGTTGCACTGTTGTCAGCTCAACCCTCGTCCATCTCCCCCCCACCCCTTCCCGGGGCTGTCAGTGTGTGTGTGTGTGTGTGTGTGTGTGTGTGTATGTGTGTGTGTTAGTTATTGTTAGTCATGTCCAACTATGTGCAACCCCATGGACTGTAGCCCACCAGGCTCCTCTATCCATGGAATTCTCTAGGCGAGAATACTGGAGTGGGTTGCCATTCCCTTCTCCAGGGGATCTTCCTAACCTAAGGATTGAACCTGGATCTCCTGCATTGCAGTCAGATTCTTCACCATCTGAGCCACCAGGGAAGCCCTGAAGCTATCAGTGAATCTCTGAAACTCTTGGTCTAACCCCATTTGACCTACATTTGATAAGGTCAAGTGTGAGCCACCTCCTAAACCTAGGAAGCCTAGGCCAAATGTCCTGAACAGGCCCTGGGCCCACCTGTGTCCTGTATTTCTGCTATGGGACACAATAAAAAGCTCTAAATGGAGGTACATGTCTTGAGTTCAAATGTCACTTCCTCTGGTAGCCAACTCTGACCCCCCAATCTAAAGCTGCTGCACCATCACTCTGTCATATCCCCCCACTTCATATCCCCCCATGAGTGAAGGTCTTCCCATCACTCATGGCCATAGAGATCTTGTGGGTTCATTTCTCTCTAGTCAATTACTGTCATCTGTCTTGAACTTATGCATTCTGGAAGAGCAGGGCCCTGACCATCCTCATCACCACTCTAGCACAAGCTCTGAGCGGCCCTTGGCACGTGATGGCTGTTCAGTAAATCATCACTGGAAAAGGGAAGTGTAGATTGTTTTTAATTTCAAACAAACTTCTCTGACAATTAAAAAAAAAAAAAAGGACTTATTCTGGAGCCTGAGCTAAGAAAAGAGCAGGATATCCTATGGCAGCAACTGGGAATCCATGAGTTTAATCAGGATAACTGTAGGAGGACCCACAGTCTCCCGCACACATCCAGACTTTTGCACCGAAGCCATCCATTCAGGCAAGTTTGACCAGAATCAGACCGTCAGTTGATCCCTTGGCAGGACTTGCAGGGTTACTCATTTTCTTGGGCTGGACTGTTGTCAGCTCAGCCCTCGTCCATCTCCTCCCCCTGGGGCTGTCAATGAATCTCTGCATCTGTCCAACCAACCCCACTTTGAGCTCCATTGATAAGGTCAAGTGTGAGGCACCTCCTAAACTTTGGAAGCCTAGGCCAAGTGCCCTTAACATGGCCCTGGGCCCACCTGGGTCCTGAGGCACACCTGTGCTTCTGCTTCTCTCCTCTCTATTCTGTTTGGGTGGCAGGACTAAGGAGTTCATCCCACTGGACGGATGAACAGTTTACAGAGGAGTGCATGTATATATTATCTCCTCAATTAATCTTCACTTACCCAAGTGTATTGATATGGTTTTCTATGCTTTCACTACCACCTGAATTTAGTGTTTAACCAATAACTCTTGACAGGTGGACTAACCTTCAAGCTGCAGGCCAGAGCTATTCAACAGCTAGAGGGAAAACCGAGTAGTTCATGTGGAATTAGACTGTTTGTAAATTGTACTCAGTTTGAAAAAAGACACGTTCATTGAGTCAAAAAACCTTCTCTATTTCCTCACAATATTTGACTTCACCTGTTCTAACAGATCAGGAGGCACAGATAGAGTCATTTGTTCCAGCCTTCTGAGGTTAGCCAAGGTAAAGAGACAATATGGTCAATGCAGACATCAGTTTTCTGGCCTCCAGACCGTCCTCAGAAATACTGATTAACTCAACTCATTATAGATCTCAGTGAAGAAGACCTCTTCTTCACAGTATCAAAAAGGAGTAACAAATCATTTCAGAAAACTTCATGTCTTAAGCTTCAAAGAGTGGAAATTTGTTTCAATTCTTGCAGGCTAAAAATATGAACAAACACCATTGAAAAGGTCCAGGGAAAAGGCGCTGATGGTGAAGTTACCCTTCTCCCACCTTGCCCTCTTTTCCCCAGGTCACCTCCAGATAAGGAGTACATTTACTCTTCTTCCACATGCATTCCTCCTCCGTGCAAAACTCTGCCTTCTCTGGGAATGATGACCAATCGTCAACATTTGGCCTCTGCTTGAGAATTTAAGCCCAAATCTCAACCTGCCTTCTCCTGCACCATTAGAAAATATCTGAGTAACACAAAAGCCATCCTAAAGACACAAAGCCACAAAACTTCAACTCAAAGAAACAAACAAAGCCTGAAGATGGAAGGCAAGGCATCCATGGATTCCTGCCCAATGCATCTGACCTTCCCTTTGGGTCCCCCAATCACCTGGGCTGTAAAAGAGGTGAATCCGGAAAACTCACCCATTAGAGGGAATGCAGGACCTGCCAGGTATCTGAAACACCAACACTGCTCTGTGTGAGAGCCTCTGCCTGGCTCTCCTTGCCTACAGGACACACCCAGATTCCTCCATGGGTAAACACGTGCCATCACAGTTGATCTTCCATCTCTCTTTCCTAATCCATCTTTTGAGGTTCTCACCCTGACAACTCAAACTTCTTCTCTCACATGTGTACTTGAACAAGCTTTTTTTTTTCTTCTTCTTCATGTTTCCTCCTGTTTGGAATGCCTTTCCCTTTCTTCTCTACCTATCGAAATTATATTTGTAAGCTAATTTCCATCTCAAAAACCACCTTCTGGAATTTTCTGTAGTCAAATCAGAATTAGAATGAATGCCTTCCTACTTGGGCTTAGCGCTGGGCCTGATAGTCCTTCCCATCAGGCATATTGTACTTTCTCTTGAACCACTGGCTCCGCAGAACCAGTTCTTACCTCGTCTCTATTGCCCCAGGGCCTCATGGGGACTTTTGCACATAGCAGATATTTGATAAAGTTTGCTCTAATTGGATTTCTTAAGAGAACAGCCACTAACAACTAACTTAGGGTGGGAGAGAGTTGATATAAATTGTTAAGAGTTCAGCAGTAAGAATGCATAATTATAATTTTCTCAGCTCTATGGCCTTGGAACTAATTCAGTCTTTAAGCCTGAGTTTCTTCATCAGAAGAAAATGGTATGTATTTACATCCATAATACATAACAGTATTTACCAAAATACATAACAGTGTTTACCTCACCTAGCTATTGGAAGAACTAGATGAACACGTTTAACATGATGCCCAACACCTAGGAAGAATGCAATACATGTTACTTTTCCCCTCCTGCCCCTCCTCCTCCCCCGTTCTCCTCCTCTTGTCTTCCTTACTCCCCTCTCCCCTGACCCACCACTGCTACTTTAACACCATAAGGAGAAGGCCATAAACCTCCTCTTATCTCTCCCACAGCTGGGCTCCATCTCTAGGATATGTCTTAGGAAGAATTTTTCTTGTTGCAAAGAGTACTGCAACTGTGCCCAGAACAAGGCCTAGATATCCTGTTGGAGTGGAGAAAAGCCTGGGAAATTTTCCACAGCTTTAAGCAGAAAACTTGTCTTTGGGTTAACACTCTTTTGTTTGGGAAAAGCATCTCACTAGGTCTTTGAGACATACAAACAAGAAGTAAATGTCTACCCATTGTCTGGCCAGAAACCACAAGGTCACCAATAATTGGAAGACCCAAGGTTAGCACTCAAAGTCAAGAGTTGATGTTTGGTTGGTAAATTCTTGTATTATTGAATTGAGCTTCTTCCTGTAGAGTCTGTTGAAATGTTTTTTGGTTTGGAAGGGAAAAAAATATGTATATATTTAACCCTTGCAGGAGTAAGTTTGGAGATCCAGGCTGAATTGTTTGTTTGCTTTATAAGTGTCAAGAGCAGGAAAATGAGAATGATGTGGGGGTGAAGTTGAAGGGCTAGCTTTCATGTGACCCTATTGCCCTCTGGGAAAGGCCGTGCTTCTTCTCTGCCCAGGTGACGAGGGAGGGTGTGAGATTGACCCAGAGTTGGGACAGAGTCACTGTTCCCATCACTTTGTAAGACCGGTTCCCCTCTGGCTTCCCCAGAAGCTACTGGAGCAAGAAGACCCAGCTTGATTGTCACTGATGTTCCCAGAAGTCCAATCATTGGCAGAGAAAACAAAGAATGCAGTAGTGGTTACGTAATGGCCTGGAGGACAGATGGGTTGACTGGCATCTTTAGGAACTATAGAAATAGTGGGGGGAAAGGGAAACTTCTGAGAAGTGTGAGGTCAAGAACGTGAGTTATTGAGCTCTTGTAACTTAGATGTTAAAATTATTGTGACCTTATATGACCATCCCCAGCTCCAGGTTTATGAAATCTGTGCCACACTATTGGAGTAAATAAATATTTAGTATTAAAATGGATTATTTTCAATTTACCATTATTTTCAAAATTGAAAGCTGGGGTGGGAGATAGCATAGCATAGTGATTTTTTAAGAGAATGAATTCTGGAAATCAGCAAATTTCTATCTTGGCTTTTGTTTTTACTAGCTGTGTAATTACAAGCAATTTATCCACCTTCTTTAAGCCTCTTCTTTTAATCTGTAAAATATAGATGCAAGGAAGATTGTATTTTCCAAATACAGCTGCAGCAGTATACATTTCATTTCACATGCTGTTCTCGTGAGGTGACATGGATATTCTTTCATCAGGAGATGGGGTCCCTTTCCTGGAATCTGGGCTGGATTTTGAAACTGCCTCAACCAAAAGAAATGTGGCAGAAGTGATGTGGCTTCCAGCTAAGTCATAACAGGGAACGGGTTTCCACACCTGGCTCTCTCTAAGCCTCTGGAAGCCCAGGCCACACCGAGAGGTCACATGTGGGTGTCCCCACCGACATCCCCACCAGACCCTCCGTTGACAGCCAGCATTAATGGCTCAACATGAGAGTGTACGATCCTTCAGATGACTCCAGGGCCCAGTTTTTAAGCCTTGCAGCTGAGACCCCCAGACCTCATAGAACAGAGATAAACCAAACTCATCATGTTCTGTATGAGTTCTTAACCATAAGAGATAAAAAATGATATTGTTGTTTTAAGTCCCTAAATTTTGGGGTGATTTGTTATGCAACAATAGGTAACTAAAATAACAGGTAATGATATATAATCCATGGTGGTGTTACGAGGATTAAAAGAAATAGTACAATGCTTAGCACAGCAGTGAGTGCTCAATAATGTTAGATGCTTTATTATAACAAAAAAGGCAGTTACTAACCAAAATTTAAGTTGAATGAGGCCTTTCAGTAGACACCCTTTTCTGGATGCCTTAACAGATGATCAGGGGTAAGAAAAGTTGAAATTGATGAGGAACCCATGTTAGAAGCAGAAGTCTGTGAAGTTTGCACTTTAATGAAATCTTATGAAAATTTGGTTTTCCCTCTCTGGAAGTCTTCTTAAAATTTCTGGAGCCAGAACCTCGGGATGGGAGAGAGAATATATGTTTTGAGGCCACTGTCATATCTGGGCCCTCACAGTGGTTGGCCCACCATCTTGTGGTAAGCATCTGTCTTGAGGAGAAGCTCGCTTCTATATATAGTTACAACGACCTCTCCCATCAGTTCCTCTCCTAGTAACCTGTCATGTGTGGGTCTAATAGTTTCTTGGCATGCTTCAGAAAGGTATCAGACTGTCATAAAGTCCTTCTATAAGGACTGCTCCAATGAAAACTTGGAGATATGCCAAGCTTATCCTGCATCACTAACATAATTACACCACCACCATCCTCAGAATTTGCACTACTTTCCAGAGACATCCATAATTTTGATGAAGATAGATGCAGACCACTAAATATTCTCCTAGGGTTTCCGGTGTCCAAGTATATCAACAGGAAAAGGAAAGACAATGGCCAATTTATACTTTGAATCTTTCCCATCCCCTGCAACTAAAAAGGTTATTATAAAGCCAGTACAGAAAAAGGACAGTGAAATTTCACTGGGAAGTGTATTTTTTCCCCTCTCTGTTCCTGTAAAATTTGGGAGTATTTTAGATTATAACAATTATTTTACAAACAAGGACTTGAAAAGGGAGGCAAGACTTTAATGGTGGTATATTGGGCTGGATGAAGGATAAGCTCTAATCAAGATTTTTGGGAGAAATATCAATAACCTCAGATATGCAGATGACACCACCCTTGTGACAGAAATCAAAGAGAAACTAAAGAGCCTCTTGATGAAGCTGAAAGAGAAGAGTGAAAAAACTGGCTTAAAACTCAACATTCAAAAAACTAAGATTGTGGCATCCAGTTCCACCACTTCATGACAAATAGATGGGGTAACAACGGAAATAGTGACAGACTTTGTTTTCTTAGGCTCCAAAAGCACTGTGGATGGTGACCGCAGCCATGAAATTAGAAAATGCTTGCTCCTTGAAGGAAGAGCTATGACAAACTTAGACAGCATATTAAAAAGCAGAGACATCATTTTGTGGACAAAGGTCTATCTAGTCAAAGCTATGGTTTTTCGAGTAGTCATGTATGGATGTGAGTGTTGGACCATAAAGAAGGCTGAGTGTCGAAGAATTGATGCTCTTGAACTGTGGTGTTAGAGAAGACTCTTGAGAGCCCCTTGGACTGCAAGGGAGATCAAACCAGTCAATCATAATGAAAATCAACCCTGAATATTCATTAGAAGGACTGATGCTGAAGCTGAAGCTCCGATACTTTGGCCACTTGATGCGAAGAGCTGACTCTTTGGAAAAGACCCTGATGCTGGAGAAGACCGAAGGCAAAAGAAGTGGGTGGCAGAGGATGAGATGGTTAGACAGCATCATCAACTCAATGGACATGAAGTTTGAGCAAATTGAGGGTGATAGTGAAGGACAGCAGAGCCTGGTGTGCTGCAGTCCATAGAGTGGCAGAGTCGGACGTGACCAAGTGACTGAACAACAACTCTAAAATAATAGCTGAGGAAGTGGTTTTTAGATTAAATGTCATTTTAATATCCTTTAAATCACCCTTTAACCCTCCTGATGTTCCCCATACTCATAAATTTCGATACCATCCATTGAGTGCTTTTTCTTGTTCTCCGCACTAATTTCTTTGTATGCATTACCTCATTATAATCCTTATCACAATCAATCTTATGAGGTAGGCATCAGAAGCCCCAGTTTTTTCTTGTGGAAACTGAGAGTGATAGAAGTCAAATAGCTTCTAAGAAGAGGAGCTGAGATGGGATCCAGACACCATGCCTCGTGCATTACTACTTTTGGCTGAGGTTCCTTCTCCACTCAGTATGTGCAAAGGCTACTTCAAGACTCAGCTCAAATGTCATCCACTCTTGCGTAGTTTTGGTTCACCATCTTGCACCTCTGTCAACCCCCCACCACACACACACACACATACACACACCTAGGACATACTCTCACATTCCTCTCTGAATGTCTATAATATCACTGGCCAAATGAAATAATATGAGTTATTTTATTAATATGTGTAATGTGTAATAAATAATGTGTATTACACATTAATTATAATGTGTAATTTTATTAATATGTTAATATGTGTAATTTTATTTATTTTTTAAAAAATATTTATTCTTGTTTATTTATTTGACTGTGCCAGATTTTAGTTTCTGCTCATGGGATCTTTAGTTGAGGCATGTGGGATCTAGCTCCCTGGCCAGGGACCAAACATGGGCCACCTGCATTGGGAGAGTGGATTCCTAGCCACTGGACCACTAGGGAAGGCTGGCACATGTGTAATTTTATATTTTCTAGTAGCCACATAAAAAAAGTGAAAAGAAACAGGTGAAATTACCTTTACTTTATTTAACCCAATGTATCCAAAATATTATCACATCACATGTAATCAATATAAATATTATTGATGAGTTGCTTTGCACTTTTTGCACCGAATCTTTGAAGTCCAGTGTATATTTTATATCTACTGTACATCTCAGTTTGAACTAGCCATATTTCAAATTCTAGTAATCAATAAGTAGTGGCTAGTCTATTGGACTGAGGTTGTGTAACGTTTAACTCATGCCATTTCCTTTTTATTCAGTGTAAAGTAAGTTTCTTGAGGTCAGGAAATGAGACAAACTCATCTTTGTGTTTCCCAGCATCTCCAAATATCACACATAATAAATGCTTGAGTCAATGTGTGAGTCAAGAAAACAAACGCTGGCGCCTTGCTGGATTCCTAGAAGGGAAGTATGTGCACCACATCAAGGCAAGGCATGGTAGTTCTCACAAAGTGAAAGTCATCTTCCCACCGCATAGGCTTAGGAGCTGCAAGTTGCTCAGAGAGCTAAAAAACAGCCTTGAGGTCTAAGCTATAAAGAAAGTTATGAAGGCAAAGTTGACAAGGAAGAAAAAGAGAGATTGCCGTGAGGGGCTATGGAAAAAAGACAGACAAAGCCTCAGACCACTTTCTGGTGAGCATTCAAAAAAAGAAAACAAGATAAACAGACGATGATGAGATGTTACCAAGTGACTCAACCACCTGAAACTAATAGAGCAATAATGGCTACTTAATGTAAAAGGATTCTTTAAAGCTCTCCAGAGTGACTTACACACTTGAAACACAGCTTGAGCAAACATTCCAGCATATAAAAGTGGCATATGTGCAAAAAATAATCTTGTTTTGGCCACTCAGGTTGTATCTGACTCACTCAAAATCAAAGAGGTAACATCCATTAAAAAAATCAGTTGTCAATTGTTGTGTCAAGTGTTGACCAGTTTTTTTTTTTTTTTCCCAGTGAGTAGCTGTTACAGGATGGGAATATAGCTTCACAGTTTATTTACTGTATTATTTCTGAATTTGTACTCAATTATTTCCTAGTTGGCTGTGACAGTCACACATCCTTAAATACTTTTTCTCATTTGTGTAGGACTTTACCATTCACTTCTGCATCTATTATCTTCTCATGATTAAACTCTCTGGGACATTTTGTGTCACTCCTCAGGAATTTTCTGTTGAGAATTTTTTGAGTCATACAATCAAAGTCTCAGGATCAAAGTCTCAGGCTGTTGATTTTGGAAATTGTGTTAATTCATGGTTTCCAAGTGATTAAAAGGCAGTCTTCTTTAAAACCAGAGCTTTCCCTGTAAGTACATATGGGTTTTTCAGGACGTCCAGGTGAATTCAATGCAGAAAATCCTCAGATGCTGCTTCTGCCTCTGAAGTGATAAGGTTTGGAAAAGACATTTCCCATGTCCTCTGGTTTCCAGCAAAAACATGTAGGACTAAGACCATCACCAGCAGAGAGGCCACTCATAAAATATGATGAGGCCCAGAAGTTCAGGAATTTTTAATGTCAGGAAACATTCTCTTGGAGTATCAGCCTCACAGTTATGGTCATTTTAAGAGGGGGCGTGAATCAGGTAAGGAAACCTTTGGACGTTATTGGCTGGAGCAGGGCTTTGCCTGAAATCTTCACCCAGAGCTGAGTGAGGACACCTTGTCCTGAATTGTCTCTCTCTGTGGCCAAACCATGAGGCCACTGCCAAGTAGCTCAGTCTGCTCAAATGGATTCTGATGGTTGGTAACAGAAAAATAAGCTATGAAACAACTTCTTCTTTTCTTTTTCAAATCTCATGCTAATTTATATTCAAATTCTTTTAAGCATTCAGGGTTGAAGGGAAGTTTGTTCTTTCATGGGGTGATTAAGAGTGGGGTGTGGGTTGGGTTCCATATGCCCTTTATACCCTATTAAGTTTCTACAGAATTAAGCTCCCAGGAGCCTGCTAGTTTTAAAGCCTATTCCACCTCCTTTGGTCAGCATTTGAAATGGGCCATTAGACCCTCAATCAGTATCAACCCAAGATGTTATGGTTTTGGTTTAGCCAGAATGGAGCCTGTTTCTAAAGGTGTTTGTGTGTCTAACAGGAAAAAAATACGTTATCTAAAAAAATTGAATAACATAAATTCTATACCAAAGGATATTGCCTAACACACAGTAGAGGGGAAGTGGAGAGTAGGCTAGAAGATTGTGAGAAAATAAGAAAGCCCTCGAGGGCCATGGTTTGCTACCCTTTTTGATCAAACATCTCATTTTTACATCTCATTTTTATAATAAGTAACTAAGACTGCCACCCTGACTATCCTGAAATGAAATTTAAGTCATCTTTTCTAAAAATTCAGTCTACTTCCATAACTGTAGTAAAAAGGAGAAATAAAAGGAAACAACTTATGATATACATAAAAATACATATTAAGGATGCAAATGTTTGGCTAAGAGGACACTAGAGAATCCATAATGGAATCAGATGCCAACACTGATCCTAGGATCCAGCAAACATAATGATGACAACTGCACTTTGAATCAATTAATGTGTGTTGCTTTGAGCCATATTGCCATCCTATGCGATGTTCCAAAATAGTGAAAAACTCCTGGGGAAGTTCCAAACCAAATGCAATCGTCCCTCAAAAAGTCCCAAATAGGTTGTTTTTAATACATAAATCAGGGTCAGCTTCTAGGTTTAGATAACAGGGTTAATTTTTGCCTATATGATTGTCCAGGTGACCTTGGAAAGTGGCATGAGATTTTTCATTGTGTGATATTTTTCATTGTCTGAGCACCTCTGCCACCCTCCCAAATGTCAACATTACCCCCCTAAACTTTGCAACATCCAAAAATGTTGCCACAAATCCCTCTGCAGGCAGAGACCTAAGCAGAAAGAAAGCCTGTGAACGTGGCCAAAGGGAAGAGTCTGAGGAGAAAGACAAGCAGTGAGCAATTCCCAGAGAGACCTTGCATTCCAGTTTAAGCTGTTTCCTGTTTTATACTATGCTGAAGTTTCCTATTCTTAGGCCCAGACTTATAGCAAAACTGGAGATCAGGCTTGGAGAGGACCAGTCATGAACAGTGCCCCAAATCATGCCATGGAGCTAGTCTGGTGAAGACCCTGCCACTGCCAGCATCAGGCACAGAGTAGTCAGTGTGGGCAGCTCCCACCACTGACCTGGGAAAGAGAACAGAGCCGTCTCCCAGGTATCACCCTGCACTTGAGGTCCACGTGGTGACTGCTTCTTCATGGCACTGGCCTTCCCTTCAAAGTGTGGTGAGTGCACCTGATGCGTTCAGCCTCTGTGAAGTGTCCCTGTCTTCACTGAAAAGGAGATGGGGAAAGTGTACAAACATCTTCAGCCTCTAGAGTGGGAGGCAGGCTCTACTTCCTCCTAAATAGGGAAATGGTTCAGAAGCTGGGCACCTGCTAGAAAGACCCATGCCCAGTCTAGCTGGTCAAGCGAGTTCTGCAGAAGAGAAATACCATGGCGTTTTGGAGCAGAGAGTGGTCTCTCTCAGAAGTAATGGACAAGGAAGGCTTTTATACTGGAAGGGAGATTTCATCAAGACTTGAAGGATAAGGAAATTGGTATGGCTCTGTGTAGGGATGGGAGGAGGAATTCTCTAAAGATGGAATGTCATGAACAAGAATGCAGTGCTAGGAAAACAAGGGCAGGCTGAGAGTCCAAGTTCACTGGAGCTGAGTTTCATGGGGAGTCGTAGTGAAAGACTAGAAGGGACAGCAATGACATGGACGGGATTTGGAGTGTTTGTTTAATGGCGTTTTGATGTAATCAAAGTGGTGTTTGATGAGAGTATTTGCATATTGTTTTTGTATTGACATTCATTGATTTATCAAAAAATAATGGCGTTGGTAATTTGATCTCAGTCTTTAGGAAAACAGACCTGTTTTTATGAACTGCTAGGAGCTTGAAGGCTTTTTGTTTGTTTGTTGTTTGTTATTTTTGTCATTAGTGTTGCTGATTTTTTCTGATAAAAAGGATAACTCCTTTATAATTTTAATTTGTACTGCATTTAATCTACAGAGGAATTTTTAAAGTATCTTTTAGCTGATTCTAAGAGTGACCCCCACCTGCAATTTGTAATCAAGCTAAGTGTCACAATCCATTTTTTCCAATACTTATTGCATACCTAATATATGCCAGGATCACTACTTAATGCTTTCATCTACACATTTAATATAATTTTCAAATTATCCTTTTCACTTATGAAGAGATAAGATCTGAGAGAATAAATGATTTTCCCAATGAAACACAATTCATATGTAGTAAGATAGGGGTTATAACTCATGTCTGCCTAATCTAATTCCTACATGATCTAGTGGCTTTTCTCATCAGAGTACAATCTGAAGTTATTGGCTGTGCTATCTAGATCTATGTTTGGTTCTAGCCATTCTGAAATAAAGAAACTCTGAGACTCAGTTTTAAAGAATTCAAAGGAGGCAGAGCTTTTTAAATTATTATTATTTTTATTGAAGTTGATTTATAATGTTGCATTATTTTCTGATATACAGCAAAGTGATTCAATTATACATATATTCATATATGTATACAACTTTCTCCTTATAGGTTATTACAAAATATTGAGTATAGTTCCCTATATACAGTAGGTCCTTGTTGTTTATCTATTTTATATATAGTAGTATGTGTTAATCCCAAGCTCAGTTTATCCTGCCCCCTTTCCCATTTGATAACCATAAGTTTGTTTCCTATGTCTGTGAGTCTGTTTCTGTTTTGTAAATAAGTTTGTATTATCTTTTTTAGATTCCACATAGAAGTGATATCATATGATATTTTATCTTTGACTTAGTATGATAATTTCTACGTACATCCATGTTGCTTCAAATGGTAATATTTCATTCTTTTTTATGGTTGTATCATATTCCATTCATATATGTACCACTTCTTCTTTATCCGTTCCTACCTATGTCAATGGACACTTAGGTTGCTTCCATATCTTGGCTATTGTACAGTGCTGCAGTGAACACCGGTGACTTGTATCTTCTTGAATTAGAGCTTTCATCTTTCCTGTATATATGCCTAAGAATAGGATTGCTGGATCATATTAGTAACTCTATTTTTAGTTTTTTTTTTTGTTTTTTAAGGAGACTCCATTCTGTTCTCCATAATGGCTGCACAAATTCACATTCTCAGAGGAGACAGATCTTGTTGGACACCTCACTCCAAGTTGGATCACCTGGCTTAAATCAACAGATCCATTGTCTTGCCAAGGATACCCTTTGCAGTAGTGGAAGTTACCTGTGTCACTATAGTCTTTATACTGTGTTTCTTTGGCTGTGGGACAACTCTGCCTTGAGGTGATAAAAACTGCCTTCCTTGGTATTTTCTTGGCAGTACATGGTACATCCTTGTGTACAAAGTTACCTGTTAGAGGATGTGCCACACTCTTGTCTCATCCTCTGAACCAGGGCATCTAAGTCCTAGAGAGGTAATTAAACCAAATGTTCTAGAGATCATGATGGAGAAAAAGGGATGACGGAGTCCAGTGATGACCTAATACCCATTTTTGTCTCCATCCCTTTCTCCACCACCACCACCCCCCCCACCAAAGCTTTAGCAGAAATTTTAAGGAATGGCCATTCAGTACTCCCTGTAACATTTGGTTTCAAATTTCCATTTTCTTTCTTTGCTCACTTTGAAAGAGAGACCAGTAAGCACTAAAATGTCAAAAAGAAAAAGCATACAATGGGAGGGAAATAGAAAAAATAAGTAATCTGTGTCTTCAAGTTTGACTGGACTTTTCCTTATTCTGCTGTCTTTAGGGGACAGACCCTGTAGCAGGTGTCAGAGGCATTCACCACCCACCTCCATCCCTCACTCTCTAGATCCCTCAATCTGGAGGTCATTTTGTCTCATATTGCACCAAGTGGAGGCCATCAGTTTGAAAATATCTCCTTTCCCCTCTCCCTGCAAAGTGTTAGTCAATCAGTTGTGTCCGACTCTTTGCAACCCCATGGACTGTAGCCCACCAGGCTCCTCTGTCCATGGAATTCTCCAGGCAAGAATAATGGAGTGGGTTGCCATTCACTTCTCTAGGGGATTTCCCAATCCTGGGATCCAACCCAGGTCTCCTGCATTGCAGGCAGATTCTTTACCTTCTAAGCCACCAGGGAAGCTTCTGCAGACCTCCCTGTATTTAGAGAAGTGCGCCTCCTGCTCTTTACAATTAAGGTCTCCTTATGTGCTCTTAACACCAGTCCCACCTACCTTCTCCATCAACTACCTTTATTTTTGTCTCCTATGTCTCTCAGCCTTCAAATGTGTTCAAGGGCACCATATCTTAAAGAAAACAAACACAGGCAAAGGCTTTTCTACCCCTAACTCTCACGCTACCAGTTCACTTCTTGTTCCCTGTCAATAGACTTGTTGAAAGGGTAAGTCTTCATGTACTGTCTGTACTATTCACCCGCCAGAAACTGTTTCCCCCAGACCAAAGTGTTGGACATCTGAGGTTTTAGTATTGTTGTTTGCTTGTTTGTTTGTTCTGACTATCATTCCTGACCAGAGTTTCTCTGGTGGTCACAGTTAGAGGGGCCATATACAGAAGCCGATCTAGGTCTCTTGAGTTTCCTTCTTTGAAATTTTGACACCTGAACAGAGACACACCTGGAAGATGTGAGTGCTGAGCATCAGTTTGCATCACAGTGAAGAAAAGTCCACTTGTTTTTCTGCTCAGCATCCTTTACTATCTAAAAGTCCATCCTGTTTTCCTGCCCTTCTTGAGACTTGGAAGCTCAGCTCTTCGGGAGACTCTGGAATCTATAGTATGTTCTGAAAGTTCCTCTTTTCTTTTTTAAGTTAGTGAAGGGGAAATGGGGAGTGAAGGCTAAGAAGCATAGTTTCTTCCTTTCATGAGGTGTCTTTCTCAACCACATCCTAAGATTATGGGAATATAAGGGTATAAATCCCTGACATCAAAACTCCCTACAAGTCCAACATTTTAGAGCAAATTATTAGCATGAAGCCATCAGACCCCACATCCCCTGAGCTGTCTTGAACAGACTTTTCCTGTTACAAGGGGCGTTCAAGGGGAGAGTGGTAATGGTTGAAAAAAACAAATGGCACACAATAGGGGTGCTTATTAATTAGTTAGAAGAATAACGAATCAGGTTGGCTTGTCCTTAATCCTAGGAGGCCTAGAGATGAGCACACACAAAAGCAAGTGGACCTGGATCCACGTTTTGGCAGATCCAGCTTTAAATCCCAGCTCCACTACTTATCCTCATCTTAGACTCCTTAACTTCTCTAAGCCTGAGTTTCTATACCTGGAAAAGGCAGATAATAAAACTATCTATTGTATAAAGTTCTTGTGAGGATGAAATGAGCTGTAAGAAATTTTAAATGATTAGTAGAGTGTCTGTTAACCAGTGAGTGATCAATAAATGTAACTTGCTATGACTATGATTTTTTTTCTAAGTTCACATATAATCTCACTGTTTTGCCATGAGTTAGGCCATGAATGGATGGTTATAAATAAATATATTTTAATTGCAGTTTAAAATTATGTTAAAATCATCCTTAAGTTGCCCATAAGGAAAAAAAATTGTTTGGATCCTTCAAGAAGAAAAGATAGATTTGTGGTTACTAGGGATTTTCTTTAACTGAGGAAGACACAATTACATGTTAACATATTTTAGATGTGTATTATATTTAGGGATTCTTATGTTGAAGGAAGTAAAGGAGGGAGGCATTCTCTCATTGTACAAAATAAGACAAAAAGAAAATACAATGGGCCTTTGAACAATGAGAGGGCTGGGTGTACCAATACTCCATATAGTGGAAAATCCCTGGATAATTTATAGTCAGCCTTCCTTATGCATGATTCCTCTGTATCTATGATTCCATATCCACAGATTTAACCAACCTTAGATATTGTAGTACTCCAATATTTACTGTTGGAAAAAATTGGAGGGTAAGTGGCCCCAGGCAGTTCAAATCTGTGGTGTTCACTGATCAACTATATTGAACTGAGAGAGAAACCGAAGGTTATAGTGGCAGCTGACACCTCACCTAAAACCGCAAAGTATACAGGTGAGCACTATGTGATTCAGTGCTCAACGCAGAACATAACTTCAGTAGTTTCCTAAAAGCAATAAGGAGTATGATAATTGAGTAAAGATTTATAATTCCAGGGCTTTTGTTCAATGATTTACAGGAACTGTACCTAATCTTGTTCTCTGTTCAGGCCCTTACAGCACAGCATTAAACAGGTTGCTTGGAAATTAAATCAGAGCACTAGGTCTTATACCTGTCCTACTATTTAGTACCTGTGTGACCTTGGTTATATAAAGCGTGGCCGTCTGTAAAGTGCAGCAAATAAAAACACCTGCCAAACTGACTTCGAAGAACTATTGGAAACATCAAAAGAAATAATGTGAACACACTCTGCAAATATGAGGGCAGGATACAAATGTTCATTGTGATTATGTAAAATCTAGTAGTTAGTAAATAATTAAACACTTTACATTTTATTTTAAAGGTACATCTTTTTAGAAGAATATTTATTTATTTCACTATACAGGGTCTTATTAGTTGCAGCATGTGGGATCTAAGTTCCCTGACTAGGGATCAAACCCAGGCCGCCTGCGTTGGGGGCATGGAGTCTTAACCAGGGGACCACCAGAGAAGTCTCTTAAAGGTACATGTTTTAAAAAGATTTATTTATTTATTATTTATTTTTTGGCTGTACTGGGTTTTCATTGCCGTGCGGCCTTTTTCTCTAATTGTGGCAAGTGAGGGCTACTCGTCATTACAGTGCTCAGGCTTCTCTCCGCAGTGGCTTTTCTTGCTGCGGAGCACAGGTTCCGTGGGCAATGGGCTCAGTAGTTACGGCTCCAGGGCTCTAGAGCACAAGCTTTGTAGTTGTGGCACATGGGCTTATTTGCTCCTCAGCATGTGGGGTCTTCCTGCATCAGGAACTGAACCCGTGTCCTTTGCATTGCAGGGTGAATGCTTAACCACTGGACCAGCAGGGAAGTCCTGAGGTGCATTTTTATAGTGGAAAAAATTGACTTCACCAAAAATTCTTTTAAAATGCAATTTAAAAAATTATTTTAAAATAAAAAGTTGAAAGATTCTTTTCATCTGTAGGCTCCAGCATTAGACACCACCTGGTGGCAGTTAAGAGTAATGCAAGTACATTGCTGAGCTGGCGCACAAATGTCACAGAAAAATGTTATACCAAGAGGCTCAAAGAGGGGCCTGGAGAAGGAAATGGCAGCCCACTCCAGTGTTCTGGCCTGGGGAATCCCGGGGACGGAGGAGCCTGTGGGCTGCCGTCTAGGGGGTCGCACAGAGTCGGACACGACTGAGGTGACCTAGCAGCAGCAGCAAAGAAGGGCTTAGACTGAAATGAGCTGAAATGAGACTTGCCATACTTGGGATTGGGGCTTCTGTAAGAATCTGCCTGCATTGAGGGAGACCTGGGCTCAATCCCTGGGTGGGGCAGATCCCCTGGGGAAGGAAATGGCAGCCCACTCCAGTATTCTTGCCTAGAGAATCCCATGGACAGAGGAGCCTGGTGGGCTCCAGTGCATGGGGTCCGCAAAGAGTCAGACACGACTGAGCGACTAATATTTCCACTTCCATACTTGGGATTGAAGCTAGAAAATTGCTCCAGGGTTTCGTGTGCAATAAGCTTCAGCAGTCAAGCCACTGCTTACCTTGACTGTAAGTAAATTAGGGGAAGAAAGTCAAGCCTTCTTGACTCCCCACTGACCAGCACAGTAGTACTCAACACATTTATTAAATGAAAAACGAAGAATAAGAGAAGAGGAAATAAGGAGGGAAGATCTTAAACTCTGTAAACCAGCCCATTCTGTGTGTCTTTGTTAGCTTTTTTTTCCCCTTCTATAAGAGTTGGTGGCTTCCCTGGTGACTCAGATGGTGAAAGAATCCACCTGCAATGCAGGAGACCTGAGTTCAATTCCTGGGCCAGAAAGATCCCCTGGAGAAGGCAATGGCAACCCACTCCAGTATTCTTGCCTGGAGAATTCCATGGACAGAGGAGCCTAGCAGGCTACAGTCCATGGGGTTGCAGTCTGACATGACCGAGTGACTAAGCACATTAGCACACTATAATAGTTGCCATCTAATTTCTTTTGAAAAATTCTAACTGAACTAAGTTAAATGGTACTGACTTGGGGTGAATGAAAAGGAACAGGGAAACTTTTTTTCAAAGTGTATTTATTTGAAGTATAGTTGATTCACACTGTTGTGTGAATTTCTACTGTACTGCAAAGTGATTCACATACACTTATGTATGTATACATATTTTTCATATTCTTTTCCATTATGGCTTATCACAGGATATTGAATATAGTTCCCTGTGCTATATAATAGGACCTTGTTGTTTATCCATCCTCTGTATAATAGTTTGCATCTGCTAATACCAAACTCCCACTCCACCCCTCTGCCACACCCCTCCCGCCTGTCAACCACAAGTCTAGGAACAGTGTATCTCTAAGACAGGACAAATCTCTTTGTGAAAGGACAAATCTGCCCTGAACTGGAATGCTAGGAATAGTCCGTGAATCAGGGCAAATAAGGCCAAAAATTTGAGACCATTTGTGGAAATCAGCTAACGTCACAGATAAGCAATCCCTTCTTGCTTACCTGATCTTCGTAACACCAACCCCCAAACACAAGGGTTGGTTGCTACCTGCCCTTTGGTGCTGGCATTCCCTAGCAAAAACAGGGGAATGTCTCCACTTAAAAACCATAGTCTTTATGCTTTGGTCTTCCTCCATGTTCTCTTCTCTAGGTCTCCACTGTGCTCTCAGCAACAGAGCACGCTCAGAACATGACTTGTCCATGACTACTTTCCCTGCAGTGCGAGAAAGTTTACAAACAGGCTATGGCTACTTCATACCGGCTTCAGAGACAGTCAAGAACTCGGGCTTCAATTACAGATCGAAATGATAGAAATCTTCCAACAAGCTAGATAATTCCAATTTTTCTACATAAAAATTCATTTAGTTTACCTAATACTGTGATGTACAGAGTATTATGACCCTCACTTTGTAGCCCATGAAAATAGAATACTCTTCCTTGATGAAGATGCAGAAGATATGCCCTCCTCCAAAGGTGATATAATATAGAAACTAGGGGAAAAAAAATCATAAAATGTCTGTTAAAGTCCTAATAGAATGCCCAGAGTCATGCCTATTATAACAAGGGAGTGGGAATTCATAAAGGAAAGGCAAAGATACAAATTGAGATGGCTGAGCTTTTTTTATAATGGAAGCTAGGTTTTGAAAAGACAGGTATTTAAAGCTTCTGATATATATTGTCAAATCTTATCTCAAAGCAGAGTAATAATATATAATTGTACATAAAAAATCCTGAGAATGTTTATTTTATTTTATTAGGCACTGTACATTTAAGAGGCTTTGCTACTTTCATTCACAAGAAAATAATATTTAACTAGTTTTATATGTCTGAACATTTTCTTTTTAAATTTTTATTGGCGTGTAGTTGATTTACAATGTTGTGTTAGTTTCAGGTACACAGCAAAGTGAATCAGTTGTGTGTGTGTGTGTGCACGTGTGCGTGTGTGTGTGTATGTATGGGCTTCCCAGCTGGCACAATGGTAAAGAATCCATCTGCTGATGCGGGAGACACAAGAGATGCAGGATCAATCCCTGCCTTGGGAAGATCTCCTGGAGGAAGAAATGATAACCTGCTCCAGTATTTTTGCCTGGAAAATTCCAAAGACAGAGGAGCTTGGCAGGCTACAGTCCATGGAGTTGCAAAGAGTCAGACATGACTGAGCACACATGTGCACACACACACACACACATGCACACCACCCCCTATATATGTGTATATATATATATATATATATATATACAAATTTTTTCAGATTCTTTTCCCACATTGTTACAGGATACTGAGTAACTACTATACAAAAGGTCCTTATTAATGAGCTAATACAGTAGGTCCTTACTGGTTATCTATTATTCTTTTTGGCCACGCCACATGGCTTTTGGGATCTTAGTTCCTGGCCTAGGGATTTAACCTGGGTCCCCTGCAGTGAACGTGTGGAGACCTGAAAGGGTTAACGGCCTCGTTAGGGAGGCCAGAGGTCCCCAAGCAGCAGAAGGAAATAAACTGTAAGTGGCAGAAGATTTTTTCTTTCTTTTCTTTTCTCTTTGAATCCTGTGCTGTCATGACAACACCTGGTTCCATCTAGTTACACATTTTCTTATGGAAATATTTTTCTTAAACTATGTTAATGAAACTATGTATTTGCTTGGAAATCTATTTTTCTTCAAGATTCACATCGTTTCTTGGCCAGAGATGACGCCCCTTGTGTCAATGCTATCTCAAAACGCGTGTGGTGGGAGAGGGCCCTGGTGCAACTCTCTATCTTGAGGTCTTTCTTTTATGATCAGCAGCTTGCCAATGGTTATAAAATACCTTGTTAAAACTAGCAAGGGAGCACTCTTTCTGTCGCCTTCTGATGTCTATGTCAGATGCTTTCTCTATCTCTTTTTATACTTTAAAACTTCACTACGCAAAAAGCTCTGAGTGATCAAGCCTAGTCTCTGGCCCCGGATCAAATTCCTCTCCTCCGGAGGCCACAAGTACCCGCATCGCATCGTTCATGGCTCATGGCCACAGCCTTTCAGTCCTAACCACTGACTACCAGGAAATTCCCAAGTTATCTAATAGTGTGTGTGTATTAATTCCAATCTCCTAATTTATCACTTCCCACTACATTTTCCTTTTGATAACCATAAATTTAATTTGGAGGTCTGTGAGTCTGATTATGTTGTATAGTTAGCTCATTTGTATCATTTTTAATAGATTTCACATATAAGTTATATCACATGATATTTGCCTTTCTCTGACTTACTTTACTTAGTATGAAAATCTCTAGGTGCATCCATGATGCTGTAGATGGCATTGTTTCATTCTTTTTTATGGCTAAGTCATATTCCACTGTATCACCACATCTTTATCCTGTCCTCTGTTGATGGATGTTTAGGTTGCTTCCATGTCTTGGCTATTGTAAAGAGTGCTGCGTCTGTATGTCTTCTTTGGAGAAATGTCAATTTAAATCTTCTCTTCCAGAGAAATGTCTATTTTTTTATTGAGTTGTTCTTTTTTTTATAATGAGCTGCATGAGCTGTTTGTATATTTTGGAGATTAATCCCTTGTTGGTCACTTCATTTGCAAATATTTTCTCCCATCTGTGGGTTGTCTTTTTGTTTTGTTTAAGGTTTCCTTCGCTGTGCAAAAGCTTTTAAGTTTGATTAGGTTCAATTTGGTTATTTTTGTTTTTAATTTTCATTATTCTAGGAGGTGGATCAAAAAAGATCTTTCTGTGACTTATGTCAG
The DNA here is from genome assembly GCF_023699985.2 of Odocoileus virginianus. Taxonomy (NCBI): domain Eukaryota; kingdom Metazoa; phylum Chordata; class Mammalia; order Artiodactyla; family Cervidae; genus Odocoileus; species Odocoileus virginianus. Next base: position 21,283,631 of record NC_069686.1, read on the forward strand.
AGTGTGTTCTGCCTATGTTTTCCTCTAAGAGTTTTATAGTATCTGGCCTTATGAACACTTTCTTATATGTGGCTTCTTCTGTGTAGTATCTATTGTATCTTTTTATATTTATTAAATTTAATATTTTGAACTATTTTATAATAAACATTAACTTTTAAAAAGAAAACAAATGATAAAACAAATGCAGGTTGTTATCAATTATGTTGTGCATTAGAAGCAGTAAGTGTTATAGCATTTGAATCCATGAAGTGGAATAAAGCCTTGAAAACTCTGTAGGATTTCATACAAAAAAGATAAGAGATGAGAGATGTTGATCCCAAACAGGATAAGGAATGAAAATCAATCCTAAGAAGTAGAGGTATTCCTATGGCTGGATTTAACAGTTGTGGTAGGATGCAAGGGGTAGATGAGAAGACTTGATGTAAAAGAAATAAAGATATATTTTAAGAAATATGAGTTGAAATAAGAGGTGGAATAATATTAAATAGGTGATTCTATTGTGCAACCAGGTTTGAAAACCACTGATCTAATTCATTTGTGCAGTTTCTTCCAACTAGAACCCTCTTTGAATTTAAATTCCAATAATGTATTTATTGTATCACATCCACTTCCTTTCTGTCCACACTCACTTTGGAGGGAGAGTGGAGGAAAAGAATTTCATCAGAATTTTTGGAATTTAGTGATTTCAAAACAACATTTGATCTCAATGGCTTCATAGAAAAATGTTTGACTTGATAAAAGATCAGGTGAATTTATGAATATTTTTTAACAAAGCTCTTCAAGGAATTATTCCTATTAAAAAAAAAAACTATCTTGGACAAAATTTCTTAAACTTTTACTATCCTTGGACTTTACTTGCTTTAATTTTTTGTGTATTAGAAGTGTATTTTGTATATTAGAAATTAGTAATTTTTTGAAAATTAGAAATGAATAAGTTAATGGACAGAAATAGCCCCAAATTCTCTCACATGGATTAATCTGGATAGGGTTGGGGAGAAATGAAAGCAACTTAAAATGACACAGAGATGGGAGAAGGCGAGGGTGGGATGTTTCAAGAGAACAGCATCGAAACATGTATATTATCTAGGGTGAAACAGATCACCAGCCCAGGTCGGATGCATGAGACAAGTGCTCGGGCCTGGTGCACTGGGAAGACCCAGAGGGATCGGGTGGAGAGGGAGGTGGGAGGGGGGACCGGGATGAGGAACACATGTAAATCCATGGCTGATTCATGTCAATGTATGACAAAACCCACTACAATATTGTAAAGTGATTAGCCTCCAACTAATAAAAAAAATTTAAAAAAATAAATAAAATGACACACAGAGAGAAATTTCAGACATTCGGGGGATTTTTCTGTGAAACTCTGACTAGGAACTACCTCTTCAAGGGCTGTACAACAACTTTCCCTGCAAAAATAACCTTCTTTTTTGGGTTGCCTATTTTAATTTTAGAGGACTTTTTAGGCAAAGGTCAAGGGAGAATTTCCCAATGAAGGTCCAAATTAATTGTAGTAGTTTGCTTTATGTTTTGTTTTGATTTAAGTTGTTTTGCTCTCTTTTAAAAACCATATTAAATTATAATCAGATATAATTCACAAGGTTTCCCCTTTTACAGGTGAATTTTCTCTCTCCTGGATCCCTAGAAGTTCTTCTTCCCTAGTCCAACTTTTCCTCTTCTCCTACCTCCCCAAGTTTGGAGAGACTGACAAAAAAAAGAAAAAGTTCACCATTCATGCTGATGTATGGCAGAAATCAAACCAATATTGTAAAGCAATTATCCTTCAATTAAAAATAAATAAAATTTTTTTAAAAAGGTTTACCAGATTGAAATGGTGACATGACTTGGTCCATATTCTTTTCCTTGATGTTACAGGCCTCCCAACACACTGATGGCATCCAGTCCCAATTTTCCTTTCTCATTTGGGGGGCACTGGAAGAATAATGTTCTCAATTTCCTAACAATAAAGCAGAAAGCCTGTAAGAATTCTCTTGACCTTGCAAAAGGCCAAGACTGAAGAATATTGTTATGCTTTCATTTTCTCTCTCTTTATTATTACTTATGTAAATTATCTCTTGGGAATGGAATGCCTTAGGCCTTCTCTTCTATTCTCTCTTGGTAATAGTGTACCATTCTGGGTTTCCAGATGAAGAAAATATTATCAAATGACAAATGGTTGTGAAGGTCCTTTGATCAGATTATCGAATAGTCCAGTCATAGGCAGCCCGTGTGGGCTCTGACATTTTAGAGTTTGCATTATACCTTTAATAGCACTTAAAAATACCTTTTAAAAATTCTACCAGATCACCCTGGAATAGGCCTAGTGTTGTATTTGCTCCTTGGATGAGTTCCTAAGAGATATGTGCATTATGGGAACTTCATGCTTCCTCCACATGCACTTGAGGCCCATCACGTTCAGGACCATCTCTAATAGGCTGGAGGGATACAGAGTGACCTTGCTGAGTGTAAGACTCCACCCTCAGCTGCTGATGCCCACTGCCTAGATCTTTCATTGCATAGTTCACAGACTCAGGCTTGGGATTTTATTTCTGTTTGTCCAGAACACCCAAGTCCTTCACTTGTCCCTCTTTCTAGGCCCTCCTCTGTTAATCTAAGCACCCCATCCTTGCTGCTGCTTTCCCCATACTTAAGTCAAAAACTTAGTTGTATGGCAATGTGCATTGTCAGGGGTGGAAGAGTTGGAGGGAAATCTGCCACTGCCTTTGAGCACATTCCCACAAAGTGGCACATTTTCAACAATTTCTCAAATTAAATATGAGCATGACCTTTGTTAACACTGAGAATTAAAACCCTGGTGGCTCAAAATGGTAAACAATCAGCCTGCAAGGCAGACGACACAGGTTCAATGCCTGGGTCAGGAAGACCCCCTGGAGAAGGAAATGGCAAAATATTCCAGTATAAGAGCCTGGAAAATTCCATGGACAAAGGAGCCTGGCAGGCTATAGTCCAAGGGGTCACAAAGCGTTGGACACAACTGAGCAGCTAATACTTTCACAAAGCCTTCTGAGAAGTGAAATGAGAATAAAACATGGTGAGCAGACCATGAGTTGCATAGAGAAGGTGGTTTAAAATTCAGCCCACTCATCCATGTTGCACCCTACCACCAGGCCCTATGCTGTGGCAATTAGATCAGGCACAAGTGCCTGCTCTAAGCATTTTCCCTGCCTAGACTTATGGCAACTTTCCTGCCTCTGCCTGACTTATGTCATCTTTTCTGAACTCAGATTTTTCATCCAGTTGACTTGCACTTCACTGGTATCACTGGAGTCCTACTGTTGTTCCCCTCATCCTCCTGATTTGGACAACACAGTCACTCTGGAATCAAACAGAGTCCTCCGAGAACAGACCTTAAAAGAAAGGGCAAAGGGAGGGCTGTCAAAAAAAGTTCACTTGGGCTTGATTCCTTATTCACAAAGGGGCTCAAACTGTATATTTTTAGCCTGTCTTCTATTGAGATATTTCATGCAGGGATACTAACAGGATTAAGAGACAAAAACATTTGCTATAGGACTTTATGTTTTTGTTCCTTCATTGGAACAGACTTCCATAAAGAAATATGAATTGATTTTTTTTTCATGATTTTTAGTTGCGATGACTAGCATACTTACATTTATGATAATTTGTGTTAAAAGCACTATTATTAATTATCAACTTATACATTTCTTGCTTTTCATCATTTTTTTTAAATGTGCTGGGGTCTCAGAAAAATAGAAGTGGCTCATACCTCTCTTGGCCTCTGAGAGGCTCTAAAATCTTATAATGACATGTGATGGATGCTTGGTTTAATAGTCTACTGTTGTTGCTCAGAGTTTTGAAGTTATTGTGAACTGGTGTAGCTCAAGAAGACTTTCTAGGGCGATGGACTTCATTCTTTCCTTCTCCCACCATTATTATGCTTTATCAGAGCTTTTCACCTTTTCAGCATCTCAGCCAGAAAGAATGTAAATATTCCATAACAATGATGTCTTACCTAAGCCCCAAGGGTCTTACAAGTCCTGCTTCATTTGTTATTTGTTGTGTCTATGCTCTGCCAGTTGGACTTGTCTGCAAGGGTGTAGGGAGAAGTCTCGTGAGGATACCCTTTCTCCCACCTCCCTCTTTCCCTCCTACTGCCCCCTCCCATCCCCACCATGGGAATCGGGTCCTTCTATAAAATTCAGGGAATTCCCACAATGAACTTGGCTTTTTGATGTTCTCTTCTATTTTCTTTCTCTTACTTAACCAGAAAGATTTCCTAATTCATTTAAACAGACACTTTTAAAAAAGAAAATGTTAAAGACATTTGATTTGCATGTTTGCATTGTATAAGGGACTTATAGATACATTTTTAATATTGTGCTTAATTTTAAGAGAGTCAAAGGAGAAAATATTACCAAAAGTAATATAGCAAATATCTTTGTCAGTCATTCTGAATTAAACATTGTCAATATTTTGTCTTACTGACACTCAGTCTTTTGTTTATTGGTTAGCTAAGAAATGATATACCTAGGTCAATACAGATATAAATCTAGGTCAATCTCCCTTAAACCGGATCCCCATGATCGTTCCCTCCCATCCCTGGTACCTCTCTCTTCTGGTGTGGTTGAAGTGCTGTCTACTGTCTTCCAGTGTGTTCTCAAATAGTTTTACATATCTCTGCATGTAGAAGTGGGCTTTCCTGGTGGCTCAGATGGTAAAGAATCTGCCTGCAATGTGGGAGACCCAGGTTTGATGCCTGGGTCAGGAAGATCCCCTGGAGAAGGGAATGGCTACCCACTCTCGTATTCTTGGAAATTTCCATGGACAGAGGAGCCTGGTAGGCTGCAGTCCATGGTGTTGCCAAGAGTCAGACACGACTGAGTGACTAACACTTCGCATATAGAGGTATATATATATGTCTATGCTTTTAAATGTTATGTGTATGTAAAAGATAAGTATAAAAATACATGTAAGGATATTTTCTGTGTGTGTATATGTATATATATATATATATATCTCAGTTCAGTTCAATCGCTCAGTCTTGTCCGACTCTTTGCGATCCCATGGACTGCAGCATGCCAGGCCTCCCTGTCCATCACCAACTCCCAGAGTTTACTCAAACTCATGTCCATTGAGTCGGTGATACCATCCAACCATCTCATCCTCTGTCTCTATATATATAGACTATATATATATGGTTAATAAACACAAATAGCATCATACTATATTATCAATCTACATCTTGCTTTTCTTTTTCAACATCACTTTTGATAACTGTATATGTATTTATAGATTGGTAGATCTTTTAGGGGTCACTAAATATTGGATTGCATGGATATAAAATTTTTCATTCATCCATTCCCTTATTGATGAACATTAAAGTTTTTACACTTATCTACTAGTATGAGCACTGCTTCCATGAATATCTTTGGTGTTTCTCTTTTGTGTATATACATATACATGTTTTTCTAGAGTGTATACTGAGAGATAGAATTAGTGGAATTACAGGTTATGTGTATTTTCAATTTTATTGTTGTTGTTGGTCAGGGACTCAGTCATGTTTGACTCTTCGTGACCCCATGGACTGCAGTACAACAGGCTTCCCTGTCCTTCACCATCTCCTGGAGCTTGCTCAAACTCATGTCCATTGAGTCACTGATGCCATCCAACCATCTCATCCTCTGTTGTCCCCTTCTCCTCCTGCCTTTAATCTTTCCCAGCATCAGGGTCTTTTCTAATGAGTCAGCTCTTTGCATCAAGTGAACCAGGTACTGGAGCTTCAGCTTCAGCATCAGTCCTCCAATGAATATTCAGGACTGATTTCCTTTAGGATTGACTGGTTGGATCTCCTTGCAGTCCAAAGGACTCTCAAGAGTCTTCTTCAACACCACAGTTCAAAAGCATCAGTTCTTCGGCACTCAGCCTTCTCTATGGTCCAATTCTCACATCCATACATGACTACTGGAAAAACCATAGTTTTGACTATATGGACCTTTGTCAGTAAAGTAATGTCTCTGCTTTTTAATATGCTATCTAGGTTAGTCATAGCTTTTCTTCCAAGGAGCAAGCATCTTTTAATTTCATGGCTGCAGTCACCATCCGCAGTGATTTTGGAGCCCAAGAAAATAAAGTCTGTTATTGTCTCCATTGTTTCCTTACCCATTTGCCATGAAGTGATGGGACCAGATGCCATGATCTTAGTTTTCTGAATGTTGAGCTTTAAGCCAGTTTTTTCAGTCTCCTCTTTCACCTTCATAAAGAGGCTCTTTAGTTCCTCTTTGCTTTCTGCCAGAAGTGTGGTATCATCTGCATATCTGAGTTTATTGATATTTTTCCAGGCAAGCTTTCCAGCTTGTGCTTCATCCAGCTCAGCATTTCACATGATATACTCTGCATATAAGGAAAATAAGCAGAGTGACAATACACAGCCTTGACATACTCCTTTCCCAATTTCGAACCAGTCCATTGTTCCATGTCCTGTTCTAACTGTTGGCTTCTTGACCTGCATACAGGTTTCATAGGAGGCAGGTAGGTAGTCTGGTATTCCTATCTCTTTAAAAATTTCATTAGATGCTACCATATATTACCAGTTTATATTCTCAAAAGCACAGTGTGTTTTTCTCCAAATCCTGATCAATAATAATATTTTCAGACTTTGAAATTTTGTTACTTGCATTGGTTGAAGTAATATCTCAGGGAGTTTCCTGGCATTCCAGCAGTTAAGGCTCTGTACTTCCACTACAGGTGGGGAAAAAAAGTGAAAGTTAGTCGCACAGTTATGTCCGACTCTTTGCAGTCCCATGGACTGCAGCCTGTCCGGCTTCTCTGTCCGTAGAATTCTCCAAGCAAGACTACTGGAGTGGGTTGCCATTTCCTTTTCCAGGGGATCTTCCTGACCTGGGGATCGAACCCGGGTCTCCTGCATTGCAGGCAGATTCTTTACCAACTGAACCACTAGGAAAGTCCAACTTCCACTGCAGGGGACAGGGGTTTAATCCCTGGTCAGTGAACTAAGATAGAGCATGCAGCGATGTGCAGCAGAAAAGTAAAATAATAAACAAATTTTCTTAAAAAAAATTTTTAAAGGAGTATCTCAGTTTCATTTTCATTTGTGATCTTCTGATATTAATGAGGTATAATATTATTTCATGAATGTATTAGACATGTAGGTTGCTTTATTTGTGAATTGCCTGTTTATATCCTTTGTCATTTTCTATTAAATTGTAGAAGTTCTATATATAATATGAATATTAATCCTTTTCTAATTATTATTACTGAAAAGACTTTTCCCAATCAATTGCTTTTCTTTTGACTTTGCTCAGTGTTTTTAACTATGTAGACATTTTAATTTTAATGTAGTCAAATTTACCACATTTTTTCTTTTTGGTTGCTCCTTTTGCCTTTTTAAAACAAATATAACTAAATTTCCTATTCAAAAATTGCCCTACCTAGTCGTGTACTTTGACTTGTATGAATACTGGATTCAGGTTTGTCAAATTTGCTGAAGAAGTCATTTTGCAATTTTTATTGGAACTTATTAAATATATAGCTCAACTTGAGATATTTTTATGAAAGTGTTTCCTTTCATCCTTGAAAATAATCTTTATTCATTCAAATTTTCTTATTATGCCCTCCAAAAAATGTTTAGAATTCCTCTATAAAAATCTAACATTGGAAAAATACACTTCTTGACATTTTATAATATTTGGGGATGACTTGGTATAAAAAAAAATTGGTAAAAGAAATACTACTGAGTTATTTTATGCTTAGCTTTTATCTTACTGAAGAATCCTACTGAATTTTCTTATTCATTCATGTAGTTTTTCCATTCCTTGCCTTGGTTTTGTTAAGATTATCATATCATTTGCAAGTGGACAAATTGATCTCTTCTTAAATTCCTAAACCACAGCAGATTGAGTGATGTGCAGTCTGTCTGACACATTCTCTAATTCCTACACTGCATATTTCTTTTCTTATTCTATTGAGTAGAACTTGTAGAACAACGTGGAATTTTTGTGGTCTCTAGACTTCATCAGAAATATTTTCAAAGTTATATCATTAAATATAATTGCTGAAGGATCTTTAAAAATATCTCTCATTAGGTTAAGGAATTTCCTTATTTTACTAATTTACTAAGCATTTTTCTTTTCATAGAATGCTCTTTCTGTAGCCATTGGATTTGCCATTAAAACATGTATTGATGTGATAAACAACATTGACAGTACCTAGATTTTTGCTACTGATCATGCCTTTATTTCTGTAATATGTGCTACTTTATTCTTCTTAACAAATTTTGCATTCAATTTGCTTATAATTTATTTAGAAAATCAACATCTTTTTATGTATGTGTATATATGTGTAATTAAAAGTGGTGCCTAACTCTATCCATTTAAACACGTCCTTTTAATTTTGCTACTTTGGTTTATTAAGTATCTGAGAAGTAAACTCTTATTTCTTCAAGAACTTCTCTGAACTCCTAAATTAGAGCCCTTTGTTAGCCCTCTCACTGTACCTTATGTTATAATTACAGAGTTATCTATGAAGTTGATTATTGACTGAGTCATCCACTAGGCTTTAAGTTCCATAAGGGCAGGGAATTTTATCTGTTTAACTCACTGCTGTAATCCTGGAGCCTAACCTGCAATTAGTACATAGTAGATACTTTAAAAATTATTTCTGGGATGAATAAATAATTAAGTAAATAGTAGTTTGAAAGTTGATGATGTTCTGAGTTCTTTCTCTGTTTAAAATTTGCCTAATGCTGATATAACAACTCAATGTTGGTTACTAGAAGGCTGCCCATATCTTTACATGTTTCAAGTGACACGCCCAAGTGTTTCTTTGCCATCCCTAAGACTGGATAAATCCCAGTGATTCTCCTTCCTCCTCATCCGGTACACTGGCACATCATGAAAAACTAGGAAAGTTTTCTAAACTTAGCAACTAAATGTTACTAAAACAAACACACCACCTAGTAGATATTTTCTTCAGTTTTTATCCATGGGAAATTGTACATTCACAGGCTTCAATGTGTCCTACAAACCAAAGCACAATCAAGCAATGATTGTTACTCAAGAGTTGGTAAACATTGACTTTTCAAGGCCAAATGTAAACGTGCCAAAAGCCAGCTCTGGGTGGGGACCTCCAGATCCATAGGGATCAGTCACAGAGAGAGAGGCAGTCAGCCTTTCACAGCACAGCTCCTTGGAAGGTTCCAGACAGTCTGTGGAACGTTTCTGTTTCACTGATCCCCTTTCTCACCAAAGGGTCCTAATTTTCAACACAATTATTGACATTTAGGTTAGTCCCAAAGAGTTTTTAACAGTTGATGAATGTTAATCTTGTTTCTTTGCCAGCTATTACATCTTTGAGGAGGTTCTAGGGAATTATGAAAACTTTTTTTTTTTTTTCTGATTTCTTGGTGTGTGTGTGCTCAATCATGTTTGAATCGTTGTAACTTTGGACTGTGGCCTGCCAAGCTCCTCTGTCCATGGGATTTCTCAGGCAAGAATACTGGTGTGGGTTGCCATTTCCTCCCCCAGGGGATCTTCCCGACCCAGGGAATCTTCCCGACCCAGGGATCAAACCAGCATCTCTTGTGTCTCCTGCTTTGGCAGGCAGGTTCCTTGGGGAAGATATCTGAGTTCTTAGGAGCACACATGTCATCATTAAGAAGAGTAATAGCCACCTTTTGCCAGTAGTAATATTTTAAAATGAATTAATTTTACTTTACTGATATTCAAAAATAACTGAAGGTAACTGTAAGTTTCTACCAATCATTAGGCTACTAATAGTAGTTAAAATTATTAAATGCATTGCTAAAATAACATCATATTCAAAATTTGTCAATTTTACAATTCCAGCTTACAATTAAATCCTGGATAAGTTGTCATTCAAAGGGTACGTTTTGGTGTGTTTTTTTTCATTTGTTTTTATTAGTTGGAGGCTAATTACTTTACAATATTGTAGTGGTTTTTGCCATACATTGACATGAATCAGCCATGGATTTACATGTATTCCCCATCCTGATCACCCCCCCCTCCCACCTCCCTTTCCATCCCATCCCTCTGGGTCTTCCCAGTACCCCAGCCCTGAGCACTTGTCTCATGCATCCAACCTGGGCTGGTGATCTGTTTCACCCTTGATAGTATACTTGTTTCAATGCTGTTCTCTCAAAACATCCCACCCTCGCCTTCTCCCACAGAGTCTAAAAGTCTGTTCTGTACATCTGTGTCTCTTTTTCTGTTTTGCATATAGGGTTATCGTTACCATCTTTCTAAATTCCATATATATGCGTTAGTATACTGTATTGGTCTTTATTTTTCTGGCTTACTTCACTCTGTATAATGGGCTTCAGTTTCATCCATCTCATTAGAACTGATTCAAATGAATTCTTTTTAATGGCTGAGTAATATTCCATGGTGTATATGTTCCATAGCTTCCTTATCCATTCGTCTGCTGATGGGCATCTAGGTTGCTTCCATGTCCTGGCTATTATAAACAGTGCTGCGATGAACATTGGGGTGCACATGTCTCTTTCAGATCTGGTTTCCTCGGTGTGTATGCCCAGAAGTGGGATTTCTGGGTCATATGGCAGTTCTATTTCCAGTTTTTTAAGAAATCTCCACACTGTTCTCCATAGCGGCTGTACTAGTTTGCATTCCCACCAACAGGGTGCGTTTTTTAAATGAGCAAATTCATCTTGTTCATTGACAAAAGTAGAATTTGTTCACTGTAAAGGTGCAGGCTTTGAATGACAACTCATTCAAGATTTACTGTGGGTTGAAAACTATACTAAATGCTGGGCATAAAGTATATTTCCCACCTGCATGAAACTTACAGGTGAATCAGGGAATGGATAGTTTTGTACTGTATCAACTTAGATTCCCCTTTTGTATATTATTGTTGTTTAGTTGCTGAGTCATGTCCGACTCTTTGTGACCCCCGTGGACTGTAGCTGCCCAGACTACCCTGTCCATGGGATTTCTCAGGCAAGAATGCTGGAGTGGGTTGCCATTTCCTTCTCCAGGGGATCTTCCTGACCCAGGGATTGGACCCGCATCTCCTGAGCTGGCAGGCAGATTCTTTACCACTCAGCCACCAGGGAAGCCGCCCTTTTGTGTGTAGTCCTGGTTTAATGTTGGCCACAAGGAACATCATGAAGTTTTATCATTGTGAAATTTGGAAGGGGAAGTTGGTGTAAGGCATCAGGGACCACTGCCCTCATACACAGCACTGCTCTGCTGGTTTAGCTTGGTGGCATCAGGCAACAGCCAGCCTGCAGCTCCTACCACTCCTGCCTCATCAACTCCCTCAGTTTTTCTGAGTCCTGGGACAGATACTCATGTTTCCCTGGTGAAGAGTATCAGGTTCTTCTACATGTTACCCACACCAGCAAGGTTAGAGGTTTCTATAGATGAAATGTGTTCCTATAATATCCATATGTTGCAATCTATTCTCCAACTTCATGAGTATGAAAGAGATCCCAGAGAGTTTCCCCATCCCTCCACTGGGTGAAGTTACCGAGAAAAGATGGGAATCTATGAACCAGGAAGTGGTCTCTCACCAGACTTTGAATCTGTTGGCACCTTGATCTTGGACTTCCCAAAGACCAGAACCATGAGAAATAAATTTCTATTGTTTATAAGCCACTCAGTTTATGGCATTTAGCCGTAGAAGCCTGAATAGACTGAGACACAGGTGGTATGAGATGAACATGGGTTCCAGTTGTCCTCATGGATTATTGTTTGTTCTTGCTCTCTGCATTTCATGCCTAGCATTTCTTCCTAACTGCTAATCCTGCCGATCTATGGAGACTTCAGGCCCACCACCAGAGGCAAGGCAATAGCCTTCCATAGACTCTACCAGCACCCACAATTGCAAAAGGTCTAATCCCTATAATGCATCTTGTTCTTGCTATCACTCAAGGTGGTTCTATTTCTCTGATCAAATCTGAGTGATAAAGGGAGACAGACATTGCTCAAAGAATCATGCGACATACTCTACTGATTGTGTTAAGGCATCTGATGGGAGAGCATGAGCTACTGTGAGAGCATATAAATACAGTGCCTTAATTTATATTAGGGAAGGAGTGTCACGGAAAGCCTCTTGAAGAAGTAATATTTTACCACTGATCTGGAGTTTGAGTAGACACTAGCCAGGTCAAGAGTTAGACAAGAGGGACAGCAGTGGTTGAGAGCTCTGAGGTCTGCCCCACTGCAGGAACTGAAAGAAACCAGAGTGGCCAGGGCAGAAGGAAGGAGGCAATGAGTAACAGAGGGACCGGGCCATCAGGGCCCTGTACTTAGTTCAAGGTCTTCAGGCTTTACTCAAAGGGAATATGACAGGGGCAGATTTTTTTTTTTTAAGAGAGTACTCTGGCTGCTATGCAAACAAGCTGATTATCTGTATATCTGCAAATAATCATCTGCTTATTGACAATTAAGCATTATTCTATAATGGAATTCAAAATTCAGCACTTGGCTGCCTCTTGAAATAAAAGTTATCTGCCAAAAATTCACAGCATCTAGGAAAATAAAGACTCTGGCCCCAAAATAAAAAATGGTCCCAGGCCATTCGAAGCCAGACCATCATATATGTGGAGGATGGCTTAATTGTTATTCTTGACAATTATGTAATTGTAGTATCATAGATGCCTTATGCCTTCACGTTGTCAGCCGGGGTAAGCAAGGCAAACTCTACAATGTCAAGCTCCTGACTGCAAAAGTGAATTAGAAAGAGAAGATTATTTGATCCCAAGTTTAAAAACATGCTGACCTTATTCTGACACTGAGGTCTTCTTAAATATCACAGAATCTCTGTCCATTAGATCTCGAGTGATAGCTCAATTATCACAGGGTGATAATTTTGCAGCCAAAAATCATCTTGTTCCAGCAATGGAGATGCTTTCCACCACCTCTGTTGCACTGAGGATTTTTCTTGTTCATCTTATTTCTCCTCAGGAAGAAGATTTGAGGCAATAATTCATCAAATTTCAAAAGTGTATTTCCAAGACTCTTTGCTAACTTAAATGGCCAAAGTCTGAGTCATGTAGAGACAAAAAATAACCAAAGTGATGATGATGATGATGGAATATGGAGAGGTAAGGGAAGACTGGCTTAAGAACAAGTTCTTTAAATGGAAAGGCTTAAAAAATATAAGTATGGGTTTGGATTGGTTGTTTTACCCAAAGAAGGAAAACTCCAATAATGAAGATGGATAAATACTGAAAAATAAAGACTAAGAACCAGGAGGGCATTATAATGGGTCTGATGAATGAACGAGTTGTAGCTGTGGGGACAAACAGAGTGTAAATGCTAGACTCTTGTAAGAAGTAGAGGCAACAGACCTGGAGTTTGCTGGAACATTAGCAGGATAGCAGAAATGGTGACTCAGTAAGGATAATAAGGTTGAAACTGAGGGTTCTGGGGAATGGTAGAGATATTTTTATTTCAAAAAAATTTTGAAATTGTATAGTGCTAATGAGGAAGGTAGTAACTCTGGGCCTTTTCTGTAGGTTAAATAGAAGAACTGAAACTTCTTTTAAACTACAACAGAATTTCCATTTTCCTCAGATATTCAAATTCATTCAGACTACTTCAGTCTAGAGACTATTGAGACCTAGATATCTGAGAAGGGAAGCCTTTATTTTAAAAATGGCACAACACACAGACACAGTCTCTCAGGCCAGAATGGGTAAAAGTAAAAGGCCTTTACTGGTCTTAGGTCTTCCCTTTTCTGTTAAGTTTGCAGCCATGGTGAATTAATGCAGAGGGTAAGTATTTCAGAATGGAATTTTCATAAGGATGTGGTTTGTATTTTGGTTCTGTGTATTCACCTGAACAACCTGTAGTTATGTCTAAGACAAATAGTATTGTAAGACTGTGACCATGCAGTTGGATGTTCTCCTATTCATATTACAGACTGCCCTTGGTAGTTACTGGAACTAGTGCGTATGTTCTGGGGGAAAAAGAGTATGCAAGGAAGAGATGGTATTCGCTGCCAGCCTCCACCTCCCTCCCCCTCCCCCCACCCAGGTCCCCTCCTATACCTATTCCACGGGTCCCAGTTTGAGTGATCCTTTCTTTTGCACCTCCTGGAATTCTCACTCACCTCTTCCTTATCTGGGCCTTTCTCTGCTCCTAGACACTGTAAGTAGGAGAACAGATTCCATTATTTATGTGTTGGCAAGGGAAAAATAGCAATTCTTATCTGTGATGAAATTGCCTCAGATGAGGGAGTGGTGAACATTCCATTATATGACTCAGAGCAGAATATGGGGCTGAGAGTTATATTTTTAATCTGTAAAGAATATTCTGCTGGAGTGAGTTTGGAGTCAGTTTCTAAGGGCTGGTGCTCCAACTTTAGGGCCCGAAGGGGTAGCTGGTAGAGTCTGTTGTGCAACATATGCCCTGATTCTAGATAGCTTCTGGAGACAGACTTCATTGGCACTTCCCAGTGCCAGGGGTTCAGAGTCCATACCCCCTTTTTTTCAATATAAAAACAATATTCATTTCAACTTTCATTGTCTTTGATGGTTACCATGGATATTCAAAATCTTCAAGTTTTTTCCTCCCATCTTTCTCCCTTCAACTGATAAGTGCACAAATCACCTTGCTATTGTTCAGTTGCTCAGTTGTGTCCCACTCTTTGTGACCCCATGGACTGCAGGAAAACAGGCTTACCTGTCCTTCACCATCTCCCGGAGCTTGTTCAAACTCATATCCATTGAGTCGGTGATGCCATCCAACCATCTCATCCTCTGTCACCCCCTTCTATTCCTGCCTTTAATCTTCTCCAGCATCACGGTCTTTTCTAATGAGTCAGCTCTTCACATCAAGTGGCCCAAGTATTGGAGCTTCAGCTCCAGCATTAGTCCTTCCAGTGAGTATTCAGGACTGATTTCCTTTAGGATTGACTGGTTGGATCTCCTTGCAGTCCAAGGGACTCTCAAGAGTCTTCTCCAACACCACAGTTCAAAAGCATCAGTTCTTCAGCACTCAGCCTTCTTTATAGTCCAGCTCTCACATCCACACATGACTACTGGAAAAACCATAGCTTTGACTAAACATGGTCTGACAAAACATGGTCCGCTGGGGGAGGGAATGGCAACCACTTCAGCATTCTTGACTTGAGAACCCTGTGAATAGTAGGAAAAGGCACAGATCACTATGTTGTTTTTAAAAGTTTTTGTTTTTGGAAAGATTGGAGCTCCAGAAAATCTAGACAATTCTTAATCAAGACTATCCCAAGAGTTACTGTTTAATAGATATAGAGTTTCAGTTTGGGATGACGAAAAAGCTCTGGAAATGGGTTGTGGTGATGATTGCAGAACAATGTGAATATTCTTAATGCCACTGAATTGAAGACTTAAAAATGATTGCAATGGTAAATATTATATATATTTTACCACAATTTTTTAAAAAGTCAGGCTAGTGATTCCCTCAAAGAGCTATGGTTGGGAGTGTATTTTGGGAGGGCTTAGCATTTATCTGTTTTTCCTCTAGAGATTATATGTCTGTTTAGAAGTTATTATATTTACCTGTACTTTGCATTCTAGCATAAAATTATTTTTCTTGGTAAAAAAAAATTAATAAAAGTTTTTTTTTTTTAATCTATCCCAAGTAGTAAGAATTATGAGGACTTGGAAAGTCCCTTCCCCTGATTTGGGCATCATTTTTTATTTTTAATGTAAAGTGAATGAGTTCAAAAAGTCATGGAAGCCTTTCTGGTGCTAACATCCTGTAACTGTATAAAATAACTGCTTGTGAATGAAATGACAAAAAAAGCAAACATTCATGAAGTATTATCTATTTTAGCTGTGTTTTCCTTCAGAGAAATTGAAAATTCAAGGGGAAAAAATAAACCCTGGTGGCAACGAAACCCACTGACTAACATGGAGTATAGATTGTCTAATGTAGAGTATAGATCAAGATGGCTGCCCTCTAAGACACAAAACTTGTAGAGAATGGAATGTTTGTCACTTAGTCTAAGGCAGGAGGGAAAAGAAAGTTCCACAGGTGGTCAGATGGGGGCAGGCGCGGGGAGGAAGCCTGAGCTGGAGAGACTGGAAGCCCTTCTACCATCTCCAAGGAAGAAGGGGCCAGCACCCACATGTGCCCTCATCACTTTCACATGTAGGGCTCTCCAGTGTCAACTCTGCTTCTGCATAAAATCAGGTTCCTCCCCATAAGTCTTTAATTTCCAGATTCATCCAAGAAGCCTCAGTGGGCGATATACCTAATGAGTGCCTTTTTAATGATGTTCTATTTTCCAAAACGCCTGCTCATCCTCTGAGGCCCACTTGAAGGCTTCACACTCCCCAAGGCCTTCATGAATCGCACCATCCCTGTCCTTTGATTTCCATGACACAACTGTCTCCTCATGCTCTTCCTGCTTCTCACCCCCTCCTTTTTACTTCTCTGACTCCAATTTTTCTCCCACCTTCGAACTTCTTAGAGCACCTAATGTCTCAAAAGCTCATTCAGAAATGTACCATGTGTTGTCTCAGAAATTTTCAGTAACAAAAGGGCTGGCAAACCATGGCCTGAAGCCCAACTGTTTTTATAAATAAAGATTTATGGAAGCACAGCTGCACTTATTCATTGATGTCTTGTCTCTGGCCTCTTTTGTGCTCCAATGGCAGAGTTAATAAGTTGCCACCCAGACCGTATGACCCACAAAGCCTAAAACATATACTCTCTGGTCTTTTACATTCACTGATCCTTGCTCTAATGAATGAAGCTATTAATATTTCTTTTGCATCACTACCTTTATTAAGTCTGTGTTTTATTTATCTCCAACTTGAGGACAGGGACCAAGTCTAAAATATTTTTGTGCCCATTCAAGCCTCATCTCACTGTCTTGTACTTTGTTAGAGTCTCAGTAAATAATGATTACTGAACGAACCACTTCATGAATGAATGAACAAATGAATTATTGAGATAGCAAAACTACCAGTATTTTTAATTGTTGTTGAAATCAGATTGTCTGAATCTCTAAACAGATTTAATATCTTCTCTTAGCTCACTGCCTGAGGCACATCTGGCTTCTTTTCATCCTCTGTAGACATCAAGCTAGTGCAGTGATTGGGCACAGCTTTCCTCCTGGCTCAGAAAGGAAATAATCTGCCTCCAGTGTAGGAGACCTGGGTTTGACCCCTGGGTCAGTAAGTTCCCCTGGAGAAGGGAATGGCAACACACTTCAATATTTTTGCTTGGGCAATCCCATGGACAGAGGAGCTTGGTGGGCTATAGAATCCACGGGGTCACAAAGAGCTGGACTCAACCGAGTGACTAACACTTCTGAGGCCAGAGAGCTTGGGGTTTGCATCCTGGCTCTGGTTCTCGCACCTGTGTGACACTAAAGGCATTCTTAAGTTCTAGGATTCACCTCCTCATCTGTAAAATCATGAGAACAGCAGTAACTTTATCATCAGGCTAATGTGAGCATTTTTAAGTAAAATGATGTATCTTAAGTGTTAGCTATGGTGCTGGGACACGGTAAACTGTCTAAAAATGCTTGGGAATTGTTATTGCCTCATTGCAATTGCGTCTCATCCTCTTCACTCCCCCTTCCTGCACCTAATTCAAATTTCTTTAAAACAAAGGTGTTTTCTCTACACTTCTTGGGCTTTGGATTCTAGAGTTAGAAAGTTAGGGTTCTCTTGGCACTGAAAGAGGGTAGCAGTGGACAGATATGTTCCTATTGAATTGTCTGAATTCTCTTGTCATAGAAAAGCAACAACCACCTTTGCTTAGTAATCAATTTAGAAGCTCAATAAATGCAATAAGTAGTTTTTGTAAAATGGTGGTCAACTAGAGAAGTGAATGAGTGCAGTCACTTACAGGCTGAAATAGCATATTTCATCAGGCTCAGTTCCTGATGAAAAATAAACATCAAGGGCAAACTTGAAGGTGAATAAAATACCCAAAAGTCAATGGACTAGTAAAAGAAGGTGGAGTAGTATTTTACTTTGATATTGGCAGTTGACAAAACCAGTTACTCCCTCACTTAACAGCATCTTCAGTGCTTCAGGCTATTTTGGATACAAAGCATACATCAATCAAAATAATCAGATAAAAATTCTGCTCTTGTGGAGTTACAGCCTGGTGAGGGATAGATAGATAAATTTTATAGCATTAAAGGTGATAACTGCTATAGTGAAAAATATAGATTAGGATAAAAAGGATCCGAAAGAGAAAACAGAATGAACTGATGTTTGCATCTTTAAATAGGATGGTCAGAAGACATTTGAACAAAATTGTGAAGGATCCGAGAGAGTGAACCACAGGGACATCTGGAGCAAAAAAATTACAAGCAGAGGAAATACACTGTATAAATGCCCCCAAAGCAGAAATGTGTCTGGCTTGGGCAAGGAACAATAAGGAAGCTAGTATAGAGGCCAGAAATCATAATAATAGTAATAAAGTAGCTGACTTCTGCTGCGCCCTCAACTATTCTCTGAGCAGTCTTCTAAGCATTATTATATATAATCTTCAAAACCTTCTCACAATGTCAGCAGAGTTATTTTTTCCATTTTATCAGTAAGTAAACCAAGATTATTAAAATGTTGAATAATTTGCATGAGATTACACAGCTAGCAACCACAGGAGCCAGATGTCACCAATTCTAAAGCTCATGCTCTTTCTTTTTTAATTTTAAATTTATTTATTTTTTAATTGAAGGATAATTGCTTTACAGAATTGTGTTGGTTTCTGCCCAACATCAACATGAATCAGCCATAGGTATACATGTGCCCCCTCGCTCTTGAACCTCCCTTCCACCTCCTTCCCCATCCCAGCCCTCTAGGTTTCCACAGGAGCCTGGGTTTGAGTTCCCTGAGTCATCTTTGCCATGACACTTTTTGCTCTGCCCAAAGTCTTTGTCTGTCTTGGAGATCACGACTGGATTAGCTCTACTCTGTTCCCTACCTGTCAAAACTGCACAGTTCTTTGTTCTGACCTCTTTTACTGATTAAATTGTCCTTTAGATGTGTTTTAATTCAAGTACAGAGTATAACATGTTAGCAGGGGTTTTCCATGGCCCCTTGACCACCTTGTGACATTTCCAAATTCTTTCCTCTTCTTTCCCATTCTAATCCTCCATAATTTTATCAGCTCTGCCTTTGTATATAAAACAGATCAGCCTCCAGGAGATATCTCTACACCAGAGGGTAACCACATCCTTTCCGGCCTTCCTCTATAGATCAACTGATGTCTGGTGGAGCCTTTTAGAATTAACTTTTACTTCACAAATATAGGATTGTGGGCACTCATACTCAGAGACATTGCTTTTGCAAGTTATTTTGGTAAATCCATTTTCCTTCCTCTTTTGTTTATTTTTGTATACAGTTTTAAAGATTCATCTCAGCCTTTGACAGTATTATTTTAAAATTTTCTAAATTCTCAACCTAATTTTCCACTTTCTTAATCAGATGCAAAGTAGATTAAAAATAAAGCCAGGAAATACTGCTGAAGTTTTAAAAGTCTGTTCATTTCTCTGTCCGTTGATGAATGTTTCTCATCAGAATTCCTTTGAGCATTATCCTTGTCCAGATTAAATCACCTCCTCCTCTCTTCAAAGAAAACACAAGAGGATTGAACTACTTTTCCTTCTTCAATATGTATAAAATATTTTCTCCTGTTAAAATTATGTGTCAAATTTCAAACCAGAACCAAAAGGACAGAATGTTCATTCCTCTATTAGGTTATAAAATCCTTGAGCTAAAAGGACAATGATCTTGACAAGGAAGAAATTGATCTTTTTGTATTAGTATCTGAACAAAAATGGAAAAAAAGAGAGTGGAAAATTTGAATATTTTCCCCATAAAGAATTTCAAATAGAATGCAATAAGAAAAACTTCAACAATTATACCAATAGAATTGCTCCATGATTATTCAAACTGCTACAGTGATATGTTTCTACCAGCTTTTTGGAAGGTGTTCTTCAAATAATTTTTTGCCTTCTCTCTATTTCTTTTTTAATCCATCTTATATTTTAGGGTCCGTTTCAGGCGTTTATTTAAAGTTTTGCATATATATGTGTGTATAGATATATATATAAGACAGTCATCAAACATTGCCCCTAGAAGTAAAAAATGTGGGGGAAAAGGTCAACTTCAATATTCACTAGTTGGATTGGCCACATTAAGACAAATTCTGCAACAACGCTTGTCTCTTCCACAGCCCATCCCTCCCCATCTTCTAATAAAAGTTAATGGTTTTAGAAAAACGTCAGCAACACAATTTTAAGTTTAAAAAGAAAAATGAAAAAAAAATGCAACATCAAGGTAGATAGAAGAACAGTCCCGGGTATCTGAAAGGTGGATGCTTATTGTTACTATATGCAGGTGCATATTTGTTGTTAGTATATGCAATATGTAAATAAAAACACAGCAGAACTAGATGAGGACCCTCAGTGGGAGGCAGAAATAGATGATTTTTGTTTTTTCATAAGCTTTATGTATTAATTTCCTACTGCTGCTGTAACAAATTACCACAAATTTAGTGGCTTAAAACAACACAGATTTGTTATCTTATAATTGTGGAGGTCAAACATCTGAAATGAGTCTTACTGGGTCAAAGTTAAGATGTCAGCAGTGCTGTTTTCCTTCTGGAGACTGCAGGAGAGAATCTGTTTTCTTTATCTTTTCCATCTTTTAGATGCCACCTGCAATTCTTGGATCATGACCCCTTCCTCCATCTTCCAAGTTCATTGCTCCAACTTCTGGTCCCCTCATCACAGCTCCTTTTCTGACTTTAATCCTCTTGCCTCCCTCTTTCAGAGGCCATTGTGGTTACATCAAGCTCACTTGGATAGTTCAAGAAAATCTTCCTGTCTCATGACCCTTAACTTGATTATATCAATATTCCGTTTGCTGTGAAAGTTAATATAGTCATAGGTTCCAGAGATGAGGACATGAGCATCTTTGGGGGACCATTATTCTGTCAATCACACTTTGAAAAACAATGTAACATTATTAGGAGTTTATTTTTCTCCTAGAAGTCCTTGTTCTCAATAGTTTAATAGTTTCATAGTATAACTGTAAAATTTCTAGAAAGCTTCAACTAGAGTGTATTATTCAAGCCAAATAGATTAAATGATTAACTTTAGTTTTTGTTACTTTTGAAATAATATATTTTTTTCGAGGCCAAGATAATGCTAGAAATTAATGAATTTCTAGTTCCCCATATTTTCTTTTTTTTTTTTCATTATTTGGGGCTTCTTTTAACCACAGTTGCATTTTTTTATTTGACAAAATGTCTTGAAAATATTGTTCAGTGCAGTTATGGTTGATTTTGAATCTATTTTTTCACTTTTTAACATGAGAAAAGATAGATATTGTGTTAAATGTCAATGACTTATACCAACAAATGTCATTAACAGTAAAATAAATAACAAAGATATTAACTTAAAAAAATAATTTTATTTATTTCTTTAGGCTGTGCTGGGTCTTCATGGTGCACAGGCTTTCTTCTGGTCGTGGTCAGTGGGATCTACGCTCTAGTTGAGGAGTACAGGCTTCCTGTTGCAGAATGAGAAGCTTTTCTTGTTTTGGCTCTTGGTTCTAGAGCACAGGCTCAATAGTTGTAGTGCATGGGCTAGTTGTTCTGCAGCATGTGGGTTTTTCCTGGATCAGGGATTGAACCTATGTCTCCTGCTTTGACAGGTGAATTCTTTGCCACTGAGCCTCTAAGGAAGACCCAAGATACTAACTTTTAAATAATAATTCATCAATGGGTAAAGAAGATGTGGTGTGCATTCATGTGTGTGTGTGTGTGTGTGTGTATGAATGCTGTTGTTGTTGTTTAGTTGCTAAGTCATTTCTGATTCTTTTCGACTCCATGGACTGTAGCCCACCAGGCTTCTCTGTCCACAGGATTTCCTAGGCAAGGATACTGGAGTGGGTTGCAGTTTCTTTCTCCAGGGGCTCTTCCCAACCCAGGGATCAAACCCATGTCTCCTGCATTGGCAGGCAGATTCTTTACTACTGAGCCACCAGGGAGAATACTACTCAGCCATAAAATGAATGAAATAATGCCATTTGCAGTAATTTGGATGGACCTAGAGATGATCATGCTAAATGAAGTAAGTCAGAAAGAGAAAGACAAATACCACATGACATCACTCACATTTGTAATCTAAAATACGATGTGTCGATGTATGGCAAAACAACTACAATACTGTAAAGTAATTAGCCTGCAATTAAATAAATTTATATTAAAAAATAAAATAAAATATGACACAAATGAGCTCATTTGCAAAACAGAATCAGTCTCACCGATGTAGAAAGCATATTTATGATTACCACAGGGGAAAAGAGGTGGAGGAGGGATAAATTAAGAATTTGGGATTAGCAGATACAAACTACTATATATCAACATAAACAACAAGATCCTACTGTATAGCACAGGGAACTGTATTTAATATCATATAATAAACCATAATGGAAAATAATATGAAGAAAGAATATATGTGTGTATGTATATAACTGAATCACTTTGCTGTATACCAGAAACTAACACAATACTGTAAATGAATTATACTCCAATAAATAAATAAATGATCAAATTCTATTATTTACATTAAAGATATATGACTTTTGATGCTTTTAAAACTTGGCCCAAACAGTGGATAATAATAGAATAATTTCTAGTTCGTGTGCCCTATGCTTGTAAACAGAAATTTATGATTAATATATTTTTGTTTAACTACCTATAAATGTTAATGGTTGGAAAAGAAATATTTCTTCCGATGTAAAAGGATCCTCAGTTTCTGTGGCTATATCAAATAACATCAAATCTCCATCTCCTGATTTATAGAATATCTGATGAAAAATACTCACTGATAACAACCTGGACAGTTGGGGATGCTCTCTCCAAGGATAAATGTGATTAACAGGCCTGAGAAATAACTCAGTCAGAAAAAAAAGACAACATAGCTTTCGTTTGTCAACCAGCCTAAAAGCAAATGACAGGAGCAATTTCTCTTGTTCTTTTACTAGCCCAACATGAATTCATGGTTATTAGAGGCTTGAGTGTGCAATGCCTTGCAGGTGTTCTTTTGTACCATAGGAATATTCATTAAGTCTTTGCACAATACCCAGTCACTAATTACTATTTAGCTCCATGAGTTCATGCCTCAGAGTCATTGTGTATTGCTGTTTTCCCTCCCCAGCCGGCCTCCTTTGCTTGGCAGTATTTTGTATCTGCCTTTGCTTTGCGTGTTTATAACTGTTTCTCTGGTGTAAGTCATTCTTCTTCCTTCTCAGAACCTCAGCAGCACAGTGGGTGTATTTTGACTCCACTGAATTTCTGTTACAAAATTCTCTCTCCACCTCGTCCCACCGCCCACCATTTTCATGTTGTTCCCAATGATATCTTGCCAACCTTCTCTCCTGGGAAACTTTATGAAGACAGGTTTTTTTTTTTTTTCCTGAACTCTAGAATCTTGGCAGAAATGATCATAATGTTAATAGGTGGCTCTGTTATCATAGGGAAAATGTAAGGAATGGTTTAATTCATAGGGGAGAATGTAATGGTACAGATGTTTTCTTATTAGAATATTTTTCTCCCAGTGGTACAGTGATTACAGATCAGGTTTACAGAGAGGTGAAATTCCTCCAAGATTATCGCTCCATGCCTTGGGCTCTCCTTGCACACTCTGGGGAACTGACCAACCAGAATGATTTCAGGACTCTGAAAAGCTATGTGGCCCCACATATCTCTCTGACCAAGATTCAGAAGAACCACTCCTTAGGGGCTTTCAGGTAAAGATGTTTTAGAATTAGTAGCTCATCTTTGAGGGCTGGTTAAATCTATCATCATTCACATTACCTAACAGAGAGCAGACACTAAAGGTGTGAGAACTTATGACGTATACTTTTTTGATGGAAAGGACAAATTAAGAGAAGCGGTAGAGAAATGCCTGGAGGGCAGCACAGTGTAAACAGATCGTTCACAGTTTGAAATTCATCAAAGAAAGGAAGCAGCAGGAAAGCTTAGGGAACAATACATGGTTTCCCATATACATGTATGTGTTCTTATTTTACAAAGTCTTATCAAGTGTCTATTGGCTATGGTCAAATTAAAGCATTTGGTATCAGCTAATTGTTCACGCTTTTATTTTACCAGCCAAAATCTTTTGCAATAAAAAACTTACGTATTCCCAGCGTGTAAACCAAATGAGAGGAGAGCTCTTCTGATTGAAGAGGGTTGGAGTGTTTGAGGCTCGTTCGTCCCCGCAGCACCTGGCCTCTCCTCCCTCTCCCCCAGCGATCCCTGAGGCATCCCTCTGATTAAAGTCTGTTTGAGTAATCAACATCCTTTGAAATTATGGACATTTATTCAATAGATTTATGATTGAAACCACCGCTTTAGGAAGAAAAATTCCTCTTCGTTTAAGTTGACAAACTGAAGAAATTGCTGATACACTCACTTCATTAAGTCACTCACTCATTTCTTTTTAAAGAACATGATTGATAACCTACTAGGTGCCACTAACACGCAGGGCAGATAGAAGAGTGACCAGCGTAGACACGGGCTGTGCCTCGTGGAATTTACATTCTAACTAAGAGTCAGCCATTTGCAGCAACATCATGGACCTAGGGATTAGCTCACTACATGAAGTAAGTCAGACAGAGAAAGACAATATCATATGACATCACTTACATGTGGAATCTAAAATAAAAATGATACAAATGAACTTATTTGCAAAACAGTAACAGGCTCGTAGACACAGAAAACAAATTTATGATTACCAGAGGGGAAGAGGAAGAGGAATAAATTAGGAGTATGAAATTAACAGATAACACAGTACCATAAATAAAATAAACAACAAGGATTTACTATAGGGCACAGGGAACTATATTTAACCTATAATGAAAAGAATATAGATATAAACTTATAAATACATATAACCAAATCACTTTGCTATACACCTTAAACTAACAAAATACTGTAAATAAACTATACTTCAATTTAAAAAAAAAGTCAGCTATATGCCATCACATGCACTCTGAACAAATCATTTGCCCAAGACTTTTGACCTCTGTCTAACCATACTTAACTCAAAGCATATTTTTCCATAGATAATATTCTTAGATGTGTCTTGTGACCACCTGCTTACACTGTATAAAGTTCAAAAGCTTATCTAGGTTGGGCAAATACAGCAATTGAGAGCATTATTTGCAATATGTTGAAAGATTGTCAAAGCATTACCCAAAAGACATTATTATTCTATATTCAAAATGCTCACAATTAGAGGAGGTTTTTTCATTCATCCATCCTAATGTTTCTCAGTTCTTCCCATCTATGAAGTTCTTTGGGACATTTAAAATTCATTCTCTGAACACTCAAGAAAGCTCAATAGCCTATTTCTTTTAAGCTTTTCTCTTTTTCTGTCGCCAGCAAATCATAGAAAAATGGGAAAGCGCCACACCCTGTTATCTCAGAAAGCTGTTTCCGGGGAGGCATGTTGACTGGCTTCATAGAAGCCACTGTGTGCGGTCCCCAGGGTCTGCCCTTCCAGATGCCCTGAATGTACTGATTCACTTTGCTATGCACCTGAAACTAATACAGCATTGTAAATCAGTGACCATCATGCGCTCAGTCACTCTTTGCAACCCTATAGGCCATAGCCCGCTAGGCTGCTCCGTTCATGGGATTCTCCAGGCAAGAATACTGGAGTGGGTTGCCATTGTCTTCTTCAGGGCATCTTCTCAACCCAGAGCTCGAACCCACATCACCTGTGTCTCCTGTATTGGCAGGCAGATTCTTTACCACTGAACCGCCAGGGAAGCCCATAAAAATCAACCATACTCCAATATAAATTAAAAAAACAAAAACAAAAAAACCTTTCTGTAGTCCTTTTTTTAAAATTTTTTTTGGCTGTGTGACATTGTAGGAGCTTATTTCCCTGACCAGGGATAGACCCTCACCCCCTGCATTGGACGTGCAGAGCAATAACCTCTGGACCAGCAGAGAAGTCCCTAGAGTCAACATAGGGTATCAAGCCATCCCTCCTCTTTGTAAGCCCTCCAACCTACTGCATGTCACTTATTTTCTTGTGAAAACATTATTTAATTTTATTCTGAAAATCCTTGAAATAGCTAGAACCACTCTGAAGCAAGGTAAGGCAGCACTAGTAAAATCAATGGCATAATAATAGGTAACATATAAATAGCACGAATTCACTACTAGTTATTCATAACTAGTTTGATCCTCACAATAACACCGCGGGGGAATTATTATAATGCAGCCCCTCTAACAGATGGAGAAACTGAGTTTCAGAAATGCAGAACAACTAAAGGTCACACAGTTAGCAAGCGTCTGAGCTTCAATCCAGTGCTCTGTGACAACCTAGAGGGGTGACGGGGTGGGGAGTGGGAGGGAGGTTCACGCAGGAGGGGACGTACGTACACCTGTGGCTGACTCATGTTGTATGGCAGAAACCAACACAGCATTGTAAAGCAATTATCCTCCAATTAAAAAAGTCTTTAAAAGGAAATGTCTGAGCTTAAACTCAAAGATTCGTCTTCTGATGCTTGAAACAGAGTCGAATCGGTACCTGCTGCTCTGCCTGTATCTCTGGACGTGGGCTCATCCCAGGCCTCAGGCCTCCCCATTGTCCCACGTTTAGATTCTGAAGAAAACTCATAAAAAGGACATTTTAATCTTCATTTCCTGCAAGAAGGGGGTGAGGTCACGAGGAATTCGAAGCCCTCTAGGAGAAAGAACGAGGACAGGGTGGTGGGGTAACTGCCAGCCGCGGGGTGGAACTGTGTGGTGGCCGCACTCAGCGCCCGGGCCAGACCTGTCCCACCTCTCTCTGCCTTCTTCCTGCGTCTCAGGCACTCAGAGCTCCTTCCCACCTGGGGGTCTTCACAGTGCGGCCCCCTCTGCCTGACACGCTGCCCAGACCTTCCAAAGGCTGGTGTCTTTCCGTGATTCACATCGTGTTTGGGTGGCCTTTCTTTGGGAAGGCCTCTTCTGACCCCTCTGTATGACCCGCCCATTTCCCTCTGTCCTTATTGTCTTCCTCATATTACTTATACTCTCTGAACTCGGCCTGTTGTTTTTTTTTTAATTAATTTTTATTGAAGTACAGTTGTTTTTACACTGTGTATGAGTTTCTGCTGCACAGCAGAATGAATCAGTCACACATACACATACTATCCCCTCCCTTTTGGACCATTCAGGTCACCACAGAGCAATAAGTAGAGTTCCCTGGGCTGTACACTAGGTCATCATTAGTAATATATTTTATACGTAGTGTCAATAGTGTAAAAAAAAAACAACTGAAATAGATCCACCATATGACCTGGCTTATTGCTTTTTTTAAAAAACTGTGGCAAAATCCAGATACTGTGAAAGGTAGCATCTTAAACATTTTCAAGTGTACACAGTTCAGTAGCTTGAAGCACACTCACAAAGTCATGCTGCCGCCATGATCACCTGCCTGCAGAACTCTTTACCTTGTAAAACTAAAACTCTGTACCCATGTATAATAACTCCCCATCCTCCTTTTCCCCAGTCCCTGGCAAGCATAATTCTGCATTCTGTCTCTTGAAATATGACTATTATAGGTGCCTCATGTAAGTGGAATCATACAGTGTTTGTCTATTTGTGGTCGGATTATTGCACTTAGTATAATGCCCTTCATTTTCACCCATGTTGTGACATGTGCCAGTATTTACTTCCTTTTTAACGTTGAATAATATTCCATTGCATGTATGTGTGCTTAATCACTCAATCTTGTCTGATTCTTTGTCCCTTTGGAGTGTAGCCCGCCAGCCTCCTCTGTCCAGGGGATTTTTCAGGCAAAAATACTGGAGTGGGTTGCCATTTCCTTTTCCGGGATCTTCCCAACCCAGGGATCAAACCCTCATCTCATGTGTCTCCTGCATTGCAGGTGGATTCTTTACTGACTGAGCTATCAGAGAAGCCCTGCTATATATACAGACCACGTTTGTTTGTTTGTTTGTTTTCACCCACTCATCCAAATTAACTGACACTTGATGTGTTTCTACCTTTTGGCTATTGTGAATAATGCTACTGTGAACATAGGTATATAAATGTCTTCCAAGTCCCCTTCGAATTTTTTGGGAACTATACCTAGAAGTAGAATAGATGGATCATACAGTAATTCTATTTTTACCTATTCAATGGTGAGTGGCCTACAGTAAGTACTTGATTATTTTTTGATTGAACAAAGGAAGGCCATTTGATGAGAGGGCACATATTTTTCATAATACATGTAAATGGTAAAAAAAAAAAAAAGCTCAATATATAGTAGAGTTTAGTTGGCAAGTAAGTCTCTTTTTGTCTTCAACTAAATAAATTCTCTTGTTAGAGGCAACAATTTTTACTAATTTCTTGTATGTCTGTCTAGAAATAGTCTATGAATGTACATATATATATACTATCTTTCTTCATTTAATGGTAGAATACTGACTTATGAGGGCTTCCCTGGCACCTCAGGTGGTAAAAAATCCACCTGCAATGCAGAAGATATGGATTCGATCCCTAGGACAGGAAGATCCCCTGGAGAAGGGAATGGCTACCCACTCCAGTATTCTTGCCTCGAGAATTCCATGGACAGAGAAGTTCTGGTGGGCTACAATCCATGGGACCACAAAGAGTCGGACATGACTGAGCGACTAACACACACACTCACACACACATGCTCACTCACACACACACACACATACATACACTCTGATTTATGAACAAAGTGAAGAATTACCAGGCAGGATCAGATCAATGGATTGATTCTGGAAAGAGTTAAGACCTCACAGTAAAAAGTCAACCCACAAGGTCAGAGTCAGGAGAGAGACATAGCCCCAAGGCTCAGGATAAGAGACTGGGAAAAGACAGTCATCAAGCAGCAAGGAACATTCTGCCATGTGCCAATTAAGTCCAAACTGTGCCTGGCAACATCTCTCGGCCCCTTGTGCACCCCTCTCTGGCCCTCTGCCCCTTGTGTGAAACAGTGTGCTCTGGCCACAAACAGTGTTCCTGCCATGTTCCTCTGACAAGACACTTGCTGTATTTCCACTATTCCTTCCAGTCCTTATTTTCTTCTTCAATCTATTTTAAAATATCATGTTTCCTTTCTGACTTACCTACTCGTGAACTTCCAGATGTTCAAGCTGGTTTTAGAAAAGGCAGAGGAACCAAAGATCAAATTGTCAACATCTGATGGATCATCGAAAAAGCAAGAGAGTTCCAGAATAACATCTATTTCTGCTTTATTGACTATGCGAAAGCCTTTGGCTGAGTGGATCACAATAAAATGTGGAAAATTCTGAAAGAGATGGGAATACCAGACCATCTTACCTGCCTCTTGAGAAACCTATATCCAGGTCAGGAAGCAATAGTTACAACTGGACATGGAACAATAGACTGGTTCCAAATAGGAAAAGAGTACATCAAGGCTGTATATTGTCACCCTGCTTACTTAACTTGTATGCAGAGTACATCATGAGAAACGCTGGGCTGGAAGAAGCACAAGCTGGAATCAAGATTGCTGGGAGAAATATCAATAACCTCAGATATGCAGATGACACCACCCTTATGGCACAAATTGAAGAAGAACTAAAGAGCCTCTTGATGAAACTTAAAGAGGAGAGTGAAAAAGTTGGCTTAAAGCTTAACATTCAGAAAACTAAGATCATGGCATCTGGTCCCATCACTTCATGGGAAATAGATGGGGAAACAGTGGCTGACTTTATTTTTCTGGGCTCCAAAATCACTGCCGATGGTGACTGCAGCCATGAAATTAAAAGACACTTACTCCTTCGTAGGAAAGTTATGACCAACCTAGACAGCATATTAAAAAGCAGAGACATCACTTTGCCAACAAAGGTCCATCTAGTCAAGGCTATGGTTTTTCCAGTGATCATGTATGGATGTGAGAGTTGGACTATAAAGAAAGCTGAGTGCCGAAGAATTGATGCTTTTGAACTGTGGTGTTGGAGAAGACTCTTGAGAGTCCCTTGGACTACAAGGAGATCCAACCTGTCCATCCTAAAGGAGATCAGTCCTGGGTGTTCATTGGAAGGACTGATGTTGAAGCTGAAACTCCAATACTTTGGCCACTTGATGGGAAGAGCTGACTCATTTGAAAAGACCCTGAACCTGAGAGGGATTTTGGGCAAGAGGAGAAGGGGATGACAGAGGATGAGATGGTTGGATGGCATCAACAACTCGATGGACATGGGTTTGGGTGGACTCTGGGAGTTGGTGATAGATAGGGAGGCCTGGTGTGCTGCGATTCATGGGATCACAGAGTCAGACAGGACTGAGCGACTGAACTGAACTCATTTCTAAACCTAAAAGGATAATTGCTTTGTCTTCTGCATTGCCATGCCATTTTTCCCTACGTGGGTGAAAATGAGCTCTTTCTGAATCTTCAGTTAGGTTCTTAATGATTTATCTATAAAGTTAGTTGTAACTTTCTTTTAGGAACACTGTCCGCAGTGACTTGTTTATATCTTAGAATTAAAAACTCTGAATCTTCAAAATTCTCTTTTCCCCTTCCCTTCTGTTTCTTTCAGGCCCAAATATACAAGATAGTCTTTTGAATAGCAAGTAAATCGTGTGACAACTTCAAATCAAACATTTTTAAAACAAGTCTTTTGTCCTAAAGGAATAATGGGAATCCTGATTCTTTGGTTGTTTTTGTTTGATTTTGGTTTTTATTGAAGTATAGTTGATTTACAATATTGTGTTAGTTTCAGGTGTACAAACATAGTTACTCAGTTAAATATAATATATATATATGTATATATATATATATATATATATATATATATATAAGAAAGGTAAAATAAGAAATATTTTTACTGGAAAGTAGCACCTAAGTTTTAACTAGAAAAAGATAAGGAGATAGAATTTTATGTTTACTTCCAAGGATTTTAGAACTTGATCATATTTTTTTTATAATGTCTACTTTCAGTTGCTTAATAATTTGATGCATTTGTTAATTTAATGTAAGCTTGAGGAGTCTAGGGACTTGTCAATTCTGTCGTTATATATCAGCACCTAAGATTGCATCTGACACATAGTAGATGCTCACTAAACACTGCATTCTTTCATTCATTCAGCAAATATTTATTGAACATCTGCTATGTGCCTGCCACTATATAGAAGCTAGAAATATAATAAAAGACGTGAGGAAAAACCAGTCTCCACCCTCATGAAGTTATTTTCCTAATGGGAAGAGAGAAACTCACTAAAGAATCTCGCTAATGAATGTAAACCTGGGTCTACAGGTTTACATCCCTGTATTGGGAAGATCCCCTGGAGGAGGGCATGGCAACCCATTCCAGTATTCTTGCCTGGAGAATCTCATGGACAGAGGAGCCTGGGGGAACTGTAGTCCATAGGGTTGCAAAGAGTCGAATATGACTGAATGACTAGCCAAACATATATATATATACACACCCATGTGTGCTATGCCACTTTAGTCATTGCTACAATCCTTTGCAACACTATGGACTGTATTTCCCCCAGGCTCCACTGTCCATGGGATTCTCCAGGCAAGAATACGGGAGTGGGTTGCCATGCCCTCCTCCAGGGGATCTTCCTGACCCAGGGATCAAACTCTCTTATGTCTCCTGCATTGACAGACAGGTTCTTTACTACGAGCACCACCTGGGAAACCCATATATATATATTTTTTTTTCCCAAATTCTTTTCCCTTGTAGATTATTACAAAATATTGAGTGTAGTTCCCTGTGCTATACAGTAGGTCCTTGTTGGTTACTCATATTATATATAGTAATTTTCTTTGGCTGTTTAATGATTAAATTTCATCATTGGCCTTCCATGTAGGGTTCACTGAGTCTCAGTACTATATTATTCTTCGAGGATAGCAAGAAGGTACTTGTGAATCCTAGTAAGCACACAGGCACATATTAGGGCTGCAAACACAATTTCTGGAATCTATAAATTCATAAATGTAAATCCATGACATACAGAGAAAAGAAAAATAGCAAAGGGGGAGCCCAATTATCCTCAAGATATACAGCTAGGGGAAAGTATTAAACATTATTTAATGCTTCATATGTGTCTTTACCTACTTATTTTTATTCAATTCACCTTTACTGACTACTTATCCTGTGTCAGGCACTCGTTAATGTGGGTGATGTAAAGAGAAATAAGTTTTATAGAGCATAAGTAACAGGTGAAAAGAATATGACCTTTTCACAGAGAATAGTAAATACGATACCATTGATATTACAAAATCTCAATGAAATAGACATTCAACTAGGAATGGGGCTTTGGAAGGGAAATCTAATTCAAGAAAGCATCTAATGGAACAAATCTGTCAAGAAGGAATAAAACCATACATGAAATTTGGAAAGGCACATTGACACAGCTGTATTTACTAATAGAGAGTTAGAAAGTACTATACTTATGCATGTTTCATCCTAGCCGAAGAGGACCATCTAATAAATCCTTGGCTTAGCTTTCTTCTTTAGGGTAGGGAAAACAGCTAGGCTGGTTGAACTTCTAGCCAACCTGGAAGACTGATCAAGGGTATGGAATTGGCAGGGGTCACGATAAAAAATGGTCTCAGAAGATCATGATAACAAAGGGGGAAACGTTGCGAGTAGCAAACCACCTGCCTGGACTGTAAGAAAGCAACTTGTAGGAGGTCCAAAGGAAATGTACATGTGATCCATCATCTGAGGCTAAGACTATAACTAAAAGAGATATGGAGGTTCTACCAAGTTAAGCACTTGAGAGTGAGTCGCTCAGTCATGTCCGACTCTTTGCGACCCCATGGACTATACAGTCCATGGAATTCTCCAGGCCAGAATACTGGAGTGGGTAGCCTTTCCCTTCTCCAGGGGATCTTCCCGACCCAGGGGTCAAACCCAGGTCTCTTGCATTGCAGGCGGATTCTTTACCAGCTGAGCCACAAGGGAAGCCCAAACACTGAGAAGGTCATTAGTCATTAGAAATGATCTTGGGTAGGAGGAGAATGGCACATGGGTACTCTGAAGATCTCTGGTTTTAAAAGGCTACATGGAAAAGATGCATGCTGGGACACAAAGTGAAGGGCATCAAAAAAGCAGCACAATCCACATATATGCATTAATAAATGATATTTGTTTTTTTTTTTCTTTCTGACTTACTTCACTAGTATGACTTCTCTGCAAATGACCCAATTTCATTCATTTTTATAGCTGACTAATACTGTGGGGTGGAGGGAGGTCCAAGAGGAAAGGGTATATGTATACATAGCTGATTCACTTTCACCTTATAGCAGAAATGAATGTAACATTGTAAAGCAATTATACTCAAACAAAAAAGGTGGCAGAATCTTGAAAGACTAGCAAGAATCAGCTTATATTTCCCAATGGGGAAAGACACTATTTTGACACATTAACTGTGACATTTTCCCTGGAGAGTTCTTGCTAGCTTTTGACCATTTCTCATAACAAGTTAGGCCAAAGGCCCCTGTTATCTCAAGGGAGAATTGAAATAGCACATAACTAGAAAAAAGTATATGGGTAGTTCAATTCTGTGACCTGCTTTGTCATACAGCTTGGTTGAAATGAGAGATAATCTCAAAGCCCATACTCCCCCTCTCTGCCCCTTGGCTATGCCAAGTTTGATTCTTTTTAAAAATCTATGGGATAATTTCAGAAATCAGTATTTTCTTCTTGAAGAAATGAGTAATTTTCTATTACCTTCCTTTTTTCTGTGAGGCTATGTTAACAATAACAAATATTACTCAAAATACTTAAGGACATTTCTACTAGAGGTGAATTTTTTCATTAGAATGTACATGAAGTCCAGGAGACTCCATGTTTTCCAGGTTACCAGCAACAACCCTTTCCACAAATATACAAGAACTCCAGGGCATGGTCAAGTGACAACCACAAGGAATGGAGGTATTTGACTCCTTTTATTAAGGGTCAGAAATGGTGAGCTATGAAGCCATCATTACCTATTGTCAACTCAACTTAGGCATCTTCAATGGGTAAGACCCTCACTATGCCTTATCAAACTCAATTCAGGTGACCTTAGACAAAGGAATTACTCATAGAAATTTGGTGATCATTACATTTCTCTTCCATTTTTGCAACATAGGTTATCATCTCCTGGAAAGGGACTTACAGCTTTTACCATGACCTACTTTAGGATTATTGTCAACATTATAACCTGCTAATACTAGTTGTTTCTCAGAGGAAACAAAATCATAGTCATAATAATTGCATACAGTTATAGACTATTGTCTAAGAAGTAAATAGAGTTGGCTATGACATTGGTCTTTCCTGATATCTTTATGCATAAGACAGAACTTCTGCACAATAATGATGCATGGACTGGATTTGTAATGACTTGAATACTCATTGGAAAGGATAACGACATATGGATGGATGGCAATGTCAAAAGAAATTTCTAAGAGGATCTCAAAGGAGGATATCCTATTAAAACTTATTTAATGATGACTAAGATAAAGACTTGAAAAGCATAAAAAATTATAATATATAAGCAAAATAAAGATAGTGGGAATAATATACCAGATAGCAGAATCAAAATATTAAAGTGTCACAATCAATTGATAAAGTGGGGTGAAATAAATAATAATTGAGAAAAGAAATATAAATTCCCACATTGGCACTAAAAAAGTCAACTTCTTCAAATCCAGATCATGGGGAAAATATGTTAGTAGTAGGTCTCATGAAAAATGGTGAGTGTTTACATTGAAAAGAATGTCAGCATGTATCAGATTAAAGAAGCCAGTAAATTTGGGACCATGTGTGGTCACTGCATTTTAAAGTTGCATTAAGAGAATAATGATGTCCACACCTAGGGAAGTACTTGTCTCAGTTATACTTTGCCTTCAGCACAGCTCATCCAGATGTTATGTTTAATTCTGGGCACCTCTTTGAAAGATCCCCTGGAGGAGGGCATGGCAAACCACCCCACAGTTCTTGCCTGGAGAATCCCATGGACAGAGGAGCTTTCAGGCTAGAGTCCATAGGGTCGAAAAAAGCCAAGCACAAATGAAGTGATTTGGCATGCACACCCTCATTGAAATCATTTTGGAGTAAGGTAAATAGGACTGCAATCAATTTTTATATACCCAGAACCCCTTTTTACAAGAAAGGAAATAATTCCCCCTTTATTCCATGGGGTCCTAGTGAGATTATCAATCATTGTATCCTCCCTATTCTTTGGTCCAAAGAGGTTAGTCCAGGGACTGATTAGATTTGTGTATTTGAGGTTCAAGAGTTTTTCATTTTTGTTACGACAGGCAGTAAAATGTAGGCTTGTGGCAGTCAGGTACCAGTTATCTGGGCATAAGGAGTCTGTTGCCTGCAGAAGAGAGCGAAGTTAGCGTGTGAAACAGAGATAGTGGTGTGCTAGCACCAGCTCAAACTGTGTCAGGAGAGACAGCTCTTACATTTTCATGAAATCTTGTGAACCAGTAGTTAAAGGCAGCCATTCATTTTTATTTAAAAATTTTAAAACTTTATTTTTAAGTTGGAGGATAATTGCTTCACCATGTTATAACTTCTGCCATTCAGCAACATGAATCAGCCATAATTCTATATACAGATCCTCTTCCTCTTGAGCTTCCCCCCCACATCCCACACCTCTAGGTTGTCACAGAGCACTGGGCCTGGCTCCCTGTGTTACATAGCAGCTTCCCACTAGCTAGCTATTTTACACAAGATAGTGTATATGTCAATTCTGCTTTCTCAGTTCATCCCAATGTCTGATTTACAATGCTGTGTTTCTGGTATACAGCAAAGTGATTCAGTTTTATAGATGTAGATACGCAAATAACATATATATTCTTTTATATTATAGATTTTTACAGAATATTGAATACAGTTAATATAGTTCCCTGTGCGATACAGTAGGGCCTTGTTGTGTATCTATTTTATATATAGTACTTTGTATCTGCTAATCCCAAACTCCTGATTTATCCCTCCTTCACCCCTTTCTCCTTTGGTAACTTAATTTTATTTTCTATGTCTAAGAGTCTGTTTCTGTTTTGTAAAAAAGTTTATCTGTGTCATATTTTGGATTCCACATATAAGTGATATCACGTGGTATTTGTCTTTCTCTGTTTGACTTAGTTCAGTTCGTATAATAATCTCTTGATCCATCCATATAGTTGCAAATGGCATTGTTTCATTCTTTTTATGGCTGAGTAGTGTTCCACTGTGTGTATATGCCAATCTTCTTTATCCATTCATCTGACATTTAGGTTGCTTTCATGTCTCAGCTATTATAAACAGTGCTGCTATGGACACTGGGGTGCATGTATCTTTTTGAATTACAGTTTTCTCTGGATATATATATATGCCCAGGAGGGGGATTTTGCATCATATGACAACTCTGTTTTTTGTTTTTTGAGGAACCTCCATACTATTTTCCACAGTGGCTACACCAATTTATATTCTCACCAATACTGTAGGAGGGTTCCCTTTTAAAGACAGTCATCAAAAAAAAAAATTATATAAACATATACTGAAGTAAATTATAATAAAAACAAAGGTAATACCTGTTCAAAACTCATTATCTCCCAATTACATATTACATATTATTATTCTCCATGCTCTTGAGACTATTTATGGCTATTGTTCCTAACTAGTGGAAGTAATAGATAATGATGCATTAGTGAACATCTCTTCCCAATTCTGTGTTCAGTGCTATAGGTTGAAATCCCAACATGAATGTATTTACACTAACTAATGAACCCTACAAATCCAGGCTGGAATTTTTGTTTGATTGATTTTCTAGATCAGAGGTCAGCCAACTTTTTCTATAAAGGACCAAATAGTAAACATTTTACAGATTTTGCAGGCCATATCTGGAGACCTGGGTTTGATCCCTGGGTTGGAAAGATCCCCTGAAGAAGGGAACAGCTACCCACTCCAGTATTCTGGCCTGGAGAATTCCATGGACTGTATAGTCCATGGGGTCACAAAGAATCGGACTCAACCAAGCGACTTTCACTTTCACTTTCATCATTGTCCAAAAGGGCTTCCCTGGTGGCTCAGTGGGTAAAGAATCTGCCTGTAAT
This sequence comes from Odocoileus virginianus, assembly GCF_023699985.2. Taxonomy (NCBI): domain Eukaryota; kingdom Metazoa; phylum Chordata; class Mammalia; order Artiodactyla; family Cervidae; genus Odocoileus; species Odocoileus virginianus. The sequence goes on from NC_069686.1 coordinate 21,320,672, forward strand.
GCAGGAAATGCAGGTTTGATCCCTGGATTGGGAAGATTCCCTGGAGGAGGAAATGGGCAATCCACTCCAATATTTTTATATAGTTATATACACCACATCTTTTTTTATCCATTCATCTGTCGATGGATATTTAGGTTGCTTCCATGTCTTGGCTATATAGTAAACAATACTGCTGTGAACTAGGTGCACGTATCTTCTGAATTATAGTTTTGTCTGGCTATGTGCCCGGGAGTGGGATTCCTGGATCATATGGCAACCCTATTTTTAGTTTTTTGAGGGAACTTCGTGCTATTTTCCATAATGACTGCACCAATTTATATCCCCCCCCAACAGTGTAAGATTGTTCCCTTTTCTCCACACCCTCTTTGGCAGTTATTATTTGTAGACATTTTAATAATGGCTATTCTGACTGGTGTGATGTGGTACATCATTGTTGGTTTGATTTGCATTTCTCTAATAATTAGCAACAATAAGCATCTTTCCATGTGCCTCTTGATCATCTCTATGTCTTTTTTTGAAAAATGTCTATTTAAGTCTTCTGTCCATTTCTCATTCTTTTAGGGCTGTCAGATTAGGATTGATTATGACCTCATTTAACTTTCATTACCTCCTCATAGGCCCTATCTCCAAGTACAGTCACATTGGGATTTAGGACTTTGTTTTAGTTGATCAGGCTGCTATAACAAAATACCATAGACTAGTAGCTTAAACACTATTTTCTCATGCTTCTGGAAGCTAGAAGTCTGAGATCAGAATCCCAGAATGATCAGGTTCTGATGAGTGCCATGCTAGCAGAGGGCTACATTCTCATGGCATCCTCACATCTGGTGGAGAGGCGGGAGTGGGGGGGACAGGGCTCCAGTCTCTTTGTTTTCTTAAAAGAACACTAATTCCATCATGAGGACCCCACCTTCCTGACCTCTTCCAAGCTTAATCACCTCCCACAGGCCCCACCTCCTAATTCCGTTACATTTTGAGGTTCATACTTCAACATATGCATTTTGGGGAGACACATTTAGTTCATAACAGACTTCAAACATGAGTTTAGGGTGGGGAGACACAATTCAGCCCATAATATTGTCTTATTTGTAAATGAAAACAGCAATTAACATTCAAGTCCGAACTATACTCATTCTTCAGTAATCACCACATTTGGCTATGGGTATAGAAGCCTGGCAAAAATCAACAAAAGCACTTTATAGAATAAAGTAGCTATATCAAGTCTATATAAAAAGAATGATATACTTTGTTTTTAGTAGTAAATTGTGCTAAATATCCTTTAGAGTAATGAAGTTTACAATTAGCCAATGTATGTATTTACATACATTCATTTCTTTTCTTCAGAGACCTAGTTGTCAAACATAACCAGCAGAGACAAGTAGAAGTAAATGATGAAAAAGAGCTGCAGGGATAGTTTTTAAGCCCCTGGATCCAGCGGTATTTATAACTGCCACATCCACCCTTGCATTCTCCAGTTACATGGACCAGTCAATTCTTCTCATTGTGACTGCCTAAAGCTAATTTTAATTGAATTTTCTGTCACTCCCTTCCAAGTATCCCCACTAATGCTATATATGCCATAGGCAAGTTCAGGGAACCAAAAAAAAAAATTATTTTAAGCCCTGAGAAAAAATTTCTGCAGTCTGAAGACCTGCAGTCTTTACTTTCAGGATCAAATCAGACTTCAAGCAGATGGGATGGACGAGTTCTGTTCTGAAACTCCGGATTTTGAATTGCTGGCTTTGCTCCTTCTCTGACTCTGCTCTCATGTCCCACTTTAATAACAGGGTCTATACCTGAGACCCAATTCCCAGTTTCCACCCGGTTCTGAAAATACGGCTCTTCCGGTTCTAGCACCTGGTCCACTCGCCTGGCCCAGATCCCTCTAGACCTGGCTCTGTCTTTTCCTTCCCGGATGTTCCAGGGCCTAGCTGGAGGAAGACAGCACCCTGGCCACCGGCCTGTGTGTGGCTGTGTTAGACTTGTCGCTCCCTGATTTCCCGTTGCATTGCTCTCGTGGGGACGTGCGCTGCTGGCCCTCTCTGATGTGATCTGCTCTTCTCTGCAACCCTTGCCAGCTGTAAGGCGACCCACAGGTCACAATGTCCTGCCCGCCATACTGGATCCTTCCCTGAGTCTGCTGCTTCCTGGAGCCCACTTGGCTGGCCCTTCTCAGCCAGGGCCCTCCTTAGAGTGGACTTGTCCCAGACCTCCACTGTAGCCTCTCAAGCCAGACCCTGATAAATCCCTTCACAGAGCTGCAGATCCTGATGTCAGCTTGTAGGGAAAACAAGCCACACTCTGCAGTTTGAAAACCATGTGCACAACTGCTTTTCAACACAGGCTTGGCATTCCCCCAAAATACTGAGGAGAACAACTCTACCTGTGAAACTGAAGTGTTAAATGTTGTTTAAATTCATCATTAAAAAACAAATTAATTATAGGTAGTGGGTTGGCATGTACTTAGGTGGTACTACAAATAAGGCTAAAGACCATTTCCACCAGCCTGTTTTTAGCCTTTCCTTCACCCGTCCCCTCACCTTCAGCTGTTCTTTTCAGATGTCAAAGCCACTAAGATCAAGGGAGGAAAGAGAAGCATTAATCTAAATACTTAAACAACAGTAAAAAAAAAAAAAAGCTCAGTTATCCAGTCCTCAAGACAATAAACACATGTATCTCTGATCTTTGTTGGTGTGTTCCATTGCATAATGGGTGCAGATGTAGTCCAGTATCTTAATAATGGGTCCCATTAAATTGCATTTTCCTCTTTGCTTGAAAAAAATTAATGTCAACATACACATTATGTTCAAGCAATTACAATGTGTCAGCATCATAAAGTCTGGACTGATGAATTCAAAAGATTGAAAATAGGGTAATTTACTTTGTTCCACTTGAGAGAAAGTAAGAGATGAAGCAAAATGGGACTAATTAACAATCTTAGCCTGTTTGGATTTTTTTCAGATGCTACAGAAAAAAAAAAATGCCCTTAAAAAGCAAATATAGCATGGAGAAATGATCTTCAACAGATAAGATAGGACCCATTCAAGTATCATGGATATAACAATGCAATTATTACAGTTGTTTCTCTTTCAAATCATATCAAGGCTTCCACTGGGGATTTCCCAAAGTAATGGGATTTGTCTTAGTTGTTCCCTGGAGCAGCTCAACCTTTTTTGTACTACAAACTCACTTGATGAATGACGTCAATATTTGACACTCCCACAGGCATCAGTTCAGTTCAGATGGTGTCCAACTCTTTGGCCCTCCATGGACTGCAGCACACCAGGGTTCCCTGTCCATCACCAACTCCCAGAGCTTGCTCAAACTCAAGTCTATCAACTCAGTGATGTCATCCAACCATCTCATCCTCTGTCATCTCCTTCTTCTCCTGCCTTCAATCTTTCCCAGCATCAGGATCTTTTCCAATGAGTCAGTTCTTCGCATCAAGTAGCCAAAGTATTGGAGCTTCAACGTCAACATCAGTCCTTCCAATGAATATTCAGGAATGATTTCCTTTAGGATTGACTGGTTGGATCTCCTTGCAGTCCCACAGGCATGCCCAGTTTTTAATGAATCAAAAACAATATTTGTGTGTGCCAAAATAAAGCATACAATTATTTGTAATGGCCAAAGCTATTAAATGTAGATCAGTAATAGATAAGCAAGACTGTCAGTTATGCTTAATTCCTAATATGTTAGTGGTAATTCCAAATCTTATTCTCCCACTCAAGACAGCATTATGGATTTTAGATGACTGAGAGCTATGTTATTTGGGGGAATAATCTTGAATCTACTCACATGAATTTTTTAAATTTAAAATGCTTGCAAACTTGAGAACTTTAGCTCCCATTGGTTATACCTTCCTGTGATAGACCTCACACATGATTGAGACAGCCTTGGAATTCGGGTGATCAAATACTAAGAGCAGAGTACAAGGAAAAAGAAGAAAAACCATTTTTATAGGAAATCAAAAGAGGTAGGAAAGAGAAGAGGGGTGAAATGGAAAAGAATTTGGCAGGCAGTATGCAGGGTTAGAATGGGTTTCCCAGGTGGTGCTAGTAATAAAAAACCCGCCTACTAATGCAGAAGACATAAAAGACACGGGTTTGATCCCTGTGCTTCCCTGGTAGCTCAGATGGTAAAGAATCAGCCTGCAATGCTGGAGACCTGGGTTCAGTCCCTGGGCTGGGAAGATCTCTTGTAGAAGGAAATGGCAACCCACTCCAGTATTCTTGCCTGGAGAATTTCATGGACAGAGGAGCCTGGCAGGCTACAGTCCATGGGGTCATAGAGTTGGACACAACTGAGCGACTTTCACATGAGTGACTTTCATATCTACATTCATTTGGTAAGATAGCCTGGAGGAGGGCATGGCAACCCACACCAGTATTCTTGCCTGGAGAATTTCATGGACAGAGGAGCCTGGCGGGCTACAGTCCATGGAGGTGCAAAGAGTCAGACAGGACTGAAGCAACTTAGCACACAAGCACGCATGGAGGGTTAGAATACCAGCTTCTTTGACTTCCCCTAACTTAGCAACTGTGTTTGGAAATAAAGAAAACATATTGACTTGGTCCTTTATCCAAGGTCCTTTATCACATGAGCGATCTTTATCCGGAGGAGTCTTAAGGGGAGGTGGGGAGAAGATGGTCTAAGTTGAGACCAGCATATCCCAGAACTTTTCATGAGTGTATTTTGAAAAGTAAGAAGACAAGATACTCTTTTGACAGTCAGTCTAGCTGAAAAATGTTCCCAAAACCCACTGAGAAAAAAGACAAGAATTCACCATTTTAGTATCAAATACCTTCAGCCATGTTAAACTCCTACATTTTAAAAAGCTTCTCTTTCAAAGCAGGACCTCTAACTTGAAAGACTTTCGCATCCCAACTTTTAACCGTAACATGATGCTGCGAAATTTGGTAGGAATCTTGACATCAGAACAGGAGTATGTGTCAGAATAACAACAGGAAACTGCTGGCACACTCAAAACGGGTGGAAGTTTAATAAGAGGACTGTTGACAGAGGTGAGATCAGGGTCAAGGGAAAAGCTAAGGGATGGTGAGGCACCGAGGATAGCAATGCTGGCAAGCCATTTCCATCGCTAAGCCTGAAAGGTGAGGTGAAGGATCCAGAACCTTAGCAGAGCTGTGCAGCTTGAGAAGGTGGTGGCCCAAGGGGCGGATGGCTGAGGGGAGGTGCCGGCAACCTCAGCCGAAGCATGGCCAGGCAAGGAGGGTGACCAGGGGTAGCAGAAGGAGTCCCGGGTGGGATATCTTGTTGCCCATTGGATCTTGAGAGTCCTTTGGACAGCAAGGAGGTCAAACCAGTCAATCCTAAAGGAAATCAACCCTGAATATTCATTGCAATATTGGAAAAGACCCTGATTCTGGGAAAGATTGAAGGCAAGAGGAGAAGGGGACGCCAGAGGATGAGATGGTTGGATGGCATCACCGACTCGATTGACATGAGTTTGAGCAAACTCTGGGAGATGGTGATGGACAGGGGAGCCTGGTGTGCTGCTGTTCGTGGAGTTGCAAAGAGTCAGACATGACTTAGCGACTGAACAACAGTCTCAACTAAAAGCCAGAGGGAAAGAGAACAAGAGTGATGAAGTTGGTAGAGGCCAACCTCCTTGGACACAGAACAGGAGGGAGACGACAGAGACAGGGTCTGAAATGACAAATGGAGAATAACCTGCTCAGAGAGCTCCTTTCTACACAGCCTTCCCTTCTGCCCACCTCTATCACTCTGTGAAGTCACTGGGAATGTAGATGGACAGGAAGAATTGGTAAACTAATTCTTCCTGCATTTTGCAATACTCTCCATTTGGATTTGGGGGCAAATTCCTTTATGGAAGGAAAAATCACAGTCAAAACAAGGACAATAACAGGTTAAAGAGGCAACCTAGGCCTTGTTTCTGAAACAGAAACACAACCTGGAGCATAGTGTTTAAATAGAATTTGGTCCCTGCAGACAAAGACCAATGAAATAGGCAAATTGTTCTTAACTCTTTCAATTTCACTTAATTGCACTGAGGCCCCATGATATACAAGAACTCAAGAGAAGACATGTCCTTACAACTTGACAGTTTGTTCATCAGCTCTGAAATGGGTTAAAGATTTTCTTTCTTTTTGTGAAGTTCAAAATGTCAAAGAATAACTCAGCTTGAAATTAACAAGCCCCAAAAGATTTTGGTTCAGTATAAGAATAAAATTATTTTATTCTCATATCTAGGCAATCAATACAGGAATGTCACTTTAATGCCTGAATTTCTTTTTTTCATGGTTCCTGAGGGGCCAGGTAAAAGAAGCCTGTGCTGTTATCACGACTAGCAAATCCTAATTCAAATTTCATTAAGTTAATCACATCTCTAACACATGTTTATTATTGATACATATTTAGAAAACAGTTGACTAAACAAATATAAACAGGTCTTATTACTACTCCATCTTTGGGAATGGAATAATTATTCTTATCTCACCAGGTCATTTAGAAGTTTCAAAAATGGCTTGGCAGTTTCATAAAATGTTAAGTATACACCTCGTATATGATGTATATGATATAGTCATTCTTCTCCTAGGTATTTATTCAAAAGAAAGGAAGGCATACATCACAGGGGCATGTTCATAGCATCTTTATTTGTAATAGCCCAAACTGGAAACAACTCAAAGTATCCATCAACAAGCAAATGGATAAATTGTGGTATATTTATAAAATAAAATACTGCTCAGCAATGAAAAGGAGTGAACATTCATACATACAACATGGATAAATCTCAAAGTATAATGTCCAGTGAAAGGTGTCAGAGAAAAAGCAGACATACTATATGATTCCTTTTATATAAAATTCTAGAGAATGAAAACAAATCAATTGTGACAGAGAAAGGATCAGTGATTTCCTGGGGACTGAGAACAGGGGAGTGACTGGCACAAGGGAGGATCTAAAAATCAATAAGAGTAAAATTTTGAGAATGCTAGCTATGTTTACTATATTTTTCTGCATACAGAATTCTAGGTTGACAGGTTTTTCTTTCTCTACTTTAAAGATGTTACTCACCATCTTCTTGTTTACCCTGTTTCCAGTGAAAAAATGCCATCATCTTTATCTTCTTTCTTAGCACATATCTTTTTATCTCCACTCTGGCTGTTTTAAAATTTCTCCTTTTGTTGCTGACTTTGAGTAATTTGATTATAATGTACTTTGATGTGGTTTTTTCTTTTGCTTAGGGTTCATTGAGCTTTTTGAAACTATAGTTTATAGTTTTTATCAAACTTGAAAAATTTGAAGCCATGATACCTTTAAACATTTCTTCTTTTCCACCTCTCTCTTTCCTCTCCTTTGAGAACTTCAATTTTCAGTCCAGTATTTCTCATGATGTGCTCTGCATATAAATTAAATAAACAAGGTGACAATATACAGCCTTGATGTACTCCTTTCCTGATTTGGAACCAGTCTGTTGTTCCATGTCCAGTTCTAACTGTTGCTTCTTGACCTGCATACAGATTCTCAGGAGGCAGGTCAAGTGGTCTGGTATTCCCGTCTCTTTAAGAATTTTCCACAGTTTGTTGGGATCCACACAGTCAAAGGCTTTGGCATAGTCAATAAAGCAGAAGTAGATGTTTTTCTGGAACTCTCTTACTTATTCGATGATTCAGAGCATGTGTTTAGTCTAAAGCTAATTATTTTCTCCTACTGAGATAATACCAAATATTTTACTCCTTTACTCAAGGAAACCACCAAGATTCACATGGCTCCACACTCCCTGACCTGTGGCCTGGAAAGTCTCTCAAAGTAGCCTCAAAGCTGTGACAATTGTAGCGTTCACCTCATGGGTTTGCCATCTATTAGAGAACACTTATTCTTTGTTTGATGTATGGTGTTTTAATCCATTAGCTTTTCACTTGTTTTAGCAATCATTGATGTTCAAATCCTAGAGCCATTATCTTATCAGGGGTTATAAACTGATGATACTTAATTCTCTCATTATTCCTGCATCTCTTAGATGGAAATACTTTTCTGCATCATTCAGTTTGTTACTCAGAGTATAGTTGTTTTTTTTTTTAAAGAAAGAGCAAGTACTGTCTTTCTATGTTTCTCAGTTTTCAGAATAATTAGCTGTTTCACTAGCATTCTCTAAAGGTAATCAGTGAGCTTTAAAAATTGTGTTTAAGAGTTTGCAGATTGGTAAATGCATGGGGATTTGGGCAGAGTGGCAGGCTTAGAGAAGGCATGGACACTGCACTGTATCCTTAGACTTTATCCTATGCATCTCTTCTATCCTGTGTTATATCCTTTCATAATAAGTGGTGATCTGACCTTAAAGATTAGCTGTGGAGGGGAGAAACATAGGTACAAGGCCAAAGGCTAAAGAGAAACAGAATAGTACCAGTCCTTTGCCTTCAAGTCTCCTGGCCCACAACGAAGAGGATCTGATTAAGGGGGAAGTTGGAGGAGGTCCTCAATTTCTGTCCTAACTCTGTCCCAACTCTTTATACTTCCTGTCTGCCAAAATTATTTTGCTCTTTTTCTTATTAAATCTCATTTTCACTCTAAAAAAATATATTCAAGTTGTTATTATGAACTCATTCAACTGAATATATTTATTGAGTTTTAATGTATTTAAATTTTTTCAATGTTCAAGCTGTTCTACCTATGTCAAGAAGTCCCTACAAATTGGTTTCTATGTCCTTTTGACTTTATTTTAGTAGTCTTTGATAGCTTTATTGCTTTCTGACAAAACACAATATCCCAGGTTCATCCTGCATATTTCTTGACCCAGACATGGAACAAACTATTTGTCTAGATTGCCCTCAATCTTTTCAGTAGGAAATAATATTTAGAGATCAAAATCTGGGTGCTAAGGCTGCTTATTTCTCCTGGGTTGTCATTGCTTCTGAGATATTCAGTGGAGACTTTAGAAATAGGTATTTATGGAAAGAGGAAAACACATCATGAATTCATACTGATATTTTCAATTTAGGTTTAATATAGAGTTTTACTTAACTTTTTTGGCTTTATATTTGTATGTCTTTCCTTTTATGCTAAAAAAATTTTTGGTTCCTATAAGAAAGTTAGTTATTTGCTTTATCATGTGTATATATATCTATAAATACACAACACACATATATGTACAAATATACTCATATGTATATTTAAGTAGTCTTATTGCTAGTAGTAATAATTATATTGTTACTTTGAAATTATTATATATGTATGTGATAGTTTCACAGTAATAGTCTGATTATTACTAGTAGCAATAAGACTACTTAGTGCAGATTAAGAATTCTTTGTACTTATTTTCATTTAAGATATATTCCAGTAAGAATTTACAGTCAAAACACTGTGTTTTAAAGTCACTTGAAATAATTTTTCATTCTATTGTTATGGCAGCTAAATGATATACATGTGATAAACTTATTTATTTCAGTTTTTTTTATCTTTAGTGACTACTCTTTCTAAAGTTTACTTTTAATTTTAAATTATGCAAAATAGTAACATAGTTCCAAAGTAACAATGTGCTGGTAAATATTTGACAATTGGCTGCCTGGGTTAAGTGTTAGTTGCTCAGTTGTGTCCAACTCTTTGTGACCCCATTGACTGTAGCTCCTCTGTCCATGGAATTTCCCAGGCAAGAATACTAGGGTGAGTTGCCATTTCCTCCTCCAGGGGATCTTCCCAATCCAGGAATCAAACCTGTGTCTCCTGCATTGGCAGGCAGATTCTTTACCACTGAGCCACCTGGGAAGTCCTGGGATAAGAGCCCTAATTTTGCTAATTTCTATGAGGCAGGCTCTATTTTCTTGGGCCCCAAAATCACTGCAAATGGTGACTGCAGCCATAACATTTAAAAATGCTTGCTCTTGGAAGAAAAGCTGTGACCAAACTAGACAGCATATTAAAAAGTAGAGACATTACTTTGCCAAGAAAAGTCTGTCTAGTCAAAGCTATGGTTTTTCCCATAGTCATGTATGGATATGCGAGTTGGACCATAAGGAAAGTTGAGTGCCAAAGAATTGATGCTTCTGAACTGTGGTATTGGAGAAGACTCTTGAGAGTCCCCTGGACAGCAAGCAAATCAAACCAGTCAATCCTAAAGAAAATCAGTCCTAAATATTCATTGAAAGGACTGATGCTGAAGCTGAAACTCCAATACTTTGGCCACCTGTGAAGAACTGACTCATTTAAAAAGACCCTGATGCTGGGAAAGATTGAAGGAGGAGGAGAAGGGGATGACAGAGGATGAGATGGTTGGATGGCATTACCGACTCGATGGATGGACATGAGTTTGAGCAGGCTCTGCAAGTTGGTGATGGATAGGGAGGCCTAGTGTGCTGCAGTCCATGGGGTTGCAAAGAGTAGGATATGACTGAGCAACTGAAGTGACTGGTGGTGTACATATTACCATGACCAATTCCAAGTTACCAAAGTCATATCACTGAATGCAGAGTTTGGGAGATATGCGTAGCAAATCATTATATAATATTTATTTATATAATATTTCTACCATACTAATAGAATAATCTCAGTAGCATAGATAACAGTAAAATAATTACAAACTGGTGAGTTTTGACAATGTATTTTTAATGTAATTTATCTAACATTAAGTCTATGTAGTTTAATTTTTAATAGTGGTGATTGACTAACTTGCTCCAAAATGTTTGGAAATGTAACAATTGATTCTTGTTAGCTGTGTGACCTGGCTCTAGCACATCTCTAGAATATAGCAGATTAGAAAAGAATTGCCTCTACCTATCCTTTCCATCTGGTTCCCTCTCTTGCTCTATAGGTAACCATTTTTATTAAACTTTTGTCTCATCTCTCATTGTATATTTTTGCAAATAAAGGCACAAAGGATTCTATATTTTCTTATACAAAAGATAGCACACAAATAACACTGTTCTGCTCTGTGTTTAGCTCAGAATTGTGATTCCTGTTTAATTGTAACTCCCCTAGGACAGGGAAAGAGCTGTTATTTAAACTATTTCCAGCATCACACTTCAGTAAAAATCAGTTTTCTTGTGAGCTGAGAAATGTCTGAGTGGGTCCGGAGGGTTCCATCAAGAATACTGGTGAAGCCAGAAATCTGAGAGCTTCCTAGAAAAACTTTACAATATACCTCCAGATCAGAGAAGTGAGGAGCCAGGTTGTGGTGCGAGGTGGTGAGGCTCTGTGAATGAAAGCTCAAGTTCTGGCTCGGCTCCCACTATATAAATGCACCTACTTTTATTGAAGTCATCCAACCTGCCTGTTATAAATCTTCCAGCCATCAGAAGGGGTCATTGGTGTTTTAGCTGGATTTTTCAGCTGAGTTGAATGGAATAGAACTATGCTTACCATCCTTTTGAAAGTCTTTTCTACGATATTTATAGACTTATACTCTTATGAATCTGAAATCTTTTATTGAGATTCTGTTTGTCTCTAGTAACTTTCCACTGGAAAGAAATGACTGAGATCTTAGAATTCACACCGTTATTACATGACTTCTTTGAAAGTCATGTGACTTAAACAAACCCCTATATTTCCTACTGTGATGATATCCCATCTTGCATTTGCCTTAATAGATATCATTAGTGATTATTAGCCCTTAGTAACACCATCATATTTGATGAAGGCCAGAGAGATGAAAGGGCTATTGATATGATACGTTGTTGTTAATCAGAATGAGCTCTTTTAGTCTGTGTGTGTGTGTGTGTGTGTGTGTGTGTGTGTGTGCGTGCATGTGCGTGCATGCTCAGTCATGTCCAACTCTTTGTGACCCCATGGACTGTAGCCCACCAGGCTCCTCTGTCCATGGGATTTCCCAGGCAAGTATACTGGAGTGGGTTCCCATCTGCTCCTCCAGAGGATCTTCCCAACCCAGAGACTGAACCCACGTCTCCTGCATCTCCTGCATTGGCAGGGGGATTCTTTACCTCTGTGCCACCTTGGTCTGGGTGACCTCTAATTATCTCTAGATTTTATTACATTTTCCTGTGAATTCTAGGGAAAAATATGTAATAGTGATTATGACAAGAATACACACGGTAGCTGGTAAAGCCAGACTGATAGAGTGTTTTCAATGAACGTTTCCCAGCTTAAGGTTCATGAACCCGTGGCACACAGAACCTTTATGTGAAATCATCATGGGAGAAATAAATCCAAGATATTATATCATGCCGCCAGATCAGCACTTTCTATCCTATACAGAGAGTAGCCTCAGAAAAGAAAACTATGGTGAATAATAAGGGCAACCTCTTATGCATTACATAGTGCTCTGATCTTTATAATGGTTGTGCAAAGTTGCCTGAGATTGGTTGTAATTTAACACCCAAATACCAAAGGCATGGAATTTGTACAGAAGTCTTTGAGCCGTGGAATAGAATGAAGAGTCACTAGATTCGTTTCAGTCTTCTTCTCTAAGATGTATTTCAACCAGAAACAACCAAGTAGAAACAGAGACTCTGTATTAGAGACCTAGAGTTTCTGTAGGAGACAACCAAGGATATTAACTTACTGCCATGCGGAAGAATTGGTATCCCATGATATGGCCTAAGACATTAACTCAAGTCCTGTCTTGTCTACTTGTGTATGCTTAGACAAAGGACTGTGGGGCCAATAATCTCTATTATACAAGGTTCTTGTGACGATCAAAGAAAATATTAGTGAAAGAAAAACTCCTAAAAATATTATAGAGTTAGAAAAACTACCATAAGGAAAAAATGAATCAGGAAAAATGCACCCAGTGACTTATGGAGACAAGAATGATGCTTTTCTGTCTTGGTCTGGCTCTGGGGGTCAAAGTTTCCCTGGTGAATTTGTAACCATGGGTCTGTCATTACTTTAGTTCCAAGAATACCCAAGCTGGGAAATTCACATAAACCAAGGTGCAGGAGATGATTCCCCTTGGTCAGCTAACAGAAACAAATGCAAAGCCCACTTGCTTTGGAAAATGAGACTCTTGTCCAGACCTCTCAGAACTTCTAGCCGTTCATGCATTTGAAAATGCTTCTTATGTTCCCCCAAACCCTATACCCTCCAGTTGAAATGGTCCTAACTTGGTCAACTACTTTTCATACAACAGTTTTCAGAACCACCGCGATTCATCTTCTTCTGTGTTTTAATATTCCATTTAAAATGTGCCCTCTTCATTCAGTTCAGATCTAAAGGCAACACTCCAGAAATTGTCTAGCCTGTGTGGGAATGATAATTCATTAATGTAATGTCACTGTCATAAAACTTACAGTATAATAGCAAATACTATTGAATGTGTTTTATGCGCTGAACACTATATACTTTACATGAAACACTAAGACAGGTTTTATTGTTATCCTCATTTCACAGGTAAGAAGAAAACCTAGTAACTAGCCCAAGGTAGGGAAGATAGTCCCTCGTCACAGAGATAAAGTAAAGTAAAGTCGCTCAGTTGTGTCCAATTTTTTGCAACCCATGGACTGTAGCCTATCAGGCTCCTCTGTCCATGGGATTTTCCAGGCAAGAGTATTGGAGTGGGTTGCCATTTCCTTCTCCATGGGATCTTCCTGACCCAGGGATCGAACCCACATCTCCAGCATTGCAGACAGACGCTTTACCGTCTGCGCCACCAGGAAGCCCACATCACAGAGATAGTGATATGTATATAACCAAAGCCAGGAGGCAAACCCAGACCTGTCTGCCTTCAGGGCCCTTGCTTTAAACCATTAATACTCTACCTACCTTAATATGAGTCCTGGCTGGTCATCTGAAAATCCAAATGCCATTTTTAATAACTCACTCTCTTGATCGTGTGGGCAGTAAGCTAAAATTGCTAGGATTTTTATTTCTTTAAATTAAATCAGTTATTTTTCATGAAGATACATTATCGTATGATAAGGGGACAAAAAAGAAGACGGAATCATGGGGAGAACGGGAGCAGAGAACCCGAAGGCAGAGATAAGGATAGTTGAGGACACTAGTAATGACTTTTGGTTATTTCCCAATCTTTAGTCCAACTGACCTGGCAGGTAACAAGGAGCCCCTGTGGTCACATGGCCAAGAATTCTGCTGGGTCTTAAAAATGTTCTAGTGCTTTTTATTTCTTACGTTTCTTGAAGGTAATCGTATTATTGCAGTCCCAAAAGTTAACAGGTGCTATACCGAAGTCGCCTCATTGGAATCACCTTGGCTTTTCACAGGGTCTCTTTGGTACAGAGCGTTTACGTTGCGAAGCCTTTGCTTTTCAGTCCCTTTGGTACAGAGCATTTACGTTTGCGAAGCCTGCCCCCTGCTGGATTAGTGAAATATTACATACCATATTTTCAAAGCTCTCCAAAAGTGGGTCTAAAAATTTGTAGATGCCTTTACCGCTGTTCAGAGCTTTGAGGAGTGTGGGGGGAATAAATATATATAGCTCTTTGAGATGATTTCCCTGAGTTTCTCAGATAAGTTGTACAAACTTTGGGGTGCAGTTTATGGATTTTCACATCATATCTGCCCCCGAACCTCAAAATAAATGATTTAAGTGCTCAAAGAAATAACAATAACAATAATGCTAAACATTATATTCAGTCTTTTCTATGTACCAGGAATATGCAAAATTCTCTGTGAACCCTGCTCCTTGCAACCCTCACCAACACCCTAGGAGATAAGTTCTGTGCATTCCCCACCCTCAATTTACAAGAAAGGCTTAAAGAAATTGAGAGCACCTTCACCCCCACTATTCCCTATCCAGCCACAGGTTGGGAGCCCCTGAAGCTGTTCTTGAGCTTCTTCACCCCATTAATTGTCCAGAGTTGATTATACCAGAAAGAGTCAACAAAGCTGCTTTACCCAGATTTTTTTTCATGGTAATTTGGAATTGGATTAAAAAATGACCTTCAGTCCAGCTGGTTACCGAAATGGTGATGGTGGTTTAGTCGCTAAGTCATGCCCGGCTCTTGCAATGCCGTAGACCATAGTCCACCAGGCTCCTCTATCCATGGGATTCTCCAGGCAAGAATACTGGAATGGGTTGCCATTTCCTTCTCCCGGGGATCTTCCCAAGCCAAGGATCAAACACTGCATTGTTCTCCTGCATTGCAGACAGATTATTTACCACCTGAGCTACCAGTGAAGCCTTTACTTAAATAGAGGTCATGTAAATCAGGGGGCTCTATGAGGAGTCTTGTGCATGGAGAAACAGAAAAAAAGATGATCAGGAGAAAGGAAAGAATAAAGTAAAGCACAGAGAAAAGCAAAGAGGACAATTTTCCGTTCTTGGTCCAAAACCCTCATAAGGTTCCTGGGCTAATTTCATTGGTTTGGTTTATTGAAATATGTCTTTTTCACTATTAAAAAAAAAGTATATAAAACCAAGTCATGTGAACAATACTATGCAAAAGAACCAAATCTCATGTTATAACGAAATAAAATCTGAAGTTAATATGGCACATTGAATGATGTG
Source organism: Odocoileus virginianus (assembly GCF_023699985.2). Lineage (NCBI taxonomy): Eukaryota > Metazoa > Chordata > Mammalia > Artiodactyla > Cervidae > Odocoileus > Odocoileus virginianus. Next base: position 21,336,069 of record NC_069686.1, read on the forward strand.
CCTAATTTTTATTGTATTCCATGGCAATTAGATTCAAATAGGGAGCAATTAATGAAAATGACTGTAATTACTGTCGTGTCAACAAAGCCAAACCAAGTGATTCCACAGTCAGCTGTAGGGAAGACAATTTAGAGAGAGCAGAAAGTTGTTCTGCAGTTTCCACAAAGGACCATGGGTTGAAAAATCAGGAGGTCAAGTCTTTTTCTTGCCACCGCTTCTCTGGCAACAATAGTCCAGGTGGTTGAAGAGGTTCCAGCTGACAAGCATGTGAGCCCCTTGGAGCTCCTCACCCCGTCCCTGCCCTGCCCCTTCCCTCACTGCGTCTCCAAGGAAGAGAACGCTGAGAAGATTGTGCGGGAAGGTCAGCATCTTCTTGGGAAACTCTGCTTTCCTCAGCATTGGATGGTGAGACACAGAACGTGGAGAATTTGAAGCTGATCTTAGGAAGAAGCTGCCAGCCTGCCTCCCCCAGTGACTGTCCTTCGATCCACGTCTACCATGCATTACCATTCAAGGCCTCATCAGTGTGGTCCAGGGGTCTGTATGGAGGATGGAGGTGAAATCTATATGGCAATAAAATGTGTGAAATTGTATGCGTTTTCCCTCCATATAGATGCCTATCTTCCTGGGTGGCTGGGATGGGGAGTGACGCGTGGTTGAGGAAGAATCCTATTTTTGTCACTGAGATTGGTACGTGCATGTGTGTGTGCTCACATGCACACATGCATGTGAGCATGTCCCTCAGTCATATTTGACTCTTCTTGACCCCATGGACTGTAGCACACTAGGTTCCTCTGCCCATGGAATTTTCCAGCCAAGAATACTGGAGTGGGTTGCCATTTCCTCTTCTAGGGGATCTTCCCGACCCAGGGATCAAACCTGCATCTCCTGCAGCTCCTGCATTGGCAGGCAGGTTCTTTACCACTGTGCCACCTGGGAAACCCATGAGATTGATGGTTCCCAACCAAATGCCATCCTCGCAATCTCTTTTCCACTGAGGCAAACCAACAAGGAACTCTCAGAACAGTTACCATAAACCAGAATCTTAGAGTCTTGGCATTAGGTTAGCTTAAAGCAGCCATTATTTACAGGGATGAAGATTCAGTGGCTCAGAAATATTCCATTTTCCTCCTTCCACACAAGGCTAAACCAATATCCTAGTCTGGACTTTGACCAATAAGAAGTGCATTTGTGCTAATAAACAAATGGTTGTTTATTGTTGCTAAGTTGTATGTGATTCTTTGCAACCCCATGGACTGTAGCCCTGCCAGGCTTCTCTGTCCATGGGATTTCCCAGGCAAGAATACTGAAGTGGGTTGCCATACATCTCAAATATTTTAGATGTATTATTTCCTTGAATATGTTTTGTCATATAATTGGTAGTGACTCTGGCATAGAAGTCATGAGAATATTATAGAAAGGACCAAGAAAGGTTTTCTTGGGACTCATTCAATATACGTTATTGGGTAAATGCCATGTGACAGGCACAGTGAAAGGCACCAGAGAAAAAAATTACAAAATAATGTCTATACTCTTCAAGAGCTTAATGGGTCAGGCATTCATCATTAATTAGTGTGATAACTTATGGGAACATAAAAAAGGGCTCTTCCTGTCTTAGAAAATTTTATTAACCTTGGAACATTTTACACAGATAATGTTGGGTTAAGATAAATATGAAGGGGAGTCTAGAAGGGAAAGGAGTGGGAAGAAAATTATAGGAAAGAGGAGGGTGTGATCTCGGGGCTGGAGATGACTGCATACATATGTATCTGAGGGCTGTTTTTAAACACTGTCTGTCTGGAGCATCTCTCCACTTTCCACCCTCCAACTCAACCCTCTTCCTGAGTCACCCAGATTGCCATTTCTCACTACGAAAGGATGAAAAGGAAAGGATGCGATTTGTCTAAAATCCTCACAAGCTGCTAGAATACATTTGTGTCTTTCATCTGCACAGCCCACCATGCAAAGGGTGGGGGTTCTGGGTAAAGATGGGGAAACCAAGGTGCAGAGAGGTTGCTGGACTTCTCCACATCACACAGTTTGGAAAAGGCAGTGCCAAAATGCAAGTTCACATTTTAAAATGATAACTTAGACATATGTGTGCTTTTTAAAGAGAAAATAATAATAGAGAAGTATGAAATATAAAAATGGTGGCTCAGCTGGTAAAGAATCCGCCTGCAATGCAGGAGACCTGTGTTCAATCCCTGGGTTGGGAAGATCCCCTGGAGATGGGAACGGCTCCCCACTCCAGTATTCTGGCCTGGAGAATTCCATGGATTGTATAGTCTGTCGGGTTGCAAAGAACCAGACATGACTAAGCAACTTTCACATCTCTACATTCCAAACTGGGGGTATATATATCCCTGTAGACATTTTCCCCTGTACATGCAAATGTATTATTTACACATATGATATATGACTGTGTACAATAACACCTATAATTTTTACATAAACAAATGTTCTAACTGTATCATTCTGTAACTCTTGTCCATCCCCTAACATTACATCTTGTATATCCCTCCTTGTCAGAATCTATACATTTATTTCATTTTTACCTCAATATGTATATTCATTTGATGAATATATTACATCTTATTTCCACATTTCCTTATTGATGAGTCTGCCCTTGTTTTATTACGTTTTGAAATTCAGTATTAGTGTTTTCTAATTAAACTAGTTTCTCCATGTGAGTTTTAAAGTCTAAACCATGAAGAGGTCTGATGTGGAAATTGAAAATTCTCTTCTCTCACCTTCCATTCCAGCTCCCACTCCCTAGAGTTTTATTGTTGTCATTTTTTGTTACTTTTGGTTTTGCTCTTCTAGGTACATCACCTTCCAACTGAATTAAATACAGATACTTTTAATTTTTAATTCTTGATTTCTCTGTATTAGAATGTACTGTCATCCTGCCTCAGTGATAGCTGGGAAGTTTAACATACTTTTGATATCTTCCTCTTTTAATTGTTAACTATATTATGATTATTACAATTTTTAAGTTATTCAGGTTAATTACGTTTATGTGCCTAGTTGCTCAGTCGTGTCTGATTCTTTGCGACCCCATGGACTATTCTCTGGGTAAGAATACTGGAGTGGGTTGCCATGCCCTGCTCCAGGGGATCTTCCCCACCCAGGGACCGAATCCAGGTCTCCCACATTGCAGGTGGATTCTTTACCATCTGAGCCACCAGGGGAGCCCAATTACATTTATAGCTTTCTCTAAATTTCTGTGTTTGTTCAAAAAATTTAGTGCCCTCTCTCAATACAAATATATTCTGATTATGTGAACATTATACACTGAACTGCCAAGTAGTATGCTAGGATCCATAGAGGAGGAGGTGTTGTCCTCTCTGACTTAACCATGCTGATGACTCAAAGGAGAAGCGTTGAGGTCCCATGGATTCTCTTTACATTTCTTTTCCATTTCCTTCTGGGTCATACTGGGCTTCCACTTTTCTTTGCAGATCATACCCAAGCAAATGGTTCCAAGCCAAAGGGCACCAAATTCTCCAAAACTTATAAGAAGCATGTGGGGCAGGGGGGAAGACAGAACTTCCATTGGTCCCCACTGAGGGGACATGGAAGTCCTCAGTGAGCCCTTGAAGGGCCAGCAACCACAGGTTCTATCCAAGAAGCTGCCAAAAGCAGAGATGGGCTAGACCATCAACATTAGCTCTGAACAGCAACCATAAGTACCACAAAGGATCAGACTCTATGCCAGGGTCCTGGTTCTACATGTAAAACAGCAGTTCTCACTAGAACCAGCATGTGCTCAGCTGAGGCCTCCTTTTTCTCAAGCCCCAAGGTGACCTATTACCCGGCCCCCAAAACCAAGATACCATTTTGGTAAGGGGCAGCAGAAGGGAGAAGAAATACAACCTAAAAGGACTGTTTGAACCAGAAAAGGTTCAAACTGAGAGAGAGACAAATTGAGATTTGTCTCTAGTTATTTCTACCCACTTACCCAATGGGAAGGAAACCTAGGAGGAACATCAGTTCAGGAGACAGAGACAGACCAACCAGCTTGTTCACTTAACCCATTTCCCTTCCTCATAGGCTATATTTCCCAGAGTTCTATGCGGTTAGGTGCAGCCATGAGAATGAGTTTTGGCCCCCAAAATGTGGGCGGAAAACTTTCCAGGAAAACACATTCCATTTCCAGGTCTGGTTCCATAAAGATTTCCCTTCTTATTCTTTAGGCTCTTTTCTTTTTCACAATGATCCTGGAAACTCTATATTGGAAACGGTAGAGTTGCATATGGAAGACCTCTGGGTCATCAGAGGGTTACAACTGTCTGCCAACCAGAAACACTTTACTGGGCCTTGAGGTTGGGTTAACTATTGCTGCATAACAAACCACTTCAAGACTTAGTAGATTAAAACAACACTTTATAATAATATCTATCAGCTTTGTGGATTGACTGGGTTTAGTTGGGTGGTTCTCACTTGGGGGGGGGGGTCTCATTGGGTTGAGGTCAAATGGAGGCATCTTTCAATTTGGAATTCATTCACTGTCTAGATCCTTAACTAGCTCCTTGGAAATATGTTAAGAATTCAAATTCCCAGGCACCGTTTCTGAGGAGTCTGGAGATTTGCATTTTAACCAGCACTGTTTGGGGGATCTTTAGTCCTCTTGTCATTCTCTCCATTTCCCAAGTCATTAATTATCTAGAGAATAGAGGTCAGCCTCTCTGCAGACCTAATAAGCCTTACTTTCCCCAACTCTGTATTTCACAACACACTTAGAAAGCCTTTGATTTTGTGACTCACTAGGAATTGGAGAAGTCCTGGGGTCCCTTCAGTCTCACCCTCCAGAGAGGAGAAAAGCGAAACTGTTATTCAGAGGAATATTGATCCTATTTCTAAAGACCACCAGGGACAAAAAGTGTCATAGATTAGACTGCTCAAACACCAGAATTAGTTTCTGCTGTGATTAGATTAACCTAATCTAATCGACATACAATTATTTCAAATCCAGAATCCTAATCACAAAGCAAGCCTCTCCCCAACTTTCTTGTCTTTCTTTTTTTTTTCCTCCCAATGCTTTGATCTTAGTCATTGTTTCTGAGATCTCCCCAGGCACTTGGCTCCGTTACTTAAAATTCTCCCTCATGCTCTCTGCAACTCCTCCAGGCTTTACTTAGTGGCCACGCTCCTTGCCTGGGAGGTGGGTTTCCCACCCTGGCCCTGATACATTTTTACCCTCCTTGAAAACATAGCTAAAATAGACCTGGCTCAAACAGCTAGTCATTCCGGGAGGATCAGAAACTGGAGAATGAGAAGAACTCTGTTCAAAGTCTGGCTTTGCAACCTGCTGGCTGTATTACCTGTAGACTGAAAAAAAAAAACCAAAAAACCCACAATGTAAGAGTTGTGAGTTGAGTTTTATTTGGGGCAAAATACAGACTACAGCTTCACATAGTTTTGAGAAAGCACTCTGAAGAGGTATTGGGGAAGGTCAGTGTATACATGATTTTGGTGAAGGGGGAGGACATGCAACCAAGCACATATTTTTGCAGAAAGTTACTGCTGGTCTCGAGGAGCAGACATCACCATGAAAGATTTTAGTGCTTTTCCAGGTATGAGGAAATGTGAGAACTGGGCTCATAAAATCTTCTCTTGAAACTTTCTGACTATCTGAAGGCCTATTCTGAGCACAGAGTGCCTGATCTCTATACTGAGTGCCTTTCACGGGGTACTGAAGGTCAGCAGCTGCAGCAGCTCATGATTTAATCCTTCTAGAGGTAAATGGCAAATGCCAACCTTTGGCTGGCATGTCAGACAAACGAAGTTCAGTAACTGGCCTTCATTTTCCTTATCTGTGAAATGGGTTTAGTATTGACCCTGGCTTGTGCTCCAGGCACACCAGCTTTCTTTCAGTTCTGGGAAGGCACCATGGGCTTTGGCAAAATCTGTTCCCTCTACCCGGAACATGGTGCCCCTCTCCACCCCTTCCCCTGATACATGCCTACCCTTTCTTCAGGTATCAGGTCAGAAGTCATGTCCTCAGGGACAAGGCCCATTTCCGTCTCCTACCACTATTACCTCACCTTTGGGGCACAGTTCACAGTTTTAAATTTATATTGCCTTGTGAGATTCTTTAATATCAGTCTCCTGTAATAGACTATATGCTCCCTGAGAACAGATACATCTGTTTCCTCTCTTTTATCTCCAGCGCCCAGCACTTGTTAAATACATGAAGGAATATGAGTGAATGAATTCTAGTTGTGAAAATCAAGGGGCATTTGGGCAACCCAAGAACTGTGCTCCAAAGGGTACAGTATGCTCTTAAGAAAGGCTTAGGCAATCATCCGTCCTCGAGCACGACCTGCTAGATGCAGCTTGGGCCTAAGTGGTATCAAGCACAGGTGCATCTAGTGGCTCCTAATCTTATCCGTGGTGGAAGTCACAGGGATTTCAGGGGAAAGAGGTCACGACAGATTAGAGATGGCCTCAAACTCTTTGACGATCCTGCCACTGGGAAGTAGCAAGTTGTCCCTTACCCTTGAATCCAGGCAGACTCCATGTCTGCTTTCGCCGATAGAACTTGCCAGAAGTGATGCTGTACCAGTTTCTGAGTTCAGGCCTTATGAGACTGCTGCTGCTGCTAAGTCACTTCAGTCGTGTCCGACTCCGTGTGATCCCATAGACGGCAGCCCACCAGGCTCCCCCATCCCTGGGATTCTCCAGGCAAGAACACTGGAGTGGGTTGCCATTTCCTTCTCCAATGTGTGAAAGTGAAAAGTGAAAGTGATGTTGCTCAGTCGTGTCCGACTCTTAGCGACCCCATGGACCGCAGCCTACCAGGCTCCTCCATCCTTGGGATGTTCTAGGCAAGAGTACTGCTGATTCCAAATCCTGTCTCTTGGAACACTCTCTCTGAGTAAGCCAGGTGACATGTAGGAAATCTATCTACTCTGAAACCTTCATAATTTTTACAAGTTGTAATAAGTTTATTAAAATAAATAAATTTTCATCTTTACAAAACTTGATGTCTTTATAAGACTTGATATCTTTATGAGACTTGGAGTGTTCGTGCATAACTACTATTTATTTTTTCTTTTAAATTCCAAGTTTATTGAAGGCAATAACTGTTTTGCTTTCTTTTTTCTCCCTCAAAATGTAGAATACATATGTTAATGGGGTTAATGTGATTTTTCGTTACCAAAATCCAACTTTCTTACAGCTTCTTTGAGCACCCACCTGCTTCTGGAAATCGTAGGCGTGAGACATGAAACAGAGAATTGCAGATGACTGAGATCCCAAGGGAGGCAGAATTCCCAGGATCAAGTTATTTATATGAAGAGTAGGCAGGAAGAAGACTAGTTTAATTCACAGTATTAAACAGAATTAAGATGAAAACAAAAGAAGTTTTTTCATAGCTTGCATTGTTTTGCTTACTAATCTACTGCAGTCATTTTCATAAAAAATTTTAATTACAAGAGGCAATTCAATAGCATTTTAAAATAATACAAAATTATCCAATTCAAGAGTCCAGATCAGTATACGCCAATTCAGTGGAGAGCTGGTTTTGCTGTTTGTATTGCTTTTCCTTGTCTTGTGATCAACCAAGCTGAAATTATTTAAAAAAAAAAAAGACCTTTCCAAATTTAAATGACTAGAACACCTTAGAAAAAGATCTGAAAACATGCATTCCCCATCATTTAAGGAATTACTTCCTTCTTGTACAACATAAAGGCTCTGGAGAGTCAGAGATGATTCTCCTGGATTCTCATCTGAATGTACCTTTTCTACCAAGCACTCCTATCTAGTTGTTTCAAGTAAGCAAATCTTACTGTGTTCACTAGACTACAGGATTCATAAGGTCAGGTTCTATATCAAAACTTTTAAGTTTTTAAAAAATTTTATTTTTTATTTTTATTTTTTTAATTTTTTTTTATTTTTATTTTTTTATTTTTTTTTCCATTTATTTTTATTAGTTGGAGGCTAATTACTTTACATCATTACAGTAGTTTTTGTCATACATTGAAATGGGAGGTGGGAGGGGGGACCGGGATGGGGAATACATGTAAAAATTTTATTTTTTAAATACAGTTGAAATACAGTTGATTTACAATGCTGTATTAGTTTCAAATAAACAGCAAAGTGATTCAGTCACACACACACACACATATATATACATATATGAACTTTTAAAATATTCATCACGTACTTCAAGAGGATAACTGATGCACCATAAAAACCACGAATGTGGTTGTGTGCCGAGTGGCTTCAGCTGTGTCTAGTTCTGCAGCCCTGTGGACTGTAGGCCGCCAGACTCCTCTGTCCATGGGATTCTCCAGGCAAGAATACTGGAGTGGGTTGCCATGATCTTCCTGACCCAGGGACCCAACCCACACCTTTACGTCTCCTGCATTGGTAGGCAAGTCCTTTACCACTAGTGCCACCTAGGAAGCCCATGAATATGGTTGAATTAACTTAATTTCAAGGAACTCTTATAAACCACTAGTGATTATGTAACTACAGTTTTATCATAATAGAATACCTTATCATAGTAGTTATACGCTAATTTTAAAGAGTAATTGTTCCTTCAATTATTTTAGCTCTAAACTTACCGACTACAGAGATTAATATTTCTTGCATTGAATAGTATTAATACTCTCTATTCGTAGCTGAAAGTACTCAGATCATTGGAATTTATAAAAACCCAACTAAAAATCTAACTTCCACCCAATCAGATAAATAGGAAATAAAATGGTACTTTCAAATGCAAGTAAGGTCCATACCAGATTGGCTAGCTCTCCTTGGTAGTAATTGTAAGAATTGTCAAAAGTCCACGTTTTATAACTACAATAAAAAAGGTTGGGGAAAAAAAACAGAAAATAATCTTTGGAATTAACTATTTACAGTTTGCTAGCTAACAGCTAACAAGTATGTATGAGAAATTAAGTTTCTCTCATCTTCCAAGATTATATCCTTAAAGATTCCAAAGTAGAAAATGTCACTGAAAAGAATTTAAGAAAGAATTAGATTAGACGCCAAGTTTAGGGATACATCTATAAACTGTATAAAAATTTCTTGATGTTCACTAAAATAAAGCAATAGATTCTACAGCTAAGTAAATAAGAAATCAGTGACTTTTATACATTTTAAATAGCAGCAGCATTGTTTCAGTGACCTCTTGCTTTATAACAAGCTTCTTCCCTAAAACTTAATGACAAAAAACCATTTTATTGGAGAAAGCATGGAAAAGGGGGAACCCTCTTACACAGTTGGTGGGAATGCAAATTGATTAACCACTATGGAAAGCAGTATGGAGATTCCTTTAAAAAGTAGGAATAAGACTACCGTATGACCCAGCAATCCCACTTCTGGGCATATAGCCTGAGGAAACCATAATTGAAAAAGGCACATGTACCCCAATAATAAAGATCATGACATCCAGTCCCATCACTTCATGGCAAATAGATGGAGAAACAGTGGAAACAGTGGCAGGCTTTATTTTTTTTTTGGCTCCAAAATCACTGCAGATGATGACTGCAGCCATGAAATAAAAAGACATTTACTCCTTTGAAGAAAAGTTATGACCAACATAGGCAGCATATTAAAAAGCAGAGACATTACTTTGCCAACAAAGGTCCATCTTGTCAAGGCTATGGTTTTTCCAGTAGTCATGTATGGATTGATAGTTGGACTATAAAGAAAGTTGAGCACGGAAGAACTGATGATTTTGAACTGTGGTGTTGGAGAAGACTCTTGAGAGTCCCTTGGACTGCAAGGAGATCCAACCAGTCCATCCTAAAGGAAATCAATCCTGAATGTTCATTGGAAGGACTGATGTTGAAGCTGAAACTCCAATACTTTGGCCACCTGATGTGAAGAGCTGACTCATTGGAAAAGACCCTGATGCTGGGAAAGATTGAGGGCAGGAGGAGAAGGGAACAACAGAGGGTGGGATGGTTGGATGGCATCATCGACTCAATGGACATGAGTTTGAATAAACTCCGGGAGTTGGTGATGGACAGGGAGGCCTGGCATGCTGCAGTCCATGGGATTGCAGAGAGTTGGACACAACTGAGCAACTGAACTGAACTGACCCCAATATTCACTGCAGCACTATTTATAATAGCTAGGACATGGAAGCAACCTGGATGTCCATCAACAGTTGAATGGGTTAAGAAAGTTGTGGTACATACATACAATGGAATATTACTTCAACTATAAAAGGAAGTTTATAGTTAAAAGTGCATTTGAATTAGCTCTAATGAGGTGGATGAACATATAGCCTATTATACAGAGTGAAGTAAGAAAGAGAAAGACAAATATCATGTATTAATGCATATATATGGAATCTAGAAAGATAGTACCAATGATCCTATGTGCAGAGCGGCAGAGGAGACACAGATATTAGGAACACAGTGGGGGAAAGAGAGGATGGGATGATAAAGAATAGCATTGAAACATACATTACCATATGTGAAATAACCAGTGGGAATTTGATGTATCATGCAGGGAAGCCAAAGCCAGGGCTCTGTGGCACCCTAGAGGGATGGGGTGGAGAGTGAAGTAGGAGGGGAGTTCAAGAGGGCAGGATACAGGAATACTTATGGCTGGTTCATGTTGATATATGACAAAAACCATCAGAATACTGTAATTATCCTCCAATGAAAAATGAATAATAAAAAATTAAATTTCAAAAAAGACGCTTTATTAAGTTCCTGGATTCTGCAGACCAAAAATTCAGGAAGGATGACTTGTCTCTCATCACAGAATCTGGGCCCTCACCTGGGAAAACTGATAAGTGGGTGCTAGAATCCCCTGAGAACTTCTTCAGTCTCGTGTTTGGCACGTGGGCCATGATGAAGGCTGGGCTCAGTTGAGGCTGTCACCAGAAACCCTACACAAGATATCTTGTCATGGCTTGAACTTCCTCATAGCATGGCAGCCTCAGGATGATCAGAGTTCTTTCACGACCCCTCAGGCTCCAAGAGCATGTGTTCAGTGAATCAGGAAAAGGACTGCATGGCTTTTATGATAGCCTCAGGCATCACACAGTGCAATTCTGTGATCCTTTTTGGTCAAAACAGTACAAATGCATCCAAGATTCATGGGGTGGGAACATATACCTCATCTTTTGTTGGGAAGAATGTCAAAGAGTTTGTGACTGTTTAAGAACCACCACAATCATACATTTTATCCCTCCTAACTTACTAGAAACAGTTACAGATCTCATCTGCCACCTGTATTAGTAATTGTTCTCCAGAAAAACAGACCAATAGCATGTGCATATATATGCTCACTGTAGACCCCTGAGTCACATGGATTTGAACTGTGCAGATCCACTTATAAAAGAATTTTTTTTTTTTTTTTTACTAAATATGTACCACAGTACTACATAGTCTTTGGAGGGCTGACTAAAAGGGTATATGAGGATTTCTGACTGCACAGACTGTGTCTCTAACCCTTGTGCTGGGGACTGTTGCAGAAGGAATTGGCTCACACAATTATGGAGGTGAACAACTCCAAAACCTTCAGGATAGGCCAGCAGGCTGGAGATCTTAGAGCCAACACTGCAATCTTAAGTCTGAAGGTTGGCAAACTGCTTTAGAACCAGAGGAACTGATCTTGTAGGTGAAGTCCAAGGGCAATCTGCAGGGGAATTCTGTCTTGCTCTAGGGAGGCCTCTTTTAGTTATATCCAGGTCTTCACTTGATTAGATGAGGCCCACCCATCATATGAAGGGCAATTTGCTTTACTGAAAGACTACTGACTTAAATGTTAATCTCATCTAAAACACCCTCACAGAAATACCCAGTATAATGCTTGACCAAATATCTGGGCACCCTGTGGCCCAGCCAAGTTGGCATAAAATTAACCCTCACACAAGCCCTGTACCATATTCTCAGTTTTAAAAAGTACTTTAAAATTCCTTTAGTTTTATTGGCAGATAATATGCATACTAAGTCTCTTCTTTTTTGTTGTCTGCCTTTGAAACCACCTGTGTGGTTTCATCACAGTTCCTAAATTACTAAATTTTATTTGAAGCATTTTTTCCCCCTAAATTACTATGTGGAGCAACTGGAGAATCAAATATATTGGGTCCTATAGTTCTCAGGTCCTAAAGAGACTCAAAGAAGTAAATACGCATCATACTTGAGTTTATAATGCACACATTCAGGCTGGGGAGGAATAATCTCTGTGGTCTCCAGGTTTAAATTATCAGACAGCAGCTGAGATGATATCTCCATTTTGGTCCTAATACAGATCCTAGTTCCTGTTTGTTATCCTGCTTCCAAGCCTTCAACCCCCATTATCCTCATCTATGTTCCATTCTATTTCCTGCTGGACTGTTTCCTGCCTCACATTAATTAATACTCATTGTAGAGAGCTCTCAGCCAGTCAATAATTGTACAAAGTTCAAGCCATAAAATTCAGGCATTCTGCTGCAACTACAAAAAGTGTATCGTCTGTGTTAATGTTGCTCTTTTTCTGCTGCTAGTAGTTATTACAGGAAACATGCAATGAGAGAATCACAGGAGAGGTGACTCTCCCATGTGGTTGCCTTCAGATGAGGAGCAGAGCCCTGGACAAAGGCTTCTATTCAGTTTTCTCATAGTCAAAAATGTTATGGACTTCTGTGACCTTGCAGGGAAAAAGCAGCTTCTGGTCTAAGTGGCTCCTGAGAATTCTCGTATTAAGTAAACTCCTCACTCACATAAGGCTTTACTGCAAAGGAGCTATTTTTTTCCTAGAGCTTAGGTGGAGAATGTATTCTGACACTTGTTTTGAAGCACGCTGGGCTAGATGTTCAAGTGCAGTTTCCTGGGCCCTGCCCAGACCAATTGAATCACAATCTCTAGTTGGGGGACTGCCTCAGGCATTTGAGTTTTGTCTGGGGGGGGGGGCTGTGTGTTAAAATATTTGTGTGCATAATGGTATATACATATATATGTATGTGTACATAATATACACACACATATACATAAAATGTACCATTGTAACAAATTTTAAGTGTACAGTTAAGTGGCAAAAATAATATATTGATGTTCAACCATCACCACAACTCATCTCTGGAAATTCTTCATCATCTCACACTAAAACTCCATACCCATTAAAAAGTAACTCCCCTTCTCTTCAATCCTCAACCCTTAGTAATCTCTATTCTACTTTCTGTCTTTGTGAATTTGGGTACCTCACATAAGTGAAATCATTCAGTACTTGTTCTTTTGTGTTTGGCTTACTTCACTTAGCATAACGTTTTCAAGTTTCATCCATGTTGCAGCAGGTGTTAACATTTTATTCCTTTTTAAGGCTAAATAATATTCCTATATATATGTGTGTGTGTATGTGTACATGTATGTATATATACACAGCACATTTGTTTATCGATCGGGTAGACATTTGGGTTATTTCCTCCTTTTAGCTGTAGTGGATAACGTTAGTATGAATACATGGGTACAAATATCTGCTAGAGTTCCTTTCAGTTCTTTTACATATATGTTGAGATGTATTTTGCATTTTTAATGAGCATCTCTAGTGAGCTTCTTGCCCTGAATTTTGACAGCCAGTAGCTTAGAGACTTTACTAGTAAATTGTTTTGTCAAATCTTTTGCAAATGTATCTTGAAATTTAGTTTAAAGATGAATGAATGAATGGGCTTTTGCACCATCTCTTTTCTTTTGCTATTCCCTCTTCCACATTCATGTTTAGGTCCTAAAGCCTTGAATCTTGCTTCTTATTAGATTCTCCTGTGATGAGTCTTATCCTTTTTCAAGTTATTCTCAGCACAGTGGTCCAAGGACACTTTCTAAAACACTTTTATCACCTTTCAGATACATCCCAACTTCTTCCAAAACCATACAACCATTCAGAGTTGCACTCCATCCATCTTTTCAGCCTCATCTTCACTTAGAAATTCTACCTTTTTACTTAGGGATTCTTTGAGTATGTTCCCTGGACCACCAGCATCAGGATTACGTGGGAATTTGTTAGAGATACAAATTCTCAGATCTATTCAATGAGGAAGAGGGGGCGGGGTGTGGAACCCAGCAATCTGTGTTCTAACAAGCCCTGCAGGTGCTTCTGAGTATGAGATCCACTGTTGTTGCCATGTAACTTGCATTAGTCTTCCCAAAACATGCCACCCATGAATCTCTCTTCACACTATCCCACCTGGCAGAGATTATCCCCTCTTTCTGCCCATTCAAATCCTGCATGGCCTCCAAGCCCCGAGTCATTTGCTATCTTCTTCACTGAGTCTCCATTGAATCCCCAGCTCTGCACTCATATGGACCCTTTTCTGGGAGCCACTGGCAGTTCATCCTGTACTGGTTTGTATCCTCTATGACTTGCATGTGACAGGTAATACTGCATTTCTTGATTCAAGTAGATTTGCTTTACCTCTACTAGATTGTTTTTAAAAATTTGTTGAAGCATAGTTAATTTACAATGTCGTGGTTAATTTCTGCTGTAGAACGAAGTGACTCAGTTATACATACATACGTGTTTTCATATTCTTCTCCATATGGTTTTTCACAGGATATAGAATATATTTCCCTGTGCTATACAGTAGGGCCTTGCTGTTTATCCATCCTCTTGTTGTTGTTTAGTTGCTAGGCGCTCGTGGTAAAGAATCCACCTGCCAATGCAGGAGACATAAGAAACACGGATTCAATCCCTGGGTCGGGAAGATCTCCTGGAGGGCATGACCATTCACTCCAGTATTCTTGCCTGGAGAATCCCATGACAGAGGAGCCTGGTGGGCTACAGTCCAAAGGGTTGCAAAGAGTCAGACACGCTGAAGCGACTTAGCACTCACACGGTTGTAACCACAGCTGAGGAGTGGGAGTGGGAAATTGGAGCTGCTCGCATCCACCAGAGGGAAAGGGCTGCAGCCAAGCGCAGGTGCAAGGCTTTTGTTCCTTAGCCCGCTCCCTGTGGGTTTCTGGAGATGTCTTAGAGCCCTTCCCCTTTCTTTCAAGCTTTATGGCCCAAAGAATCTAGAGGATGCATTTGCTTCCTTGCCATTACTCAAAAAAGAATAAGTAGTGAATTATGCGTAGAAAATCTAGCAGAGTGTGCCAGGTTCAATTAAAGCTTCTACAAAGCCTGTGAGAAGCAACGGTGGGAAGGCAAGATTTAATTTTTCCCCCAGATGCTGAAGAGTCTCTGTAATCCACAGGGAATGCTGTAATGTGTTCGTAACAGGAGTGTCTTTCTTTATTCAAGTGCTGCCTAATTCACTAGAAAATGGGGAGGGAAATGCTTTTCTACACATAACTTGATAAGAGGATTCATTAGAAATACTGTTGTAGAATTAATAAAATGTTGAATGATTTTTCCATCATTTTTCTTCCTAATAGTTGGTTAATGAGGATGAAAAGCAATTATTTTTATAATACATTTTCATGTAATTGACAGCTAAGTGTACTCAATAGAGAATAATGAATGTACTCATTTGCAATGAATTCTCTAAAAGGAAAGAAGAGAATTGGGAAGATTCTGAAAACTTTTACCCTTTGTGCTACAAACACAGATTTCCCATCATCCCTCATTACATATAATTTACAATATTTTAAACACTGAAGGTGGTGTTATTATTTCTTTATAAAGGCATAATTTTTCAAGAGTTCTGAATTTGGATGGGTTTGTAGTGAGTTGTTTCAAATTTGCAAGCTGTATATAGTGACAGGAAAAACATGCTTGTGTTTTTAAGTTGGCCATTTTTAGCTATACAGGCTAAATGGAAAAAGCAAACTTATTTAAATTATGCTAGAATTTCTTAATACATGAAGGAAGCTGTTTTCACTATATGAAATTTAAAACTACTCAGTGCATACGGGGAGCAGCGAGCATAAAAACTAAGAAAATTTTTTAAATCTTCTGCCCAAGAAGCTCATGAAGGGAATCGCCTCCCGTTATTTATAGATTGTGGTCACAACAGCCAATACCATTTAGGACTTTCTAGAAAACTACTCCAGTCTATGTCTTTAAAGACTCAATAATTTCTTGGTGCTAGGAAGAAGTCTCAAATACACGTGAGAATGTTTGGAGCACTCACTCATTTCTGTTTATCATTTTAATAGAACTATTTTCACTATTAACATTTCTCTATTACATACATAGCTACAGGATTCTCCTTCACCCCCTCTACCTCTATATTCCCTTGAAGTTCTTTCTGCTGTTGATGGAGAAGGTTCTTCTTTGGGTGCTGTCTGATTCAAGGTCAGGTTGGGAATTATACAAATGGTTTCCATGGGCATTTATTGTAGGTGATGGCAGAACAGTGCTGGCAAGGAGCTTCTGTTCCAGAAGGAAATGCTTTGATGTCTGTGAGACATATTGGGATGGCTCAGTTTTCCTGTGGAGATGTCAGACTTTGCTGGGGGTGGAGGTGGGGTCTCAATTTTTCTTCTTTTTTTTCTGTACAGTTTTACTAAAGAGCAGTTGCTAGTTTTCTTTCTTTATTTTTTAAATTGAAGGATAATTGCTCTACAGAATTTTGTGGTTTTCCATCATACATCAACAAGAACTCAGCCATAGGTACACCCAGAAGTCGTTAGTTTTGTGAATTAATTCCAATAATGTTAATTCAGCTGCTTTCTTCTTCATATTTAAGAAATGCATTTGAATTTCTCTTTATCTCCCGAACTTCTTTTCCTACATGTTTCTTATGTGGTCTTCTCCGGAGACATGGCATCTCCCATGACAAATATTCTTTAATAAGTCCTCGGTTGACCATCCAATGGGAGATCTCTGAAAGAATCTCTCTGAGCCAGGCATCAATTTGACAGGAAATTACTTTGCTGCATTCAGCAGCCTGATAATCAAAATTTCAATTGGTGAAGTCAAACTTGACAGTGACATTGTGAAATCCTGTTTGACTAATGACTGTATTCATGATTTATTTGGTTCTGCCAAGCCTTGCATCCATCATGCCATGCTTTATTTATGCAAATAAACTTCCCATAACAAAAGCTGATTTCTTTTCTTCATAAAAAGGCGCCTGGCCCCTCCCATCTGTTTCCCTCTTTCAAACACTCTAAGTACCATCTAATACCCATTTGTTCTTCTTGGTGTACGTCCTCATCTCCCCACATGATTCCACCCTGCATATGCTCACCAAATTAAGCTTCCAAAATTGAAGCTATGTCATATCATCTTCCTTGTTTGGAAACCTTCAGCTTTTTTCTCATACCTGATGAACTTATATCAGCATCCAAGGCTCTGCCAACTAGAGTTTTAAGCAACTTTTCCCATCCTATTTCCCACTCTCCTTGCCCCAACTTCCATAACTTTCAGCCAAAAGGAAACACACTGCAGCTTCCCACAGCCCCGGCTTTGTTCATATAGCGGACGACAGGGGCTGGCACACCAGGCCGTGTGGGATGGGGTCTGCAGCATGTTTTTGTGCAGCCCATATGCCAAGAATGGCTTTTACATGTTTCAAAAGGAGAGGAGGAGGGAAGAAGGAGTAGGCAACAGAGGCAGGATGTGACCTGTAAACCTTAAAGTATTTATTATGTGAACTTTACTGAAAGTTTGCCAACCCCTAGACCAGACAGCACCCTTCCCTCTTCTACTGCTGCAGTAAAAATCACACTGGTCACCGCAGCCCTGTGCTAAATGCCAAATACAGCCCCACACACCCCTTTCTGCCCAACTGCCCAAATGTCTCCTTTCTTCAAACCAACCTAGGGCCTTCATAGGCTCTCAGAGCCCTTACTTTTCTCTATTATACAATAATTATGTGTATAAATTTGTATTAAGCTGAAAGCTTCTTGAGCATAGGGATTATTTCTTATTTACTTATTTCTTGTTACCAAATTCTTCCCTGCATTCCAGCATCTGGTAAAAATGAGTTATAGACAAAATAAACTTAGTAAATATTTGTAATTGAATTCAATTAGGGTTAAATAAATATAAGCCATTTCCTGGGTTCCTAAAAATAGATGAGAAATTTCCTCTTTACCTGGGCCTCAGGTTAAGCTGTTCCAATGAGCTGGCATCCCAGAGTACAGTGGAAGGGTAAGCCAGGAGGTGAGTGAACCCACAGGGGCTGCTGGAAATGCTCTCTGCCCAAAGGAAGAACACAGGTGCGTTAGTGCCTGAAGATGTCACTTACTCCAAGATATTCTCACATGTAAGGAGTTGAGTAGTGAGTGATTGATTTAGATCATTCTTTACATGAATTTTTATGTTGGAATTTGGGAGTTTATGCTCTGGATTTGTAAGGATCAGAAGTTTCCCTAGCCAGGAACTCTCTTGAGAGACTTTAAAACTACTGCAAACACATTTAGGAGAAGTTCTGGCATGACTCAATGATATACAAGAGCAAAATGCAGAGGTGGGCATGCGGAGTAACATGCCTGATACGTTGTTGAAGAAATATGAGTGGGGTTGATCTTCCAGGACAGGATAAATCTGGTCATTCACTGGATTTCATATATGTCAGTCATTTTCACTCAACAATAAGTTAAGTATGGGAAGTATCCTCTAAACAGGAAGCAAACCTAGTGGGTGGTCTGAGGAGGGACGCGGACCTTGACACAGGAAAAGAAAAACTAATGTGTTTCACGAAGGTTTCAGGCAAGGTAGCACGGTCATCCATGTGAAGAACTTGTCTCACATTTGTGACAAATCCAACAAGGACACACACTCCAAACAATGAAAAGTAAGTCCAAAGATATAGGTTAGGAAATTCATGTCATAGAACCAGAAGGAGAACTCAACTCATAGCTGAGGAAAGAAGAAAAACACTGGAGCCAGAAATGGAGTAGTGCCTAACTTCAGGTCTAAGGAGTGAGGTGAGACCATCATTAGCTAGCAAGTAACTATGTCAGGAGTTAGAAGACTGACAGAGCTCCAGAGTCAGGGAGTGAGAAAGGACAAAGGGAGTGGATCATGGTGAAGACTCTGCTTGGTATGAACGTGTCAAATACGTGCTGGTAGAATTTCAGATCAAGATCAGTAAAAAGTAGCACTCTTCTAGTGAGATTGTAACCAGAGTCCAAGCTAGGGCTCTAGAACTTTAACCACCAGTGACATTTTCCTAAGTAACCACAATATCATTGTCACACACAAAAGAAAAAAAACAAGGAAAAACAGAAGTATTACTTAATATTTTCTAGTACCCAGTCTAATTTTTCAAAAGGTAGATCCAACCAGTCCATCCTAAAGGAAATCAGTCCTGAATATTCATTGGAAGGACTGATGTTGAAGCTGAAACTCCAATACTTTGACGACCTGATGCGAAGAACTGACTCATTTGAAAAGACCCTGATGCTGGGAAAGATTGAAGGTGGGAGGAAAAGGGGATGATAGAGCATGAGGTGGTTGGATGGCATCACCAACTCAATGGACATGAGTTTGAGTAAACTCCGGGAGTTGGTGATGGACAGGGAAGCCTGGTGTGCTGCAGTCTATGGGGTCACAAAGAGTCGGACACAACCGAGCAACTGAACTAAGCTGACTGACTGACTGACCCAGTCCATTATCTAATTTTCAAAGACTGTGATGGAACCCAGTGTTTACTGATTTTCTGTTCTGTCTGTGAGGGTTGTGAATAGATATTTTCAGGTTCCCATGGTGACCGAGCAGTAGCACAATCTCATACTGGAGACTCCAGCAAGATCAGGAGCTGGACCGTGGGGGTGTTAAGGAAACACAAGAGAGAAATGGGGCCCACACTAGCCGAGGCTGAGCAGTCAACTGTCTACCAAGGGATGCTTTCAGGGTGAAAACTCCTCTTCTAAGCTTCCTCCTAAAACCCCTTCTCTACCTATCCCCAGCTCTAACCCCTCCCTAATACCCGGGGGGAGCAGGTGCAAGCACTTGGAGCAGCTGAAAGCCCAAACCAGGGTGCTCTGGCTGGCGCTTCCCAGCCTAGTTCTTTTCTCACCATGCGATTGGCCCGTCCTACCCTGTCCATTCCAAGTCATGCGCTATCCGTTTGCTCCTCGGCTCACCCCCACTCATCTTCATTTGGCCTTGACACTCTGACTGCTCCTAGTGCTTTTCATTATATAGTTCCCTTTCCTCTGACCAAATTTCACGTGACCCTCAATTTGGGATTTCCGCCCCTTGCTTCGTGCGCTTGCCCCCGTCCCTAGTCGTTGCCCTTCGGCTCCCAGACTCCGGTAGCCGAGAGACCCAGGTCTCCGCCTCCACAGCCCAGCCAACACCTTGACTGCAACTCATGAGAAACCTTGAGCTCCCACCAGCAAGCTGAGCCATTCCCAAATTCCTGATCCACATGAACTATGGATTCATAAATGATTGTGTTCTAAGGGGCTAAATACAAGCTACTGTTGCTGCCAAGTAATAGATAAATAAGTTCCTTATTTCTTCCTGCATTTATTCAATTGACCCAACAAGTAACTATTGAATTCTACTAGCTCAGTTGCAAAGCAAGGTCTGTGGCAGGGAACACAGCAAAGGAATACATGGGGGAACGGCTGTATCTCAGTCTTACAGCCCCACACAGGCAACTCCCAGCCTTAGTTGTAGAACAGCCCTATTTCCAAAGAAGTTGCATTTAAGATCCTCCTATCAGACAGATGATGAGTACCCTAATTTTTGACATATTTTAGGGACAGAGATTGTATCAATTCTCCAAGAGTTGTCTTTGCATCTCATTACTTCCTTTAGGAAGTTAATTTCCCCCCTTCAGCAAAATTCTTGCTATGCTAGGAATCCCTTTATTTCTATCACTTCTTTAGTGAAAACAGGAAACATGCTCAGTATAACAAACCCTTCACTGACTCCAAGTTACCCATCTCAGTATCTACGTAATTAATTTTTAAAGGGCACAGATCCCATTCTGCTAAGTACAATAGAAATAAATAATTTATATCTATGTGTTTCTCATGTGCTTGTCCCTAGTCATAGAGTGGTGTGGATGAGAGATTTAATCAATCCAAATTTGGGCCCAGAGACCAACCCAGTGATGCAGTGTTACTACTGTTTGGTACAAGTATGCTTCCTTCAGTATGTAATTTTTTTTTAACGCTCAGACCCACAGGAGAAAACTTCTAAAGCCTCGGCCTGGATTTCCTGGCATTTGTGTGGTACACGTCCCTGTTGGTACACTGCTGATGCACACCCTAATGTATGACTTCTTCAACACAAGCATTTTAAATGAAGTATGATTTTCCATGATCCTTGTATAGGCTATACAGCAGCTTTGAGTTCTTGAATAAATTATTATTATAGCCCTGGTGCATCCCCCAGGCGACTATATTAGACAGTCTGGGGCAAAATACATTCTTGAAATCAACTGTAATCTTTCATTCCAGTAGAAAATAATTTGTTGGGCAAATGAGTAAATGCATTTGAATTGTAATTCTATTCAAACAGGTTCCTCAGACCTAGCTTTTAAATCACATTAACTAAAGACTCAGGTACGCCAATTGTTTATTAAAAGACCTACTGACCACAAGTTGCATAAACTAGGCTTCCTAAATATAGGCATCTTTTCCAAGTGAAATTCCTTAGCCTTTTTGACACAGAAGCAAAAGTGAATCATTCTTTTTTTGCAGATTCCCTTTTCAGCTATCCCAAAATGTATGATGTTTGAACACTGGAGTTATTCCTGAGTGGTCAGACACTTAAGAAATAATTTTAGAGACCGGGGGCCCAGTGAATGAGCGGGAAGATAAATGGATTTTTGGCAGCTAACTTTAGTCCCTGTGGCAGAGTAAACAATTGTCCAATATGAACAGGCTTCTAAAAATAACCATGGGCAAACTGTGGCCTTGTGGTAAATTAAAATACCTCCTGCTGAAGACAATTGAGCTTCATATATATTTAGTTTGGGGGTAGGACAGAAACCTGAGTCTGTTAGATGACACTCTTAACCAAGTTCAGTCCTGTTTAAGTTGAAGACAAGTTGTCAAAGAGATAGTAAGCCCAAAGAAATAACATCAGTTCACATTTATTTTTAATATCCAATTTCTCTACACAGTAGAGTCTTATTCTTAAGAGGCAAAAAAAACACATTCATAAGTGAGTCAATTCATAGAACAGCTATGTGAGACAGGTTATGTTGACAGAAAGATGGGTTGTGGGGGTGAAGAATGTCCCTCTGCACTTGAAATTCAGTGTGTGTTAATTTTGGAGAGAAATTATTTATGTTACCACTGCAAATGTTTAACTTATAAGAGGCACGCTGTGGAAGAGGGAAAGGCTGACGGGTAAGGCTTATCCAGCAAAAATATCTGCTTCTAAAGTTTATAATAATCTTTTGTTTTGATAAAAGAACAAAAATACATATTTCCAGCATGTGTGTCTTTATAAAATACCAGATGAAGGATTTGTTTGGCTTGATTTGAAGGGGAGTTTAAACTCAGAGTACAGAAAAAAAAATTTACTCTGGAAATGAATTTTGATTAATTTCTTTCATAAAGAGTAATTAAGGCAGACACTTGGTCCAATGCATTAACTATTAGCCATGCATGCCATTTAAATTTATTTAAATTCAAGCAAAATTAAAAATTCAGTTTCTCAGTTGCATGTGCCACGTGTCAAGTGCTGAATTGTCACATGGGCCTAGTGGCTACCATATTAAATAACACAGATAGAGAATATTTTCTTCATCACAGAAAGCCCTACTAAACAGTACTACTCTAGTTCCTACCTGAAGAATAGACACAAAGAAATTGTTATCTAAATTCAATACTTAAGAGAAGATACAGGTGGCTCATTGGAAACAGTAGAGGTTTTAAAACAGAGAGAGGTATTTGGTGATACGCATGCTACACAATGGTATAAAAGTGGTGGGGTGGCCACGGAAGATTTAACTTCTGTTTTGAATCATGTTGCTGTCGGTAGTAGCGGTGGTTATGAATTTGTTGTGTTAGTGAGATAGATGCCAGAGATTCTCTTGGATTATCCTAGGCAGGATGACTGATCAGGGAAGCAGAGAATGTATTTCCCATTAAAAATAATCTCGGCCCAACTCAAAGGCAAGCAAGTTCTGTTTTCTGATAAAGCATGTGGAATAAACACTCCATGTCTTTAGAGCTAGAAGGGAAAGGAGGCTGGTCAATGCCTCCAGCAGGCTCCCCAAATTTCTGAGACTGGAAACGGCAACAGTAGTTGCCTGTTTTGTGATGGGCTGACCCTCTAATCAGCTCAAGCACAGCCCCTCTGGACACTTAAGTGATGTCCAGAGAGACCGGGGAAGAAACCCTGGGTGAGGTGGAGCCCCTTCCAGATGTGGTCTCCTTTGAAAGCTTGGGATGACCTGCATCAGACATTTGTGGAGGGTGACTTCCCTGCAGCTCTGGACAGGCAAGTGACCACACCCAAGGGACAGTGTGTAGCAGCAAGGAATGATGACCACAAAGCAATAGCAGCTCTTAAGACATAAAGTTCCTCTCCAGATAGAAGTGAAAGTGGATGGACCTCTTTGTTGGATAAAAAGCCACCACAATTTTTGGATGAGCAAAGGGATTGAGGAAACACCAAGAGTGTTCTGTAGGATTTCCTTCCCATCTGGCTTGAAGGGGTTTAAGCAGTTTCCACTTAAATTGGGGAAATGGAAATAGACTTGATGTTACTTGCACCTCATGTAGTGGAGTAGTTTACCTTTGAAGACATGGCCAGCTGAGAGCTAACGGCTCACCCCTGAGCAGTTTGTATAAATAGCCCGTATTTAGAAATACTTCAGTTGGTGACAGACCCAAATAACTGGTAAATTAGCAGATGGAATGTGCCCACCTGTTCAGAAAACTTAATTCAGGGAATTAAATGATAAAGTTAATTTTAAAACACTTTTTGAGTAAGAAAAAATTTAAAGATGTATTTAAATTCCTGTGTTATAATTTTTATTGACAATTTTCAAACCCACAATATCTCAATGAATTGTATATTTGCAAATATTGACTTTTTGTTTATTAAGTTCTTAATGAACATTTTCGTTCTTTAGGCAGGTTTGATCTGCATTGCAAATAATTGGTTTCCAAATATGATTCTGTATGTTAACAGATTTCGTGTGTTAAAATTCCTGGGAAAAACTGTCCTATTTTCAGATGAATTAATTCATCTTCAAAATTGCAATGGGGATTTTTTTATTGACTTAGACTTTGGAAAATAGTTCTGCTAATTTAAAATATTTCCATAATTGTCACAATGACTTTAAAAAAATATGTATTTATTTGACTGCACTGGGTCTTAGTTGCAGCACACAGCATCTTTTAGTTATGGCATACAGTCTCTTAACTGAGGCATGCAGGATCTAGTTCCCTGACAAGGGATGGAACTTGGGGCCCTAGCATTGGGAATGCGGAGTCTTAGCCACTGGACCACCAGGGAAGTTCCAAGATGACTTTTTAAACAATGGTGATCTGAAATATCTGACTCCTTTTAATTCACATGAATTTCTTAGAAATTAGGTCCTTTATTTCATAACCATAAAATTATGTTCATTTATGTACTTAGATTATTAATGTCACAAATCTACAAATGCATCAGATTGGCATTAATGTGCATAACAATTCAATGCTTTCTCACTCTTCCATTACGTATTCCAGTTCTCCGAAACCAATTTATTAGCTGTAGCTATTAGACGTTGCCCTGCCCAGTACCATATGAAAGTTTTTAATTGTTCAGTTCCTTGGTTTCCCAGAAGAATATTTATCAAAATATGTTTTCAGATAGGGTATGCTGAGCCTCATTCAACCCCACCTAATCTCCAAAGTCTGCTGCTCCCACTTTAAATCATGGTTTCAGTTACAGGATATGTATGATGATAAAATACAAAAGAGCTAATGTAATTCTCCTTGAGCTTTTTTCCAAAAGTTTACAAAATTAAGTGTTCTTGTCTTGCATGTATGTGTGCTAAGTCACTTCAGTTGTGTCTGACTCTTTGTGATCCTATTGACCATAGCCTATCAGGTTCCTCTGTCCATGGGATTCTCCAGGCAAGAATACTGGAGTGGGTTGCTGTTCCCTTCTCCAGGGGATCTTCCCAAGGAACCTGCATTTCCTGCATTAGCAGGTGGGTTCGTTACCACGAGTGCCATCTGGGAAGCCCACTCTTTGCTTAGCATTGCTACATACTCATACAACTATTCAGTTTTATGTGGTGTTGAGAATGACTGGCAAATAAGCTCAAGAATAAAATAAAGATGGGATATGTAAATAAAAGTTCACATCTGAGCTGGCCAGTGAACTCTGCTGAATTACTAAATGGGTAGACTAAACATGCTTCAGTTCAGTCACTCAGTCTTGTCCGACTCTTTGCAGCCCCATGGACTGCAGCACACCAGGCTTCCCTGTCCGTCACCAACTCTGGGAGATTACTCAAACTCATGTCCATAGAATCAGTGATGCCATCCAACAGTCTCATCCTCTGTCATCCCCTTCACCTCCTTCCTTCAATCTTTACCAGCATCAGGGACTTTTCCAATGAGTCAGTTCTTTGCATCAGGTGGTCAAAGTATTGGAGTTTCACCTTCAACATCAGTCCTTCCAATGAACACCCAGGACTGATTTCCTTTAGGATGGACTGGTTGGATCTCCTTGCAGTCCAAGGGACTATCAAGAGTCTTCTCCAACACCACAGTTCAAAAGCATCAATTCTTCGGTGCTCAGCTTTCTTTATAGTCCAACTCTCACATCCATACATGACTATTGGAAAAAACCATAGCTTTGACTAGATGGACCTTTGTTGGCAAAGTAATGTCTCTGCTTTTTAATATGTTGTCTAGGCTGGCCATAGCTTTTCTTCCAGGAGAAGTGTCTTTTAATCACTGCAGTCACCATCTGCAGTGATTCTGCAGCCCAAGAAGATAAAGTCTGTCACTGTTTCCATTGTTTCCCCATCTCTTTGCCTTGAAGTGATGGGACCAGATGCCATGATCTTCCTTTTTTGAATGTTGAGTTATAAGCCAACTTTTTTACTCTCCTCTTTCACTTTCATCAAGAGGCTCTTTAGTTCTTCTTTGCTTTCTGCCATAATGGTGGTGTTATCTGCACATCTGAGGTTACTAATATTTCTCCCAGCAATCTTGACTCCAGCTTGTGCTTCATCCAGCCCAGCATTTTGCATGATGTACTCTGCATATAATTTAAATAAGCAGGGTGACAATATACAGCCTTGATGTACTCCTTTCCTGATTTGGGACCAGTCTGTTGTTACATGTACAGTTCTGAGCACTGTGCCTCTATCACTAGATTCTCTAGCAAATAAGATGAGCAATTCTCTTCTGGGGGCTTTTAACACATACAGAGTTCAACCACTAAGATTCTATGTGCTGAAAGAAGATTTGTCTCCTGCCAAGAATTCAAAAAGCATAGCTACTTTCCAAGTCTCTCAACCTCCAACCCTGTAAGGAAAGATAAGATTTCTTTCAGTGAACCAACTAAAACTTTGTTTTCATTTAAATAGACATGAACAATGTCTTAAATAAATCTATTGTGATGCTAGCAAAATCGTCAGTTTTTTCAACCCAAATTATACTGTTGATGTGAATGACCACTTCTGCCCAAAATTCTAGCCTGAGTTACAGGATATATGTGATGATACAAACTTTATACAATGAATGCAGGCAACATTCCAGTTGACTTAATCTGGCAAGATCTTCCTTAGGTATGAGTATGAGTTTAGGCCTTGAGCCAGCAATCAAAAGGGATTGTAAATGTAAAAGATTACCTCATTTAGTGAAGTCTGCTTTTTGGCTAGGTCAGAAGCATCTTCTCCAAAATTTATTCAGAATATATTTGAATCATTCTAGCTGCGTGACCTTGGAAAAATTATTTAATCTCTCTGTAGGTCTGTTTCTTCATCAGCAGAGTAAGTAAATTATAACATTTACCCCATAGGCTTATTAAGCAAGATATATAATAACGCATATAAAGCACTGGGCTTCCCTGGTAGCACAGCTGGTAAAGAATCCACCTGCAATGCAGGAGACCCCCTTCGATTCCTGGGTCAGGAAGTTCCCCTAGAGAAGGGATAGGCTACCCGCTCCAGTGTTCTAGGGCTTCCCTGGTGGCTCAGATGGTAAAGAATTCAGCTGCAATGGGGGAGACCTGGGCTGGGAAGATCCCCTGGAGGGGGGCACCTACTCCAATGTTCTTGCCTGGAGAATCCCCATGGACAGAGCAGCCTGGAGGGCTACAGTCCATGGGGTCGCAAAGAGTCGGACACGACTGAGTGACTAAGCACAGCACAGCATATAAAGCACTTGGATTACCTGGCACATAATGAAATATATATAAGGATTAGCTATCATTAGCAGTATTATTATCAGATTGATAGACGGAAGGTGGACTTTACATTTATTCTGAACCCACGTAATTACCTAGCCAATGCAATTTCCACTTAAAGAGTAATTTAAGATATATTTTTTGTACTTAAATATTCTCCAAATAACTATCTTAAATCAAATATAAACACCCTTTAGAAATAATTTCTTTTTAGAAGAAAAATATTTTGCAAATGAATGGCTTGTCTTTAGAAGATGCAGGAAGAGATAAAAATGGGAGGGAAAGTCACTGAAAAAATCTTGACATAAGCTCCTAATTACTATTTGGGTCAAAGTTTTGTTTTTTGTTGCCCTCCATTAAAGTAACTACAGTAAAATAACTTGCTGATTTCTCACATTTTCAATTTACTCTAATATTCCTTTATTTTAATATTCCAATTTAAAAATCATTTAAAAATACTTTTTAAAGTGATAAAATATCTCTTGGAAAAGAATATTCCTGGTTTAAATATGTACAGCCTTGGAGCTTAAAAGTTTTTGCCATGATAGTGTGCTGGTACTAGAGTAACTCTCTATGGTAAAACACTAGAAAACTGGGTAAATTGTTTGAAACATCTATCTTCAGAAATTGGATTATAGGCAGTACAGGACCATTATCTCAGAGATGGAAAACAAGCAAAATAAACCTACAATTACCCAGACTGACTGCATGGAAGCAACTTCCAGGCCATGCAGGAGGAAAGAGAACCTTAGCAAAGCACAGTTGTCCCACTGAACTAGAAAGCAGATCAGGGGTGAAGGGAGCTGAGGCAGCTAGAATCTGTGGCACCGAAAATGAGAGAATGGGAGATGCAGAGAATAAGAGCTCCAGAAATCTTCATAGGGGTCCCTTTGAGTCTTTGATGCAATCCTTCCCTGCGTTGCATGGCGTGACACTCAATGAGGCCATATAAATACAACTACCAGGGAACTACAAGCTGAAAAAATTAGAAAGCGCTTCCCTGGTGGCTCAGATGGTAAAAAATCTGCTGGTAATGCAGAAGACTTGGAAACTATAAGCTGAAAAACCACTAGAGTATCCATAGAATTAGAAGACATTCAATGTCTGTACCTGAGCGAGTAGATAAACATCCTTGAACAACTGGGCATTCAGTAGAGGCTCCAGACAGGCTCTGCCAATGCTAGAGCTAAATTACCACTACATACAGGTTACTAGTAAAGCTTTGAGACAAGTCTCAGGAAGATTAAGGGAAGCGGCAATAGAGTAACTGCTCTCAGGAATAAAATGCAACCTTCTTCAAAAAAGGATTAAAAAAAATTCATACACTTTATACGATGACATTCACAATAGAAGGGACACAATAAAAATTTACTGGAAGTGCAAGAATCAGGAAAATGTGACCCATAACCAGAAGATAATTAGTTAATGGAAGCAAACCCATAATGAACAGAAAAGGGCTACAGATCAGCTTTAATAACTGTAAAGATTTAAGGAAAACATATATACAATGAAGAAAGAAATGGACACTATAAAAAAAGTCAAATCAAACTTCTAGATCTGAAAATTAAAATATTTGAAATAAAGAATTCACTGGACTTAGTATACTAGACGCTGCAGAAAAAAAGAATAAGTGAACTTGAATAAGGAAACTGTCAAAGCTGAAGTAGAGATAGAAGAAAAGGGTTTTAAAAAAAAGAACAAACCTCAAATAATAGTGTATTTTCTCACTGAAAGAAGCCAGACACAAAAGAAAAAAAATTGTGATTTCATTTATAAGAAAAGTCAAGACAAGGCAGATCACAGGGATAGAAAATAGACTAATGATTGCTCTGGACTAGGGGTATAAGTAGAATGTGGAGGTGTAGGAAATAATTCAATAGAGAAGACTAAACAAACTTCTAAGATAATTCAACCTATAAAAAGGCATGGAATAAAGGGGGGAAAAAAACAAAAAACCAGAGAGCTAAATGTATAAAAAGATGGTGGTATTAAACCATCTTTAATGTGTGCTAGAGCTGATTGACATGACATCATGAAAGAAAATCTCAGTTGTCTTCTTTTTTTTTTTTTGGCAGAAATTAACAAAAGTTTCTAAATTTTTCATCCTAAAATTCATATGGAATGAAGAGATTCAGATTAGACAAAACCATCTTTAAAAAGAACCAAGTTAGAGGATTCACATTCTCTGATATCAAAGCAACAATAATCAAGACAATATGGCACTGGCATAAGGAAAGACAGACAGATCAATGAAATGGGATTGGGAGTCTAAAAGTAATCAGTTGACTACATTTATAGTCAGCTGATTTTGACAAGGATACCAAGATGATTTATTGGGGGGAAATGGTCTTTTGAACAAGAAGTACTGGGCTAAATGTATGAAAAGGTAAAGTGTTAGTCACTTAGTTGTGTCCGACTCTCTGTAACTCCATGGACTGCAGCCCAACCAGGCTCCTCTGTCCATGGGATCCTCTAGGCAAGAACACTGGCATGCATAGCCATTCCCTTCTCCAGGGCATCCTCCTGACCCAGAGATTGAGTTCATGTCTCCTGCATTGCAGATAGAATCTTTACTATCTGAGCCTGTAAAACAACAAAGCTGAACTCCTCGTTTATACCATCTACAAAAATATAACTTAAAATGGATTATAGTCCTGATATTATTCAGCCATAAAAGGAATAAAGCCCTGATACCTGTTACAACATGAAAACATGCTAAGTAATAGAACCAGTCACACTAGGCCATGTATTGTATGATTTCATTTACATGAAATGTTTGGAATAAGCAAATCTATAAAGACAGAAAGTAAATTAGTGGTTGCCAAGGGCTATGTGGAAGGAGGAATGATTGCTAACGGGTGCATGGTTTCTTTCTGGGGTGGCAAAATGTTCTAGTATTAAATAGAGGCAGTAATTGCATAACTCTGAATATACTAAAAGCCACTTGTATATTTTAAAGGGGTTAATTTTACAGTATATAAATTATAGCACAATAAAGCTAATTTTTAAAAAAGAATGGAAAGCTATACTATGAAAACTCTAATCATAAAAAACTGAAGAAGCTATATTAATATCAGATAATTTAATCTTAAGTACAAGAAATTTTGTTAAAAATATAGAAGTATTTTACATAAAGATTAAAGGTGAATTTCTCTAAAAGATATAAAATCTTAATATGTATGTATCTAATAACAAAGTTAAATGACAGAACTGAAATGAGAAATAGACAAATTTAAATTATAATTGGTGATTTCAACTTTCCTTTCTCAGTAGCTGATAAACAAGGAGACAGAAAATTGTTAAGAATATAAGTAACTTTACCATACTACCAATTTTATCTAATTGATAAAGAAACAAGATACATTCTTTTGAAATGCACATGGAACATTTATCAAAAGTCATATACTGAAATACAGAACACATTTCAAGAAATTTAAAATGAAAAAAATCTCATGGAATGTTTTTCAGTTACAATAGAATTAGAAATTAATTACTAATTTAAATATCAAAAAATTTCCAAACAGTTGGAAATGAAAAAATATTCTAAACATCAGACAAAGTCATAAAGGAAGTTAGAAAACATTTGAACCAAATTATAATGAGAACACAATTTATCAAAATTTGTGGGATTAGCAATAACTAGAGGGGAGGAAGTTATAGCTATAAGTGCTTGTGTAGAAAAAAAAACTTTTCTTTCAAACCTAAGATTCTACCTCAAGAAGATATAAAATAAGAGCAAATTAAACCAAAAAATATAAGGAATAAATTGAAAGAGGGAATTTGTGAAATAGAAACAGGGCAAACAATAGAGAATGAAATTAAAAGATGGCTTTTGAAAAGGGAAAGAGGAAAGTTAAATACATTTATTAATCATTGTATAAGCAATAGATATGAATTAAATTATATCAATAAAAACTGACAAAGAAAAGAATAAAAGGTTAAAGAAGTGAAAAAGAGGATTAGAGGCATATATTGATAGAGAGCAAAGTTTGTATTTTTGTTCTAATATATAGAAAGTGTGTATGTGAGTGTGTGTGTGGATATAAATATATATAATTATAGCCAGGGTTATTATTTATATAGCTCTATAGCCAGCTTTCTCATTGTTGGAAGACTCCTTGAAAAAAGGACTGATTCTAGGACTTGGGCAGGAAAGGCACAAGGCGGGTGGGGTGGAACATTGCATTAGTTTGCTATTGCTGCATAACAAATCCCACAAACTTAGCATGCAAAAATAACAGCCATTTGTTATCTCACTGTTTCTGTAGATCAGAAGTCCAGGTATAGCTCAATGGATTGAGGCTCAGCATACCGCTAGGCTGAAATCAAAGGACCAGCCAGGCTACATTCTCGTCTGGGCTTCAGAGTCCTCTTCCAAGTTTGCTCAGGTTGCTTACTTGTGACTGAGGACTGAAACCCCCATTTCCTTTCCGGCTGTCCGTGGTGGTTTCTCTCACATCCCTGAAGCTGCCCGAAGGTCCTTCATGACCCTCTTACTTCCTGATAGCTCTCTTCTTCAAAGCCAGAAGGACAATCCCTGCAGAGAGATTTATACAATGTAACAGTTTTATATCATGTAACCCAATCATGGGAGTGACTATTCAGCTTCCCTCTAAAGGGAGAGGATTATGCCAAATTTGTTCACCAGGGGGCAGAAGTCTCAGGGACCATCTTAGAATTCTGCCTCTTCAAAACATCTTGTGCAAAAAGTAAGGAGGTTCTCAAAATAGGATACCAGGTGGACCCAACAGCCATCTTGAAGAGACTTCTCATCTTATCAGTTTGAGCAAAATAAATAAATATTGAGAGTAATGGGCTAAAATCCATAAAATAAGAACACATGAATCTGTGCTGATATACTGTATCTATTGATATGTGTATATATATGTATATATATACTGAAATATATTCATATATATATTGTTTTATATGGATATATATGAATAAATAGGGAACAGAAGAAAGTTCTTTTTATGGTGGATTTCAGACACTGTAAAAATATTAGAAAATTACTATTTGTCAACCATCACAGTAGTAATTGCTTCAGTTAAGAATGGATGATAAAATTAGTGGCCAAAAGTATGGTTAGAAACAGATTATTCACAAAGTCTCTATAAGATACAAATTTATGATAAGGAAAAATAGTCACTTTACAGTGGAGGAATCTGGAAGTCACTAGTTAACATCACCAATAATAGCACAAATTAACATCATATTCCTCCTAAAGTGCTGACTGGGGTGGCACAATATCCCTTCTTTAGCATCCTGTCCAAAATGCATAACCTGATCAAACCATAAGGAAACATCTTGCGTGCATGCTCAGTCATGTCCCACTCTTTACGACCCCATGGACTAGCCCACCTGGCTCCTCTGTCCATGGAATTTTTCAGGCAAGAATAGTGGAGCAGGTTGCCATTTCCTTCTCTAGGGGATCTTCCCAACCCAAGAATCAAACCTGTGTCTCTTGTATCTCCTGCATTGGCAGATAGATTCTTTACTACTAGCACCACCTGGGAAGCCCAGCAAGGTGGTCTAGGAAGTATAGTTACTAGTTTTTAAGGCTGCCACAGTACAAGAAGATGAAACAGACCTTAGACACCAATCTGCCATATTTACTACAGATAGTTCATTTAATTATTCCTTATTCTTTTTTGTGTGGACAAATACTTTCATTTCTCTTAAGTAAACTCAAAGGAATGAAATTATTAGACAATTGGGTAGACATATGTTTTGTTTTATAACAACATGGAATTTTTCAGGCAAGAATACTGGAGCAGGTTATCTTTCTGACCTAGGGATCAGACCCACGTCTCTTGAATCTCCTGAATTTTCAGGCAGATTCTTTACCACTGTGCCACCTGGGAAACTGGAGGAAACATCAGACAAACCCAAATAGAGGTACAATTAAAAAATAACTTACCGGTACTCTTGGACTGCAAAGAGATCAAACCAGTCAATTCTGAAGGAAATCAACCCTGAATATTCATTGGATGGAGTGATGCTAAAGCTGAAGCTCCAGTACTTTGGCCACCAAGAACTGACTCATTGGAAAAGACCCTGATGCTAGGAAAGATTAAAGGTAAAAGGGGAAGTGGGTGGCAGAGGATGAGATGGTTAGATAGCATCACTGACTCAATGGACATGAATTTGAGCAAACTCCAGGAGATGGTGGAGGACAGAGGAGCCTGGCATGCTCTGTCCATGGGGTTGCAAAGAGTTGGACATGACTTAGCCACTGAACGACAACTCTTCAGAAGTGTCAAAAACAGACTACAGAACTGTTAGAGGCTAAAGAAGACAGAAGAAATACAACAGTTCACACAAAATGTGATCATATCCTGAATACTTCACCTACAAAAGGATTTTAGTGGGCCTATTAGAGAATTTTAATAAGGTCTGTAAATTAGATATCATTGTATCAATATTAATTTCCTAATTTTGATAACTGTGCTATAGTTATATAAGAGAATGTTCTTGTTTTAAGGAAATGTATACTTCAGTATTTTGAAGTCTTAAAAAGCCAATCAATATAGATCACCAAATTAGCAGAATAAAGGAGAAAAAAATTATGTTTACATTAACATATGCAGGAAAAGTACTTGATAAAATTTAGCACCACCCGTTATGATAAAACAAAACATGAATCAAACAGCAACAAAACCCCCATACTCTTGGTAAACCAGGATAAAAGAAACTTCTTCCTCAATCTGATAAAATGTATCTATGAACACCCTACAGTTAACATCATATTTAATGGTAAAATACAAAATCGTTCCTCCAAAGACTAACAAAGATGTCTGCTCTCACTTTTTGTATTTATATTCATTATATATATACTTACATTTATCTTCAACATTGTACTGGAGACAAAAACATAAAGGACACATGGGTTAAAAGGAAGATATAAGACTATGTTTACCATAAACAAAATGATCGTGTATACTAAAAATCATAAATAATCTGTCAATAAACTGCTAGAGCTAATAAATGAATTTAGCATTGTTGCAGGGCAAAGATCAGTATATAAAAATCAACTCTTTCTATATACTAGCAACAAACAGTTTAAAATTTAAATTAAAAAATAGCATTTTAATAGGATCAGAAACCTGAAATATTTGGCATACTTTTAACAGAAATATGTGTAATACCTGTGTACTAAAAATTACAAAATCAACAAGAAAACAAGATTAAATAAATGGAGAAATACACTGTGTTTGTGGATTAGAAGACTCAATGAGTTAAGATATCAATTCTTTCCAAATTAATAAGCTGATTCTAAAATATACATGGAAATTCAAAGCACCTATAATAGCCAATGCAATTTTCAAGAAGAACTGACAAATTACTTAGAATACCTGATTCAAAACTTATTATAAAGCTACAGTAATCAAGAGAGTATGGTATCGATGTAAGAACAGACATATAGATCATTTGGACAGAAGAAAGAGTCCAGAATTAGACCCACACACATGTGGTCAACTGATGTTTGACAGGATTGCATTGTTTACCTTCCCTGCCAGCGATCTCAGACCACTTCTGGCAACCACTGATCTAAATCCTATCTCTATGAGTGAGGATGCCTGTGTTAGAACTGCTTATAAATGGAACCAAAGCCTGTTGCTTTTATAACTGTAAAGTCAAGGGAGTAGTTCTGAATTCTGGGAGTGTTCTTTTTAATTCAATTCACAAATTTAATCAGGAATTGATCTTTTTCTCAGCTCTTCCTCCTTCTAATTGACTTTATTCACAGCAGATTTTCCTTCAGCAAATATGGCAGTCAGAAGCTCAAGTACTATGTTCTGCTTAATAATCTCAGTGTAAAGAGAATACTTCTTTCTATGTAATTAATATGTAATTGTAGCAAAAGTGCTAAGTGTAATTCTTATTACATTTACCTGGAGAATATGCTTATCCCTAAACTATGGCCAGGGATATGAGATATGCTGATCGGTCAAGCCAGGGCCAAGTGCCTCTGCCGGGATCAAGGAGATGACTCCAGCCCTGTGTAACCCACATGAACTGAGAATGAGGAATGATGACATCCCTAGGTATTTTCTCATGAGACTGGTGTCCACCGCAAAGTAATAAACCCAGCATCCTAGATTCCAGCCCAGTATTCCTTAGACTGCAGTACTGTAATTCAGCACTTGGGACAATGCACAGTATCCCAGAGACAATCTGGTCCTCCGTTGCCAGAATGTGATTACAATATCCTATAGCTCTTCTTCCAAACAGAGTCGGGGGGTGGGACTCCAGCCCTACTGAGGGGGGATACCAGTGGCAGAGCTAACTGGATGAGACAATTTCATTGTCATGAAGATAAGTAAGCAGAGTATTAGCATCTTTTACTCTGTTTTCTAAAATTTGAATTTACAAAATTATGCAAAGCATCAGTGAACTTTGAACAGTGAATAGAGGATAGACACAATTCCTATTATTCATCTGTAATTGTTTCATGTCCATAAGCACAATGAATATGAAGAGGGAAAGAAAAGTAAGAAAAATGGGAGACTGGAAAACTATGTAAAAGAACAGTTTCTTACTCAACATATCACTGACAGTGTCGACAAGCAGTCATGTCTAAATGTCAAAAATGTAAGTAGAACAGCTCACTTAGGAAAGAGGAAGGCAGGATTATTAAGCCTAATCTGCCAATCAATGCTCACTTGATTATTGGTAGAGAAATACTAGAGGAAAGGTTTTCGAATTTAAAAAAATATATTCAGGGGCCTCCCTGGCCAATGTAGGAGACCTGGGTTCGATCCCTGATCAAGGAACTGGATTCCCCATGCTGCAGCTAAGGATCTTACATGCTGCAACAAGAACCAATTCAGCCAAATATATATATATTCATATTTGCAATAAAATTAAAAACCAGGACATTTAGAATATTCTACTTTTATATTTCTATGAAAATATAAAATACATTATATTTAACAAGCTGGGATTATATTTTTGGCTTTTTTTAATCTATACATATTTTTCCAATTATTTTTATTAGTTGGAGGCTAATTACTTTACAATATTGTAGTGGTTTTTGCCATACATTGACATGAACCAGCCATGGATTTACATGTGTTCCCCATTAATCTATATTTTATCATGGAAATATAAAATCAGTTACTAAATGAGTTACTTCCCAGCAAAAAGAACTACTAATATTACCATTTTTTCATATGGTAAACACAGATATCAGTACCCTTATTTCAGGCAAGAAACACTACAGAAAAAATATAGATCATGAAATTGTAAACTCTACCATCAATGAATTTATAGCCAAATGATTTCATAGAACTGTACAATTTCTAGAATAAGGAAAAGTGAAAATATTTCAGAGGTTCGAAGGACGGATGGGGGAAAGTTGCCTGAAGTTAAGGTTTGATGGTTTTAAAACCTGACTGCAATCTTTTTTTTTTTCATTTATTTTTATTAGTCGGAGGCTAATTACTTTACAATATTGTAGTGGTTTTTGTCATACATTGACATGAATCAGCCATGGATAGGGAATACATGTAAATCCATGGCTGACTGCAATCTTGAATACTTTATGCACCAAATGATGTGGATGATGAGGTCCATGTTTCCTCTACTTGAATTTGAGTGCGTTTGTGATTTAACCACTAAATCAAAAGGGAAGTTGGGCTTCCCTCGTAGCTCAGTTGGTAAAGAATATGCCTGTAATGTAGGAGACCTGGGTTTGATCTCTGAGTCGAGAGGATCCCCTGGAGAAGGAAATGACAACCCACTCCAGTATCCTTGCCTGGAGAATCCCATTGACAGAGGAGTCTGGCAGGCTACAATCCATGGGATTGCAAGAGTTGGACACAATTTAGCAACTAAACCACCAACCACCACCAGTTGATGGCGGACAGACTAACCAATAAAAGATGGCAGTCATGAGGCTGTATGACTTTCAGGTCATAGGAATTCTGGGGTTTCTGCCTTTATCACTGGAACTCTGGTTCTCAGACTTTCTATGAAAGACCAACTACGTTGAACCCACCTTGTTGGCAAGGCTACTTGTAGGTACTCCAAACACAGTCCTAGAGGGGCCCAGACATTGAGCTGTCCCCACCAAGGCCCTAATCATAGAACTGAAACTGTCTTGGGCCTTCCAGGCTACTGAAAGACTTATGACACCATCTAGAACAGAGGAAAGACCCAACCAA
Organism: Odocoileus virginianus; assembly: GCF_023699985.2. Taxonomy (NCBI): domain Eukaryota; kingdom Metazoa; phylum Chordata; class Mammalia; order Artiodactyla; family Cervidae; genus Odocoileus; species Odocoileus virginianus. Next base: position 21,373,409 of record NC_069686.1, read on the forward strand.
ACCCTGCCCAATTTGTGACCCACAAAACCATGAAATGTAATAAAACAGTCTTCGTTTTAAGTCACAAAATTTGAGGGTAGTTTGTTATGCAAACAAATGAACAAAGGGGAAATCATTTTAGAATTAAGTGGTATAATTATTTTTCTTATAAAACAACGTATTCTTAAAAACAAGAACATAATACTGATACTTCTTAGTAAAAGTTAAGGACAAATGATCCAGCAAAATACTATAGCAATAAGCTGATATTGAGTGTTTTTTCTTTGCTTTCAGGATATTTTTGGCCCTAAGGGACACCTTCAACTATAACAAGAGTAATTTGAAAAGGAAATATGGGGGAGAGAATACAGTAAAATTCCTTAATATAATATACAATTAAATGAAACTTCTATGCATCTAAAGTTCAAGCAATCGAAAGGCTCAAGTAGCAGATAAATTGTATCTGTTCTTTGTCTCTCTTTTTATGAAAAAGAGATGAGAAACACATAAATACCTGATGTTATCATTTCATTGGAAAAAAAATCAAACAGTGTCAGGCCTTCTCACCATGACATAAATTTTAGAATCCTCATATTAGGTAAAATATACCAGAAACTTATTTATGAATAACTGGAAAAATAACAAAATCCTGAAACTATAGCTATACTTTCTACATCCGTAGTACTACATGTTGGCAAGACATGTTTATTTCCCTCAGGACTTGCCTCCTGGTCTAATAGTTGGGACTCCACACTTCCACTGCAGGGGGCCCAGGTTCCACCCCAGGTTGGGGAACTACGATCCTGCATGCCACATGGAGTGGCCAAAAGAATAATAAAATATATTTTTTTTAAAAGTCCATTATTCTGCTAAAAATAAAAGAGAGATGTTTATTTCCCTGAAGATTTATAAAATTCTGGGGTTCAAAAAGAGCCAGTAAAGATAATTAGAATAGTTTCCAGAACTATCATAACATAGGACATTTATTTTTCTAATCATTTTCAATTTATTCATTTCTCAGAGACTATCCATTTGTTTAGTTTTCAATTCAAACATTATGTTGAATTCACTGAAAGATAATTTTTATTTGTTGAACTTGGCTTCTTAATATGAAATGCAATACTGCACAAATACACATCTGAAACCTTCTAATCTTCTGCAAATGAAAGCATGACAAGTTATCTAAACACATGAACACATAGGAGAAAAAGCCAAAAAATACTACTTATTTTTTTTGTTAATCAGAAAATTGAAAAATACAGAACACAGAGAAAACAGTATATTTTGGATAAGGATCGCTCTTTAGATCAAAACAATTCCATGAATAAAACAAACTGCCTTCCATGAAGAAGAGATGCTATAAATAATGGTAGCATTGAGTTGATTAAAAATAATAGTTACATGCACTAAAATCCTGATTAAAAAGCAGTCAGTATGACAATACTATAATTCTCACCTCCAAAACAATATTAAATTTTACTGATAGAAGTTTAGTTAAGAAAGCTAATACCCATCCCATTCTACGTTTCAGTTCAGTTCAGTTCAGTCGCTCATTTGTGTCCGACTCTTTGCAACCCCATGGACTGCAACACGCCAGGCCTCCCTGTCTATCACTAACTCCTGGAGTTTACCCAGACTCATCTCCATTGAATCGGTGATGCCATTCAACCATCTCATCCTCTGTCATCCTCTTCTCCTGTCTCCTTCAATCTTTCCCAAATCAGGGTCTTATCAAATGAGTCACTTCTTCACATCAGGTGGTCAAAGTATTGGAGTTTCACCTTCAACATCAGTCCTTCCAATGAACACCCAGGACTGATCTCCTTTAGGATGGACTGGTTGGATGTTGCAGTCCAAGGGATTCTCAAGAGTCTTCTCCAACACTACAGTTCAAAAGCATCAATTCTTCAGTGCTCAGCTTTCTTTTAAGTCCAATTCTCACATCCATACATGACTAGTGGAAAAACCATAGCTTTGACTAGATGGACTTTTGTTGGCAAAGTAATGTCTCTGCTTTTTAATATGCTGTCTAGGTTGATCATAACTTTCCTTCCAAGGAGTAAGCGTCTTTTAATTTCATGGCTGCAATTTCCATCTACAGTGATTTTAGAGCCCCCCAAAATAACTGTTTTGTTATAACTGACACTGTTTCCACTATTTCCTCATCTATTTGCCATGAAGCGATGATACCAGATGCCGTGATTTAGTTTTCTGAATGTTGAGCCTTAAGCCAACTTTTTCACTCTCCTCTTTCACTTTCATCAAGAGGCTCTTTAGTTCTTCCTCACTTTCTGCCATAAGGGTGGTGTCATCTGCATATCTGAGGTTATTGATATTTCTCCCAGCAATCTTAATTCCAGCTTGTGCTTCATCCAGCCCAGTGTTTCTTATGATGTACTCTGCATATAAGTTAAATAAGCAGGGTGACAATATACAGCCTTGATGCACTCCTCTCCTGATTTGGAACCAGTCTGTTGTTCCATGTCCTATTTTAACTGTTGCTTTCTGACCTGCATACAGATTTCTCAAGAGGCAGGTCAGGTGGTCTGGTATTCCCATCTCTTTCAGAATTTTCCACAGTTTGTTGTGATCCACACAGTCAAAGGCTTTGGCATAGTCAATAAAGCATAAATAGATGTTTTTCTGGAACTCTCTTGCTTTTTTGATGATCCAAAGGATGTTGACAATTTAATCTCTTGTTCCTCTGACTTTTCTAAATCCAGCTTGAACATCTGGAAGTTCATGGTTCATGTATTGTTGAAGACTGGCCTGGAGAATTTTGAGCATTACTTTACCAGCGTGTGAGATGAGTGCAATTGTGCGGTAGTTTGAGCATTCCTTGGCATTGCCTTTCTTTAGGATTGGAATGAAAACTGACCTTTTCCAGTCCTGTGGCCACTGCTAGTTTTCCAAATTTTCTGGCATATTGAGTGCAGCACTTTCACAGCATCATCTTTTAGGATTTGAAAGAGCTCAACTGGAATTCCGTCACATCCACTAGCTTTGTTCATAGTGATGCTTTCTAAGGCCCACTTGACCTCACACTCCAGGATGTCTGGCTTTTGCGTCATGAAGATCTTTTATGTACAGTTATTCTGTGTATTCTTGCCTCCTCTTCTTAATATCTTCTGCTTCTTTTATGTCCATACCATTTCTGTCCTTTATTGAGCCCATCTTTGCATGAACTTTTCCCTTGGTATCTCTAATTTTCTTGAAGAGATTTCTAGTCTTTGACATTCTATTCTTTTCCTATTTCTTTCCTCTGATCACTGAGGTAGGCTTTCTTATCTCTCCTTGCTATTCTTTGGAACTCTGCATTCAGATGGGAATATCTTTCCTTTTCTCCTTTGTTTTTCATTTCTCTTCTCTTCACATCTATTTGTAAGGCCTCCTTAGACAGCCATTTTGCTTTTTTTGCATTTCTTTTTCTTGGGGATGGTCTTGATCCCTGTCTCCTGAACAATGTCACGAACATCCTTCCATAGTTCATCAGGCACTCTATCAGATCTAGTCCCTTAAATCAATTTCCCACTTCTACTGTATAGTCATAAGGGATTTGATTTAGGTCATACCTGAATACTCTAGTGGTTTTCCCTACTTTCTTCAATTTAGATTGAGTCTTTTCACTTTGGACATGACCGATGTTCTTAATCATTATAAGATATTTCATGGAATGTTTGAGATGTTCAGAGACCTGGAAATCTGAAGAGACGCTGGAGATTCTTGGACAGAACATTGCTGTGAAACTTTGTTGACCCAAAGCCCTACCAAGCCTGACACAAAGAAGAAAGCTTTCATGACAGTGTTATAGATGAATGCCTACCCAATGGTACTACACTTTCTTCTAAGTCCTTCCATAACCAGTCAGTTTATCATCTGAAATCCCATAATGAGTAATAGAGAGAGGAGGAATGCTTGTGATGGCTGATTTTCCTGGGGCTCTAAGCATCTTTCTGGAACATATCAATCACAAACCTGGCAGTAAGGTTATTCCAACCATTTCAAACATTCCATGGCAGCCTGGTTTTATATGAAAACTTAACTATTAGCTAAGAGGAGAGGAGCCTTACATGGTCACAGTCTCTTAGGGATGATGCAAATCCTCAGTAAGAACAAAAAACACTAGGTTTTTAAGTTTCCTGTTGACATGGTTTTCTGCAACTCTGATTTATCATTAGGACTCTAATAGAAATGTTTCCCTAGCAATTATTATTTTTTTTTTTTTTTTTGGTTGTCCTGGCTCTTCATTGCTACATGCAGGCTTTCTCTAGCTGCGGTGAGCAAGGGCTATGCTTCCTTGCGAGGTGTGGGCTTCTCACTGCCGTGGCTTCTCTTGTTGCAGAGCATAGGCTCCCGGGGTGCAAGCTTCAGTAGTTGCAGCACGCAGGCTCAGTAGTTGTGGCTCATGGGCTTAGTTGCTCCCCAGCAGGTGGATCTCCCAGACCAGGGCTCGAACCTGTGTCCCTTGCATTGGCAGGCAATGTACCACTTATCCAGTGTACCACCAGGGAAGTCCCCTAGCAGTTATTCTTATAATTATTTTAAAGCTATTTCTTTACTTTTTATTCTTTACTCAGTATCTAAAATCTGCATTCTAACATGATCTCTAGCAAAGTCCTAGTAAAGCTGACAGGCCAGGGACAGTGGACAAACACCTAAAATTCCTCCCTGTTCCTAGCTGGAGCTGATTCAGTACCAGCCCAAGTAACTGTCCCTTTTGTGCTGCAATCTCATTTTAGCAGCACTCTCTGGCCATTAATAGTCTTTTCTGGTCACTGCGGTGAAGAGGACACCTGGAAAGGGAACTCCATCCATCATTCATCATGAATTAGCTCCCCAGTACTTGAGACTGAGGAGTTAGTACATTAGAATCTCATTTTGCTTAATTTAAAGGGGTATGCCTCCTTAAATGTATAAACCAAATTCTAACATTGCTATCCTTCAAGACACCCCACTCAAAACTTCATATACACTTTCCTATAAATACTACCCAGCTGCGACATATTCACTAAGTCCTGTCCTCTGATCTTAAAAATGATATGAAAGAAAATCAAGCAAATAAGTAGGAAAAGAAAATTTTCAACATAGATGTCTGTAGAACTAAATATCGATGAAAAAATGTTTGTAAGATTAGTAGAGCATCTAACAGGCATTTGGACATAAAAACCTGGCCTTTAGTGTTGGCAGTGTGGTTTTGTAGACCACTTTAGCGTTTTTACACGGTGGGTATGTGATGCTGTCTCATCTCTGACTCTCAGAGTAGGAAATGTGAAGGTCTTAAGTTACTTCATTAATTGATTTCTAAATTTCCAGTAAATTATTTTTGAGCTTTTTCATAAACATGATAGCTATTTGTTTAACATAAATAACATTCTCATGTAAAGACATGACTTTTAGAAATGTGAATGCCTGAAAGAGAAGCTGAGATACCTAAATTATAAAGTAGATTGAAATTCAAGAGTACATTCATTTTTAAACAAGGTGATCCTTAAATAAATTGTGATGTAGGCTGTTTGCCTTTGGAGTTTGTTGCAAGTGACAGAAACCTAATGGCAGATGGAACTTAAGAGAGGATGAACCAATACAAACATGTGAAATTCATTGATATATCTGGGCCTCAGGGACAAGTGACCAGGGATTCTCATCAACAGGGCACTTCATCTTCCAACTTGGCTTCCTTCTGAGTGTTGACTTTATTGTCTGACACCAAGGACTGACTTTCTCTGCTTTATAAGTGTGTCTTATGGGTTCCCAAATGTTAAATATTCCATCTTCCACTCAAGAAATACCATCTTCAAGTTCTGAGTCTCAGGTGCCAAACTTGACCAGGACAGTAGCTTCATATTAGGACATCACCCTCTCTTAAAAATAATTAATTGCAGAAAGAAGAAAACAGTCACTTGTCAGGAGGCTTGCAGTAGTTCAGTGGGGCGTAGGGTCAGGCAAGAGTGTTGGATAAACAACAGCGTAGATGCTCATCATCTATTTTCTGCTCTCTCACACTTTTAAAATACCCCTCCTCCCACTACAATATTGTAAAGTAATTAGCCTCCAACTAATAAAAATAAAATAAAATAAAATAAAATACCCCTCCTAACACACTCAATCCCAGGGATTTATCTTTGTGTTATTTCCCACTATCCATCAACTTTCCCTCTTTTCCATTTCTTTCCTGATCCTTATACTCCTTATGTTAAGTGTGCTGGTGATTTTTAAGCTATGTGTTGTGAATTAGCAGTGAAAGCTCTACTTTTACTTTTTAAAAAACAATTTTATTTATTTAGTTTTGGCTGTGCTGGGTCGTCACTGCGGTGTGGTCTTTTCTCTAGTTGCCTCAAGCAAGGGCTGCTCTCATTGGCAGTGCGGGAGCTTCTCAGTGGTGGCCGCTCTTCTTGAAGAGTTTGGGCTCTAGGCGCAGCGGCTTCAGTAGTTGTGGCACGCGGGTTTAGCTGCACCGAGGCATATGGAATCTTCCCAGACCAGGGATTGAACCCCTGTCCCATGCATTGGCAGGTAGATTCTTCTCTGAGCCACCAGAGAAGCCCTGCTTTTGCCATTTAAACTACCGAAATGAGACCTTGAGATGAACTGCAGTTTCAAGCTATCGTGCTCAAGAATCCATAATCTTACCTTGAAAGAGGGGTGAGGGATCCCGCATAGGTCGTCAGTGTGTGTATGTGTTAGCCGCTCAGTCACGTCCGACTCGTGGCAGCCCCATGGACTAGAGCTTGCCAGACTCCTCTGTCCATAGCATTCTCCAGGCAGGAATACTGGCGTGGGTTGCCGTTTCCTTCTCCAGGGGCTGTTCTCCACCCAGGGACTGAACTCGAGTCTCTTCTTCTGCTGCCTTAGCAGACTGATTCTTTAACCACTAGTGCCATCTGGGAAGTCAGTGACCAGAGTTGCCCTGAGCACCCCTTTGATTTTGCCTTCTGATGGCCAAATCTTTGCCTCTGGCTGTTCATGTTGTATGCTTTATGGATTAAAATATTTTGATACAATGTGTCCATTGCAAATTTCTGTCAGTATAGGAAAAAGTGCAATTTCTATGAAGTGATTATGAACATTTTATGCAGTTGCAACTAACTGGGATATTTGATCCATTTCTCTGTCAACTTTGGAGATAACTACAAAATAAAATTTTGTTGTACTGGACAGAAGGACAATAACAACCTGGGCCTCCCTGGTAGCTCAGTAGTAAAGAATCCACTTGCCAACGCAGGAGACACGAGTTCAACCCCCAATCTGGAAAGATCCCAAATGCTGCAGGGCAACTAAGCCCATGTGCCGCAACTACTGAAGCCTGTGCACCCTAGAGCCTGTGCTCAACAAGCGAAGCCACCGCAAAGCGAAGCCCATGTACCGCAACTAGAAAGTAGCACTCACTGCAACTAGAGAAAAAGCCACGCAGCAATGAAGACCCAGCACAGCCAAGAATAAATAAATATTACATTTTTTTAAAAACTCAGAAATCAAAAACAAAATAAAAGCATTTTTTATAACAAATTTTTTTCACCCAAAACTATTTGAGATTTTCAGAGACTCTGGAAAATGACAAAAATTAATTTTTTCATCTTATAAAAAGAGGGATATTATCAACATTTAGGCTCTTTTTATACTCCATACTTCTTAATTGACTCAAGATAATTTAAGAATTGCATGAGAAGAACTGTCAAATCTACCAATACTTCATATTGGTAGAATGCATTTAATATAAATGCTGCAAAGATCGTACACTTTGCAAACTAGAAAAGAAAACCTTTGAAGATGTATCAATGTCCTCACTGCCCATTATGCTTTCATCCTTAGGAGAATTCTTCATCTTCTTCTTAGGAAATAATCACGTATTTTTACCCCAGTAGGGGGTATTAATCCTCCTTATGATTTTACTAGCTATTGCAATACATTAACCACAGCCGGTTAGTTGCACCACTACAAGGTATTTCTTTCCCTGAATGCATCCTGAAAGTTCTGCCATAAGCAATAAGATGGGAGTTGAGTCCTCAACAAAATGCAATCTCAGTGTCTTAGGAAGGACTGTACAATTCAAAATTGAACCTCTGGGTGCTGGCTTCTGAGCTGTCAGCAGTTAGACAACATTCAGACTCTACCTGGGACTGGGCTGAGATTTCCAAGGCTCTTTGAAGTCCAGGGGCCAATGACTTCAGGAAAGCAGAGTGGTGATTCAAAATCCAGAGATATAAGAATTCATTATAGAACTGAATGAACTAATGAGAGCCATTTAATTGTCCTGTGGTCTATGTTCTTCTAAAAAAAAAAAATTGGTATTATTCATACTTTTTCTTTTCTTATTGTGCTTTTAATACTTAGTTTAGCTAAATGAGAAAGCACATTCAAAAGAATCCGGTATTTTTCACTGTGTCTTATTGTTTTTCATGGTATTATAGTTACTTCCATAAGCTTAGTATGACTCTCTCTTCCTTTTACCAGACAAAAGTGGACCAAACATTGGTGCTACTGAGGCTTGTATGTGGGTTGTCATACTTGAAATTAGTTCTTGACTAGTTATTGTAACTAGTCCCCCTGAAGGAACAAGGGTTGTACTTTCTAGGTAGAATCAATACCCACAAAACCAGTGGAGACAAACCGGCTTGATCTTTTTCTATGACTGTCAGAATCCCAGCCTCACAGGTGGTAAGCAGGCCAGGCACCTTGGCAAATCTAGGGGACCTTGAACAAAGATGATTTCACCCCATCTTGAGGTAGTGTATTGGAGAGAGTTTCATGGGCTTGGTTTCCAAGCCTTGGAATAGATGAGCAAATAATAGAGACCTTTTCAGTTCAGTTCAATTGCTCAGTTGTGTCCGAGTCTTTGCAACCTCATGGACTGCAGTATGCCAGGTTTCCCTGTCTATTACCAACTCCCGGAGTTTACTCAAACTCATGTCCATTGAGTTGGTGATGCCATCCAACCATTTCATCCTCTGTCATCCCCTTCTCCCACTGCCCTCAATCTTTCCCAGTATCAGGTTCTTTTCAAATGAGTCACTTCTTCACACCAGGTGGCCAAAATATTGGAGTTTCACCATCAGTCCTTCCAATGATTTCTTTTAGGATGGATTGGTTGGATCTCCTTGCAGTCCAAGGGACTCTCAAGAGTCTTCACCAACACCACAGTCCAAAAGCATCAATTTTTTGGCCCTCAGCTTTCTTCACAGTCCAACTCTCACATCCATACATGACCACTGGAGAAACCGTAGCCTTGATCACATGGGCCTTTGTTGGCAAAGTAATGTCTCTGCTTTTTAATATGCTGTCTAGGTTGGTCATAACTTTCCTTCCAAGGAGTAAGCGTCTTTTAATTTCATGGCTGTAATCACCATCTAGAGTGATTTTGGAGCCCCCCAAAAATAAAGTCTGTCACAGTTTCCACTGTTTCCTCATCTATTTGCCATGAAGTGATGGGACCAGATGCCATGATCTTAGTTTTCTGAATGTTGAGTTTTAAGCCAACTTTTTCACTCTCCTCTTTCACTTTCATCAAGAGACTTTTTAGTTCCTCTTCACTCTCTGCCATAAAGGTGGTGTCATCTGCATATCTGAGGTTATTGATATTTCTCCCAGCAATCTTGATTTCAGCTTGTGCTCTATCCAGCCCAGCGTTTCTTATGATGTGCTCTGCATATAAGTTAAATAAGCAGGGTGACAATATACAGCCTTGACATACTCATGTCCCTATTTGGAACCAGTCTGTTGCTCCATGTCCAGTTCTTACTGTTGCTTCCTGACCTGCATACAGATTTCTCAAGAGGCAGGTCAGGTGGTCTGGTATTCCCATCTCTTTCAGAATTTTCCACAGTTTGTTGTGATCTACACAGTCAAAGGCTTTGGCATAGTCAATAAAGCATAAATAGATGTTTTTCTGGAACTCTCTTGTTTTTTGATGATCCAATGGATGTTGGCAATTTGATCTCTGGTTCCTCTGCCTTTTCTAAATCCAGCTTGAACATCTGGAAGTTCACGGTTCATGTATTGTTGAAGCCTGGCTTGGAGAATTTTGAGCATTACTTTACCAGTGTGTGAGATGAGCACAATTGTGCAGTAGTTTGAACGTTCTTTGGCATTGCCTTTCTTTGGGATTGGAATGAAAACTGACCTTTTCCAGTCCTGTGGCCACTGCTGAGTTTTCCAAATTTTCTGGCGTATTTAGTGCAGCACTTTCACAGCATCATCTTTTAGGATTTGAAATAGCTCAACTGGAATTCCATTACCTCCACTAGCTTTGTTCATAGTGATGCTTCCTAAGGCCCACTTGACCTCACATTCCAGGATGTCTGGCTCTAGGTGAGTGATCACACCATCGTGATTATCTGGGTCATGAAGATCTTTTTTGTACAGTTCTTCCATGTATTCTTGCCTCCTCTTCTTAATATCTTCTGCTTCTTTTAGGCCCATACCATTTCTGTCCTTTACTGAGCCCATCTTTGCATGAAATTTTCCCTTGGTATCTCTAATTTTCTTGAGGAGATCTCTAGTCTTCCCATTCTGTTGTTTTCCTCTGTTTCTTTGTTCTGACCACTGAGGAAGGCTTTCTTATCTCTCCTTGCTATTCTTTGGAACTCTGCATTCAAATGGGTATATCTTTCCTTTTCTCCTTTGCTTTTCACTTCTCTTCCTTTCACAGCTATTTGTAAGGCCTTCTCAGACAGCCATTTTGCTTTTTTGCATTTCTTTTTCTTGGGGATGGTCTTGATCCCTGTCTCCTGTACAATGTCACAAACCTCCATCCATAGTTCATCAGGCACTCTGTCTATCAGATCTAGTCCCTTAAATCTATTTCCCACTCCCACTGTCTAATTGTAAGGGTAGGGATTTGATTTTCTAGCTTCAGTAGTTACTTAATAATGCATGGTTTTAGGTTTGCTGAGCAAAGTCAGGAAAGGAGGCTTTTTAAATATTGCTCATTAACGCCATTGTTGCCCCTAGATTAAAAATATGGCCAAACATAAGGAAACCAGCTTTTTTTTAGTAAATAATTATTTTCAAATACAACTTATGATAAAAGATGGGGCGGGGGGAATGTTAAGTAAGATTATCCCAAACATGCATGTGTTGCGCTGTGCTGTGCTCAGTCACTTTAGCTGTGTGCTGCTGTTCTGTGACCCTGCGGACTGTAGCCCACCAGGCTCCTCTGTCCATAGGATTCTCCTGACAAGAATACTGGGGTGGGTTGCCACGCCCTCCTCCAGGGGATCTTCCTGACCCAGGGATCAAACCTGCATCTGCTGCATTGCTGGTAGAGTCTTTACCACTGAGCCACTGGGGCTGCTAAGTCGCTTTATTCGTGTCCGACTCTGTGTGACCCCACAGATGGCAGCCCACCAGGCTCCTCTGTCCCTGGGATTCTCCAGGCAAGAACACTGGAGTGGGTTGCCATTTCCTTCTCCAATGCATGAAAGTGAAAAGTGAAAGTGAAGTCGCTCGGTCGTGTCCGACTGTTTTGTGACCCCATGGACTGTAGCCTACCAGGCTCCTGCGTCCATGGGATTTGTCCACAGTATTCTCCAGAATACTGGAGCGGATTGCCATTTCCTTTAACAGAGCCACTGGCAAAGTACTCCAAACATGCATATTCTTTTTAAAAATATCATTTCTGTGGAAATTTTTATTGCAAAATAAAAAGGATCGTGAAACAATAAAGCGAAGTTAATCATAGATTTATACTAAGAAAGATTGTTAGATTACCTGCTATGTTCAGTAGTAAAATGAGTGCCCATTTCAACTTACCACATGTATTTCTTGTACTCCTGAACTATAATTTCCCATGTGTCCTCCTCTTCCTGCCATCTGTCTCCTGGAGGCCTTAAGCATCAATGATTGGTAGAGCTACAGACACAGCCCGACCAACTAGAACACCAGGTAACTGACTGACCAGGAATGGTGCAGCTGGGGATAGTCCTCCCTTTTCTAGCAGAGGATAAGCAGTTGGCTTGTTCTAGCCACCCATGTTGGGCTAAACCTCACTGTATCAGTGAGTGCCCACCTGTTGTTAAGGTGATTATTTTTACATTGCCTCAAGGGAGGGTCTAGAAGATGATCACTGGTCATCTTTCAGACTTAACCACATGGTGAAAGGAGAACTCAGCTTTCTGTATATGTATCTCTCATGTAGAAGCCAGATGTGCCTGGTGGGGGTCTACTGAACCTGTCCTGGCTTATTGCCATGCAACTTTAATAAGAATGCTTCATCGAAAATGAAAATCAGAGATAAATGAAACTGGTCAGGATGTGGTTCTCCAGAGCAAAAGGAGACAGAGGATCTCCCTTCTACTCTGACCTTATGATAGCATTCCAATGTCATTTTCAAAAGTTCAGTCCTGGGTCTGGGATGTGTAAAGGCTGACCTGGGGCTCAGTTGGGAGGAGAGATCGAAGAGAACTGAAACCAGACATAGATAAGAGCTGGGGGTGGCCGAGTGGTGGATTTTGTTTTTCTTGACCCTGTGAGGAATAAGGCAAAGTGAAGGTGAACCAGAGAAACCAGAGAGATGAAGGTTGAATGAGATGGAAGGAGACAGGAGCCCATTTCTGTCTGTAGAAATGACAGTCAGACTTCTTTAGAAGACGAGATTTTCTAATAGCCACTTAAAAAATTTATTACTCTTCGGTAAATCTCTGTTCCTGTCAATCTTTATAGAAACAGATACATTCACCAAATGCCTTAGCTGTGAGTTTTCTTTTTCATTTTGTTTTGTTTCATGAAAAGTAAGAAAAGTTTGCATCTGGGTTAACAGGAATGGCATAGCTAGGATGCTGAGATGATTTCTATACCTAACAAAGTCAGTGGGAGGAGTGTTCAGAGCCAAAAAGTTCTCCTGGGAATCCACAGAGCGCCTGCAGGGGGAGGACACTGGGATTTTAAAGTGTGAGGATGGGGAGGGGCTTCCCAGTTGGCTCAGGGGGTAAAGAATCCACCTGCCTGCAGGAGATGCAGGAGGTGCAGGTTCAATCCCTGGGTCATGAAGCTCCCCTGGAGGAGGAAATGCCAACTCACTCCAGGATTCTTGCCAGGAGAATTCCATAGACAGAGGAGCCCGGTGGGCTGCAATCCATGGGGTGGCAAAGAGTTGGACATGACTGAGCCTCTGAGCACAGCAAGGATGGGGAGAGGAGCCTGCCAGCCTGGGCTGTAGCCACAGCCCTTCCTTTATCTTCCCTGCTCCATGCAGAGAGAGGCTGGCTGTAACTCAATTTCCCAGGCTGCTTGTGATGGCTGTTGATAGATGGGGTCACTGATAGGCAAAGCTGGAGGAACTTAGAGACTGAAGGAAGGAGAGACCAGGCTCTTTCTCCCCTTCACTCTGCTTTGGGACTCACACTGTCAGACCAGCGTGATTCCACTTTCCTTAGATGACCTTGCACCCTCGTGACACCACATCTTCCCTCTGTCCTTCCAGACATGGCAGAGGCAGAGGTTTCCTGCTGTTGTTCATCTCTAGGTTGCTTTGATGTCCCCATTTTGGCTTCTCAGCTTGATTTCTCCCCTGTGGATAACCAATTCTCTGCATTGAACACTCCTCTAAATATCCAGGTGGTTTCTGTTTCCTGGTCAGACCTTGGCTGAAACACCAGTTACCATGTGGATTACATACCAAAACAAAAACTGCCATCTGCTTTAGACTTTGAGAGTTTCACCATGATGGACTGCAGCAGGCTCAGAGGAGGCACAGCTGAGCCCAGCAGCTCCTCTGGGAAATAAAGTGGGTAGCTGGGGGTGATGATTCTACAGGGAGACTTCGTATAAGTAGGGCTGGAACACAATATTAGGGGGCCCTGTGGCTGTTCTGAAATAGTTTGCCCATTGAAATGAATTTCTATTGATTGGCACCTACTTTCAGATGGGATTGAATATTCAGTGAACAAAAGACAGAATGGTAGCCATACTAAGTCTCTTCTCTCTCCCCCCAAGTATTTGTTTCTGGTCCAGACTCTCATATCCCACTCTGTAAAACAAAACATCTTTGGTTTACTTGACATCCTTCTTTGTAAAGTAGTTTAGTAATTAGCTAGTTTTAAGCGCACAAGACCTTTGGGAACTGCATCTCAAACCTGAAGTTCTGAAGGATAACAATATGTTATTCCAAAATATGCCACTTTGACATAAGGATTATTTTGAGCTGGAGTCAACTAAGAAGAAGCAGATATAAGGAAAACTCTCTGTCCTCTATGTCCTAAAATCAGGACATATATGTATAAAGTTATATCCTCCTCCCTCCCTACCAGGAAGGACAGAAGTAATCACTAGAATTAATTATAGATTCTTATCAGCCTAGAGATGGTGGCATCAGAGGAACCAACGCACCAAACTTTAATAATCAAACCTATTTTCCATTTCACTGTGTAACAAACAAATATAATTCTCCCATATATTTTCCCCCACAATTTAGATACTTAGTCCTTTGCCTTTGTCCTGTCACTTTTCTAAAAGTTGATTGTTCTTTTGTTAGGATGCTATGAAGCCCAAACTCTAACCATCCCTTTGAGTCACTCATCACTAAGTATTCTCATATGTATACACATTGTACCTATTAATAAACTCCTGTCTGTATTTTTCTCTTGTTAATCTGAATTTTGTAAGTCTAATTTATAGGACTCCAGCCAGAGAACCCAAGATGGACAGGGGAAAAATATTATTTTCCTCCCCTACAGTTTCATACAAAGTTTAGTTTCCAAACATATAAAGTACTCTGTTTAAAAGGGAGTCTTGATAAATCCATCTCCTCCATATCATTGTATTTGCAGTGATGATTTGGCCCCTGAGCTAGGTTTCACTATTAATTAATTAATACCGGTTCTTTACCCTTTTTTGCAACTACACCTTTGCCCTAGCCTCAAATGTCTTGCATGCCCTTGTCTTTGAGCTCATCATATGACTCATTATAGGCAGAACTGACAGTGTGCTTGTTTTAAGCTCGAGCCACAGGAAACTGAATCTTTATGCATTTCCTCTTGCATCTCTTCCTTCAGGCTACTAGCCCACTGACCCAAGAGAAAAAGAAACAAATAGAACAATCTCTCCTATCCGCTGATCAACAGATTTAAGAATAAACCCAGCCAAGAGTAATGGAGTTATTAAAGTAACCCAGCATAGATAAGAAAATCCCCACCAACCTACAGACACAGAAGTGATAGTAAGTAGTTGTCATTTTTAGCCACTGAGTTTTGTGGTAGTTTGTTATACAGTGAAAGCTGACTTGTATCACCCTGTATGTTGGCAGCCCAAACACCTGCCCAGCTGGATTACCCATTAATCTGGTTTGAATATGGGCTTCAAATGATAAAGATGGCAGGGTCAGGAGAAGAGAAGGACCCAACCATGGCTTACTGATAATGAGGGCAACTATGGGAGGCAACAAAATGGGACAAAGTCCCCCAGAGATGCTCATGCTGCTACAGGTGATGTGGAATGCAGGCATCCTGCAGTAGCTTCCCTGTTATCACTCTACATTCCCAAAGAATGCTGGCCATTCTAAGATGACTGGGAAACAAAAGTACCCTATAACTTGTTCCAGGTCTGAGACTTTGAAGTAGGAACCTGCACAGAGAGATGAGCCAGAATTGGTTCCAGTGTTTCATGCGTGCATGCTAATGTCTTCAGCTGTGTCCGACTCTTTTGTGGCCCAGTGGTCTGTAGCCCGCCAGGTTCCCCTGTCCATGGGATTCTCTAGGCAAGAATACTGGAGTGGGTTGCCATTTCCTCCTCCAGGGGATCTTCCTGACCCAAGGATCAAAACCATGTTGCTTACATGTCCTGCATTGGCAGGCAGGCTCTTTACCACTAGCACCGTCTGGGAAATCCAGGTGCCAGTGCCTCAGTGATATAAATTGTTCATAGAAATTTTGTAAGTTTGATAAACATATAATATTGCCTTCTTAAATAAGTCTCTAAAAGACATGTAAGGAAGGTTACATCCTGTGGCTAGGATTGGCCGTAAGATCAAAGTATCACTGCCAAGCTAATCCTCAAAAGAGCAAAAGCAAGCTAGAATACAGCTGTGAGGACCAGAAAACTTCTGACTCAGAGGGAGCAGATGAGAAACTAAGATTCATACAGTGGTCAGGAGTGTGTGGGGGGATCATCTCCTTCTGCATAAGTGATTGTTCCTTGTAGGTGGGTAGACTGGGATGTGAGCAGAATTCTGTGTGAAGCAGCCTTATTCTTGAAGAGGGGTAGAGAACTTGCAGTGGCCATGGATAATGAGGATGATCTTACGTAGTTCCTAGTCGTGAAGATTAAATAAGATGGTATGTGTAAATCACTTAGCACAAACCCTGCTTCATAACAAGTGCACAATAAGCATTGCTGGGCTTCCCTGGGGGCTCAGAAGGTAAAGCCTGCAATCAGGGGACCAGGTTCAATCCCTGGGTCGGGAAGATCCCCTGGAGAAGGGAATGGCTAGTCACTCCATACTTTCGCCTGGAGAATCCCATGGACAGAGGAGCCTCGTGGGCTTCAATCCATGGGGTCACAAGCAGTTGCACACCACTGAGCAACTAAGCATAGGACACAGCATGGCTGAATCCTGTGTGATTCAACAGAGAACGTCAACTGCTGAAAACTACATACAATTTACAAAGCTGGAGCCAGTCTGAATTATCATGTTAAGTTATTCTGAAGAAAGAAGAAGATTTGGAAAATTAAATGTATGCTTACAAAATTCATAAAGATGAAACTGTAACAGGTAATGATGAAAAGGAAAATGGAGAATAGGAAAGTGCTCTTAGAAATGCAAATCACAACTGTTGAATTATAAAAAGTAAGAAGCAATAGGCTTCCCAGCTGGTGCTAGTGGTAAAGAACCTGCCTGCCAATGCAGGAGACCTAAGAGATGTGGGTTCAATCCTTGGGTTGGGAGTATCCCCTGGAGGAGGGCATGGTAACCCACTTCAGTATTTTTGCCTGGAGTATCCCATGGACCAAGGATCCTTGCAGGCTACAGTCTATAGGGTCACAAAGAGTCAGACAAGTAAAGCAACTCAACACACAAAAGAAGCAATAGAAAGCATAAAATAAATAAAAAGTTAAGGAAGCCAAATACATTCATTTTTACAATAAATGCAAACTGCTTGAATTTTACTGTATAATGAAAAAGATCCTCAGATTGGATTAAGAAGATCACCTCACAGGGAACTCCCTGGAAGTCTAGTGCTTAGGACTTGGTGCTTTCTTTGCTGGGACCTGGGTTCAACTCCTGGTGGGGGAATTAACATCACACAAGCTGTACAGAGTGGCCAAAAATAATAAATAAATAAGTACACCTCAAGTATAAGCTACTTAATGAAAGGTCCAATTCAAATAAACTAATAAAAAATTAAAAGTGAAGGTTATGGGCAAAAGATAAAACAAAGAAAATGTGACATTATTCTTATCAAAGTAGAACTCAGGACAAAAATCATTAAATGGAGTGAAGAATCGTTCTATATCGATTAAAAGTAAAATCCACAACAAAAATGCATATAATAACATCTATATGCCAAGTGACGTATATTTAAAAGATATAAACAATTGTCAAGTTACAAAACAAAACCACTAGTGAGAATATACCCCCCTCTGTGTTTAACGATGAATTAAACAAAAATCAATCAAGGAAATGGAGAAATTGAAAAAGCCAGTATAGTTATAGAGATGCAGAGAAAATACTTTAAAATCACCTCTGCCAGAAGTCACTGAATCTTTCTACATGTACAAGAGAGACTGACTCAAAATGCTCATGTCTAGTAAGAAAACAGCAGCTAGAATGGTAGATTAATTAACACAAATCTGATGAGTTCATATACAGTTTAAGTGAGCAAATTCAATTTACTGTAACAAATACCTTCAGTAGTGTGCTGGTAAATGTTTTACAACCAGCGGTCCAGGGAGAAAAATAGGACTTTGATTTGTACTATTTGTGCATTTCTGCGGTGTAAATACTCCCACCATGGCTGATTTCAAGATAAAAATGTAAAGTCACTGAAGGTCAAATTGGAGAGACATACACCCAATTGACTCTCTCACAAACCATATGTGCTGGCTCCAGCCCATGACTGATGCACTTAATGAGTTATTTAAAAAAGCACAGATTCCTTCTTAATGAACAAATTTAACAAGCTTTGTGATCATCAAGTTTCACAGATAAACAGTGCATTCTTAAGAGACATAACTACAACTTGGGAGGAAAACAGTTAAGTACCACAAAAATCCACATGCTCTTCACTGTCATCAAACATAAAAACAGGAACTGATAATAATGCTAACAAGAAACAGAATATATATAGATTTAAATATATGGCTCCCCCTGTCTCATCTCTAATGGTGCTTCTTGTTTACTATTAATATATTAATATCTTCATGGCCACCAGAATATAGTAAAAAGAATAATTTCAACTTACCATTTGGGCATATATACTTACAGATTATTCTCTTTTGAAAGCTTATTTTCAGATAAGATTATAGCCTAAAATCTTTCATTTTTAATTTATACATTCACATCACATGTAAAGATTTATACCCTACTGAGTATATGTTTCCCCTGAATATTAATTGTTGACTCGTGTGCAATTTAACAATCAAAAATGGTGAAAACATTTAGAGGTAACCTAGTAAGAGTGAATTTAAAAATATTTAAAGATATATTTATAAATATATAAACTATTGTTATTAGTTTTTTGGTAGGCTAATACTGAATAGGGGAAGAAGAGAGGGGTAGAGGAAGACAACTTGTATGGGGAGAGAAGAAACAGACCCACGTAGGAACAGTTTAATGTACAGAAACAGAGGACTGGTTAAGTATTATATATACTACGAAGAACTATCTGAAATATTGTCAACAGGATACTATTTTGTACAAAAATATCTTTGAAAAGTATTTATACTCATATACTATAAAATGCACAGACCATCTCTGGAAGAATATACAAGAAACTGCATGATAGAGTAAAGGCTAGGACAGAGACTTCCCTTCTAGTATAGTATTTTGCACCTTGTGAATTTTGAATTAGATGACTATGGTAATATTCCTCAAGTCAAAGAGTTAAAAAGTAAGCTGGTTATACATCCCCAGAATGGCTAACATTAAAAAGACTGACAGCCCCAAATGCTGGAGAGGATATGAACTAGTCATAGTGCTCACACACTGTTAGTGGGAGGAACTGTAAAATGATGAACCAGTTTGGAAAAAGTTATGGCAGTTTCTTATAAAACAAAACTTTTGTCTACCAAATCATCTAATAATTTCATTTTAAGTTTCAAATTGAGTTTACCTAAGAGAAATGCCAGCAAATTTGGAAAATCAGCAGTGGCCACAGGACTGGAAAAGGTCAGTTTTCATTCCAATCCCAAAGAAAGGCAATGCCAAAGAACGTTCAAACTACCACACAATTGCACTCATCTCACACACTAGTAAAGTAATGCTCAAAATTCTCCAAGTTAGGCTTCAGCAATAGGTGAACCGTGAACTTCCAGATGTTCAAGCTGGTTTTAGAAAAGGCAGAGGAACCAGAGATCAAACTACCAACATCCACTGGATCATTGAAAAAGCAAGAGAGTTCTAGAAAAACATCTATTTCTGCTTTATTGACTATGCCAAAGCCTTTGACTGTAAGGATCACAATAAACTGTGGAAAATTCTGAAAGAGATGGGAATACCAGACCATCTGACCTGCCTCTAGAGAAACCTGTATGCAGGTCAGGGAGCAACAGTTAGAACTGGACATGGAACAACAGACTGGTTCCAAATAGGAAAAGGAGTACATCAAGGAAGTATATTGTCACCCTGCTTATTTAACTTATATGCAGAGTACATCATAAGAAACGCTGGGCTGGAAGAAGCACAAGCTGGAATCAAGATTGCTGGGAGAAATATCAATAACCTCAGATATGCAGATGACACCACCCTATGGCAGAAAGTGAAGAGGAACTAAAGAGCCTCTTGATGAAAGTGAAAGAGGAGAGTGAAAAAGTTGGCTTAAAACTCAACATTCAGAGAACTAAGATCATGGCATCTGGTCCCATCACTTCATGGGAAATAGATGGGCAAACAGTGGAAGCAGTGTCAGACTTTATTTTTTTTGGGCTCCAAAATCAGTGCAGATGGAGATTGCAGCCATGAAATTAAAAGATGCTTACTGCTTGGAAGGAAAGTTATGACCAACCTAGACAGCATATTAAAAAGCAGAGACATTTCTTTGCCAACAAAGGTTCATCTAGTCAAGGCTATGGTTTTTCCAGTGGTCATGTATGGGTGTGAGAGTTGGACTGTGAAGAAAGCTGGGCACCAAAGAATTGATGCTTTTGAAATGTGGTGTTGCAGAAGACTCTTGAGAGTCCTTTGGACTGCAAGGAGATCCAACCAGTCCATCCTAAAGGAGATCAGTCCTGGGTGTTCATTGGAAGGACTGATGTTGAAGCTGAAACTCCAATACTTTGGCCACCTCATGTGAAGAATTGACTCATTGGAAAAGACCCTGATGCTGGGAGGTATTGGGGGCAGGAAGAAAAGCGGATGACAGAGGGTGACATGGCTGGATGGTATCACCAACTCGATGGACATGAGTTTGAGTAAACTCCGGGAGTTGGTGATGGACAGGGAGGTCTGGCGTGCTGCGATTCATGGGGTCACAAAGAGTTGGACATAACTGAGCAACTGAACTGAACTGAAGAGAAATGAAAGCATTTGTTCACATGAAAAAAGAATAAGGAATAATTGCATGAACTTTCTGTAGTAAACATGGTGGATTGGTACTTAAGGTCTGTTTCATCTTCCTGTACTGTGGGGGTCTGGAAAACTAATAACTATACTTCCAAGACTCCCTTGCAGGGCTTCCCAGATGGTGCTACTGATAAAGAATCTACCTGCCAATGAAGGAGATTCAAGAGACACAGGTTCAATCCCTGGGTCAGGAAGATCCCCTGGAGAAAGGAGTGATAACTCACTCCAGTATTCTTGCCTGGAAAAACCCATGGGCAGAGGAACCTGGCAGGCTACCATGCATGGGTTTGCAAAGAGTCTAACACGACTGTCTGACTGAGCACACATACACACAGACTCCCTTGCAGCTGGAACTCTGGATGTGATGTAGGACTGACCTGTCAGATGATCCTGCCACTCTGAGGCTGAGTTTCTGCTGCGTTTTCTTCCTCCACTGCTGGATAAAATGATGATGAAGTGTTTGCTTTTTCTGTGGGAGTATTAGCTGAAGTCCTATGGTTCATGGAACCCCGCATCATGCTATATGACAAAGTGTAGACTGCTAGGACCAGATGTGCCACAGTTCTGGAACCAGCAAGAGTGATATTTTCTGACCACCTCAGGTTGCCTGGTCTCCTGACTGTAGTAGTTTCCTGATCTTGAAGTTTTGTTAACTACTGAGGCAGAAGGGTGGTTCTAGAACTGGAGCATCCCTAATTATGGAAGATTCAGCAGCTCCCTTGGCACTTATGTTAGTTTACCAGGGCTGCCCTAGCAAAGCCCCACAAAATGGGACAGTTTAAGACAACATGATGGTGCACTGGGATGACCCTGAGGAATGAGATGGGAGGGAGAGGGGAGGGGGTTCAGGATGGGGAACGCATGTACACCCATGGCTGATTCATGTCAATGCATGGCAAAACCCACTACAGTATTGTATAATTAGCCTCCAATTAAAATAAATAAATTAATAAATAATAATAATTTTAAAAAGTAAGACAACATGAATGTATTCTTTCACAATTCTGCAGGCTACAAGTCCAAAATCAAGTTATTGGTAGAGCTCTGCTTTCTCTCTGAAGGCTCTAGGAGCAATCCTTCCCTGACTCCTCTAGATTCTGGGGGTTGCTGACAATTCTTGGCATTCCTTGGCTTGTAGATGCATCACTCCAATCCCTGTCTTCAGCTTCAAATGTCCTTTTCTCATGGGTCATTGTCTCTTCCGTTTTGCCTCCTTTTAAGGATGCTAGACATTCACTTAGATTAGGGCTCGCCCTAATCCAGTACAACCTCATCTTGATAATATTTGCAAGATCCTGTTTCCAAAAAAGGTCACATTTATAGGATTCAGGTAAACATGAATTTGAGGGGATATTATTCAACCCAGGTTAATGCCCTAACAGTGAAATATGGCTGTGAGAAGCTTTCCTGAAACTTCAACCCAGACTAAGTCCCGTTATCCCTTTCCCCAAATCTGAAAGTCTTTTAATGTCTTGTAAACTAGCTAAACTGAATTCTATTCTTCGCAAATAAACTCTGACAATATGTCTTTTTATATTCTTTCCCTTAAATGTTCCTATTAAGGTTTTGTTTTTATCACAGGTGTTGGTAAAAGAAAATTCTTCCTAATTTGAAACCTAAATCTTTCATACTCAGTCCTTTGAAATCTCAAGAGTTTCATTTTTAATTGTTACTTCTGGGTCTAGCAACAAATCCTAATCAAATACCGATGTGTGGACGTGAACACACATTTTTTTGAGAGACTACTATATGCCAGAGACTTTATTAGTTAATTAGGCACCACAATTTGTTATAGGAATTCAACATAAAACTGATGTTCAAGAAAGAGAAATAAATTTAACAATACTCTGCAACTAATAAGTGGGAGTCTAATAAATTAAAGAATAATTTTTTCTGTTGTTCTATTGTTCCATGAAAGACTTTATGGGAGAGAGGAAGGGTAGCTGAAGGATTTTAAGTATCTCTGATTGATAGATTAACATGGCATAAATAATTATCCAGCAAAGGAACCAACTTAAAATGAGAATTTCTAAATCTAAAAGAGTATTGTTTCCTTCAAACAAGTCACACTGGGAGCTATGTAGTGATTTCCAGTATTGACCCAAGTATTTTGAATCTTTTCTGTTGGGATTGTCATTAGAACTGAAGTCACTGTCTTTTTAATATCCTTAGTGGTGAATTTTCTTTCTTGTTTGGTTTGCTTTTTTCCTTTCAGAATGGCTCTGATTTTAAAGACTAGCCAAAGGTTGTCCAAAGCAAAGTGTAGTAAATAAAATGGATGATCAAGCAGTGATTTGTATAGTACACAGTCCCACAGATGTTTTAGAATTTCTGCATGAGAAGCCTGTTGACTGTTTGACTTTGTCAATTAATTTAGCATGGACAATAACATTTATGTTGAGGAAACAAATTAGCATTGTCCTCATTTGTGACTCTGGCAGGCATACTTTCTTAGAACTTTGGTTTCTTGAACTTTTCAATTCAAGATTTTGGCATCTCCTTTTCAGGTCATACTGAAAATATCAAGTTTCCTCAAGTTTCTACTGTCCTCAGAAACACATGACTTTGTCCAGCTTCTCTTGAAAGGTCAGAATAAATGTTAAGTCTTCTGTGTTTCTGTCCACCACTCCATACGCATGGCACAGTCTTCACAGAACCTTTGCTTTAGCTTAGATTTTCTTTTGGAATGAAGCTGTTTCATGGTTTTTAAACACAGGGAAAGATGCTCAGCATCTTCCTAATGAGAGAAACAGAATTAAAGCTACAATCATACTTTTTCACCTACCAGTGGACAAAGATCAAGAAGTTTACTAACCACAGTATACTGCAAAAAGAACTTTCATAAATTGTCAGTCGGAATGTAAATTAGTACAACCCCTATAGCATGTAATTTGTCAATATCCTTCCAAATTAAAAATGCATATACCCTTTGATCTAGCGATCCTAATTCTGGGAAGTTTCTCATGGGTGCACCTAGACACATACAATATCATACATGTACATACTATTCACTGCAAGCTTATTTATAGCAACAGAAGAATGCAAAAACAGATCTAGTTAAATCAGTCATGGCACGTCCATGCAAAAAAGAACATGAAATGTCCTACATCTTGCTTTGAGAGATGGTGACATCCTAGTATTCAATTCTCAAAATGCATCAGATTGAATCTCTATATCTTACTAAATGAAAGTTATACCTCAGTGAAAAAGGGAACAAGGACAGCATCCGTTCAGTTCAGTTCAGTCGCTCAGTCGTGTCCGACTCTTTGCGACCCCATGAATTGCAGCACGCCAGGCCTCCCTGTCCATCACCAACTCCCGGAGTTTAGTCAAATCCATGTCCATTGAGTCGGTGGTGCCATCCAACCATCTCATCCTCTGTCATCCCCTTCTGCTCCTGCCCCCAATCCCTCCCAGCATCAGGGTCTTTTCAAATGAGTCAGCTCTTCGCATCAGGTGGCCAAACTGTTGGAGTTTCAGCTTCAGCATCAGTCCTTCCAATGAACATCCAGGAGTGATCTCCTCTAGGAGGGACTGGTTGGATCTCCTTGCAGTCCAAGGGACTCTCAAGAGTCTTCTCCAACACCACAGCTCAAAAACATCAATTCTTTGGTGCTCAGCTTTCTTCACAGTCCAACTCTCACATCCATACATGACCACTGGAAAAACCATAGCCTTGACTAGACGGACCTTTGTTGGCAAAGTAATGTCTCTGCATTTTAATATGCTATCTAGGTTGGTCATAACTTTAGAGCTAGGTTAAAAAAAAACAACAGCAACAATTAGGACTCCCTGACACCTTTCCAAGACATTTGTTAAAGAAATGGGACTATGGATCAGTATGTATATTATGATTAGTATAAAAAACAACATATAAATATGGTTGTATATGTATAGGATGCAAGAACAAAGTAATAATATTTGCTTGTAGGAAAGAGAAACACATGGGTGAAAGATAAAGGCAGGAGAGAGATGCAATTTTCACTTTATACCCTTCCTACTTCAAATTTTTAGAACTTGTACAAATACTTATGTATTCAAAATAAAAAAAATAATGAAGCTCTTTCATCATCTAAATTTGTCATCAGCCACTATTCCCATGATCAATTGTTTGTTTGAAAGAGCAAAACTCTGTCAACAGATATATGGACCCTTTGGGTTTCTACTGTGCTACTGCTTCCCACTGCACAATAAACATTCTTGCTATCTTTGAAAAAAAGTTTGTGCCAATAAAATAGTATTTTCCTGACATCATATTACCCTCACGAGCCCTTTCTTTTAGTGTAGCGAGTACCTCACTTGCTGAATTAAATCCATGCCATATCCATGGAAAATAGAAAGTGGGCCATGCATTTTCATGAGAGAGGGAAATGTAAGGGCCTTTCTTTACACACTCAGACGGTTTAGGCAGTGACAGGCCTGCTTTGACAGCCCAGTCACAGCAACACAAAATGGTAAGCCCACTCTAATTTTCAATATTCAATGTGCATTAATTGACTTGAAAATAACACTAAAACACAGTGATTCCTTTCTTTTTTCAAAAATTTATTTTATGTTTTTAAAGAATTAAACTCATGAGAATGACAAAATTATTGGATTATCTATTGAAATGTGTGTCAAAATTCTGTAATATTACCTAGCCTTTTCTAGTCTCTTGAATTACTTAGCTATACATCACTCTTTTTTTTTGTATTTGAGGAACAATTGATTTGAAGATTATTCACTACTTGACTAAACTAACTGCTTCATTGAACCATGAAATACTGTCATGTAGCTTTTACTTGATTTAGAGACCAAACTAATAAATTATTTATATTGATTATTCAAACTAACTGTTACTTTAGCATTTTTAAAATGCAGATTAACAATGGCTATTGTTTATAGGGTATTGTTGAGAGCACATAAAAGTAGTTTTGGAGCTAATATTTATAATATTCGGGTGGAGGAATAGAGGCAAATACAGAATATTTGTCTCCAAACTCAAAATTACCAAAACCTGATGCCTGAAGAAGGAACACACCACCCTTAGTGATTAGCTCCTGGCTATCTACAGCCTGACCTTCTGGCTTTAAATGGACTTAAACCACATAGTACATCAGCTGGAGTTTTTAATTAAAATTAAATTGAAATTTAGCTTAATAAAATTTTGTTTAAAAGTTTTAAGGTAATAATAGCAAATATTCCTTGTCAAGTGATGGAGGAATATAATGCTGAGTTAGAGCATGTTTGAATCCTTGTCTCTGCTGCAGGTAAACTGAGATGTGGTTCAGTTTGTTATTTAACCATTGTGAGCTTCAGTTTCTCCATCTATAAAAATGCACATAATGTGACCTACCTCAGCAGATTGTAGGTGAAGATGAATCAAGATAATGCACCTAAAATGTTTAATATAATGTACTCATAATCTGTAGCTACTGCTGTAAAAGGAAATGCTTTGAATTATAGACATTCCTGAAATTTATCCTAAAGAAGTATATTATGATCCAATGCTATCTTGGTTATGAGGATTGAAATTCTATTCATTTACTCAGTGATTCATTCACATGTGCGGTTCTGAAAGAAAAAGTCACACTGATGTCTTCTTTATTGCAAAGGACAAAAATCTCTTTATATCAGGAAAAAGGCTTTTGTGGATAAACCTGATTACTTTATAGTAAGAACAGTTTTTCAGGACATCATTTAAAAAATGTTTATTGAAGTGTAGTTGATTTATAGTGTTATGATTCAGTCATACATATATATATATTTTTTTCCATATTCTTTTCCATTGTGGTTTATTATAAGATACTGAATATAGTTCTCTGTGCTATACATCCTATATATAATAGTTTACATCTGCTAATCCCAAACTTCC
Source organism: Odocoileus virginianus (assembly GCF_023699985.2). NCBI lineage: Eukaryota > Metazoa > Chordata > Mammalia > Artiodactyla > Cervidae > Odocoileus > Odocoileus virginianus. The sequence goes on from NC_069686.1 coordinate 21,399,952, forward strand.
AATCCATCCCTCCTCCAGCCCCTCCCTTAGCAACCCCAAGTCTGTTCTCTATGTCTGTGAGTCTGTTTTTGGTTTGTAGATAAGTTCATTTGTGTCATATTTTAGATTCCCCAAATAAGTGATATCATATAGTATTTGTCTTTTTCTGACTTCATTAGTATGATAATCTCTAGGTCCATCCATGTTGTTGCAAATATCATTATTTCATTCCCTTTTATGGCTGAGTAGTATTCCATTTTCTATGTTCCACATTTTCTTTATTCATTCTTCTATCAATGGACATTTATATTGTTTCCATGTCAACACATCATTTTTGAACACTTTATATATGTAATGCTATATGAAATGAAATCATTTTAAGATGATTCCTTTTCATTCTGCTCTTCTTTCCCAGCTTCTAGGGTCTCTGTACCAAACCCAGGTGATCAGAGAATGGTTAAAATAAGATACTGTGGCCCAATAACTTGAATGCTCTAGTTTTGGAATCTTTGAGGCCAAACTAGAATCATATAGTACCAGTTTCCATCTCCCCAAGGGACAAATTATTTTTTGATATGTCTGTCTGTCCCATTAGATGTTAACAGTTTCATTGAGAGTTAAGGGATGATGCTCATCCATCTTTCCATCATTCCACAGTCCCAAGTTTGCACAGGTGTACAGTTTGTGTCTTTAAAATAGTATACTGAGTTAAACTTTTTTCTAACCATTTCAATGAAAATATTTGAAAAATACTTTTTTCAACAGTTCTTATTTCAATTTTCTTGTTACAAAAAGACTTAGTCCTTTTACATGAGTCCTTTACTTTCATTGTCATTTGTTGTGTCTAATTTAGGAAAGCCATCAGTGACCACTGAGCCGTTAGAGTTGTCACCTCACTGGGAGCCCCTGACTTGGTTGCTTTTCTTGTTGTGGCTTTCCTGTGTCACAGTCATGTTCTCAGGTTATTTTCAACTCTGGCTACACATCAGAATCTCCTCGCTGCCCAGTTTCTAGATGCAGGTTATGATTTAGTAGAATCTAGGTGACACCCAGGCATGGGAAGTTTTAACAAGCTGAGCAGGTGACTCTGATGTCCATCCAGGTTGAAACCTACCTGGACCACCTATATTTTACTCTCGGTGGGAGGGGTGGCCGAAGTGCTATTCACCCTGCTCTAACCTGAATGTGGGCTGTATGCCTTTTCAATCGTGCTATGCAGATGCTGCAAAACTCTGCTCCACTGGTCCAGCATGGACTAAAAATGTTTGGCCTGTGCAGTATTATTGTTTTATAATGGTGAAATATTTCAAACATATGGAACAGTAGGGTCACTAATATAATAGAAACTCATGGACATACCATCTAGTCTAATAAATCTTTTCCTGTTGCTATACTTATTACAGATTTTTATTAAAGCAATAAAACATTGCAGATGCTGTAGAACTCCTTTGTGTGACTTTCTTCTCCCTGTCCTCTCCAGGGATAGCCACTATCCTTGTTTATCATTCAGACCCATGTCTGAATGTGTGTGTGTTTAGCATTTTCTTGTTTTAAAACATTATGTATATGGTATCAGATTCTGTGCAGTATTTTATCAAGTCAGGCCAATATCTAAAAATGGAAAAATTTTGCATGAAATCATTGCATGAGATCTGTTGGCTTTTCCTAAAGCAGCCGGAAGATCTGGCAACCCTGGGAGAGCTTTCTGGCATGCTGGCATGGGTCGGTGTGACACCGTCCCGCTGCTCACACTGTGTAGACATATGTGCTTGCACCTGGGCTGTGTCTCCTTGGATTCAGGTCTGGCCCCTGACACTGAACTTCCTTTCCTTATGATTCTTTGCTTTCTTCAAGGCCATTTCTGCATCCTCACCTAACTGCTTAATAGCAAAAGCATCTACCTCTCTAGCTGCCTCTAATATCCATCTCTTCTGCTTGCTATTTGTTTTGTCTTTTTTTTTTTTTTTAATCACGCATTGCTTGTGGGATCTTAGCTCCCGGACCAAGGATTGAACCCAGGTCTTGGCAGTGAAAGTGCTGAGTCCTAAGTGCTTGACCACCAGGGAATTCCCTTCTTTTGTCTGATTTTCAGTTTATTGTCTTTATTTATTTGACCAGGGATCGAACCCAGGCCCCCTGCATTGGGAGCACAGAGTCTTAGCCTGGACCACCAGGGAAGTCCTTAGTTTTCATTTTTATTTTCTTGCTATTTCCTGCCATTTCTCTTAGAATTCTTGACTTTAGTGCCAGTAGGGCATGGGTTCTTTGTTTTTGTCTTTTAGACTTTCCCAGTCAACAGTAATAGAAGTGATTTATTATGATCAACAAGTCAACCCATCATATTACATCTCTGTGACCTGTGGTTTGGGCTATTCTCCTTATTTTAAGTGTTGTTTACATGTTTCAGTAACTTGTGGACAGCTGGGATGCCGGAAGATTGGACACTGGATAAAATGGGATTGTATGGGTTATATGATTCTTAAGGGCTGAGAAAGTTTTGTCTTTTATTTTTCTAAAGCATTTGGCAAAGTGTCATGAAAATTATAGTCCCTAAAATGTATTTACTGAATGAAAGAAAATTAATAAGTTAATTATTAAGTGTTTTACTTCAAACCCCTTATAAGCCAGGGCAGCCCCTGACCTTCCTTTGTTTTTCAGAATAGAGGTAACTCATGGTGCCTCTCCTGATAAAGATCTGAGTCTAGCACGAGGCAAGAGAGGCAGAGATGAAAGAGCATTCAGGGATTGTGGAAGATTTCAATTTTTTAATTGAGGAAGAGAGCCTTGGTGTTTGGAAAAATTTACAGCTGAGAAGGGTTGAGTGAATTTTTTCAGAAAATGCTGTTTTGTGTAATGAATGGGATTCATTGGAGAGAGCAATATAGTATCAAATTGCTTTTAATTACATTTTATGTCAGTCTGCCTGGGACAAGACTATCAGCTTTTAGACAGATTACATCATAAAAAACATATATATATGTATGCCACACAGATTTACTATAATGCCTTTAGATGTTTTAGCAAAGGGCAAGCCTTTTGCTAAATATGGAGGGAGGTCTTCCCCAGTGGATAGAGAGAGTAGGGCTTCCCTCTTTCAGGGCCCAAATCATGGTCAGAAATCTCCAAGATAAGTAAGCAGGCATTAACTGTCACCATTGCAATTTTGTCTGTAACATAAAATGCAATAGAAAGTCAGTTTCAACAGTGGGTTGGGAAATAAATGAAAACACACGTCTGCACATTATAATTCATGTAAGTTTAACACCTTAAATCACACGAATTTTGAAAGCATTGTCTGTAATAATTCAGCTAATATAGATTTAAGCTTTTCTTTCCATTTATAGTTGGGAAATAGGAACCAATGACACCCTAACACTAAATTATGTTAATCTAATAAAATTGGATCACACCGGCTCTGGACTTTGAGATCATCAGCTGTGTCAGTGGCAAGCACATGACATCTCTCTGGATATGCTAAGTATAGGATGCCTTGGTCTTCAAAGTTGAAAAGGTTCATATGTTCTCAAATGCATTTTTTTAAATGGCTATTTGACATCTCTGCTGAAAACTCATTTAGATATTTACTCTGCTATTTTTTTTTTTTTTACTTAAAATTATATTAAAAACAACTTATAGGGACTTCCCTGGTAGTTCAGTGGTTAAGACTCCATGATTCCAATACCAGGGGCGTAGGTTCTATCCCTGTTCAGTGAACTAAGATCCCACATGCCTCCCAGTGTGGTGAGAACGAACAAACAAAACAATCAAAACAATCAAAATGTAACAACAACCAAAATAAAACCAAAACAAAAAACCACCAAAAAACCCACACAACCAACCAATCAAAAAACAAACAACCCCCCCCCCCAAACAACAACAACAAAACCCAAAACCACCCCCTCCCCCAAGTTGTAGTATAAAGTCCAGGGCTTTGGTAGAGGGATGGCTCCAAAGCAGTGACTATTTCTGTTGGTGCTCACTGCTAAAATTGGTCCAGATGAAACACAATTGACTAAAGAATGAATTCCATAATCCCACTGTATTAGTTCCCTAGGGCTGCTGTAACAAAGCACCACAAACTGAGTGGAGTAAAACAACAGAAATTGATTCACTGCCTGTAGGCTAGAAGTCCAAAATCAAGGTGTTAGCAGGGTTGGTTCCTACTACAGGCTCTGAGGGAGAACCTGCTCCAGGCCTTTCTGCTAACTTCTGGTTGCTGTTGGCAATCTTTGGCATTCCTTGACATGTTACTCCAATTTCTGCCTCCCTCCTCACATGGCATTCTTCCTGTGTGTGTCTGTGTCCCTGGGTCCAAATTTCCTCTTCTTGTAGGGATGCCAGTCATTGCAATAGGCTCAACTGCTCTATCTTGACCTAATCTTAACTTGTCAAGACCCTATTTGCAGATAAGGGTCTGCAAATATTGGGGTTTGGGCCTTTGACACATCTTTTGGGGTGATGTATTTCAATCAGTAAGACCCACATCACCCTGAGACCATCACCCTGAGTCCCTCCTAAGAGGAAATTCTGGAGCCACTACTATACTACTAAAGAGTATCCTGTGGGTAATGTGTATTACACATACCAACTCATTTCATCTTTACTGCAACCCAGTCATTCTGGGAGAATTATCCCTTTGAAGAAAACAGAAGCTCAGAGGGTCTAAGCCACAAGCTGGTAAGTACAGATCAAGTATGTAAATCCAGCCATTATAGACTTAAACTTTGCTACTATGCCCTGCCATCACCCTAACTCAAAAAACATTGGATTCCTGTCTTTGGAAGCAGTTGATGAAATAAAAATTCACTATTTTACAACTTTCCCCTCAAACATAGTTACTAAAACAGGAATTATAAAAGAGTTGGAGATGGGAAATATGGTGATAGATATTCTCCATACCCAAGAATATCTGGATTTTGCCCACCATACAATAGAAGTGACTTTGCAATAGAAGATATGTTAGCCATGGGAGAAAGACGATTTGTCAATCAAGAGAGCCTCTCATTCCTTCAAAAGAAGTATTTCTAAAACACTTTAGATATTGTACTTGTGTACATCTACTTTTTTAATGCATTTGGGAAATTTTACTTTTAAAGGAATCTCATGTCACCAAGTTCCATTTTTCTGTTCCTTAAATAATTCTTAGATCTACCCCCTCATCATTATCCTCAATATCATGACTTTATTCCCATACACATTTCTCTGACTTGACTATTTCAGTGGCTTCCAAATAGGTCTCTCCACCTCCAGTTTCCTCCCATCCAATCCACCCTTGACATGGCTGACTCATTCTGATGCTTAAAAGCATGTTTTTATCCATTTTGATGGTGTTATATTCATTCAACAAATATTTACTGAGTATGTTCTGTACCAGATGTTATTCCAGGCACTGGGATACAGCAATGAACCAAAGGAACAAAAATGTGTGCCCTCAGAATGCTTTTGGTCTTTCCTGGTGGCTCAAATGGCAAAGAATCTGCCTATAATGCAGGAGACACAGGTTCAATCCCTGGGTCGGGAAGATCCCTCTGGAGAAGAAAATGGCAACCCATTCCAGTATTCTTGCCCACAGAATCCCATGGGTAGAGGAGCCTGATGGGCTAGAGTCCATGGAGTCTCAAAGAGTAGGACATGACCAAGCAACTAACACACACACGGAGAATTCTGTACAGTTCATGGCTGTCATTATTGTAAATCTTTTTCTATGTTTTATTACAAATCTTGGCAGGTAAGAATAATGATGATGATGGAACTCCCCTGGCAGTCCAGTGGTTAAGACTCTGTACTTCCACTGCAGGGGGCAAGGGTTCTATCCCTGGTCGGGGAACTAAGATCCTGCATGCTATGCTGTGAGGCCAAAAAAAAAAACAAAACAAAAAATAAATGATGATTATATTGAGGGTTTTCATCTTATTGAATATTTACTATGTGTCAGCCATTACGTTAAATTGTTTACATATAAATCACGTTTTAACAACCCATGTCAAAGTTATGATGTTACTTTTGTGAATGAGGACACAGAGACTCAGAGAGTTAAAGTCAGTCCAAAGTTGGACATTATACAAAAAGGATGGTAATGTAAGATTTGAATCTGGCACATTCTTTCTTCAAGGTCTTGGCCATTACACTACAAATCTTTTAGGTATTCAAAAGGTTGTACAGGAAGAAAAACTTTCCTGTAACTTCTCAAGTTTAATAACTGGAGGCCTGTGAATTAAACTGACAAAAGACAGATTAGCAAGAGGGAAAAAGCAAAGTTTATTTGCATGTAAAATGCACAGTTGTGCAGGAATACTCAGTGGTTATTGAGTGAAAGGAAGTGGTTAGAATTGGGAACTTGTATACCATTTTAACAAAGGGTGATAAATTATGGAGAAGTGACTAGACAAGGAAAAGGGAGTTTGGGCTTCTGGCGTGGGAGGCAAGTTGTAGGAAGGTAACTAGGAAATGTATGGGAGAAACAAATGGTAGACAAGAAACTGTGCAGACTCATCTCAACACCATCTCGATGATAAGAGTTGTTCTTCTCTTCCTGGTATGGCAGATGGGACACTTTTGCAAATGGAAATTTCCTTTATAAATGGAAATTTCCTTTACAAAAGGGAAATTTACATCCTGCTTTTAGGCAGATTGGGGGAGGAAAGAGATCTCTTCCTGTGTCTATTGTTTCTTAATTGCTTTCAGCTCAAAATAATTCTTATGCCAAAGTGGCATATGTTGGGATAGCATATTCTGATCTTCTTCAGGTTTTATGAATAACTAAATCTCCTTTAAGTTCTCTGTAAAGCAAATAACTACTGCAATTATCTGTTTATAAAAGGATAATTTTGTATATTGTTTCCCTAAAGTAGTGATTGGCTCTTCAGAAGACATTTGGCTATATCTGGAGACCTTTTCGGCTTCCCTGAGGGCTCCAAGAAACCTCTTGAGAAACCTGTATGCAGGTCAGGAAGCAACAGTTACAACTGGACATGGAACAACAGACTGGTTCCAAATAGGAAAAGGAGTACGTCAAGGCTGTATATTGTCACCCTGCTTATTTAACTTATATGCAGAGTACATCATGAGAAATGCTGGGCTGGAAGAAGCACAAGCTGGAATCAAGATTGCTGGGAGAAATATCAATAACCTCAGATATGCAGATGACACCACCCTTATGGCAGAAAGTGAAGAAGAACTAAAGGGCCTCTTGATGAAACTGAAAGAGGAGAGTGAAAAAGTTGGCTTAAAGCTTAACATTCAGAAAACTAAGATCATGGCATCTGGTCCCATCACTTCATGGCAAATAGATGGGCAAACAGTGGAAACAGTGTCAGACTTTATTTTTTGGGCTCCCAAATCAGTGCAGATGGTGATTGCAGCCATGAAATTCAAAGATGCTTACTCCTTGTAAGGAAAGTTATGACCAACCTAGATAGCATATTAAAAACCAAAGACATTACTTTGCCAACAAAGGCCCATCTAGTCAAGGCTATGGTTTTTCCGGTGGTCATGTATGGATGTGAGAGTTGGACTGTGAAGAAAGCTGAGCGCTGAAAAATTAATGGAGAAGACTCTTGAGAGTCCCTTGGACTGCAAGGAGATCCAACCAGTCCATCCTAAAGGAGATCAGTCCTGGGTGTTCATTGGAAGGACTGACGCTGAAGCTGAAACTCCAGTTCTTTGGCCACCTCATGTGAAGAGTTGACTTACTGGAAAAGACCCTGATGCTGGGAGGGATTGGGGGCAGGAGGAGAAGGGGACAACAGAGGGTGAGATGGCTGGATGGCATCACCAACTTGATGGGCATGAGTTTGAGTAAACTCCGGGAGCTGGTGATGGACAGGGAGGTCTGGCGTGCTGCGATTCATGGGGTCGCAGAGTTGGACACGACTGAGCGACTGAACTGAACTGAACTGAGGGCTCAGAGATAAAAGCATTCACCTGCAACTGTAGGTTTGATCCCTGGGTTGGGACAGGAAGATCCCCTGGAGAAGGAAATGGCAACCTAGATCAGTATTCTTGCCTGGGAAATCCTATGGACAGAAAAGCTTGACGGGCTACAGTCCATGGGGTTGCAAAAGAGTTGGGCACAACTGAGAGAAAACCTTTTTGATAGTCATGGCCTGAGAGTGAGGGTGCTACTGCATCTAGTGAGTTGAGGCAGGAACAGACCTCCACAACATACAGAATATCTGGCACAAAATATTTAAAGGGCTGAAGTTAAGATACCCTGACATATACTGAGGTAGATGTAAACACTTAACAAAGTTTAGCCTCTTTATTTTTTTCTAATGTTTTACAGTCTCTGACTGAATGTATTCTTTATGTATGAAATGAACCTTGTTTATATTTTAAAGGCTTCCTCCCCTGTCATCTTTTAGTTTAAATTTAGAAATGGGATGAGGGAAAATTGCATATCAGTTGAATACTTTTAAAATACACATATCTAAGTTTTAAGTGCCACTTTACTCAGTTGTTTATGGAAACATTAACTTAAAATTCGAATCCAGTGCTTCTCTGTAAGTTAAAAATATAAATCATACTCTGTTCTTCCTATATAAAAATGATGCCAAAGGACACTGATAGTAAACATTCTTCTTCAGACTGACTGACTGGTAATAGTGATGGGTCTGCGTTGAGTCATCAGATCTTTCAAGTCGTCTTCCTGGGAGCCATTTGGAAACTAGTCAGCTCGGCACAGAGATCTGGTGTGTGACTATAGAACCTCGTTCTTTGTGAGAAACTAAGCGATACGCGTTTGATTCTAATCTGTGCTATTAGTCTTGACAGCATTATATTTTCTTGTTAAGTTCCAAGAACTTTCCTGGCCTTCAGAGTTTCCCGGCCTTCATGGTTTGAAAGTCAAAATAAAAATGCATATGATAAAGTGAAATTCATATTCATTTAAGCATTCTTCTTTCCCCTTAAAAACAGTCCTTAGAAGTTCTTCAGGTAGGGAACAGCACTTGAAGAGGTGAACAGTCAGAGCATTCCTGTTCCCTCTTATTCCCCTGCTTAAAACATCAAAGGCTAGAATTTAAGTGTTCATGAAGTTGTCTGTTTCCCGACAGACATTAAAATCAACACACCGTTTTGGAACATCCCAGCATAAAACAATGTACAGCTTTTTTGTTCAGCATACAGTTCTGTGTGTAGACCAAAGCACCGAAGCCGCTTTACCCCAACTGTGGCATCATGCTGTGAGAGGCTAAGCATGCTCATGTTGTTTCCATCAATATTTTGATTAGAACTTGTAACATTTCTCCTAATGAATTTCTGGGTTTTCATCTGAATTAGCTTTTAAAAAGTTTTAAGATTTTTATATGTAAACAGAGGAGACAAAGTATCACGATCTTTCTGAGTTTTCTTAAAAAAAAAAAAAAAAGCTCACTCTTCTTATCCAATAGTCCTCATCACAACTACACGCGATAATTTTGGCCCAATGAGCATTATGACCATTGGGTCACTGCACCGTTTCAGCTTAAGAAAAGGATGGTGCAATCGCAGTCATCTCTACCAGGGGAACACAGAGAACGCTCAGTGTTAAATATGACACCTATAATTAGGGAAACCTATGGTTATACCGCAGCAGTTTTAAGGATGAGGTAATTTTAGGAGCGTCGAAAAAGCAGCAATTAATTACGTTTTCAACGCAGCCTGTGCTGCGGTACATTCTTCGACACCCAGTTATGCTCTGAAAAAGAAATGCCTGCTCTCTGTTGACCTATCGGATTAGCGTGGCTTTGTTATTGAGGGTCTAAAATTTGAGATTTAGAGTTCAAATCTCTTAGACTTTATTCTAACTTCTTAGGCCCTTACATCACCTCCCTGAGATCCAAGCGGCTTGCAACTAATGAAGTCTGTGAACAGCCAGAGACCTAAGGCATCACGTTTCACTAAGAAAAAAACCAGAAGGTCTGCGATTAGATTAGGCAAGGTGGGGGAAAGGGTTATTGGCAGGTAGGACGCCGGAAAGTTACAACTCGGGTTATTCTTTAACCGGCGCCCTTTAACGGCCGGCGTGTAGGTGGCTCACTCGCTAACTTGAAAATGAACTTCAGGTTCTCTTTACTTGGGGAGACTTTCTGAATCTGAGAACCTGGCGGCGGTTCAACGACCCCGCCCTCGGGGTCCCCAAGGGACATCTTCCGGAGAGCCCGATTGTCTGGGGCGAAGGCTCAGGGAAAGCGGGGAGTGAGGGGGCGAGGAACGCGGGTCCCGAAAGCCAGCCCAACCCGGCCTCGCTCCCCTCGGGTGGAAACTTCCCGGCAGCGAGTCAGGCAGGAGGGGGCGGCGGGGCGGCGGTTCCCCTCGCGGAGGCAGAGAACTGCGCGCGCGAGGCTCGGGGCGCGCGGCGAGCGCGGCGACCGGGCCGCCTCCTCCCCTCCCCGCCTCCGCCGGCGCTGCCTCCTCCCTCCGCCCGGCTCGGCCTCCCTCGCTCCCTCCCCTCGTGGCTGGCTCCGGCGGCGGCGGCGGCGGCGGGGAGGGCGTGCGCCGGCCGAGAGGTGTCGGCGGCGAGGGAAGGGAAGTTTCAAGTGGAAGGTCGTCCCCCGGCCGGCGCGTCCTCCGGGTCTCCTCCGGCAGCATCATGGCGGAGCCGAGCGGCTCGCCCGTGCACGTCCAGCAGCCCCAGCAGGCGGCCCCGGTGACAGCGGCGGCCCCGGCGGCAGCGACAGCAGCGCCGGCCCCGGCGGCTCCCGTGGCCACGGCCCCGGCCGCGCAGTCGGTCGGCTGGCCCATCTGCAGGGACGCGTACGAGCTGCAGGAGGTTATCGGTCAGTGCGGCGGGCGCGGTGGGGCCGGTCCTGGCCGGGCGGGAGGCGCGGCAGGGGACGCGGGATGCTGGGCTTGTCTGCATGCACGCCCTGGAGGCAGAGCGGTCGGCTTCTGGGCCTACCGGCTTCAACAGTTTTTTTTTTTTTTTTTTTTTTTCCATTCGTTCGGTGAGCGCGGGTGCTGCAGGAGGTGGCGCGGCGGATGTGACTCGCACTGCAGACGAGCCGCATGCTGCAAACTTTTATCTCCCCGATCGCTGGGGCGGCGGAACTGGGGACCCGGCAACGCTGCCGCATCTCCCTCCTCCCGCGTGCCGGGCCCGCAGCCTGTGGTCGGTGGCCGCGCGAGCAGGCAGCCGCGGTCGGGGTGGGGTTGCGGGGGCGCCGCCCTGGTCTTCCAGCGCCCCCGCGCCGCGCCGGGGGGCCGCGTCCTGGGGGACTCAACCGGCGCAGCCGCGCCTCTGCTCTCTAGCTCCGCACCCCTGCCTCCCATCAGCAACCATGGGTAACCGGCCTACGTAGGAGTTCCGGGGACCCAGGTTCTTGCCTGAGGCCAGGGAGGATGCTGGCCTCACTCCCTGACAGCCCCAGCTCCACTCCCGCCTTGCAGCCTGGCTTTCCGCGCCGCCCGGCGCGCCCGGGTACCCGCCTCTCGGTACCCGGGCGCGCCGCCTGCTGCCCAGCCCGGTCGCCCGGAGAAAGAAGGCGCTCTGGCCTCCTGCCGTGTGCTGGGCCAATGCTTCTTCTCTGGTCCAGGGCCGAACTGCATGAGTTAAAGCCGAGGCTCTCGGTGACCTGCTCCTTGCCTTTCTGTGCCTTCTAGTTGGCTCACAAATATCCCCTTATCTTAGATTTTAAAAAACCTGGCAAAGTCGAATGGCAGGAAGCCGCCGTTACTTTTCTCTGGGCCAAGCACGTGAAGGACCAGATTTCTGTTGACCCTTGTTGGATCATCTCGTCTGAGAGGCTTGTTAAACCCAGTTAGGGCACCCTCCAGATAAAGTGGGCCCTCATTATTGGCGGTGGGATGGGATGCTGCCTTCTCGTATCTTGATGTTTAAGTACATGATGAAAAAGGAATTCAGGATATTTATTTTAAACTCCCCCCCTTCTTTTCGTGAAAAAGAATGCGGCTCTCCCTCTCTTTATAAAATTAAAACCGATAATAAGAATTTCATTAGGTGTTTACCCTTTATCACCTGCTACTGCAGGAATGGAACATAGCATAGACTGAAATAGACAAATGATGGGCAGAACAGTAGCCTAGGATATGAAAGCTCCAAATAACCTTAAATAGGCATCTCAACATAAAATTCTTCAAAACCCAGGCCTTTTATAACTTTTTGCCAGACTCACGGGGTATGTCTTCCTGTCACTGCATGAATTATGTATCTTCAAGGGGTTTTTAAAGCCTGTTCAGTGCAAACTCCTTTCACCTGCTAGCTAAGCCCCTTCATCTTCCCAGTCTTACTGTCTGCTTTCAACCTACTTGCCCGCACCCACATTCTGATTGCGCTGATCGCACACTGTCAGCTGTCCTGGGATACACCTGGCCTTCCATTCCTTGCTGTCTTTCACAGCCTCTTCTCTTAAGTGCCCATCTTTGTAGTTAATCTCACTCAGCTTGCGATGAATGTTCTTGAAATGCCTTCTGCTTCTTCCAAGGCAAAGTATGGTGGCTTCTTCTACTTTTTTTTAACATGGCTTACAGCATGTAATTCCATAGTTTTTATTTGCACAACAAAATCTAAAGGCCTACTCTTTCCCAAGCATTGTGCTAGTTTTTGTGTTTAGAAATGAATAAAATGGTCCTTGCCCTCAAGGGCTTCCCAGGTTTAAGTAACTGATTCTATAGGATGTGATGAGTGAGTACTGGTAGAGCATAAAGGAGGGACTGACTGCTTGCTCGGAGAAATAAGGAAGCAGAGTATTCCGCAGAAGACCTCTGAGCTGAATTTTGAAGTCTGAATAAGTTTGTAAGTTGCTTGATTATTTCCATTGCTGCTTTTCCTTGTCAGCTGTGAACTCCTTTAGTGTCTTACTTATCCCTCTGACTCCAGTACATAGAGATGGTCCATAAAAGTTAATTGATGTTAAGTTGCCACATGTTTCCATAGGGTCTAGGACCAGTATTTATTTATAATCAATTTCTATGCTTATTTTGTTAATTATCAGGGTCAATATGCAAGCTTGCAATATGCAAGACAACATGCTTGTCTTTTGAAAGCAGTGTTTTGGGTTGACCAGTTTTATGAACTGAAATGAATAAAATCTTAGTTTAATTAAAGTGATGGGATTGATTGCAGGGCTTCTTTCTGCTTGCAGTAGCAGCATTGTTAATTACGGTTGGTCAATTTCATTAAAAAAAAAATTTACCTGAGGAATTTGCCAGCAGAAATACCTGCTTGTTACTTCTACGCTGATTTTTGTACATTCACACTGTAGGAAGGGTTTTCCTACATTTAAAATTATCTCATATTTTTCCAATTGAAAAAGACGGTCTGTGTGGTGGCCGTGTGGTTGAAAAGTCAAATTGCTGGAGTAGTGTTTTCCAAGGGCTTGATGTTGTAGGGAATTACATACCATTTTCATTTAGCATTTAATGCTAGTTAAGTAATGAGTGAACTTGCGGTTAAGCACTTCTGCTTAAACATTACACACAGAAGTTTGTAGTTCAAACATGGAGCCAGTTTCAGTGTGAACGCGGGTGGACAGCCTTGGCCTCTTGGGGGCCACAAGGCAGGTGTCATATGATGGGACTCTGGCAGTGTGAACCGTGACCAGCAGGAGGCTCAGGTGTGCCTGAGCAGAAGGCCAGGGGAGGCCAGGTGTTTTAACTTTCCAGCGTGGCATGGAGCACTTTTTCTTCTTTTCCTTCTGGCATAGGTTGGGGCCTCAAGATTAGGAGAGAAGAGGTTTACTGAAGTCCAAACAAAGCAGGTTCAGTTGTTTGATTTCTGTTTTAGAAGAATAAACACAGGATTTTGCAAGTCTAAAAATAAACTTTTCTCTTTGTTATTTCGTTCTTGCGTGATAAAAGATCAGTGGAGAATTTCTAATGGTAGTCTGGTTCAAAAGGTTATGGGCAGCCTGGAAATGATGCAAAATCTGTTGGAGAGAGCTTTACAGAGAGAGGTTAACTATGTTGTGAACTGATTAAATTTCTTGTTTTAGCCGTCAGTATTAGTAGATTTAAAATATTTCTGTCTCCTATACAGAAGTAACTGCTCTTGGGAGGTGTTCTAGCCTGTTTAACACCCTTCAGTCTCAGTCTTTGTTCCTCACCACCCCCAACTGCCCCCATCTCACTCTCAGATCCTTTCTTTAGAAGTATATGGGGCACCCAAAGATATGCCAATTGAAAAATTAGTTTATTTGTTGGTGGTATTAATATTATCACTTCAGTTTGCTAAACCAAGAACAAAAGATGAATCATGAAAATGTTGACTTGGGTATCCTTAATCGATTGAACAACCTCAAGGAACTTCCCTGTCAAAAAGTTGTAGTCAGTGCAATACAAGTTTCTGTATTTGACTCAGATAATTTCAGCAGAGGCTGGTATCTTTGTTGGTTTTCCTGTGAAAAACCCTAAATAGACTTAGGCCTCAGAACATGTTTGATTTTTCTTAGTTTTTGTGCAGTATGAGACTTTCTGTAGTTTTGCACCTTATTTCTAAGCATTGCTTCACTTTCATCCTAGACAGTCACTTGGAGTCATCCAAAAGGACCACCTACTTCATCTCTGGTCCTCGTCAACAAAAAGAATTTGGTTTCTGGTCTCCTAACTGTAGTTTGACAGAGGGCTTCTCCAGTACTCGGGTTTATTTCTCTCCCAGGGGCTTTGTTTAACTATTCCAGTGCATTTCCCCCAGGTCCCAGGTGCAGGTAACAGGCAACTGGCCAGGTCTTTAAGCAACAGTAGCCGAGAGCACTCCCGCTCTGTGCTCTCGGAAGTTCTCTGGAGCCCTACGGTTTAGGGTTTAGAACTGGTTTTATAGGTGTTCGAAGCATCATGAGGACAGTGGAGCTGCGCTGGGTCACACTTGTTTGCCGGAGGCCTCAGAGGTATGGAGCACTGAATGCCCGCATTCTGACGTCCCAGACCTACAAGCCGGGCTGCTTTGCCATTGCTGTCAGTGGGTTAAATTTTTTTTTTTTTTTTAACTAAAAGAGTCTTGAGGTGCTTAGCTTCGTGCAAATGTTTTGATTTTCATATCATTTCACTTTTTCTTCTTGGTAAGGAGAAAAATGTATATAGAACTCTCGTGTTTTTTTCGTTATTGTGATAAAATATATGTAACATGAGATTTACCATTTTCTAAGTGTACAATTCAGCAGTGCTAATTACACTGACAGCAGAAATGCTTTTAAACGTGCTGTTCAAACTAGCATGTATGAAAAATCTCTAGGTTAAGAGAAACTTGTGGTAGAATTTCCATAGTATTTGCTTTATTTATGCATTTGATTTGTGACCAGTAACATGAATTTCCTTCCATCTGTTGTAATCTATTGTGTCCCACATTGTTGATGATGTTGGAGAGTAACTTGAAACGTGGTGGGCTCTCGAGTGGGGCGGCCTGGTCTGTTTCATGGACGGGCAATGGCAGTTTCTGGCTGTGTGATCTTAAGCCAAGTTGCTTAGAGGTGTCTGCACTTGGTATCCTCATTCAGGACCTGGAAATGGTAACAGTAGGGTTTGCGGGGAAAGGGAGACTGTGGAGCACTTAGAACAGTGCCTGGCTCAGGGTGAGCTTTCCGGGAGCCTGAGCCTGCAACTGTTGTAGGCTGCGCCAGCTGATCAGATCCACGTTACTGGGAGAGAACCCTGGCCAGACTTTGGAGCATCTTGGAGTTTCTTTGCCCAGGAGAGTTGGCTCTCGAGTCCCCGCCTTCTGGCGGGCGGCTGGCTGGGGAGCCCGAGGGCCCTGCGGGGAGGAAGCTGCAGAGACCTGTGGAATCGGACAGCTCAGGGCTTCGGGTGCCAGATGGCTCTCTGACAAGTGGTAAGGGCATCCTGCAGGAAGATGGGTGGAGGAAAGGCCCGGCTCGAAGGGCTTCATGAGCAACCTGCTCTGACTGCACTTTTCCCCCACCTCTGGAGGCTGCCGCGCTGGCAGGAAATGCTGCTGACTCAGAGAAATCGTCCCTGTGTGCCCCAGTAAGGCAGAGGGCATTTGCCTGCAGATCAGGTCATCACTGTGGCTCCCCTGTCTCCTTCCTTGCCTCGCTGCCCTTCCCGCCACTTATAAATACTCTCAAGTCTCCCTCTTAACAGTT
Source organism: Odocoileus virginianus (assembly GCF_023699985.2). Classification (NCBI taxonomy): domain Eukaryota; kingdom Metazoa; phylum Chordata; class Mammalia; order Artiodactyla; family Cervidae; genus Odocoileus; species Odocoileus virginianus. The sequence continues at coordinate 21,415,965 of NC_069686.1, forward strand.
TCACAGCAAAGGAGAAGGAAACAGGACACTCTCACTACTCCCTCCTCTAGCTCCTGCCTTATCTCTTTCCTTCCCTTCCCAGTGGAGAACCTCCCTTCCACTGCTTACTTATATCTGGCCACTACCCCTTTGCTAAGAAGCCGAAGTTGGAATCTCCATGATCACCGTGGCCTTCTGTGACTGCAGCCAGTGACTCGGCAGGGCTTCCCTCTGTTCCTCTCTCTGCAAGAGTTGACGCCACCTATCTTTTCTCCTACTACTTCCCTGACTGTCCTTGCTCCAGGATCTACTTCTGCATGGCTCTGAGGCTTCAACCACAGCCTAAAATGCCCAGGGCCTGCCTGGTCTTTGGACTGGTGTGAGAGCTCCCTTTCAAATGTCTTTTTGTAGATACTTCACAGAGCCTCATATAGTGAAACTCACTGTCCCTCCACCTTTGCATCAGTCCTAACCCTGCTCCTTCTACATTCTCCGTCTTGCTGAAGACCCTTGAGGATGAAACAGAAACGTGCTGCTCATCCCACCCTTTCCTGGCTTCCTCCATCTCCTGCATCTGATTGGTATTCAGCATTTTGGATCCTGCCTTTGAGGCTTCTCTCGTTCTTCCTCTTGGTCATCGTTGGTTCAGTTCAGGCCTCTCTCAGTTCTTACTTGAGTGACTGTAATCTCTTCATAACCCGGTTTCTTGTCTGCAGCCTTGCTTCTAGCTCTAGTAAGCATTGCTACCAAAGTGATACCCAAATTTTTGTCAGTTACCACCAGACTTAGACCTTTTTAAAAGTGGCTCTTCCACAATGCTCAGGATGAACTCTGAGCAGGTGTTTAAGGCCTTCTGGAATTGCCTTTTGCCTTCCATTCAGTGCCCCCCACCCTTGTCGTTGCAGTTCTCAGGACAGACTCCCAGCCAGGGGGAATGTTTTGCAGCTGCTGAAATGCTTCCTGCTTTCCCAGCCCCTTCTAGGCAAGTTTTCTCTCTGCCTGCAACACCTTTCCACCTCTCCTCCGTTGTCAGATATTTAACAGAGAGCTCTGTCTCTCCTTTGAAGCATTGCCTTTATTGAAGTATAAAAGGCACACAGAAGAATACATGTCATAAATGTATAGCCTGATGCATGTTCATAAACAGAACCTACCCGAATCCAGGCTTCCCTTTAAGACCTGGAATAAATGGTTTCTCTTCACACAAACAGTCCTCTGCCCCCAAATCTCCTTCCCCTCTGCCTCCTCTCTTGGCGCTTTCATCCCTGGCGATCCTTATACCCTTGTGGTTTATTGCCTCCTTGTCCATCCAGGCGCTAGATGTCACTCTTCCTTGAGGACAGGTCATTGGCCTCCATTCCCCATACCTCCCACTAAAGATTTGGTAAATATTTTCTGGGTGAAAGTCTGAATTTTAGGAATAAACACTCCCTGCCCTGCCACCGTGGAAGAGGAACATCGCCTCACTTCTGAATATTTGCCTCCTTGGATCCTGAAGATTTAATCTTGCCTGTGGTTAATGATGATGCTCATTTCGTTGTGTTTGGGCCAGTCAGCTTAAAGGGCTCTGGAGAAATTAGCTCGTTAATCCTCCCAGATCAAGAGTAAGCACTTTGAGTACTTGCACCTGCCTGTGCTGGGCAGGTAGGCAGGCAGAGGCCTGGCTTTCCTGAGGTCATCGTTCTGCGAGGTGGCCTGTCCGGATTAAAGGATCCAGAGAGCAGTAACAGTGCCCCCCCGCCTTTTTTTTTTAAACTCTGGCATTGCAGAACAGGGTTGGGAAGCCCTGGCACATCTGTCCTCTCAAACTTTCCTGAGTGTACCCCTGACCTCTGGCTGTTTCTGTAGTTATATATAACCCAGCCTTGAAGCTCTGTGGGGCTTCTTGCTGTGTAGAAATCAGGACTGTTGAAGATCAGGGATACAGGTGAAACACGGCAGCAGACTGTCAGGACAGGTGGTTTTCAAAGGTGGTCACGAAGTCAGGAATTATATTGTTTAGACAAGGGACTGGGGGATGATAGGACTGGTGTGGTACATGCTGAGACTATAGAAGTAGGTCTTGTAAACCAAAAGCAATCTAATGTGTGTTATAATTCCTCTGTGGTGTATTCTTGGAAAAGTTGTTTTTTCCCCATTAAATGAAAGTCTCCACGTAATCAAGTGAAGTTTTACATTTTCCTCCAGGACAGTTTTGTTTAAATTATCCCCAAACAGCTCCAAGATGGCTGAAGTGATTCAAGTGCTTCAGGTGTTTCTTTTTCCAAATGTGCTATTCATTGTAGTTTAGGCTACTAAAGAAGAATTCCGTATAGTAATTAAAAAGGCATTTTAGATTTGGGTTAACTGGGAAACAGAGGAGAAGTAGCAGTCCTTTAGAGAATGGATTGGCAAGCCTGTAGTTCAGAATTGATTTACAGAAACACCTTGGGAATCTGATGAGTATTTGCTGATGTATTTCACATTTCTTCTCATTTGCCGAACAGTTATTTGGGAATAAACTCTTGGACACTGAGGGAGTAGATGAATTGATCTTTTAAACTAATTGCTTATTTTGATACATGGGAAAACATCTTTTTAAGATAGAACTTAAAACATCATTTTAAGATATTTTATTTTCAAACTTCTTCCAAGAAAGTGGCATTTAGTGTAAGTCAGAGGCCTAGTCCTGGGGGTGTTCATTCAGCTCTTCCCTTAGGTGAAAATGTGTATTCTGGTGACATTTATGGAGTTCAGGTTTCCAACGTTAAGTCACTAGTTTACCAGAAGAACTAGTATGGTAAGTAGACATTGATGACTTTCTCTCATGTGAATGATAGATCTTCACTGGGGGAGTGTTTGAGAAGCCAGTGACCTGTGACGATTCTGAGACTTCTCACAATGGCTCTATTGATGGTTGAGATCCTGGAAGATTCATGGTCTTTTTTGAACAGGTAGCATTAGTTTGTAGCAGGGTTCGTGATAAGGGGCATTCCGGTTATGTTCTTTTCTGCTCTGTTTTGTTTGGGGGTTGAAAAGGATTAAACTTAGGGATTGGTGCCTTTGGTCTGCCTGTGTTGTTATTTTACTTTGAATTATTTGGCCTGTCCTTCCGTCTTCCCTCCCTCGCTTCCTCCCTCCCTTCCTCTCCTTTCCTTTCTTCCTTCCTTTGAAACTGTCGGTGTCGCCATCACCTTTCTCAGTTGTGGGCTGACTCAGAAAAGCAGAGGAAGAGAGTGCTCCAGGGGAGAAACGATGTGTTGATTGTTGTTCAGTCGCTCGGTGGTGTCCGACGCTTTGTGGCCCCGTGGACTGCCGCACGCCAGGCCTCCCTGTCCTTCACTGTCTCCCGGAGTTTGCTCAGGCTCCTGTCCTTGAGTTGATGATGCCCTCCAACCATCTCATCCTCTGCTAGCTCGGTGCTGGTTTTTTAAGGTCAGCTCCTGAGAATACTGGGGGATAATGAAATTTAATTTTGGAGGAAACCGAAGAGAAAGTTCATTCCTGTTCCTTTGTTTCTACAAGTGAAGATTCTCGCAGCCTGCCTTAAAGTAACTTGCCTGTGGTCCAGACGTCCTTAGAATCTCAGGCCATTTCTTCCTATTCAGTGCAGTGTTTTCTTCCACTTACATCATGTTGATTCCTCATTGGTGGGAAGGAGGAAGTTAGATTATTGACTCAGTGGATTTTACACCTACTGTTTTAAGAAAGTAAATAAATAATTTATCTGGGAACATATTTACCATATAGATAGTATAGTAAAAATCTTATGTATTGTGTTAGAGGGGATCAAATGATCTCTATATGTATTTCTTTCTTCACCAGGGCATATTTATTTAACATGTAAATAAAGGTGATATACAAACATAAAATAGTTTCATTTCAACTGTCATCTTTTGTCTGGGTTGTTGGAATAGATTATATTTTTAATGCTTGGTTAGAACCTGTTAGTGATGTGGAAAGGTGAGAGAGAGAGTATGTATGTATGTATGTATGTATGTGTGTATGTGTGTGTGTGTGTGTGTGTGTGTGTGTGTTGGCAAATAAGAGGTTGAAGAGCAGCAGGTAGATATATTGATCCTTCAGGGCTGGAGCAGAGCTTCTGCGCTAAAGCCAGGTCCCTGCTGCCAGGCTGATAACTTTATCACAATCCGAGCAGCAACAACATTCCCAGCAGTGTCTAGTTTGGGCTGTCCCCTCTGGTAATCGCTAGCCGCATGGTGGCCATTTCAATTTGAATAATTAAAAGTAAATTTTCTGAGTGGCAAGGGATGAAGAGGCGGAGCACAGAGGATGTTTAGGACAGTGAAACTGCTCCGTGTGATACCATAATGATGGATACGTATCATTATACATTTGTCCAGACCTATAGAACGTATAGCAAAGAGAGTGAGCCCTAATGTAAACTATGGACTTTGAATGATAAAGATGTATTAATGTCAGTTCATCAGTTGTAGCAAATGTACCACTCTGTCGGGGGATGTTGATAACGGGGGAAGCTGTGTACGTGGAGGAAGGGACAGGGTATACGGGGAAAATTCTGCCTTCCTCTCAATTTTGCTGTGACCCTCAAACTGCTTTAAATATAAAATCTTTAAAAATTAAGTAAAATACGGTTCCTCAGGGACACTCGCCACATTATAATCAATAGCCAACTGTGACTAGTGCAGCTGAGGAACTATTTTATTTATTTCCTTGCAGGTCTATAAAACTTGCACAGTAAAGTGGGCTTCCCAGGTGGGTCAGTGGTAAAGAACCCGCCTGCCAATGCAGGAGATGCAGGTTTGATTCTTGAGTCGGGAAGATCCCCTGGAGAAGGAGATGGCAATCCACTCCAGTATTCTTGCCTGGAAAATCCATGGACAGAGGAGCCTGGCGGACTGCAGTCCACGGGGTCTCAGAGTGGCCGGACACGACTTAGCCACTAAACAAATCCAGTAAATTACCTTTTGGATCATGCAGATACAGACTATTTCCGTGAACACAAGAAGTTTTATTGGACAGTGCTGGATGGTAATATGTTCAAAACCTGACTAAATATTATTATGTTGGCTGTAAATATTCTGCGGCCACCTCCTGCTAGCACACAAAGCGTTGCCATTGACTTAGAAGTGTGAAAAGAGACAGACATTGCTAACCTCATTTAAAATAATTTTTTTTGACTATATGCTCTATTATAAAGCTAATTGATTCTTATTTCAGAACAAGTTATTCTTTTTTGTATGTGGTGGAGCAGATACCCCCATTGATGTAGGAAGATAGTTTTGAAGTTTTGAGTTTTATCTTACCCACTTAACTCTTTTAGGATGTTCTTGTGATTACTGTAAACACAGGATCCTCCCAAATGAAATCCAGTATTTTTAGAAGAGTCAAAATATTGCATTTCCTCAAGAAATCTCTTCAGAGCCTTGAGGTTGAATGCGGTAGACAGAATCACTTCAGTTTATCTTCTTTTAGGTAATGAAGTAAGAAAGAACTGAGTAAATAGGTTTTTTTTTTTTTTGGTGAAATAGCAAAGACATGAAGTTAACTCCACTTACAAAAAATGATAGCTGTATCAGTTTTAGTCATTTAAATGGTGAGTCTGAATCATGGTCCTTTTTTTCCTCCTTGACTTTAAAACATTTTGGTAGTTGAGTAATTAAAGGATTTAATGGTTTAGTGTAAGTTTTATACCACAAAGCAAATAAAACATCCAATATTGAAGTCAGAACCTCAATAGAAATTCAAACTCAATCACCACTGTTTGGGTAGGACACCTGCTTTATTAGGAGAGGGAATTAATGATTGAGAGGTGAAAAAAGTATCCGTGGAGGGAGAGTAACTGGGTTTAATTTGGGGCAGTTCAGGAACGGTTTGTACTTTATCAGGTTTAGTGTCCCTAGGGTGACCGGGTCAATCACAGAGAATGTTTTACTATGTAATCCTTTTTTATTTCTTTCCTTGTAGATGCCCTTTCCAGTTTCTGGAGTCCTAAATCCAGTGCCTGACCTTCAGCAAGGGATGTTGTGGAAACATTTTTAATGTGGCACCTTTCCTGGGCATTTCAGGTGGCTGAAATAGAAGGAGGGGAAGTGTCTCTGTGTATTTTCAAATTTTGATCATTTGGGCAAATTTAAGAATAGTGATATTTTTGGCACAGATTTTTTTTTTTTAAGTCAAGATCAGGACTAAGTTGTTTATCTTTACTAAAATAAATGCTCTTCGGTTGTTTAAAAAGTGACAATCTCTAGGGCGGAGAGATAACGAACCTCTTAGTTCATTTGTAGCCATCTTCCCAATTGTTTCCATAGAAGCAGCAAGACTTTTTAAAGGCTATAATTTTACATCCTACACTTTAGAGCCCTCTAGAAATAGACAAATAGGCAGCTTTGTAGCTTATATATTTGCTTAAGTAGTCTTTAAAGGCAAAGAGGGTAACTGCTATGCAGTCACTGGGATAGGGAGAAGTTGCAGTCAGGCGCTTGTTTGGCCTCACTTACAGGTGACAGTCCATTTAGGCTGTTGTATTAAGAGTGACATTGTTGGGAGTTCTCTGGTAGCCTAGTGGTTGGGACTCTGCGTTTTTACTGCTATGGCCCAGGTTCAACCCCTGATTGGGAAGATCCTGTACAATGTGTGGCTTGGCAAAAAAAAAAAAAAAAGTTGACATTGTTTTCAGCTGTATGTAGCTGTTTAAAAATGAAATAATTCTCTTGGAGCTATTATACTTGAAAGGAAAGGAGTGACAAAAATGCGAAAAGGTGATATTTATGAGATCTGACCAACTTGAAAATTAATTGTATCAGAACTGATATACACAAAAAGTATTGTTTCCTTCAAGGGGACATAGTGGCATGGGGTCCACTTTTTCTTTATAGCCATCTTTTATTTTAAATTTAAAAATTACCCATTTCCATCAGGCCTCATGTGAAGAAAGAAGACTGATTTTCTGATGTGACATTAATTTGCTCTTAAGGTCTTTCCCAGGCTGTTTTTTTTTTTTTAGCAGCTGCAGCTTGATCAGAGTCTTTATTTAACCTCACAAAATGACCCTAGCCTTCACAGTGCTTTTAGTTGTTTAAAGGCAGTTTTGTTTACTATTATTTTTTAATAGATTCTGCACCACTACTTCATAGAAATAATGAGATTATCCAGGACTGTCGTTTGCCATTACAGTGAGCTGTTTGTCTAGAGGCAGGAATAGCAATAGCAAAAGCTGAGGGCCTGAGAGGATGCATCGTAGAGTGGGGAGGAGGGTGGATTGTGAGGTTCCAAAACCAGATCTGTAAAGCCAGAGACAGGATGGCATCATTGGAAGGCAAAGGCTAGCACAAGGCAGCAAAAGACCTCAGACCCAGGCAGGAGTGAATGAAATGGAGAATGAGAACTCAGGGGACTATTCAAGTTCACAGGGGTTCAGCAAGGGGCCAAGGCAAGTGGGGACAATGTCTTTCCCCAGAAAGTTTCAGTGGGTGTATCTTGCTGGGCCGGGCACCCCATTTGAAGCTCTGCCTTCAAGGGTGTCTCTGACCATCAGAAAGGTTCAGTTCTCCAGGTGTGGATTCTCGCGGTCTCTGCACCAGCTGTGTATCACTGTGTAACAAACCATCCCAAAACTTGGCTTAAAATAATGATCTTTTTATTTGCTTACAATTCCATGGATTGGCCACTGGGGCTCCACTGGGCAGTTCCGCTGGTCTCACCTAGGGATATAGTCCGTGGCCAGCTGGTCTGGGGCTCCCTATTTTAAGATGGTCTCACTGTGTGGTTGGTGCCAGTGGGTGGCTGGCCCTCTCTTTCCGTTGAGTCATTCTCAAGGAAATCCACCTGTACTTCATCCCTTGGCTGCAGCAGCGTCCCAGGATCGCTGGAGAGGAGCTGCAGGGGCTCTCGAGGCCTAGGCTTAGTGGTCACGAAGTGTCACGGGGTCTCTTTCAGGTGGTCAGAGCACATCATAGGGCTAGCTCAGACTCAGGCCAGAGGGAGGTTGCTTTTCCCGCTTACTGGGAAGGATGGTTAAATCACATGCAGAAGGAACATGTGTACAGAGATGGGAGGAATTCTTATTGCTATCTTTGTAAATTCTCTACCACAACAGCTTTATTTAGGTCAAGGGTGATGAATGCACAGTGTTTGTCAATCATTGAACATTTGTTTTTTACTTGTGATTGGGGAGCTATTACCTGACTACCTTCCCCCTGGTGGTTATAGTGTGGTTGACTACAGGTTTCATAAGCGAATGTGTGATGTGAACTGTCCATCAAAGTCGTTTTGGCAGGAAGAGTGGCTTTAGAATGTATAAGTTGCTAAGAAATCTAAACATATCTATTCTAATGTAACATTTGAAGGGCAGAGGGTTAAGTACATGTATGTGTGTGTGTGTGTGTATGCGCGTGTGCGTGCGATGCTAATCCTTTTTTAGCCTTCAGGTGTTTTATTCCAGACTGACCTTCTTACAATTCAACAGCACCACATTAAAAATATAGATTGTTTGCATGCATGTGTAATTATTTCTCCTGCCACGTTGAAGTCAGTGAAGTAGGTCTGTCACAGCTCTAAAAATAACATTTTCTCTGTATCACTCAGTTTAAAGGTAGATTGTTGCCTAGACAATAATGAAAGTTTCTTTACTTTGAAGTCAATCCAGTGATATTGTACTCCCTGTTTTATAAATCAGTTTTCAAAAAAGACTTGCCAGCTTATTAGGATAAAAATATTAGAAACCCATTAATAGTTATCAACAGAATTTGCCCACTTTCTTTAGTTTATCATATACTAATAGCAGAAATCATAGAAGGATGGGAGGTATGCATGTATACCATTTATTAAATTTAAAAGTCTTTCTGGTAAAAGCCCTTGTCATAAGATATTATATGCTTTTAGATGTGGAAAGAGGGCTGGGTATTATATTTTTAAGTATTTAAATGTTAAGTGGCTTGCTGTTCATTTCAAAGGGGAGACAGATCTGTACATGGATAAGATATGTGGAACTGTGGTTGGCTCACACCCATCTCTCATTAGAAAAGGATGTTACCTAGCCCTCTGAGTTACAAAACAACAACAACAAACCTCCAATCTTACTTATTTTAAAGTTCCCAAATATCATGTAAGTACTAATAGATGGTCATTATAGAAAGTTTGGATAATACAAGTGGGTGAAAAGGGGGAAAAGATCACCAATTACATGATGGCCCAGGAGTAGATGCTGTTTGAATTTTTCCATAGGAGTGTAAGTTTAAATGGAACAGGACTGTAGATGAAAAGCATAAATTGATGTTTTTGGAAATTGATACATTTTAGTATTCCCAGTACTTTCACCTTTAGTTTGTTTGGAGAAAGAAAAATAAACTAGTCTTAGATTAATACCTGCTTGGCAAAAGTGATTTGTTTCTTGAGAATTTGGTACATACTGAGGGTCAAACATGAGACTTTGGGGTGGCTTCCCAGGTGGCTCGGTGGTAAAGAATCAGCCTGCCAATGCAGGAGATGTGAGTTTGATCCCTGGAGAAGGAAATGGCAGCCGGCTCCGGTATTCTTGCCTGGGAAACTCTATGGACAGAGGAGCCTGGTGGGCAGCAGTGCATGCGGTCACAATGAGTTGGACATGACAGAGCACACAGGCATGCAGGAGAGTCAAACATACTTTATGATTACTGGACAGAAAACGTGTGTATTTTTTCACTTACGTATTCTTGGAATGCATTTACAGTCTAATCTTAACGTCTGTGTTACAGTTTATTTCTTAAAAGTATCTGTTCTGCTTTGTCTTTTGTCCTCTGGGTGTTATGGATCACCTTATTCTGGTATCTGGTACTTGTCTGATGGAAAGTGAAAGCATTTTACCGAAAGTTCTGGGACAGAGGGAAGTTAAGAGTAAGTAACTTTCCTGTTGTTTGTGGGTATGTTTGAGCACAGTAATGATTTTGAGATTTCACATTGACCTTTCATATCAAACCTTGAACTGGCAGCGAGAATTTTCTAGATTGGTTAAATATCTCTTTGTAGAACTAGCTTTTTGATTTCAGGGATATATGGGAAAAATGAATCTCTAGGAATTTAATTTAATGATCTGAATGTTGAGTGTTTTGGTCTTTTAAGTCTGGATTTCATAGCATTTTGATCAAAAGGATGAAATCCCCATTGGCATGACTAGTGTTTATTTGTTTAAAAAGTTTTAAAATTACAAAATAAATACTTAGGTGTCAAGCTGGTGAAAAATAACAGCCCTCAAATTTTCATTTCCTAGCCATGGCCTGTATGGTCAGTGAGATGTGTATCCTTCTACATTGTTTTCTTGTGTATAAATATACACATCGATTTTTTTCTCAAATGTAAATATTATACATGAAATGTGGTAACTGTGCATCATATTCTACAACTTACAGACTTTACTTCTACAAATAATATATATTACATGTATATTTTATTTCCATGTATTTTCATATGTATTTATAGTAAAATATTATAAATATACAGCTTTCATTCAGGGTCATTTCTTACAGATCCACTTCACTTTAAAACATGCCAATTTATTTCTGTTTGGGGTCCATTTCTATTATGTGGATGTACTTTACTTAACCAGTCCTTTAGCAGTTAACTCATTGGTTGTCTCTAGGGGTCCGTATTTCTGTAGATGGAGATCCAGAAGTGGGACTGCAGGGACTTGTGGCATTGCATTTGTACTTCTGATAGATACCATGAAAATGTTCTCCATTTGTTATGTTAATTAATTGCCCTCTTAGTTGCTTCCATTTCTGGTCTTCAAGATAGAAGAATGTTAGACCCTGATAGCATCTTGCCTTATTTCCTAATTGACTGAGACCTACAGTTTCTAAGACCTGGAGGAGAAAATGGTGGATGGAGGGGTGGGGTGTGATGGGTTGAAAAGAGGAAAATTATCTCCCAAGTTTAAGAAATCAAAGTTGCATCACTTTGAACTAAAAAATGAACTAAAAAAATGAGATGTTGTGAAGTGCATCACTATTGACAAATTTATGGAAAGAATTTCAGAATTGGTAAAAAGTCTGGGCTATACAGAGTAACTAAATTGACTAATATACCTTTTTGGTTAGAAGGACTGGGGACTCACTAAAATTACCCCCAACATTACAGGGCATTCTTTATAAAAGTAGGTATGGGAATGGGGAGATGGGAGTTTCATCCATCATCCCAGGTTTTGCCCAGGAAAAACTGAGCCTGTAGGTCTTTGGGGATTGCAGTCAAGCGTGTTCTCATGAACCCTGGAAGTGGACAGGACCTTAGCAGCAGGAGTTTTGGGATCCCCACTTCCAGATCCTCTGACCTCGGTGTGACGTGGCCCGTCAATAAGCGTCTGCTTTCGCTTGTGTCTACCCGCTCCTCTGGGCTGCTCAGGTGGCTCAATAGTAAAGGATATGCCTGCCAGTGCTAGAGAGGTGGGTTTAATCCCTGGATTGGGAAGATCCCCTGGGGAAGGAAATGCAACCCACTACAGTATTCTTGCCTGCACAAGAATCACATGGACAGAAGCCAAGGTGGGCTACAGTCCCCAGGGTCACAAAGAGTGAGACGTGACTTAGCAACTAAAACAGCAACAACCTGCTCCTCTCTTCTGCTGAGTCAGGATTTTGGCTCATTCATAACTCTTATAGCCCTTTCAGCTTCTCTTTTCCTCTTTAGCCATAGCTTTGGCTACTAACTGCTGGATTCTCTGCTTCTCAATTTTAGTCCCAAAGGTTGAGAATCCAACTTTTACCTAGTGGCTGCATAGGATATCTCCCAGTCTATAAACTGCTGCCTTAAACTTAGGCGCCCTCCTTAGATAGGGGTGTAGCATCCCGAGCTCCCTCCTGGGAAGAAAACTTGGATGTGGCTGGAACCAATGTAACATTACTCCTAGGTAAGTAACCAGTCTAGAATGTAATCTGGAGTAATGCACTTTTTTGCTGTTGTTAAATAATATATACTTTACGGTGTGCTTTAAAAGCAGTTTATTCATTTAAGTCAGTAAATACTTCCCTGGGATGCAGCCTTCCTTTTTCCATATGAAATGTAAGTTGGGAAAATTTGTGCCCTATCTCAGTTGTAAATTGTCTTCAGTTCTAAAATATTGATGCCTGGATCATGAGATACAGTCTTGCCTTTTCTGCCAACTCGAAAGTGCTGTGAAATAGTTTATCCTGTTTATGTAATGATGGTGACGTTATGAAAAATATACCTGGAACCTGAAACTCCTGGAATAGCTCATTTTCCTATGTGAATAGTTTCATCTTAACTGTATCTTTTCTGCACACATGGGGAAGAGTGTCTGGTCCTTCTTAATTTTGTTAGGTGTTTGGTGCTCCACCAAACACCTGGCCATCACATCTGAGGTGACCAGATGTTAATAGTTTTGGAAGGTTTCTCTAAGCTGCTCTGTCTCCTTCCTAAGGGTCACTATTAAGTATCTACCCACACCCTCTTTTCCTTGTTTTCTTCCCTCCCGACCCCCGTATCCTTCTCTTTCAAGTAGAGGCTGGCAGGCTGAACATTTCAGTAACTGTTGAATCCCGAGTCCTTAACTTGGCCCCTGTGTCTCCCAGTCCTCAAAGAGCAGTTTCCATGTTACTTTTAAAAATCAGAACCATGCTCATAAAATGCCATCTTAGTTTGCCCTCAGACCACTTGAAATGTAATCTGGTTTGCAAGGCAGCACTTAAGCTCCTGTTTGATAATCATTTTGTAGGAATTTTTGTTGGGTCAGAAAAAGATGAACAACATATTTGCCTTTGGAAAAGACAACCAAGTGGTTTTCTTTCATTTGGGGATGTTTCTTCTGGTGGTCTTGAATTCTGTGTTTTAATCTGCTTTTAAAAATGCCTTTTAGCACAAAAGCAAGATTAAGCATTATTTTATTACAGTCTGTGCAATACTCTTTATTATTTAGGAGAAAAATCTTTTACTTTCTGGTAAGGCCATGTGTAATTTAAAGCTTGCATTTTGACAGCCTGATCTTAGCTGATAGGCATGCTAATCTGTATTTGATTGCTTTGGTGGGGAGCTGGAAATCACTGAGTACCTGGCTTAGAGTACATTTATAAATGTGCTTTCTTTGGGTTTTCGTTTAGTGAAACAATAAAGTGGATTTTCCTACATGTTTTATTATATTTGACTGTTCATCTGATTACTGGATTAAAAAAAGAAGTTTAGCCATCTTTCCTTTTGGCGACATGTCCCATTGTTTATTTTTTTTTTTTTTTTGATGCTCGTGTATGTAGTGTACGTGTAGAGGCCCTTTCATCAGTTACTTTGCAGCAAGATAGTGCTCTAGGAAAATGGATTTTTTTGGTGTGTTTTAAGAATTTCCCATTCTTTTCTATTTTGATTTTTTATTACATTCTTTTCATTCTCCTTTGGAAGCACCAAAGCTTGGCATAAATACAGTTATGTATATAATAGGTGACTGTATCACTTTCTTTCTTTATATGTGTGTAAAAATAACAAAAATTACATATGACCAAAGAAAAATTAAGGTAATAAAAGTTACTTGAGTCTTGAGGGAGAGTTTTATTTTATACTCCATGAGAATACAGTTATCTTTGGAAAAAAATGTTGAAAATTAAAATTCTGGGAGATTTTAAAATTTTCTCTATACCACGAAGACTTAAGTACTTGTAAGAGTGATTCAAGTCAATGGGATGATTTTGATACAAATCTGTGAAGCACCCCTTGTGTGCTGAGGACTGGACCGAGTACTTTACGTACTTTATAGCGTTATCTTTAGTTTATTCCTGCCAGGATTGGTGTGATTATCCCAATTTTACAAATCAGGAAACAGAGACTTGGGTGATCGCATCACCTTTTGAAGATCACACCACTGGATCTGAACCCAGTGACATCTGGTTGCAGAGTCCTTACCCTTTCCAGGGTTCCCTTTGCCTCCTCAGCTTTTGTTGTGTTCTCTGCCTTTAGGATTCTCAAGCTATCAGGACAAGGAGTTAATTTCCAGAAGAAAGGTCGCTATTTTAGAAGCAGAATCACATGACATTAGAGCTAGAACTTGCACATTACGCCAGCTTGGCATGGATCTCATTGGCATCATTTACCAAGTTTGAGACTGTGAGCCAGTACCTGGGCCTTATTGAGCTTCACAATGGTTCATCCAAATCAGGACCATCATATTGGCTTTGCAGGATAATATAATGCATAATAAGGCTTCCCAGGTGGTTCAGTGGTAAAGAATCCGCTTGCAATGCCAGACACGCTGGTTCAGTCCCTGGGTTGGGAAGATCCCCTGAAGAAGGAAATGGCAGCCCATTCCCATATTCTTGCCTGGGAAATCCCATGGACAGAGAAGCCTGGTGGACTGCAGTCCATGGGGTCGTGAAAAGAGTCAGATACTACTTAGCAACTAAACCACAACAACAATAAGAATGCATAATTAATATAATAATAAAGGTGATTATAATAGTAACAGTCAGCACTGGGGAGCTATCATGTCAACCCCTGAGTTAAATGCTTTTCATAGTTAGTCCTTGTAATCTTCACTGCCCAGTGAGGCAGCTTCAGTTACCCCTGTTTGACATAGAAAGTTGTCAGTATGTGAAGACTGTTTTTATTATTTATACTTCCTTTTTTAGAAAAACTTTTTATTGGTGTATACTTGCTTTACAATGTTGTGTTTCAGACGTACAGCAATATTATTTGTATTTCCATGCCAGTTACCCTTCCATTGGTGTGGATAATTGAGTATCCAATGACTTAGAGAAGCCACTGCCATTCTGTAAACTTTAATACTCGTTAAAAGGCAACCCACTCCAGTACTATTGCCTGGAAAATCCCATGGACCGAGGAGCCTGGTAAGCTACACTACATGGGGTCACAAAGAGTCGGACGCGACTAAGCGACTTCACTTTGACTTTCTTTTCACTTTCAAAATAATCATTAAAATAGATCAAGTGATTTTATCTCCAAGCCTTTTATTTTAGTAGTAGCTGTTTCATAAATAACTAATGTTTTAATAGATTTCTTTTTTTTAATCATACAAAGTACCCCAAAATTCAGTCAATGACTATTTGCATAAAACAGCAATTCTTGTGGCCTGTCATCTACCTAAATCAATGATGGGGGTTTGGGAGGTTTAAGAAAGTTACTAACATTAATGCTGAAGTGTTGACAGCCGTAGAGAACACAGAATTCTGTCAGTGGACTCAAAGACCTTTCATTATAGAAGAGAGAAAATTATAGAGCTTTGCTCATGTACTTCCCAACATTGAAACCAGACTAAAAAATTCAGCCAAAACAGCAGACTGTTAAACATTTAAAAGAAAACTAACCTGTGCAGATATCCTACTTTTTAAACATGCCTGTAGTATCCTGGAATCTCTTGCCTGGTGGTCAGAGGCCTTATGGGTTAAAAAGATTGTTCCTTTTGTGTTGTAGAAAGTGGGATGATGGTTCTCAGGACCCAGAGAAGAGGGTGGGAATGAGTCTGTTCTTTAGAAAGACCGGAGCCAACATGAGCTGGCCAAAGGTCAGAATTTATACACCTCCCTGCTTTTACCTGATCAGAGGGTGGGTTGATTATCCTCAGTCTATTTATTTGGTGTTTGCTCAGCTCAGGTGTGTGCCAGGCATTGCTACATCTTGGTGATATAAAGAGGAGCTTCCTTTGAGGGTTGACCTTGAAGGAACTTAGAAAGTCTCCAGGAGAAAACATTACATCCCACTGAGGTCATTCTCTAGCGGAGCTGTGTAACTAGGATTCAGTGCTTAAGATTCTCCAAAGTCCTGTTTCTGCGCCAGCATATCATATCGTTATTGTTAGAATTGTAAAGGAAGGGGTTGCAACTCCAACTTGTGACATCCCCGCCATGCGCTGTCTTGTGAAGTTTGTTCAAAGGCAGAACTGGTGAGAGACAGAGCTGATGTTTTGATGAAACTCGGTAATTCTCTCCATAAAGACAACTTCTGAAGTTTAGTACTGTCTGTGCAAACATGGTTTAAATGCTAACACTAGTTGAATATTTGTATATGTAAGTGTATGTATGTATGAATCTATGTTTAGCTTTTTGACGTGCATGTATTAACGTCATGCTTTTATCTTGACTATAAGCTGTAGACTTTTAGACAAATCAGTGTTTAAACTTTTGACAAGGAAGAGACCTAATGAAAAGGAACAATGGTTTTTCTGTTTTCCCAGTAACTACGTTTACCATTGTTCTGAAAACTCAACAGACGACCACAGGATGTGAATTTAATCAACTTGTGCCTTTAAACAAAGAGATCCTGGTTGTAGTGGAATTTTTTTACTTCTCGTCATCCTGCTCACATGTTCCCTTTCCTCCGAAATCAACCGCAGTTCATTACGATTTAACCAACTCAACAAATAATTTCAGTACAAAAGAAATGGATTTGGGAAGCAGAAGGAACCATTATTTCTGACTCCATCTCCTAGATCAGCATTTGAAGTCAAAGATTTTAACTTTCTACTGGAAAAATATTTTTGTATGTAAGGTGGTCCTTCACTCAAAAATACAACCTCTTTTCTGTAGCCTAGATTTAATTGGAGGCGCTATTTGGTGAGTGAGGAAGTGTGTATTGTCTTAATTCCCTCTGTTTGCCCATAACTACAACTATGTCATCTTTGACAATTGAAATAAAAAGTTTTTTTTGTTTTTTTTTTTTTAAATCCAAAAGAAACTAAAGCATTTAGTGGAGACGAGTTTAGAACCAGCACTTTCCCTAGAAATACTGTCTTTCATTTGATGGACTGTTTTTCTGGATCCAGTAGAAATGCCTTGCCTTTGATTTCGATGTCCCCCTTGGCATTGCCTATACGTGTCATCTCTGAGGGAAAAAGCTCTGAATCCATATTGTTGGTCATCAGTGCTGTATTAGTAGCCACTCTGCCTAGGACTTTACATGCATATTTCATTTAGTACACATATCAAGCCAATGAGGAAACCGAAGCTTAAGATTACATACATTTGCCAAGGATAGATTTAGTTTCTGTCCCTTCAAAGTCCATACTCTTAACCATCGTTGTTGTACAGCTTAGAATGGCTTTCTCTTCGTCCCAGAGTTCTCACCTGGTAAGCCAGCTGCCCCGCTGTCAGCACT
Organism: Odocoileus virginianus; assembly: GCF_023699985.2. Taxonomy (NCBI): domain Eukaryota; kingdom Metazoa; phylum Chordata; class Mammalia; order Artiodactyla; family Cervidae; genus Odocoileus; species Odocoileus virginianus. The sequence goes on from NC_069686.1 coordinate 21,432,984, forward strand.
CTGCGGAGACGCTTTCTTTGGCATCTATTGCCGTTGCTAATTGAGCTGTTTAGTTTCATCCCATTACTTTTTCTCACAGTGAAACCTGTTAACAAAGAGAAACATTGATTGTCACGACTGTTCAAGTATGCAAGGAAACGAAGACTTCATTTTTTAGTGAGCACTGCATAGCATGCCAGCATGTTCTGAGGTGCATTGCACAATAAGATAAGCACAACTTGCTTACATGAAGCAAGAAAATAAGTCAATCAGAATTAGCAATAGGTGTGTAAAATACTAGATGAAAGCAAGGAAAGCAGGTTATGGAAACTTGACTTGTCCTCCATCATGACATCAAAGCAAGTGAGAGACTGGAGGGCTCCCTGTGAAGTCTCATCAGTTTAAAGGTTGACTCTCAGAAATGGCTACTTATGTTCCTAAGGCTGCATCTTTAGGTGTTGCCAAGATTGCTAGGAAAGCAATTGAGAGACCAGAGTTTTTGCATTGAGAGGGGAGTGCTAGCTGGCTGTAGACCACTCAGAGAAAAGATGAGGGATGGGCTGGATAAGTTCTCTTCTGTAGCTGAGGGCATCTTTCTGACAGACATTGGATTTGGACCGTGGAAGGACAGAGACCTACACAACTCTGTGTGATGTGAGAGGGAGGGAAGTAAAAGGAGCCGTAGGAAAAGCCCTCCCCTCCCGAGGAAGGACGGGACAGGGCCACGGGCCATCTCAGTGTGCGGTGGAAGTCCTCCTAGTCGCGACTAAGCTATACAGTAAGTCCCCTAGGTATGAACCTTCAAGTTGAGGACTTTGAGAGACGCGAATGTATGTTCCATCGACATCAGGCTGAGTATAACTGCTGCCTGCCCTCCGTCTGCTACTGCTGACGACCCTTCAGCTCCAGCATCTCCCATCTCCGCTCCCTCCTCCAGTCAATTGATTTTTCTCTCCCCTTCACTCAGTGTCAGCCCTGTGTGCCAGCTGTTATTATTGTCCTTTTTGAGGTACTGTATTGTAAGATGAAGAATATTAATTTTTTGTGTTTGTTTTTATGTATCATTTGGGTGAAAAGTATTATAAACCCATTCCAGTACTACACAGTCGATTGTGTTAGTTGGGTACCTAGCTAACTTTTGGACTTCCGAACATGCTCTCAGAACTGATCTCATTTGTATGTAGGGGACTTACTGTACTTTGCAAGGTAGCTGAGCAACAAATTGAGAAAGTGAAGTCGCTCAGTCGTGTCCGACTCTTTGCGACCGCAGGGGCTGTAGCCTGCCAGGCTCCTCCATCCATGGGATTTTCCAGCCAAGAATGCTGGAGTGGGTTGCCATTTCCTTCTCCAGGGGATCTTCCTGGTCCAGGGATCGAAGCCGGGCCTCCCACACTGCAGGCAGCTTCTTTGCTCTCTGAGCCACCAGGGAAGCAACAATTGAGAGTTAAGTGTACACAAAAAGATCTGAACACATTTAAAATATCGAAAAGACTTTTTTTCACTTACTGGACATAAGGAGACATGTTTGGTTTACCAAGGTGCTATAGTTAGCGCTAGTCGCTCGGTTGTGTCCAACTTTGCAACCCCATGGACTGTCGCCTGCCCTTCTCCTCTGTCTATAGGATTCTCCAGGCAAGAATACTGGAGTGGGTAGCCGTTTCCTTCTCCAGGGGATCTTCCCAACCCAGGTCTCCCCCTTTGCAGGCACATTCTTTACTGTCTGAGCCCCGGGGAAGCTCTCAGTTGCTTTAAGTACCACGTAAGTCATGAGAGAATTGGGATTTTGCCTGGCCAAGGCAATAGTGCCCCCTCTCCTCTCACTGCCGAAGACTGGTGTTACCTTCCTGGGTACCTGGAGTCATTGCTCATCTCTTAGACTAATTGGATATCTCTTCTCTCCTAAACAAATAGTACTTGATGGAAAAGGAACAGACAAAAGCTGTCATCATCCCACATTTTATGCCGCTCTGTTTGATTTTACTTTGAAGGTAGGGCAGTCATTGATCATAGTAGGTGATGTCAGTTGCCCTGATATATCTCTGCTCCTCTTCCAGCCCTGCTAGTGACCTGTTTCAGTATTTCATCCTTGTTTTTTTCCTTTCATTACTTTTTACCTGTTGTATTTTCTGCTTCCTGAAAGGAAACGGTTCATCCCACCTTTTTGCCTTCATTGCTCCTTTGGCTACTTTCTAGAGTGCTAGAGTCTCTCTCTCTTTTTTTTTCTGCTATGTAAGTTACATGTGTCATTCAGGTTTCAGTCCAGATGCCTATCCCAAACTCTTGATTTATTCAGTTCGCAGGGAACATCACCTACTATTGGGTAATGCAGCTGTGTGGGCATAAAGTTTATTTGCTCTGGTAACTTTAAAATCCTTTGGAAGAGGAAACATGCTTGTCCCATATTTTATTTCCTGAGCAACATTCAACAGGGTCCTTGCCACTTGGCAGGAGCCCGTGGTTATTTGCCGAGGCTGAATGGACATCAGTCTCTTGACTGTTCTGCGAGTGTCCAGTTCAGGCTTTCCCACCTCCCTTTTAGACCTTCTGGAATCTGTTTTTACTTATTTTACTTTTTGGGGGGATAGGCAATGGCACCCCACTCCAGTACTCTTGCCTGGAAACTCTCATGGATGGAGGAGCCTGGTGGGCTGCAGTCCACGGGGTCGCTAAGAATCAGACATGACTGAGCGACTTCCCTTTCACTTTTCACCTTCATTCATTGGAGAAGGAAATGGCAACCCACTCCAGTGTTCTTGCCTGGAGACTCCCAGGGACGGGGGAGCCTGGTGGGCTGCCGTCTATAGGGTCGCACAGAGTTGGACACGACTGAAGCGACTCAGCAGCAGCAGACGGGGGAGGAGAAGTCTGTCCTCTGCTCTTGCCTGCTCTCTCTGTGTGGAATTACCTTGTGGAACGTGACACTTCTTGATTTTTGTCTCAGGCTTTCCAGGCTCACGATGAGAAGTTTCTGTCAGTATGGTCGTGTCTTATAAGTTGAGTTGGCCCTTGTGTTTGCTCGTCCTCTTTTGGGAGCGTCGGGGAGGACCAGGGGGCAGAGGACGAGGGCTCGCCCGCCTTCACCTTGGTACGTGTGGCGCCTGTGTATCCCACGGTCATCATTTTTGATGGTAGTACTTTGACCTGACTGGTCAGCTTCCCAGGAAAGATGATACATGTTGATGGTGTGAAAGTGAACTTTCCCAAGACATCCTTTTGGGAATTTTCTCCGCTTTGGTGGTTCTGTACAAGTCCCTTGCCTACTTTGGACATGCAGGCCAGGCTGCAGGAGCCTCTGGACAGATGGACACAGTTCTCCGCTGTCCTGTGGGACTTCTGTCAGCGACAGCAGCAGTGCCGCCGCTTCCAGAGAAAGGCTTTCTGGGGCGGAGCTCAGGGCTCGTCTGTGGCACCCTCTTCCCCTGTGTGGGCTGCTGCTATTCCAATCCCTCCTTTGTCGGGATGCCCATCGGCGAGAGTAACTTCCGTTTATTTCCTCCTTAATGATGGCACAGTATTATGTTTTTATTATCCCTGTGAAAAAGCGAAAGTGAAAACGTATGTCACTTAGTCGTGTCCCACTCTTTGGGACCCTGTGGACTGTAGCCCGCCACGCTTCTCTATCTCTGGGATTTCCCAGGCAAGAATACTGGAGTAGGTTGCCATTTCCTTCTCTAGGGGATCTTCCTGAGCTAGGGATCGAACCCTAGGCTCCCACATTACAGGCAGATTTTTTTACTGTCTGAACCACCAGAGAAGCTCATATTGTCCCGCTACATATTATATTTTCAAAGTGGAGAGAATTTAAGTGATTTCCTTCTTGTAAGCTTTTTCTAAGTTGTGATGCTAACAGGGATATTAAAATCAGTAATTGATGTTTTTCTTTTATAGAGCACATTTGTTTCCTGGGCTGGCTTTGATATCTATCTATATCCATATCTCTATATTATTCATTAACTGTATTCATGAAAAAATATATATATATTCGTTCATTCTATATATGAAGGCCAGTAGGAAATTGAACAAGGTAGATCTGTAATGGAACACATCCCATGTGACTTAAGGAATTCCAATATATTACTTTCCAGGCTTCCTTTGTGGAATGTTCTTCTTAGATAAGCTGGAAGAATGGGATGCTTTTGAAAATATTGGTTAAGTTGTGAAACACATCACCCAGTTGGGTTTTGGCAGTTGGTTCAGATTGATAGGAAGTGCCTTTTGGCAGGACAGCCCTGGCAGGCCCAGGAGAAGTCTCCTTTACCTGCCACAGTGCATCTGCTATTGCTGAGAACCCAGGGCTGGAGCTGACTGCATCCCTCCTCCCAGTCAGCTGTCCCCTCCCACTCTCCTGCAGCACCTGGACTGGGGAGTACTTCCCAGGACTCTGAAGGGGTTGGGTTTCCCTGGTGGTTCAGATGGTAAAGAATATGCCTGCAGTACAGGAGACCCAGGTTCAACCCCTGGGTTGGGAAGATCCCCTGGAGAGGGAAATAGCAACCCACTCTAGTGTTCTTGCCTGGAGAATCCCATGGACAGAGGAGCCTAGTGGGCTACAGTCTATGGGGTTGAAAGAGTTGGACACGACTGAGTGACTGCACTTCAGACTTCAGACCTAGAAGGGGTGGGCTGTGTAGGTAGCCGCCCAGCTAGGGAGACCTGGCTGAGACCTGCTTGGGAGAGCAGGGTTTTTTCTAGTTCACAAGCTCATCTGTGGATAGGAGGTGCTGTGGTGAAATGGGCTTTGCTTTTAGAAGGTTGAAAGTACCTGGATCATGTCTTCTTTTGAAGGCAACCTATAATGTTCTCAGCCTAAAGACACACATATCTGTAAGGGCTTCCCTGATAGCTCAGTTGGTAAAGAATCCACCTGCAGTGCAGGAAACCTGGTTCGATTTCTGGGTCAGGAAGATCTGCTGGAGAAGGGATAGGCTCCCCACTCCAGTATTCTGACCTGGAGAATTCCATGGACTGTATAGTCCATGGGCTCGCAAAGAGTGGGACATGACTGAGCGACTTTCACCTTGCTCCAGTTAAGAACGGTGATTCACCTCTTCACTGGATGGTTCACCTCCCTGAAAAAAAGACATTTAGCCCCTTCTAGAGTGCCCAGACCCTAAGGAGAAGGCGATGGCACCCCACTCCAGTACTCTTGCCTGGAAAATCCCATGGACAGAGGAGCCTGGTAGGCTGCAGTCCATGGAGTCGATAAGAGCACAACTCAGCGACTTCACTTTCACTTTTCACTTTCATGCATTGGAGAAGGAAATGGCAACCCATTCCAGTGTCCTTGCCTGGAGAATCCCAGGGACGGGGGAGCCTGGTGGGCTGCCGTCTGTGGGGTTGCACAGAGTCGGACATGACTGAAGCGTCTTAACAATAGAGCGCCCAGACCCAGGAATTTCTTGCTGGAATTCCAAAGAGGTCTTTTAACAGCCAAACACAACTTTTACCTTGGTGTATAGGCACACTTCTGTTTCTGTCAGAGTAAACCAGGCTGGTAAGTCATAAATTAGGGAAACATTTTGTAACTTGTGTTTATTATTTAACAAGTAGAGTAAATAGCTGGCCTCAGAAAACCCCAAACAAAAACAAAAATCCAAACCAGTCTCAGGTCAGTTGGCGGGGGACTGTTTTACTGTTTGTCAACAGAGAATGTACCTTCTCTGGAAGGTGGGCAGCTGTTCCTCTGTCACCCTCTGATTTTGTTCACCCTCCCTTGCATCCGTCTCACTTATTGCCTCGGCCCACGTGTTGGGTGGGGAGATGAAAGCCTCCGAGGGAAGCCTGGGTGCCCTTTCCTCCTCTCTACTGTTTATTTCCCATCTTTTCTCCGGGTTACAAAGTTTTCCTTGCTTTGCTTTTATCAAGTCTATGAATGACTCCCTTTGTCAAGTTTATTGGAATGCCCCGTGGGAGGGATGCTATGCAAAAAAAAATAATTGTATTGTATAACTGCCCAAACCTTAGAGATGCCAGATAGCCCTTGGCCGCGGAACAGACCCTGCTTGCTGGCAGGTCCTATGAGAGCAGGAGGCAGCGCCTGTGAGAGGTGGTTCTGTCCTCCACCCTGGTACCTCGGGGATGACCTTTACCCCCCACCTCTGATAAATGGCTTATTTTAGGTTTCTAAAATGCCTGTCTTTCCTTAAGCCCAGAAGGGGCTGTTTCCCTGAGTATATGTGCATTTTCCCTGTGTGATTGTTTCCAGCTGCTGTTTCCTCACAAATCTCAAGTTTGTCTGTTCTGTGTCACCTTGGGGCAACTGACATTTGTGACTAATTATTAAAAAGGGCAGCCTTTTATAACAGTTTATTTTGATGAAAAACAAACCCCAGAGAGCTCTGTTCAGTACACATGAGCAGGTGAACATGTTGGTGTTTGGGATTTGGAAAACAGATCCAGAAAAAAAGGTAGAGTTTTTGGCATGGTCGTCAGAGGAGCCAGAAGCTCCAAGGTGAACTTCATGGATTTGTTGCTGACACTGAGTGTATCCTCTGAACGAATTCCAAGCCTTTAAACTTAATACCAAGCAGCCAGGCCGGGCCAGTCCCTCGGCTTAGGGAAGGGCCATCTTGGGTCAAAGAATCATACAATGAGCTCCTATCCAGCTAAGATGTTTTTTTTTGCCCTCCTCCTATGAAATCAGGCGAAATCAACCTCAGTTTGGAGGGTGTGGAAGTGGAGGTAGGGGGAAAATCATTGCACCCTTGGCTGTTTGGTTGTAGCATTAGTGATTTGTGAGAGGCATTTGTCTCTAAAAGATGCATATAAGCTAGCTCTAAAGGCTAACCTCATGTCAGGGTTTTGTTTGGTATAGACAGTTGCGTACCATGTTTAACCTTTCTTTATGAAACTTTATGCTCAAGGGCAAAATACCATGTATGATCAAATAAAGCAAGTTAAAAGTGTTGGGATCTTGATATTAATACATCTGTAGAGCTTTGAAGCAGTGACAAAAGATGATATGTACTAACATGAGGAGAGCTCCAAGATACACATCAGTAGGTAAAAACAGCAAATGGCAAAATAAAGGAGAGAGGTGAATACCATTTCTTTTTTAAAAAGGAAGTGGTGGCAGACCAAGACAGTGTTTTGGCCCCAGATGATGAAGGTTAAACCACGCCAGAGTCTGTTCAGGGAACACACTGTCAGCAGGGCTCATTTTTGAGTTGTGCTGCGTCCCATTATGTTTTGGCTTTCGTTTATGCTTAATCCCCTTAATCATTCTTTTCCCCCTTTGAACCTTTATGACTTAATGTATTTTCATCTTTTATTAATTTATATATATTCTTGACAAATGTTGTTTTGCATTCATGTTTTTCCCCACTGAGGTGACATTCACGTAAGTAGAATTATATAAACATAAAATTAACCCTTTAAACATGATCAGTCCGGTTGCGTTTAGTACATTCACATCATGTAACCACAACCTCTGCCTGGTTCCCAAACTCCCATCAACCGCAATAAAGCCCTAGCCCAGTCAGCAGTTACTCTCCCTTCTCCCTTATCTCAGCCCCTGGCAACCACCAGTGTCCTTTTCTATTTTCTGTTTTTTAAGCCATGCTGCCTGGCGTGTGGGATCTTAGTTCCCCGACAAGGGTTTGAACCCATGCACCGGCAGTGGAAGCTTGGAGTCCTGGCCACTGGTCCACCAGGGAAGAGCTCTGCTTCCCATTTCTAAGAGTTTACCTATTTTGGATAGTTCTTATAAATGAAATTGCACAATATTGTGACCTTTTGTGTGTGTGCATGTATTTTTGAATCAACTTTATTGAGGTTTCATCTCCATAAATAAAAGGCAGACATTTCCTAGTGGACCTTATATATATTTTTTTCTTGCTTGTTTTGCATATTTTGCATTTATTTACAGCAACCTCATGAGAGGCACTGTCATCTCCATCTTGCAAATGAGGACTGAGGTTCAGGGAGGCAGTTGTGTTATCGTGCAGGCAGGATGTGACCAGGGAGTGGGCCAGCTCCAGAGCCCATTCTGCTGACCACTGTTGTCTATGTCCTTTCAGATCTCTTACATGTGCAATTCCAGTGCCTGCTTTCTTCCACACAACACTATGCTGTCTTCCCACATTGACAAAAAGTGGCTATAAAATATTCTGCTATCTGCTTGTACCATGGTAGAACTATTTCCCCATTGATGGGGTACATTTTTGAGATATTTCTATTTTTTTGTGTGTCATGAATTATGCCGAAAGGGACATTAAGGACCAAAGACAATTCTGAAGTTATATATGTTTATTCATTGTAGAAATAGAGCCAAACAAGGAGAACAAGCTAAAACACACATGAGTCTCCTCAGAGGTAACCACTGTAAACATTTTTAAACATAACTTTCTAATCTCTTTTATGCATTTTTTAATAGAGGAAAAGAAAGCCTTTTAGGAGAAAGGATGATACATAAATGAAGTTTGTAATAGAAGGTTTACAATATATTGTGACCATCTTTTTGTTTAATAATAATTGATATTATGTGACAGACTGTTTTAAGTGTTCTGTACCATTTCACAGGAATCACACACAAAGTATATGGTTATTATAGCACATGAGGACATTTGTTCATGTCTTAAATTCATATTGTGTGCTAGCTTTTACTGTCTTTTGCTGTTTTTGAACTCAGCACTATGATCTTATGATGAATTTTGCTATGTTTACCTAGACACCGTCCCCGTCTTATCTCTTCCTCCAGCTCCACGCGCAGGTCTGTAGGGCACACCCTCATCGTGCCCTCTCAGTCCTGTGGAGGAGTCATGGGGACGTATGTCTAGGAACGGGATACATGGATCATGGGAGGATGTATGAACTCCGACCCTAGATAGACCGAGGTGGATTCTTCTCCAGAATACCTGTGCTGCAGTCTGCACTTCCATGCTGCATGGCTCCTGTGGTCTGGAAACCTGGCCTTTCCCTAAAGTGTACTGCTTTATTCTGTGAAGACGTTTTGCGCTGTGATTGCGTGCATGAAGATTAGTCTTGGCACATGAATGAGATCTTCAGTGGCTCAGTGCTTTTTGAGACCTGCTTCGAACAGTTATCCTAGTACAACCTGTAAGCCTGGGCTTCCCTGGTGGCTCAGATGGTAAAGAATCCGCCTGCAATACAGGAGACCCAGGTTCAATCCCTGGGCCGGGAAGATCCCCTTGAGAAGGAAATGGCAACCCACTCCAGTATTCTCTCCTGGAGAATTCCATGGATAGAGGAGCCTGGCAGGCTACAGTCTATGGGGTTGCAAAGAGTTGGACACGACTGAGTGACTGTACTTCAGACCTGTAAGCCCTCTTTAGACATGTAATCCAGGCCATCCTCACCCCGTCGCTGCCCCCCACCCCGGGCAGGTAGCTCAGAGAGAAGTGATTTTCCTAAGCGCACAGCGTCAGTAGCCTTGGCCAAGTTTGCTGTGGAGTTGGGGAGCTGGGCTACTGCAGAAGACTTCTTTCTGGACGGCTGATTTTTTAGAAATCAAGGTTGGGGAGGAAGTCAATACTACCTTCCTGCAGGTGAGGTGGGGAGGGAACATTCTCACTAACAGTGAGTTTCAGTAACTTCCTTGTACAAACACTTAACTGCATGAAGGTATTAGTTTGGTCTGTTTGCTAAGCACAGGGTATTAGTCCTTCTCTGTTAGAGTGAGGGTGTGTGACCTTCGTGTTGGACCAAGCTTCCTTCTTTCACCTCTTCTGAAGTCGGGGAAAGAAGAGTTCTGGGTGACTGAAGAGTACTTTTTAAAGGGGCCATTGTGGTTCCTCTGGGGTAGTATTTTCAACTTGAGATGCCTCATTCTTTCTAAGGAGTCCAAATGCATAGCGAGCAATTGGTCACCTTTTGCATAAGGTGTGGTCAAGCCGGGTGGTTATCTTTAAGGACCTCTTCCGTTCTGTGTCATCACTTTCACCCACATCCTAATCATGGTGCACAACTTCGTTTATACCCAGTTTATTCACAGGTGCAGAACCAGTGAATGTTTGTGTCTGAATTTTACTTTCAGAACCCAGAATAGGAATATTTACATGAATGCACTGTCCAGAAAGAGGAGGTGTTTGCACACATCCACAACGATAGGTTCTTTTTTTTTTTTTTTAAAAAACTATTGCCCACCGATAATAACCAGTTTCCTCTGATGATCTACCTGGAGACAGAAGACAGCATGTTTTGGATGGTGCTTTATGAAGCAGACACATGTTTACTACTTACAACTTAGTAAAATTTAAAAAAAAGAATATATTGAAAGGCAGATGCAGATACAAAGTCACAATTTTAAGACAGGAATATTACTTACTAAATATTACCCAGAACTCACTGGTATGGAAGTTAAAGGAACAGAGCATGGTTGAGAGGCAGGACTGCTGGCTTCTCTCTTCTTCCCAGGGTTGGTGAACTCTGTGTAAACTCTAGAACAGAAATGACCCTTGTGAACAGGTGTGTATGTGTGGTAAGTACCTGATGGGTGTGTGCTGACCAATAAATAATACTACTTTCTCTTGACTCATTTAGCTGAAATGAAGGCTGCTCCTTCTCACTGCAACAGAGACTTGCGTTGAGCAATCCTGCCACGTTAAGTAACAGTCTTGAGACAGAATTGGGGCATTGGGAGAGAGAACAGTTGCGCTTTGCCTTCTGGGTAAATCTAAGTTAAAACTTTTCTATTAACTAGATTTATAGCTACTTAGTAATCTTTTGCCTAGAATATTGAAAGTGCAAGATTTTTAAGTTGGCTTGAGAGGAACTGAACAGTTTGTTCAGTGGGATTAGATGACCATAGAGAGAATGACTGATTAATTACCCTTCCTATTAAATTGTATAAAGCCTCCTCACGCTTGAAATTTCGATGAGAACATTTTTGCTTCATTTCTGAAAGACCAGTGGAATAATAATTATATTGTATATCATATTATGTAGATTGCCTTTCAGATGAAAAGAAAACCTTCCCTGGTGTTCCCACAGAAAACAAGGAGATTAAAGTTTTTTTTTTTTTTCTGAGTGTAGATTTTAGATCCATTATTCAAAGTGTGACAGTTGCTTAACTGGTAGATAAACAAATGGGACTGCATGTCTTGATGTTTTTGTGCAGCTTATATGATCTGGGAACCGGTAATGAAATTTGCAACACCTATAAGCTAGAAAAATTTTATGAAACCACGATGCATATTTTCTTTCATAGCTCTATTCTGAGCCAGCATGTGTGGGCCCCTTTCAAGAAGGGGAGGGAAAATGGTGATAAATGACCTTTGAAGTGAACTTTTGATATTTGCATTACAATTCTGTGGGTTTAAGCTTTTAATTTTTACAATTGTGGGCGATATTTGTGAAGAGTTTCCAGTATGTTCTGAGTAGTGGTGTTCTGACCCTTAAAAATGTAAAGCACATTTATCTGCCTATTTTATCTGTTTGGATGAGTTCAAACTTGGCATACCCTTGCAGTAAGTGTGATGAGGGTGGGGAATTGGGATTTTTTTTTTTTTTCAATTACATTAGTTACTCATGGTAGGAGAGAAGTGTATATCTAAGTAGACATTCAGTTTCATGGTTGAGACTTATTTTTTCCCCCAATTAAATATTTTTCTGGTGGTTTCTTGATCATTTCCATCATTCTTTTTAAAGGCTAACTTATTAAAACTCATTTGATTTTTGCTCAAGACTTTGATCACCAACAGTAATAATTTGTCAAACTGCTTTAGTGCAATTTCTTCATCCAGGCCTGGGGAATGTAGAGGAAAGGGGCAGACCCTGAATTTCGGGAGGATAAATCAAAACAGAGCAGACAGTCTTCTCCAGAGTCAGGTGGAAGATGGTGGTAATTTGATTTTAGATGGATTTTTGGTGCCCTTGATACATCCACTAAGCTTGTTCTCTCAGGTAAACTGGGCATTGGGGTTGGTCACAAACAATCCTGAACTCACAGGAGCTTAACCCAACAGAAGTGTACTTCTTGTTCTCAGAGTCTCCTGAGTCTGGGGGACGCTCCAGGTCAGCCGTCCTTCCTGCAGCAACTCAGGGATCCAGGCTGCCTCAGTCTTGTGGCTCTGTCACCCGATCGCTGCAGGATGGGGAGGGGCTGCGGGAACTTTGCTCTGCCTCAGCCGTGATGAGTGACTCAACACCGCCCACATTTCACTGGCCCCACCATTCACGTGGTCTTGTCAATCGCAAGGTAACGCAGTGCTGTTGTGCTTAGAAACGAGATACTGGTGAGCCTTTGTAACGTCTGTCACATGGGTCTTAGAGGAGAGATTGGAACGAGAGGTGAGGATTTGAGAGAAGCCGTTGACACAAAGAAAAAGGTGGAATGAGTCCATAAGGGAACATGTGCAAAGAAGAGGTAGTTTCCATGACGGTTCCTCTGCACGTATCTTTCTTTACAACCTAGGCTGTTTTATGCTGTCCTAAAACCGTGTAAAGGTAGCTGTTGCCACTGTCAAGACAGTTAGAAAGTTTCTGTTGGTCCCTTGGGGCTTCTGTGCTTTACTGACATTGCCTGCCTCCTGCAGTGTACTTGCACCTGATGGATTGATCATTTGGGGTGGTGCAGTCTGGTCGGTTAGCAGGTCCTTAAATCTTGATGACAGTTTATCTTGGCCAGAGTTTAGGTAGTGAGCTGGTAAAAATGCTTATTACTGCTATTATTCTCTCAGTGGCATTAGAGAATTTGTCTGTACTCTCACTCATAATAAACATTAAAAGGACACTGGTTTTCTATTGTCTTTTTTTCCCAAGAGTGCTCATCGCTTGCCCTTGATATCAGAATGAAAGCTTACTTCATTATTTCACTAGGCAGTGGATATGATATACTCCATTGAGTTGCCAAAGCACTTGAGATCTGCTGACAATACCTTTTTGTTTATGTGTACTTGTGTACTGGGACTTACCTTTCACTCATTGCTGAATCTGCTGCGTCACTATCATTGTGTGGTGCAAGTAACTGGTGTTCAACTGAAGTTTAAACTGGCCCAAATGAGATAGAAGGGGAGAGTTACTTCTCTAGTTAGCATTTATGTATGTGTACGTGTGTGTATATGTATGCATACACACATACATGCATAAAAATATATGTGATTGTAACTGGTAATGTAATTGAAGCTGTAACAAAAAAGGGAAAAGAAATAATGAAAATGCAAATAGCATAAAAGATAATCACTGTCATAAAGTAGCAATTCACGAGTACTCAGAGGAGAACTTAATATGACCTTGGTCATTCATGTCGCTGAGAAGGTGGCTTTCATTTCTCTGTGCTCAGCTGCTTACGAGCCTCATAGCATTCTGACTGGTTGTGCCTATGGGAAGGTGTACCTGGTAAGGAAAAAGGTGTCAAATGAATTTCCTGAAGCTGCGCACACATTGTTGTTCAGTTGCTATGTCATGTCCAATTCTGTGACCCCATGGACTGCAGCATGCCAGGCTTCCCTGTCCTTCACTGTCTTCCGGAGTTTGCTCAAGCTTGTGTGCATTGAGTCAGTGATGCCATCCAACCATCTCATCCTTTGTCATCCCCTTCTCTTCCTGCCTTCGGTCTTCCCCAGCGTCAGGGTCTTTTCCAATGAGTTGGCTCTTTGCATCAGGTGGCCAAAGTATTGGAACTTCAGCATCAGTCCCTCCGTTGAATATTCAGGATTGATTTCCTTTAGAATTGACTGGTTTGATCTTGCAGTCCAAGGGACTCTCAAGAGTCTTCTCCAACACCACAGTTCAAAAGCATCAGTTCTCCAGCACTCGGCTTTTTTCATGATCCAACTCTAACATCTGTGCATGACTACTGAAAAAACCATAGCTTTGACTATATGGACCTTTGTTGGCAAAGTGATGTCTCTGCTTTTTAATATGCTATCTAGGTTTGTCATAGCTTTTCTTCCAAGGAGCATAGACACATTAAGTGAGTGGATTTACCTGGAGTTACGCTTGTATTGCAGACCTAACTACTGTCAGTGGAGTTGATTTCCTTTCCTTTTAGAAGGACCTCCTTGGTCGTCTGCCTCTACCTCCAGAACATGGGGTTCCCTGATGGCTCAGTTGGTAAAGAATCTGCATGCAATGCAGGAGACCCAGTTTGATTCCTGGGTTGGGAAGATCCCTTGGAGAAGGGAAAGGCTTTACCACTCCAATGGTACCACTCCAGTACTCTGGTCTGGAGAATTCCATGGACTGTATAGTCCATGGGGTCACAAAGAGTTGGATGTGACTTTCACTTCACTTCACTTCAGGATTAGTGTGTGAGTTCCCCCTCCCCTACTTGTGTACCTCAGATTGGTCACCTTCTTTGAACACTGGATCCTGAAAGATAGCCTTACGAAAATTCTTGTTTTTTGTTCCTTTATTCTCTTTGGAAGTGAGTGAACTGTTGGGGGTCTGCCTTGTGGTCTGTAGCACTATAAAGTGTTAAGAATGTACAGAGACCTTGGTATGGTGAGGCAAGTATTCTTATTTCACAGTTAGGGGTCCTAAGCTTTGCTCGATGTCCCCCAGGGAATTAATGGTCTTGATCTCCTTCTTTTTGCTCCAGCATTTGGCTCATCAGGTGTCTCTTTTGTTTGTGCCAGTAAGTGTAGGTATCATGCTGTATGCATGGGGCAGAGGAACACATGTAAACATACCCACTGTGGGACTTTCTGGAGCCCAGTGAAGGCCCGTGTGAAGACATTGATGTCCTGTGTTGTGTTTGGGATGTGCTATATGTTGATGGCAAACCAGATGGATGTGATGGGACTAGTAGTAGTATATAAAATTGCAAATCTGCTTAAAAGGAAGTGAAGTGAAAGTCGCTCAGTTGTGTCCGACTCTTTGCAACCCCATACAGTCCATGGAATTCTCCAGGCCAAAATACTGGAGTGGGTAGCCTTTCCCTTCTCTAGGGGATCTTCCCAACCCAGGGATCAAACCCAGGTCTCCTGCATTGCAAGTGAATTCTTTACCAGCTGAGTCACAAGGGAAGCACTGACTGCTAAAACACACTGGCTCCTTTCTTGTCAAAAGTAGGGCTTATGGGATTGTCCTTTCCTGAGTTGTTTGTTCAGAGATCTGGTACTTAGGGAGCTGCATGTCTATATTAAAAAAACCCACAAAAATAAAACTTATTTCAGTCCGTATAATTCTTAATAGTAAGTAATTGAGATTTGGCTTCAGAGATTTTGTTTAAACTTTAATATTATAAAGTAAATTTTTGATTGCAAAACAATACATGCTCATTGAAGAAAAACTGGAAAATGTAGAACGCACAAAGAAGAAAGTATAAGTCACCCATAATCCTGTTTCCAAAAGAGAAAGCAATCTTTTGGTATTTACTGTATATTCACTAAATTGGGATTACATTGTACATGGTATTTTATAACCTGTTACTTTTTATTAAAAAATATAGTATTAATTTGCCCTTGTCCTTACCTGTTATTCTAGGGTAAATGCAGGGTTATTTAAAAATTGCTTTCAACAATTCCTTATGAAAAAATTTCAAGCATGCAGCAAAGTTGGAAGAAATTTACAGTGAACACCCACATGTTCCTCACCTATATTTTACTGTTAATACTTAACCATACTTATTCCATCACTTGTCCATCTCTCTACCTTTTCTGTCCATTTCATCAATCCATATTACTACTTTCCCCCTGCATTTCAGAGTAAATTTCAGTGCAGTGTATTGCTTTTAACCTTCATAATTGTTTTTGGTTTATACCAATATTCAAAGGGATTTGTATTCTCTGAGCACACATGAAGGAAAGCCCAGATATCCTGCCGGGAGAATTTTGTTGAGGGTGGTGAGAAAGGACATCCAGAGATTTAAACTTTGCCTTGTAACAGAGTGTGCGTCATTAGCACCTGAGGTGGCAGATGAAGAACCAGGAAAAGGGCTCTCCATCCACCTCACTCACCTGCTTGTATGCCTCAAGCAGACATCAGCTTGGGGACAAGGCCTGTGCTTCCTCTGCTTGTGGTCCTCTATGCTGTTGGAGCGCCCAGGGCTGGGTGAATGGTGATCATGGACGGACGTGTTAGGAGGCAAAGCACTTTGGCTCCTGCCGGGGCAGCTGACTCCTGGCTGCCCCGTGGCCCCCGAGCGCTCTTCGCTGTTCGCCTTTGCTTCTGACTCTGAGGGCAGAGTTTCCGTGGCCTTCCTGTTTGAGTGACATGTTCTTTTTTTTTTTTTAATATGGAGAACATTTTGGTTTTTATTTATTTATTTTTTTGCTATTTTAATGGAAATTTATGAAAACATTACATTTGCACATGAGTTTTCTTTAGTATCCATATTGAAAATGGAAGTTATATTATTAATAAAAGAACATTTTAGAGCATAGCTTTTGAAAATTTGTATTCAGATTCATCAAATCTTTTATTTTTTATTTTTTCCATTTATTTATATTAGTTGGAGACTAATTACAGTATTGTAGTGGTTTTTGCCGTACATTGATGTGAATGACATGTTCTTTCTCTTGTGTAGGTGATGGTGATGGAATGTTAAGGTGGGCACGAAACACTTCTGACTTGTGTCTCTCTGATGCCTGCTTTTAAAGCCGTACAACCCAAGGGGCAAGGCCAGGAGTGGCGACCTTGCCGTGGGCCGTTCCCAGCATAGAACACCTGTGTGTTTAGGCCTTGGTAAACACTGATCGCCAAGTAGCCTGTTCTGTGGAACTCTCCAGAAGCCCTGTAGTTAGTTGCTCTACTCTGCAGGCGCCACCTTTCACAGGTATTTTAAGAACACGCATTGGTTCTGCAGACCTTGTCACCTTTTCTTGTGTTTGCAAGTGGCTGTGGGCCCTGAGAGAGCGGGCTCTGTGCCTCTTCCTCCGCCGCCTTCTCTCCCCTGTGTCACATTCCAGGGTGTTCAGTCTCCCTGTCACGTCAGCACCGCTGAGAACGATAAGAAGCCTCGGTCTTGACACTGGCGCCAGCTCTCACCTGTTCTTTCTCATAAACTCACCCGTAACGAAACTGCCTTCCTGGGAGCCGGTGGCAGTGGAGTCCTGACTTTGTGTGACTGGGCCCCACAAGGCCATTCCCCTTCCCTTTTTTTGGTCTTCATCTCTTCCTTCTTTTTCTTTTCCTTAGGGCAGTTGATTCTTAGCACTTGTCTCAGGCACACCATCTGGTTTCTGAATTATCCAGTTTCCTCAAATTTTTTCCCCGCAGGCCATTTCAGTTCGCAGTGCCTGGGTTGGCTGGGACCGTGATTCTTGGAAAGAACAGCTGGTTTCTCTTGCACCCCATCTGCTCTCTCTCCCCTCTGATTCAGGGAGGTTTGGCCCTCTTCTCCCGCCATCCTCAGTGTCTTCAGAGATCTTGGGTTGTCCCAGCTGCGGAGGGCTGAGGAAATGCTACTCACCTCTCAAGGGTGGAGGCCAGGGATGCTGCTAAACATCCTACAACATATAGGATAGGCCCTGAAAACAAAGAATTATCTGGTCTACAGTGCCAGTGGGGATGAGGCTGAGAAACCCTGCCCTAGATATAAAGGTGCTTTGGGGAACATCTTCTCATCAACGGCATTATATGACCTCCGTGGCTCAGACGGTAAAGAACCCACCTGCAGTGCAGGAGACATAAGAAACGCAGGTTCGATCCCTGGGTCAGGAAGATCCCCTCCCTGGAGGAGGGCAGAGCAATCCACTCCAGTATTCTTGCCTGGAGAATCCCATGGACAGAGGAGCCTGGCGGGCTACAGTCCGTGGGATCGCCAAGAGTCGGACATGACTGAGCGACTAAGCATGAGCGTGATGCCAGTATTGTGTCGTCTCTTATCAGAAAGTTCATCTGTACCTCCAACCTAAATCTCTTGTGCTTCAGTTATTTGCTCTGAAGTGTAGATGAAAATGTGTGCTCACCGTCTTCTGAGTATGATCACACTCTCCCAAACTGATCTCAGTTAACTTTTAAAGTTTATTCTCTTATAGCCTGTTCTATCTCATTTTAATCTCTCGAGATGTTTTCCAAAACTTTCATGTATTATGTCTCTTAGGTTGTGGCAACTCAATCCAGAGGCCACATTCTAGCAGTTTGGTGAGTGCCACATGTGACGAAAGTGGTTATCTTTGAGGTGGAACTGGTCGGGGTAGGAGGAAAAGTCATGGCCAACCTTGTAAATGACCTCTAGGAGAGTTAAAAAAAAAAGTTATTTCTAGGGAGTCCTTTTCCATGTAATGGACAACAGAGTAAAAATCTTTACAGGGTCACATGCACAAAGTGGGCCACAGGCCTGTTTTCTGAGCCATAATATGAGGCTGAATACTTCATAGGGTTGTTGCGAGAGTAAAGTGACTGAGACTATGTCTGTCTGAATAATCATGAGCACTTTGGGGTAAGTAGGGACTTGTTGTAGTTAACTGCATCCACGGTTTCCTTGGAGAAGATACTCAAAACTTTGGGACGTCTACAGACATAGTTTGAATTAGATGGTTGTTTTCAAACTTTGTCATGCAGGGGAATTTCCAGAGTGATTGTTCAAGAATGTAGGTCCTCAGGTTACAGCCCCAGAGATTCACTTTGGGCGTTTGTCATAGTAACCCAGGTGCTTCTCATGTAGGTGGCGCACAGGTAACACTTGTTGAAATCCTGGCTTATGGCTACCAGGTGAGCCTAAAGGAGGAGCCCCCACCTTCTCAAGAAGCCTGGCTTCAACTAGATGTTTTCTGTTTCTCTGGGGCCATTAGACAGAGAATAATCTTCCCGAGCTGTTTCAAGCAGGAAAAAGCTGTTCTTTGTTCTTCCTTTTAATGATAACTAAAGGTGTCTTTGTGTTGGGTGGTCATCTCGAACACTGGTTTGACTCAGAGTCCTAAGTCTCCTGGGAACCAGCTCAGAAACCCAGGCGGGGGAAATCGCCTTGACCATTGGCTGATGGGATTGTGCTTCGAGATGGGGAAGGAGCGGGTTGGAGGGAGGTGGTGTTTATTCTCTACAGGGGTTTTGGAAGGCATTCGGGGAAAGAGAAGTGAGACATGGACTAGATTCTTCCCAGCTCCAAACTGCATTCCTTAAGGAATGGGATGAAAACGACCGTGTTCCATCTGCTTGCGAACTGTTTGTGTCTAGTGTATCTCTTCTTTCATTGCGTTATGCCTGGTGATCTAGAATATTGACTGCATTAGTATTTTAAAGAGTTTCTTTTTGCAGCTGTGTTTCGAGGGTGGGAGGCTGACTCATTGAAAGGACCCCTGATGACCAGGATTGCTAAGCCCTGAAATGAATGTTTGAAATTTCCTGACATGAGGACAAAATCAACATCCAAGGCTTGCCCGGGAATATATTTTAGTGCTTCCCTTGTGCCACAACTTTGGGTCTCTGTGTGTGCTCAGATCTCTTTCTGCGGGGTATGTTTTAGCCGCACTTGCAGTCAGGCACAACTTCTGGCTGCCAGCTGAGGTTTGGCCTTTGCAGTGTGGGCTGTGAATCCAAAACATTTATAAAGAAAACCTTGGAAGGAATTTTCATCATTTATTTAATAAATGAAAGTGTGAGGTAGAAATCAAAAGTCAACTGGGGAGTGTAGTTAGAAATGTAAACCATGTGAGATGTGCCTTTAAAGTTTAACATCCTTGTTGGAATCCCCTCCTCCCTCCCCCCCCACAGAACTCCCTTTAAAGTCCTGTCTGTTGAATTTAATGAGTTTGAACCTGTGAATATGAATCTTACATGGAAAGTATATAAACCAAAGAGTCAGGTTGCTCTGCCTTGATATTTTTCAATCCCGAATGAAATATTTGTTGAATAAGTCCTAGTTTCCCTGAATTAGCAGTATATTGTTTTGTTTGATAATGTTGGGTGTCTGAGCCCATGGCAGGAAGACATTTCTATGTATTTTATCATAATAAAACAATTATTT
The DNA here is from genome assembly GCF_023699985.2 of Odocoileus virginianus. Taxonomy (NCBI): domain Eukaryota; kingdom Metazoa; phylum Chordata; class Mammalia; order Artiodactyla; family Cervidae; genus Odocoileus; species Odocoileus virginianus. Next base: position 21,452,773 of record NC_069686.1, read on the forward strand.
ATGAACTGGTACAAAAATAAAAGTTGAATGTTTAATGGCAAAATGTAATAAAAAACGAGAAAGAAGGGTTTGCTTCACTGAATAGTTTTTTTTTTTTTCCCATTCTCATTTTAACTAGTGATATCCTTTAGGTCCATTTGATTTTGAGTTGGGAGTGAGGTTAGATAGTTGTTGGGTGTGTGTCCTCCTTGTTGATTTAAAATGTGCTGATCTCTAAGACTAATGGTGTGGCACTTAGGATTTCCGTGGGTTTGGGTTGGAGGAGGTCTCATCAGTCATTGTCTTTTCCCACTTCCTAAATATTTTGATATGGCTTTTGATACATAGATGAATAAAAGTGTGGAAATGTTACTTTAAAGTTCAAGAGAGAAACTAAGATGAATGGAAAAGCAACATTGTTTTGCCAGCCATATTTGGTCGTTTTGGTCCTGTCTAGCGACTATGAGGAATTGTAATGCTGATCAGATACCATCATGAAACATAACAAGACATCTAGATACTCTTAAAGCCCCAGCATTTCCAAGGCCCTGCTGACAGCTTAATTATTTCAAGCAGTATTTGATATGGCTGAATACCAATTGTCCAAGGAATTTGGACATCCTTTTGGAGTCTTTGTCCAGGGTGAACCCTGGCAGAAGATGTGAAAGTCTGCGTGGACAGAATGTTGAGATGCAAGGGTTCACATTTCCCATTTCCCTTTACAAAGGGAATAGCATGAAGTGGTGCTTCTCCACCCGTGGCTTTGAAATATGATACAGTTTGCAAAACTGAACAACTTCCTCAGTTTTCTAGGATGGAGTTCAAGTTCTCCCGGGATGGGATCTGATCTGTAGATGGCCATCTTTTTTTTCTCCTTTAGACATTCTCCTGAAATGATTGGCCTCGTGAGTTAAGGACAGGGGATGAAACTGTGGAGGAGGTGACCCTTCTGGTCTCCACGTCTGGAGAGAGTCTTCATTGAGAGGCTGCTGCTGGCCTCCTTTTAAAGCTGAGAACAAACTTTAGTGGTGTTAGCCTCTTGTCTGCTGAAGGGTATAACCCCATCAAGGATCAGGGTATCAAAGGATATGGGGTCTTTCTTTTAAGCATTTCCTGAAGCTGAAGCCCCTGAAGCCCCTGCCTCTCTGCTGCTTTTAGCACTGCTAAAATACAGTGGCTCGGTGGAGAATCTGGAGGACAGCTGGGAAGCACTCAGTTGTGTGAGCTTGTTCCACCTTTTTAGGCATGCCTCAGGGAGTTAGGAATCCTTAAAGGATAGAGACCTTTAGAACACCGTACTGTATTTTCTGGGCTTCCGTGGTGACTCATTGGTAAAGGTGAGCCACCTTTACCATTCCCAGGTGGCACAGCTGCCAACGCAGGAAACGCGGGTTCGATCCCAGGAGAAGGGCGATCCCCTGGAGAAGGAAATGGCAACCCGCACCAGTATTCTTGCCTGGGAAATCCCATGGACAGAAAAGCCTGATGGGCTACAGTCCAAGGGGTCACAAAGAGTCGGACACGACGGAGTAACCAAACAACAGCAGTGTTCTCGCCATATACAACACTTACCTCTATGTGTATAGTTCTAAATTACTCTTACGTGTTTAAATGTGAACTATTTTAATGCACTATTCTTTAAAAAAAATTTTTTTAAAATTTATTTTTGGCTGTGCTGGGTCTTCGTAGCTGTGTGGGCTTTCTCTAGCTGTAGTGAGCAGGGTCTACTCTCTAGTTGCGGTGCGTGGGCTTCTCATTGCGGTGGCTTCACTTGCTGCGGAGCACGGGCTCTAGGGTACTCGGGCTTCGGTAGTTGTAGCTCAGTAGTTGTGGCTTCCCAGTTCTACGGCACAGGCTCAGTAGTCGTGGCCCAGAGGCTTGGTTGCTCTTCAGCATGTGGGATCCTCCTGGATGGGGGATCAAACCCGCATCTTCTGCGCTGGCACTCGGATTCTTTACCGCTGAGCCACCACAGTTTCCCACCACAGGGAAGCCCAATGTGGTCCATTCCTTAAAACATTCAGAGAGTTGCCTCCTGCAGCATTTCATCTGCGGACTCTTACCTATAAGTACTCAGGCACCTAGTGAAAGCTAAGAGTTTGGCGAAATTACAGCGGAGAGGATGTGATGTCTTCTCCAAGTCCATATTCCGTTCACTGATTAAAGAAAAAAGTACACCCTCTATGGTGCAGGTTCAGCTAATTTCCTGTTGGGTTTGTGTGTTATTCTTGTATCCTGGGTAAATAATCCCTAAATGAAATTGATGCATTTCTTTTTACTCGCTTGATTTGGCAAATCATTGACAGATGAATGATTTTATAAGCAATTTAATGAGTTACTGAATGCAGCAATTTTATAAGAGGCTTGAAGTTTATGCATTTGGCTTTGTTTTAGCTTTTATTTGCACAAAAGGTGGGTTATCTCTTTGAAATTGTTAGATAAAACCGAGAGAAAAGAGAATTCATGTGCCCAATTTTAGGGTTAAAGGCAATAGTTTATGGTTCAGTAATATGTTGGGATGTTGTGTTGCAACTAATATAATTATAAACGTTTTAGAAACATGAAAAATGCTAATGATCTAATTCACAATGCAAATAGCAGAATACAGAGCTATAATTATTGTGACTATGCATGTGAATGCATATAAATGTGTGTGTATGAATAAGGATTAGATTGTAATATGTGACTATGAAAATAGCTGTGTCTGGATAGTGGAATTATAAAAAATTTATATTAAACACTCTTAGTCACTGTTGTTTAGTATGGTTTAATTTTAAGGAATGGTGAGAAAGAGCTTTCATTTGACTGGTTAATTATTTCTTGTAAGCCTCCAAAAGTAGAAAAGTGGGATGGGAAAAATACCTTTAAATACCAAATGTTTTTGTTTTTTCTTTTGGTTTTATAAAATGCTTCTTCATAGGAGGCAGCACCCACAAATAACCAGTTGTAAGAGATGACTGAAAAATTGTTTTTCCCCAGAACCATCTCTGGAATATGTAGAAACACACCCCCCACCCTTGCTGGCCTCTTCCCAGTTAGTAGATGGAGAATGATGGCACCTTGGTTTTTATGTCTCTTTCCCCTGCATCCTCGGCCTTCTTTGTTGTTCCTGTTGGAAGTTGATTGAGCAACGCATGGTAGCTCAGGGCTTTTAAATTGTCATCTGGAGTGAGTAGAATTTATTCTGGTGGATCGACCAATCCTGGTCTACAAGTTTTGAAAGGGTGAAGAGAGAATCAGGGTTATTCATTATAAAATTCAGCAATGACCAGAGTAGAGGTGATACATACTTGGTTTTAGTACTTCGACGTTTCTCCTCCCCAGATAACTTCTGATATATCAGCTCTCATCCTAGCCTATCCTTATTTGGTCCCTGAGCATTTATGGCAACTCCCTAGCCAGTCCTGCCACATCTACTCTTTCTTCACCTGTAGCCGTATCTCCACAGAGGAGCCAGAGTGATCTTTATAAAAAGTGAGCCAGATCATCCAATTCTTCTTGTCAGAATCCTCGAGAGCACTTATTTGGTTCACATGTCTCTCCTTGTGGTCCCTGCCTACCATCTTAGCATCCCTTTTCCCATCTGCCTTCTTGGTCCACAAGCTTTGACTGTACTTCCTTTGTAGAGTCAAGCAAAGCTCTCCAAACTCATCCCTGCCCCAGGCCCTTTGCAGGTGCTGCCCCTCTTCCTGGCACCTCTGCCCACAGATCTTAGTGTGGTTATTCCTTCTTGTCACCCCAGATTCCAGCACCTTAGAGAGGTTTCCTTGACTGTCACAGCTCTAAGACTCTACCCACCAATCGATATTACACATGCCTTTCATAGCACTTATCACAGAATAAAATTATGTTGTTCATAGATTTAAAAAAAATCTAGCCCCATTAAAATGTAAACTCTAGGAAGGAGGCACTTTTTGCTGTCTGCCTCCAGCTCCTCAGCAAGTGCCTGGCACATACAGGAAGCTCTAACAGAATCTGCTGAATGAATAAACACGTACATATTCTCTGTCCTTATATGATTGTGTGACCTATAAATAGAAGTTCTTTCCAGCTCCCAGATGCTGTTATTCTTCATGTGCTGAAGGCATTATTATAATTATCATTAAATGCTAGTAGATCAGGCTTTGGTTGCTTCTCCTCTCCCCAGCCCCCATTGGTGGTGGAGTTGTTAAATATATCTATCCATTTTATTCTTCCTGGGACTGGATGGAGTAAAACAACAAAGTGAAGCTAACTGACACGTGAGGAGATTGAATCTGAAACTTGGGCCTTTTGGGGATTTTGGTCCACGTACTGTGGGCCCGAAGGCCTGGCCATTATCACCAACAGGTTTTTATTAAATTAGGCACAGGAGGGGCTATCTTGGTGGTGAACAAGGCTAATCAAGAGGGTAGGTAACTGCCTTCTGAGAGCTTAGAGTAGAAACTTAAGTAGAGCTTAAGGTAGAAACACTAGTTAACCAAAAGCTTAACAGCAAATACATAAAACTAAATACTTCCTACCATTTATCAAGTAAATGAAACAGAAAGGAAATAAAGAGGTTTATCTATTAAAAGATCAATTTAACAAGCATTTATTAATCCAGTTCAGCCCAGCTCTTAAGAAAGGTAATAAACGAGTGACTGCAACATATATTAAAACTCATGCCATCCTAAGCAGATCTCCATGGAATACACGTCTGCTTTCAGTTAGAGATACTGTGTGGATATGAGGATCGGTGCATCCGGCTGTAAGAAAGTTTCAGTTAAACAGTTAATATTTGTAGTGATTCTTTTACTTGAACTGTCATCAAAGTAATCTGTTGAATGTCAACACTGTATTGTTATTGTAAAGATTAATCATTTAATGTGAGTGTGAATAGGGGTGAATAAAAGCATTTATGGTGATCTGGCTGTTTACCTTTGTTTACTGTGTATACTTAGTTAATTATAATATTTGAGAAATTATGTTTTCTGGATTAATAAATTTCCAGACAACTGAAGTCCAGCTTAATTTCAGCCAGAGTTGCTGGAAATAATTCTAAGTTTAATTACACTTTGTTTGCTGAGGCAAGGAAGCAGAATTGTCATGATCTTTTGTGGTAAATTTCTGAAAATATACCTAAAAAATGATAAACTTACGTGTTAAGGGGAGGAGTGTTGAATCTTCATTTTTGAAGAGCTAAATATGCATAACGTTCCTAAATGTGGTTCCTTGGAAAGGGATTTGCTCCTTCTGGTCTCTTATAGGCTGGGAGCCCCTTCCCCACACTGGTCCTTCTTTTTTTTTTAAATTGAAGTGTAGTTGATTTATAACATTATGTTATTAATGATTTCAGGTATACAGCACAGTGATTCAGTTATATACACATATATGTAGATGTGTGTATGTAAGTATACCTATATCTATCTATCTATATTCTTTTCTATATACGTATTGAGTATAGTTCCCTGTACTATAGAGTAGGTCCTTGTTGGTTATCTATTTTATACATGCAAGCATGCAAAGTCACTTCAGTCATGTCCAACTCTTGCATTGTCAGGCAGGTTCTTCACCAGCAGCACACCTTAGTCTGTATATGTTAATTCAAAACTCCTAATTTATCCCTGCCCCCTACTTCCCCTTTGGTAACCATATGTTTCTTTTCTATATCTGTGGGTCTATTTCTCTTTCATAAATAAGTTCATTGTATCTTTTTTTTAAGATTCCACATATGAGTGATAACACATGATATTTGTCTTTCTCTGATTTCACTTAATGTGACAACATCTAGGTCCATCCATGTGGCTGCAGATGGCCTTATTTCATTTTTTTCATGGTTGAGTAATAGTATGTTGTGTGTGTGTGTGTGTATGTGTGTGTGTATGTATATAAATACACCATATCTTCTTTATCCATTCATCTGTTGATGGACTTTTAGGTTGCTTCCTTGTCTTGGGTATTGTAAATAGTGCTGCAGTGAACTTTAGGATGGATGTTTCTTTTCCAATTAATTGTTTTTCTTGCTATATCAAGCTGATCCCTCTTATCCGTGACTTCCCAGGCATCTGCTTTCCCATGGCTCATGCTTCCCTCCCCAGCCAGCCACCGGGGACTAGAAAGTGGGTCAGGCAGATTCTAAACTTTCTGCTCCCTTATTAGGAGGTGAGTACTTAGAACCTTTGGGGTCAGTTTGGGGGAGCTCTGTCCCCTCAGTTCAGTACAGTCACTCAGTCGTGTCCAGCTCTGCCTCACCATGGACTGCAGCATGCCAGTCTTGTCCATCACCAACTCCTGGAGCTTGCTCAAACTCATATCCATAAAGTCAGTGATGACACCAGCCATCTCATCCTCTGTCGTCCCCTTCTCCTCCTGCCTGCAATCCTCCCCAGCATCAGGGTCTTTTCCAAGGAGTCAGTTCTTCGCATCAGGTGGCCAAAGTATTGGAATTTCAGCTTCAACATCAGTCCTTCCAGTGAACATTCAGGGTTAATTTCCTTTAGAATTGACTGGTTTGATCTCCTTGAAGTCTAAGGAACTCCAAAGAATCTTCTACAACACCACAGTTCAAAAGCATCAGTTCCTTGTCACTCAACTTTCTTCATGGTCCAACTCTCACATCCATACATGACTACTGGAAAAACCATTCCTTTGACTATATGGACCTTTGTCAGTAAAGTAATGTCTCTGCTTTTTAATATGCTGTCTAGGGTCATAGCTTTTCTTCCAAGGAGCAAGCATTTTTTAATTTCATGACTGCAACCACCATCTGCAATGATTTTGTAGTCCAAGAAAATAAAGTCTGTCACTGTTTCCATTGTTTCCCCATCATGAAGTTATGGGAGCAGATGCCATGATCTTTGTTTTTTTGAATGTTGAGTTTTAAGCCAGCTTTTATACTTTCCTCTTTCACTTTAATCAAGAGACTCTTTAGTTCCGCTTCATTTTCTGCCATAAGGGTGGTCATCTGCATATCTGAGGTTATTGATATTTCTCCCGGCAATCTTGATTCCAGCTTGTGCTTCATTCAGCCAGGCACTTTGTATGATGTACTCTGCCTATAAGTTAAATAAGCAGAGTAATAATATACAGCTTTGACATAACTCATTTCCCAATCCGAACCAGTCTGTTGTTCCATGTCTGGTTCTAACTGTTGCTCCTTGACTTGCATACAGGTTTCGCAGGAGAGAGGTAAGGTGGTCTGGTATTCCCATCTCTTTAAGAATTTTCCACAGTTTGCTGTGATCCACATAGTCAAAGGCTTTAGTGTAGTCAATGGAACAGAAGTAGATATTTTTTTGGAACTGTCTTGCTTTTTCTATGATCCAGTGGTCTCTGGTTCCTCTGCCTTTTTCTAAATCCAGCTTGAACATCTGGAAGTTCTTCATTTACATACTGTTGAAGCCTGGCTTGGAGAATTTTGAGCATTACTTTGCTAGCATGTGAGAAATTGTACTGTAGTTTGAACATTGTTTAGCATTGCCTTTCTTTGGGATTGGAATGAAAACTGACCTTTTCTAGTCCTGTGGCCGCTGTTGAGTTTTCCAAATTTTCTGGCATATCGAGTGCAGCACTTTCACAGCATCATCTCTTAGGATTTGAAATAGCTCAACCAGAATTCCATCACCTCCACTAGCTTTGTTTGTAGTGATGCTAAGGCCCACTTGACTTCACATTCCAGGATGTCTGGCTCTAGGTGAGTGATCACACCATCGTGGTTATTTGGGTCATGAAGATCTTTATTGTATTCTTTTTTTTCCCCACAGAATCTTTGTATTCTGTGTATTCTTGCCACCACTTCTTAGTATCCTCTGCTTCTGTTAGGTCCCTACCATTTCATCCTTGATTGTGCACATCTTTACTGGAAATATTCCCTTGGTATCTCTAATTTTCTTGAAGAAATCTCTAGTCTTTCCGTTTCCATTGTTTGGAGAAGGGAATGCAAACCACCTCAGTAACCTTGCCTTGAGAACCCGTGAACAGTATGAAAGGCTGCATCCCCTGTGCCTTAGCCATTCAGAGGGGCCTGTCGACCAGGTGCATCATGTGTATCACTGGGAACACAGAGTCTTAAACCCTGCCCCAGATCTGTGTCAGCATCTACGTTTTCACAGGGTATCCAGGTGACCTGCGCATCTTTTTGATTCCTATATAGTCCTAATCTTTGGCTCCAAGAATGAGAGGGCAAGTTGTCCTGAAGTCCTGCCTGGCCCGACTGGTGAGAGAGGGATCCTACAGGAAGACCTGAGTGGTAGGGCTGGTAGAGGCAGGGGCGGACAGCATGCTCCTGCTTCCATGGAGCCCTTCATGGGGCTCTTCTTCAGCCTCCTGCGCATGTGGCTGTGCTCTCGGGCCCTGATGGGGTTCCCAGCACACTGCTGTCCCCGTGCCTCTTCTGCCGTCAGTCAGACTGCCCGCAGCATCATCTTCCTGCTGCCCGTGAGACTGCGGCAGGAGAGAGGCAGGGGACGCCCTCTCCCTATAGGGGTGCCTGTGCTTCCCCTTGGGTGGTGTAGCTTGGGGAGAACCTTAGGTGACCGAGGAGACCAGATAATTGAATGATTATAAGTGAAGTCAAATCAGACAGAGGGATGGTGGCCTTAGTGAAATGGACTTTTTTCCTTCTGTCCTTGAGCTAGGAGAAATTTTTTTTTAGTTCCTTGCTGCTTCATGGGTGTGGTAGCCAAGGATATTTAATTACCAGAGGAGTGGAGCTGGAACAATGAATCATTTCCCTCCACATGATTTTCTGTATACCCTGTCACTGGTATCAAGGCTACCAGGAGTCAGGTTCGGCGAGGTGGGGTTGAGAAGAAGCAGGCAGGAGCTGGGGCTCCGAGCGAACGGAGGTGACCTCAGGGAAGGGGATTTTGCAGCAGCTTGTAGTCGGTCTTGTTTTTAGTTTCCATCCAGGTATCTGGGGTAATCATACTGTCGAAAATATTCACTGTCAAAACATAAAGACTTTAGTGCCAGGCATGTTTCTTTGTATTATTACATTTGTGTGCATTGTCTCATTTAATATTTACAGCCATCCCGTGAGGTACATACATAATAACTGCCGCCGTTCCCTTTCTGGAATTGAGAAAAATGAGGCACACATGCTGAAGCAACTTGCCCGAGGTCTCATGGCTGGTTGGGCTGTGTGGCTAATTGTGGCTCCTCCCAATGTCTCCATGACCGGGAAGACACCGAGTGGGACCACGTTGGGCGTGGAAGTACAGAGTGAACCTTTGAGGAGTGTTAGATGTGAAGGGCCATGATAGAAGCTGTGTTTGTGAGCAGAGTGAAATGAGAATTGAGACAAAGCTTTTGTTAGGGGGAGCTTGGGGTAGACCCCATCTTCTGTTGGAGCTGATGCATATCATACCCCCTTGGCTCCTCATTAAGTGGTGGTCTCTAAGCGCTAGACATGCCTTTCTAGACCTTGTCTGGTACCCAGCAAACCATGTTCCTCCTTTGCCTGCTGTTGCCTGTTAAGCTTTGCTAGTTGGGGATGCTGGAGGACTCTGGGAAGCTGGAGGAGGAAGAAAGGGCGTGCCTCATCCTGCTTGCTTCTGTCTCTTTCCAGCTTCCTTCCAGAAAGGGTCTTTCTTGCTCTCGCAGCAGCTGGTTCCGTCCTCCAGCTTCTTGCTACATCCTGGAACCAGCCTCCTGGCATCCCTCAGAGATGCCCACGTCAGCCAGTCCTCAGATGTTGACCTCCCAGCCTGCCATGGACCCTCACTGAGAGGCCCTCCTTGGAGCCCCTGAGGTGTCAGCCCCTGTCCCTCAGCATCCGGGTCCCAGCCCTGTGGGTCTCCTACTCTGAACTGTCAGATTCTGATAACCTCATCCCTCCTCTGATGTTCCTGGCTCTTGTGGACGAAGCTGCTCCCTGCAGTTACTCTGTCCCTGATGCCTGTGGAACCAGTTTTTTATACTCGATAATATCTGTTACAAGATTTAGTGTACCTGATTTTCCTTAACTGACTGCTGATAAATTTTCCCAAGACCTGTAGGGAGAAGCCTACACCAGCCTACACCCAAATTTAAGGATATAGAGAAATTGCTAGAGAAGCTTATTAAAAATGCAGATTCTAGCCTTCCATTTGCGTTAATTCTGATTCAATAGATTGGATATAGGCTTAAAAATCTGCTTTTTGAACAGATACACACTACTATATAGAAGATAGATAAGTAACTGTATTGCCCAGGGAACTATATTCAATATCTTTTAATAATCTATAATGAGGTCGCAGAGTCGGACATGACTGAGCGTGTGCACACACGCACACACACAGATGGAAAAGAATCTGAAAAAGAATACATCTATATAACTGTACACTTTGCTGTACATGTGAAACACTGTAAATCAACTATACTTGTAGTAAATAAAATCAGTTCATCATGAAAAAAGAATCTGCATTTTAAACATCTCTGATATTTCTGAGATGAGTTCAGGTATTAATTAGTCTCACAGGCTTTGAGAGAAATCGGCTGAAACTCAGGACTTCTCACGGAGGCTCTTGGATATGAAGTGAGACTTAGAAACAGACTTTACTTATATTTTAACAATAGGCTGGGGGCTATGGATGTGCCAAGTTTAAACCAAGGGCCTGCCCCTAGGTTGTACCCTGACCCCTGGAGGCTTGTTCAGTCCAACAAGCTCTGATTCAGTCAGCTGGAGAGAGGAGCTTTCCCCCTAGTTGTTATCCACTTGGCCAGTCCTTGGGCTTCAGGTTGGCACCCAGTGAGGGGCATGCCTTTTTGTTATTTATACAAAGGCAACGTGTCTGTGGCTGAGATGGTTAAATGGTACTGACTTTGGAATAGATACTGGCTCTTCTTTTTGCACTTGGAGCTGTTCCCACTTCTTGGGGCCTTGAGGTTAAAGAGCAATAACGAGCTGGATACCAGGAGACCACCCCCATACCATGTTGAAATACTGTTTGAGAGCCAGGGCACTCATGTCTTTTGGCCTTTACCGGTGGGTGTATCTGTTTATCTGTGTGAATAGCAGTGGACATTCTTTTGTGGAATGTTGGCTTCTATTTGGTTGATTTAATCAGTGAAACGAGTGGGTTTTGCTGGGAGGAGTTGCTACCCCCTCAGAGAAGAACAGGAAGTTTTTCAGTCTTGCTGGATCATGGGGTTTTGAGTTTGCAGGGGGCAAGGACTTCAAAGTGACCTTTTACTGAGTGTAAAAATCTAGCTTGCTCTGTAGGAATGTGGAGTCCAGGACTCTCCCGGAGTCCAGCGCCTGATGCCGTGTTTCCTAAGATGTATTTGGAAGGTTGTCATCAGCCCCGTCTGTCACCTCTGTGCGGTATGAGGTGTTTTGTATCACCTCTTTTTCATCAAGTGGAATCACTGAAGGCCCTACTCTATTTTAGCCTGCCTCATTTTGCATGATATCTGTATGCTGAGCAGGGACCAGGGGATCCAGTTTTTAAAAATTGAGGGTCCCAGCCTATTCTGATGGAACATTGCTCTTCGGTCTGAGCTTTGCTGTGACACTCGATGCCAGAATGAAAAGGGATGTTCTGCAAATCAGAAATGCCTTCAGGCAGATGGCCGTGCTAGGCTTGTTCCTTGACATTGCCAGGTCCTCCAACCGCTACCTACTTAGAAACACACACAGTGAGCAGATTGAGTAAAAATGCTCTGCTTCCTTGCCTCCAGGTTATACAGCCTGTCTAGGCCTAGACTCCTTTGTATCCACCCAGCTTTGAGCATAGATACTTAGTAGTCATGTGCGGATGTAAGAGTTGCACCATAAAGAAGCCTGAGCGCTGAAGAATCGATGCTTTTGAACTGTGGTGCTGGAGAAGACTCTTGAGAATCCCTTGGACTGCATGGAGATCCAACCTGTCAATTCTAAAGAAAATCAGTCCTGAATAGTCATTGGAGGGACTGATGCTGAACCTGCAATACTTTGGCCACCTGATGCAAAGAGCTGACTGATTGGAAAAGACCCTGATGCTGGGAAGAATTGAGGGCAGGAGGAGAAGGGGTGGCAGAGGATGAGATGGTGAGATAGCGTCACCGACTCAATGGACATGAGTTTGAGTAAACTCTGGGAGATAGTGAAGGACAGGGAAGCCTGGTGTGCTACAGTCCATGGGGTTGCAGAGTCAGACACGATTTAGTGACTGAGCAGAACAGAACACCTCCCTTATTTATCTTGTCAACCCAGGGAGAGGTTGATGTGCGTTTCATCCACTTAGCAAGCAATTATTGAGGATCTCCTGTGTTCTAGGCAGGGGCCTCAGTGGAAAGGTTGGTTCTAGAGTCCTAAGGCTGTCATGTTGAGTGCTGAGATGAGGCTGTACTGAGTCCTTGAGAGCAGAGAGGAAATGACTAACTCTGCCTGGAGTTGTTAGAGAAGGCAGCGTCTGAAGAAATGATTCACAGCTAACCCCTGGGGTTGGGTTGTCAACCCTCCCCATCCCCCCTCATCCCATCAAAATAGGATGATCTTTTTCTTAAACAATGAATACACATTCACGGACAGAGAGAGCCTATGATTTACTCTACATTTCCTATTGGTCACTGTCAACATTAGAACTTGAACCTTGACGTGAGTGCTGTTTAGACTACAGCTGTTCCCCCTTATCCACAGAGGATATTCATTTCCAAGACCTTCAGTGGATGCCTGAAACAGCAGATAGTACCGAACTATATATATATATATATATATATATATATATATATATATATATACACACATATATACTATGTATATATATATATATACTATATATATATATATATATACACTCGCTGATTTTTCTTTACATACCTATCGATGATAAAGCTTAAATTATGAATTAGGTACTGTAAGAAATTAGCAGTAATAAAATAGAACAATTACAGCAATATACCGTAATAAAAGTTAGGTGAGTGTAATCTCTCCCCCTCTCACAGTGTCTTAAAGATGTAATGCCTTTTCCACCTTAAGTAAGTGGAAACACTTAAGTAAACTTAAGTAAACTTAAGTGTTTACCACCTTAAGTAAACACTTATGCACTGTGCTGGCAGTTTGAGCTGAGACAGAGAAATTAGCACACATTTCTTTTTCCTTCACGATTTCGCAGATAGAAGATTACTTCTTCCCATATATTTTAGCAATCTCTGCAATATGATTTTTTTCTTTCCTTATGAAGTTGAGAACTTTTGCCTTTTCACTTAAAGAAAGCACATGACAGGTTGTCTTTGGCAGACCCAAATGGCAGCATCACTACTCTTGCTTGGGGACATTAGTAAGTAAAATTAAGGCTTTACCTGAACACAACACTATGAAACCTTGACAGTCAATCTGATAACCGAGACAGCTCGGTGATTTACAAGTGGGATATGCTGGGCAAAGGGATGAGTCAAGTTGAGGGTGGTATGGAGTTGGATTTCATCACACTGACCAGAATGGCACAGAATTTAAAACTCCCAAGTTGTTTCTTTCTGGAATTTTCCATTTAATATTTTCTGACAATGATTGACCTTGTGCAGATACCATCACAGAGAGGAAAACCACAAAAAGGGGAAGGGGTAATGACTGTAACTGTGATTTTTTTTTAAGTGGCAAGTAGTCATATTTACAGAGTGACTCTTTTATCTACTGTGTATCTTTGAGAAAGCCAAAAATATATAGGAGTGAATTGCAGTGTTGATCACACTGAATGAGATGCACGTTAGAGTCTGATACTTAACAACTTCTTATCCTATACACACCATTCCTCTTTAGTCAGGTGCCTAGACTACCTGATCCCTTAATCATAATTTTCTTTATGTTAGATGATCCCAGTCTGCCTTCTGAGTTTAGTAAATGTAGAGAATTGTGTAAAATTTTTTAAGAAAGATGAATTGTTGCTTTAGGTGTAAGCTTGAGGTCCAAGGTGAGCATATGACATTAATTCCTGTTTGATTCCACACACTCGTTTCCCCCTATCTCCCCTGCAATCAGAGCCCGGGGTGCCTCTTTGTTTTTCTGTGGTATTATCAGATGGTTCTTGCTGAGCTGCAGGTAAGCCTTGCTTTTCTTTGGTGAGATCTGTGACCTGTAAAGGTTTTAACAAGCTAGGCTTTCCCAGTAAAGGTGGTTTATCCAGGTCAGTGGTGAAATGCAAGTTCATTCACTGAGTAGCCATTTCTTCACCTCACCCTGTGTTGTTTTTTAAATAATTTTATTTATTTATTTTCTGTTTTGCCTGTGCTGGGTCTTCGTGGCTGCACAGGCCTTGCTCTAGTTTTGGCTAGCGTGGGCTCCTCATTGTAGTAGCTCCTCTTGTTGCCGAGCCCGGGCTCTAGGGTGTATGGGCTTCAGTAGTTGGGGTGCATGGTCTTGGTAATTGTGGCTTCTGGGCTCTAGAACACAGACTCAATAATTGTGGCTTAGTTGGGTTTAGTTGCTCCTCCGTATATGGAATCTTCCCAGACCAGGGGTTGAACCCCTATTTCTTGCATTGGCAGGCAGTTTTTTTTTTACCACTGAGCCACTAGGAAACCCCTCACACTGAGCTTGATGATTTTTTTATAGTAAGCTCTAATCTCCTCCCACAATCCCAGAAGGAGACTGGACTCCCGGGTTCTTTGGACAGAGGCAGAAGGGCATAACTCAACCAGCTTGGCCGTTACACAAGCCAGGTCACTTAGGTGGGCGACCTGTTTGTAGCTGCTGTGAGAAGTGCGGCCTTGCTGTGTATGGCCGCTGTACCTGACGGGCCCGCAGTGACGTCTGTTTTGCAAAAGAATCTGTCCACCACATGGCACCTAACTTGTCTCGCAGTTTCTGTTCTTTGTGTTTGAGGAGTTTGTGTTCACTGTGTGTTTACTGAGCCTGGGTTCCTTTCACACAGAACGCCTCGAACCACCAAATAGTTCTGGTAATTTTTTTCTTTGTGTGAGCTAGCAGGATGAAGGGGATGGCAACGTGGTGACCTGTGGTAAATCTGCTTGGTCCCGTGTCCCGAGTACATTCACATGTTATGTTGAAGCACAGGAAACGTGACCACTTTGATCTAGAAGAATGACAATGTCATATGGGTAACTGAATAATTTGAAAGTTGTACCCTTAGGTAAGAAAGGATACATTTTTGAAGCCAACTAGCAGTAACCCAGGGAGGCACATACAGCCTGTGGTGAGCTTTCATATCTCTCACAATATTTATATATTTTAACACATTAATCGCTGACCTTAATTCAGGAGCGCTCACACAGAATTTTGAATTTGCAGCTTTTCTGCAAGAGTCCCAGTCACAGTCTCACCCCGTCTGGTCGGTGACGTCACCTGGTGGCAGTGGACCAAGCAGAGTGGCAGCCGGGTCCCCATGGGGCCCATGTGTGTCCATTCATACCCTGGCCAGCTTCTGACCCTCATGTGATCCGACCTGATTGACCTCTGGGGCTATGAGGTTGCTCATGTGATATAAATAGAGCACCTTGAGTAAGATGGATAAAGAGATTTGGAAGAAATTATCAGCTGGACCAAAGTCATTTGTTTTGTTTACTACACACCGGCAGCCAGCCTCTAAAAAGAATGCCTGATATTTGCCAAGAAAGGACAGCTAAGCAAGCATACTTAAGGAGCTGGCTCATTCATGTGCAAAGAGGTGGGCAAACGCTGGTTAAAGCTTTGGCTTGATGCTCTTCATCTGAGTAGGATGTGATGATAGATTGCTTCCCCACCAACCATTCATGTCACAGGCTAATGTTATGCCTTGTTTTGTTTATCTTTTTGCTTTTTAAATCTGGACTTTTTTGGGAAGTGACTACTGAACAGTTGACCATGTCCTAACTTAAACATGAAAGTTTTTGTCAGCTAATATATATTTTAAAAGTACTAGATGTTTATGCTACATTGTATGTGATGGTGGGGGAACTGAACACAAAAGAGAATATTCATCGATTAAAGAAGGGCTGAATGAATTGCGGTACATAGACATTGTGAAATACTGTGTGGCATTGACAGAACAAATTGACAGGATACCAGTTGACCTCGAGGGTTTTCCTTGAGGAGAAGTACTAGCTAAGATTTAATTAGTACTTCCTATGTGGTGGGCACAGGTCCAAGGGCTTTCCATGTATTAACCCATTTGATCCTCACAGTTGCCCTAAAACTTGGTACTATTATTGATATCTTACAAGGGAAGAAACTGAGGCATTGAGAAGATAAGAAAGCTGTTTAGGGATAAGCAATTAGTATGTAGCAGGGTTAGGATATGAACTCATGCAACCTGGATAAATAGACTTTAAAAAATCATTTTGTTAGGTTAGATATCAAAAGTACATTTTCAGTGAGAAATCTAGCTATAGAATATTAATTCATGGCTGTTCCTGAATTCTCTGGGTTATTCTCTTTATTTTATACTCATTTAAGCTCACCATGCTGTATCAGATCTTAGAAATCATTTAGTCTTCTGGTTTCCTAGTTTAGCCCACCTCTTCCTCCTTTTAAACCAGCTGAATCTTCCTGGTAAGCAAAATGAAACTGAGTCCTGACCTGCAGCTGCTTTCCCCAATATAAACTACGGATGTATTCTGCCTACTTCACATTACGGATGGAGAAATGAGTCCTAGAGAGATAGCCTAACGTTTATTGAGTCAATGTTTTCCAGGGGTGTGAAACAATTGTGTTATTAGGTGTCGCAGGTCATTTTATTATGCCCGTTAAGGATAATGAAGGCTATGGTTTTTCCAGTGGTCATGTATGGATGTGAGATTTGGACTATAAAGAAAGCTGAGTGCTGAAGAATTGATGCTTTTGAACTGTGGTGTTGGAGAAGACTCTTGAGAGTCCCTTGGACCGCAAGGAGATCCAACCAGTCCATCCTAAAGGAGATCAGTCCTGGGTGTTCATTGGAAGGACTGATGCTGAAGCTGAAACTCCAGTACTTTGGCCACCTGATGCAAAGAGCTGACTCATTTGAAAAGATCCTGATGCTGGGAAAGATTGAGGGCAGGAGGAGAAGGGGACGACAGATGATGAGATGGTTGGATGGCATCACCGACTCGATGGACATGGGTTTGGGCGGACTCTGGGAGCTGGTGATGGACAGGGAGGCCTAGCGTGCTGCAGTTTATGGGGTCGCAAGGAGTCAGACACGACTGAGCGACTGAACTGAACTGAAGGAAACAGAGGTATAGGTAGAAATAGGCCCAGTATCACTGAACCCTGGGAATCAGAACCAGGATTGGATAGAATCTCTGTCTGACCATCCTTTCAAGGGTCTTGAGGATTACAGAGGCCTACCAGAGGTCCTTCAGTTGAATCTTTTTTCTTATTGCTATTTGAATTAATTAGGAAGTTTGGGGTGGGGATCCCCTCAGCTGCTAAAGAATCTGCCTGCAATGCAGGATACCCTGATGTAATTCCTGGGTTGGGAAGATCCCCTGGAGAAGGGAATAGCTACCCACTCCAGTATTCTGGCCTGGAGAATTCCCTAGACTGTGTAGTCCATTGGGTCTCAAAGAGTCGGACACGACTGAGTGACTTTCAGTTTCACTTCAGGAAGTTTTTGAGAACTTCTGAGTTGTATAGCATAATTGGCATAGGTGATTCTGACTTTAGAACAGACAAGGAAATTCTTTTGTATGAACCAGCTGGAGCTGCCCTAACGAAATACCTTAAGAATGGATGCCTTCAACAACAGAAATTTATTTCTCACTGTGCTGGAGGCTGGGCAGTCCAGTTCAAGGTGCTGGCTGGTCTGGTTTCCCACGCGAGCTCTCTCCTCTTCTCTTCCCTTCCTGTCCTTACCCATAAAGTGAGGGGCTGGACTCCGTGGTGGTCTTTGAGGCTCCCTGCACCTCTAATGTTGTTCCTGATCTCTCTTACAGTTGAAGGAAATCTTTGGATTCAAAGTGGACTGTTCCAGATTGTCCAGTGAGTGGTTAAATCCTCACTTGAAGTGACAGTCACCTCAGGTTCTAAAGCTTCACATTTGTTCTTTATCGAGATGAGAAGCTGCCAGTTGTTCTTTAGTCAGCTGTATGTATAAAGCAATAACGGTCCTCTAGTTGTATGGCTCTAATAAAAGACTTTCCCCACCACTCCCTCCCCTTTTAAAAAAAAAATAAAAGTTTTTATTATTTATTATCACTTAAAAATATTTTTCATACAATTTTTAAGGGTGACTTTCCATCTACCCCTGTCACAAAATGTTGACTATATGCCCCATGTTGTACAGTACATCCTTGAAACTATCTTATACCCAGTAGTTTGTATCTCCCACTTCTGCACCCCTATGTTGCCCCTCCTCCCCTCCCCACCAGTAACCACTGGTTATATAGAGTAACCTCAATATCTGTGAGTGTACGTCTTTTTTGTTATGTTTAGTAGTTTGTTGTATGTTTTAGATTCCACATGTAAGTGATACCATACAGTATTCGTATTTCTTGGATTTATTTCATTTACCATAATGTCCTCCAAGGCCATTCATGTTGCTTGCTGCAAATGGCAAATTTCTTTTTAATGGCTGAGTAATATATCTATTGTGTGTGTGTGTGTGGAGAGAGAGATCTTCTGTCTCCATATATCTGTTGATGGACACTTAGGTTTCATCCATATCTTGGCAATTGCAAATAATGTTACTATGAACATTGGAATGCATATATCTTTTAGAATTAGTGCGTTTGTTTTTTTCAGATACATAACCAGGAGTGGAATTACTAGGTCATATGGTATTTCTATTTTGAGCTTTTTGAGACACCTCCATACGGTTTTTCACAGTAGCTGCACCAATTTACATTCCTATCAACAGTGTACAAGGCTTCCCTCTTCTTCACATCCTTGACAACATTTTGTGCTCTTTTTGATGATAGCCATTCTGATGGCTATGAGGTGTTATCTCATTTTGGTTTTGATTTGCATTTCCCTGATTATTGGCCATGTTGAGCATCTTTTCATGTGCCCATAGGCCATCTGCATGTCCTCTTTGGAAAAACGTCTATTCAGTTCTGCCCATTTAAAATTTTTATTTATTTATTTTAAAATTTATTTTTTCCTGTCCTTTTATTTGTTTTTTGATGTTGAGTTGTAGGAGCTGTTTATATATTTTGAATATTAATTTCTTTTCAGTCATATCATTTGTAAATATTTTCTCTTATTCAGTAGTTTGTCTTTTCATTTTGTCAGTGGTATCCTTTGCTGTGCAAAAGCCAACTCAACATCCCTCCCCCTTTATGGACTTCTTCTTTGTGTCCATGTTCTTGCATTTGTCTGTGGAAGCCAGAAGACTTTTATAGTCAAGGGCTTAACTGACCCTGAGTGGTAGCCCCATATCACATACACTTATTTTATCCTTTTTGGGAATTTGTCGTCTTCTTTCCAGTTTTCCCAGTTTGAAAACGGTCTGAGATGTGGATGGAGAATGGAGGGGTGGGACTGGGAGGCGGGGTTTACAATAGATAGGGTTGAGCTTCCCATCAGCAGCTCATTAAAGGTGTTTGTTGATTTCTCTGCTGGCCCAGTGCTAGCTAGCTACTTATCTCTGCTCCCTTCAGCCATGATCTCTTGTTCTGGAGACCTTGATTGGAAAATGCACTCTGCTATCAGCAGGGCTCTTTGTAGTGTTTGTCTCTGGTATCTGGAGCATTCTGGATGGAGCCCAACATGCTGTGATCTGCACACTGGTGAGGTTGACCTAGTGGGACTTGGAATAACACCTGATGGAGGACTGAGGTAAGGGAGAGGGTGGTAGTGGTGGTTTACTTGCTAAGCCATGTCTGACTCTTTGTGACCCCATGGACTGTAGTCCATTAGGCCCCTCTGTCCATGGGATTCTCCAGGCAAGAATGCTGGCGTGGGTTTGTCATGCCCTCTTCCAGGGGAGCTTCCCAGCCCAGGGATCAAACGAGAGTCTCTTGCACTGCAGGAAGATTCCTTACCACTGAACCACCAACTGGCAGATTGATCATTCTGAGACCTGAGAACTGAGCTCTAGAGAGAGTGCGACTCACTTGGACCTTCCTGCTAGGGTGTTTCTCTTTTCTGCAACAATATAGGACGATGTAGAAGATATTTTCTTAGCAATGGCCAAACAGGGCTGCAAGGGAAGAGTGTGCTTCTGGCTTGTGGGTAGAAGAAAAAAAGCATGGACCTGGGAGTGTGGCAGACCTGACTCAGACCCTGGCTCAGGTACTTGTTAGCTGTGAGGGTCCCAGTGTTCTCACATGTAAAACAAGGCTAATGACAATAACAAAACAATGCACAGACTTGTAAAAACAATTATACAAGGAAAATGCTGACTGTATAGTGGGTGGTCAGTATATGTGGATTTACTCCCCTGGTGAACACAGATGGGGCTTCCTGCCATGGAAGCCTTGAAGTTGGAGACCTGTCTTTGGAGCATTTGGGTGACCTGCTGGATCACCAGGTCAGGGGGCCGGAGCTGATGGTGAGACCACAGGGCAGAACCTTGGCACCAAAGACACTCATTTGGGCACTTCTGTCGGAGTGGGGAAGCCTTGATTTGCACAGGAAATGTCACACGTCTATGTCACATGTATCAGGATAGCTGATACTGGTCTCTCATCTTTTTTGACAAAAATAATCTCCCCTCCCCCACTTCAGTGATATTTAGCAACTCATTTGGGAAAAAATCCCCAAAGGAAAATTTGAAGGAGAAGATGGTCACATCCGCCCCCTTTTGCACAGGCTGTTTCTCTCCTTGGCAGTCTTGCAGTGGGAGAGGATTTATGTGATGAGAATGAGATTTTTGATATTCTTTGCAGAATCGAGATGCCTTAACCTGGAGGTCTTTTTGCCCCTTCGGAATATAAATCCGATTAGAAGCTCTTTGTGCTCTGCCACAAGTCATTACATGTCTACATTTTGTTCTTATAAAATATGGATAATGACACGACTCTGTCTCCTAGGAGTTTGAGTGCATTAGCTAATGATCATGAAACCTTAGAAATGGGAAATGCATATGAATGCTGAGAGCTTTTGTAATTACAGGTTTGCATCATTTTGCTTGGCATCCTTGAAGAGGCCTGCTTTCAACATGAGAATACTCGGGTTGATTCCTGTTCTTCTAATTGTAAAGCAAGCTTGGAAGCGATAAACACAGAGAGTGTTCAGAGCAGAGAAGTTATAGCATCTCGTGAAAGCCCTCAAGTAGCTTAGGCTGGAGTGGCTTGGTTTGCGCTGAAGTGGGAGAAGAGCTTGAGATATTGTAAAGTCACCACAATGAGAAAATACCAGTGCCCAAGGATGGTAGTGGCTTCCATGCAGGGTTGTAGTGAAATGCTCATGTCCTTTATTCTTGTGACATCAGATATATTATTTTCTCAGCCTTTATTCTAGGCAGCCGTGAACACGCTGTATTGCAGTGGGCTGTTTTGATGTGGGTCACCTTCCTGGATTGTTAAGCCTCTGGAGTGTAGATACTGTCTTTGTATCCTCTAGAAAAATCCAGATTTCCCTTGATCTCATCCAGATAATTATTTTCAAACTTAAGAAACTCTTTAAAAGAATGTCAAATGTGTGAATGTCAGAAATGTGTTGAATACCCAAGTTATAGAACCTTAAAAAAAAAAAAAGCATTAATTTATGTGGGTGACCTGACAGTGTGCTGTGTGACAGCTGACGTTGTTTTTATTTCCTTTCAGGCAGTGGCGCTACAGCTGTGGTTCAGGCTGCTCTGTGCAAACCCAGGCAAGAACGTGTAGCAATAAAGCGGATCAACTTGGAAAAATGCCAGACCAGCATGGATGAACTATTAGTAAGTCACAGTGAACGGGATACCGCTGGTTGCTTTCCTTATCTTATGTAGAGATGAGCCGGAGAAGCAGGAGAGGAGAGAGCGGAGGCCACTTGATGTTCTCTCCCATTCGGACACATGTATTTTTTGGAAAGCAGCCCACCTGGCTTTTTCCTCCTTATGACTGAGTTGTGTAATATACAGCTTACTTTGCTTTGACAAATAGAATTTTACTCAGGCCTCATAATCCCCAGGTGGGGATGGTCTTGGTGTTGACACTGCTTTATGAAACGAGGGAATAGACTCAGATGACCTAAGGGCATGTGACACTGAACTGGATGACGGGCTTCTGGCTCTCTGTCTTGTATCGTGACACAAACAGGAATTACCCCCTCAACAATTGGTGACCCTTCTGGCTTTCATAAATCACAAAATCTCCTATAAATTTCAGTTATTCAAAAATACTGCAGGGTAGCTCGCATTCCTATTGGCGAATGAGAAGAGTTTGTTTTTTGTATTTTGTGTTTTTTTTTTTTTTTTTTTGGTACAGGGCAACTTGTACTTCTAAGTAAAGTTTGTTACATAAATAATTGGAGCTTGTCAGTGTGGCTTTGACTATAGGAGCATTGGTTGGTTTGAAGGATCATTTGCTTTTGGTTTAGCTGACTCATTATTAAATGAACAGCTTGGCAAATGGTTATTAGTTGCCCGGCAAACTGAAAGGTTTGAGCGTTTAATCTCATAAATATAGTTGTCATTCCGCCTGCCAATTTTCTTTTTTTTCCTTTTGGTCATTTGTTTGAGGATAATGGAAAACTGCAGTGGAGGAGTTAACTGATTGGTTATCCCACCACTAATCCCAGGACAAATATTAGTCCAATAGCTCCATACAAGCTACAAAGTATAATGACAGTTGGCTCCAAATGAAGAGGCCTTTTGTCATAGTCTACATTGGGAATGGAATGTCATTAACAAGAGCCTTTTGTCTTTACTCAGAATATAGCTTTTATTTCAGGCATAATTACAGTACACTATAGTATAAATTAAGTACAAGGATAAAGCTGTACTTTTCCAGATCTGTTTGGCCTTACATTTTCAATCAGGCTCCATAAAGCATAGTTTTCGCTGGGATTGAAACAACAGATTGCTGGCTAAAAGTTCAATTAAAGGAAGGGCTTCCACAATTTGATTAAAAAAAAATTTTTTTTTTTGTGGCATATATTTAGTACTTTCACCCACCTTAGAATTTTAGCTCTGCTCTGCTCTTACTGAAATTATTACTGCATACTTCTGTTGCTTGCTATCACGGTGACCAATAAAACTGTGTCTTTGTCATCTGACCAGTTTTCAAGGTCACTTTCTGGCATGGAAAAAGCTTTAAACAAACTGGAGAGAGCTGTGTCCTGCCTTTGCCACTAACTTTTTTTTTTTTAAGTCAAGTTACCTAACAGCTTTGCATGATTTAAAGAGAATTGAATCACAAGATCTCCAAGATCCCATTGTTTGTTGTTGTTCTTCAGCTACTAAGTTGAGTCTGACTCTTTGTGACCCCATGAACTGCAGCACACCAGGCTTCCCTGTCCTTCACCATCTCCCAGAGTTTGTTCAAGCTCGTGTCCATTGAGTCGGTGATGCCATCGAACCATCTTATCCTCTCTTATTCCCTTCTCCTCCCCTCAATCTTTCCCAGCATCAGGGTCTTTTCCAGGATCCCATTAGGAGTCTCAAATTCTGTGGCTATACTAAGTACATAATAAGTTTTTAAAGATCTTGAAGTATACATTTATCCTTATGTTCTGTTTGGAAATATTACTCTTGAATTTGCCTGTGGCAGTTGTATTGGATTATGGTGTTCTGTTGGAGGTCTCACAGTCATCTTTTTGCCACCAGCAGAATATTTAGACAGAATATTTACAAGGCATGTATGTACTTGTATCTGATAGTTCTGGAACCAGCCTTCAGGGATGATGCTGTGGTCTCTGGTTTCTAACAAGCCCTCAGTTGCCCAGAGTCTCCATGTTTCCCCCCTGCTGACTTTTTATCAGCAGTCGGCTGCCAGTGATGACACCTATGTAAAGGTTCCACCGGAGACACCAGGACTATTGTTGTTCCACACCCTTTTTTCTATTACCTGGGACCAGGAACCATATCAATGTCATTTGGAGTGACTCATAATTGAGCCAGAGCTGTCAGTGTAAGGCCTAGTGCTTTTCTAGCTTAGTGTTTGGCTCCATTAACCTGAAGTTTTAAGATATACAAGTTTGCTTGTTAGCAGTTAAATTCTTTCTTTCATTTTCTACCTGCTCCCATGCCCATGTTGTGTTAATGGAATATAGGATAATTATCAATTTATCTATTTGTAAAGGATGTTTGATTTGTTGCTCTAATCTTTCCTTAATTTTGAGTCTTTGACCTTTTGATGTCTTGATATTTCTAGGGATGGAGGGAATGGCTATGGTTCGTTAGGACACACGACTCCCCGGTTCTCTGCAAGCAAAAAGAACTGACAGTGTAGGCTCCTGCTGTTGCCAGGCTTTTGTGGTGGCTGAACTCTCAGCACATGACTCGTGCGGAGTAGAGTTGCTGTCATCCTTTCAATGTCTAATCTTGCTGCTGCTCGCGCTTTTATTATCTCTGTGGGTTCACATTTTGGCAGTGTCTGGACATCCGCTATCCTAATAATCCTTTAATTCCGTGAGTGTGTGTGTATTATATACAGGTCAGTGCTCGGCGTCACTTCACAAACTGTGTCATGTGTTAACTGGAAACCATTGTTCTTTCAAGAAACAACGGCCACTGGAATCCTTATCTTGTGGGAGTGTTATGTCATAGAAGTCACAATTACCAGCTATTTGCTGGCTACTGGAACAGCTGCCGCCTCTGCTGAAGCTCTGTCTACCTCCCACCCCTGCTGTCTGCCCTGCCCCTACCCGCCAGCCCTGACTCCCATAGTAGGGCAGGATTTATCCTCACAGGTTGTGATAATGTGATGGCAGACAATGGTTTGGACAACTGGCCCTGGACTTTGCTTCTTTATGTGATGGAGGCGCTCAGTAGATTTTCCCTTGGTTGTGGAGTTTATTCACGGTTTGACTGAAGAAGACTTAAGTGGTCATGATTTCTTTATTTTTTTTTAAATTTATTTTTATTGAAGTATTGTGAGTTCTGGGCTTCCCTGGTGGCTCAGCTGGTAAAGAATCCACCTGCAATGTGGGAGACCTGGGTTCGATCCCTTGGTTGGGAAGATCCCCTGTAGAAGGGAATGGCTACCCACTCCAGTATTCTGACCTGGAGAAGTCCATGGAATGTATGGTCCATGGGGTCACCAAGAGTTGGACATGACTGAGCAACTTTCATTTTTCATTATGATTTCTAAAGCAAAGTGATCTTTAGTATGACCTCTGAGAGTGAAGGGTGGAAAAGAAATGTTTAGTGAGATCACTGGTGCTAAATAATTGGTAATTTAAGTAAAATGTATGCTGTTCAAATGAGTACTGTGATATCCTCAGAGATAGCAATTATTTGGTAAATACCTGAGTTTCTGCGAGCTTCCCAGGTGGCATTAGTGGTAAAGAACTTGTCTGTCAATGCAGAAGAGACGCTGGTTTGATCCCTGATTTGGGAAGATCCTCTGGAGAAGGGCATGGCAACCCATTCCAATATTCTTGCCTGGAGAATACCATGGACAGAGGAGCCTGGCAGGCTATAGTCCACAGGGTTGCACAGTTGGACACAACTGAAGCAACTTAGCACACACACACATGAGTTTCTACATTGTGCTTAGGCCCACAAAAAGGATGAGATTTTGGTGTATACATGGGAGGACAAAGGTATGTGCTCACTAAAAATTCATTTCAACAAAGATTAGAGCACCCTTAAATGTTTTCCTTGGCATCACATGAATAGCATTTAACCTACTCAATCTAAACTAATTTTCTATGCATTCTTGTGAATTTTCACTTGCGTTTTTGATTTTGGTCTTTAACTATGTCCTAATCTCTCTGGGTGTGATGATCTTGGTTAGTTTTCCAGGAGCTTAGGAGTGTTACTGGTCTGTTCTATATTCTTAACCATCCCAAGCTGGATATGTTGATAATGTCTGAGATTTGTTATCCCACATTTGTTGTTAACTCCATGTTTGTTAATCCCACTCCAGTATAAATGACTAATTATAATTAGTTTAACACCCTCTGGGAGATAGTTACAGTTTTAGAGCAGAACTTGTTAACTCCATAGTTAGGAAAACCTTAGTAGGTGCTGGGCCCTGGACTAGGTGGTGGGAAAACAAAAGAGAGTCTTCTTTTTCCTGGAGACTGGGACTGGCCAGTGAGTCTCTTCATATTTGTATTAGGTTGGTGAGATGTTTGTGCTAGGAATGTCTTTCTTCCCTCTGCTTGTCTAGAAACAGTTTATCAGATTGATAGGCAGATTCTCTAATGTGTACCCCACTGAGAAAGTTTCGCTTTCCAGTAGGAATTTAAAGTTCCCTAAGTGGGTCTGACCCACAGTCATGCAGACTAGTATATTCTGGTTAAGGATGGCCTTGAGGTTTTCTTGAAGAAGCTTGGTTCCCCGGTTTGTGGTCAACCTCAGAGGTCAGGGATGCTACTCGAGGGCACACTTGGCTTCCCTTAAAATTCATCACATAAGTGAAGAATTAATTTGCTTGAGTCTTTTTCAGTCTCTGTCCCCAGATGACAGTTCCATAGATGTGACACGGCCCTTTCTTTTAATTATCCTAAATCCTACATTTTTTAGCCTTTGGGACACTCTTCTTTAGTTTTACCCAAGGATTGATGAATGTTTTGGTTTATCTCCTTGTTTGACATTTTGATCCTTAGACTTTAATCAATCATATCTTTCTCAACCTTTTTCCTCTAGATTAGAATTCTCATATTTTTAGTCTGTCCTTGGTACTGAGTCACAGAAAAGTCAGTACCATTTTCTCATTCTTTTATATACATCAAATCTTATAGTTTAATTCCTAGGGGCAGGAGTGTCTTAGGTGTAGGAAAAATCATGGCCCTGGAATTGTTTCCTCTTTTTTTTTTTTTAATTATGTTTTGTTTTAGTTATTTGGCTGTTCCAGGTCTTAGTTGTGGCATGGTGAACTTTTAGTTGCAGCATGTGGGATCTAGTTACCTGCCGAGGAATCAAACCCAGGCCCCCTGCATTGGAAGTGCAGAATCTTAGTTGTTGGACAACTAAGGAAGCCCCCAAAGTTCTTATCTCCTAAATATAAAAAAAGGAAAAAATGTCTAGTTAAGTGTGGCAAATAGATGCGGAAACAGTGGAAACAGTGGCTGACTTTATTTTTTTGGACTCCAAAATCACGGCAGATGGTGATTGTAGCCATGAAATTAAAAGATGCTTACTCCTTGGAAGGAAAGTTACGACCAACCTAGACATCTTATTAAAAAGCAGAGACATTACTTTGTCCATAAAGATCCGTCTAGTCAAGGCTATGGTTTTTCCAGTGGTCATGTATGGATGTGAGAGTTGGACTATAAAGAAAGCTGAGCGCTGAAGAATTGATGCTTTTGAACTGTGGTGTTGGCGAAGACTCTTGAGAGTCCCTTGGACTGCAAGGAGATCCAGTTAGTCCATCCTAAAGGAAATCAGGCCTAGGTGTTCATTGGAAGGACTGATGCTGAAGCTGAAACTCCAATACTTTGGAGTCTCACTATACTTTCACAATACTCTTTGTGACCCCATGAACTGCAGCACGCCAGGCCTCCCTGTCCATCACTAACTCCCACCATGACAATAATGTCATGGTTATTAAAATATTTTAGTTTGTGATGGGTGACAGATGTGAGCAGAATCATTTCAAAAAACAGCTGCACCAGTGAGGAATGCTGAAACTTGTGACAGAGGGCAGGTTGCTTCCTGGGTCAGATGGCCTGTGTTCTCCACCTGGGAACTGGACTTGGGATGAATCTCTTTCACTTCTGGTCCTCTGCCTTCTCATTTGTTCAGTAAGAAAGTATACTCGAAGGCAAAATTGTATTTCCACCACCAAAAGTTCTATGGTTCTATGAATTTTAAAATTAACTTTTAAAATGAAATCCCCCTTTAAGATCATTTAAATAGAAACACTAATTACTAGCAAATTGTGCTTTAGAATTTGGGGTAGTGTCAAATCACTCCAGTATTGTGGTGTAACAATAAAAATTCACTGTAAATTCGTAGGTTTGGGTACACAGAGTGCCATCTGTTTCTCTTGTGTACATAATGAAAAAATTTCTCAGTCCTTAACTAGAAAAATTCTGGCATTTGCCCTTCTCTCCCCGTATCATCTTTATAAAGGTGTTTTGCTCTCACTGACAGTATCCTTAAGTAACGTGGGCTCACTTTCCTCAGAATGTAGCCCTGCTCTCATTTTGCTTTCTGCTGTGGTGTGATTTTGTTGATTATTTCGCTTCTCTTGATCTGCATTTCCTTCCATACTCCCAACCCGCTCCCTACCCTGCTCTCCACAGGCTCCCTCCTTCCTTCCACACTTCCCTTCCTCTCTAGAGGAATGAATTAGCTATGATTTGTAGCTTATTTTGGAGAATAAAACTAGATATTTATTTTGCCTGATGTTCATTTAGTAGAATAGTTATCTCCTATTACCTGACATAGGTTTCTCTCATTCTTTTAACGTTTAATTATAGTATTTGGGGACCTCTAAGCAGTTTCTCTTGTCGAAGAGTTTTGTTTTTGTAAATTGAGATTTTTAAAAATAAAGGAAAAATTTCTTCTGGTGCATTTTAATTTAATCTCTGTAATTGTTAACACAATTACAAAATATTTTTGCAAGTCTTTTTATTATGAACAGAAATTACACATTATATAACTGGACATTTGAGGACATCAGCTTAAAAAACTGGAAGCTATAATGTGTGTATGTTTTGTCTATTGTATCAGTGAAAGTATTTTTCATTCTTTTTGAACTGAAGAACTTTCTAATTAGTAAATTAATGATTCATATCCCAGCACATCCCTTGATATATGTGGTAACAAATTGCATTTGTCTGTTTCTTGTAAAATCTTTTATATCAAGGGAATAGCATTAAAATACAAGCCTACTTTGCTGAATATAGTACTGTTCTGAGCATTTTGGTCTCAAATATCAAATTTTATACTGTCATGGGTCCCTTGCCCCTTGACTTTGTAATTATTTTCATATGATTTGGTGTTTGTGCTTTACTCAAGTATAGTCCAACTGAGGGCAGGATTAGAAATGGGAAATTTTTGGATAAATTGAAGACATACCATTTTTAAGGAATTAGAGAATATCATATATGCAAAAGTAATTTATTTTTACAGCTCTAAAGTTATAGTTGCTTAGGAATATGTATGATTTGGCTAGAGAAAACAATTTTCATTTTGGAAACAATTTAAAAGTTTTATTGTAGCTGATTCAGATAATTAAATATCCTAATTGAATTTACAGTTAAGTATCCTTATGCACTTGTTAGAAATGGCTTGCTAAAATGTTTTAACATCCTTTTTTTTTTTTTTTAAAGAAAAATAAGGAGAAATTAACATCACAAGGCCACTCAGATTTCTGGACTTTTGTGTGTTTGGTAACAAAGAGACCAAGAACATATGCATTTTCAGAGTAGGAGAAAATGGTGAAAATATTCCCAGTTTGAATTTTAGTATATGTGCTGCCGAAGCGAGCACAATATTCCCAGTTTGAATACAACTTCAGCTGTGTCTCTCTTTTTTTATACTTCACTTTTGCCATCCCCATAGGCTTCTGGAAAATGTTATTGCTTGAGTTGAGACAGACGGTTTTATTCTTTCCTATGTTATCATCTTTCTTATTTTGGTTATTTCCACAGTTAATTAAGCTGCCTCTGAAAGAGAAGGACTTGGAGACACTCCGGAGAAGGCTGGAGAGAGATTGGTGGGGTTTCTGCTGCTATTCCCTGGCAGAACCCCAGAGCGCAGTTGTACCCAGGCGTGGGGCAGGGCAGGCCACACAAAACAAAAAGATATGTTTCACCTCCCATTCTCATCATTTGGTGATGAAGCCAAATGTAGCCGTGGTGTTGAAAGCTGGCCTGGAGGTTTCCAGCGCATAAATTGGCCAAAAGGAAAGAGTCTCTGTGTTTCTGTTTTTAGCGAAGTCTTCGACTTTACTTTTCCCAGTACTCCCAGTCATGGACCATTAAAGACTCAAACAGTGGTTGATGATAGCTGAGCCTGGTTCGGATTCCTGGCGGCCAACTTTAGAGCTTTCAGAACCCATGAGGCGTCCTTGTTACTCTTTGCCGAAGAACTTTTTCAGCCAACTCTGCAAGAAAAGGGCTCCTCCCCACTGAGTTTGCCTGTGTGATTTCAATATCACTCATTTATTCTTGCTTTCTTTCCTTGTTAACTATTTCAGCAACTTCTTCATTTTCAAGCAAAATTATGTAGTTTTTTTTTTTTTTTTTAGACCAGTTTTTGCAGAAGGCTCATTGTCATGATGTCATAACCAAGCAGATAGGCCCAGAGATGGAAGTTGTGTTCTGTGGGAAGGAGCTACTCATTGTGATTTCTCTGCTGATTTCCTGGGGTTTTCCAGACCTCCACCTCCTCTGACACTTGACCTTTTATAACTGCTTTTTTTAGTTTTAAATACCTCTCCACTGACATGATTAAGGCTGTCACAAAATTCGATTCCTTTTCCTAATTCTTACATGTGTTTTTCCCTGACTTCAAAATACCCAGACCTTCCCCATTTCTAATCTTGTCTTCAGTTTGACTGTACTTGGATAAATAAGTACTAAATCATATAAAAATAATGATAAAACTCGACTGGCGAGGCACACTAGTTGATATATTCATAAATAGTACTGGTCAGAATATTTGACTTAACTCTTCATTGAGTAGGCTTTTCTTCCTGTTGGTACTCTTGTTCTAAAAGAGATAGAAGTTTGCTGTATATGTGCCATTTGATTTTTTATAATTAAAAATAACATTTTTTTATGATTGAAAATGATAGTCCAAAAAAATATATTGCTTTTAGAACTTTGTCAATCTTCCTTCCATTTCTTGGCTGACATTTGAAATCATTGAAGTTTATGGTTTTTTTCCTGTTTAAAAAAAAATTCAGCTAATTACAGTATTGGGTTATTTGTGAATATGGATGAGATTACCCTTGATAATGATGGTGATATTATGGCAGTGCAAGCTGAATGATGACTTTTTGAAGAGTGTTTTCAATTAACCCTATTACCCTCATATCATTTAAGGCAGCGGTCCAACCTTTTTTGGCACTAGGGACCTGTTTTGTGGAAGACAATTTTTCCATGGACTGGGGAGGTGGGGGGAAGATGGTTTCAGGATGATTCAAGCTCATTGCATTTATTGTGCAGTTTATTTCTGTTATTATTACATTGGCTCCACCTTAGATATCAGGCATTAGGACACAGAGGTAGGGGACCCCTGATAAAGAATTATTTAAATGCTTAGGGGGAGTTGTTTACATTTTAAAGATACATTTGGCTATCTCTCACATTTGGAAATATACGTTTTATTTGATAGTATTCGTGGGTCACATCCCTGGAGGAGGAAATGGCAAACCCACTCCAATATTCTTGCCTAGAGAATCCCATGGACAGAGGAACCTGGTGGGCTGCATTCCATGGGGTTGCAAAGAGTCAGACACTACTGAAGTGACTTAGCACGTGGGTCATATATTTATTTTTAAGATGAAATTCGAGTGTGGAAATGTGCTTTTCCACAAATGGAAA
Source organism: Odocoileus virginianus (assembly GCF_023699985.2). Classification (NCBI taxonomy): domain Eukaryota; kingdom Metazoa; phylum Chordata; class Mammalia; order Artiodactyla; family Cervidae; genus Odocoileus; species Odocoileus virginianus. The sequence goes on from NC_069686.1 coordinate 21,484,124, forward strand.
ATGTGGGAGGTCGATGTTCTCTTGGCATTCTGTTGAGAGAATTGATGCATCTCAGTGCTTAACTGGAAAGCAGTGCTTCGCAAACTTGGTTGCACATTAGAATCACCTGGGAGCTTTTGAAAATTTTCATTCCCAGGCTGGGTCCTAAACCAATTTATATCAGTGTCTCTGGGGCTGAGAACCAGGCGTTGGTATTTTTTAAAGGTCCCGAGGTGATTCCATTGTGCAGCCAAGGTTGAGAACAACTACTTTAGAATAAAGTTAGAAACAGCACCTCCTCAGATTTAACTGCACGTGATGTTGGAACTTGGGTGGGTTTGATTTCTCAGCTAAGGCTGTATAGAATATTTTGCTACCAACATCAGATACAGAAGATACAGAAGAATTTATTTAAGATTTAGCTAAGGTGTGAAAATATGCTAATTTAGTTAAGTATGGTTTAATATCTTGAATGCAGGATCCATTTAAAGCATTCCCTTTCATAAAAGAAATTTCTTTCCTTTCAGTGCTTTGTGAATCATATTGTCTTCAGGAAGAAAGAAACGAGGCTTTAAGTTTTCCCTAATTCTTAGTCCTTCAAACTCTTTTTTTGTTTCTTTTTTTGCTGAAAGCTTTGCATAAGTATATGTTGAGACGTCTTATTCCAAAAGCTTTTGAGGCAGTATTCCAAGATACATGAAACATGATAAAGTGGTATTAATATAAATTAAACACAGGGTGAAATAATAAGGGAAAACACAGGTGAGGATGATGTAGAGTTAGAAATGAAGCGAAGAATTCATGGCCCAGTTACCTGACCACGTGTCACAGGACACTTCTTGAGCCAGCAGGGCACAGAGCACATTTGTTAGGAGATCTTTCTTAGGGAAAGGTGTGTGCTGCTGCCAGGGGCTGTCTCTGTGCCTCTGAGACTTAGTTAGGAGCTTGGGACATTTGAGATTAGTGATCAGTATGGGGATGCTCACTCGGGAAGAACGGAGACATCGAGAGGGTGACTTGCAATATTCACGTTAGGTGCTAGACCTTCTGCAAGGAGTTGTGTAGATCTCATTTTGCTTATTTCACAATAGTCCTATGTAGATGGGATTATTTTTTTTAAGCATTTAAAAAACATGGAGTATAATTGCTTTACAGTGTCGCATTAGTTTCTGCTACACAATGGAGTGAATCAGCTACGTGTATACATATACCCCCTCCCTCTTGGGCCTCCCTTCCCCCCAACCGATCCCACCCCTCTAAGTCGTCACAGAGCACTGAGCTGAGCTTCCTGTGCTTTATAGTGGGTTTCCAATGGCATCATTAAGCTCATTTTTACAGAAAAGGATACTGGGGCTCAAAGAGACTGGGTGACCTGCCCAGGTAGCCAGTGTGTGGTCCATGGCAAAGCCAAGCTTCCAGGCCAGCTGTGACTTAGCATGTGGCCCTTCTTCAGTGGCTCCTGCTGGCTCACATCCCTGTTAATCATGCTTCCTGCTTATTCTCAGTAACAGCAATAGACAAAAATTTGGGGGGAGGTAGGACAAAGTCCACATAGCAATATTAGAAAATTGCTCATAAATATTTAAATTTGTTGTTGTTCAGTTGCTTAGTCATGTCCAACTCTTTGCGACCCCATGGACTGCAGCACACCAGGTTTCCCTGTCCTTCACCATCTCCCAGAGCTTGCTCAAACTCATGTCCATTGAGTTGGTGATGCCATCCAACCATCTCATCCTCTGTTGCCCTCTTCTCCTCCTTTGTTTCATGTAACAGGCATGTGTCCTGCCTTGTTTTGGCAAATTCTTCCAGGTTGGCCCAGCCGCAGTATATGGGTGTCCCTCTTTGATCTGCCTGCCTCCCACATTGCTCCCAGCAGAGATGCTGCTGTGACTGCCACTTTGGTGTTAGCAGATGGAAAGACCTTTTACTCAATAACCCATTTTAGGGTGGCTTTCCCACTCTTGTGAGATATCACTTGTGCTGCAAGAGCATATCCAACTCTTCAAGCCACAAGGAAGCTGAAATACCGTGCCGTAGCTCGGTTTGGCACTTGATGTGTCTGAGTCTGATTTCACGGTTCTGTCAAGGGAGCCACTGAACTGTGTGTGCTCAGTCGCTCAGCTGTGTCCGACTCTTTGCGACCCCATGGACTGTAGCCCGCCAGGCTCCTCTGTCCATGGGATTCTCCAGGCAAGAACACTGGAGTGCGTTGCTATGCCCATGTCGATCTTCCCAACCCAGGGATTGAACCCAGATCCTCCCGCGTTGCGGGTGGATTCTTTACCATCTGAGCCACCAGGGAAGCCCATGAGTACTGGAGTGGGTAGCCTATCCCTTCTCCAGGGGATCTTCCCATCCCAGGAATCAGCCTGGGGTCTCCTACATTGCAGGTGGATTCTTTACCATCTGAGCCACCAGGGAAGCCCATGAGTACTGGAGTGGGTAGCCTGTTCCTTCTCCAGGGGATCTTCCCATCCCAGGAATCAGCCTGGGGTCTCCTACATTGCAGGTGGATTCTTTACCAGCCGAGCTAATGGCGATAGTTTTAGCTAATGTGTTGCCTAGGTTGCAGAGGCCTGTGAATTCTTTCAGTTTGACCTCATGCTTTTTTCTCCCTTTGAAATTTTTACCCTTTCCTGTGTCTGTGAAATTCAAACCACTTTAATCCCACAGTCTCTGATTTCCAGCTTTGCCTCCTGCCCCTTCCACAAGGTCTCCGTCACCCTGGCAGCACCACCAGCCGGCTCTTCTCCACTTCCAGCCCCCGGGCCTTGGTTACAACCAGTTTGTCTGTGCGCCTTCCTTTCACATCCGCTCCATCCAAGGGCCTGTCTGCCTGCCTTCCACCACTTTGTCATTCAAAGTCTGGTTTCTGGACCTGCAGCATCAGCAGCAGTTAGAAGCCTCAGGCCCCGCCCCAGACCTAGTGGATCCAAATCTGCATTTTCACAGGGTTCACAGGTGATTTCTGTGCACAGATTTGAGAAGCGCTGCTCCAAGTCACGTGTCTTCCATGGATTGTGTCCTAAATAACGGAATAGAAATGAGCCCAGTCATTCTGTGGGAAGAATTGGATAAAAAGGTGTTCTTGTTTTTTGTTTTTTCCATCCATTTATTCATCTCTGGACAATACCTTGATCACTTCTAGGGATAGGAAGAAATACGTATGTTTGGGGATAGATGGCTTTACCTACCCATATGGGTCAAGTTAAGGCATTGGGAAAAGCTTGGATAATTAGTTGATAGACTGTTCCAACAAGGAAGGATTCAAATAACAACCATCATGACTGTGTTGAAAGTTCTGCGGAAAGAATATTTGAATCAAGAAATAAGTTATATTTAAAATTGAAAAAAAAAAAGTATATACAGTTGTTTTGGTCTGTCTGGGCCTCTAGAACAAACATGCCATAGACCAGGTGGCTTATAAACAAACTTGTTTCTCACCGTTCTGGAGCCTGGCAGTCTGAGGTCGGGGTGCCACCATGACTGGTGGGTGCCCTCTCCTAGGCCACAGATTTCTCTGCTTCCTCATGTTGAGGAGGCAGTGAGCTGGTTCTCTGGGGTCTCTTTGATAAGGGCACCAATCTCATTCATGAAGGCTCCACCCTCGTGACTTAATCACCTCCCAACTGCCTCACTTCCTAGTACCTTCCACTTATGAATGTTTCAGGGACGCAAGCATTCAGACCATAGCAAAATTATAAATACAGTTGACCCCTGAACAACGCAGATTTTAAATGTGGAGGTCCCTTTATACTCAATTTTTTTCAGCTTAAATACTGTAGCCGTACACGATTATGGTTTGTTGAATCCAAGGACACTGAGGAAACAAACCTTGGATACCTAGGGAGGATTTTCGACTGTTTGGAGGCTTGGTGCTTCTAATCCCCATGTTGTTCAAGGGGCGATTGTGTAAAAATTTTGTATCTCTCTAAAAGGCAGCTAAACAAAAAGTTTATGTATAAACTAAATTAAGGATTGGATAGGCCACATAACACCTATTTTTAACTTTTTAAAAGTGCATTTCTACCCCGTGGTGGAAATATTACTTAATATGGGGTTCAGTGAAAGGACAGGTCATTTCCCAAGGGAGCGTGACCAGTGTTTTTCCTTAAGGCAAGTTTCATCATGTCTTTACACATTAGCCGCTCCACTGCCTGGAAAGGCTGTGCAGTAAAATGGGTGGTGTAGGAGTGGGGGATACGGACCCCTAGCCAAGTGATGAAGAGGGCAGCGAGGTGATGAGTGGTCAGACTGATGCAAGTCCTGCCTCTCTTCTCAGAACCTACCTCTTCTTTGATCTGCCCTTACTCTGCTCCTGCCCGCCTGTTAGTAGCAGCAGTATCCATGTCTCTTCTTTCTTTCTTTTCTTTAAAAATCCTCAGGATTTTAAAATATCTGGCTGGTAAGTTTAAGGCCCTGAATTTTGAGGGAATAGAATTTGGTAGGTTATATCCATATGCTACCTAAAAGAGTTTCTCCATAGGTTGATTAAAAGAGTCCCCTTATACCCCTGGGTCTGTCCCTCTCTCACACACACACCCACACAGTTGTTCACTGCTGTGTCAGAGAACTTGATCCCCAGGTAGGAAGTGATACTGGCCATCTAAATACAAAGGTCTTTAAAAAAAATGTGTTTTTCCAAGCTCTGACCCACTTTGCTTCCATGCAAAAGATTTTCCTTTCATAAGAGCACCAGTTGTTGACTATATGCTTTAATGATTTAAAAGCTTGGTGTTAGAAAACTAGAAAGGCATTCATTTACATTGGCTATAAAGCTGAGAATGTAGAACACCCATACTTTGAAGAAACATTGTTCTCATTTCTGTGAACAGCAGGGGCATCTGTTTCAACTGGACCCTACCTAGAGCTGCAGCCCTTCAAAGTGGGCCATGCCCACAAGGAGCAGATGCTGGCCACCTGAAATGGGGGTGGTGGGCAATGTTCCAGTTCTCCTTCAGAAGTCTAACGGTATCGAAACCTAACACTCGAAACAGATGGAAACTAGAGCTCAGGGTTTAGATCCTCTTCAAAGGACAAAAGGTGCAGAATCGAAAAGTGTTAGATTTTAAACCTGTGATCAGTTAAATGGATTAGGAAAATGATGATGGGAAAGTGTTATTGTGTAATGAAAGGAAAATAGACGAATGGGTGATTTTTTTTTTTCTTACGAGTCTATCCGTGATAAAAAGCACTTAAATAAGCATACGTATTGAGATGTGTGAATGTGCTACCTGTCATGATATTTAGGCCAAGTTAATTGACATGTAGGGTTGTCTTAGTAATTTGAAGATTAAACTAATACTGGATATATAAAGGTAGTGTATAGATGCACAGATATACTTTTATTTCATCATAAATACATAATCATATAAGTGAGCTTTCTGTGATGACTTAGGTTATTCTGGTGGCTTTTGGTCGGCCCCTTGAAATTGAGTTATGCTGGTTTGGTACCTTTGATTGAGGGTCAGTATTCAACTAGTTTTTATAGGAGTCACCTGACCTGGCCATAACGAAACAGTAAACCAAAACCAATATGAACTTGAGTATTGCAGAAAAATGTGTCTTATGGAAGTTGCTCATTTGTTTGATTTCAGAGCTTCGTGGTTTCGTCTATTGATAAAACTTTTTCCTGTGCAGCAGTGTTTTCTAAGCCATGACCCACAAAGCATTATTTTCCTGCATTGTTAATATGGATTCAACTATGACAGCTTATCTACTGCAGGACTTCTCAGAGCCTTTGACAGTACTAATATATCCTTTGACGCTTTTAAAGTGAGATATAGTATCTGATGTTGCCCAAGCTTATTTCATTTTATGCGCCTCCCACCACTACTTTTTTTTCTTGATGGAATATCTCCCAGGGAAGATAATTTGGAAAATGATACTCTAGCATTTTTATATGTAGTTTTTCATTTACCATCTTAGCAGACCTGAGAAACAGGAAAAAACTCTGTTGTCCCTTTTTGGATGAGGGAGGCTCTAAGAACCACTGGAGTTCATGTTGGCGCCTAGACTTAGGTCTCCTAGTAGTTCACCCATCTTTCATCTCTCTTGATGCTTTCAGTTCAGGTCAGAGACACATCTCATACGGCGGGCAGGGGAGGAGGGTTATGTGCGCTGCGTGCTGAGCTGAAGTTCCTCTGTCCCTCGGCTGGTCCCCAGGGCTCTGTGGTCTCCTAATTCTAGAGACCTCCCTAATTCAAGGGAGGCCTCCCTAATTCTAGCAAGTGGATGATGGCAATTGAGGGAGTTAATTCTCATGTGTTGTATATAAAGTAATGATCTAGGCAGCTGCACCCCCTCACACTTGCCCAGGTGTGCTGTAAGTAGGAACGTTACCCAAATACTCAACTGGGTTCCCTTGATTTTACTTCCCGGTTTTCACCCGATGGTACTATGTCATGTTTTGCTCTTTTTATAGAAAGAAATTCAAGCCATGAGTCAGTGCAGCCATCCCAACGTAGTGACCTATTACACCTCTTTTGTGGTAAAAGATGAACTTTGGCTGGTCATGAAATTACTAAGTGGAGGTAAGTGGGTTTTTTCATTATTTGCTTGTTTTTTCTTTTCCTTTTGTTTGAGTCAGCATATTGAATAAGATTTCAGATATGATCCCCTTCCTCCTGTATTTAGAAGTTTTCTTGGTTCATTATTTGCCTAGAGAGTAAAGTCTGTATTTCTTCATGTTCATATTCAAAGCCTTTCATAATTCAGCGTAACTCCTGGAGTATCTGTGTCCTCGTCTACCTTCTTGGTGTGGGTGAGACTTCCCGAAAGTCTTCTGCTCTCTGAGGCCTCTGCTACTCCTTAGCCCTGGATGTCAGTCTGTCCTTCTCCATGTGCTCATGTCCTGAAAGATCTCATCGTCTCTGCAGCCACCCTTTGTCTCTTCAGAAAAGTTAAAGCATTCATTCTTAACATTATTCAAGTCTTTCACACCTTGTAATATAACAAATTATTTCACTGCCATTTGTTAAAAGGTCTGTGCTGATGGAAATGTTCTGCGTTGTGCTATCAAGTTTCTTCTGGTGGCTCAAGTATTTGACATGTGGCTAGTGTTACTGAGGGACTGAATTTCTATTCAATTTTAATCAACTTGATTTAAATAACCTCAGGTGGCCAGTGGCTACGGTGTTGGACAGGGTATTTTCAGACTGTGGGTTTCATGAAGGAACACGTGGGAAGGGGAAGGAACTTTCTCTCTCCAGCCTCAGATATGGAAGTTAAAAAAGCCACAGGCAAGAGTCAGACATGACTGAGCGACTGAACTGAACTGAATGTAATTTGTAAGACACTTTCCCACTCCCGTATTTTTTTTTTTTTCTTTTCATCTTCTAAACCTCACTCTTGGATAGGGAAGGATCATCATCATGGTTAGTTTCCTTGAATGCTTTCTCCATGGTTAGATCCCTTGCAAGGTGATTTATTGCCTTATTTCATGTAATCTGGGCAACACCCTTGAATGGCAGATGTCATCATCCATGTTTTTCAGAAAGTACACAAGAGCCCAATAGAATTAGGCAGCTTGCCCAAGGTCACACACGTCATAACTGTTGATGCTGGGAGCTGTGTACCTACAAGCCACACTGCCCTGCAAGTTTCATCACCTTCATTGTGCAGACCTGAAAATTGGAGCTGAGAAAGCACAGGCATACCCAACACCCAGCATCCCTTCCTCCCTGTATATCCGTCTTTCTGAGATATGAAGTATATTAGGAGCAGGGGAGAGCATTAGGGTAGTGCCTGGATGCAGTCAGAATGGACAGAGTGGGGTTGTTCCTGTGGAGCCCACTTTTATTTGCAAGCCCAGTTCAGCTAAGGCTGAATCAGGGAAACATCTCAATTTTTTTTTTTTTTTTAAAAAGAAGAAACTGTCTTGGATTCAGCAAGGCCCTGCCATGAGATGATGAAGGCATTGTAATTGCCTTGGGTTTGCTTGTGTAAGTCTCGGTAGGGAGCCCGGGAGAACTTAGTTCGGTTCTGTTCCCAGTCTTGTCAATCCTGTTAGTCACTGTTTCCTTGAGTGCTGACTCTGGTTTTTAATTAAGAAGGAAAGGAGAAAAAGGAAGCTCTTGGAGCTGACTGCAGTGTTGAGCCTCAGGACTTGGTCTTGGTTCTGCTGAGGGTGGTGCTTTATCAATGATGATCTTAACCAGGTCTCTTCCTGTGGGGTCCGCTAACTAAGGAAACAAGTAATTCTGGTAACCTGGGACCTTGCAGGTTTTACTTCCTCTCTTTATTTTTAATCCCAATTACTTTGTATAAGCTTGAAAGTATCCCCTGTGCCCGTCCTTGTGGACTGGATAGAAAATTTCATTGTCTTTTTAAAGGAATTAAATTTAGCCTTCCCAGGCCTTAGGTAAGAGGAACAAGTTGTAAACAGGTTTCCACAGGTAAGGGGAATGTGGGCAGACATGGCCCACTTTTCTTTCAGCAGTCCAGAAATGCATGGGTGTGTGCGTGCTGAGTCCCTTCAGTCACGTCTGCCTCTTTGCGACCCGGTGAACTGTAGCCTGCCAGGCTCCTCTGTCCAAGGGATTCTCCAGGCAAGAATACTGGAGTTGGTTGCTGGGCCCTCCTTCAGGAGATCTTCCCAACCCAGGGATTGAACCAGAGTCTCTTATGTCTCCTGCATTGGCAGGTGTGTTCTTTATTAATAGTGCCACCTGGGAAGCCCCAGAAGTGCGTCCATGCCTGGTATGGTATATCCTTATAAGATTAAAAAGTAAAATGTTTTTGGAAGTGTTGTTTCTCAATAATCCAAAAATCCAAGAGTCAGCCAATAAAGAGATGTTTTGTTTCTCTCAGAGTGGGGAAACTATGCATTTGTTTTCTTCTATACTGTTTTATCACATCAGATCTCTTAATGAGGGGCAGGTGGCTAGTCTGCTGCAGAAATACCTGATGGGGAAACTCAATCCTCCCAGTTAATCAGGGAGTGCCTGGAGCCAAACTCAGGTCCTGAGGTGAGCTATTTGGTAACTCTTCAGAAATGTTGAACCCCCAGGTAATTATGGCTCTTAAAATGCCCAGGAGGTTTAGAATATTAATTCACATGTGTTGAAACATGAATTCAGAGTGCCAAGGATACTAATCTGTTTATAGTAACAAAGTAGTATGCATTTATTTCTTTATTATTAAACTCTGCATCAGAGTCAAGTAAATGGAATAAAGATTGCCTAGAGTCACAGAAAGCAGTCTTCTAGTTATAAGCAGGGGTGGGTGTCTCGCTTCTGCCACCTGTGTCTTAGGGGTCACAGAAGAACTGTGCTGCTTTCTCTCAGCAGTTCCCTGCTGTCTGTTCTTTTCTTTTCTGCTTAGACATCCTGAACCTCCTTTGAGTCTGTAACCAGTTGCATGTCTTGGGGAAAGGGACTGCCTCTGCAGTGGCCACGCACAGGCTTCTGCTTCTTGCCCCAGAACCCCCCTCATTAAGTTCAGCAGGATGTGTGCTTGCCGGCTTGGATTTAATGTTTTTCTGGCCATGGGCTGCCATGCAGTTGTTTGTATTGGAAATATTTGTACTAAATAAATAAACAAAAAATTGATGTTCACATTTAGTTTTTTAAATAGGGAGCCCTGTTCTGGAAAGATCATGAAGGTGCTTGCTTATACAGTTGTTTAATTCTGTCTGTCCATTTAGGTTCAATGTTGGATATCATAAAATACATCGTCAATCGAGGAGAACACAAGAACGGAGTTCTGGAAGAGGCAATAATAGCAACAATTCTTAAAGAAGTTTTGGAAGGCTTAGACTATCTACACAGAAATGGTCAGATTCACAGGTATGGCTTCTGCAGAGGTGTTTCAATTCAGCTGTTCGCATCTTCAGTCCTAGTTAGTAGAGAATGTTAAGGAAACACACCTCACAGTTAAGTATGGACATTTTTCTAACTCGCATGTGTGTGCTCAGTTGTTAAGTTGTGTCTAGCTCTTTGCAACCCCATGGACTGAAGCCCACAGGCCTCCCCTTTCTGTATGATTTTCAAGGCAAGAGTAGTGGAGTGAGTTGCCATTTCCTTCTCCAGGGGATCTCCCCAACCCAGGGATTGAACCCATGCTTCCTGAGTCTCCTGCATTGGCAGGTGGATGGATTCTTTATCACTGAGCCACCTAGGAAGCCCCATTTCTAACTTAGGTCGGCATCTCTAGTTTTATAACGCAGGCAAGAGTGTTCCAAACATGTAATATGTTAATTATTTTTGACGTGGTGATGGAAGAGGAGGAGAGGCACTAATTTCATTTCTTCTGCGGCATACAATGCTAATTCTTTAAATAGCGAAATAGCATATAGAATGTGAGCACTTGATGTTTCAAGTGGGTTAGTGTTACTTGGGCTCTTAGGAATAGTTGCAAGTAAACAACCATTAACTATACTACTAATATTTGTAATGCCCCTGCCCTGAACTATGAGTGAACTGTACAGTTTATGATATTTACTATGTCTGTTAATGATTAGAAAAATATTACTTTAGAAATCAAACTTGTAAATTGTCGTTTTTCTTAAGTGTTAAGGCTACTGAGCACAACTTTTATATAATGAAGAAATACAGACTATTATAATTAATATTTGTAATCAGTTTCTTCCCAGAAAAGAGACTGATCAAATCCATTGTCTAAGAGTCTGATGGGTTTGATTTGAAATTGTACCACAGACAGACAAATTTAAGTTGAAGTAAAGCAGTTTTACATAGACTGGGCTTTAATTCTTGATAAAATGATAGTATTGTAAGTATGTGGACAATCTCTAATTCTGTAGCATAAAGTATCTACTCCCTATTGTTTTAATTAAGTCTGGATAATAATATCACAAAAACTAAGTGTTACTAATATAAAACCCTAACCATCCTTCAGGAACAAACTATAAAATCACTGTGTACCCTTGTACCTTTTAAATTTGTTTTACAAACATTATATTTGTGAAATATTAATTATGTCAAACAGCTAAATTATATGATATGTTTTAAAATCTCCCTGAGTGAATTAATGCAATATATTGTCTGTACCCTAGCATTAAATTCTCTGTCTTTTTCCAAATAGGGATTTGAAAGCTGGTAATATTCTTCTGGGTGAAGATGGTTCAGTACAAATAGCAGGTAAAGCTGACAAAGATAAAGCATTCTCTGCTTATTTATGGAAGTGTTACAGCTTCAAAGAATGTAGAGTCCTTCCTAAGAAATTAATAAATGCATGTAGTCTGTTTTTTTTTTTTACTTGATGTATAGTTGATGTACAATTTTATGTAAGTTGCAGACATACAATGTAGTGATCCACAATTTTTAAAGTTAATATTCCATTTGTAGTTATTATAAAATACTGGCTATGTTCCCCGTGTTGTGTAGTATATCCTTGTAGCTTGTTTTATACGTAATGGTTTGTACCTCTTGTATTGCCCCTTCCCACTTCCCTCTCATTGGTAACCACTAGTTTGTTCTAAGTCTGCTGCTTTTCAGTTATATTCACTAGTTTGTTTTATTTTTTAGATTCTGCACACAAGTGGTACCCTACAGATTTTGTCTTTCTCTGTCTGACTCATTTCACTTTTAGCATAATGCCCTCCAAGTCCATCCATGTTACAAATGGCAACATTCTTTCATTCTTTTGAATGGCTGAGTAGATTCCATTGTAGGTACCCCAGTATTTGGGCTGCCTAATTATTGAATGTTTGGATCTGAGGTATAACACATTTTCCTATTGTTTTGATAGATCTTTGTTAGATCTTGCTATAAATTGCTATTTTAGAACACGGCCATTTAATAAGGGACAATTTTAATTTTATTTTTTACCTTCCAGATTGAATAATGGTGATATTTATAGAAATGCGAGAAGCACTTTTGAGAGTTTTTTTTAATGAGTTTGAAAGTTTAAAACATTGTACGCATTAATTTTAAGCCCTTTATTTCTCAAGCGATGGCTGAAAGATTTGTGAACTCTTGAAATCTAGGGCTTATTTTACTCTCAAATTTGACCCTTCATGGCAATTCTTGAGAGTTGATGGGCCTGGCAGTGCAGTAAAGATCAAATGAGAGCAGTGACAGGAGGCTTCTCCATGCAGAACCTCTCATTTTGTTAATGCTCCTAGAATAACCTGAAAAGCCTGGGATAAAATGTAGCCATGTCCACATCCGCCCTTGTTTTATCCCCCTTCTGTGAAGGGCTGTCTCAGCAGTCCTCTCAGCCGGCAGTGCTTTGGGCATTTTTGGCTCCACAGTCCCTTCTCGGTACTAGACAGTCCCCGTCATTACAGGATGTTCAGCCTTCTGGCTTCCAGGCATGAAATATCACGAGCAGCACATCCTAGCAGTATCCGTGGTGACAGTCAATCACCGATCTGGCTTGTGTTATTGAAGAAATGTTGAAAACATTTAGTCAGTCTGATCTGCTTCTATTTGAGTTGGACTGGAAGAGTCTTACCTTCTAGAATAGGTTTAAAGTCTTTGCATTCTAGTTACTAGAATGAAATTGATGGCAGTCCTTGGTCCCACCCTTGTTTCTTGACAGATCTGAGGATCTGGGGATATTATTTGAAATGTGAGAGGTCAGCAGAAAACAAACACGCCCCCAACACAAAGGATGATCATTGAGTCATCTCTTTGATTCACTGTGCCCCTTCTCTGGGTACCAGAGGACCAGGCAGGTGATGTCTCAGCCTATATAGTGAGCACGATGCTGACCTTAGGCTCTGCATTTAGTTAGGTACACTTACAGAGACCATTACTGAGGTTTTTTTTTTTTTTTTTTTAAAGAAAAGATGTTTTGAAAATATAAAAGGGAAACTGAGAATTTGTTTGAGAGCAAATGTTTCTTCCCTAGGGAACTAATAATGGCAATGTTATCTTTTATTAGTCCTCTCTTTTGAAAAGATTAATTTAATCGAGTTTAAGACCACTGGGGAGGCACTCTTATCAGTTAAACACAAAGGCTTTGGAATCAAACAGGCCTGATTTATTACCCACTGTCCAACCTGGGGCAAATTACTGCATCTCCAAGCCTCAGTTTCCACATCTGTGAGATTATGATGATATTGCCTATCATTCTCAAAGACAGGGACTTCCTGTGTAGCTTCTAAATGGTAGGATTCAAGCCCCTATAAGTGCAATACAGTAGGTTTTGGAAAGTTACAGAGTATTCTAGGTGGAGAGGAGATGTCAGTTTGCAATGTGAAGGTCTTTCTGTATAAATATTTTTTGTTAAGTTGTCTAAAAGGATCCTGGAAGAAAGGACCTTAATCTTTAAGACTCCAGTGACTCCAGTGAATTGATAAGAATTTTTAATTTAAAAGAAATACACACATTTATACATCATTTTGTACTCATGATTTTGTATTCTCTGTTTTAAAGAGGATCTTTCAGATTGTCTAAACTTTATGTCCCGTGAAACCTGGATCCACCCCTGCTTACTGTTTTGGCAGTAAGTAAATAAATGTGAGAAATGGTTAGTGTGACCCTCAAAATGGGCAGTAGACAGAAAAAACACAGTATAGACTTATTTATTGTGGTAGCAAAAGATTAGGAACAGCGGAGGTGTCCTGGTTAAGTAGGTTTATGGTATAATCTATACTATGGAAGATCTACCAATAGAGAATGATAAGTACTCTGTACACCAATAGGGGGAAAAGAAATCACCAGGTTACGTGGTTAAGTGAACACAAGGTGAAATACTGTGTATATAACATGCAACCTTTTGCGAAAGAAATGGAGAGAAATGAGAATATCTCTGTATATTTGTGCAAAGAAATATTAGAAGTATAGTGGCAGTGGGGCTGGTAGAATATATACTTTTTAAAACATATTGAATTTTGAACCATCTCAAAATATGACCTAGTAAACAAAAGAAATGACTCAACAAACTTAATGAACTGTCAATAAATCAAAGCCATTTTATTTTTCTGGGCTCCAAAATCACTGCAGATGGTGATTGCAGCCATGAAATTAAAAGATGCTTACTCCTTGAAAGGAAAGTTCTGACTAACCTGGGCAGCATATTAAAAAGCAGAGACAAAACTTTGCCAACAAAGGTCCATCTAGTCAAGACTGGTTTTTCCAGTGGTCATGTATGGATGTGAGAGTTGGACTATAAAGAAAGCTGAGCGCCGAAGAATTGATGCTTTTGAACTGTGATGTTGGCGAAGACTCTTGAGAGTCCCTTGGACTGCAAGGAGATCCAACCAGTCCATCCTAAAAGAGATCAGTCCTGGGTGTTCATTGGAAGGACTGATGCTGAAGCTGAAACTCCAATACTTTGGCCACCTGATGCGAAGAGCTGATTGTTTTGAAAAGACCCTGATACTGGGAAAGATTGAGGGCAAGAGGAGAAGGGGACGACAGATGATAAGATGGTGGGATGGCATCACCGACTCAATGGACATGCGTTTGGGTGGACTCCAGGAGTTGGTGATGGGCAAGGAGGCCTGGCGTGCTGTGATTCATGGGGTCGCAAAGAGTTGGACGTGACTGAGCGACTGAACTGAACTGATGAAAGTTATCAAACGTAGCTCAAAGTTGAGAAGAGCAGGAAGAATCCTCTGGTATCCAACACCTGGCTTCAGTACTCAGCAGCCTTTGGCCAATTCTCAATTCATCTCTCATTCACCTCCCTGCTTTGGAGACTCTTATCATTATTGATGCTGACTTTTGTTCTTGAGTGAAATTAGTGCTTTCCATATGCACATCTTGTCCTTCCTTTAGAGAGTGGCCTTTATCCCACAGGCTAGGGGCATTATGAAGAAAAGACTTTCAACTAAACAACTGAAAAAAATGTGTGAACAACAGCTTTGAACCTTCTAGCATCAGATAGTCTAGTTGTTAAGAAGAGGATCTCTAAGATCAGCTGGCTTGGTTGAGGGCTTCCCTAGTAGCTCATCTGGTAAAGAATCTGCTTGCAATGCAGGAGACCTGGGTTTAATTCCTGGGTTGGGACGATCCCCTGGGGAAGGACTCGGCTACCCACTCCAGTATTCTTGGGCTTCCCTGGTCACTCAGACAGTAAAGAATCTGCCTGCAATGTGGGAGACCTGGGTTTAATCCCTGGGTTGGGAAGATCCTCTTGAGGAGGGAATGGCTACCCACTCCAGTGTTCTTGCCTGGAGAATTCCATGGACAGAGGAGCCTGGCGGGCTACAGTCCATGGGGTCACACAGAGTCGGACATGCAACTTTCACTTGGTTGAAATTCCCAGGCCAATTTTCAAGCTCTGGGACCTTGGTCAGGTTGCTCAACATCTTAAAGATTCATTTTTTAAAAGAGAGATACAGGTATAACCCACTTCATCTCTCTCTCTTTTTTTTTAAACAAGTTCATTTTCTAGACTTTTTAAAATTATCTATGTGTATTTATTTATTGGCCTTGGTGGGTCTTCATTGCTGCAAGGACTTTTCTCTACATGCAGAGAGTGGAGGCTACTCTGTAGTTAAATGTGTAGGCTTCTCACTGCAGTGGCTTCTCTTGCTGTGGAGCACAGACTCTGGGCACTTGGGCTTCAGTAGTTGCCGTTTCCTGGGCTCTGGAGCGCAGGCTCAGGAGTTGTGGTGCATGGGCTTAGTTGCTCTGAGGAGTGCGGAATCTTCCCGGATCAAGGATCAAACCCATGTCTCCTGCATTGGCAAATGGATTCTTTATCACTGAGCCACCAGGGAAGCCCTCTTCATCTTTTTTTTGTGGAATCGGATGAGACTCTTTGTATCCAGTGATCTTCCAACAGCTGCTTGCACATGATTGGCACACAGGAAATACCAGCAGCTGCCACTGCTTATCTTATTACTGTTACTGTTGTAACTCCTACTGGCAGACTTGCAGCTCCCAGCCCTTCCACCGCCTGAAGATCATATGGACCTCAAATTTGTCTTGCAAGAGGTTCGGCTCTGAGGGGCTTTATGGGTTATAAAAAGGAAGTGCTTACTAATTGCGGCACTTGGAAGCTAACTTGTTATTACTTTTGCTGTAAGCTAATTAAAAAGTGCAATGAATTTTTTCTGTTTTGTGATGAAACAGTCATTTCTCACTAAGAGAGTCAAGATGGCAGTGAACTGCTTTTGAAATGCTGAGGGAAGTCAGCCCCCGGCTTATTCTGCCACCTGGTACTCTGCCAGTCATTCTGTCCCAGTATTCCTGTCAGATTAATGACCCCAGCTCCTTCTCTGGGCCCCAGGGAGCACATTGCCCTTTTTCTTTTTTCTCAGCTGCCATCCCCTGAGGTAGGATTTCCCGACTTTTCCTCTCCCTCTCAGGACTGGGTTTTTTTCCCTCACTGCGGGTGGCGGTGTTGAGTGTAACCGGCCGGTGAGTGTGCTGCATTTGTGGGCACTTGCAGGAATCCCCAGTTAGGCTGTCATGAGGATTAAATGAGTCCATGTCTGTAGTGCTTAGGACAGTGCCCAGCACGCGGTGAGGAGTCTGTGGCCGCCAGTCTGGCTTTCCCCCAGCTTTCCCGGGCGTCGTCGTTGTATGTGTCTTTGTGGCTCCTGTGGTGATGAAGCATGAATCTTCATGAGCGGCGGTGGGTTATCAGGCACGTGAGTGTGCCCTGTCTCCATCTCTGCAGCTCAGCTCTAGCTTTCTCCAATTCACATTTTATGTTCTTCATATCCCCTGACTTGAGCATAACATTGAGTTTATATAGTATTTCAAATGAAATTTTTTGTTTTAGCTCTCAAATAAGATTATTGCCTTAAAGAGAAAAACATGTGCAGTGATTCCTTGGAAAAACAGGCTGCTGCTGCTTTCGTGGGGTAGAGGACTTTGACACTCTGGGTCAGGCAGTGGCTTGCTGTCTGAGCAAACGTGGACCAGGGGTCCTCAGGTCTTTTGCTGGCATCTTGTGTGGGCGAGGTAGGGGAAGAGTGTGGGAGAGCTGAAGACTCGGCAACAGCAGAGCTAGACTGTCTCTTTGTTGCTGTTACATTTGGACAAATAATCTACGTCTTTTACTTAAGACTGTATTCTCTTCCCTTCTTGTCTTTAAGCTCCCTAGGCTCTGATTTCTGCAATACAGCTTAAACTGGGAGAGGTTTGCGTATACTTCTTTGAATGCAGTGTTTGTTTACCTTGAGAGTATCATGAGTATTTTTTAAAAGAGTTTTTTCTGCTTTTTAATAGAAAACATAACATTTTTATTTTAAAAAGTCACACACATTCTATATGTGTGTGTGTGTGTGTGTGTGTGTGTATAGACGTGTGTGTATATATATATGCAATAATATATATATGTATTACTTTTCTCAAAACCTTTTTTTTATTAGAAAAGGGAAAATTAAGGGGCCAGGTTCAGATCACTAGAAACTCTTGCTTAAGATGCAGCCAGCAAGTGTGGTGAGTAAGGCTGGAATGCTTGGCTCCATTTCCAGCAGTACCAATTCCATGGGAATTCCATGTGTTTTCAGTGAGTGTGGCTGTAAAGTCAGCACCTGATCTGTATCAAGTGTTTCCTCTGTGCCAGGCCTGGTTCCTTGTGCTGAGTGCACTGTGACTCAGCCTCGCAAAGTGGGTAAGGCTATAGTAGAGCCCCATGGGGCGATGCGCTCATTATGCTCACTTTACTGCCAGCTGCTAAGATACAGAGAGGGGGAGTGAGTGGCCCAGATTACGTGTGGAATAAGTGGTAGAGTCAGGCTTCAGATTTGGGCAGTCTGGCTCCAGAGCCTGTGACCCCTTGTCTGTGGGATTTCCGGGAAGAGAACCCTAAACCTGGATTTGAATGATCTCTGTTTTGGGTGGAAGACCAACAGCAATCGCTAGTGCTTCTCCATCTCGGCGTAAATTGATTCTGTTTGGGGCCGGGAAACATATTCAGTACCTTTTCCCTCCTTGCTCACAGCATCACTGGTGAGGTTTTAAGGGATGGGAGAAGCCATCGCCTTAAGTGTCATTTGGTGCAGAATTAAGCATGGTATGATGCCACACTCTTTTCTGACTAGAAAACTTCAGGTTTGATGTAGTGAATTAAAACCTGAGGATGGCCTACTCTGGGTTTAATAGAAAAAGCTTTACTTCTTAGTGTCTTTTCTGTGCTCAGAAAACCTGTGTCTGTGTGTGTGTGTGTCTTCCTGGTAATAAACTTGGAGAGGATGCCTTGGTGAGTGTAATAGTCTTTGCTACAATATGATAGAAGGAGTGGTTATTTGAATGTCATGTTCTTCCCACGGCCTAGCATTTTATTTTCCAATTTGATTCTCTGTCATGTAATGTCAGGAAGGGCTTAGTGCCTTGTCTGGAAAGTGACTGAGCCTGTTCATCTGGAATTAATGAGACGCTATTCTAAAACTGAAATTCATATAAAACAGGTCCCTTTGGGGTGGTCACTACAAGTATATTTATCTTAGAATTTTAAAAAAATATCAACCGCTCTTATACCCTAAGAATGTTGATTTAAAATTGGTTCCTTTCTGAAGGGCTTTCCAGAAACATAGGACTGCACGTGTAAGGGAGATCTCGGGAGATCTCAGGTTCGTGCCTTTTAGGTGTGCGTGAGTGAGTGTGAATTTCCCATCCCTAGTTTTTCATGTCAGAAGTTGAACCTGGAACCTCGTTAACTAAGGCAGCCTAGAACTTTAGAAAGTTACCATCCCACCTCTCTCAGTGTATCTTGGCCTGTACAAATCAAGCTTATGCCTTTGGTGTTTCACTGTCTGAGGCACAATGGTGAAACTTTGGGTAGCATCTCTGTTTTCTGGGAGGGAGATTTTTTTTCCTTAGTCAACCATGGAAATACATTTTCAGCTTTAGTCAGCTCCTTGAACACTGAAAACCCTATGACTAAAAACTTCTTCCAGGACAACTTGCAACTAGACTTAACTTGTTCCCAGTATTCAGGCATTATTCTCAGGGAGCCAGAAAAAGGTGTGCAAGGTGGTGGAGTTTTTATACCCATAGCTGCTGGGTTCCTTTGTGTTCTGTCTGTGTTATTTGGCGCTGATAAGGTGTACTTGGGTGCGGGAGAGGAGTGTTTCTCATATCATAGGGAAGAGAAGCTGGTGCTTCAAGCAAGGTGGCTTGGGCTTTCTCTGTGCACCGGATGTAGCCCTGATTCATATGAGAGAGTTCTGAGGTCCACAGGGCATCTGGATGAGGAAATAATGATTTTACCATGTGCACGGTGCTTTGGTTTAGAGGGTGGGCTCTGGCACCTGACTGCTGTTGGCTCAGTTCTGGCCCTGTAGCCACTTAACCTCCCTGCATCTCAGTTTCCACCTCTGTGTATTGGGAAAATACCAGAGGGCTGAAGGAGTTAACACACACTCCATGTTAGAATCAGTTAGCTCATATTGCTGTCCTATTGAAATTGGGGATGCCTTTAATTATTTAAGGCATCCTAAAATCACAGGGTGACAAATACAGCCTTGACGTACTCCTTTTTCCTATTTGGAACCAGTCTGTTGTTCCATTTCCACTTCTAACTGTTACTTCCTGACCTGCATATAGGTTTCTCAAGAGACAGGGCAGTTCATCTGGTATTCCCATCTCTTTCAGAATTTTCCACAGTTTATTGTGATCCACACAGTCAAAGGCTTTGGCATAGTCAATAAAGCAGAAATAGATGTTTTTCCGGAACTCTCTTGCTTTTTCAATGATCCAGCAGATGTTGGCAATTTAATATCTGGTTCCTTGGCCTTTTCTAAAACCAACTTGAACATCTCGAAGTTCACCGTTCACGTATTGCTGATGCCTGGCTTGGAGAATTTTGAGCATTACTTTACCAGAGTGTGAGATGAGTGCAATTGTGCAGTAGTTTGAGCATTCTTTGTCATGGCCTTTCTTTGGGATTGGAATGAAAAGTGACCTTTTCCAGTCCTGTGGCCACTGCTGAGTTTTCCAAATTTTCTGGCATATTTAGTGCAGCACTTTCACAGCATCATCTTTCAGGATTTGAAATAGCTCAACTGGAATTCCATCACCTCCACTAGCTTTGTTTGTAGTGATGCTTTCTAAGGCCCACCTGACTTCACATTCCAGGGTGTCTGGCTCTAGGTGAGTGATCACACCATCATGAGAAACACTGGGCTGGAAGAAGCACAAGCTGGAATCAAGATTGCCGGGAGAAATATAAAAAACCTCAGATATGCAGATGACACCACCCTTATGGCAGAAAGTGAAGAGGAACTAAAGAGCCTCTTGATGAAAGTGAAAGAGGAGAGTGAAAAAGTTGGCTTACAGCTCAACATTCAGAAAACTAAGATCATGGCATCAAGTCCCATCACTCCATGGGAAATAGATGGGGAAACAGTGGAAGCAGTGTCAGACTTTATCTTTTTGGGCTCCAAAATCACTGTAGATGGTGATTGCAGCCATGAAATTAAAAGCCACTTACTCCTTGGAAGGAAAGTTATGACCAACCTAGATAGCATATTCAAAAGCAGAGACATTACTTTGCCAACAAAGGTCCATATAGTCAAGGCTATGGTTTTTCCAGTGGTCATGTATGGATGTGAGAGTTGGACTGTGAAGAAAGCTGAGCACCGAAGAATTGATGCTTTTGAACTGTGGTGTTGGCGAAGACTCTTGAGAGTCCCTTGGACTGCAAGGAGATCCAACCAGTCCATCCTAAAGGAGATCAGTCCTGATGTTCATTGGAAGGACTGATGCTGAAGCTGAAACTCCAATACTTTGGCCACCTGATGCGAAGAGCTGACTCATTTGAAAAGACCCTGATGCTGGGAGGGATTGGGGGCAGGATGAGAAGGGGATGACGGAGGATGAGATGGCTGGATGGTATCACCGACTCAATGGACATGAGTTTGAGTAAACTCTGGGAGTTGGTGATGGACAGGGAGGCCTGACATGCTGCTATTCATGAGGTCGCAAAGAGTTGGACACAACTGAGCAACTGAACTGAACTGAATTGAAAATCACAGGGAGGCGGCTGGGAAGCCAAGGCTTAAGGCAGCCTGTGACCTCCTGCCTTAACATTTTGCTCTCCCTGTTTTTTTCTTCTTTCCATCAACTTCCTCAGTGTCACCAGGGAGAAGAATCTACAGTGCAGATCTGACCACTTGATTTCCTGGCTTTGAGTCTAAAACTTGCTGGGGGAATAAAGCCCCAGGTCCCTAATGTGGCATGTGAAGGCCCTGCCTGATTTTCCAGTCTTTTGCCGGTGCTTTCTCTTCTTTGCGATCCACCTTCTTTACCTGGCTCACTTCTCCTTCCCGACTCAATCTGAGGCATTCTTTTCTTGTGAAAGCCCTTCCCATCCTTTCCTCTACCACACGCATCCTCGCCTTACCTTCGTAGTTTGAATGTGTTCTTAACATACTCTGGCTAGATTTCCTGTGATGGGATAGTGAAGTCGAGTTTCTATATCCCCCTTTTCCCTACAGACGATATACTTTTCAGCAGTAGAAACACCATGGTGCTCATCTCAATAACACTCAGTAGTGCCTGGCACGTGGCAGGTGTTGATGAACTTTTGGCCAGTGTGATCTGTGCTGTCTGGGCTGGCTTTGCACACATAAACACGATCAGTGATGGGTTGCACGTGTGAGTCACAGCTGAACGTTCAGGCAAGCAAGAGTATATTAGCTTGACAGAGAGAAAGGTGAAGATGTTTAAAATATTTAGGCATGTATACTATATATAATGCCTATTTTTAAGGCTGAGATAGTTTGCTAACAAGCATTTTTCAGCTCTGATTTTAGGCGAGGTCTGCCTTAGCCTGCTAGCAATGAAATGAGTTTAAATCAATAAAGAATAGAGCTATAGCATGAATTAAGAGACACAGGGCACATTAAGAAAATAGAGTACAGGGCAGATGAAAATCTTTCAGGGGGTATAAATTGTTTTATAGTGAACCAAAATATGTTTTGAGTTTCAGGAAGTTGATAATTATGTGAATTGTGGTTTAACAAATTATGCCAAAACTCTCATTTATTCATTTTTAGGGGGGTTAAGTAAATAAAGGCGACAAATTAGTGTGACTTGCTGAACTTCATGATCTTGACAAATGGTACCATTTGGTGAACTCTCTAGTGTGAACCATGTATATAATCCGTTCTGGGAACTTAGTTTTCCTTTCCATCTGTGTACCATCCGGGAGAAGTACTTGGGGAGCCTTTCAGCAGCTTCTCATCCTTTAACAGGTGCTAGCGATTGTTTGAGCAACAGTCTAAGGAGATCTTACTGGGTGAACACAGTGGGGGAGAACCACTTTGCTCTGTGCTCCTACGGAATTTTTCCTCCGCTGTGCACGTTCAGCTGCAGGGGGATTGAGCTGGGGTTGAACTTCAGGAAAGCGTGTAGGAGGACCCTTCTCGCTCCCTCCCTCTCTCTCCATCCCTTCCTTTCTTCCTGCGACAGGCCTGCACCGTCCTTATTAAATTTTTATGTATTACCGCAGGCTTACCGAGGTCTAGAAAAAAATAGTTTTTAAAAAGTTGTAAACTTTTAAATTGAAGTGTTGTTGATTTACGTTGCTGTGTTAGTTTCAGATATACAGCAGAGTGACTCCATTATATATATTTTATATATACATATTTCAGATTCTTTTCCCTTAGGTTATTACATGCTATTGAGTATAGTTCCCTCTGTTATACAGTAGGTCCTTGTCGGTTATCTGTTTTACATATAGTAATATATGTATGTTAATTCCAAACTCCTACTTGTTTCTGTCTCCTTTCCCCTTTGGTAACCATAAGTTTCTTTTCTGTCTGTGGGCCTATTTCATTTGTAACATGTTTTTTCTTTTTTTTTTTTTTAGATTCCACATATCATATTTGTCTTTCTCTGTCTGACTTATTTCACTTAGTGTAATAATCTCCAGGTCATTCCGTGTTGCTGCAGATGGCTTTATTTCATTCTTTTTTGTGACTGAGTAATATTGCATTGTATGTATGTACCACATCTTCTTTGTCTATCTGCTGATGAACATTTAGGTTGCTTCCACGTCTTGGCTGTTGTAAACAGTGCTACAGTGAACATTGGGGTGCAAGTATCTTTTTAAATAGTTTATTTATTTTTATTTTTGGCTGCACTGGGTCTTCTTTGCCGCATGGGCTTTTCTCTGGTCTCAGAGAGCAGGGGCCACTCTCCAGTTGTGCCGCATGAGCTTCTCATGGTGGTGGCTTCTCTCGTTTCCAAGCACGGGCTCTGGGTGTGTGGGACTCGGCAGTTGTGGCTCGTGGGCTCTAGAACACGGGCTCCATCGTTGTGGTGCAGAGGCCTAGGTGCTCTGTAGCATGCAGGATTTTCCTGGATCAGGGATTGAACCTGTGTCTCCTGCATCAGCACGTGGATTCCCACTGAGCCACGAGGGAAGCCCACATGTATTTTTTTAAATTATGGTTTTCTCTGGATATATGCCCAGGAGTGAGATTGCAGGATCATATAATAGCTCTATATTTTAAGGAATCCCCATACTGTTCTCCCTAGTGGCTATACCAGCAGTGTTAGGCGGGTTCCTTTTTCTGCACACCCTCTTCAGAGTTTTTAGACTGAGAGCAGAGCAGTTCAACTCAGTTTTTTGCTGGATCATTTTTATTTTTTTTTATTGATTTTTTTTGTTTTCCAGAGCCTCCAGTTCTTCTAAAAATAAAGGGCCTTTCCTGGTACAAAGGTGAACATTAGGTGTTTGGGCTCAGTGCCTCTGACATGGTTAGTTGACAGCTTATTTTTTTTTTAAATTAATTAATTTTTTATTGAAGGATAATTACTTTACAGAATTTTGTTGTTTTCTGTCAAACCTCAACATGAATCAGCCATAGGTACACATATATCCCCTCCCTGTTGAAACTCCCTCCCATCTCCCTCCCCATCCCACCCCTCTAGGTTGATACAGAGCCCCTGTTTGAGTTTCCTGAGCCACACAGCAAATTCCTGTTGGCTATCTATCTTACATATGGTAATGTAAGTTTCCATGTTACTGTTTCCATACATCTCACCCTCTCCTCCCCTCTCCCCATGTCCATAAGTCTAGGCTCTATGTCTGTTTCTTCATTGCTGCCCTGTAAATAAATTCTTCAGTGCCATTTTTCTTAATTCTGTACATATGCATTAGGATATGGTATTTATCTTTCTCTTTCTGACTCACTTCACTCTGTTTAATAGGTTCTAGGTTCATCCACCTCATTAGAACCGACTCAAATGCATTCCTTTTTATGGCTGAGTAACATTCCATTATGTATATTTACCACAGTTTATCCATTCATCTGTTGATGGACATCTAGGTTGCTTCCGTGTTCTAGCTATTGTAAATAGTGCTGCAGTGAACAGTGGGATACATGTGTCTCTTTCAATTTTGGTTCCTCAGAGTAAAGGGCTAGGAGTGGGATTGCTGGGTCATATGGTGGTTTTATTCTTAATTTTTAAAGGAATCTCCATATTGTCTTCCATAGTTGCTGTATCAATTTACATTCCCACGAACAGAGCAAGAGCATTCCCTTTTCTCCACATCCTCTCCAGCATTTATTGTTTGTAGACTTTTTGATGAGGGCCATTCTGACCGGTGTGAGGTGATACCTCATTGTAGTTTTGATTTTCATTTCTCTAATAACAAGCAATGTTGAGCATCTTTTCATGTGTTTGCTAGCCTTCTGTATGTCTTCTTTGGAGAAATGTCTGTTTAGGTCTTTCCCCCACTTTTTGATTGGGTTGTTTGTTTTTCTGGTGTTGAGTTATATGAGCTGCTTGTATATTTTGGAAATTAATCCTTTGTCAGTTGTTTCATTTGCTATTATTTTCTCCTATCCTGAGGGCTGTCTTTTCACTTTGGTTATAGTTTCCTTTGCTGTGCAAAAGCTTTTAAGTTTAATCAGGTCCCACTTGTTTACTTTTGTTTTTATTTTCATTACTCTAGGAGGTGGGTCACAGAGGATCTTGCTTTGGTTTATGTCATTGAGTGTTCTGCCTATGCTTTCTTCTAAGAGTTTTATAGTTTCTGGTCTTACATTTAGGTCTTTAATCCATTTTTAATCCATTTTAATACATCTTTGTGTATGGTGTTAGGAAGTGTTCTAATTTCGTTCTTTTACATGTAGCTGTCCAGTTTTCCCAGCACCATTTATTGAAGAGGCTGTCTTTGCCCCATTGTATATTCTTGTCTGAGTTGACAGATGTTTATTGAACATTTACTGTGTTCTAGGCACAGTCTGAGCTGGTCTGTGGTCAGGAATGGAGACGTCGTGTCCACTCTTGGAGTTTACATTTCAGGTGAAATAGACAGCTATTAACTGTTTGCTATGCAATTTAATTTAAAAAATTTGTAAGTGGGAAGAAATGCACATATCCACGGGACCTAAGTTAGCTACACACTAGGTCTAGTTTAATGGGTTGTCCTGGGGACCAATCTTAAATATGTAGTATTGTAAATACATATGATTTGGGATGTGGTATTTTTGATCAATAACATGTATCATATGTAGCTTGAAGATTTTTAGGAAATTTAAATAGATTTAACATGTATTTATACTCTATGGAATATATTTTACTATGTATTTTTGGCTGTGATAGATCTTCATTGCTACACCGGCTTTTCTTTAGTTGCAGCAAGTGGGGCTGCTCTCTAGTTGTGGTGTGTGGGCTTCTTGTTGTGGTTCTCTTGTTGTGGAGCGTGGACTCCAGTGCACGTGGGCTTCAGTAGTTGCAGCTCCAAGGCTCTGAAGCACAGGCTCAATAGCTGTGGTGCATGGGCTTGGTTGCTCTCAGGTATGTGGAATCTTCTCGGATAGGGGATTGAACCTGGGTCTCCTGCTTTGGTAGGTGGATTCTTTACCACCAAGTCACCAGGGAAGCCTATATGGAGTACAGTTTAACATTTGCTTTCCCAGAGTACGCTTGAGAACACAGTAGCCAAGGATTATCTAGCCCACAGGTCACTAACTTACCCTGTGCCCTCCTTGCTTGCCATGTATCACTTGTAAAATGAGGCTGTTAGGCTCTCAGGTTTCCTTTCAGTTCTAAACCTTGTATAACTGCGGTACAGAAGACCTCTGTGATCCCCAACAAACTGCCCTTCTCGTGAGCTTCCCTGCTCCTTTTAATGGCAGTCCCATCCTCCTACGTAGTAGGTTAGAAGTCTAGAATTCCTGATCCTTCTTCTCTCATACCCCATGACCTGTTCAGCTTGTCAGCACATGCTGTTCTGAACCTTGACTCGCCACCTGTCCTGCCGTCATCCTGGTCCAAGCCACCATCCATCAGCTCTTGCCTGGATTTTTACCGTAGCCTCCTAAGAGATTCTTCTCTTCTACCCGTTCCCCTGTGTGCTCGTTTCTCTGCATGGCACCCAGAGTGATGCTGTTGGAGTAAGCAAGCTTGTATCATGGCTTTACTGTAAACTTGGCAAAGCCTTTTCTTCTCAGTCAAAATCCTAATGGTGGCCCTTACAAGAGCTAGCTCCTCATTACCTTGTTGACCTCATTTCCTACTTCTCCGTCTCCCTCAGTCTCCTGCAGTCACACGGGCCTTCTTGCATTGTGCTCCTGCCTCAGGGCCTTTGCGTGGGCTGTTCCTCTTCCTGGGATGCTCTTCTCAGGATCTCACTGCTGCTGCTAAGTCACTTCAGTTGTGTCCGACTCTTAGCGACCCCATGGGCTGCAGCCTACCAGGCTCCTCCATCCGTGGGATTTTCCAGGCAAGAGTACTGGAGTGGTCAGGACCCCACATGTCCCATCAATGATGGGTGGCATCCTGTGGTAAATTGCAGTGCTTCTTCTCAATACTCCCCATCCCGTGATCTTATTTTTTTCTTTATTGTACACATCACTGTGGTTTTCAATGTGTGCTTCTAAATCAGCAGCAGCAGCATCACCTTAGGAGCTTGATAAAAATGCAGATTCTCGTGCTCTTTCATCTCTAGTTTCTGCCAAATCAAAAACTCTGTGGGTGGGACCCAGCAGTCCAAATTTTGAGAATCTCTCTGATGATTTTACTGCACACTAAAGTGAGAACCACTGCTGTCTGTTGTGCTTCATAATTGTATTATCTGTTTTTATTTTTTATTTTTTTTTTAATTTTTATTAGTTGGAGGCTAATTACTTTACATCATTACAGTAGTTTTTGTTATACATTGATATGAATTAGCCATGGATTTACATGTACTCCCCATCCCAGTCCCCCCTCCCACCTCCCTCTCCACCCGATCCCTCTGGGTCTTCCCAGTGCACCAGGCCCGAGCACTTGTCTCATGTACCCAACCTGAGCTGGTTATCCGTTTCACCCTAGATAAAATACGTGTTTCAATGCTGTTCTCCTGAAACATCCCACCCTCGCCTTCTCCCAGAGTCCACAAGTCTGTTCCATACATCTGAGTCTCTTTTTCTGTTTTGCATATAGGGTTATCGTTACCATCTTTCTAAAGTCCATATATATGTGTTAGTATACTGTAATGGTCTTTATCTTTCTGGCTTACTTCGCTCTGTATAATGGGCTCCAGTTTCATCCATCTCATTAGAACTGATTCAAATGAATTCTTTTTAATGGCTGAGTAATATTCCATGGTGTATATGTACCACAGCTTCCTCATCCATTCGTCTGCTGATGGGCATCTGGGTTGCTTCCATGTCCTGGCTATTATAAACAGTGCTGCGATGAACATTGGGGTGCATGTGTCTCTTTCAGATCTGGTTTCCTTGGTGTGTATGCCCAGAAGTGGGATTGCTGGGTCATATGGCAGTTCTATTTCCAGCTTTTTAAGAAATCTCCACACTGTTTTCCATAGTGGCTGTACTAATTTGCATTCCCACCAACAGTGTAAGAGGGTTCCCTTTTCTCCACACCCTCTCCAGCATTTATTGCTTGTAGACTTTTGGATAGCAGCCATCCTGACTGGCGTATAATGGTACCTCATTGTGGTTTTGATTTGCATTTCTCTGATAATGAGTGATGTTGAGCATCTTTTCATGTGTTTGTTAGCCATCTGTATGTCTTCCTTGGAGAAATGTCTGTTGAGTTCTTTGGCCCATTTTTTGATTGGGTCATTTATTTTTCTGGAGTTGAGCTGGAGGAGTTGCTTGTATATTTTTGAGATTAATCCTTTGTCTGTTGCTTTGTTTGCTATTATTTTCTCCCAATCTGAGGGCTGTCTTTTCACCTTGCTTATAGTTTCCTTTGTTGTGCAAAAGCTTTTAAGTTTCATTAGGTCCCATTTGTTTATTTTTGCTTTTATTTCTGAAATTCTGGGATGTGGGTCATAGAGGATCCTGCTGTGATTTATGTCGGAGAGTGTTTTGCCTATGTTCTCCTCTAGGAGTATTATCTGTTTTTAATCTTTCCTCCCCACACCTGCCCCAACTTAAGGGTTGGTTCTGTGAAGGCAGGGGTTTTGTTTCACAGTCCTGGAGTTGAGAATGGAAATGGTACTTAGTAAGTGCAGCAGATGGTGGTTGAATCAGTTAATGAACTGGCTTTCTCTATGGCCCAACAGGTAAAGAATCTTACAGGAGACAAGGGTTCGATCTCTGAGTCAGGAAAATCCCCTGGAGGAGGAAATGGCAACACACTCCAGGATTTTTGCCTGAAAAAAATCCCATGGACAAAGGAACAAAGAATAACAAAGAATTGTACAAGACTGAGCGACTAAGCACAAGTGTGACTATGTAGTAAATTTAAATTTAAAGAATACTGAACAATAGAGTTTATTGTTATGTTCCTTATATTTTAGTCACTCCTCAGTGTTGAGAGTTTTAAATGTGACATTTTCTTTATCACAGATTTAAAAATCTGCAGATTCTTTGAAGATTGCACTATCCTCCACTAATCTGTCTTGCAACTTTGTGAAAATGATGTGAATTGTTGCTTTAAATACTTCAGGCAAATGGAATTGTACTATTTTAATCATCTCCCTTAGGGACCATCTCTTTAAGAGTGTACAGATGGGTCTTTCTGGTTTATTAGAAGCTTCTGATAGTAGAGCTAGTTGAGTGGAGATTTGTATGAAAAAGGCCGCCTGGAGGTATATGAATATTGCATTGGAAATTTAGACTCATTAATATTTGATCTAAGTTGCTTGTGCCTGTCTTTACAGGTATGTCCAGCCAGGAGCCCCCAGTGACTTCAGAGTTTGCCTTTGACTTGAGGAATGATGATTTCTGTATAATCGCTTGCCTAGTGTATTCCTCTGCTGGGCTGTCAGCTCAGCTGAGTTGGTCTTACAGATGAGGGGACTGAGGACTACTGAGTGATGGGGCCTCTTTTGAGGTCATTCTGAAGGTTGTAAAAGCTCATCACTCTCAGACCTCCCCAGACTTCACTTTTTATCCTTGGGTCACTACCCTCACCATTAGGCTTCCCACCCCCTCCCCTGGTTGCCTCTTAACTCTATGCTTTTTGACAGTTCGGCTGTCCTGGGGCCGATTTTTTTCAGCTGTAAAATAAGGAGGGTTGACAAGATGTTCTCTGAGGACCTCTCTTGCATCAGAGTGTTTGAGTGTCCCTTCATTAACTTCACTCACTAAAGGCACCCTCAGTCCTGTTTGAAAGCATTCAAATCAGAGGGTGGTCTTGGGCATGGAGCAGAGAGAAAGCCAAGCATGTGTCCTGTGACTTCTTTCACCAGAGCATCTTTCAACAATATCCTTCCCTCCCCGATTGGGGAGCCAGGGAAGAATGGTTTTTGTGACTTGGGGGTTATTGGTGGTTTTCTTTTGCTTACTGTAATTAGCCTAGTTGATAGAAAGCTGATCACTAGTGGGCTGTTGGTCATATCTGTCTTTAGACGGGAGAGAGCTGGCTTGTGCCTCCTGCAGCACAGCTGGTCTGGGATTACTGCTGCTTCCTTCTGCTGTTGCCTCACCAGTGTGACCTCTGGCTCCACTTCTCTGCAGAAGTTCACCTGCTTTGGGGAAGGTACGGTGGCTCTGAAACAGACGGGCAGATTATCAGTGGTTTGCCATCATCTTAAACTAGTATTCTCCTTCATGCTGGGGCCTGATTGGCTGTATGGGTCAGCCACGCTGTGAGCCAGATGGGAATTGATATTAGCCACCACTTAATCTTCTGTGGTTTTGTCTCTTCTAAGTGTGTGTTGTCTTGATTGTGAGAATGGTTGAGGAACTGGGGAGGGTTGGAGCTTGTGTAGCCTCTGAATTCTCTGTTGAATTTTTAAAATCATTTGTGTCATTGTGGATTCATTTTGATTCCATCTACAAAGCACAAACAAGTGCTGAGAACTTTTCCTTTAGAAGTACAGCACATTTGAGGGGAACTTGTTGATGGCAGTTTTGCGAGTCTGCCTACATGAAACACCTATCATGGGAAGGTTTGCTTCTTTGTGGGTTTATTTATTTATTTGTTTTGTATTTTGAAAGGTGAAACTCTAGCTTTAGGGAGTAAAATGATATCTTCTGATTTCTCATTTTGCTGCCAGAAAAGTCTGTGAAATTGTCATTCTCTGATGTTTCAAAGACAGTCAAGACCGCCTTTCCCCATTAGTGGGAAACATGGACTTGCCCAGAGCAGCTGCAAGTGGCTGTCTAGGGCCCAGGCTCCAGAAATGTGGCAGGGCCTATCTTCTGATCATGAATGCCTGGGACACCATGCCATGTGTGGATGGCATAGGATGCGGGGGCTGCATCCTATAGAACCGGCCTAGGCCACTGAGTACCATTTGCTTACAAGAAGGAATAGATAGAATTGAAAACCAGGAGTCTGATTCTGGGAAAGGAGTTTGGGTGGAAAGCAAGTTTTTCAGAAAACTCTTTGGTTCTGTCAGGTTTCTCTTGGGGTCTGTCCCTCCTGAGCAGGACAGGTGGTGTGTGAATAATTGATTACTAGTAGATAAGGTGCTGACATATTTATTATTGCTTTGCCTGAAAGATGAGCAGATCCAGTGTTATCATCTCGATGATAGAAATGCTGTCACCCTCACACAATTGCATATCAGAGGTTTCATGAGTGGTAGAGGGAGGAATAGTGTTACAGAAGTCTGTGCTGAGGCTGATGCTTACCCATAGCCCTTCTCCTCTGGGCCTTGGCACCTCCAGTGAGCAGCTGTTACAGACGTATTGCTAAGAAGCATTGTGATGATAAGTTATGTAAATGTATTATAAAGAGATTTTCTACAAACCTGAGTATTCCCACAAAGGTGTGCCACGCATGTGAATTTGTCTTGCATGACACATTAGAATCAGTGGGTCAGACAGTTCTGTGTAGGACATGATTGTCATTTTTAGTGTTGGCCTTGAACTTGCCTGTCATAAAATACATGATTGTGTGCTCAGCATTTTCCCTGCTGCTCTTTTTCTACCGCTGTGGTTCTCTTCACCTCAGAGACGAGGGAGGGAAGCCCTGGAGCTGGCTGTACTTGGCGGGCTTCTGGTCAGACTGAATCATGCTGCATCGAATCAGCTGGGGCTCCTACTGCAGTGCAGATTCTGATCCACTCAGTCGGGGGTGGGACCCAAGATTCTGCATCTTCCAGTGGCTTCCAGGTGGTGATGTTTCTAGTCTGTGGATGCCACTTTTTTTAAAAATTTTAAATAGTGTCTGTTTATTAGCTGGCTTGAAATTTTTTTTTTTAATTAGAAGATAGTTACTTTATAATGTTGTGTTCCACAATAATGTGAATCAGCCGTAAGTATGTTTCTTCCCTCTTCAACCTCCTTCTCACCACGTTCCCCATCCCACCCCTCTAGGTCTTCACAGAGCACCTGGTTGAGCTCCCTGTGTGATATACCAACTTCCCACTAGCTATCTGTTTTACATGTGGTGATGTATGTGTTTCAATGCTACTCTCTCAGTTCATCCTACCCTCTCCTTCCACTGCTGTGTTTGGACCCCACTTTGAATAGCAACAATCTAGGCAAGAATGTTGAAGATTTGTCTCACTTCTGTTTTCCTAGAAGTATATTGTTCCATTTCTGGAACATTTATGTAAGCATAGCCCCAAACAGAAACTATTGGCAAAAAGTGAATTAGGCACTTCTTGCAGTATGTTTTTCTCCCCTTGAGACGCCTGTGCATTTATTTGTTTTGATTTGTGCCTCTGGCATTAAAAGCCATGCTTAATGCTGGAACTGTTTAAAACTCTAAAATTGCACTGTGTGCTAAATTGTTTTCTTGCTGATTTTTACCAAGTCCATTTGGGGATTGCATTGATTTTGGCCTCTGATGCAATGGTTAACCCATAGCAGCCAGGAAGTTTGAATAAACATGACTGGGCTGGAGAAAGACAGGGGATTGTAAGAATGAGGTAGCCTTTGGGTACAAATACCAGAGTGCTTGACTGTCAGGGAATGGAGCAATACAGACATTTAACGATCAATGTAACATTAGTCAGTTTCAGGGTTGGTGCAGAAGCCCATGGGTAGCACAGAGGTCATGGGTTCTTTCCTACTTTTTGTTCTGCACATCCTCATGTGACAAGGACAGGAGCCTTTGTAGGGTGGTTCTGTATTCAGGCAGAACATTTTTCCACAAGGGTCTGTACCATATTCCCCTTGGATCCCATGGGCCAGAACTAGGGCAGACCCTCAGACCAGACTCCATGATGAACTTAGCTCTTGTACGATTGATCAGGATGCTGGTAGAGAGCAGGGTGTGGATGTTGGTTAGGCAGCCAGCAGTGGATGCTGCCAAGGACTCATATTCTGAAGAAACTACTACACGTGTTCTGTGCCCCTCATTGTACAACTTGTGTAACTGTTGCTCAGAGAAGTTAAATGGATGAGCAGGGAGTGTAAATGGCATCACACACAGGCCTGTTTGATTCCAAAGTACCTTTTCAGGGTAGAAATGTGGCTCCTCCCTACTCACGGTGCCCCCCCTTGGTGCCTTTACTCTTCCCTGTAGTTTCGGGGTCCTTGATGGGGACTCACTGGGAATCATCAGGTTTCCATGGTGTGCCTCTGAGCAGGGGTCATGTATTCCTCACCAGGCGTGTCACTATTTGGCCTCTAACTTAGTTATGCTTATACTCAAGGTCCAGTGAAACACCACTGTTAGAAAATGTTGCCTTTGAGCAGAGTGGCATTATTTCAAGAAGGAAACCAGCCCAGTGAATGTTGGCGGCCACTGTGAATGTAGGTCTTGCCATATCCTGCCTTGGCCCCCTGGGCTCTGGGCTCTGCTTCTTGCCCTGGATTTGTCAAGTGCTACACCCGGAGGTGCTGCATCCCCTGGAGGATTTTGAGGCATCCTCTCTTCCTGTCTGCATCCATGCTGACCCGCACTTTCTCCTGCCTGGTTTCAGGGATTCCCAGCAGGCATGAGGCGATGCTTCCCTTGGCACCCCCTGCTTCCCCCTCTGTTTCCACACCGACTTGGCTTTTAGTTCCTGGAGGTCTGATGACGCTCTGAAGGTGGCACACCTCCAGGAGAGTGAAAAGTTGTTCCTATTGAATTTACAAACAGAAATAAAGCAAGCAGAAAAACTGGTAGAAAAGGCTGGGTTTAATTATACATTAAAAAAAATAAAATTGAGAAACAGTAATTTGGGCAGTTAAAAATGTGAAAAGCGCTGTGCTCAAGGGTGTGATAATGGGGTAAGTGTCGCAGTCAGAAGGGAACAATGCTGGAAAACTGTTGGCTTCCACATGCAGGATGAATTATGTCTCAGGATTTTGCTGTGTTTTACTTCGGATGCCTTGTAGGGGGAGAGTTTAGTTAGTGCTGTGATCAGAGCAGTGCTTCAGAAAGACAATTGGATTTGCTGTTGGAGAAGGCATGCCTCTGATTCTGTAATTGCTAAAGCCTTCACTTACTCTGATCTGTGTTTTTACTCTCATCAAGAAAATCAGAGGGTGGAAAGGGCACCTTGGAGTTACTGGCAAAGAGAGGATGATGCGTTTAACATAATTTTTCTATTCATGTTGTTTAGATCATGTAATAGTCACTCTATTTAATGTCATATTTTCCCCATGTTAGCTCTCACTAGAAGATTGGTATTGTGTTTAAATCAAGGCTCTGTAAAATTAAAGCTATAGCCACTCCAGTTGGACATGATTATGCTTACCCAAGGCTTCCTGAACATAGATGGGGCACTGCACCATTGACACACGTTTTACTATTGGGTTGGCCAAAGCATTCGTTCTTTTCCATAAGATGGCTCTAGGAGTGCCTTGTCTTTAACTTCATTTGAAACAATTTTGTTAGCTTGTATTGTGACTGCTGTTATATCAGTGTGTATTAAAAATAAAAAACTTAACCAAAATTGAACTTTTGTCTAGCCATTTTAACATTGAAGGTGAAATAAAAATAGCAACATTTTCAGCATATTATGCTTTATTATTTCAAGAGAGGTAAAAATGCAGCTGAAATGAAGACAAGAAAGATTTGTGCAGTGATGGCTAAGGTACTGTGACTGATCAAATATGTCAAAAGTGGTTTGCAAAAGTTTTATGTTGGAGATTTCTTGCTAGATGATGCTTCACTGTTGGGTAGACCAGTTGAAGCTGATAGTGATCAAGTCAAGATGTTAATTTTCTGAAAAAAAAAATCAACATTATATCATATGGGAGATAGCCAACATACTCAAAATATCCAAATGAAGTGTTGAAAATCATTTGCACCAGCTTGGTTATGTTCATCCTTTTGTTTGGGTTCCACATAAGCTAAGTGAAAAAAACCTTCTTGACCATATTTCCGCATATGATTCTCTACTTAAATGTGAAGAAAATGTTCCATTTTTAAAACAAATTGTGACAGCATTAAGAAGTGGATACTGTACAGTAATGAGGAGCAGAAGATGATGGGGTAAGTGAAATGAACCACCAACAACCACACCAAAGGCCAGTCTTCATCCAAAGAATGTGATGTTGCGTATATGGTGGGATTGAAAGAGTCCTCTATTGTGAACTCCTTCTGGAAAATCAAACAAGATTAATTCCAGCAAGTACTGCTCTCAATTAGGTCAACTGAAAGTGACACTTGATGAAAAACATTCAGCATTAGTCAACAGATAATACATAATCTTCCATCAGGATAATGTAAGACTGCATGTTTCTTTGACGACTAGGCAAAAACTGTTACAGCTTGGCTGGGAAGTTCTGATTCATCCACCGTATTCACCGGATATTGCACCTTCAGATTTCCATTTATTTTGGTCTTTACAAAATTCTCTTAATGGAGAAAAAATTCAGTCCCCTAGAAGACTGTAAAAGATACCTGGAACAGTTCTTTGCTCAAAATAATAAAAAGTTGTGGGAAGATGAAATTATGAAGTTGCCTGGAAAATGGCAGAAGATAGTGTAACAAAACAATGAGTTCATTGTTCAATAAAGTTTTTAGTGACACTGAAAAATGTCTTATTTTTACTTTAAAACCAAAGGAACTTTTGGCCAACCCAATAAAAAAACAATATACAAAACTAAATACGTTGTTTAAAACAAAACAACTGTCCATGCAATTCCTAACAATTAAGAAAATATTTCTAAATTCTGTATTATACTCATTACTATATTTTGCATAATTTAAATCCCAATGTGCTTCTTTGTATGTTCTTTATTCACCAATGTTGGTGGTATTTCGAAACCTGTGAGACTCATGAAGACTGGATGCTGGCAGCCCTGAAAATGGTCCTGGGTGTTTAGAAGTACATTGCAGTTTCAGGACTAAAGTTTTGAGTCTGTCGTGAGAAAAATAAAAACAAAACTGGAATCAAACAAAATTATGATGCGATTGTTTTTGATGATCTAAATATGACATTCAGGATTAACCAGAAAGCCTCAAACTAGTTTTTCTATGTTGGATAATCACAACTAGATTTTTCCTTAGGGATGAGCTCAGACGTTGTTCAGTATTAACCCCATTATTCCTTTTTTATATTTTCTTTTTGGTACTGAAGAATATACTGAGTTTTCCCACAAAGGAGCCTGGGGCTGTGTGGCTAAATCTCCTCTGTGAAGGACTGTGCATTTTGTTCAGACCTTCAATAACTTGCTGCATGATCATTGGCAAGTCATTTCATGTTTTTTATTTTTTCCTTTTTTTCAGTTCCAATACTCATTAAATTATCACATTTTGTTGAGAATTTGTCTCATCCTTTCCTGTGACAGTGTCTCTGTTCAGATATAGACCCTGTTGACTTTATTCTTGGGCAGTGCCTGTGGTCTTCTCTGTGTCCAGTCTTTCTCCTTTCCTGAACATCCCTGCGGGGTTACTTTTCTCCAGTTCTCCTCTTGACTGGAGAGAAAGCAACAGTAGTCTTGGGTGGTAACTGGATCAAGCAGTTTCCCATACCGAGAACTCCGACTGTGTGGTTGGGCTCTTTGATAAGCTCAGTGCCTCTGGGCTTTTCCAGACCCCGAGGAGAGAGAGGTTCCAGGGCCCTGCTAGCTACTGTGACTCCCACTGCCTCAAACTCCCAGCCAGCCCCTGGGAGATCTGCAGGGGTCAGTATTAGTTGCAACCCATTTTGAATACATTTTAGGAAGCTCTGAGCTATCAAATGTGGATTCCATTACTCTCTCGCCAAGTGTGGAATGGAATTAGCCTTTTTAATTTTTTTTTTTTTTTAAATGCTCAGCTCAGGTTCCCTTTTGCAGATGTTAGCAGGTATTATAAATGTTAGGGGTAGGTTCTGGTGGGCTTCTCACCCATAATGTCACTCCCAGGTTTTAAGGAAATGAAGTTTCAGACCAAATTTTGCCATTCGTTAGCAAGCAAGAACCCTAAAGGGTTCTCACAGTTTATTCCGTAGGATCAAGGAGATTCCTGTTCTCTGGCTTCCTGGGTGAATGGAAAATTTACCTGAAGCAGACACACCAGCATTCTAGATGCAGTGTCTTTGTATGCTTGTACTTGGCATCTAGAATCTAACTAGACAGGAAACTGGTTAGGGGTGTAGGCTACACGTGGGCCAGGCTGGATGCTTGCTTTCTGTTCATGTGAGATGGAGAGTATATCTGAAATATTTTACCCACTCTCCCTGTGCTCACTACTTTGACTTTCACCAGTGGAAACCTGTTTCTAACATGCATCATGCCTGTCAACAGGTGACTGTTTTCCCCAACGATAGCCCCTTTTGGGCATTCACCTGGCCTCTACTCATCTATACTTAGATATGGATAACAAAAATAATTCTAACAGCTGCCTCTGGCATCCTGAGTCAAGTGCTGCCAGACCCTGGGCTCAGAATGCCAGTCGACCACCTGGGTTGCAGTACCACAAATATAGCATTGCATGGTGTATACTGAAGTATTTTGGGTAAATTTTAAACATAACACAATCAGCAGATTCGTTTTTTTAAAAATTTTATTTATTTATGGCTGCACTGGATCTTTTTTGCTGCGTGGGCTTTTCTGTAGTTGTGGAGAGCAAGGGATACTCTAGTTGCGTGCTCAGGCTTCTGATTGTGGCTTTGTGTTGTGGAGCACGAGCTCCAGGGCACGCTTGCTTCAGTAGTTGCGGCTCTTAGGCTGTCGAGCGCAGGCTCAGTAATCGTGGCTCACGGGGTCAGTTGCCCTTTGTCATCTGGGATCTTCCTGAATCAGGGATCGAACCCGTGTCTCCTGCATTGGCAGGTGGATTCTTTACCACTGAGCCACCAGGGAAGTCCCTGGCAGATAAGTCTTGCAGGCTAAATCAGGCAGACAGAATTGCTTTTTTTTACTTTCCCATCTTTTTTTTTTTTAAATTATACTGAACTTGTGGTCAGTAACAGCAAAAACAAGAGATTTTATTAATATATTGAGATTGTGATGTTTTGCTTTTTCTGGGAAAATGGGGGCCCTTTTCCTCTGTGACAACTTGCTTCTCCAGCTGGATAGTCGAGGCTTGATTTAGAAGACACTGAGAATCGGCTCCTGGGAAGGGCCCTGGACTTCCTAATGTCCTCCTCCACTGAGAGGTATCAAGTGCCTTTCATCACTGAGATCATGCTGGTGGTTTTCAGGACCCTCTCCCCTCCTCCTATTCCTGCCCGGGCTCCTGTGGGTGTTCGGGTTTTTGAGCCGTGCAGCTGTCGGACAGTTTTTCTTCTTGGCTCAACACTTGCTCTTTGCTCATTGCTGCTTTGTCTGGAATGTCATTTCCTTTTGGGCTCGTCTGTCCAGATCTCAGACTCGTCTCCAAGGCCAGGTCCAAGGCCCGCTTTAAGATGGAGACTTGCCTGACTGTCAGGAACCTCGCTCCTCTGCGCTTACACAGCAGAGCAGAGCCTTCGATTCTCCGCGTTACCCTGTCTCGTGTCTTCTCCCTCCTTCTCCCTCCTTGATGGTGGTTCTCTCAAGGTCAGGAAGCTTTGCCTTCCTTTTTTTCCCCTTTGCCTGAGTGGCGTGTGGGACCCTAGTTCCCCAAACGGGGTCCAGGGGTCGAACCTGTGCACCCTGCAGTGGAAGTGTGGGGTCTTGACCACTGGACAGCCAGAGAAGTGGCAGCATCACCTTCTTATATTTTATATTTACCACTGTAAATTCATTAATGCCTTTCCCCTCGGCCCAGTTAAAAGGCAGAGAACAGTAGCTTATTGATCTACCTAACAATTATTTTACAGTATTTTTATCCATGGTAAAAAAGGAATAGGGGAGTGTTATAAACGTGAAAATGATGTAAAAACAAGCGTTACCAAGAAGCCTGAAAACAGAGATCCAGAAAGATAAAGTGCCTTGCTTGAGTCACACAGTTGGGGAATAGCTTAGTGTTTGGTCTAACCACTTATCTATCCTGTACCTGGTCGCTTAGAGCTGTGCTGTTTCCTGACAGCTCTGCCTCTTTCTAGATCAGGTATTGGCACCCCAAAACCCTGCAGATCCTCCCTAGGGCTCAGAAGCGTTCACATATCAAAACACACCAATTCCCAAAGTCACCGAAGTTGTACGTCACAACTTAGGCAAAGGTGATGAATGCATATTAAACCAGCCACTCCTAGTAAATGGAGAAGCTGTGGAAAAGCCCTGTGGCACGAAGAGCTAGGATGCTGAAGATGGTTCTGTCATTAATGAGGCCCAGCAGAGTGTCCTCTGCTGATGGTCCTGCCCTTCGTGGAGGGAAGTTGTGTCGAGATGATGATGCAGAGGCAAAGGCATCATCCAAGTGCAAAGGCTGCACCGCTGAGGGTAAGGATGGTGGTGGGTTCAGGCAATTAAAAGTAGGTGGTTTTGGAGGGCTGGGCTCAAGGCTAGACTTCCCAGGTGGCGCCAGTGGTAAAGAACCCGTCTGCCAACGCAGGTAGACTTAAGAGACTTGGGTTTGATCTCTGGCTCGAGAAGACCATATGCAGGAGGGTATAGCAACCCACTCCAGTATTCTTGCCTGGAGAATCCCATGGACAGGGGAGCCTGGTGGGCTATGGTCCATAGGGTCACACAGAGTGGGACATAACTGAAGTGACTTAGCAAGCACTCACAGGCTCAAGGTCGTAATGTGGGAGTAGTGATAGATGAGGTGGGAGAGGAAAGAACAGTCAGAGTTAATGTGTTGTGCTGAGGGATTCTAACTTGATCCTGGGAGAGCAGGGAGCCTTTAAGACTTCTAAGGAGCCTTCAGGTCTGTGACATAGAAGGGCCTGGTTGAGGCTAGATCTGGGGAAAGCCAAGCCACTGGTGAGTTAGAAGGCAGCCACAGGAATCTTGGCTTAAACCAAAGCAAGAACAGTGGGGAAGGAGAGAAATGGGTGGATTCAAAAGACGTGAGAACCTTTTGTTAACAGGATGACAGCATTCTTTCTGGTTTGAGATGCAGTTATTCCTGGAGGCTGGTGAACTTTATGTGCAGCCTTTGATTCCACGTTGCCAGAGAAATGTTCATGGTTTCTGACCCACGTGTATCTGGCTCCACTCCCTTGAGCTGTCTAGCGGTCTCTCTCAGCCGTCAAGGGCGCTCTTCAATGTTAGTGCTCTGTCACCTCCTTCCACTTGTCTCATGTGAGCTGTCCACACAGAGTATACCTGTCTTCCTGTTTACACAAGTGTACGATATACTTCAGTCCAAAAGTTCTCTTTCTCAGTACATGTAAATCTTTTTCTGTATACACTGGCCTTGTATAACTGTGCCTTGATTCTGCAGTCATAGGGTGAGCGTATGTTAGGATTGGTGTTTTCTGCTTGTGGAATTCTTCTTCTGAGCTTTTAAGACATTTAATGATCTGTTTATAACTTAAAAATGAGTGTTCTAAGTGGAGTCTGTGAGTACATATGTGAATCAGAAAAATACATTGAAGAGATATTGTCAGTAATGAATTACAACTATACATCTCTCTCAGCTATTTTTGGAGCTTTTAAAAGGTCTAATCAGATGGTGTTTTTAAGCAATTAAAGATCAATGTTAGTAATGGATTTTTATCTAGATTGTATCTTTTAGGAAGATATATGTTTATTTGGGTATAGAGTTGCTTCAGCTCCCTGGAAAAGAATTTATTTTTCCTTAAAGCAACTTCTACCCATATTCTTAATTATTTACAGATGATATGTATTTATTTAATATTATCATATTTCAAAATTAATAACAATGGAATGTTGGATTCACTTTAAACTTCTTTTCAGAAATACAGGTGAAGTTGAAATTTGTATTTTCAAAAGCCTTATCTCATATTGTCTCTTCCTATAGCCAATATGGTAGATACTTACTAATGAATAACTCCATCTAGCTCTTCTGTAAGAGAATGAATGTTATCTCCTGCTACTTGCAAGAGATTGGTTCAATGGGTTTTAGAGGTTTCTTTTCACAAAGTTTTATTTTTTCTGACTGTTATGTAAGTTAAAATAGAGTTTGGCACATGTGTGCAAATTAAAGTATATGACATTTTCAGAATATACTTTTGCTCACTATTAACATGAGAGTAGCAGTTGGAATAAAGACTCCCTTTGTCAATTTTTGTCCTTTTACTTGCAGTTGTAATCCTGTTGGGAGTGGAGTACATTTAAATGTAAATAACATGAAATAGTCAACAGATTTCAACTCAGAGAACTGGTTCCAGTGTTATTGCATAACTCAATAATGTAGATCTCACACAAATGCCAGTGTTTGACCTTGGTTTGTTCTTGATGTTCTTTGGTAATTGCCGTCATCCTGGCAGTCACCAGAGGGCCCAGCTATGGAGAGTTATGTGAGAGCAGTTTGAAGGGGCTCACACTGTGTAATCTGCTACAGTGTTTTGAGGTACTGACCCCCCAGTTTTATTACTATTTGTTGTTGTTCAGTCACTAAGTCTTGTCCGACTCTTTGTGACCCCCCTGAACTGTAGCACGCCGGGCTTCCCTGTCCTTCACTTTTTCCTGGAGTTTGCTCAAATTCGTGTCCATTGAGTGGGTACCCTTATTACTATTTACCTGGCCTTGAGTTGGCTTTTACTGATAGGTCTGTACTAGCTCTAGATAGTTGATCCTTTAACTTATTAACTAATTTTAACCATTAGTAAAAATCTAAGCACAAATTCATGAATTAATAATCATTGGATGTTCTGTCTCTATGAGTTTCTCAGATGCTGCACTAGTAAAGAATCCACCTGCCAATTCAGGAAAGGCAAGAGATGTGGGCACTGCTGATTTTAAGATCAAGTCCATGTTAGCATCATGACCTAGAAAAAGCTTACTAGCAGCAAATCACTCAACTTCTCTCCACTTTGAAAATACAGTATGTGTAGAAATAATATGGGCTTCCCTGGCAGCTCAGACGGTAAAGAATCTGCCTGCAATGTGGGAGACCCAGGTTCGACCCCTGGATCAGGAATATCCCCTGGAGAAGGAAATGGCAACTCACTCCAATATTCTTGCTTGGGAAATCCCATGGACAGAGGAGCAGGCAGGCTACAAAGAGTTGGACACAGCTGAGCGACTAAGCACAGCAATGCAACATTCCCTCTCTACTTTTGCATATAAAGCCATTTTTGTATAAATGCAGACACATACACAATATGCTTAGTTAGTTTATCACTTCATGAGAAGAACTTCCAATATATGATGGCTATCAAGAAGAGTATTATTTCATTCTACAGACCTTTCTATCTATACCTATGAAAATTATCCAGAAAGCACACATTGGAAAAAGACCAATCTTCGCTGACTGGGCTTTTCGTTTGTGCTAATTGTTACATGTAGACAAACCTGGGCATGTTGGCTTTATGTATCTGGGTTTGTGGATTTGCCATTATGTTTTTGGCTAGAATGTTATAGAGCACTGTTCAAGCAAGCGCATGGGCATGTGGAAGTTGGATATTATTCATCCTTTATTTAAAAAAATAAATCCATTCCCCGAACATTGATGATGTATAATTAAAGAGGCTAGAAAATAACCATGATAAAAGAAAAACATAAAAAGAAACACATGCTAGTTTTACTGGCTTCAGTGTTCTAAACGATTTTCTAAAATGAATCATAGCTAAAAGCTAAGATCCTTTTTCTAAAAGCTAAGATCCTTTATAGTTAGTTTAGGGCTTTGAGAAAGTGTTTATATTTTTACTGCAAACTTCTATGTTTGGTTAAGACTTGTGATGCCTTTTTGATAGAAAATATAAAACTTGATATGCTGAGCTTTTGGACTGGGCTTGCTGACCTGTGATGAGGGCATACTCTGAAGTATAGGGGGTGGCAAGGGGCAGAAGTGCCCAGGCATATGACTGAGACAACTCCATCACCATTATGAGGCCTGCCAGGAATAGAGATGTTCATAAAGTCAAAATTTGTAAGCCATAATGTCTTATATAAAATAAGGGTGATATTTTTTTCCCTTTCAGATTTTGGGGTAAGTGCTTTCTTAGCAACCGGGGGTGATGTTACCCGGAATAAAGTAAGAAAAACATTTGTTGGCACCCCGTGTTGGATGGCTCCTGAAGTCATGGAACAGGTAAAAAAAAAAAAAAAATAATGTTTTGATTGACACAGTACAGTTGCACATATCATTAATACACTAACATTTCATTCAAATCAAACGTTTTACTAGAATGCATCATGTAAGGTTTAATTCCCAATTGCTGCAAAGTAATATCAAAGTTGAGCACACGGAACCGTGGACTTCTGACGTAATATGGAGCCTCCCCCCCCCCCCCCCCATCACGTGTAACATGCCTGCCATATAATTGTGTTTTTTCCCTGCTTCTGTTCTTAGGTGAGAGGCTATGACTTCAAGGCTGACATGTGGAGTTTTGGAATAACTGCCATCGAACTAGCCACAGGAGCAGCGCCTTATCACAAGTATCCTCCTATGAAAGTAATTACTCTCGGAAATAATATGTCGGGTTTGAAGGATGATTTAACAGAATCCATTCGCTAATTCTCCTTAACATAGTCATTTTTTCTAAGACCCAAGGAGAATTAATGGAGGGATGCAGCTGAGTTAAATGTTGTTTGATGTTCTCAGTGGACAGAGTGGAACAAAAGCAGCCTGGTCCCCAGCCTTGAAGCCTGCTTTGCATTCATAGCACAGAGGAATATGGTCAGATTGGCCGATGGAGGTTGATAGCTGTGACAAATGCTGGCCATTACTGTCTTTATGGTAGAATATCCCTGACTCCCCAAGAAAAGTCTAAAAATAGATTAGAGTGATATCATCTTTGCAGATGGATTTCCAGATGTTCAGGCCT
The DNA here is from genome assembly GCF_023699985.2 of Odocoileus virginianus. Taxonomy (NCBI): domain Eukaryota; kingdom Metazoa; phylum Chordata; class Mammalia; order Artiodactyla; family Cervidae; genus Odocoileus; species Odocoileus virginianus. The sequence goes on from NC_069686.1 coordinate 21,527,477, forward strand.
TTTTTTTTTTCTTTTCCATAATCTAGAACATTTCACTCTTGTTCTCATGGTGTCCTGTTGGTAATTCATCTGAAGTAAGGGAGCCCAGGGTTTTTAGGAACTAATGTACATTTGGATACTATTTTTAGATTTTTTTTGTTATTCTTTTAACTGGCCCACATCATCATTTCTGTTAGTTTTGATGTGATGGTATCAGGATTGTTTTATCCAACTGGATTTTGTTTTGAGGCTGAAATAGCTTGAGTGGAAATTATGGAGGTATTTTACAGAGAATATGGTGTATGTATGTTTCAACTTTTTTCTAGGATTTTATTGGAAAAGCTTAGGAGAATTTAAAAAAACAAAACTGAAGATTAAAAAAGTTAAATAATTTACTGATTAAAAAGTTAACAACATTCTTGTTGTAGATAATGTTGAAGTACAAATAAATAGTCATCCATAATCTCATCAACCACAGATAACCCCTACTAAAATTGTAGCATAGTTTATTACATTGTTTTCTCTATATTTAATATACATATTTTTAATGTAGATAAGATTCAGGGATTGCATGTACACACCTGATTTTATTAGCTGAAAATTTAAAGTTGAGGTTTAAACAATGGAAGTGACCTTTCAGGGAAAAAGCACTGAAATAACCGTGAAGACTTTTCTTCTATCTGATTTTTCTCTATTATTTTTTCTTAGGTCTTTCTTTTCCCCCTACTTTTTAGTGTTTTCCATTTGAATCCATCACATTGCTGATCCCGGCCTAAAGGCCTGTAGGACTTCTTCAGATCTGACAGATTTCCCATTTTTCTTTGGATTGCTGTTATCCTCTACAAACAATCAACTGTCACTTTAATCCTTCATCTTTTCCTACATCTGAAAGCACTTGAAAAGAGTCTTGGCTTTATAGTATTTGCATAAATTAAGACTGATTTACACATTAATGAGTTTTTTTTTCATTTTATAGGTCAATAGTTTGCTACAAAGTCTACTTTTTTTTTTTAAGCAAATAGTTTTGACGTTAATGTGAAAGAGTGGAATTTTTTTTAACCTTTCTGATGTGAAAACTGTATTTTTATTTGGTTTTGTCCTTTTCCAGAAGCAGCATGGCCTTTTGTCCTGGTTATGGGTTTTTGCAACTTAGTTGTATCCTGGCTATCTTTCAGTGTCTTAGTTTTGCCAAGCCGTTAAGTATTTCTGTATGTTTTCTCATTAAGAAAAAGAAGGAAATCGTGTGTTACCTCCTGGGATGTTGTGGATTTATTTTTAAGGCCAGTAATGTGTTACAGAAGCCTTGAGCACGGGCAGTTCCTTACTTAGGAATGACCTGTAAACATGGACATTCCCTGCTGCTCTGGGCCTCTCTCTTGCCCCTCCACCGCCCCGTTTCTCAGAGCCCCTGTCTGCGCTAAGCTGGTGCTGGAGCTGTGAGGCTATGTGCTCCTGCAGGCTGTGTGAGAACCAGTTCCCAGGAAGCTCTGTCCTGGCCCCTTTGGGAGGTCATGTTAACACATGGAGCAGATTTTATAAGTTCTGTCAATGGAATAACAAAAAAGGTTAAAGGGCCCGTGAACAGATTTGCAAAGGGAACTGAATACTTAGAATATAGGTTTTCTAGAAAATGAAAATCACGGGGAAGCACTTAGTTTGTACCTACTGGAGGAGGGTCTTTGAGACTTTGATTGAAAAAAAACCTCTTTTGTAGCAAGCAGTGCCTGTCCTGAGATCATGTCTTCCCATTTGTCTCTGCTTCAGGTGTTGATGCTGACTTTGCAAAATGATCCACCCACTCTGGAAACGGGAGTAGAGGACAAGGAGATGATGAAAAAGTACGGCAAGTCTTTTAGAAAGTTACTTTCACTGTGTCTTCAGAAGGATCCCTCCAAAAGGTACGTCAGACGGAGTGGCGAGTGAGTGGCCATGGCTGGGTGGAGTCCTGACGAAGCATGGTTTGTGGATGGGGAAAGGCTGTGCCCGGACGGGACTTCTAGTTCAAGGAGATGCAGCTCTGGTCCCCAGATTTCCAGCCTGTTAGTAGCAGCTTGGATCTGGGAGGGATAGGAGTGAGCGAGGACCAGGGAGAGACAGAGGGAAATTTTCAGTGTTAATAAGATTGGCTGTGCTTGTTAGGTGTGGGTTCTGTCAGCAAAGGAAATGAAGTAAAACAGAAATCAGAAGCAGTTGGCAGCGGCGCATTCAGGAGCTGAGCTAATATTCTGCACTGTGTAGGCTGAGCTGACCTCTCAGGATTTGAATATCCTGCCAGCTCCAGTCTAAACCAGGCAGAGCTATTGAATTTTGCATGAGCTTCCTTTGAGTTGCGGAACAAGTTGTTTGTGCTGTTTTAAAAGATTATCAGTAAAGAAGATTAACATTTTTACATTCAAAAGATTAATCACATAAACAGAAGCAAATGGTTTTAAATTAACTTTAGTATTTCCTCTTTAGTCTTGGGTTATTGCCCTGCACTATGGTACGTCTGTTTTCTGGGTTTGTCTCTCCTTCTCCCTCTCTGTGAGTTTGAAGTATCCCGGGTAGTGAAGAGTGGAGCCCAGTGTCCTTTGTCACTTAGCGAAGGTTCGTGACAGGAAGGGAGCACGCCCCGTCACTGAACAGTCTCCCTTTGTGGCGCTTGGCTGTGTGCGGCTGTGTGCTCACACACCGCTACATGGATCACACACCTGGAGAGGCTGCTGAGAAGTTTCTGGCTACTCTCAGCCATCCAGCACTCTGATGTGATGCTCCCATCCCAGAATGTCAAAGCTGGCTTCTCTTCTGGAACTTTCTTGTTCAGGGGAGGACCTGCTTTTCGAAGGATTCCTTTATTTTTCAGTTCCTGAGGAAACTTGAGCCTTTTGCTTTTACACAGAGCTACTGTTTGAGTTGGCTGCCCCTCTCTAGAATAAACACACTTTCCATTATGTTACCTGTTCTTTGCAGTGACTTCTTTTACGTTCACTGAATTTGCCTTGAAAGAGGAAAAAGTGAAAGTTGCTCAGTCGTATCCAACTCTTGTGACCTCATGGTCTGTTCAAGTCCATGGAATTCTCCAGATAAGACTAATGGAGTGGGTAGCCTTTCCCTTCTCCAGGGGATCTTCCCAACGCTGGAATCGAACCCAGATCTCCTGCGTTGCAGGCAGAGTTTTTACCAGCTGAGCCACAAAGGAAGCCCAAGAATACTGGAGTGGATCCCTATCCTTTCTCCAGCAGATTTTCCCAACCCAGGACTCGAACCAGGGTCTCCTGCATTGCATGTGGCTTCTTTACCAACTGAGCTTTCAAGGAAGCCCTTGAACTTGCCTTGAAGCTTCTCTATGTCAGTCACCTTTCTCATGAAGCCAGGTTCAAAGACTCTCTGCTGTTAAGCATCTTGAAATCATTTGTTTTAACAGGGACGCAAGACTTGCTTACTTTCCTCTTGTATTTGGTGTCTTTTCCAAACGTAACCTTTTGGCAAGAAAAACAGAACTTGCCCCTCCAAACCCTAGTGAGAGAAGAACTTGTCCTCCCCTTTAGCACTAGATGGTAACTGATGGTCTTTGTGATTCCTAGTTGAGATCCCATCTAGTGGTAGTGATGGGTAATCACAATTCCAGCTATTTTGGTAAAAGATTCTGGAGGGTAGGATTGTTGGGCTTCCAAGGTGGCTCAGTGGTAAAGAATCCTCCTTCCAATGCAGAAGACACGTGTTTGAGCTCTGGGTCAGGAAGATCCTCTAGAGGAAGAAATTTGGCAATCTACTCCAGTATTGTTGCCTCGATAGTCCCATGGGTAGATGAGCCTGGCAGGCTACAGTCCATGGGGTCACAGAAAGTCAGACACAACTGAGCTACTGAACATACACAGAATTGTTAGTGTACTTACTAATATGAAAATATAACCCTTTAGGAGACTCATAATTTTGTCAAAATAGACCATCATACTTTATATTTGACATTCCATCTGTTTTTCTCAACAATCTTGAAAGTGTTTCCAGGTTTAATTTGTTACATGAGCTCAAACATCAGGTCCCCGTTGCCCCACTAAACAATAATGACAAAACTTTTAGAAAAGACCTGTTCAGCAGATATTCAAATTCTTACGTCTTTTCCTCAGAGTACTCTCTTAGTAATGATATTGATTTACAAAGTATGAGTAGTTTAAGGACTTTTTAAAAGGTGTTTTCTCTATGACATAATCTTCTCACTGTTGTACGATTGTCCTCTATGACAGAGAGTATTAGTGGTGCATCAACTTCCCAGGTGTTTCTTGTAATGAAAAAACAGTGTAGGAAGTTTGGGTAAAAATGATTTGGGAGATGTGAGGGTGGAAGAAAACAGTATTATAATTGTTGAATTATTTATTATACAGGATGCTGTTAAAATATGTATTTGTGACTGAATTAATAAGTTAACATTTCATTGTTGTGCAAGTCTGAAAGTGTGAATTTTTCCTGTCTTCTCTGCCTTTGCTTATATTGTCCAAATGTTTTTCCTCTTCTCCTCTCCCCTTTCCACCTGTCTTTCACCACTTAGTTCAAAGGCCCCATATTCTCAAAGTTAGATACATTTGGGTGAGAGTCCTAGCCCTACTTCCTCATCATCTGTGTGCCTTAGTTTCCTTGTCTGTCAAATGGGCTTAATAACATCAGGTCATAGGGTTGCCATGGGGATGGAACAAGATAGTGCATTTAAAGCAGAGAACACAGTGCCTGAGTATTTCTAAGTATTCATGAAATTGGGATTGCCATTTTCTTTCTTTCTTCATTATTTACCTGTTTTTTTCCCTGACCAGTGGAGTCATTGCAGCTTCTAGTTTCCTACAGTATTTGAAGATAAATGTGTCTCTTGTATCACTTACTGCACAGTGTAGATTAATTGACTTACGTGTCCAATTTCCTCGTGAGTTTCTTAGGTTTTTAGAAGGAGAGTCTGTGTCTCTCATCTTTCTGTCAACAGTCACTGGTCTGCATTACATACTCAGTGGTATTTCTTGAACACGTGCAAGCAATGGGGAGCTTGCAATTTGGGGATGATTTAGACTCCTTGAAAAGAATTTCAGAGCCAAACCAGACTGTAGTGGGTTGAGAGGAGTGAAGGCAGGAGTTTTGATCATTATATTTATTTCTCTTGCCAGCATATAGATCCTCTACTTGCCGTCTAAATGCAGTTAACTGGTACCAGCACCTTGGTTTTACTGAGTGCCTTTTTTAGCAATGAGTGAAAACATATCACTGGGTAACAGTGACCAGGCCGGAATCATTGCAATGTGAGCGCCCTCAGGCTAGCTGAGAAGGAGCTGTCAACCTCGGGAACTCTTGGAACGTCCCATTGCCTCAGAGCTGGGTGTCAGAGTTCTTTGCCTCATCCAAGTCTGTGCCCCGCATTTGCATAGACAAAGATCTGCTTATATTTGCATAGCAGAACATTTTGCTATTCTTAAAAAAAAGAAAAAAAACCCTTTCTCTTAGAGGCTACATATTTCATATGGATGGCAACTATAAAAATAACTAGCGTTTTTTGGGCACATTTTTCCATCCACAAAGGAGTGGATGTTGCATAGATGAATCCATTGGAAACAAATAAAACTTAAATATTTCTTTGGCGGGGGCAGGGTGAGAAATACAACTCTGCTGGAGGTCAGTGTATTGTTAGAAGTTAAAATACAAATTTTCAGAACTATTTAAACTGTATCATATTCACCTTGAATCCTTTGAACATTATTTTAAGTCTTGGTGGACTTTGGCTTATCCACATGTATTGAATCCTTTAAGGGATTTTCTTCTGAGGATGTTGGTGCTTGCAGCCTCCTTCTGCATTGCTTTTAAGGATTTAAAATTGAATTGTTATTCAAAGCCTAGGCCATCATTACAGTTGCTGGTATAGAATTTTAGCGTTTCTCATAATATGGTGTTTGCTTGTAATATTGTATTGCTTGATAATTGTTAGTGGCCTTGTAAGACATAACAATGCTTGCAGAATTCTTCCTACTGCAGTACTTGGCTAAGAGGCAGGCTGCATTGTTGGTTCCTGCATTAACCCTACACTAGTAATCTCCATGGGCTTCCCAGGTGGCTCAGTGGTCAAGAATCCACCTGCCAATATAGATGTGGGTTTGATCCCTAGGTCGGGAAGATCCCCTGGAGAATGAAATGGCAACCCACTCCAGTATTCTTGCCTGGGAAATCCCATGGACAGAGGAGCCAGGCAGGCTGCAGTCCATGGGGTCACAAAGAGTTGGACCCTACTGAGCACACACACACATAATAATCTCTATAACATAAGACTAAAACATGCAAAACATATAAAACCCCTAAAATCAAATGAACAGCATGCATCTTGGTTTTTCTCATACCTTCTCTCACTTTCTTCCCTTCCTCATTTTCAGCATTCCTCCTACTTCTACTTTTCCAATCTTTTTATGGGGGTAGTTTAGCGTATGTGGAATTCAACTACAAAGGGATCTGCTATTTAGCTCTTCTGTTTATAGAGTCGAGGTCACCTATTATTTAAATATCAATCCTGTTAAAAAAGGAATGTGGCTTTTTAAACGACTTCTCATTGCTCATGTCACTGTGTTTCTGTATCTGTTGATGGAGTTAAGAGTAGAGTTCAGAGAACAGAGTCTTCTCTTCAGCGTGCTCTTCCCCTTTACAGTCTTGATTACCACAGAAAGGACCTTGCTGGGGAAGGAAGCGTAGTTCCAGCCCTGTATCTCCAGGTTGTTGTTTTGTTCAGTCACTCAGTCATGTCTGATGCTTTGCAGGCCCATGTTGCAGGCTCCTCTGTCCTCCACTATCTCTTGGAGTTTGCTCAAATTCCTGTCCTTTGAGTTGGTGATGCCATCTAACCGTCTCATCCGCTGCCTCCCCCTTCTGCTTTTGCCTTCCTTCATCTCCAGGTATATCTGGCATTTCCCAGTCTTCTCTTTACATAGGTCCTACACTTGACCTTGGTAAGCAGAAGTGAGGAGGTAGGGGTTTAGAGGAGAAAGGAAGGCATTTGTGACCTTCCTCCTCAGTGCCTCCACTGCATGGAGTTTGGTGCTCAGATGTCTAGTAGCATCACTTTTACCCCGTATTTGATTCTGGCATGAAATTGAGCTATAGCAGTTTTATGGTCTGTCCTAGGCTTTGGGGATAAAAAAAAATGAACACCGTGCGGTCCCTTCCTTGGAAGGGCTTATAACCTAGTGAGGTGGAGGCAGAAACAGGTCATTGCAAAATGAATGTGGGTGGATTGGTATGTGAGCATTGAGTTCTATTTGTAGGAGCTGGGAGAAGTATCTTGGAAGATGGATGCCACTTAAATGGGTTCTTGATGGATAAGCAAGAGTGTGCCAGTTGGTTACGAAAAATTCTGAAGCAGAGCTGGGTGCTTTGTCATGAAAGAGCAAGGTGTGGGTGAGACTGTCCCTGTGTTTGGAGGATAAGTTGGCATGGGGCACGATGGGAAGTGAGGCTGGAGGAGTTGGGATCTCAGGCCACTAAAATCCTTTAGGAGGCATAAGAAAATATTTTTGTTTAGAAGCCAGCTAGGGAGCAGTGTGGATGGTGGGTTGGAATGAGGAAGAGAGAAGTGGCAGACAGCCTAGCCAGGGGACTGTGTCAAAACAGTATTGACCAGAAAAAAAGTGAAAGTCTAAGTGGCTCAGTTGTGTTTGACTGTCTGCGACCCTTTACACTGTAGCCCGCCAGGCTCCTCTGTCCATGGAGTTCTCCAGGCAAGAACACTGGAGTGTGTAGCCGTTCTCTTCTCCAAGGAATTTTCCCAACCCAGGGATTGAATCCAGGTCTCCCGCATGGCAGCCGGATTCTTTACTGTCCCAGCTACCAGGGAAGCCCTTTGACCAGAGGAGTGGAGGATTTCAGCCAAAAGAGTGGCCTTGAGTTCCTTCATCATCTTAATTTTCTTTCTTTTCACTGAAAAAAATTAAATCTAGGTTATTTTGTGCATGTCTTGGTTTTTGAAATTTGGTTTCACAGTGTAAGTTGCCAAACATACTCAGTCCCTTGTGTAATGGTTCTGTATGTTCTCTCAGTAGCCGTTTCCTTCCCACGAATGCAATCCATGTGTTTGAATGTTCTGACCATCCTCTCACCGCCTGACAGCACAGTCTCTTATCTGCCAGATTGTAAGCTGACTAGGGTGGTGTTTATGTCTGTCATCATCATCAGAGTGTGCCTGGTATCTAGCATGATACCTGACAAATAGCAGGTGCTCACTGCATACTTACTGAGAGTATGAAAGGATGAATTTGCAGTTTCTGGAAGCAAAAACTATCAGTGATCTCTTAAGAGTAGTCTACGTTAAAAAAAAAAAAGCAACCAAAGTTAAATCACTTCAGTTATCCTTTTTAGTTCTAGTGCCTGGTAAGCAAAGTACAGAAACAAGGTCCAAGGTAAAAATTCCTGAATTTGAATCAACTTACCAAGGAATGTGGAACACAGAATGTAAAGCATGGCCCACCTGTCATGTAGACCTTTATTTACTCAAAGAAATGAGCAATTAGAGGCTGCTGGTTGCATTGGCTATGGCCATTTGGGGTTCTTAGTTGGGTACTTGTAACCAGTGTTCCACTTGAAATTGAGGAAAAGCACAATAACAATTTAAAGAGAAAATTTCTTTGCACAGAAATGCAGTTTATGGCCCCTGCAGACTGTCACAGTTTGTTCACCATTGAGCCAGATGATGTTCCCTAATTCTTTTATATGCTGGGTCCCTGCAAACATTTTAGTGGGGCTTCCTGGTTCAGAGCACTAGTTTCCAGTCTCTTCAAGTGTGAGGACTCCCTGTAAACTTGGATTCCGTAGCACAGTGGTCTTAGGCCCTTCGATAATCACTGCCTGGAAAGAGACCTAATGATACTCAGTCAGGCTTCCCTCCCTCCTCCAGTTTTTTTATTATGAAAAATTTAAAACATACAGAAAAGATGATAAAACAATACAGTGTTTACGTCTGTGTAAACACCTAGATTCAACAGTTATTCACATTTCTCATATCTGCTGTCCCCATTTATCTACATTTTATTGGCTGAACAGAAAATAAGGAACAAACTTACGACATCAGCTTGCATTCCCTCCAAATAAAGACACATTCCTCCATCGCCAAAATACTTTTCCACACTTAAGTAAATGAACAGAAATTTCCTAAAATTGTCCGCTGCCTAGCACATTCACCCATCTCTATTTCTAAACGTCTCCTGTAGCTTCTTCTGCTCTTAAAATTCAAAACTCAGGAGAGGGTCACACATTGCTTTTAGTTTTATGTTTAAATATGTTTTCATCTAAAACAGTCCCCTCACGTCTCCCCTTTTCTTCTATGACACCAGCTTTTTTAAGAGAGCAGCCCAGTTATCTTGTTGGCTGTCTGTCCTCTAGATTTATGTGGTTCTTCCTGCATGCCTGCAGGACCTATTGATAAAGGAAGTAGTTCTCTGTGGAAGAGTGCCAGTTATTAAATATAGAAGGAATGATGGAAGTAGAAAAATCAATGTTCTGCCACCTCCAATGAAATAACTATTTAAGGCAAAGATGCTAAAACCAGAAGGTGAAAGATTCTCCAGGACAGGATATGCATATCATGGGAAAGTATTGTCTAACAGAATACTTGCCAGTTGCAGTGGGGCAGACTTACCTTGGAGAGACCTCGGGCCTGGGGACCAAATGGTTCAACATAACATCTGTCCCGGTGAAATAACCTATCATCATGTGCCTCCCACGTGCTGCAGTAATTACAATGTGCATCATCTATGAAGTCTTCTTCCACCAAATACTTGTGTCAGCCTAGCCGGGCCTTCAGACCCAAATGTCAATTTATCAGAAATACAGGACAGAGAAACAAGTTAAGTGACACATGAGGAAACGATCAGACTGGTCTGATTGTTTAATGCTTTTAAATGAATTTGCATTCATTAATCACTGTCACGTTTATGTTCCCTTGAAAAACAGTAGTCCAAGTCCACTTTGGACAGGGAGACTTGGTGAGCGGATAGAGCTTGTACACACACGTGGGCCCCCTTGCAGACACCACCGCTCGTGGAGAATCGCAGAACACTGTGGACATAGTTTCCTTGATAGGGTCATACCACCGCTTGTACTGCTTCTGAATAAATACAGGATTTAGCTCACAGGCGTGTCAGTCTGCCACCTTTTAGAAACCCTGCATTCACTTAGCGAAGTGTAAGGATGGAGGATGGAAAGTTGGTCATGCCCCAAATATTTAACTTACAGGGGTTTATGTGTTTTGCAGTAGAGGTGTTTGAAAAGAACTGGAAAATCGGCGCCAGTTTATTTGGTGCCAGCTTACGATGAATTTAGTCTGTGGTTTGCTATTCCTGAAACTGGTTTTCCAGAAAGACTCCAGGATTAAGGTGTTTCATCAAGGCAGTGTCTTTATTGAGTGGTCATTGTTTCAACTCTAATTTATTATTGATCTTTCAGGCCTACAGCAGCAGAACTTTTAAAATGCAAATTCTTCCAGAAAGCCAAGGTAACATGCTTAAAAACCCAAGTCAATCTGCTATTTTTAAAATCTCTACAAATTTCAGTGTATCGTATTTGATGTCAAACCTTGGGAATATTTGTTTTGCAGAACAGAGAGTACCTGATTGAAAAGCTGCTTACAAGAACACCAGACATAGCCCAAAGAGCCAAAAAGGTAAGCGCCAGAAGCACTCTTGCCCCAGTGGGAGCCTCTCCCCCACCCAGGGAAGTGGAGCCTCTAGAAGAATAAGGAAAAGATTTCCACATAATCATGGTGTGTATTTAGAGATTACTGGTTAGTGATTACTCAGATAACTGCATTTTGCCTTTTGGTTACCTCAGGCTGCAGCTATGTGTTTGGGTGTAGAAACAATGTGAAACTTAAAATGATTTCATTTTTCCATTTATTGGCTTTGCTTAAAGTTCGGAGGGGAGGGGCTTGTGTTGAGACTAAAACACTGGAGAGGTAAAATATCTTTGAATATCTTTTTTGGGGGGTGGATTTTACCAAAGAGGAACAGTCATTTTTAATCAGCTTGAAATGACAAAATGAAAAACAAAACTTTCATTTTTAATGGTTATTTTGAATATCTGAGTGGCATAGTTTCTTTTCTCATAAAAGACCTTGATTTTTTTCTGTAGTCTATGCTATGTTAACTAAATTATGTTAATAATTGCCAAAAAACCCCTGGGTTTTAGATTTTAAAAAAATGGTATGTATGTGTGAGTGTGTTTATGTGTTGACCCAAAGTTTTTCTTATTTGTAATGTCAGATTTTATTATGGTATGAAACTTAACAAAATTTAAACTCAGATTTGGTTTGGTTTAGTTTGATTTTAAAATTGTATTAGTTGTCTAAATTTAAAATATTGATGTAGGCACAGATTTAGAAAGGGGGAGTTTCTTTTTATTTTCTTTTTACAATTAATACTTACAGGGGAAGTTGATGTGAATCTAAGTTATCTGCTCTGTTAATAAAATTGGCCAAAAAATATATGCATGAGAGGTTGCGTCTCAGGATACCTAGGTGTTAGTAACTTGCACTGTTAATGTCTAGACACTGCTTTTTCTAAATCACTGGGTATGAAATACATTTAGCTGATGCTTTCAAATTGCTTTAAATATTAGATTTTAAAATAAACTTCAAGAAATGACCCATCTTGTGTGGGTATCTGAGCCTGTCTCCTAGACCTGCAGAATTCTTTGGAATGGGCTGGTTCTCAGGCTGTGAGTCTGGGCGAGTAATAGGGGATCACTGGCCTGACTGTGGAGATGTGAGCAGGGCTGGTCTCTGGGATGGCTCTGAAGGAAAAGTGAAAATTCAGCAATATTCCATCAGAGTGACCAGAGAAGGCAATGGCAACCCACTCCAGTACTCTTGCCGGAAATCCCATGGACAGAGGAGCCTGGTAGGCTGTCGCGAAGAGTCGGACATGACTGAGCGACTTTACTTTCACTTTTCACTTGCATGCATTGGAGAAGGAAATGGCATCCCACTCCAGTGTTCTTGCCTGGAGAATCCCGGGGATGGGGGAGCCTGGTGGGCTGCCATCTATGGGGTCACACAGAGTCAGACATGACTGACGTGACTTAGCAGCAGCAGCATCAGAGTGACACCTCCCAAGGGGCAGCATAGAGAAGCCGGAGCTTCTGTGTGAGGCAACAGAAAGTCAGAGTACCCACCAGAGTGCGGGAACTCCGTCAGGAAGGCTTAAGGAGGTGCCTAGAGTGTGTGCCTGGGGTGTCGGAGTCTAGCCTGGGGTCCTTTGATCAGATACCTAAGCCGTCAGCCACAGGTGAAGAGAGCTGTTAGAGAGCCGCTAACTTGTACAGCGTGTGCACCCGAAGGCCTTGTTTCGGTTTCCCTCCGATCTCATCCTTCCCAGGTCTCCAGCCTCGCACCTCCCGCTCGGGCTCCTTGTGTGCTGTTTCCAAGCTGTTCTCCCTCCCAAACCTCACCTGGCTGTGCTGCTGCTCTCTAAGTCACCTGACCTCCGGACCCTGGGGTGATTCTTATATCAGAGGCCCCCTTCTTTGTCTCCTAAGTTCTCTCCACGTTTCCCTCTGCAATGTTTCTTGGAATGTTTCCTCCTGTTTTTAATGAAACATTTGCAGTAGATTTCTGTTAATAACTACTCTCCTACCCCCCCCCCCCTTCCTCCTTGGGCACTAATACAAGGTTAACTGTCTAATCATGTCACTTAATTGCTCAAAAGTGGTTTCCAAAATTAAACAAAAGCAAATAAATGGCGGGGGGTGGGGGGAGTTTCCTGTCAAATAAAGTGCAAGCTCCTTAGCCTTAAATTCATGGCACCATTTCAACTTCCCGCCTTATACCATTGACCCTTGAACAGCACGCCAACCCTCTGTGCAATAAAAAATCGGGGTGTAATTTATAGTTTGCCCTCAGTGTATATGGTTCCTCTGTAACTGCAGATTCACTGAACTGTGGATTGTGTTGTACTGTAGTTTTACTACTGAAAAAAATCCATATGTAAACGGACTTGCACATTAAACTCGTGTTGTTCAAAGGTCAACTCTGTTGTATACTCCAGCTAAACTTAAAGCACCTCTAGTTCTTACTGCCTAACCCGTACTTTCCTTTGATACTCCATCAGCAAAGAATCTGTTCAGACTGTCACTTTTCTTTGGTTTAATGTTTAGATTACATATTGTTACGTATTATTGTGTTGTGTATTCCAAATTTCATTTCGAGTGTATCTTAAATAACAAAGAGCTCCTTTCGGGAGATGATTTTCCAACCTTTGTTTGCTCCTTGATATGAGACCTAAACCTCAGGGCTTGTCATTCATTCCTTCAAAAGGAAAATGGCCACACATTTCAAAGTCACACAGAGAAGAATGTGAATTAGGTCTTTAAACATCATAAGAGAAAAGAGAAGGGCCCCATAATAATGTTATTCTGGCTCTCCAGCTTCATTAAGTTGGCTGTTTTCCTGTCATAATTCTCATTTTAAAGTGTAAGCTGGTTCTGAACTACACGCTGTTCCTTGCCCATTCGTTCCATGGCAGGTATGCCAACCAGGACACCATCCATCAAAATGCGTGTCTTGATCATAGTAAGTGCCCACAAATGTTTGTTGACTCAATGAACGCATGCTTCAGTGGGCCAAAGAAAAACCATTTGAAACTCTGTCACTCTCTTGAACCTCTCAAATGCTTGGCACATACTTGTTCCTGGGCTTCCTGTTAATAATAAACCACCCTCCTTCTCGTGGGCTTGTGATGTTCATAAGCATCCGTGCTGTTCCTTATTTGAAACATGTGGGCTTGGCCACTGGGAAGTAAATACTATTTTGATCACCGTGTGAATTGAAAACCTTTGTGGAAAGATGACTCTTTACATGTAGGTTCTTAAAGTGTTTAAGTAAATGTAGTTTATGTTACCCTTTCTTGGACTTGCCTTTATTGGCATCTTCTCAGCTGTCTCCCTTCCTGTTTGCTGTGGGGCCCCTAGTAACTGTTCTCTGGTTTCTTGGTGGGGATATGTTCCGCAGCGGCTACTCCCTGTCAGTCCCTTGATTTTTATCTCCTCAGTTTGTTGTTTTTAAAACAGAAACATTTCATTGATATACCAGTGTTTACATGACAACTGGGTGTGTGGCCCAAGCCTTGGACATTTCGGGAACCAAGCTGTTTGAGATTTGTTGTCATAAACCGTAATCTCTGCAGTTCCTCCCTTGTGGTAGTCCAAGTTAAGAGCTGTTTTTCAACATGTGTTTTTCTGTAACGTGAACGACCCTCATATTTAAGAGAGAGAGGGACTGGTGTTGCAGCTGCCCTTAGGACAGCCCGTGGAGCCTATCAATGCGGTCTTTTGGTGTGAGAAAGAGGCTTCTCATATTCATGATTGCCCCAAATGTGAAGCATGAGTTGAAAGCCACATAATTCCACGTGCGTAGGTGATCTTGTCTGTATCCAGGATGACTCTGCTAAATCAGGAAAAGCACATTAAAAAATAGAGACAGACCAGTGTGTCTTCTCTAGTAATTTAGTGACATAAAGTGATTTTGATTTTTTGGATGTAGAAGTAATTTCAGAAATTAAGGATATTTGTTTTTGTTTTTTTTTCTCTGGAGGCAGAGTATTTGGTCCATGCGAAGTTCTTTTGCTGAAAGATAGTATTGTTCGGGGATCGGTTTTATTTACTTATGGCTGTGTTGGGTCTTCTGCTGCATGCAGGTTTTCTCTAGCTGCTGGGCCTCTGGTTGCAGAGCCGAGGCTCTAGTGTGCGGGCTCAGTAGCTGTGTTGCATGGGATCAGTTGTGGAATCTTCCCCGACTGGGGATCCAACCTGTGTCTCCTGCATTGGCAGGCAGATTGTTAACCCCTGGACCACCAAGAAAGTGCTTAATTTTCTTTCACCTTGATTTTTCTGTCTGTGAAATGGAAATTCTTTCTGACCTCAGGAATGTGGTGAAGGGTAATGAGACATTTGGTGTTTCTGGACCATAGGACACTGTAAATTCTAAACGAGAACATGTTAATAATGACCCAGGAGAACAGAGTAAGTGCCACTGTATAACTTTTCAACTTATTCCTTATCCTTGTGCATGAGAAGAAAAGGCTTTATTTTCTTCTCATGTGGCTTTTTTAGGGCCTGTCTCCAGCTGTCTTTTGGTGTTTGAAAGCTTGACTGAGTTTTGTTCCATCATTAACATTCCTGGAATTGCTGGGTGGAAGAGGTGTAAATCATTCTGTTAGAATCAGATGCAGATGCTTAGGACTCTCTGCACTTCCTGCAGGAGCATCTGAGCATCAGAGTTGGCTGACATCTTTGCTCTCTGTTTGTGAAATAAACCTTGAGTCCCCACACACTCACACTCAGATTCATATACTTGCTGTGGCTAAAGCTCTCTGATGGCAGGACAGGGGTAGCCTGTCTAAATGCCAGCCGCTTAGCCAAAAAGTATGTTGGCCAGAGAAGGGATGAAGTGGGGAAACAATACACAGTATATCTTTTTAATATGGTTGTCTGTGTTTTCATGGGAAGTAGACTCACTGGAGGATTTATGGTTTGAATTTTCTTAATTATGAAATTGAGAAGTTAGAGATGGTTAGTGATTATCAGGAGGAAAGGGATGTTTTATCACTGCTGCATTTGGCTGAAGCCATTGTGAGTTGAAAAAACTCAGATAGCATTTGTGGGTACCAGAATTTGTTATATCAGGCTCTGAGATTGGTTTTATATTAATGACCCAAGGCTGTTGGCTTCATGTGGTCCTTCTGTGTGGTTAGGAATCAGTAGGTAGGAATATTACAGTTCACATTTGAAACTTGACATGTATTGATAACTGGTACTGTTTTTACTTTTTATTTTGAAATAATTTCAGACTTACAAAAATGTTAACAAAATAGTGTAAACATTTCTCTATATTTTCTCTCACGCTTTCTTTTGGAACGTTTCAAAGCTGTAGACATGATGCCCTTTATCTTTAAATATACTTCAGTGTGTATTTTCTAAAAACAAGGACATTCTCTTACATCACAATATGATTGTCAACATCAAGAGACAACAGTGATGCAAAATTGTTTAATTTTCAGATCTCATATGAATTCTGCCAATGATAATTTACCTAGTGTAGGACCCAATCCAGGATCATATAGTTTTATCTCTCCTTTGGTCTTCTTTAATCTGGAATAGTCTTTCTTTTTCTTTGACAACTGTGACACTTTCAAAGAGTACAGGACAGCTCTTTTGTAGTTTGGGTTTGTCTGATAATTCTTCATGATTAGATTCAGTGTATGCATTTTTGATGGGACTATCTTGTAAGTGATGCCATGATCCTCTCGGCATATCATATTACAAGGCACATGATGTTGATTTAATCCTTTACTGGTGACGTTATCACATGCTTAAGAAGTATCTGTCAGCTTCTTCACTGTAAACACAATTGGCTCTTAATAGGAAGGACTCATTAATATTACATTCCTTCTTTATATTAAACATTAAAAGGTAAAGTGAGTGTATTTACTGTACTGGGCCATTCGTCTTTTTTCGAGGAAACATTTCTGCTTTGTGTCATTATGGTTGTACATTCGTAGGATATAAATGGTAGGATTTCTGTGTAATTTCCCAGCAGTCCTGCAGACAGTGAACATTTTGCTAGCGTGTGATGTTCAGGTTGAGGTGAGAGGTGGCAATGGTGCTGCTCCAGCCTCTGCACCAGGTCTGGAAGCAGAAACATTTGAATTGGTGTCCTTGATTGGCTGTGCTGCCTGATCTTTCAGATGGAGCCAAGGACACTGACATGGTGCTCCCCTGGGGGTGAGAGGATCCGCCCAGGGAGTCTGGTGCTGCGTTTGACTCACACTGGGCGCTCCATTCAACAGTAGCTGCTGTGGACATCATGTATTGATAAATAAGGAGAATAGTTCTTGTGGATACAGCAGACAGGCAATTGAAGTGAAATAGGAAGCAAGGAAAGAGGCCTTAAGGCAGGCGGGGGAGGAGGGCTGATGTGGGTGGTTGTTGCTGCTGCTCTGGGTGGAATGGAGTAAGAGCCCGTGGCGGCCTGCCCAAAGAAGGAAGGAATGACCGTCATTATTTCATCTCCATTGTCCAAATGTTCTCTGCCTCATCAAGGCGCTGGCAATGGGCGCGGGCCAGGGCATCCCTCTCCGCAGCAATCCCCTCCTCTGTGTGAAGTTGGGGACGTGTGTTTGTGAAGAGCCTAAGAACACTAGGAATTAAGTGCACATAGAGCTGCTATCCTTTCACACCTGTTAGATTGCTTTCAGATATGCTTCCTTATTTATTTGAAACAATTGTGCTCCAAGACAGGTAGGCAGGGCAGGTACTATTATGTACTGCAGAGGAGTGCATGAGAGCTGAAATGATTTGCTTAAAGAGGCAGTTCTTATTTCTGCTTCGGTGCCCTTATCCACTGAATTGTACCTCAGAAGAAAGAAGAAGAAAAGGGAGAGGATAGGAAGGAGATATAGATGGAGAGGGTGAGCAGAATTAAACAGCACAAATAGGAAAAGCAGGGGCTTCCCTGCTGGCTCAGATGGTAAAGAATTTGTCTGCAGTGCAAGAGACCTGGGTTTGACCACTGGGTCGGAAAGATCCCCTGGAGAAGGGAATGCCCACCCACTCTAGTATTCTTGCCTGGAGAATTCCATGGACAGAGGAGCCTGGTGGGCTACAGTGCATGGGATCGCAAAGAGTCAGACATAACTGAGTGACCAGCACTTCCACTCTGCTCTCAGGAAAAGCCGGCTGTCGGGGAGGCACACTTGTCATTCTCAGAGCCCCCAGTCTGCTATTTAATACACATGATGGTGGTGGAGGGGGGGTGCATGCCATTTGTGGGCACAAGGAGAACCCTGTAACTTCATTGTAGGAACGTGGTGAGTTTGCCAGAGTTCTTGCTGATGTGGAGACAATAATGTGATAAAAGGGCTTTGGGGATTCTAAAGGGAAGAGAAGTGGCCAGCAGGAGTTTGGTAGCATTAGCAGTTGTTAACAGCTGCCAGAGGCTCACTGTCTCATTCATAAAATGGGGGAGGTAATAACAACCCACCTCATGCTTTTGAGGACTAAATAAGGTAAGCATAGGAAGTGTCTAGCACAGTAGTTGGCACAAAATAGTAAATGACTCTATAACCCTAGTTATTATCATAGTCATGGTAAATTTTATTTATAATCACATATATGGCTTTACTGGGCTTCCCTGGTGGCTCAGATGGTAAAAAATCTACCTGCAATGCCGGAGACCTGGTTTCGATCCCTGGGTCGGGAAGATCCCCTGGAGAAGGAAACGGCAACCCACTCCAGTATCCTTTCCTGGAGAATTCCATGGACAGAGGAGCCTGACAGGCTGTAATCCATGGGGTGGGAAAGAGTCAGACACGACTGAGCGACTAACAGGCAAAGGCACACACAGCTTTACTGTTACAGTTTTGTTGTTATAATATCACTGTTGCTTTTTTGTAACCTTTTTCACTCCTGCCGCTGGGGGTACCACTGCTACTATTCCTGTTTCTGCTGCAGTAAGGGATGCTGCCATTACACCCGCTGCTGCCAATAATGGACTCGGGGTGTGCAGACAGATAAAGGGTACAGTGCAGCCACTTGCCTTTCAGTGGGGAATATAGTGCCTGCATCACAAGGCCTGGGAAACTCAGAGAGCAGCAGAGAATAAATACTTTAGGATATGGGTGTAGAATGTCCTAGGAGAATAGAACAGGTCTTGGAGCTGGTCCGTGGGGGAGCGTGGGAAAGGGAGAAAGGGGAGCTCATACTTACCGTGGGTCTTCATGCAAAACACTTGGTTTACATCTGTCTCATTACTAAGTTCAGTTCAGTTGCTCAGTCGTGTCTGACTCTTTGCGACCCCATGGACTGCAGCACGCCAGGCCTCCCTGTCCATCACCAGCTCCCAGAGTTTACTCAGACTCATGTCCATTGAGTCCTGGTAATAATCAGTGAAGTCCTGAGTAACAGGATAGCGGTGTAATATGTTAGATTATTACAGCTTTTTAAGAAAAAGCTATACATTTTGAAAAACTTGTGAAAAAGAGCAGCCAGGACCATAAATATCTACTGGTTTGTGATTCTTCCATTTGCAGACCTGAAAATTGAGACCTAGGTTGGTTGGGCCCTGACCAAATTCACGCTGTCACATCGTAGCCAAGTCTGAAGCCAGACTGCCAGTTTGCTACCATTTTGTCACTTCTTTTAGTTGATAAAGAGGGAAAATGGGTCTTAATTTTTGTAAAATTGCTTTTTTCCCCCCTTCTTGGAAGCTTATCATTAATTTATAAGATGTTGAAATTTGTACATTATCAAGAAACCAGAGTAGAAATAAGGTGATTTCAAATGCTTAATGGGTGGATTTTAGTTTTGTTCCAGGTCTGCCCAGTAGAGGGTGGCAGTGGGTTTTAATTCTATGTGGTTATGAACTGCAGGCTGATCCAGTTTGGTTGAAAGTCTCAGGTTTGGTCAGAGTAGAAGGATCTAAAGTATGTTAGGTCTCTTCTGAGCTACTAGATACTAGTACTGAGTACCAGGCACCTCTGTCAGATGATTTTTTTTTTTTTTATTGGACAGGAGGTTGAAGGGTGATGGTGTAGGTATTTCTTGTTATTACCAGTTCTCACTTTAAATTATATTTCCTATTAACAAATCACAGTAATCTGACATGCATTTTATATAATTCATGTCCAAAAGAAAAATCTCAGTTTTGAAGATAATTGTATTTTGTGGTCAAATTCATATGGTTCTGGGCGATGACAGAAATTTTCACAAAGTTCACTGGTCCCTGCAGTTCTCCTCAGAGCCAGTTCAGTAAAGGAGGAGGGAGTCAAGGTGCATAACTGGGGAGAAGTGAACAGACCTGCGTGTGTCACCACACACATTGTGGATTTAACGTAAATACTCCTGATGATCTAAGTAGGTTTGAGGATGCACGTTCAATTACTGCTCTGTGTTTCTTTCCACCTTCCTCTTGTTTAAAAACAGGCATTATGTGAATAAGGGCTTCTGAGGTGGCTCAGTGGTAAAGAATCCACCTGCCAAACAGGAGACCTGGGTTTGATCCCAGGGTCAGGAAGATCCCTTGGAGAAGGAAATGGCAACCCACTCCAGTATTCTTGCCTGGGAAATCTCATGGAGAGAGGAACCCGGCGGGCTACAGTCCATGGTGTCTAAAAGAGTCAGACACAACTTAGCAACCAAACAACAGCAGCAACTGGGAATTTATTGTATTGAGGAACTCATGCTCACAGGGAGGACTTTGGTGATTGGGGGTGTTACTTTTCCTATTTCAGAGCTGAAAGAACAGCTGGCCAAAGGTTAAAGTTATTGGTTTAACTGGACAGATGTTCCCAGAGTGTAAGCTCATTGTTTTCATTATTTAAAAAATTTTAAATGCATTGCTTTTAGTCAGGTTAGAATGCAGTTTCTTTTATCAGAAAAGTGCTTTAGGCCACTAGGGGGTGCTATCAGAATAGTTAATTTCCTCAGAATCTCTGGACAGGAATTGCTGCCCACTGTGCAAAAACCCTTGTAGATGTTTCCCTGTTGCTCTGTGCCTGATATAGGGAGCTTGACTGGTGTTTAGGCTGTGGGTGAATTAGGCAGAGCGGAGGATAGAGGAAAAACGAAAAGGAACAAGCATCATGCATTACTTTCAGTTCAGTTGGTGAATTGACTTTAAAAATTCATACATTCTGGGTAAGTGGCCTCTTTCTGGTGACATTTGATTTAGAGCAGAGAGGATCCACTCTGGAAATTGTGATTTGCTAATCCCACTGGCCTCATTTAGGACAAATGTTTGTATCTTCAGATTGAAGTATCTTTTAAAAATACCAATGGCTTAAGAGAGCATTTTAAACTTTTACTAATCTTGGAGATCCACTTGTAGAAATTTAAACATAATGATGTTCTGAAAATATTATCAGAGATACTGTTCATACAGATGAACTTGTAGAGAACTGCTTGTTTTCTGTTACCAGAAATGAATCAGTGGAATCAATGGCCTTATTTCACATCCAGGTGGATTTCTGAGATCTGTGTGTTCAAATGCATTATGTGCTTCATTTTTGCCTTTGGGAAATTTGATAACTTTTTCCAAAGCTTGTGTGCATCTGCTCACTTTTTGGAACTTAATTGGCATGCGTGTGCCATGAGAAGAGCCCTGCCTGCCTGCCTGTCTAGTGTTTGCTGAGTGTTACTGATAATAAGCTGACTACCACTAAGAAAGTTTGTCTTTATTCACTGTTACAACTCACACTAATACCATTTCTTGTAAAGCGTATCACTTCTTTTAAAAGTAGATGAACCATGAGGAACAGAAAGGAATTTGGCTATGGTTGCAGAAAAGCTAGTATAAAACCTTAGCAGATGCCTTTTTGAACTTGTGAGAACCTAATATTGTTCCTTCTCCCTGGTTTAAAACCAGTCAATGGCCTCTTTGTCAGTTACAGGGTAAGTTTCAAGTTCCTGCCACTGATCATTCAGGTCCCTGTTATTTGTAGGGTTGGGCTTCCATGGTGGCTCAGTAGTAAAGAATCTGCCTGTAATGCAGGAGGCATGGATTCAATCCCTGCGTCAGGAAGATCCCCTGGAGAAAGAAATGGCAGTCCATTCTAGTATTCTTGCCTAGGAAGTCCCATGGACAGAAGGGCCTGGGGGGCCGCAGTCCATAGGGGTCACACAAACGTGACTGACTGATCAAACATTGACAACGCTTGCGGGGTGAGGGCCACACAGGGCTCCTGTCACCTGCAGTCCATAGGGGTCACACGAATGTGACTGACCGACCAAACATTGGCAACGCTTGCGGGGTGAGGGTCACACAGGGCTCCTGTCACCTGCAGTCCATAGGGGTCACACAAACGTGACTGACCGACCAAACATTGACAACGCTTGCGGGGTGAGGGCCACACAGGGCTCCTGTCACCTGCAGTCCATAGGGGTCACACGAACGTGACTGACCGACCAAACATTGGCAACGCTTGCGGGGTGAGGGCCACACAGGGCTCCTGTCACCTGCGTTTGGCCGCCTCTGCAGTTTTTCGTGAGCCACTCGCCGTCCCCCCCTCGACACGCTCTTACAGAATTACCGATTCTTCTGCTTTCCAATCAATACACTTCTGAAATCCCATGCGTGTTTTCCATGAGGGCACATGTACAGGTCACTCTGTTTTGGCTTCCCCCTGAACATGTATCTTCCCAGCACTGTCACCTCTTTAGTGGAGCTTTCTCATAGCAACGCCTCACCCCCTCAGCCCTGCGCTCCAGACAGTTCATCCTTCCTCCATTCCTGCTGCTTCTGAACCTTGTTGCACTTGGCATCGTTGGTAGTTTATTTCCTCACATTTTTTGCCTTCTAGACTGTGAGCTCTTTGGGTGCAGGCATGGTGTCATATTATCCCCCAGTACCCAGCATACTATCTTGGTCAATCAATAAGTATCTTTGGAATTAAAGTTCAGCAAGCAAGTTTGTGAAGTTACGATGACAGACTTCGTGGGAGTTGACGTGAGCGCATGAGTGGGGACAAAGCAAATCTGCTTTTAGTTTTGAAGGAGAATTGCTAAGGTGTTTTTCAGTTGGTGCTCTATCCTTGTATTTCAAGTCTGTGACTCAGAGTTTATCTGATCTTAGGTTTAAAATCCTTTGTTTTCTCCAATTTGCTAAGAGTCTTGGGTGAGGCAGTTAATTCTATTTACCTTTGCCACTTTATCATAAAATGGAATGGTTAGATTTTATTGTCTAACAGTTGTGTATTATCCGCTTTGGACTATTTGACAGTGAAAATGTAGTCCCTGGCACTCAGCATATTTCCATATTGTCATTTTCCTCACCCAATCAGTATGCATATAAGTTTTCCTGTTACCTGAAGCCACATCTAATTAGAAATATATTTCAAAACTACATTTAAATTGGTTTTTAGTACTCTTTCATTCTGGATTACCTGTTACTTATTTCCTCATTTTCGGGGAAATGATTAGATTGCACCCTTATGTCATGATTCTGTAAATCTTTAAAACAAGGCTGACATTTTGGAGACGGGAAGGTGGAAGAGAGAAAATGTTAGAACTTTTGCACTTAACTCAGAACAGGAGAACTCTGTTTCAGCGGAAGGAATGCATGTTTTGTCCTCTTTCCTCCCTATGCTGAGCTGTGCTTAGTCACTGAGTCATGTCTGACTCTTTGTGACCCCATGGACTGTAGCCCACCAGGCTCCTCTGTCCATGGGATTCTCCAGGCAAGAATACTGGGGTGGGTTGCCTTGCCTCCTCCAGGGGATCTTCCCAGCCCAGGGATCGAACCCAGGTCTCCCCACATTGCAGGCACTTTGCTCCCTAGCCCCTTACCAAGTTGTGTAATGAAATGAGAGGCCAGCAGAGGGCATGGTATACATGCTTAAAAAATCATGGAGAGTCGGGTGTAGGGCTCTGCTTATTTTATGTTAATCAAATTCGATTGGCATAATAGAGATGGATGGCTCTGTTGCTGTTGTGTTTTTTTTTTTAATGGAGTAGTATTGTTTTTAATTTCTTACTTTGAAATTCATTAATTTTAAAAGGAATTAAAATTCAAGAGGCCCAGTTGTGGTTGTGCTTTGATATAGGATTTTCTAAGCTTCCCATTAAAATTAGTCCCACAGATTCAAACACTGATTTAAGAGCATATAATAACTTAAAAAATTGTTTTTCCTCACATATACACATACAGAAAGGCAAGGAGCGTTTGTAAAACTTACAAAGCAATAACAAAGCAAAGAGATTCGAACAACAGCCTTTAATTTAACCCAAATCTAAAAGACCATTTGAAATTGTTTTGATTGTTGTGCAGCCAGCTTGTTGGCTGATTATGTCAGTTGGGGGGGAACTGGGAAGGTCCTGCTTTGTCCAGACCAGAAGGACCCCTCAGGGAATAAGGACAAGGTGCTGAGCGGTGGGCTTTCTCTGTGACTTTATGGAAAGCAGAAGGAGGTAGATGAAGGAGAGAAGGAAAGAGGAAGATGAGAAACCGAGCTTGGAGAGAGGCAGAAACGGCCCGGCGAGAGGGGAAAGCACTTGGTCAGGAAGCTGGGATCCACGGAAGTCTGTGATTGAAAATTGACGACCAAGCGTAGGCCGTGCAGACAGGCCCGAGCCTGACCCTGACCCCGGCTCTCACTCCAGGGTAGCCTTGAGCATCCGCTGACTGCTCTGTGCTGGATCTGTGAGGTGCCGACTGCTCAGGGGCTTCCCATCCATGGTGCAGGGTGAGAACCGGAGTCCTTCATCAGGCCTCCGGGGTTGGGAATGGTCTAGTCCCTTTCTCATCGTTAGCACTTCTCTTGCATTCTCTCCTGGTTCTCCATGTATCTGCTGGCCTGAGACTCTCAGAGGAGCTGCTTGCCCCTGTGTTTGGAGGTGTTGGCCCTTCCATCCTTAGCTGACCTCAGTCTCAGCTCCGTCCTTTCTCCAGAAAACAAAATTGGAATTATGCTGTATTTACTGCTCTATTGATCTACCTGCGTTTTCATTTAAGATAACCTGCGGGCATTTTTGGTGTCAACATAGATTTATACAATCATTTTAAATGACAGTATAATATTCTGTTACAAGAATGACTATGATTAATAATGAGTTATTTCTTGAGGGACAATTACATCGTTTCCTTTTTTTTTCTTTTTTTTTTTTTTTATTGTTAACCATACTGGAATGATGGAGAAGGAAATGGCAACCCACTCCACTATCCTTGCCTGGAGAATTCCATGGACAGAGGAGCCTGGTGGGCTACAGTTTATAGGGTCACAAGGAGTTGGACATGACTGAGCAATTTTCACTCACTTGACATACTGGAATGAACATCATTGTACATGTGTTACTGCATGTGATGTTACCTATTTTGTTAAGATATATTCCTAGGGGTGGAATTGCTTGGTCCAGCTTGGTCAAAGAGTATATGCCTATCGATGTCTTCTGGCTTATTGATGTCTAAAGTGGGAGTCTTTGTAGTTCAATCTTACACTGAGTCTCAGGTCTCTCATCTGCAGAGTAATATATTATTTAACACTACGGTTAGTCCACTACCTAGCATTTTATATTCAGTATTATTACTTATTTACTTTTGGTATTGAAATGTTTTCCCTGTACATTTATTTTCAGTCTTTCTTAGATCTGCAGTCAGCTATTTTGTAGAGAGCATGGGAGAACTTCTAGCAGTTTTGCAACCTTGAGACTTTCAGTAACTTTAGGAGAGATTAGAATTCACCATGATCGATAGAGAGCCTATTATGGAGGGCCCAGCTTGGGATCCTAAAGTCTTAGAGCCATTCAAGGTAGTTCAGAGAGAGCTGTTGGTGGTGAGAAGTATGACAAACCCTATTCTTCTTCAGCCTGCTCTTGGGTAACGAATTATTTTCAGTGTGGGGACGAGACTGAGTGTCCCGTGTTACAACGTGTTTCTGCCCATTATTCTGTCACTTCGATCTCTTCTGTCTGGAACAAACAGATGATAAACCAGCTGCCAGCCTGTGAGTAATGATCAAACCATTTCCATCATCCCTGGGTTTGTGTTTTGGAATGCTCATCATGAGGTCTGATCAGCCATTTGCGCTGCACCAGGTGTTGGCCATGCCCAGCTTCTATGCTCGAAGGGTGGTGCCACACAGTTTGGATACTGAGCTTTGCCTCTTTTTTTTTTGCTTTTGTTATATACCCATGTCCTGGTTCAGATCCCCTACGATCTTAACCAAATTATAGCTTTTAAAATTGTAACCCCCATTTTTTTTCTGAGTCATTACATAGTAGTAGTATCATTTTTAACAGTTTTATTTATTTATGGCTCTGCTGAGTCTTCGCTGCCGTGTGGGCCCTCGGGCTATCCTCTATTTGTGGAGCGTGGGCTTCTCATTGCGGTGGCGTCTCTTGATGCAGAGCATGCACTCTAGGGCCCTTGGGCTTCGGTAGCTGCGACATGCAGCCTCTAGAGCACAGCCTGTACAGTTGTGGTGCATGGGTTTAGCTGCTCGGCAGCATGTGGGATCTTCCTGGATCCGGGATCAAACCCACGTCTCCTGCACTGGCAGATGGACTCTCTACCACTGAGCCACCAGGCTCATAGCGTGTTTTTTAAAAAGTGTAGGCTTGAGATTATACTTCCCCCTGGCTGCCCGCTGGCTGACTTTAAACCTTGGGGGAGTCACTGAGGTTCTCGGAGCCGTGCTTTTCTCACCTTTCCAAACTCCAGGGGTTTTGTGACATTTAAATGTGACAGTTTATATCAGATGCTTTTACAGCATCTGTGACATAGCAGGGATTCATCACTGCTTATGCCTTCGTCTCCTTCCCTCACTGTGCATCGGGGGATGTTTGGTAAGGCAGGAGGGTGTATTCCATGAGTGAGCAGGAGGAAGTATTTAAATTTCATGTGAGGATTGTCTTTTATTTTCTCAAGGAAATTAAAGTCTAAGATTAGTGAATTGCATCCCTCTGTTTCCTTCCCTCTTCCTGTCTCTGTAGAACCTCAGCTGCTAACCCTTGTTCTTCAAATAAAACTGTTCTCCTCCTGACAACACACGCAATCTTACTAGTTTCCTTGAGGACTTCAGATTACTGCAGTTTGACTAGAACGCTATTATTTATTCCTGTTTTAATATTACAATTTCTAGTTCCTTTGTTTACTTAAGAAAATTTAAGTTATAATGGGAAAGCTTTAATGTATTTAATGTATTTTTAACTATAATGAGTTTATCTGTTAGAATAAAGGAAAAGTTTTGTGAAATAAATGACTTCTATGCCAGCCCCTCCCCCACTGAAGTTTTCTGTGATAGGATGTTACTTCCTGGGAACCTCTTGCTTTTCTCTTATTCACCACCTTGAGCGATGCTCTCTGTCTTTCCTTACAGAAGCTTACTACCTAGTTGTTCTGATATCCAGATCCCCAGGCTCCTTAACCAGAGATCAGCATTCAGTGGGTCTGGGGCCCTGACCCAGGACTTTGCAATTTTCATAAGTAGGTCAGTTGATGGTTACACTGGGGATTGAAACAAGTCTTCTGGTCTACCTCAGGTTTGGAAGGAAATTATATTGCTAAGCTCACTTCACAAAAAACTAATAGTCCTTCCCCCCCCCCCCCCCCCCCCCCCCCGCCCAGTTATTTGGCCACAACTAAAATGCCTATATTTTGTCTTCTCCTTTTTCCCTTGTTCTTACTCACCTTTGGGGTGTGTGGTCTCTCCCTCTGTGTCATTTATACTCTGAACTCTGCTGGAGCAGCCCCTTATAGTCGTTGCCTGTGAGACCTACCTTATCAGCGTTCCATCACTTGCTCACTGGGCTATCCATGTGAAGTAGGGCTTTGATGTCTTCTTAAACTGGCTTCTTGTGGTGGTGCTTAATAGATCTTGTATTCCCCATTCAAGTGGGCCTGTCTGTCTTGAGAGTGCTCTCATTTTACTGGCGTTATTAATACAGGCACCAGTTTCTGCCTTCCTCCTAATGCTGGTTTCTTCAGCACATAGTGTATGAAGGTGTGGGGCAGTCTCACGTGTTGAGGTGGCAGGATGGATGGATGAGCCTTTGACATACCCCTCTGCAGAGTTGCTGGGGAGTTCATATCTGGGCAGTGAAGAGAAGGTCAGGAAATAGCCATGGGCTCACACTTTAGGAGAGTTTCTAATAGTGGAAACTGTCCAGAGAGTAAATAGACTGGAATTAAAGTCATGAAGAACCCACAGGACTGGAAGACACCCTAGCTGTCATCTCCACCAGCGCTTCCTGACTGGTGGCCAGAGCACAGCAGTGGACGCTGAGTGGGTGACCGATGAGCCATGTTCCTGACTACCCCGTCGCTCAGGGCAGTTGAGCAGGGCTTGGGATGGCTGGTGTTCTGGGGCCAGTTGCTGTAAATCAATCTAGCATGTCATCCCATGCAATGTATAAATGTTGTTATTTTCTATATGTGCCATAAGGTGACTAGTCTTTGACATAATCTTCCAAACCACTGAATATTAAAGTTCTGTGAACCATCAAAGAAAAAAAAAACTTCATCTAAAAGTTTAAATTTTTGAATATAGGAGATTTTGAAAAAGCTTCGGAGTTCAAAGAACTGTTTTGAAACTGCTGGTCTGAACCTGTCCTCCTGGTGTAGAGACCAGATATTGAGTTCTCTGGAGATTTAATGGATTTTTCAATCAGTGGCCAAGATCTGGATCACTGCTGTT
Organism: Odocoileus virginianus; assembly: GCF_023699985.2. Taxonomy (NCBI): domain Eukaryota; kingdom Metazoa; phylum Chordata; class Mammalia; order Artiodactyla; family Cervidae; genus Odocoileus; species Odocoileus virginianus. The sequence goes on from NC_069686.1 coordinate 21,555,619, forward strand.
GGCTCCTGGTTTAATGTTGTTTCTTTTTATATTGGATACACTGAAGCCAGCTGACGAAAATAAGACGAATTAGTAGGTTAGAGCTTCATTGAAGAGCAGGGACCATCTTACTTGGCCATCTTCACTGCTTACCATGTTCTGTGACAAACTCCCTGCTTCTTAGATGCTGTCCAAATGAATGAATGTGATGAGATTTATTTTTGACTCTACTGGGAAGTTGGACCAGATGTCTTTCAACTCTCCTGCAATGACTATTTATTTCTTATTTCTTACCAGTGTTTGGAGGGAACAGGGCAGGTTTGTTTGTTTCTGTTGGAATTGAGCATGGTGCAAGGTCTGACCTTATATGTTACATTTAAACTTCCAAGAACCTTAGAAAATACAGAATAAAGGGGAATTCTAATAAATACTGAAAACTTCCCTTTGAATTTATAAAGGGAAAATCACTAATTTTTGGAGTGAATTTTTCTTATTTTAGAGTATATTTTCCCCTTACTGTGTGCATCTGAGAAATAAGTTCAGTATCCCAATAACGGGATCCTACCTTAACCAAAGATTATACTGCATTTCTGGGTTCAAAGAAAGTGAAGACAATTATGTAAGGATCCCAAAACAGGAAAAAAGAAACAGCTGGAGGTTGAAATGTAGGTGGGTGTTACCTATGAGGGCGAATGCCTGTATCAACTCTGCAGCAACAAGGGAAGAGAACTAACCCATGTTTGTTTAGCCCATGCACTGATTTTAATTTATTTTGAAGTTTGACAGCTAAAAGTTGAGCCCAGGACTCCTGAATTTAGCCGATAAACTCCTGACTTGGAAGATGGATAAAATGTAGATGGGCCTCTTGATTTCTGGTAGAAGCAAACACAAATATTCTTTGAAGGAACACTTTCCTCCAAATAAAACATTAAAGATAACTAATTTAGGTGCCTCCCCAAAGAAATTCAGGTATGGGAATTATCTTGTATTATGCTTTCTATTAAAAAAGACTGTATATGAAATATTTAAAGAAATAGAAAATAGAATCATGAAAAGGAACAAACACAATATCAAAAACGATCAGCAGATCTGAAAAATAAACATATTTTAGATATGAATTTTATAACTGTTGAAGTAAGACAAATAAACAAAACCATCAGTGGAAGGTGTTAGATGAAAAAAATTTTGGTAATTAGACACAGATGAAAAGAGAATTGATAAACTGAAGAAATTACCAAGAATGCAACATGGGCAGATAGAAAGATGAAAATAATCAGAGAGCTTAATAACATACAGAATACAATAAGAAATTGTGATATAAATCCAATCATAGCCTGAGAGGAACACAGTAGAGAAATACAAGAGAAGTAATAGTTTAATAATTTTTCAGATGCTGTGACAGATAGCAGTGCACAGAAAAAGGAAAAGTATTGTGAACCATCACAATAAATAAAAAGATATCTGCACTTTGGTGTTTTGAACTAAAATTGTAGAACCCGGAGTTAAAGGAAGATCTTAAAATGAGCTGAGGAAGCAGAACAGATCTCCTATAAGGGAGTAATAACCAGACCCACAGCAGACACCTCAGTAGCAACAATCAAAGCCCGAAGACAAAAGAGTCAGTCAGTATCTTCAAAGTTTTTAGAGAAAATTAAAATTTTTGAGACTAGAGGTGAAAGAAAGCCCTTTGAAAATTAGCAAAAACTGAGAAAATTTATGCTTAATGGACCTACATTAAAGGAACATTCAGGAAGAAGAAAAGTCAGAACAAGCTAAGCATCAGACATGAACAATGATAATTTGATAATTTTGAGTAAAATTTTATTCAAATAAAATTGGGTTACAGGTTGTTGCACCATGGAGTCAAGACACCCCCAAAGAGACATCCCATTGTGCTCCTAACTAAGAAGTAATCATATCTTCATCAGTTATGAATGGGGCTTAGTAACTCCACGAGGCATTTTAAAAAGTGTGCCTTTCCAATGGGTAATTTAAAGTGGCATGTGGAAATAGAACTGCCATATTACCCAACAATTCCACTTCTGGGCATACACACTGAGGAAATCAGATCTGAAAGAGACACGTGCACCCCAATGTACATTGCAGCACTGTTTATCATAACCAGGACATGGAAGCAACCTAGATGCCCATCAGCAGACAATGGATAAGGAAGCTGTGGTACATATACACCGTGGAATATTACTCAGTCATTAAAAGGAGTTCATTTGAATCAGTTCTAATGAGATGGATGAAACTGGAGCCCATTATACAGAGTGAAGTAAGCCAGAGAGATAAAGACCAATACAGTATACTAATGCATATATATGGAATTTAGAAAGATGGTAACGATAACCCTATATGCAAAACAGAAAAAGAGACACAGATGTACAGAACAGACTTGTGGACTCTGTGGGAGAAGGCTAGGGTGGGATGTTTTGAGAGAACAGCATCAAAACATGTATATTATCTAGGGTGAAACAGATCACCAGCCCAGGTTGGATGCATGAGACAGTGCTCAGGGCTGGTGCACTGGGAAGACCCAGAGGGATCGGGTGGAGAGGGAGGTGGGAGGGGGGACCGGGATGGGGAATACATGTAAATCCATGGCTGATTCATGTCAATGTATGAGAAAAACCACTACAACATTGTAAAGTAATTAGCCTCCAACTAATAAAAATAAATGGGAAAAAAAAGTGGCATGTATAGTCTGTGGTAAGTAGGAATTTTCCAAGGCCATTGAAACAGTTGTATTAAGAATTTAAAATGTGTTGCCTTAAAAATATTTTTACTGGTTGCACTGGTTTTATTAAGAATGGCGTTATTGTTGCAAGAGCAGGATTCGATATAGAGTGAGTGATTCTTGGGCCTGTTACCCAACGCTTAGGGAAGTATAAACTTTTTTATTATCTGTGGTCACTGGGTCTATCGGTATTACGAGTGTTACAGTTCAGTTCAGTTTAGTCATTCAGTCTAGTCATTCAGTCGTGTCTGACTCTTTGCGACCCCATGGACTGCAGCACGCCAGGCCTCCATGTCTATCACCAACTCCCAGAGTTTCCCAAACTCATGTCCATTGAGTCAGTGATGCCATCCAACCATCATCCTCTGTCGTCCCCTTGTGCTCCCGCCTTCAATCTTTCCCAGCATCAGGGTCTTTTGAAATGAGTCAGTTCTTCACATCAGGTGGCCAAAGTATTGGAGTTTCAGCTTCAGCATCAGTCCTTCCAATGAACACCCAGGACTGATCTCTTTTAAGATGGACTGGTTGGATCTCCTTGCAGTCCAAGGGACTCTCAAGAGTCTTCTCCAGCACCACAGTTCAAAAGCATCAGTTCTTTGGTGCTCAACTTTCTTTAGAGTCCAACTCTCACATCCATACATGACAACTGGAAAAACCATAGCCTTGACTAGACAGAACTTTGTTGGCAAGTAATGTCTCTGCTTTTGAATATGCTATCTAGGTTAGTCATAACTTTCCTTCCAAGGAGTAAGCGTCTTTTAATTTCATGGCTGCAGTCACCATCTGCAGTGATTTTGGGGCCCCCCAAAATAAAGTCTCACACTGTTTCCACTGTCTCCCCATCTATTTCCCATGAAGTGATGGGACCAGATGCCATGATCTTAGTTTTCTGAATGTTGAGCTTTAAGCCAACTTTTTCACTCTCCTCTTTCACTTTCATCAAGAGGCTCTTTAGTTCTTCTTTGCTTTCTGCCATAAGGGTTGTGTCATCTGCATATCTGAGGTTATTGATATTTCTCCTGGCAATCTTGATTCTAGCTTGTGCTTCTTCCAGCCCAGTGTTTCTAATGATGTACTCTGCATATAAGTTAAATAAGCAGGGTGATAATATACAGCCTTGACATACTCCTTTTCCTATTTGTAACTAGTCTGTTGTTCCATGTCCAGTTCTAACTGTTGCTTCCTGACGTGCATACAGATTTCTCAAGAGGCAGGTCAGGTGGTCTGGTATTCTCATCTCTTTCAGAATTTTCCACAGTTTATTGTGATCCACACAGTCAAAGGCTTTGGCATAGTCAATAAAGCAGAAATAGATATTTTTCTGGAACTCTCTTGCTTTTTCAGTGATCCAGTGGATGTTGGCAATTTGATCTCTGGTTCCTCTGTCTTTTCTAAATCCAGCTTGAACATCTGAAAGTTCATGGTTCACGTACTGTTGAAGGCTGGCTTGGAGAATTTTGAGCATTACTTTGCCAGCATGTGAGATGAGTCAGTTGTGTGGTAGTTTGAACATACTTTGGCATTGCCTTTCTTTGGGATTGGAATGAAAAGTGACCTTTTCCAGTCCCGTGGCCACTGCTGAGTTTTCCAAATTTGCTGGCATATTGAGTGCAGCACTTTCACAGCATCATCTTTAGGATTTGAAATAGCTCAACTGGAATTCCATCACCTCCACTACCTTTGTTCGTAGTGATGCTTCCTAGTGTTACAGTAGCTCTTGCTTTGTTGTTGTTCAGTTGCTCAGTTGTGTTCGACTCTTTGTGACCCCATGGACTGCAGCACGCCAGGCTTCCCTGTCCTTCACCAACTCTCGGAGTTTGCTCAAGCTCATGTCCTTTGAGTCAGTGATGCCATCCAACCATCTTGTCCTCTCTCGTCCCCTTCTCCTCCTCCCTTCCATCTTTCCCAGCATCAGGACCTTTTCCAGTGAGTCAGCTCTTCTCATCAGGTGGCCAAAGTATTGGAGTCCTCTGGCCACCTGATGTGAAGCTATTGCTACCTGGTAGATTAAAAATAAATGCGAAAATGGATAAAATTCCCCCAAATGTCCCAGAGTTTGAGTTATATTTACATGTATTTTCTTTTTACTCTTTAGTGTAACTGTGAGGCAATGAAAAGGCCAGATATTTCATGGAGCCGTCTGTATGTTACAAAGATAAATGTAGGTACACAGATGTAAAGTGATTTTTTTTTTTTTAAGGTGAAGTAGCAAGTCAGTCCAGATTTCCTTTATATTTTGGTAACTCCCTGATGAGGAGTGGTTGAACTAATTCTGCATTTAAGTGCTTTACAGAGGCCAACAAACAGAGATGGTGCATGCCACACACAAAGTATAGTTATCTCCAATGACTTTTAGGACAGATGCTTTCTTCTTTCAAGTAGGCACATGGTATGTGAGGTGAGTCATCATTCTGGAAAGCTCCAGATTCCTAAAACCTTTCAGAAGGTTTTCCTATAGCAAGTTCAGTCCAAGACCATGGGCTCTTAAAAGACCAATTCATCATGTTGTGAAGTGATTCATCTAGGAATTAGAATGAGAAAAAAGCAAAGTGTAGAATATTTGACCGTAAGAGCTGAGGTTAAAACCAGTCACTTCTGATGTTCTGTTTAATTGCCCTGAAGTTAACTAATGGTTATTTTTAAGATATTTTGTCAACTGTACCATTAATGCTGAGTAGATGTATATGATAAAATAATCAACTGAGATAATTTTTTATGTTTAAGGCTGTGTTATTGTGAAGCAACTGCCCTTCTCCAGGTGATTCATCTGTTGTAAAAACAGTAGATTATCAAAAAACTATTCCTTTAGTTTTTTTGAGTGAGTTTTTTATTATGTATTTATTCCATGTAATTCTGGATTATAGTTTAAGCTTCAACCTAGATGTAACTTAATCTAGATATAGTTAGTTCTTCTAAGCATTACTTCTAACATATGTGTAGGCCTTGGAGAGGAAGTGTTGGTAACAACAATAGTGGTAACAATAATAACCATGATAGCTAATCTCTATTGAGCTTAAATTAGGCAAATACTGTGCTAAGTGCCTGACTGATATCTCCTCATTGGATCATTACAAAATCCTTACAAGGCCGGTACTATTCTGTCTCCATATTGCAGATGAGAGACTGAGGTGCCTAGAATGTAAGTAATTTATAGGGAGTCTGACAGCTGTTAAAAGTGTGAGTGTAGGGATGTGTATAGAGGCAATCTGACTCTAAAGCTGGTGGTTAAAAATAGTGTTCATTCCTACCTCCACACTAAATGCTGTTACTTTACAAATATATTGGAGTCTGGATCTATTACTGTTTTCAAGGTCTGTACCCTAAGACTGCCTGGCAACACTGCCTTCCACGAAGCCATCATTGTTCAATAAAGGAAGATGCAATTCTTATCTTGAATTTCACTGTTAGCATGAGGTTCTGGAATCAACACAGCCTTTCAGTAGAGCCTGGCCAATTGCATTTCTCCCAGAATTGGAGTCATTACTCACACAAAATTTTGCCCTTTTGGTTATGAAGCCTGCAAACCCTGGCTTTAAAAATCTCAAATGTGATCATCTCCACACAATCCTTCTCAGACATGACTGGTATTTCTTGTAGATGTAAGCTCCTCGAAGAAATGGTGTTTGCTTATTTAAAAATTTCCCTTTCATTTTCCAGGTTTTACAGCTGCACTCTGTCAGCCTAAGCTTGAATTTGAAATTGACTTTAAAAACCCAGATTCCCTTTTCCAAGACCTCTTATTTCTATGCCAATTAGATAACATCGTACTGTGGGGATTTTCTGAAGTATGCCTGCTGAAACAAGGCAGCCATCTGCCTTTCTGAGGTCTAATCTGCTGGCTTTCATTGTTTTGTAAAATGACTTCAGGGTACCGACATGATCTGGAGCTGTATGCAGATTGCTGAATCGTTGAATTATGTTGTCCCTAGTGGAGCCTAGGCCACATGTTGTTCCTACTGAATATCAGGTTGCAGGAGAGCATGGGAAGTTGTCTGAAGTTCTTCAGAATGACTAGGGTGAACTGAGTTCCCTTTCATTCTCACATTAATGAGTTTTCTGGCAGTAACTGGAAGTCATAATGAAGAAGCACTTTGAACATCCAACCTACCTAACCTCTGCCAGAGTCACCTTTTTAAAACTGTTTTTCATAAGTTGTTTATCTGCCCAGTGTGAACACACAGTCTTAGTTTTCACTCATTTTAACTCAGAAAGGCAACATGTTATACAGTTCTTTATCTTGTGTTTTTTCATTGAATTTATTTCCATGTGTGTATATAACTTCCCCATCCTTTTGTATTGCTACCTAATAATCTTTTACAAGACAAATGATTTATTTATCCAGTTCCCGATTATTGGAAATCTGGATGTTTGCAAACTTTTGCCATATAAACATTGGTTCATTAATTATTCATGTTTACATGTCATGTTTGCATGTATTTTAAGTTTTTCTGTAGGCTAAATACTCAGAAATACAGGGTCAAAGGGTGTATGTGTATGTATCGTGGGTAGATATCACCCAGTTGTCTTCTGAATCATCATGGTTTTTAAAACTCTCATCTCTCATTACTCTGCAGTCAGGATGCTAGGCTTCAGCTAAGCTAATTAGTGGTCCTGGAAAATAGGATAAAGACTTTCACCTGTTTCCTAACTTCCTCAAAACATCCTTTGCTTCTGTTCCTTCCACTCTTGAGGACTGAGTTCAGTCTCTCAGTCATGTCTGACTCTTTGTGACACGGTAGACTGCAGCTCGCCAGGCTTCCCTGTCTTTTACTATCTCCTGGAGCTTGCTCAAACTCATGTCCGTTGAGTCGGTGATGCCATCCAGCCATCTCGTCCTCTGTCGCCCTCTTCTTCTCCTTCCACTCCACACCTTCACAGATCCTTCCCAAACACCAGGAAACCCTTCTCTCTATGGGCTCGCAGCTGCACAGCTTACTGTTGCTTTTCTTTTCTGAGTGTTTATGGCATGTGCACACTCGACTCCAGTTTGAAGCTCCATCTTATACTACTTGCAACTGAATTGCTTCTTTTGCAATGTCTGACCTTTCCAGCCAGATTATCAACAGGTTGAGGGTTCTTAGCTTTCATTTTTGCATTTTTGTGACCTTCTTACTGCCTAGGACAGTGCTCTGCACATTGTGGGCTTCTTTTCTAAGCTTCTGATGAAAACAGATACAGTGTTTCAGTTAAAAGCTAATAACGGCTTTTTATGAAAAAAAAGTGAAAAATGCCAGATGTAGAAAAACTCCCTGACCTGTCATTGTCCAGTGATTACTCTTGACATGTTGTTACACATCCATCCTCCTTATGGATAAATATACAGATCGATGTGATGTACCGTTCTACACATGACCTCACACTATTCCAATGATGAAGTACCTTGCTTTTCTTCAATAAAAGATTTATATCTTCTCCCATGTCAACTGGCAGCATTCTGATTGTTAGTGGCTGTATAGTACTTGCTTCTACACTCACACACCTTCATTCATTTAAGCAGGACTGAACTGATGGACACTTGTGGTTTGTAGTTTTCTCTCTGAGTTGATGCATCTGTCAGTACTAGTGTGATGACCTCTTGAGGCAAGGTAAAGTCTTGGAAATGAAAGAACTGCATTAAAGCATGGATATAGCTTATGGGATCTAAATAATTACCTTTAAAAGAGAAGAAAATTTAAAGCAGCGTTGAATATTTTCCTAGGCACCTGTTAAATTCTAATAGTTAGCTGTGGCCTTCAGTACAGCATTCAGTCATCAAAAAGTATCATGAAATATCAGACATAAATCAAAGGAAAAAATCTCAAAGAGGTACTCTAGGAGAAGGAAGTAACCTTTGCATGTATTCGTGAGTGTACCAATGAATCATTGCTTTCTGCCTTTTTTCCTGCTGGGCAGTGACTACCTGTCTTTCTCCTTCCATAAACTATTTTGGAAAGCTTGTCTAATTTAGAATATCATAAAAGCATTTTCTTTCCTGTCAAGGTACAGAGAGGAGCAGTGTTTTCTGTTTCTTGGAGAACAGTTTGCTTAGGAAAGTACACAATCTGATGAAAGAGGCTGCAGCTGTGGGCTATTTTGAAGCTTACTTGAAAACACTTTGGTATGTTTATTTCTTTACTACTCCACTTTATTTCAGAAAAGATTTGAGATGGTTTACAAAGATGCAAACAATTGACTGGGTAAAATTTATCTGGTAGATGACTAACAGGAGGTAAAGAAATAATGAGGGTAAGAAAGTATATAGAAAGCCAAGATTAAGGCCCGTGCATGAAATACACACATAAGATGAGATTGCCATCTTTGAAGTTCTAGAAGAGTTGCATGTGGGCAATTTGGCGTGGCTCAGTCACAATATTAAGTCCTGTGTACTCGCTCCAGTTGGTCTCAGATTTGGCCTTGAGCTGGCATGTCGGGTTGTAACCTCATCTTATTATGATTAGAACACACCCTCCTACTCAGAAAAAGTTCAGATATTACTGATGTGGGGGCCCAAGTGAAAATGCACCTAGAGAAGAGATTCTTACACAGTGTGAATTCATGAAGCCAGAATTTCCCAGTTGGAAAGGCCTTTAAGAGGTCATCTGGTTCTGCCTTTTTAGGACTGTGTGAGGTCTTGTAGTTGTGCTGTGCTCTGGAAGGGGCTCTGCGGGGCACAGAGTCTGCACATGACCAGACCTTCAGCTGGTTGCTTCTTCTCTCCAAGCCACAGTTTCTTTATGTACCAAACAGGAGTAAGAACTGGTTCTTACCTCATGGGATCGCCATGAGGATTAAGTGAGATGATGCGAGAGAGGGAAGTGCAAATCAGAACCACAATGAGTCCCTACCTGGTGCTCAGGAGGATGGCTGTAACCAAGAAGACAGATGCAACAAGCTTTAGTGAGGATGTGGAGCAGTTGGAACCCTCATATGCTCCTGGTGGGCATGTAAAATGGGCAGCTGCTTTGGGAATTCCTCAGAACTTAACACATAATCCAGAAATGCCATTCAGATATGTGCTGAGGAGAAAACACCAGAACTTGTACACAAATGTTCATGGCAGCATTATTCTTAAGTGTCCAAATTGGAAACAACCCAAATGTCATCAGCTAATGAATGGAAAAAAGGGCAATATAGTGCATGTTTCTGTTTAGGTGAAATGCCCAGAAAAGGCAAATGATTAGAGGCAGAAAATAGAGGAGTGGTTGTCGAGGACTGGAGGCTGTGCAGGAAATAGGGAATAACTGCTGATGGACTTGTGGTTTCTTTTGGGGGTGATAACATTTGCCTAGATTTGATTGTGGTGACGGTTACTCTGTGACATATACTTTTTAAATAGATGAATTGTGTCATAGGTGAATTATATCTAAATAAAGAGAAGGAAATGGCAGCCCACTCCAGTATTCTTGCCTGGAGAATCCCATGGACAGAGGAGCCTGGCGGGCTACAGTCCATGGGGTCACAAGAGTCGGATACCACTTAGTGACCAAACCACCACCAAAGCTATATATATATATGGTTATATATACACATACACAGGATAATGCACAGCAAAGTTCTTAGTGTGGTGAAATAAGCCGTATACTAAGTAAATACTCAATAAAGGTAGGCTTTTCTTTTTCAAACAAGTGATGAAACTGCTTGAAACACCTTATCCAGGATAGGGTGGCTCCCCTGGCCTAACCCAGAGCCTAGTTCTCCTAGAAGTAACTCAGAGTTCTCTCCTAATACAGGCGAGCAGCTGTGGAGGCCCTGTGGCTCCTTCTAACATGGTCTTGGATTATTTTGACTTCAGATGACTTTCATTTGGCCTTGAACCTTTCCACTGTAAAAAGACTTTTGAGATTCCTGATTGTGGATGCAATATAAACCTTGAAAGAGTCAGCAAATTTTTCAATTAACCATGATGAACTGCTTGAATTGATTCATGGCTCTGTCTGTTATTGACTTTTCGGAGACTGATTAGCCGGCCCCAGAGTTCCCAGGCACTCAGCTTTTTAACTTTTTCTCCATGCAGGCTGTCTTTGGCCATTTCGCTTTCCAAACTTCTCTCTCAAAATAGGCTGGACAATCAAAAGCATTGGAGGTTTCTCCAACGTCTCTCAAGGTTTCTTAGTAATAAGTAGAGTCGATATAAAATGAAATTTTGGTTTCCTATTACATTTTTTTTTTAATGTTTATGTCATTTTTTTAAAGTTTATTTTTTTGGCCTCTGCATCTGGATATTGCCAAGTCATTGTGACGTGAAGAAAAGCTCATTATCAACCTGATATTCTCAATCCAGTGAATTTCTTTCTTTTTTTTATTTTTTTGGTGAAGCATGCCAACATTTATTCACCAAGCTGACAGATCAATGTTTAGATGCTGCCTACCTGATTCTACAAGGGAATGCCAGGGAAATTAAGCAATGGGCCTCTGCATTCTGCAGAATCTGTCAGGGCAACTTAGATCATGCTCTAGGGGTACAAAGAAGAGACAGGAGACAGGAAAGAATACACTGGCCACATCAGACTTTCAGCCTCACGGAAGCCTCCCTGTTTGGTTCAGATGTTCACGGTGAAGACACATGACATATTGAGAAGTGAGCTAGGGGAAGGCAAAGGGGAATCCAATCAGTTCTAGGCACCACTGTGGCCTTTTTCACCCCCAGGACCTCAAGAGTGAAAGGGCAGGGCGGGCAGAACCTAGACGGGAGAGGGAACGTGCTGACTGTAGCCACGTCACTTAAAATCTTCAGACCTCGAGATGTGTGACCCCCAGAAGTCATCACTGTCTGGGCTGTGCAGTGACTGCTCCGGGATGGTGGCTGACGGGCCAAAATCCACGAACATGATCACTGCCCAGGAGTCCACGTGGCCCAGCACCTTGCACCTGTTTCAGACTGGTCTGTAATCGCCCAGGTGGTGCCCGGCCAGACCGCGGGTCCTGTGCGGCTCGGCCAAGTCGTGCAGGCAGGTCTGCTGCTCCTCTGCCTCGGCCAGGGCGCCGAACAGGGCCCGCGTGTTCCGCTGCAGGTGATGTGCATGGCCCAGAAGAAGGGGGTCTGAGGGACAGTACTGGTCACCAGTAGCCCCACCTCCCTGCCGATGCTGGGGATGGTGGCCAGCCAGCCCAGGTCTCAGAAACAGCCTCAGGAGCAGCACCAAGAAGGACCCTCTCATTTCCATGGGAACTGCAAAGAAGCTCGTCTTGGGTTTCTCTGTCTCACAGGGCTCACCAGAAGCTTTAGCAGTGAGCTGTGGACAAGCAGTGGTTCTGGCAAATCTTTGAGCAGGGGGCTTCTCCGAAATCGGCAGTGCCTGGGGCCGCTCAGTCACATCAGGGGCCCTCTTGGGAGACCTGTTATTGGAATTCACGTACAGTTATTGTTTGTGGCAGTGCTTCCCATTCGGTACCTGGATCGCAAGTGCCGCTTTGTGCACAGAGCCCAGATCTTCAAACGCGAGGCATTTGCAGCCATTCTGGACTCTGTGGACATGGAGAGGGCTGAAGTCCTTTAGAAGTCACCGAATTTCCTCCTCAGAATATTTATATGTATATATATTCTTTTTCATATTCTTTTCCATTATGGTTTATTATAGGATATTGACTATTGTTCCCCATGCTATACAGTAGGGTTTTGTTATTTATCCATTCTATATATATTGGGTTGGCCAAAAAGTTCATTTGGGTTTTTTCTGTAAGCTCTTACCTAAAAATCTGAATGAACTTTTTGACCAACCCGGTAATAGTTTGTATCTGCTAATTCCAAGCTCCCAATCCATCACCCCCCACCTCCCATCCACCTTGGCAACCACAAGTCTGTCCTCTGTGTCTGCGAGTCAGTTTCTGTTTTGTAAATAAGTTCATTTGTTTCATAGTTTTGATTCCATATATGTGATGTCATATGGTATTTGTCTTTCTCCTTCTGACTTAACTTCGCCGAGTGTCATATCCATGTTGCTGCAAATGGTCTACTGAGAACGTGCCCTCGATGGTATCCCAGTCAGGAGTACAAGGCATATCAACCCATCAGGTTCAGCATCTGGGAGGCAGCAGGCCCACTGTCTTGTTGCCACAATAAACTGGCCAAGATAGCATGTGATAAAGTCCAATAGGTGCAGTTTCAAAATCACCTTGTGATAGATGGAGATTTCTAGTCTTCCTGTAAGAGGAAGTAAAAGATACTAGATAAAAATGGTTGTGCAGACCTTGAATGAGAAAATTCAAGTGTACCTTGAATGTACACTTAACAGTTGTCCTTTCTCATTCCCTCTTTCTTTTGCAACAAAGATTTATTTCAATTATTAAAATACGTGCACTTGATAAAAAAGATCAAACATTTGTTGATGCTTACAATATGCTAGCCACTGTTCTTGGTTGGGATACTTGAGGAGTAAAGATGAATAAATCTTCTGAGGACTTTGGGTTATTTTACACAGTTGTTTCAATTACTCTACATGAATTTTGAGAAAGGGTTAGTGTTAGCTTGCTGTGAGACCTCCAATAAATATTATAATTCAGCTTTGATGAGACTCTTATTTTTGAGACTCTTATCCATTGTATCTATTTGCACAGCTCTTGTAGGTGTTGGAGACAGGTTTGTAAAATGAAAAGCATACAGGAAGAACTCAGTAAGTGCTGAGTTTAGCACCTTTATAGACTGTGATTCTATCGCATATTGCAGAGCAGAATCATTGGACATAAATTCTGGCATAAATTCAAGCATTTACTGACTGTATGCCTTGTTTCATTCTACTGCCCTTGGTTGAACATCTGAAGTGTGCCAGTTAGGGTCCCAGGCGCTGGAATTCAGGGATCAACAAGCTGGGCAATGTGTCTGTTCTGTGGATCCTACATAAGGAGGACTCCTCTGTGAACAGGATCTGAAAATGCATGGTGACTTAGTGAAAACGTGGAGTGGACACATGAGAACATATGTGTGTGTTTATTTTTGGAAGGAGTATTTCTGTTTCAGATAGGTATGGAAGAACTTCTGTGTGTTTAAAAAGCAGTCAGCAATGTTGTAGTGGGCTTCCCTTATAGCTCAGTCGGTAAAGCATCTGCCTGCAATGTGGGAGACTTGCGTTCAATTCCTGGATTGGGAAGTTCCCCTGGAGAAGGAAATGGCAACCTACTCTAGTATTCTTGCCTGGAGAATCCCATGAACAAAAGGGCAGGCTACAGTTCATGGGATCACAAGAGTTGGACACGACTTAGCACTATCTTTCTTTGTTTCTTTAATGATGTAGTAAAACGCTAACATTTTCAAAGACATTTTCTCTGGTTGCATTGTATCACCTGGATAGTTTCAGAGTGCTGGAGAAATGGTCTACTTGGTAGTACTTGTCAACTTTAACCCAGGCTGGTGTTAGGAAACCAAGCTTAGTAGGACAAGGACACAGATGCATGTGTTAAGAAATGGTCCTACAATAATAAGCTTATAGCTTGTTCTCTCTCTCTTGTGGTCATTTGGGGCACAATTATATCCTTTGCAAGATTTTTTCTATGCTCACTGATTCAACAAAGATATTTATAAGAGTATAATTCAGAATTTAAATATAGACAAGTTCTCATAAGGGAGTTTATCTTTAATTCAGACATTGTATCATTAATACTTTAAATCTCATTATAACATTATAACCTGAGTGCCACATCTTTCTTCCTGTATGGAGACTTTAGAGAACAGTTCTGGCCTGATGCCATCTTCATCCACTCATTTATTAACTGTGTTCGTGATGATGAGCTCACATCCAAAAATAGTCATATCAGGCTGGATGTTTCTAAGAAAATTGGTAAGTCTATGGCAGGTTTTAAAACTCCTTGTGTTGGATAGAGTCCACCATGATTCATTTTCTGGGAGTTCTTGAGGCTGAGGACATGCCCAGTTTTTGTTTTTTTCTGGGGTAGAATTCATGACCAAGCAGCCTTTTTTGAACACCTGCTAAATTTGGAGTCTGTGGACTAAAAATGTTTTATACGTGTCGTCTCCTTTGTCCTCGTTATAACCTAATGAGGTAGGTATTGTGGCTCAGTTTTGCAGATGAAGAGAGGGACCGTTAGGGTAAGTGTTGATGTCCAGTGAGTGGTTAGGTTGGAACTTAGCCTCAAATCTGTCTGATACAAAAGCCCTTTGGTTGGCAACTGCTATGTTGTACTGTCACCGAGTGGAAAAATACTAATTTCATCTTTGTTCTTTTATTTCCCAAATCTTCTATAATAAATGTGAATCAATTTTATATTCCAATAATCTCAACCAATATCATTAAAATGTGTATGGTAATGAAATTAGATTAAAAAACATTTTTCTCTGTGATGTGAAAAATATAAAACTACATGAATCTTAAAGTTATAACCCTTTATTTAACAATTAGTTAGATAATGTAATTAATGTTTAAAATAAAACATAGTAGATATATACACATTAAGGTTTCTGCTTCAGTTACTTTTCTTGGGAAAATAGCTCTTATTGATTTAAGAACTTTACCCCAGATACTAAATTGATTTTTTTATTTCATTGTCATCATGATTGGGACAAGGACAAGAGAAGCATTTCCTTCCTCTTTGTAGTAGACATTTATGTATATGGAAAGATTATGGGTAATTTTAAGGGAGTTTTGTGATTAAAGGAAGAGAGTGGCTCGAGGGCTCAGTAAAGGTTTCTGAGAATAGTAGGGATTTGAGCATTTTTTCCCCCTCTTCTTTCTCTTGCCCTACCAGTATAATTCCCTAGAGAAGGAAATGGCAACCCACTCCAGTGTTCTGTCCTGGAGAACCCCGTGGACAGAGGAGCCTGGCGGGCTACAGTCCGTGGGATTGCAGAGTCGGACACGACTGAGCGACTTAACCACTACCAGTATAATTTGATCTTAGGAGCAGTTATCAGTACTATGGGAGACAAATTAATTTAGATAATTAAATCAGCTTATTTTAGGCTATTTAACCTTCCACTCCACCACCACTGGACAGAGGAGCCTGGTGGGCTACAGTTCATGGGATCACAAAGCGTCAGACACCACTGAAGCAACTAAGCGCACACACACACACACACACACACACACACACATACACACCTGCCTCCCCACTCCCAAAACACCTATCCTTTTTGCCTTGTCACAGTGAATCCTGGGAACACACACACACACACACACACCACCTGCCTTCCCACTCCCAAAACACCTATCCTTTTTGCCTTGTCACAGTGAATCCTGGGAACACACTCACACACACACACACACACACACCCCACCTGCCTCCCCACTCCCAAAACACCTATCCTTTTTGGCTAGTCACAGTGAATCCTGGGAGTTTCTGCCTCATTTGGTCTTGAGTAGGACCTGACAATCTGCATTTTTAACGAAGGATCGAGGTAAGTTGCATGATCAGGCATATTTGAGAAGCCCTGGGAGAGAAGAAAGCTTGCATGAAGAGGGGCAGTAGAAAATGAGATGTTAAAGTTGGATTAGGTCCACAGTATGAAGAGCCTTGAGTCCTAATCCATGGACTTTGGAGGTGGTGCTCTAAGGTGTGAGGAGCCAGTGAGGGGCGCCCTGGAAGGAGGGAGGCAGCTGTGGAAGTCGGCTTGGAAAAGTGGAGAGTCGTGGGCAGCCTGAAGGAGGAGCCGTGGGCCAGCAGGAGCTGTCAAAGACACTGAGGCATGAGACAGTGTGCGTTCAGCTAGGACCGTGGCAGAGGTAGGGAGGAAAGGAGGCGAGTCAGAGCTATTAACACATCCGAGTTGGAAGATCTTGGCGAATGATGGAGAGAGAAGCAAATCACAGAAGGGAGACGATGGAAAGAGACTGAGGCCATTTGTGCAGGAGGGTGGTAGTTGAGGAGGGGAGAGAGACGCCAGGCTTGTTGCCATCTACTGGAGTGTGAAGCTCCATTGGGACTTCAGTTTGAGGGAGACAGAAATGTGGAACTCAGGAGAGACCGCGACCGAAAGAGCTGTATTTAGCAGTTCTCTCCATGGAGGCTGTTGTGGAAACCATGTGATCAGGTGGGATGGATGGTGGTGAAGTCCTCGGGGAGCAGTAGTGGGACGGGTGGAGGACGGAGGGGAGGCAAGTGCCGTCACAGGAGCCAGGAAGGTGGAAGTGGTCAGCGGTTTTGATTCCTGCAGCGAGGGGAAGGAAAATGAGGTCTTCTCAAAGGACATTGGATTTAGCTCAGTTTTAGCAGTAAGGGGAGAAGCTGGACATTCAGATTTAATGAGTAGAGAGATGGTAAGGAAGTGCTAGTGGGTAATTTTTCAAAGCTTGATGGGAAAGGGCAGTAGGAGACTGTCATAGCTTGGGTGTTGAGAAGATTTCGAGGTCAGTGGAGACTTGTATATATTCAGAGGCTCCATGCGGAGGAGGCACAGTGTATGACCCAGAGGACTCTAGAGGGCGGTGATTCTAAAGACACTGACTTTTCATGTATCGAGTTCCAGGACTGTGCTGGGGTCCAGAGGTAAGACAGCTTTCATCTGTAAGTATCCCAAGAGAAGAATGAAAGTTGACAGTAAGGGGGGAAGGGGTAGTTAGGGAGTTTGGGATTGACAGGTCCACCCTGCGATGTTTAAAATGGGTAATCAACAAGGCTCTACTGTCTAGCACAGGGAACTCTGCTCAATGTTATGTGGCAGCCTGGGCAGGAGGGGAGTTTGGGGGAGAATGGCTACATGTGTGTGTATGGCTGGGTCACACTGTTGTGCACTTGAAACTATCACAATATTGTTACTCAGCTATACTCCAGTATAAAATAAAAAGTTAGAAATGTTGACAGTGAGATTTGAGCCTGGGCGACTCGGGTGGTGGCTGCACAGACGAGGGGAGGCCTTGGACAGGAAACCACATCTGGAGCATCAGAGTCAGCACTGGGATGGAACGACGCATGGATGCTGGGGTGTGTCGAGGAGGGCGAGGTGGCCGAAGACTTCATTGAGGACACAATGCTTTCATTGTCTTGTGCAGGATATGTGTTCTTTTGCCAGTCAGCAAGGTAGCTTATCTCAGGTGGGGAGCCTTCCTGGGCAAATGCTTGGAAATGTATTGGAAGAGCAAAATTGTTTGTGTGATTGAAGTCGAGGAAAGTTGGAGGGGTGGATAAGAGCCAGAACAAAAAATGTCTTATGTGTCTACATGAGGAGTTTAGGAGTTTTGCAATTTTTGCCTCCCCCCTCACCCCCTACCACCTTTGGGGAACTCTGATAAGAATTTAGGCAGAGAGGGAATTTCCTGGTGGTCCAGTGTTTCGGACTCGGTGTTTTTACTGCCACGGCCTGGGTTCAATCCCCAGTTGGGGAACTATTATTATAATAAGGTCCCACAAGCCCCCACAGTGCAGCCAAAAATAAATGAATGAAAAGAATTTAAGAAGAGATGTGCAATGATCTAGTTTGCCTTTAGGAAAACCATTCTGGCTGCATTGTGGACAGTGGTTTAGGGGCAAGACTGGCTGCAGCAGCCAGGTTGGAAGGCTGGTGTTTAGTCCAGGTGAGAATCAGTGGAGAATGAAGGTAGAGCAGGATAAGGAGATACTTAGGAAGCAGAGTGGACGGAACTGAGGCTCTGCAAGGTTTCCATGGGGATGGAGGTTGAGGGGGTGGGAAGGGAGAGGAGGAGACTGCAGGAAAAGCTAAGACTGACTTCCTTTCTGAAGTTGAGTTTGGCAGGTAGGAAATCTTTACCCGGAATGACACCGAATGTTTAGAATGTGGTAAACCTTGTGGGATGTCTCATCTCAAATGGAGAGGAGAGTAGACCAACGTCTGTATCTGCAGATCACGGGAGGTTGTGGCCTGGAGAGAGAAATATGGACACACTAAGCACAAGAGCAATAGCTGAGACCAGTGTGCAGAACAAATCCCAGAGCGTGGCTCCTACACACATGCAGAGCCTCTTGCCTCAAGAATTAGTGATCCATTTTCTGAGTGCCTTCCACCTTTCCTGTCTTAGCTATCTTCCAGGTTAGCCACTGGACTCTTATTGGCATTAGGCAGGAAAAGAAAAACAATGATGGCATCCACATATACTTAGTTTAACTACAAATTAGCAGATGTGATGAGAGGTTTGGATCCTTAGAAGAACATCAGATCCCATAGTTAGGCTTGGATTACTTGTCACCATGTGGCCTGCGTCTTGGCCCTTACCAAGGAAGCTGAAGTTCCAATTTTTGTAAAAAAAGTTAACCCCCTGAGAATATATAACTATTATTTATCTTAGTTTCTTTTTAAAATCAGTAGTTGAACAGTGTTGTCTTTGGCAAATACAAGGATTAGAATATATAGTTTTTCCAAATCTATTACAGGGAAATCTTTATAACTTACTTTACTGCTGTGGCAATCTCTTCTTAGTACTAAATGAACTAACAAAAATAGAATTTATGGCCCTTTTCAACTATGAATTGAAACACAGTTGAGACTTTGCCCCAGAAATGAAACTCCTGTCTGGAGCATTTTTACACTGGAACCTTCATCGTAGCTTTCAGTTATTACTGAGAATTAATTTTCCCAGTGATATAAAGGAAGTGAGTATTCTCCCTCTGGAGGTGGTGGGTGTTTCTCATTAGCAATAAGAAAACGGGCTCTTTCCATCTCTTTTTAGTTGAAAAAGCAACATCTAAGTCAGAGCCTACTTAAGTGGTTATGATGGCTGGCTTTTAAGCGAAACCCTAATGAGAACTATTATGGATTTAAGAGTATGGATCACATGTGGGTCTTGTTTAGATCTTGTTTTGAATGAATAAGCTGAAAAGACATTTTTGAGACAGTGGGATAAGATACAACATAGACTGATAACTCAATTCTCCTGAGAAATCATTGATGATCTTGTTGTTTGTGAAAACATCATGATCATGTTTTAAAATGTCCTTCCCTATTAGAGATGTGTGCTGAAGTATTTACAGGTAAAATGATCTGAAGTCTGAGATTTGCTTTGAGAATACTAAAGCATAAAGAGTTAGAGTATAAAGATGAAATCTCAATGGCAGGGCAGTTCCAGTAAAAAAAAAAAAAAATAGAAAAAAGACTTAAAAGTGAGTGTAGTAAAACGTAGAAGCCAGCAACAGGAGGGAGTTGAAGGTCTGCTTCTTATTTGGTTTTGACACTTCTGTGGACGCCTGTTACTCTTTCCACACATAGAGTGACAAGGTTTTTGCCTTTCTGACCCTCGAATCAAGGAATACGGCCCCACTGTTAGACTGTGCCATTGCGGTTGACATACCCCACCACCCAGCAGGGCTTCTCCGGTGGCTCAGACTGTAGAGAATCTGCCTGCAAATGTAGAAGACCTGGGTTCCATCCCTGGGTTGGGAAGATCCCCTGGAGAAGAAAATGGCAACCACTCCAGTATTCTTGCCTGGGGATGGAGGAACCTGGTGGGCTACAATCTGTGGGGTTGCAAAGAGTCAGACACCCTGAGCAACTAATGGTGACTGACTGACTGACGACGTGGTACCCGGGTGATGGTCTGGGCAGTTCCTGTCTTGTCTTCCTCAGAGACTTCAGCCCCCCGTGGAGGTGACCATGCAGGGGATTCCTTGTCCCCTGTTACGTTTTTGAGACTTTGAACTGAGATAACAACTTGGGTGGAGTGGTCTGTAAAGATAGCTGGAATGGGAGCAGGTAGAGATTTCAATAGGAAGCGTATTTTCACATAGAGACCTTATGATGTCATCGTTGGCTCTTCTTTCTAATCAGTTCAATTTTGAGCCAGAATCAGATTCTTCACTCTTTCAACCCAAAATGCATGTCAGTGCTATGTATGTACATTTTTTTTTTCTTTCGTAACTAAACTCCCATCTGAAGTCTCTGCCCTTTGCAGACAGGATAGGGAACGGAGTCCATTACAAAGGGAACATGATTGCAGTGAACCACCACACACTTGTTTGCTTCTTTGAATTATTCCCAGCACAGCAAGACATTAGTATGTCGTCTCTGAGCCAGATGGGCCCATCCATTTTGATCATCCACTTTGCTCTTATTTGACGATTATAACCATGCTTTTCCTCTCAGGATCTTCAGATGCTTAGAGGAAAGCCCAGAGTTTTCTTGACAGCAGCTACTGCTTTGCTTAAACTGGTGGAATAAATTAAGCCCTTTAGCTTCCTCATGTGAAGTGAAGTGTTAGTTGTTCAGTCGTGTCTGACTCTTTGCAACTCTATGGACTGTAGCCCACCAGGCTTTTCTGTCCATGGGATTCTCCAGGCAAGAATACTGGAGTGGGTTGCCGTTTACTTTCCAGGGAATCTTCCTAACCCGGAGATCAAACCGTCGTCTTCCACATTAAAGGCAGATCCTTTACCATCTGAGCC
Source organism: Odocoileus virginianus (assembly GCF_023699985.2). Lineage (NCBI taxonomy): Eukaryota > Metazoa > Chordata > Mammalia > Artiodactyla > Cervidae > Odocoileus > Odocoileus virginianus. The sequence goes on from NC_069686.1 coordinate 21,576,593, forward strand.
ACCAGGGAAGCCCTCACTTCCTCAGATTTGTCTGTTAATCATGTCATCACAGTAACAGGGTCCGTGATGGCAAACGGTAGTAGCTTTCTAAGGACATGATAAAATGCCTTTGAGTTGCAGGTTGAGATGCAGACACACCTTACTGTGTCTGTGTGTTTTAGCCAAGGATGACTTATTCATTCATTCATCCAACTAACAAATTTTAAGTGCCTGTTACCCTATGCTGAAGCTCAAACTCCAATACTTTGACCACCTCATGCAAAGAGTTGACTCATTGTTTCGAAAGACCCTGATGCTGGGAGGGTTTGGGGGCAGGAGGAGAAGGGGACGACAGAGGATGAGATGGCTGGATGGCATCACCGACTCAATGGGCATGAGTTTGAGTAAATTCCGGGAGTTTGTGATGGACAGGGAGGCCTGGCGTGCTGCGATTCATGGGGTCGCAAAGAGTCGGACACGACTGAGCAATGAATTGAACTGAACTGACCCATTAGTAGTCTGTATTGAGTGCTGGTTCCCAGAGCTGGATTTTGTGTTCATTGCAGCAGATTTCAAGTGTGCTCTGACTCGAAGGATTATGGATGTGAGAAGCTAAAAGGATTTCATGATGTAATGGGATCTTAACTTGCCCCTTCCCTCATATCCCTTCAAGATCCCTGTGATGCTGTATCTGTAGCCTCTGACTTCCCCTCCAGGGGCAATGGTGAGAGAAGTATGGGGAGAAGTTCTTCCTGGTACAAAGTTTGTTTGGCAAATTTTTTTCAGGCAGCAGGAAAATGTTATTCACGCATTTAACAAACATATATTAATTACCCCTCACCAAAAACTCAGTGGATAAGAGTTTGAGCAAACTCCAGGAGATTGTGAAGGACAGGGACGCCTGGCGTGCTGTGGTCCACGGGGTCCCCAAGAGTCAGGCACAATTTAGCAACTAGATAACAACAAAACACAAGATACTCTAAATGTAAAGACTGAGAATATATTGAATTTTGTCTTACCCCCAGGGCATGTGCTTTCAGAGCTCCACATTGTCATGCATGCTGGAATATCTTCTTAGTATCTTTGGATTTTGTAGCAAAGCTACCAGGTTAAGCAGATTAACAAAAACAACAGAATCCATTACTCAGTGATATAAAAGAACACAGACTCATCCATCTGGTGGAGAGAAGTGTGAAGGCAAAGTAGTAAAAAGCACCAGCTCCTGTCATTACGTGCCCCATGTGTTCAAAAGTTTGATGGTTGTTTCATTGACCAGACCAGTACTTTAATGGTGAGTCTTCATTCCAGAATTTGTTGCATAAAAATCAAACATTAAAAATGTTGGAAATCCTAAATGGTACACATATTGTAGCAAATGCTGGTGAACCATAAGTTGACCTCATGGTCGGTCACATCAAGATTTTAGAAGGTTTCATCATTTTCGTTCTTAAAAATTTAGTAGATCATCTTACTATCACTTCCTCCCCTCCTGGAAAAGTCATATCTTTGAATATTGTTTTGAGGTAGGAGATGGTTACTTTTACTTTCTGTTTTATTATTATTTTTTAATAAAAGAATTCTGTTTGAATTTTTTAACAAGAGGTATGTATATCTTTAATTTTTAAATTAAATTTCTAAATACCTGAATTTTGACTGACAGCATTGTAATGATAAAAATGCAAATGATGCCAAAAGAGGAAGAGGCAGAGGGAATGTTTCTTCACTGCTCATGGAGTGAGCAGAACTCTCTTGGCCTGTCTCTGCCCAGCAGTGTATCTGATTGGTGAGTTTGGAGGGAGGAAGTGGGCACGTGTGGCCCAGCCCTTTGCCCTCCGTTTCTGAGGGAGCTGGACTGCTCATAGAGAGAGGTGCTATTGGTCAGTCACCGTGGCCTTGCCTGTGTGAGGGAGCAATGTGCTGGTCGTGCTTGCTGGGGACAGGATAGGTAAGTCTTGTCTAAATCCAGGGGTCACTCATCAGGGAAGGCTGCTGGCTCAACATTTAAGCCACATTCTCAAATATCACCTTTGTAAGGCATAAGGGTGATGTTTTGACTGCCCCCTGCCCAAACTTACTGGTCATACTTCTAAATTAGTTCAGAACTGGGGAGGGGGGCATGGGTGATATATATTGCGGTTCCTTAATGTACATGACCCAGTGAAAAGAAGTCCGTCTCTCAATTCAGAGCCATCACCAAGTCCTAATAAGTTCTTCTGGAAATGCTCTGTGCATATGCAGATGTCTCGAGAAATGTTTATATGCGAACCTCCTCCTTACGTTCAGCAGTGATGAATGCTGTGTTCTCTACTAGCTGCTGCTTGTGTTTTGATGATCTATTTGATACTTGCTGTTGGCTGCATATATTTTACAATATGGATGTCGTATTTAGTTTATAACCAGAAAGAATAAACATGCCTTCATTTGAGCCTCATGCTCAATAAACAGTGAGAAACTGTAAAGTTCTGCTGGTGACCAAGAGAGATAGCAACTCTTTCCCATTCCTTTTTTTCCCCCACACAAAAGAGGTATATCGTGTATCTCACCATAATCAGACTTCATCCTTGGTAATGGAGAGCATGCTGGAAATCTGGGTAGGGATCTACTTTTTCAGAGAACCTATTACTGGTATTTAATTAGAAACTTTAAGCTGAGTATTAGCTGGAATGCATCTTTAGGGCAGTTAGTCATAATTGTTGTGAAGGAGCTCTTTGGCACTGACATCTAAAAGTTATTTGGAAATGTTTGTATGGATGTGTATATTTATGAAGCAGGTACTTTGGTGAAATTATAATATGACAAATATTTTCTATATTGCATTCTATATAACAGTTGCTGAGTCTGGATGAGTTTCCATTCTACCAGACTCAAATGCACTTGAGTATCTTTCATGGATTGTTAATCCCTAAGCAAATTTAGGTCTTGGCAGAACATTTTTCAAGGTGCTGGCATGCTTGTACTCAGAGTTCACATGAATGATGTTTAGTGGGTAACTCACCCCTAATCTTTATGTTGGCTGTCTTTACAAGGTTGGAATCCAGTCCGCAGTCTGCAGTAAGTTATGATCATTCAGTCCATCTTAGTTATTTTTCTTCTTCTTGTCCTTTCTATTCAGCTCGCTTTCTGTTTCACTTGGAGACATTAACATGTTCATTCCCAAACCCCAGTGGATGTTCTTGTTGGCAGTGCTCTCCTGCTAGCTAGCTTGCCTTTTATTTTTTAATACCACTGTGAGGCTGCTGGATTTAGTGTATCAGTCAGGCTTCAACCAGAGAAACAGAACCAGGAAGATATATAAAGAGATTTTATTGCAAGAAATTGTCTGACATAATTAGGGAGTGAAGTTTACAGGGTTGAAGGGTTGGATGGGCAGGCTGCAGCTCTTGGGCATGGCCAAAGCTGTTGTCCACAGGCTTTGCAATTTCTTCTTCAGAGAAGCCCTAGCTCAATGGTTCAGGCCTGTCAGCTGATTGAATCAGGCCCACCCGGATTATCAAGGATAATTTCCCTGCCGTTAAAGACAATCATGGACTTTCATTCTATCTACTATGTCTTCACAGCAATGCCTACGTTAGTGTTTGATTGAATAACTGTGCTTGGTGGCCTAGAGTCGACTCCTGAGCCCGACCGTTACTGTGTGTCTCTGATGCGTGTCACAGTTCTCTTGGTTTTCACGGTCAGTTCTGCCTCCTGCCTGGATCAGTCTGCTGGTAGCTGTGTCTCTTCTTTCTCATTTCCAGGCCTCCTTCCCCTGCAATTAAGTTAACTTGGTAACTCACTGCCGTATCCAGAGCGTCTTCGGCTCTGCTCCACTGACAAAGATTTATTCTCCTTGGTTTTATATGATGTCTGTTTTCTCATCTGTGTTATTTGTCGCACCAGGACAGGACGTTGCCGTTGTTTTTTTCATTAGCTAAAATCACAGATCAGCTTGGCACCCATTCCAGCAGGAGCTTTCGTTCTCAAAGACAATAGTTGCAAAATTGGATGCTGTTTTCTTGGCTTCTAGCTGTTCTCTTTGTTCTTTGTCACCCTATCTTGGGAAATGCCATGTAGGAGGTTTGATAGGACTAAAACAGAACAAGAAATCTAATTACTTCTTGTTTTGTGCTGCTTCTTCAGAATAGCTCCCTTCCTGCTTCCAGAACATTCTCTCTCATGGCATTGCCCTTTCAAGTTGGATTTCTGAAGTTACAGAGTTCCATTCTGTGAAAAGCAACATTTATCAGATTTGATTCTTTCACATTAGAAAATGTTAAAGCATTATAAGGAGGTTGCTATATGTGTGCCCTTCACTGAGTTAGCTCAGTGGTTTGAATTGTTATTATTGAATTATAAGAGTCTCTGTTTCTCTAGAATTTCTTCCAGTTGCCTATGGAACATTTTAATATTCTCGTTCCTTTATTCTCCTTTTACATTCTGGAAAAAGGGAATGCCAGATTTTAGCAGAACTAGGTAAACATTGAATTCCAAGAGGTCAAAAAAAAGTTAATGCAGATCACTGGCAAAAGGGCCAAGATTTAGCTGGAGCCACTTATCTATAATTGATAGAAATGGACTGTTTTCTTCTTGGTATTTTAATACGTAATAACATGGTCAGACAGAAAAAAAAATGTGGAAATATAAATTAAAATCTGAATGCTTAGATGCCCAGAAAATCCACAGTCAGAAAACACTGACCTAGAAGCAAAGCATGTTAGAGCATGTTATTTGTCATGGGAAGGGGTATCAAATGGCTTCCCCAGTGGCCCAGTGTTAAAGGATCCACCTGCCAATGCAGGAGACACGAGTTCAGTCCCTGGATTGGAAAGATCCCCTGGAGGAGGACATGGCACCCCACTCCAGTATTCTTCTGGGAGAATTCCACGGACAGAGGAGCCTGGTGGGCTGCAGTCTGTAGGGGCTCAACGAGTCAGACACGACTGAACATGGACGTGTGTGTGCACGCACACACACACATGGTCTCAAATATGACCTACGAACTTTTAAAGAATTCCTGACTCTAAAAAAACGGAAACGAAATTCCATAAATAACCTCATCAAAGTCCTTATTCTGGTTATCTATAGCAGCTTCAGACAATAAGTCATTTTAATAAGCTGTGGGTCAGGGGTTCGGAGAAGTCTTAGCAGGCTGGTTTCTGGTCGCATGCAGCTGCAGTTGGGTGGTCAAGCCCTCCTTTCGTGGGTTCTCTCTGGCCTGCCTGGCAGCATGGAGGCCTCAGAGCTGTCTGCACTCCAGTGCTTATACAGTGACTTCAGCGTCCTCTGCTTGTATTCCACTGAGCTAGGTGGAAACCACATCATCTTCTCTGACACTCGATTCTGGTGGTTATGGGCAAGGCAAAGACCCACCCAGGTGTAAGCAGAGGGCACTGGACTCCATCTCTTGATAGTGGGGCTGGAAAGATTCTGGAAGAACACTTGGATCAGGAGGTGGTGTTATGGGCATCTTTTGGGGGGGGGGGGGGAACCTGCCCTGCCCTGCCCTGGTCTACCCTCTGGCCACAATAATCCACATACCTCCCACATGCAAAATATACATACTCTTGCATTTCCAAGACTCTCCAGAAGTCGCGTCCTGTTACAGCTTTAGGCTCAGGCCCAAAGTCAAGGGCCTTGGCCCAGTCATCTTCCTGACACAGAACACGGCACAGGGCAGGCTTCTTAAAGACCTGCACCAAAGTGGGAAAGCCAGAGGCCCCGGGCCCACGACAGATGGGAAACTTGGCCAGTTGCCTGTTCCTCTGCCAGTGTTCTGTTTCTGTCTTGGTTCCATGCTCGGGGCCCTTGCTTCTACTTTTTTAAGTGACCCTTCCTTTTTCTTAAGAAGGAGTCAATGTTTGCAGCTGAGTAGCCTTCTCAGACTGTTTCCGGCCCCTAAAAGTTTTGGGATCTGAATGTTCTTTTCATTTTGTACTCTCTGTTATGGTCTAACCTGGCAGGAGTTTCACAGTAATAGCATCTGTAAAACTGTGGATTTTCTGTGAATGTTGATAAGTTCACGTATTAGAAGTCATGACCTTAAGATGCTTTGTCTACCTTGGACTCCTTGTGACACCGACAGACCACACCCTTAAGATTCTCAGAAGTCTTATTGCGTAACGCAGAGATTCCATAAGGTCTACTCTGGAGATCTTTAGAAAGCCTGATGTATGTGTATATGCATGTGTGTTCCGTTGTGTCCAGCCCTGTGACCCCATGGACTGTAGCCTGCCAGGCTTCTCTGTCCATGAAATTTTCCAGGCAAGAATACTGGAATGGGTTGCCCTCTTCTTCTCCAGGGATCAAACCCATACCTCCTGCATCTCCTGTATTGGCAGGTGGATTCTTTACTACTGCACCACCTGGGAAGCTTAGAAAGCCTTATGTCTGTTTAAAAGCATCCAGGAAGCACCACCTTAGATCTTTCTAAAGTCTTAACAGAGTGTCACTGGTCACAGCCTGAATTTGATCTTTGCTCTGAAGCCGGAACTGGGTTTGAGACTTGCTGGGTGTCTGGAGAGGCTGTGGATAAGGAACCAGTTTGTATTTAACATTGTATCCTTTCGCTCATCTCTCAGTTCATGATTTATCACAGGCAGCAGCAAGCAGAACCCAGGTGTCCCTTTTAAGTCCTCTGCCTGGAAATGTCTTCCGCTAGATCATTGGATCCATTTCTGTTCCCTCTTTACCATAGAGATCAGCGTTGCCAAACTCCGTCACTGCAGAGCAGGGTCCTCTCATCCTCTTGCATCCAGTAACATGCTTCTCACTTTCCTGGAAGCCCTCACTGACGGCCTTCTTGAAACAAGTCTTTCTTCATCTTCCATTATCTTGCGTGTCAGGAAATCCAGAAGGGCTTGTTCTGACTAGGGTCAGAGGGGAAGCACTTTTGCTAGTACCCCAGGCACCAAGGAAGCCAGTCTGACTGCCTCTGGGCTGCTGGGATTGTTACTTGAAGTTGCCTAGTTTGGGTGTGGCTAGTGATATGCCAGTAACACCAGGAACCATGACCACTGCTGCTTTTCTTTCCGACCATGGTCACCCTCAAGTCCCCGTATGTCTGCTCTGCTTTCAGGAATCCAGATTCGATCATCCCCCTTACCCCCGAAGCCACAGGAAAGCCTCTGTGCTTCTCTGTTGTCTGAACTCCAAGCCGCCTGACTTGGTGGACCACAGAGGGTGCCTGTCACAGGCTAGATTTGTCCCACAGACGCATCAAATTTTAGGCTGTGCAGAAGAATTTTACTTTCACTTGACATAAATGTGGTAACATTAAAAAAAAAAAAAAAGTCAAGGAGCATTCACATAAAAACCCAAGCTATCCACTTCTCTGGAAGAATCGGAAATTCTGGCAACACTGGCTCCCTTCCTGTGGCAGCAGTCTCGTTATGCTGGGCACTCCCTCTGGGGGGTGGGACAGGTCCTGTCCAGACCACCCAGCTCCCTACTGGGTCTGCCTTCCACGCCCTACCTTCCCACTGGGTGGAGTAAGGTCTTTCCTTCCTCTGCCTGGTGAGCTGGACAAGTAGTCATCCGCTCTCCTGAGATATCACAGCATTCATATCTTGTTTATATATAGCGTTCACATTTTATTGAAATTATTAGTTTAAATGTCTGTCCATCTCTCTGCAGTGTGGACTGCTCCAAGGTGTAGGCTTTGATTTTATTCATCTTTTGTCTAGAACTTGTCACCAGGTAGGTATTAAATAAGACTTTGTTGACTGAATGAGAAAATAAGTGATTCTTTTAAAAGGCTAAGGCTTGTTCTCTGCCCTGCAGAAGTATACAGTTCGGTATGTCACCTGTTATATGTAACACAGAGTAGAATAATATAAAGGTGCAGGCAAAATACCAATTGGGAGATTGGGCCAATACATCTTAAATTAGAAGAAGAGAAGTGAGTAGAAATTTTGAAAGGGCAGATCAGGCTGAGATATATATGTGATATAAAAAGTAGAGTTGTGAAGTTATTTAATTTGTAAAAAACTGGGTTGTGAGTGTCTCATTGAATATGGTAGGAAGTAAGTCTTGAAAAACTAATTTGGGGCAGCGTTATGGAGAGATTGAACTCATCCTGTAGGCTATGGTGAGCTCTTGTTTTTTTCTTTTTTTTCTCCAAAAGAAAAAAACAAGTTCTAGTCTATGATTCATGGCAATATGAAGGATAAAATAGTAAGAGTTTAGAGGCCAGAAGATGAATTAGCAGTTTGTTTTAATAGGAGAGACAAGAGGTCAGCATTGAAGGGGACCTGTGATCTAGCACAGTGGCAGCTGAGGAGGTAAAATTTGCAGAATATAGTGTTTGATAGATTTGGGTTGTGAGAAAGATGAAGTGTAGTCACAATAATAGCAGCTGTCATGTCTTGAGTGTTTATGTGCCAGATGTCATGTTAGGAACCTTAAATGACTGTGCCCTTTGGTCAAAATGACAGGGGTAGGGAAGTTTGGGGGGGAGGTTTTTGTTTTAAGTCAAAATGGAATTTTATTTTAAATTTGTCTTGTTATCCAGTGAATGCCCCATGCAGAAACTTTATATGTATATACAAACACATGCTTACACATGCATAGTAGAAATAATACTTGTATGTATTAGAAGGTACAGGCAGAAATGTCCACTAGGCCAGTAGTTCTGCATCTTTCACGTTTTACTTTTCCCAAACATCCTATTGGATAATCAAGGTTCCAAATTGTTATAAATAAAATGAATATTATTTTTTCCATGACATTGAAATTTAACATTGATCTGTTGTCATACTAATAATTACAGAAAGTTCAAGGACCTCACTTCATGCTTTAACTAGGAGGATCTTTATTTCTATTTTGCAGGAAAATCAATCACAGGTAAAATTTATGATCCTGTTTGTAAAGTTTATCATGTATTCCTTAATATAAAGGAATCTTGAAAGTATTGTGATACTTTATTTTCTGAATCTAAAATTAGGGAAGAAACAGTTTTCTGGTCGGTTTGAACTTATGAGCACTTATAGAAATGGATGAAATAAAATATCTACTTATAATAATTTATATATAAAATATTTAATTTAGAAATACACAGTTTTCTTACTTTGTATCAACAGTATTATCTAGGCTTTGACTTTCAGGGTTGGCAATAACCTTCAAAAAACCAGTTTTTTGCATCGTGTAAAACAGTTTTTCAGAGGATACCCTTTTCACTTCTGTCTGCATTGTAAAAAAAATATATCACCCTGTGTTTCCTCATGATGCTTTCATAAGAAATGTTATCCCAAGCCATAGGTGTCAGTTTGAGAAATATTAAGATAGTTTTCTATATCCCCCTCCTTCCAGTAAAGTATATTACTAATGTTTGGTATGTAAAAATCAATTAGTGTGTTGCTTTTAAAGGTGAAATCTGAGAGGCTTATATAATAAAAGTGAGATATTTGCCACTGTAAATGAAGGTAGTTATTCTCAGGGATTATTACTAAATTCATGTGAACTACTAAATTCATGTGAAATGTCATCAAATTTTACAGTGTTTCCGTGAGCTGAGTCTTTTGATCAGTGGTGTGCTTGTAAACCTTGAGAACTCCTATTTTGGCCTTAAATGGGGAGTTCAGTGCCTAATTTGTACTATTTTCGTTTCCTTTGTGTAAATACTCCTATGATATGCTAAGTCGCTTCAGTCGTGTCCAACTGTTTGTGACCCTGTGGACTGTAGCCCACCAGGCTCCTCTCTCCATGGGATTCTCCAGGCAAAAATAGTGTCATGGGTTGCCATTTCCTTCTCCAGGGCATATTCTTGACACAGGGATTGAACCCGAGTCCCCTGCATTGGCAAGCAGATTCGTTACACCTGGGAGTCGACTTAAATTGGTTAATATGTTTCAAGTGCGCAGTCACTTTTGTTACATGTGTAACAGCTGGTATTATGGCCTGGAGAGACAGCCTAGACCAACAGTGGGCAAGGCGCTTCTCCAACCTGAGTGGCCTTGTGAATCACCCCAGAGCTTGCAAAAAGGAGGATTCCGATTGAGTGGGTCTGGGGTGGGGCCCAAGATTCAGCCTTTCTAGGTGTCAATGTTGCTGCTCGTCTAGGGACGAGTGGCAAGGTTGCAGCCGGACTGCTGTGTCAGCTAGGAGTGCCATCCCCTGTGATGGCTCCAGGCGGTGTGCCTCCGCTCCATTGGCTCAGGCTGAGCCCACAGCTTTCCTCCAGGTGCGGTTGGCCAGGAGCGGGCACGGGGACATGGGGGGCTAATACGTGCAGCTTCAAGAGCGTCAGCTGTGGCCTCCAGGCTTTCTATGATATGGGAGAAGCAGAAGCGGACAGAGGGCCTGAGAGCCCAGGGAGGCCAGGCCGTAGGCGTGGGATGGAGGTGCCGGAGAGCTGGTGGGCACAGGGGCCAATGTCGGAGTGTAAGCTCTGGAGACAGTAAACTACCACTGAAAACTTGGTGAGTTTAATTTTAATTTTTGATGATTTGGAAGGCTTTTTTGTTTGCTTGGCTTGCCTCGGGGACATTATAAATAACAGTTGATTAGAAGCATGTTTTCCCCGTCTGGTTAGTAGAATGCCTGCTAAGAGAAAAGTTACTGAATGCTGCTTTCTGCCATGCCGAGTGTTCTTGGTGTGTGGATGTGAGATGAGTTCTTGGGTTCAGGCTGCAGCGGGGCAGGCAGTTTGTCCAGTCAGTGAAGGGGAAGTGGAATATACAATTTCCAGGGGCAGGAAAATCATTCCAAGGAGGTCCCCAAATCCCTCTCCTGGGAGGAGTTAACGTGGCACCCATCAGCAGCTGGGCAGTGTCTTGGAAGAAAGCGCGTGCAAGACTAAGGCAGACTCGAATAAACTGTTTGTTTGGGTCACATTCATCCTTTATTCAGGAGTTTTGTTAGAGAAACATACCTCCATTTCTAACATTTAACACCTTGTGCAGAAAGTGCTTCCTCTGGCTTTCTTGTATGCGCCTGTACACGTGCTTCCTCTTGTTTTTTTTTTTGTCTGGGGCCAGGTGGTGACTTGAGATACTGTATGGAGGTCCTGGGTCCTGGTATTTATAGAAAGCTCCTGTTCTGAGCGGCAACCCTGGGAAGATGAGTCAGGCGGCTCCAGGGACCGTTTCCCTTGTTGCTGCCATTCCCTCTCCCTAGCCAATCTGTCCTAGCTCTGCTTCTGACACCCGACCCCATGGCCACAAGAAATGGCCTGGGAACCACACTCTTGTTCCCTCTGGTGGAGCCTGACTTATTTTTTTTGTGGGAATTAGAACTTCATTTCTTTAATGGATTTTCATAAAAATACTGTTTTGAAAAAGAGAAAATAATATCACTTTCCTTCCCAGAGGTTTGGTATAAATAGAACTGCTTGATTGTATTTTATTCCCAGTTTGGGGAATGAATGTTATTGCTTGTAAAGTCTTGTCTAACCTCGCTGTTGCCAGCTCTGACCTGAGGAGTTTGTGAGCTTATGAATACCTCTAGCTATGTCTTAAATTGAGCTCATTTCTCTGAGAATCATTGGGTTATTTTTTAAACCCCTGACAGAGGAAAAATTTCATTCAGTCACCTCTTGGCTTTGCTAAGTGAATGGGCCATTTAATAGAATAAGACTGATGTAACTGGCATGCAAGCATTGTTCTAAGGGTGAGTAGCCTCGATTCTCATCATTGTAAGGAATGGGGCAAGATAGAAGCTTTTACACATTTTGTTTTTTGAAGCTTCTGTTTTGTAGATTATTCTTCAGGTCCTTAATAAATTAAAATAAAAAAAAAACTATTTGTTTAACCTATGTGAAACTTGGTTGCCTTAACTCTAAGACCTCCAAGACCTCCAAGTTTTCTGTCATCCTTACAAATTCCCTACAAGGATGTAACTTTGTAAAATTGCTTTCTGGTCTCTTCCTTAGAGGTCAGTGTCCTGTAACTACACCGTGGATCCTGGGTTTCAAATTATGCTGCGAGTTTTTTCCTTTCCAGTAAACCGAGATAACCTCCTTAAGGAATATGTTTGCGTTCTTATTCTTGCTACACTTACATGAACATTTTATGCTACATAGATTTTTTAATTGTTCTCTGTCTTAATTTCTACACTCTGTTTGTTTAACCACTATTTATTGCTTAAAGGCCAACGCCACCATTTCTTTCAATATCTGAGGCTATAATCCTAGACATTTTGCTCTATCTTTCTCTCTTCCAGCAAATAAAACCAAGAAGAGGGAGATAGGGTTCTAAAATGAAATAGAAGCTGGCCATTTTATTGTCTGTAGTTGGATGCCTCTTGTAGAAACAAAACAGACAGATTTTCTAAATGTAGAATGAGAGGGAAAAGAACATCAACTGAATTTTAGGGTGGGAAGCTGCACTATCTGGCTGCTTTCAGAGAGATTTCCGTGGTATGCTCTTTTAAATGAGCACGTGAATGTTAGTAATCATCAACCATGCTTGGATTTTACAGTCTGAGTGAAGGTAGAGTATTTTTCTGTTTATGATCCACAATTTTACTTGTCTTCTCACTTCTTAGTTAATAGTATGTTTTGCAGTAGATGTGGCTTTAAATGCTTTCTTTTAATGTAGTCATTAACAGAGTTTCCTCTGTTGCTCTCATCATGATTAATGTTGCTAAGAAAATAATTGATTTTACTGTATACGTCAACAGAAAATTTTCTCATTATCCCTTTCTTTGATATAACTTTAAAACGAGCAATCTGTTCTAAAAATCCTAAAGTGCATTTCAGCATCTTTTCTGCAGTACGTTGCCAACATCTATAAGCATCATTAAAATCACTGTCATTAAATAGGTCTTTCCAGTGACTCAGAACACAAGTGGAAAAATATATATGCCAGGCACAGAAGGAGTTTTACTAAGTGCTAAGTGTTTTGAAGGTGAATTAGTTAGAAAAAAATTTTTTTGAAGTGGAGGAAAAAGCTTTTTTTAAAAAAAATTGAGCATAACCGTTTGCGATTATGAGTAAGAACCTTTTGGTAGCTTTTCAAGTTTCCATGTTGCAGCTCAAGACAAAGTGATCAGGCTTGCTTGGACAGCATCCACATGGTAATGCCTTCAAATCAAACCCAACCCCAAGTCTGCGTTGTTTATGACTTCACATTGATCCAGTGTATGTAAATGCTGCTTTACATCTGAAGTCTGTGCTATTTGCCTTGGGACTCATGAACTTCCCACAGTATAAGTGAATAGTTTCTATTATGTAAAAGTCTTTCCTCATGTCATACTCTTTCAAAGTCTTCCAAGGACATTTTTAGACGGCTGCTTTTTCACAGTTACTATTCAATGGCATAGAAAGACTTGCATTTGAATGGGTGTTTTCATTTTGTCCTTATACCTGTGTGATCTTGGGTCACTTCTGGGCCTTTGTTCTCCCATCTGTAAAATGAGGGGGTTTGACTAGACAGTCTCCAAAGTTTTTTTTTTTTTTTCCCACTTGTGGTTTCTCTGAATTGATGGACCACAGGCTGTTATGTTCACTTGCTGTATTGCTTAGTTTAAGCACGTCTGAGTCTGTTTTTTTTTAAAGCAAATTACTTTGGTCAGAGGTTCATTATTCTCAGTCATCCTCTCCTTTGAAAAGTTTTGCCTTTTCAAACACAGAGACACTAGGAAAGCATACCCGAATGGACCACATCTCTGTATTTTTGAGCTAATTGCTATCTAGTTGTTATAATAGATTGTTATCTATTAAGATCATCTGACACAGTTGCTGATTATCTTGCTGTGTTCCTAGCGCTCACAGGTCTCAAAAGGGCTTTATGGTGTGTTGAAAATAATGTTGTTCTGTTTTGCTCAAGGAGGTTGAACAGAATCCAGGGGAAACAAGCATGATGTCAGATTCTGAAAAAGAGCAAGGTGGCAATAGAGGGGTACTTGCTTTTTGATGTAGGTTGGAGATGGCAGATGCCTTAGGCTAGCAGCTGCCCAGGTCCCTCACCTCCTCGTAACCAACAGTCTGTTGCTTGTACCCATGCATTTCCTTAAGCAATTTTGAAACCTCCCGTGTGGACTTTCCTGTGTAGTGATTCATAAAATACGAACTGAAGTCAGAGTGATAAAAGGGTTTGATCCTTCATGGCCGACATGTGTGGTACTCTTCCAAAATATTTTGTTCTACACGCGTTTAGTAACTCATTTCAAGAAACCGTATCTTTGGATAGAGGATGCGTGTCGGTAGCTGTGTAGTCTTTTGGGGCAGTCCTTGCGAGTTGCCCCTGAACTCATTACCGCTCAGGTTATTCTCAGGGTAGGTGTCTGCTGTAGGACCCAAGTGGCAACATCGCTAGCCCTGTTCACTTTCGACTGGTGAAGCTTTGAGTGGGTTTCTTTTGATCCAGGTGAGACGAGTTCCAGGGTCAAGTGGTCACCTTCATAAAACCGAAGACGGTGACTGGGAGTGGAGCGACGACGAGATGGATGAGAAAAGTGAAGAAGGGAAAGCAGCCTTTTCTCAAGAAAAGGTAGATCACCTTGATGATGGTTAGCTGACTTGTGTCAGCTTTATTTTTGTGGTTTTTTGAGGTGTGTATGTATTAATGAATATGTATTTGTTTTACAGTCACGAAGAGTAAAAGAAGAAAATCCAGAGGTGAGTGTAGTTACTTGTTTAGTTCTTTGCCTCCCCTCTCCCCTACACCTCTACCTGCCAGTATTAAAGTCTGAGCTGTTTGGGGAAGAACGTTCAGAATTTTGTTTTTGTGGTGTAGGGAAAAAAGAGGCATGTAAACTTGGCAGATCTTGATGCTTTCTGACTTATTGGGTTTGCCAAAAACTTCATTCAGGTTTTTCCATGACATCTTATGGAAAAATCCAAAAGAATATTTTGGCCAATTCAGTACTTTGGAGCTGTGTATATTGGGGCAGATTGCTTTACTCTCTGAACCTCAGCTTCTTCCTCTGTCAAATATCGGGGATCACAGTACTTACAGAATTGCTGTGGGACTGATGAAATCACATAATAAAGCACTCAGTGGGGTTCTTAGCACAAATTAGTTGCTCACTTAATCTTAAATTCTTATGTCACTTAGAAAACAGAGTAGGCATACAGGAAAATTTCTCCTTGATTTTTGGTTTACCATAAAGCAAATATTCAGATGGTTAGAAGCTCTAGGTTGAATTTGTTGGTCTTGGGCAACTTAGTAGGCAGTACACACTCTTATCCTTTTCCCTTTGAGAACTGGTTATCTTTTGATTAACTTTACTTCCTCCACTGGTTAATTATCCTAATGACTAATGATGACTGTAGTTCAGAGAACTTGCTAATTCTCCTAGAGGAAGTTTGAGCATATTTAAATAACTCCAAATACTTGCAAAGCTAGTAATTAATATATTCTCAGTAAGAAAACAGAAGACTTTGAGCTACACGTGATATCCATTCCAACTCTTTAAATTTAGCAGACATTTCCTTGTAATTAAAAGGAGTGAATCTTATCACTGTGCTTTAAGTGGAAATAACCAGATGCACCATCTGAGAAGAGAACATCAGAGTCACAAGCCATCCTTTCCCCTGTCATCTTCCCCTCCCTCTACTCTGTCTTCAGTCTCATGTCTCATTGATGGGCCTGCCTCCTACTGGTAACTCTCCATCAGATCCTGTTTCCCCCTTTATTTATCATATGAATTAATCTATTTTATAAGTGAAATATAAGCTTTGATCAAGGAAGTTATACGGATGGTGATGAGTCCCACAGAAGGACACATTGGCCACACACATATCCTGCCAAGTTTTTGGAATGATCTTAACCTGTTGTCATGAACTCTGCCTTCTTCTTGCCCACTTTTCTGTTTTATCTAGAGGGAAGTGCCGATCACTTTTCATCTAAGAGTGTCTCTAAATAAGAAGGTGTCAGTTCTCCCTCGAAAGAGAACCCAGTAACATGATTCGACAGCATTCTTGACTCAAAAATCATTCGTTATTGGTTCACTGCGGGACACCTTCTCTGAATGGTATTCACTGTAGTCCTGCCTTACTAGTACAGACAGATGGGTGTGGGTCTTTCCTCATGAAGATTTGTTAAGTTTACTTTGAGAATATCTTACTCTGTGCTTGTTGAAATTTCCCTGAAAACTGATCTGTTATTTGAGTAATAGCAGTATCTTTTTGGCAAGTGTATTGTCTTCATAGCCAGGAAAGAGAGTGGTGTATGGCATGCTGTGAATTTATCATTAAACATCCTTGTCAGCCTTCTTGAGTGGGATTTGCAGTCTTGGACACTTCACTGTATCTAGACTCATTTGATTTCCCAGTGGCATCTGTGCCCATACTGGGAACTTGGTTTATAATTAAGGAAGTGTACAGATAGGCTTATTTCTGTGAAAGTACACATTAGTTTGAATGTAAACACTCCTACCAAACTTTAGAAGTCACCTGACAGCTCCACCTGCTGTTTCACAACTTCCACCATTTTTGTTTGTTTCTTTTTTTGTTGTTTGTTTATTTGCTCTCGGCAGGGCTAACATTTCAGTATCATGTGCTATGTTCATTCTCTCCAATGATGGTTCCTGTGTCCTTTCAGCTTTTAATTAAAGTAACCCCCTGATTTGCCAGTCACACCAAATTGCTTTTTGGATGTGAAGCAAAAACTATTTTTTAATCTATTATAAAGGAAATTAAAATTGTTGAATTTATTCCACAAATATAAGTAAATTATATAAATGATACATATAAATATGTGTAATGAGCATATGATGTGCACTGTTTTAGTAGGCACTGGGGGATACACCACAGAGGAAAACAGAGTCCTTGTGAATCCTCCATTCCGGTGGGAATAGATAAATTATATCCAGTAGTGTTCATAAGTAAGTTATGTGGTTTGTTACAATGGAATAGGAGTAATGGGAAAAAAAGTCGAATAGGGTAGAGGGTGAGGTATGGTATGGTAGGAGTTGATAATTTTAAATGTGTTGATCTGGGTAGGCCTTATTCAGAGGGACATAAAGATTTGTAAAAGGTATGGGAGAATTAAAGAGAAATAACTCTAAGGGACCACTTTATCTTGCTGCCCCTCAGACCCCTGTGACTGTCCTGTCTTGCCAGAGTTTATCAGTTTGCACTGTTTTCTTCCACAACTTTTCTTGTTTGTTCACATACAAATATGTACATAAAGAAATCTAGCATATCATTTTAAAAACTTTAAGATCATAAAAACTATAAAATTTTGCATCTTGCCTTATATCTTGGATATCTTTCCACAGTACTTGCTATAGAATTGCCTCTGTATTTTTAACTGCTGAGGGGTATTCCATATCATAAATGTTTATTTAACCATTTCTTTCTTGGTGAGAGCATTGAGGTTGCTATTACAGACTATATTCCATTAACATTTTTTTGTGTATGCATTTTGAGGGGTGCACATATAAATAAAGCATAAGTACACAGAATTGTGATAGAATCTGCTGACTTTGGATTTTTATAGCTGCTATTATCAAAAGCTGTGTCATGCTAAATATCTTGTCATCTATACCTCAATAAAACTGAAGGGGGGGGAAGCTATATACAGTTCAGACTGTGCACCATTTACCTTTAAACATCTTTTAGAGGGAAAATGCTTAGTCTGTACTAAATGGTACATTGAAATGCCACTGTGTTTACATATTAATAAGCTTTTCAGTAATACTTATCATTTAAATTGCAGTTGAGTTGTTTACTTTGCTATAAGCCACTGGGTGACTGGGATGGTATTTTATTCATGTTTGTCTTCCCTTAGCATCTAGTAGGTATGCTGTACATTTTTGCTGGTGACATAGACACCCATGTACTGAAAATCAGACACTAAACAAATGTCTGGATACTTCTATTGTATTTATGAATAGGTGAGAAAGAGGGGAAGAGACAGGAGATGTTTTATGATCAAGCTGAAGTTTAGAAAAAGTAACCTTAGTAGTTCCCTATTTAGATTGAGATGCTCCAATAGATGAGGAGCATTTTAGAAATACTGATTTTGTGAGGGACTGTTTGGCTTTCTGGGAAGCATAAGACAGAATGTCCAGTTATTATATTAAAGCATTAGTTGGAGAAAATTGAGAAGGCCAGGGTGGGGTATTTGCCAGAGGGACATTAGGTAGATGTGCCTGGTACTGGGTTGTATTTGGAGATGAGACATTCTGGTGTAAACTGTCAAGTTGCAGAGTTACACCACTTATCTATTGAGATTCATAGCCAAATTCAGTGAGAAATTGGTCCTAGGGTGTACCTAACCTGATTTTTTAGAAATAGCCTTGCAAAGTTTTAGTCACCTACTATTAATTATTAATTTGTAGTAAGTAAATAATTCATGTGTTAGGTGACATGAACACATGATTTGCAATCCCTCCATATCAGAAAAACCGAGAGCTTTAAAAATGCAAATCCCTAGGCCCAGCAAATCAAATTACGATTTGGTGGTTTGGAGTCATGTCTGGGGCAATTCTGATTTATAAAACGCTGCTCACATGATTCTGACATGTGGCTAGCTAGGATCAAGGACCACTGACTAGGAAAACCACACCAGCTGCTCTGAATTCAGAAGTCCAGACCGGAATCTGGGAGGGTTGTGTGCTCCACATCTCTGAAGATTTGTTTTAAATATCTGCCTATTAGAAGTCTCAAACAAGCCTCCCTCCTCCCAAACAACTGTGACACTTCAGAAATCCCTTTGGGAAAGTTGTCCTCTTTCTTAATAATTGAAAGCAATGATGCCAAGTGGGCAGATTTGATGACAGAAGCTCTGTAAGGGCTGCAGCAGGTATATTGAAGAATTTTGTCATAGAGTCTAGGCTAGGTTCATTGTTTCCAAACTCTGATATTTCATTCTGAAGAGAAAATACATTTGGTGTGGATTTAGGGTAAGTGAATTGTACCACAGCTTAGACACCATGTAAAAGCTAAATTCATTGCATCGCTGAATGATTGTTAAAACTGCCTTTAGCTTCTTAAAATTACTTCTGATGACATTGCGTTTTCCAAAAGCCTGTCAGCTCTCATGTTGTTTGTCTTATACCCATTTGTCGTTGGAGGCCAAGATTTTATTTCTCCCTCCAAATTGATTGTACTGAGCCGTAGTCATCACAGCTGGCTTTAACTTGATGTTTTTTTTTTTCCATTTATTTTTATTAGTTGGAGGCTAATTACTTTACATCATTGCAGTGGTTTTTGTCATACATTGAAATGAATCAGCCATGGATTTACATGTATTCCCCATCCTGGTCCCCCCTCCCACCTCCCTCTCCACCCGATCCCTCTGGGTCTTCCCAGTGCACCAGGCCCGAGCACTTGTCTCATGCACCCAACCTGGGCTGTTTTTATGATATCACTTCCTAAAAAGGTGTTCTTTTTGCAGGTGACTGGCTTTCTAACTAGTTGTGGCTAAAATTAGTCTTCTGTATTTCTAAAAAGAAGCCTTTTGCTTTGGAGTGATTTTAGGTTAACAGAAAATCTGCAAAGATAGTTTGGAGTTCTCATCCATTCCTCCTCTGTGTTCTTTCATGGTTAATTTCTTTTGTAGCCTTGGTACGTTTGTCACAACTAAAAACCATCAGTGATCTTTTGTTAGTTGTTGTTGAGTTGCTGAGTCATGTCAGTGCTCCGTTATTGTCTGCTAAATCTCAGATGTTATTTGAACTTCACTGGTTTATCCACTGACATCCCTTTTCTGTCTCAGGATCCAATCCAGGATAACACATTGTATTTAGTTATGGCATTGTTAAAAACAGAAAATGGGAAGATTAGACAGAGCGCTACGAAAAATTAGAAAAATGGATGATGTTACTTTTTTCTCCCCATTCCATGATCTTTTCCTCTTTCATTCAGTCCCAGAGGCCTGGCTCCAGGGCTGTACCCAGTATTAATCTATTATTTTTCTTCCCTCTTCCTATAAAAACACTCATTTTCTCAAGTGTCCGTCTTAATAGCGAACTGTTTAAAAGCAAAAAAAAAGTCCAATAGACAAATATATATTTTACTGTTAATGAATGACAACTGCTTCATGTGTTAGTTTTCTTGTAAGTTTTGACATTTGAAATATATGCCCAGAAGTCATGCCCTAAACTGATAGAATGGGTTCTGTGGTGGTGAGCTCTAGCAGACTAGAGTTGGTTGTCAAGGAAGAGATTTTGTGCAGGGACACTCTCTCTCCACCACTCCTGTACATCTCTGCATACTTTGTATACCAGTGGGGGCTGGAGACTGGTTTTTTCTCACATGCAGGGTTATACCTACACAGTGAGGCTATGTGGTACTCATGGGGTTCCAGCCCCCAGTCCAGCTAAGTTCTCTCTGCCCCTGATGGTCCAGGAGTAAGGGTCAGGGCAGGAGATGGGCCTCCCCAGGGGCAAGAGAAGTTGTCACCTGTGGTAAATGCCATTAAGAATTTTCCAGATTACAAACCTTCTTTGACTGAAGGTAGAATATTCTGTAGGTGCTCCTCTGGCTTTTGGTTGTATCTCAAACCTTAACTAAGAATGAACTTTTTTACTGGGCTTCCCTAGGAGTCCAGTGGTTAAGACTTTGCCTTCCAATGCAGGGGGTGAGGGTTCAATCCCTGGTCAGGAAGCTAAGATCCCACGTGCCTCAGGACCAAAAACCAAAGCATTAAAAAAAAACCAAAAAAAAAAAAACTTATTTACAAACCAGATACAGACTCACAGACATGGAAAACATTTATAATTACCAAAAATGGGGGGGAGGGTGTTAAATTAGGAATTTGGGATTAGCAGATACACAGTAGTATATATAAAATAGATGAACAAGATCCTCTCATGTAGCACAGGGAACTATATTCAATATCCTGTAATAAACCACAACAGAAGAATATGAAAAAGAATATATATGTGTAACTGAATCACTTTGCTGTATACCAGAAAGCAACACAACATTGTAAATCAACTACAATATATATATTTTAAAAAATTTAAAGAAGATTGTGGAATCAGTCTGGAAAATTCTTTACAAGAAATCATTTGGGGTGGGCGAAGGTCCTCTGGCTGGTTAGTAAATACAGGTTATTTGTTCTTCTAATATAATCATTTCACCCCAACATTTTCCTGTGAAAAATTTCCAAAATATGACCACATTAAAAGCATTTTATAGTGAACATCTACCCAGCAATTACCTTGATTCTGCCATTGCTATACTTGCTTCATCTCACAGTTGTCTATTCGTCTATTAGTCCATCTTTGATTTTGGATGCAATTCAAAGTAAATTGCAGGTGCACTTCCCCCTATTTCTTCATTCCTGACACAGTTATCTTTGCAGAAGCATACAAAACTTTTATGCTCAAACTTTAGAAAACTTGGCACAAAGAATTTCTGATGACTTTGGATAATTTTAGAACTGATGGTAAGTTTAGGGAATAACATGTATTTTTCATTCTTTGCTGATGATGTGTCTCTTTCAGTTTGTCTTTCAAGTTTTGTTCCAGGGCAGAGTTCACAAAAGTAGGGCTTGAGGCAGAAATATTTGGGGTATCACATTGGGGTCAGGTGTCTAGCTTAGCGGGAAAAATATAATCTCTAGATTATAATATTGCTAGATAAATCTAGATAAATCTCTAGATTAAAATATTGCTCTAGATTCTCTTCTGGGGGAGATATTGTTTGAAATCCAGTGCTGCAAATAAATTGTTCAAAGTAATGATTAAAAGGGGCAAGTTGTGCTAAGCCTAACATCCTTTCATTTAGGGGCTCCCATCTTGAGATGAAGTTGTGCAACAAGAAAAAAAAGATGGTCCTTGAGCATCTTTCTGTTATCAAGTTTAAATACCAAATTGCCCATGCCTTTTCACTTAAGCTCAGTGGTTCTCTAGATGCGTAAGGGTCATCCGGGCACCTTATTAAAGATTCTCTCCTGTCTCAGTGAAATTCTGAATCATAGGCCAGGTGGTGCCCAGGAGTCTTTAAGTTGTGTCCTTGGTGATCCCAGCGCAGGTTGTCAAAGGACCACACTCCGGGAAATGGTGCTTTAAAATTACTCGAATTATGTAAGATGTTTGTCTCTGATAACTGAGACTTAATGTAACCACCCTGACCTTAATGTCCCATTTTGGCGTCCTAACGTGTCGTGATGGTGGCTCTCTTAACAGACGGTGGTGAACGCCAGCAGCCTCCCCGAGCAGACGCAGTCTCTGTCTGTGCAGGACTCTCAGGTACGTTTCTCTGCCTGTCATTTTACGTTTGAAATGCTTTGAAGACAGATTAAAAAAAAAACCCCAAAGCCTGACATTTTAGAAAGATAGACGGTATCAGGGTAGTGCTTCCAGAGCAGGGGCTTGTAAACTCTCTTTTTTAATGGGGATGGAAAAAAGAGGACTGTCACTATTGACCATGCTTCTCAGGGCCTCCAACCTTTAAATGATAGGTTCAAAAGCAAGAACTGATTACCAGACTGCTTCTAAAATTGCTAGTACTGTGTGAAATGGGAAAAGGACAGAAAATGACTCACCATTCTACTAGGTTCCAGTCGCAAAACATTATAGTTAATTGATACTTTTCTTTCTTTGTTCCTGGTTGGATTGCTATGACTTTTTTGTAATTCTTTTATCCTTGAACTTTATGAGCCAATTTATCTCTACAACTTTCCTTGTAAAAATAATAGTTCAGTGACTGTGAAATGAATTCGTATTAAAAGTTATGTGACAGAACTCATGTGCCATGAGTTGTGTTGGGTCTTGATGAAGGATGCTGAGCTATCCAGGGTAGGGACTATGGATGCAAACTCAGAGTGTAGGCCCCGCATTTTGGTTTTGCCATGTAGTTGATAGCAAGCCGTTCAGCTCTCAAAGTGGTTATGTGCTATGCTTAGTCGCTCAGTTGTATCTGACTCTTTGCGACCCCATGGACTGTAGCCTGCCAGGCTCCTCTGTCCATGGGATTTTCCAGGCAAGAATACTGGAGTGGGTTGCCATACTTTCCTCCAGGGATCTTCCCAAACCAGGAATCAAATCCAGGCCTCCTGCAGTGCAGGCAGATACTTCATATGAGCTGCCAGGGAAGTCCAAGAATAGTGGAGGGGGTAGCCTATCCCTTCTCCAGGGGATCTTCCCAACCTGGAATGGAACCGGGGCCTCCTACATTGCAGATGGATTCTTTCCAGATGAGCTACCAGGGAAGCCCAAAGTGGTTATACTGTTAAGTATTACCAGCCTGATAATCAAATTTCCCCCTTGAATCTGCATATTCCATTTAAATTTATTTCTATTCCACCTGATCTGTATTTTATGAAATAGCTGTATGCAGAGGAGATGGAGTGATGGGCTTTCATGGTTGCAGGTCAGACATCTAGGCTTTGACCCTTGTTTTATAGATGAAGAAGCAAAGATTTGCAGAGGCCAAGTGGCTCATCCATGGTTGCACAGCAGCTTGGAGGCGGAGCCGGGATTCAGTTTATGTCTTTACATTGTATTAAGCAGCTTAGCTTCCCAGGTGGCCCTAGTGGTAAGTAAAGAACCCGCCTGCCAATGCAGGAGACGTAAGAGACATGGATTCGATCCCTGCGTCAGGAAGATTCCCCTGGAGAACGAAATGGCAACACACGGCAGTATTCTTGCCTGGAGAATCCCATGAACAGAGGAGCCTGGCAGGCTACGGTCCATAGGGTCACACAGAGTCAGACACGACTGAAGCAACTTAGCAGGCAACTTAGGATAGCACCTTGAGATAAATTGTAGGGATTGGTTGAATGATAAAAGGAGATGTAGGAATAATAAAGGATCAGAAGGCAAAGAATAAAGGAAACAAAAAGGAATTAGGATACCTAGTATTGTATAACATGGTATAGTTAGACTCCTTTGCATATATAGTATTTGTTCTCCCAGAAAACTTTCGAGGCAAATATTATCCCCATTTTGTAAATGAGAAAATATGTTCACAGAATGACTTGCCCATCGTTGCAAAGCTGGTCAGTGGCAGAGCCAATTCTTGACCAAAAATTCCTTATTTTTTCTACTCTGACAGGAAGGTCTCATGTCCAGGGATTCATAAAATAGGAAGGGCCTATTCAATAGAAGTGTTCATGACTGATGATCTGTGTTCAAGGAAACAGACTCTAGATGAGAAAGGTAAACCCTGGCCTTATCTGCTAGGTTCCTTCTTCCTCTGCATCTTTGAGGTTTAAAGTGCCCAGCCTTCGTGCATCTCCAAGGCCCAGTAGATGCAGTCCATGGCTCAGGTTGCAAGGTGCCCCTTTAAATGGCTGATCTTTCTTCTTTGGACTTACTGCAGCATATACCAGTTGTTCACAGGGCCCCTCCTCCTACTGAGGCTTTCTATATGAAACATTCAGATCCACAGTTGTGATGGGAGAGAAACATCATTTCAGCCTTCACACAGAGGTGTTATGGGCTCAAATAATAGGCCTGTAATAAAAGGCCTAGTGTTGAAATTTCCAGGAAGAAAGGACTCTTATGAATCAACAGTTGTCATGATTTTATGCCTTTGTTTCCCGAGTTTATAACCGTTGGCTGTTTTGTTTTTAAAGGGCCTACCCAATGCTAGTGAAGACTACAGAGAAGCTTCTTGTGCCGTAAACCTCGTTTTAAGATTAAGGTAAACAATGTTGTTTATTTTGCGTCATTTTTCCTATAGTACAATATTCTAATCTACTTCCTTAGCTTTTCATAATATTAGCATAAAATAAAATGATCTTATTTGATTTCCTGGAATAGTCAGTGTGGGCTGTCTTCCCAGGACTAATTGCTCTCTTCTAATTGTTTCCTCAAGAAGAATAAGAAAGAAAAGCACCATATGAGTGTATCTGCAGGATCAGTGTACCCTTCATTAAGTTTTTTTTTTTTTCCCTTTTTCTTTCTTGGGTTTTTCTTTCTCTTTTTCCCTTTTCTTTTTTTTTTTGGTTTTAAACAATGTAAGTTCACAGTAAGAGATTTTTAATGAGTTTCTTTCACACTTCAGCAGTCAGCCTGACAGAAATAAACCCTGCTTGTGCCACAAGTTGCCTGTTCAAAACATTCTTCAGTGACAGGTTTGATCAGCCACTGTGGAGAAATGATAGATATATTTTGAAAGAACCCTCAGTCTTCTAGGAAATGGATACAAATATGGTATCTGACAGTCTAGACTTTGTATCTAGTGAAAGAAAGCTTTCTATTTCAAGAATTTCTAAATATAAGGTTGATTTAATGTATATTCTTTGTTGAGAATTTGCTGTCTCATGACTGAAGAAATTTGCTTAGACTAAACTATAAATAGCTTAACTTACCAGGTCAATTAGAACACCATCACATTTTTGAAGGTGTTTTAAAATATGTCCTCCTTTGACAATAGAACACATGGCTAATGGACCTTTTTCAGACCTGTGGCTGTAAAAGGTGGTTTCATTTTCAAGGTTAGTTTCCAGCCCTTTGAATTATCATAATCTGTTGGGCTGGATTATTATCACCATAATCACCCCGTCCTTCTGATAGTCATTTACAATCTGCAATGCATTTTCACACATTTACTGTGGGCACCTCACAGCAACCCTTGGTGTGATTTAATTCAGAGTTGATTTCCAAGTCAAGATGTGAAATTATTACAAGACTGTTTCCTTATATTTGTGAGTAACGTTGATTGTGATTCAGAATTGCCGTATTTAGCAATCTCCAAAAAATGAAATAGCCATTCTCTTTGCATTTGACTCTGGAGCCAGATACTTTTATTTCTCACTTCATTTATTCACACACTCTACCGGTATCTCTGAGAGACCCAGTCTGTGCTGGGCTCCGTGCTTGTCTTTGAGACGTGAGGGTGAGTGAGACTGTGGAGGTTACACACTAGCCCCTGAGCGTGTGGTGTCGGAAGTGCAGTGCTGGAAGTCATCTGACCTCCTGCTTGACGAATGCAGGTGTCTTTTCTTTGATGTCCCTCCTGGGTGTTAACCAACCCCTGTACAAACTTCAGCTCACTCTTGTTTCCACCATCATCGCTGTGATACTAAAAAGCTTTAATTGCAGTGATCTTCCTGAAGATTTAGCTGACCTTCCTGTTCTGGGCTCTATTTCTGACCTTGAGAGCAACTATCAGGCTCTCTGGATAAAAATCTCCTGAAGGGAGTGTTAAAATGCATATTTTGAGCCTTACTTGCAAATACTGTATTGCTCTAGGTACCAGGACAGTATAGAACAACTGCATTCCCTCATTTTCCTGAGAAGTGTTTGTTGTTTGCCAGGCTTATTCTTCACCTTTCCTCTGCAAGATAGTTTTGGCCTTGCTTCTCATGATACAGTTCTATATCCCCCTCCGACTCCTCCTTGTTTATTACCCTTACTGACATTTTGTCTACATCTAGTATACATTTTTTTTTTAATTGGAGTATAGTTGCATCACAACATTGCGGTAGTTTCTGCTGCACAGTAGCATGAGTCAGCCATTTGTACATGCACGTCCCCTCTCTTCTGGATTCTCTCCTATCTAGGTCACCACAGGTCATTGAGTAGAGTTCTCTGCACTATACAGCAGGGTCTCACTGGTTATATGTTCCATGCATTGCAGTGTATACACATCAGTCCCAATCTCTTACCTGCCCCTTACCCTGCCCCTTCTCCTTCTGGTGTCCATTCGTTAGTTCTCTACGTCTGCGTCTATATTTCTGTTTTGCAAATAAGTTCATCTATACTATTTTTTAGATTTCATATATGTGTGTTAATATACAAAATTTGTCTTTCTCTTTCTGACTTATTTCACTCTATATGATAGTCTCTAGGTCTATCCACATCTCTACAAATGACCCAACCTCATTCCTTTTAATGGCTGAGTAATAGTCCATTGTGTATATGTACCACATCTTTATCCATTCATCTGTTGATGGACATTTAGGTTGCTTCCATGTCCTAGCTCTTGTAAACAGTGCTGAAATGAACATTGGGGTGAATGTCTTTTTGAATTATGGTTTCCTTAAAGTATATGTCCAGTAGTGGGACTGCTGGGTCATGTAATAATTCTGTTTTTAGTTTTTTAAGGAATATCCATATTGTTCTCCGTTGTGGCTGTATCAGTTTACATTTCCACCAGTACTGCAAAGCGTCCCCTTTTCTTCACACCCTCTCCAGTGTTTATTGTTTGTAGATTTTTTGATGATGGCCATTCTGACTGGTATGAGCTGATACCTCATTGTAGTTTTGATTTGTATTTCTCTAATAATTAGTGATGTTGAACATTGGGCTTAGGTGGTGCTTTTCCTGAGTTTACAGCTTAGATCACTGGTGTTATAAGATTCTCAATGAAGAAAGAGTTCCATGTTCAAATAAATTAAGAAACAATGTGTCATATCTATCTCTCTCACACACACACACATACACATGCACCTTTTTTTTGAAATCGCAAAAAACATTAGCATTAAAGGTTCTAAGAAGTTCTGCAGGATAGGAATTCATTTAACTTTGTTTACTGCAAGACCTCTTTGACCTCTAAACTCTTTTCCTGGTACTGTTTTCCAGTTTAATCATGTCCCTTTTAAATGTAGCACTCAAATTTAAATGCAGGACTCCAGGTGGGAGCTAAGCAGACTGAAACAATAGTTACAGTATGTCATTTTTACAGTTCACACTCTTATTTCTCCTAAATCAGCACGGGTTTTCATAGCCTTTTAAAATAGCTGTGTAATTAATGAATTAAGATTGACCTATCAGTCAAATAAAAAAAATCTCTGATCTTGGTTGCTTTTTTAATTCATTTGAAGTGCTACCAAATCTGATTCTGAATTGCTACTTGTGTTTTGAAACTCTGTGTATGTCTTACCATTTGTCAGCATAATAATGGACCTGTTGATTTTGACTCATTGCTTGCCTGTCAGTCCTGTCAGTGTGTCTCTCTTTATTAGAGACAGTGTTTGTATATACATCACTTGTCAATTTGATGACCCTATCTTTTGTGTCTTTATTTAAAACACTGATCAATGTGTTCAGCAGTTCAAGTAGGACAGAACTTTCTGGCATCTCTTAGAAACTATTTGCTTTCTGAATGACTTTCAACAATTAATTAGTATTTTTTGGTATAGTTGCTCTATCAAATCCCATTGATTCTACTGCCTCTAGTCAACATTTAACTATTGAGAAGGCTAATGTAAAAGGACAGTTAATAGTGTCCTGAAAGTGAGATACATCAATGATACTTTCCAAAAAAAGGAAGTGGATTTTAATATAACTTATTTTTAGCAAACATATGTTTATGTCTAATTGCTCATATACATCATTTTTTGTTGTTAAATGTTTACAGGGTATTTATTTATACTAGTATTTTTTGTTTGTTTGTTTTTTGATTTGAGAACTCATGAATCTCCCAGAATATATTGTTGGTTTCCTTCAAGGGCACTCCGTATACATCAGTGAACAGTGTGGGGATTGGGGGCACTGACCCCCAACAAAGTAGAAAACCCACTTTTAACTTTGTAGGTAGCCCTCTGTATACACAGTTCCACATCCACAAATTTAACCAACCACAGGATGTGTAGTCCTGTGATATGTTGGGAAAAAAATCCACATATAAGTTGCCCAGCACAGTCCAAATCCCTGTTGTTTAAAGGTCAACTGTAATTTGAGAAATAGCCTTTGAAACTTAAAAGTTAAAAGCTATTAAGATTTTGAGATCACTCTGTGCTGATGCAAACATAAACAGCAGATACACTCATTCATCCTATAAATGTTTATCAGGCACCTGCCCTGTGCTTGCCACTGTTCTAAGCCTTGTGATGCAACAAGGGAAGAGACAGAAGACTAATGTCTTGCCCTGCAGGAGCTTACATTTTGAAGGCAGGGAGCAAGTCCAACAGGAGCGTTACTGACACGACACCTCGACTTCTCTGAAGGAAACGCTGCCATCAGGAGGCTGGAAAGTCTGGCGGCGCTTCTCTGTCAAGGACTGCATGTTGGTTTTCTGCTGCCATGTAACAGGTTACCAAAACCTTTGTGGCTTAGAACACCATCAGCTTATTGTCTCGCTGCTTCTGTAGGCCAGAAATCCAGACACAGTCTACCTGGGAGACGGTGGGAGAGCACCGTGTCTCACCAGACTGCAGTTAAGGCCTGCTCACCCAGAGCTTATGGGCTTCTTTCAAGGTCATCTGGGTGTGGGCAGAATTCAGTTCCTTGCAGGTTCCTTCTTTGGCTCTTGTAGGCCACCCCAGTCTAGACATTTCACAGCATGACTACTTTCTTCAGAGGCAGCCAGAGACCAACTCCCCTCCCCTCCAAGGGCTCGGTCCCTCTGTTAGAGGTTTTTCAGCTAATTTAGTCAGTCTCATCTAGAATAATCTCCTGTTTTAAAAAATATTTATTTGGCTACACTGGGTCTTGGTTGCAGCTTGTGAGGTCTTCAGTTGTGGCATGCAGGAACTAGTTCTCTGATGAAGTCAAACCCGGATCCTCTGCACTGGGAGCGCTGAGTCATAACCTCTGGACAACCAGTGAAGTCTCTAGAATTAACCCTCTTTTTGATTAGGTCAAAATCAACTGATTTGGAATTTGAATTATATCTGCAAAATCCCTTCACTTGTGCCATAAAACGTAACATTATACAGGAGCGAGAGTCCATTGTATTTAAAGCTCCTGGTCACACTCAGGCGAGAACTACACAGGGCATTTACCCCAGAGGACAGCTTGGAGGCCATTATAGAATTCTCCATACCATAAAAGTGCTGTCTGAGTAAAGGGATATTTGAGCAGACCTCTGACAGAAGTGATGAATTGGCCATTAGGTTGCTTGGAGCAAGAGAGTTTTAGGCAGAGCAAAGCTGATTGCAAAGATTCTGAGCAGGAAGCGTGTTTTAAGCAATTATAGAAACAACCCAGGGAACTAGTGTGGCCAGAGTGGTAGGGAGTGAGGTCAGAGGATTATCAAGGGCTCAATCATGTAGGGCCATGTAACCTGCGGTGAAGACTTTGGATTTCATTGTTTGTGCATGGAAAACCATTGAAGGTTTGTGAGTAGAAGAGTTGCATGATCTGAGTTAATGTTTGAAATAAGCACCGTGATCACATTATGGAGAGTAGATCCCATAGAGAGACCTTAGGGTGGAAGCAGAGAGCCCGCTGTCAGGCTATTGCTGTGGTGCAAGAAATGATGATGTGACCTGGACCAGGGTGGGGAGTATTGGAGGTGGCGATTGATAAACAGATTGATAATCCAGAGATTTCTGGATGGAGGAGAGAGAACTCAGGATTATTAAAACGCAATGTTATTCAAAATGCAAGTCTGTGTGCCCAGTGAAGTCAGACACTGCTAAAACATTGGAGTAAGGTTTATTGCAGGACCATGCAAGGAGATGGGTGCCTCATGTCTTAAAAAACCCCTAACTCCTCGAAAGCTTTCAGCGAAGACCTTTGATAGAAAAGGTGAGGGAGGGGGTGTCATTAAGTTGTTGCAAACTTCTTGGTGTCAGATTCTCTGTACTTGAGGTCAAGTCATGGTAGGGTAACAAATGAATGTTAGTCCCTGTCCTGACAAGAAAGGGACAACTTTCCCCCTTCAAGGTCCAGATCCTGACTAAGAGCAGGCTGATCTCAGTTGGCAGCTGTCTGAGGTCCAGGTCCCCAGACGTGCCCAGCCGTCATTGCTGAGGAAGCCAGGAGCCCAGGACCCAGCTGGTCCTCAGGTTCCCGGGGCTTCCTGTAGGGTCCCACAGACTGTGTCCTTTGCAGACGGCCACTGGCATTAGGTCTCAGAGGCAGGGATGGGGGAAAAGGTTCGCCGTCACCTCAAGGGCTGGACCCAGGCAGTGGGTGGCCCTGACGAGGGCTCTGGAGGTCTGCAGGACACAGCCCCAGCCTGTTCCCTGGGCTCCCCAGCTCATCTGCTGGTCCAAGGCTGAATGAGCTGGAGGGCCCCAGGGAAAAGGTTGGGATCTGCGTCTTACCTCACTCTCCATCTCACAGCTTCCACTCCACGGTTGGCTGAATCCCCTAACTGTGGCTTTTTGACAGTTGGCTGCTTGTGGGCAGGGCCCACTGCAGCAGGGACCAGTGGCTGAGCGGGACCCCCGGGGGTCACTCATTGACAGTTTCTTGTGGGAGGGGCCCATAGCAGCACTGACCTGTGGCTGAGTGGGACCGTTGCCTGGCAAAAGGGCACAGGGGAATGGCCTGCAGCAATGCCTGCATGCTAAGGGCTGGCCTCACTGTGCTCTAGTACAAACATTACTCAGGGTTTGGGCCGGAAAGTACAAATGAGTGGAGTTGCTGTCTCCTGAGATTGGGAAGGGAGTTGTAGTTCTGGGACAGAATCAAGAATTCAGTTTTGCATGTTCAGTTTGAGTTGTCTAGTGGAGATCTATTTAATGTCAAGTAGGCGTTTAGGTACATGAGCTGAGATTTCAAAGGAGATATATTTCTGGGCTAAGATAAATATAAGAGCTGTTTGGTGCATATAGTTTTTAAAGTGATAAAATTGCGTGAGCTTACATAGGAGGGGAGTGGTGAAGACAGAATTGGTCTTGCACACTCAGGTGGTGCATGGATAAGGAGCAATCAGCAGATGGGTGAGGACAGGCTGGTGAGGTCAAGGAGAGAATGGTGGCTCATCTGGTAAAGAATCCACCTACATTGCTGGAGACCTGGGTTCGATCCCTGGGTTAGAAAGATTCTCGTGGAGGACGGAATAGCTACCCACTCCAGTATTCTGGCCTAGAGAATTCCATGGACTGTGTGGTCTATGAGGTCTCAAAGAGTCAGACGCGACTGAGTGACTTTCACTTTGCCTTATACTATGTGAAGCCAAACAGAGGAAGTGTCTCAAGAAAGAAGGAGTGGAAAGCTGCATCACTTGTTATTCGTAGGTCAAGTACAATGGGAACTGAGACTTCATTATTGTATTTGGCAAAAGGCAGCACATTCTTGACCTTGGCAAGTTATTTCAGTGGAGTGCTGGAGACAAAAGCCTGATAGTGTTATGGAACATCACCAGATCTGTGTCCGATGCATAGTAAGGCCAAACAATACCAAAACAGTGGAGTTTGGAACAGGGAAAGGTTTATCACAGGGCCATGGAAGGAGATGGTTCTGGGCCTTAAGAAGCCCAAAGCTACTGAAAGGTTTCAGCAAAGCCCCTTTAAAAGCAAAAAGGTGACGGAGGGGCGTGGTTAGTTGTTGCAGACTTCCTGGTGTCAGATCCTTTGTTTTTGAAGTCAGGTCATGGTCAGGTAACAATGTTCCTGTAACTCTCTAGCAAATGAATGTTATTCTCTGTCCTGACAAGAAAGGGCGAGATCCCAAGGTACAGCTTTCACCCACCAAGGTCCTGTCCCAGAGGCAGCAGAACCCAGTTGGCAGCTTCTTCAGGGCCAGGTTCCCACATCCTGCCCAGCCTTCATCACTGAAGGAGCCAGACGTCCAACCCAACTGACTCTTAGGCTCCTCAGGCCACCCAAAAGGGAGAGACCAGGTCCCACAGACTGCAGCCCAGGCACACTGCCGCTGCTATTAGGTCGCAGAAACCAGGATGGTGGAGAGGTTCACCACTGCCTCAAGGCCTGGGCCAAAAATGGTGGGTGGCCTTGGTGAGGATTCTGAAGCCCTGTAAGACACAGCCCCAAGCCTGTTCTCTGGGCCCCCCAGCTCACCTACTGGCCCCAGGTTGGGTGAGCTGGAGGGCCTCAGGGAGAAAGTCGGGATCTGCCTCTTACCACACTCTCCACCTCATGACCACCACTCCACTGTTGTCTGAATTCCCTCACTAACTGTCATTTCTTAACTGTTGGTTGCTTGTGGGCGGGGCCCACTGAGGCACTGACCAATGACTGGGCCGGACCCGTTGCCTGGCAACAGGCTGTGGTGGAATGATGCAGAGCAATGGCTTCTGTGCTAAGGGCTTGAGCTTACTGGGCTGTGTTACAATACTGGGTTCAGGACAGAGTGGCGAGAGAAAGCATGATGTAACAAAGATAGATGACTTATGAGTATGGATGACTCTTGTAGAAATTTTCTATACAGGGGAGCAGAGAAATGGGATGATAGCTCGATGAAAATAAAGGATGAAGGGAGGTTGGTTGTTTTTAAAGCTTGTTAAATGGAAATGACCCAATAGAGTAGGAAAATGAAATGAGAGAAGGGACATTGGTAAGCCTAATGTCCTCAGATGGATGGGAAGCGATGATAACCAGGCATCCGAGTAGATGTCAGACTTGGACAGGAGAATGGAGAGATGTCTGTTCGACATGCAGCCACAGTGATGGGAGGGCAGGCAGAAGTGCAAGGAGATTGGTGGGTTTAGGTACAGACTTGTAGAAGTCTTTTTCTGTTGATTCTGTTCTTTCAGTAAGGTAAGGAATGTCATCATTGAGAGGAAGGAAGGAAAAGATGTTCGAGGTTGGAGAGATGAGATAGTCATGTACGAGACCTAGAGAGTAAATTCACCAGGAAAATGTGGTGGGATGAATAAGCTATTCAAGTGATCATGAATAGGTGATCACGTGAGGGTTCAGTTCAGTCCAGTCACTCTGTCATATCCGACTCTTTGCGACCCCATTGCAGCATGCCAGGCCTCCCTGTCCATCACCAACTCCTGGAGTTTACTTAAACTCATGTCCATTGAATTGGTGATGCCACCCAACCATCTCATCGTCTGTCATCCCCTTCTTCTTCCGCCTTCAATCTGTCCCAGCATCAGGGTCTTTTCCAGTGAGTCAGTTCTTTCATCAGGTAGCCAAAGTATTGGAGTTTTAGCTTCAGCATCAGTCCTTCCAACAAATATTCAGGACTAATTTCCTTTGGGATGGACTGGTTGGATCTCCTTGCAGTCCAAGGGACTCTCAAGAGGGTTCTCCAACACCACAGTTCAAAAGCATCAATTCTTCGGCACTCAGCTTTCTTTATGGTCCAACTCTTGCATCCATACATGACTACTAGAAAAACCATAGCTTTGACTAGATGGAACTTTGTTGGCAAAATATTCTCTCTGCTTTTTAATAAGCTGTCTAGGTTGGTCATAACTTTCCTTCTAAGGAGTAAGCATCTTTTAATTTAATGGCTACAGTCACCATTTGCAGTGATTTTGGAGCCCCCCAACATAAAATCTGTCACTGTTTCCACTCTTTCCCCATCTATTTGCCATGAAATGATAGGACCAGATGCCATGATCTTAGTTTTCTGAATGTTGAGCTTTAAGCCAACTTTTTCACTCTCTTCTTTCACTTTCATCAAGAGGCTCCCTTTAGTTCTTCACTCTCTGCCATAAGGGTGGTGTCATCTGCATATCTGAGGTTATTGATATTTTCCCGGCAATCTTGATTTCAGCTTGTGCTTTGTCCAGTCCAGCGTTTCTCATGATGTGCTCTGCATACAAGTTAAATAAGCAGGGTGACAATATACAGCCTTGATGTGCCCCTTTATTGATTTTGAACCAGTCTGTTGTTCCATGTCCAGTTCTAACTGTTGCTTCTTGACCTGCATACAGATTTCTCAAGAGGCTGGTCAGGTGGTCTGGTATTCCCATCTCTTTCAGAATTTTCTAGTTTGTTGTGAGTCACACAGTCAAAGGCTTGGCATAGTCAATAAAGCAGGAATAGATGTTTTTCTGGAACTCTCTGCTTTTTCGATGATCCAGCAGATGTTGGCAATTTGGTCTCTGGTTCCTCTGCCTTTTCTAAATCTAGCTTAAGCATCTGGAAGTTCACAGTTCATGTACTGTTGAAGCCTGGCTTGGAGACTTTTGAGCATTACTTTGCTAGTGTGTGAGATGAGTGCAATTGTGTGGTAGTTTGAGCATTCTTTGGCATTGCCTTTCTTTGGGATTGGAATGAAAACTGACCTTTTCCAGTCCTGTGGCCACTGCTGACTTTTCCAATTTTGCTGGCATTGAGTGCAGCACTTTCACAGCATCGTCTTTCAGGATTTGAAATAGCTCAACTGGTGGAATTCCAGTTGCTTCACTAGCTTTGTTCATAGTGATACTTCCTAAAGGCCCACTTGACTTCACATTCCAGGATGTCTGACTCTAGGTAAGTGATCACTTGAGGGTAGAGATTGTGAATTTTAACTGAATCAGTAGCTTAGCTCCTGAAATAGACATTATCCTGATGTCTGAATATAAAGACTTCCCTGGTGGCTCAGCGGTAACGTATCTGCCAGCAATGCAGGAGACACACGAGACACTGGTTAAATCCTTGGGTTGTGAAGATCGGTTGGAGCAGGGCATGGCACCCAACCCCAGTATTCTTGTCTGGAGAATCTCATGGACAGAGGAGCCTGGCGGTCTCTACAGCCTACAGGGTCGCAAAGAGTTGGACACGGCTGAAACAACTGAGTGTGCACACACACCTAGAACATGAGTGTGCATGTGAGTGTAATTACCCTTGAAATGGGAACAGCATGTAAAAACATTCCTAGAGGATTCTATAAGCACACCCTTGCAGGATTTAGAGTCTTGGCTTCAGATTTAGAGTGTAAATCATGGAACAAATATGGGTCATAGAGTTGCCCTCAGTGATCTCTTGTGTGCAGGGTGGGTCTCCTGCCCTCTTCTGTTACCACCAGCACCCCCTTATAGGTCTGAATTCTCTTAGAACCTTCAAAGTTGCATGCGCATCACGTATCAAAATCTGCTATCTAGAAACCAACACAACATTGTAAAAATTAAGAACCAACAGCAAAAGTACAAGAAAATCTGCCATCTAGTGTTGGTCCCTGCCAATAGGCCATTTGTTCTGAGCTCGACAAGCTGTCTCTTAAAGCAGCCTGTGTGAGGAAGCTAAAAGATTGTTCTGGCTAGTATAGATCAGATTTGAGAAAATCCATGTGCTGCTTTGTATCCTTTTCAGGCATTTCCATCTAGACCTTAAGATTCAGACATATGTATATGGTTCATATATAAATAAACATTT
The DNA here is from genome assembly GCF_023699985.2 of Odocoileus virginianus. Taxonomy (NCBI): domain Eukaryota; kingdom Metazoa; phylum Chordata; class Mammalia; order Artiodactyla; family Cervidae; genus Odocoileus; species Odocoileus virginianus. The sequence continues at coordinate 21,612,292 of NC_069686.1, forward strand.
ATATGCACACACAAATATACCCTCATTCTGCCCTTGTGGATCATTAGACAGCACATGGCTACTGGGTGTCAGGAAGCAGTTTGCCTGCCTTTCTTATCCCCTGAGACTACTTGGGCATGATATGTATGTGTATCGTGCCCCACAGGCTGGTGAGTAGATATCGGTTCAAGCCAGCATTTCATCAAATATTAACTAGTACTATATTGGTTCTATTTCACCTCTTAAAAAGGTGGCTCTTTCTTTTTTATGTAACATTTTATAGACCTACCTGCTGGGAATATGGTTCCTTCCTCCAAGATGCCAGATAAGGCTCACCTTACTGAGAAATACTTCTCAAAGCATCACATTCTGTAAATTAAAGACAAATCCATTTTAGCTACTAAGGAATACATTTATTTCTCCATTACTCATTTCTGGTGATCTTAGGCACATAGGCAAAAGACTGAGAAGACAAAGGGTAATTTCTTCTTTGGAAAAATATAGTATTGCTTTAATTTGCTTTTTAAACTGAGCCGTTATATGTAAGATTGGAGAGAAAGGATTAGACCTTAGATCTCCATGTTAAGTGCTAGAGATAGTTAACGTGTATGTACTTTTCTTTTTCCATGTATGTACTTTTCTGCTTCTTTGTCCATTGTGTGTGAGTAAGTGAAGTCGATCAGTCATGTCTGACTCTTTGTGACCCCGTAGACTGTAGCCCCCCAGTTTCCTCTGTCCATGGGATTTTCCAGGCAAGAGCACTGGAGTGAGTTGCCATTTCTTGTATGGTAATGTCAAAAAATAGAGTATCATAAAATTAAGTATAAGATAAGGAAATCCTGTTAAACACATCACTGGAGAAAATTACCAAGTGAGCTACCTCATAATTTATATAACTGTCTGTAGATGTGATTACAGTTTCTGTTTCGAGTTAGGCATTGCACAAATATTTTGTCATTAGTATATTTTTCATAAAGTGGAATAGTCATATTTGACATAAAACATGTTTTTTGGAGTCAGGTTCAGTGATATGGAAAAATGATAAACTTATTAGTCAAACTGTTAATTCCTTTGTGTTGGATGCTGTTCATGGTTTGACAGCTCAGCCCCGTGGGTTGCAGTTAGTTTAGCTGAAGGCAACTGTGACAGTTGTGATACATAGATGCTTTGATCTATTCCATTAATTTTCTAATAATGAATTTACTTGGTTATTAATCAGCAATACCATTCGACCTTGATGGGTCAATTAAAGACTCTACACCAACAAAATAGCTATCCTGTTTGTAGGGGAAAATGAGCTCTAGAATTGGATATTTATTTTACAGAAATCCTTTAGCATGACAATATTACTGAATTTGACTTACTAATATTATTTTAGTTTTTCTATTAAAAGGTGAACATGGATATGGGTGAAGTATAGACCTAGCTTGTTATAATTTCATACAGAAAGCTAACACTGTTAAAAACAACTTTGTTCACCACTTTAGTATCAGTATGCCTGAATTCTAATTCCATGTTGTCATCATGCAGCAGGGATTAGAACTCTTAAATGATTCTCTAGTCTAAAATAGGGTTAATTGCATAATTCTACTAGTTAAGTGGTTGAGAGGCTTGATTAATTTTTTCCCCAAAGGTTAAATAGTTTAATCATAGTGTTCAATTGTGGCAGTGCTTTTTAGTACATGCTCTTTTTCTCCCCCCTCAACAAACTACTTATTTATGGCTTTCTTTTGCAAGGCTGTGTTGGAAATCCAAAGAAGAATATGACAGGGTTTCTGCACTCCAAGAGCTTACTGTGTAGGCGGATAGATCAGACCCTGCACAAATGACTCTGACACAAGGTAGAAAGTGATAAATGGCATAAGAAGGCTGATGAAAAGAAGAGCTCTGGGTAGTTAGAGGAAGGTGAGGGCCCTTTTGTCTAAACGTTATCTTTGGGCTCCTTGTTCCCATAGTAACCAGTGTTTATTTTTTTCAACATTCACGTTTTAAGAAGAGTAATGGTTGGGTTGAATTCAGAGGCTCTGTTAGGCTCTGGTCTTTGGTATGGGCTTTAATAGACTTAAATGATTTCTGACAAGACTACATTTTCAGTAGAGTGGTATGGATTGTTATGCAGGCACCAAGTTATTAGAAATTCTGTTCTTTGATATGAAAAATAATTAGCATTTTACTTAATTTTTTGGACTCTTCTCCTCTGATCATTTCCTTTCCTCTGAGGATTGGAATCGCTGTTGCACCTCTCGGCTATATTGTGAGTGAGGTCCTCCAGAAAGATGGGGTTCCTACGATGGACCTGGCACCAAGATAAGCATGTGTGTGCTTTGTCGTGTTTAATCATCACAGAACCTGTACAACTTGTTACTAATATCTCACTGGTGAAAAACTAAGGTGTAAAATCATGGGGGTTACTTGACCAATATCTTCCAGTCCAGATGAAGCATAACGGGTCTGGGTCTGTTGAACATGCTGATCAACCAGCCACTTGATCCTGTGGCTGTGCTCTATTCAGCTCCATTCTGAATGCTGTTAGAAACTTGTTTTCTCACAGGATTGTTATATTTACCTGTCTTCTCATTGACATTTTACCTAAGTAGTTTTTTAACAATTTTTCATGATAGGCTCATCATTAAATATTGTGATAGGAATACCTGAAAATATTTTGGAGGAGACACCAAAGATGATGATGAAAGTAGCAGTTAGTGTTTCTAGTGTCTTAAAATTTTAAAAGCACTGTCGCATCACTTGCCTGATTTACTTTTTCCTTTCATCCTGTGTTGGCTACTCACAGGTGGCAAAGAAAGATCAGGGATGTTAAGTAACTTTCCTGCAGTCACAGAGACAATACGCTTAGGCTGGAGACTGGGTGTTCCGATGTTAATCCAGTGTTATTGATGGTGTGGTCCAGGGACATGTTGTAGATAATGTAGGGCAGTGCAGGCTGTCGGTCTTTTGCATTTACAAAATCCTTCTGCTGGTGAACATGCTAAAGGAAGATTTGTATTCAGGAAAATTTGGCCATGTAAGGGAAGAAAGATAGAGGAATGAAAAACCATTCATTGTGAGATGTGTGTGCATAGTCACGTCTGACTTTTTGAGACCTCATGGACTGTAAGCCCACTAGGCTCCTTTGTCCATGGAATTTTCCAGTCATCTCTGGTGTCTCCCGCATTTTCAGACAGATTCTCTACCAGGAGTGCCGCCTGGGAAGGCCCATTGTGAGATAATGCCCTTTTTTTCTGACAACAGAGCAAGAGGATGTTTGTGAGTGCAAATCCTTTCAGCAGTAGGGAGTGTATAGTTCTTTGTGCTCAGTCCCTTCAGGCGTGTCTGACTCTTTGCAGCCCTGTGGACTGTAGCCCGCCAGGCTCCTTTCCCCATGGAATTCTCCAGGCAAGAATGCTAGAGTGGATTGCCATGCCTTCCTCCACGGGGTCTTCCCGACTCAGGGTTCGAACCTGGGCCTCCTGCATTGCAAGAGGATTCTTTACCCACTGAGCTACCTGGAAAGCTCTAGAGTGTTTTACTTTCAAGTAATATATGAGCATCTTAGAAATTTAGAAAATTAAAAGAAAAGAACGTGAAATAAAATCTTCCAGAATCCCATTATGGAATCTCATAAGAGATACCCAGAGATACATCATTATTAGCCTCTTGAGAAGTATTCTACTCTTTTCTACACTTGTGTTAATTTATACTTAAATTGTTTAATGTTATAGTATCTTTTATTTCTAAAATATGATATATATTATTAAAATATATTATTTATATATTTTTATATTTTATTGATTTCTAAAATAAATTTTATTCTTCTACTCTTTTCTACACTTATGTTAATTTATACTTAAATTGTTTAATGTTATAGTATATTTCTAAAATATAGTATATATTATTTCATTTTATTATTTTATATAATTTATAATATAATATATATTATATTTATTATATATTTATTATAATAAATATATAATTATATTTTATTCTATTATATTACATATTATGTATTATAATATGTTATATATATTAAATATATATAATATATATTTAATTTTAGTTTAGTTATTATTTTCTTTATATATTTTATATACATTTTATATATATTATTTTTATATTTATTATATTTATATTATATAAATATAATATAAATATAGTATTAAAATATAGTATATATTATTTCTAATGTTATAGTATATTTTATTTCTCCCATAACACATAGTGTTTCACAATCTTCTTTGTTTATAATATCTTTGATATCTTGTCATATCCATGAGTGTAAATCTACACAATCCTTTTAAATAACTTCCTTATAGTTTGACTGAATGAATCAAAACATATTACTTTAAAAGTGTTATTGATATTTACGGAGTTCTCGGTTCTTCAGAATGGCAGTATATGAAAGCTTATTTGTGCAACAATGACTGTTGAAAACTGCCCAGTGGGAAAATCCCCTCTAGCATGGGATTTAGACCTTGCTGAGATGCTCTCAGACTTTGATAATCCTGGAGAGACATAGCGGAGCAAGCCCGTTATCAAAGCACATGGGGATTTACAGGGGCGGGTGTGGCTCTTGGGTCATCGGGAGAGTCACTGATCATGTAGCAGCCACCTTACTCTGTGAAATCTAAGTTCTTCGGGTTTTAACTAAGCCACTGCACCAAGAAGCCACAGAAATGAGTGGTTTCTGGGTGTAATGTGCTCACAACAGTAGGACATAAACACCAGGCTCTGTTTTGCAGTTATTCTTTTGGGTTCTTCCCTCCAATGCATGTTCTTTAAGACATTCTCCCTTGGTTGCTTGCTATGAGCAGCGTGGGGTTAGAGGAAGTGACATGTGGGGCACATAACCATTGGAGGAGATGAGAGATTGCCTTTATTGTCTTAGAGCCTTACACATTGCTTAGCATGTGCTAGACCCGTAATATTGTACCTGTGTATTGCACAAATGCCAACTGAATGATTCTTAACATTTTCCACAAACTTTTAATATCAAGATGCCTCATAATTTTTTTTATGTATGTATATAGCTAAAGATGTTATAGTGGAACAATAGTTTTTGATGTTATAGTGGAAATGTGTACAAAAATTCTTTCTTTCTTTCTTTTTACTAGATTTTCTCTATAAAAATTCCCAAGTAAAATAACACTTTAGGTATAATCTCTAGTTTATTTTTTAAAATACATACAGGCTACATGCTGTAAGAATTGTGAGATTGTTTTTGTGGCAGAGATATGAACAAAGTCATGCTGAATGAACATCCTTACAGTTGTTTTTTTTAAAATACATATAGACCACATGCTATAAGAATTGTGAGATTGTTTTTGTGGCAGAGATATAAGCAGAGTCATGCTGAATGAACATCCCCACAGAAGGATCCTCTGCCTTGCCTATGTGTCCAGTGTGGGTTACTTCCCCGAGGGTTTGTCACCGGCATCCTTTGGCTGTACTGCCCCTGGGTCTCATGACCAGTTCTCACTGTGAGTTTTGAAGTGTTGGCATATGAAATGCTACTTCCTCCAGACCCTTCTCTTGTAGAAGTTTCCCTAGTTTAAAAAAAAAAAAAAAAGACGACCTCAGTCCTGCATGCAGCTTAAAGGTGGCAGCCAGCATGCCTCTGTGGGACTTAACCACGACTGCAGTTCTGATGCAGAATGTCTTCAGGGCATTTCTCATGCAGCCTCCAAAGGGCAGGGAATTGTGCAGTATCACAGTCACTATCAGTGCCCGGAAGAGAACCCCCAAATCAACCTGTGGAGGGTTAGCCCCATTAATGTACCTCCCCCTCACTGTAAGTTCTGCCTTTCTCTGGGCAGCAGTCAGTCAGTCTTGCTAGACTGACCGCATTTCTGGGACTTTCACATTTTCTGTGTCCTCTTCTTTCTCTTGAGCTTTTTTTTTTTTTTTTTTTTAAATGTTGTCACACAGATTGGCATGAAGAGAAAATGTCTTGAAAATAGTGAGTACCTTAAATTTTGTCATCATTTAAGTCAGTGTTAATTACCTGATAACCTTGGCTGCTAATAGCCCAAAATTTTAGCAAACAGCTACGTATTTTAAGTTCTCCTTTCTGTCACTGGGCAGAGGCCATCTCTCTTATCCTTTTTTATATTCCACCTTTCCTAGCTGCTGATGAGGTAACCTGCTGCTGTTAACTTTCTAAAAATTCTCTCCAGTTTTCTCAGGGAAGGTTGCCTCTTAGGACTTGTCCTCTTGATCAGAGCTGAATAATTCTGAGAACCGAAAAATTATTTCGGTTCTCAGTTACCATATCCCTGGAGATAATGAATGGCAAGATTTCTTCCTCAAAATGTTGAGTCTTGGAAAGGTAACAAGCATATTTAAGTTTGGGGTCCTTCTTTGCACTAACATTTCTTTCCCCGTTGAAACCAGACTCCCTGGAATATACTTTCAACTTTATTTTTCAATTCCCAGAGTGCTAGAGTTCTTTGTTCCCCTTGGTATAATTCATATAGTTGTTAGCTAGTGGTATAGTGGGAAATCTCTGCTGTCCAGTGAATTGCATTGGTTGGTCTTTGTATTAGTTTTCTATACCTGCTGTAATAAATAGCCACAAACCTAGTGGCTTAAGATACCACAAATTAATTATCTTACAGTTCTATAAGTCAGAAGTCTATATCGTCTCACTGGGCTAAAATCAAGGTGTCAGTAGGACTGTGTCCTTCTAGGGGCCTCTAGAGAAGAATCTGTTTCCTTGACTTTTTTTTTTTAAAGACTTTATTTTTCGGAGCAGTTTTAGGTTCAGAGCAAAATTAAGAGGAGGGTATGAAGATTTCCCATTTATCGCTGGATCCCACACATGCATAGCTGCCCTAACTATGTACACCCCCAACAGTGTGGTACATTTGTTACAGCCTGTCAGCCTACACTGACACATCCTTATTCTTCTAAGTCCATAGTTTATGTTACAGTTCACTGTTAGTGTTACGCATTCTGTGAGTTTGGACAAATGTATAATGACATGCATCACCATTATAATACCATATCAAGTGTTTTCACTTCCCTAAAAATCTTCTGTGGTCTGCTTGCTAACCCCCTCCCACTGTCCTGGCAACCACGGCTCTTTACTGTTACCATGGTTTTGCTTTTCCCAAAATGTGCATTGGAATGTGCATTTAAGGTTTCTCCATGTCTTTTCATGACTTAATAGCTCATTTCTTTTTGGCTATGAGTACTGTGCATTTTCTGTATGTTTTATAGTTGGTTTAGCCCTTCACCAACTAAAGGACATCTTGATTGCTTCCAAGTTTTGACAGTTATGAATGAAGGTGTTATAAAATATCCATGGGCATGGTTTTTGTATAGACAAGTTTTCAGTTCCTTTGGGTAAATACCAAGGAGCGTGATTGCTGGATTATGTGGTAAGAGTATGTTTAGTTTCATAAGAAATTGCCAAACTGTCTTTGGGAAAAAGACTGCCAAAAGTGGCTGTACCATTTTGTGTTCCCACCATCATAAGTGAGAGCTCCTGCTGTGCTGCGTCCTCGCCAGCATTTGGTGCTGTCATTGTCCGTGTTCCAGATTTTGACCAATTCTAATGGTGCGTGGTGGTATCTGCATTTTAATTTGCATTTCTCTGATGATATGCAGTGTGGAACATCTCTTCATATGCTTACTTGCCATCTGTGTTTATTCTTTGATGAAGTGTCTGTTCAAGTCTTTCCCTCATTTTCTTTTGGTTTTCTTATTGTTGAGCTTCAAGAGTTCTATGTATATGTTGGATAACAGTCCTTTATCAGATACATCTTTTCAAGTATTTTCTCCCAATCTATGGCTATCTGATTCTCTTGTCATTGTTTTTCACATAGCAGAGGGTTTATAATTTAATGGAGTCAGATTATCACATTTCTTTCATGGTTTATGCCTTTGGTATTGTCTTTACATAGACATCACTATGCCCTAGGTTATCTCTAGTAAACAAAATAGAGACTATCAGGACTTTCACTTACTCAGAAATTGGAGTTTGTTTTCCATGCTGCCTTCAATATGTCATTATCCAATGTTACCTATGTTTCCTAGGTGTTAAGTGGTGGCCAGGAGGGAATTGGTTAACTTAGGGACTCTCTGCCTTCTCCAGTTCACTCGCATAGACCTGGAGTACTCTGCAGTGCTTGTTTTACACTGTTTCTCCTTGACTCAGCATAGTTGACAGTTCACAGAGCTTCTGGGCAAGTGCCCGACTGTTTATAAGACACTCAGTCACCATAGGTTATTAGGGCTATCGCTAGTCATTCGTTTTGCAAGTGGTGATAAAAATCATCTTCTCCAAAGCACAATGCATTGAGTTGTTGCAGGAGCTGATGAGGGCTCCAGCCTAGTGTGAGAGATGCTGTTGAGGGTGTTAGACGGATAAAGGAAGGTGTGTGCCTGGGGGTTGGAGGTGGCCTTGCACAAATGGCTAAACTTGGCCCAGTGTTTATAAAAGAAGGTGAAAAGCATTGACTTACCTGAACTTGGAAGCACAGACTTGAGAAAGAGGTAGAAAATGCCCACTAGATTTTAGGGGACCACAGCAAAATGAAAACCCATCACTTGATAAGGATCTTAATCAGAATTTGGCTGCGTAGAGTAACATGAGATTATCTTTTGAGTTCCCAGCCTCTGGGCCACATGGAAATCATGCCATTACACAAATACAGAAACTATTCTTTTTAAAAGTTTTTTAGAAAATAGAACTCTACCCTTTCCTCTGGCAATCTTATCTCAGTGAGTTGTCCCAGTGAGGTATGTTAAGTAACGTTAATCTCCAAAAGAAAGTATGAATTTTGGTGGAGTTTTAGTGAATTTGGACACTGGAGATGCTTATAGCATCTTATGGCATGCTTATAGGCAGGTACACCTGGCCACAGAATATTTATGTAAGTCTTCTTTAGAACCCTTGGCTCATTTTTATTTTCAGAAATGACAAGGAAGACCTGGAAGGGCTTCCCTGGTAGTCTAGTGGTTAAGACTCCTTGCTTCCAAAACAGGAGGCACATGTTCGATCCCTAATTGGGGAACTAAGTCCCCACATGCTGTGCAATGCGGCCAGACTTTTTAATAAATAAATAAATAAAGTTGATTGCCGAAGAATTGATGCTTTTGAACTGTGGTATTGGAGAAGACTCTTGAGAGTCTCTTGGACTGCAAGGAGATCCAACCAGTCCATCCTAAAGGAGATCAGTCCTGGGTGTTCATTGGAAAGACTGATGTTGAAGCGGAAACTCCAGTACTTTGGCCACCTTATGCAAAGAGCTGACTCATTTGAAAAGACCCTGATGCTGGGAAAGATTGAGGGCAGGAGGAGAAGGGGACGACAGAGGATGAGATGGTTGGATGGCATCACTGACTCAACGGACATGGGTTTGGGTGGACTCCGGGAGTTGGTGATGGACAGGGAGGCCTGGCGTGCTGCGGTTCATGGGGTTGCAAAGAGTCAGACACGACTGAGTGACTGAACTGAACTGAACTGAAAAGAATAAATATTACTGGAGGGCTTCTGCCCTGGGTAGGAAGGGAAACCACTTTCCATGACATGGGGTCAAGGGTTGGTTGCTCCTCTCACACCCATTGGTTTGGGGCCCTGTGTCTGCACTGGTCATGTAAGTCAGAGTGTACTTCAATGGGTACTTGAAGATGACTTGTCCATGGAACTTACTTTATGAAATTTCCCTACATGGAGATTTGCTGACTTTCCAGCTGATTGCTTTTGTTGTCTTAATGGAGAACCTCTGGGAGTTCAATCAAATCAAACTGTGCCCATTTACCTGGAGTTGGTTCTAGATTTTCATGCAGTGGAGTGGATTTCAAGGTTGGCTCAGTGAAAAAGCTGTTGGAATTTCTGTACTTTGATCCATCCTCTTTTTATGGCTTGACTGAACCATTTTGCTCCCTCCCTCAAATAGAGAGCTTTCTTTAAGAATGTTCAGATGAAGTATTATTCCTTTAAAAGGCTTAAAATGAATGTTTATTACCACAGCAAGAGCTATACCATTTTAATACATTGTAAATCACACCAAGGGTCCTCATGAGGTTGACCTTTTGACTGCATTAGGCCAACTGCTGTGTTGCAGGAAAGTGTAGTGTTTGCCTAGAGTACTTTGAGCAGTATCTAAGTAGCTAAGATAAATCTTTTTCCTTTCTCAAAATATTCTGTCTCCCTTACCACCCCATTCTCAGAAAATCTAAAAGAAAATGAGGAACTGAAAACAGGGCTGTATATTTCGAATGGGTAACCGACAAGGCCCTACTCTAGAGCAGAGGGAACTCCGCTCAGGGTTATGTGGCAGCCTGGATGGGAGGGAAGTTTCGGGGAGAGTGGATACTTGTATATGTATGGCCGAGTCCCTTTGCTGTCCATCTGAAACTATCACATTTTTAATCCGCTATGTGTGTGCATATGTATTAAGTCGCTTCAGACACGACTGAACAAAGAGTCGTGTCTGACTCTCTGCAACCCCATGGACTGAAGCTTGCCAGGCTCCTCTGTCCATGGAATTCTCCAGGTAAGAATACTGGAGTGAGCTGCCATGCCCTCCTCCAGGAGATCTTCTCAACCCAGGAGAATTCTTTACCCTCTGAGCCCTTAGGGCAGCCAGCTGCCCCCCAAAGAAGCAGAGGCTAAAAGATATTTAATAAATCACTCCTTCATTCGGTTTGTTGAATAATCAGTACTATCTGGGGTAAAAATGGAAGTTTTAGTTTTCTTCAGTCACCATTTTCAAAGAGCATTGTTGAGTCTTCCTTTCCCGTCTTACAATGGCATCTTGGTTATTAGGCCGTAATTCTCTGGTGAGTTAGGACGTGAAACAGTCGAGTCTAGTCTAAACTTCAGTCTTCTATTCAATTTAACCTTTATGTCTCCTCCCCTCCCCACCAGCCTCCTCTGGCTGAGCAGGGGTCACATTCCACTCTTTCACCTTCTTCCACTCTCCCTTTTCTGCGCTGCTTTCTCCTGTTGGGTGTCAGTGCTTCTCAAAGACCGACTGGCTGCCACTGTTCTCTGTACCAAGTGTGCAAGGCTGACTCTGGCGGCTCAGGTGATAAAAAATCTGCCTGCAGTGCAGGAGATGCAGGTTCGATCCCTGGGTCAGGAGGATCCCTGGGAAAGGAACGGCAGCCCACTCCGATATTCTTGCCATGAAAATCCCATGGAGAAAGGAGCCTGGTGAGCTGCAGTCCAAGGGATCACAAAAGAGTCAGTCGGACTCAACTTAGTAGCTAACAGTCTCACTTCACTTTCACCCTTTGGTGAGGACCCTGCTGGGACTCTCTGAAGACGTCCAGCCCAGGGGTCTGGGCAGGTGGACAAGAGGTCCTCAGAAGTAGGATCACAGCAAGATGCCTTGGCTTTGGCCACCTTCCACTTGACTCCTTTGGCATACCAAGAAGCATGAGCGTGTACATAGGCTTTACGACTGCTCCTTCTCTCCCCTCTGCTGTGTCTTACCAGTTTTCTTCTCCTTGGTCTGGTAGTTAGGGGGTAAGGCCAGATGATAAATTTGCCCCATAAGCAGATAAATATGTGGGGAGTGAGATGCCAATCTTCCCTCCTTGCAGGCACCTCTGATGTGTTAAGTGATGGTCTGGGAGACTCCTGCAGTTGGCTTGGCTTGGGGTATCCCATCTCTCATCCCAGCAGTAATTCACCACTGGAGACTCTTTGTCATTCGGCACCCTGACCCTCAAATTTTGTTTATATAGATAAGGGTTGATGAAGTCTGAGGTCATATTTGCTGCTAGCATAGCAATTTTTGCAAGGTATTAATAAACATTAGAGTAGCTGACCTCTAATATTTGCAGCTCTGTTTGGAATATGGGGTTCCTGATGCCTTAGCATCTGGGAACCAATGCTAGGGTAACAGGAAAAGAGGCACTCAGCATCTGCTGATACCATCACTTATCTCCATGTAGAACTACTTCTGGGCAAATTACCCAGGGAATATCATGAAACATAACCCTTGGCCTTTAAGGATCATAGTACATTTTAGTTTAAGGAAATAAAAATATAAACATAGGGAATATTAAATAGCTGTATCAGGCAGCATATGGTGAATTGCTCCAATAAATGTAATAAAAGGACAGATGGTATAGCTTTTCAAATGTTAGTGTCCACTGGACACTGTGGCCCCCAAGGCCACACCTCAGAGCCATGGCAGGGACTGTGGGAGGGGGAGTGAGGAGGCAGCTGAGTAGACGGCCTTCCGGCTGGCGTGGCTTTCACTGTGCTCTGCAGATCGCAAGGAATGAAAGAGGAAGTGTGCAAAGGTACTAATACACAGTTCTAGACTAACTTAATTTAAAAAAAAGGCTGAATTTGGAAATTACATTATATTCTTGGTTATAACTTTTTTGGGGGAGGGTTTAACTGTTCAGTTCAGTCGCTCAGTCGTGTCCGACTCTTTGTGACCCCGTAGACTGCAGCACACCCTGTCCATCACCAACTCCCGGAGCTTGCTCAAACTCATGTCCATCGAGTCAGTGATGCCATCCAGTCATCTCATCCTCTGTCGTCCCCTTCTCCTCCTGCCTTCAATCTTTCCTAGCATCAGGGTCTTTTCCAGTAAGTCAGTTCTTTGCATCAGGTGGCCAAAGTATTGGAGCTTCAACTTCAGCATCAGTCCTTCTAATGAATATTCAGGACTGATTTCACAGTTGCGAAGGTGCAAATGAGAAATTTGTCTTTGAGAGTTGCTTTTACTTTTAAGGATTAAATAGAAGTTGCCAAAAGCTTGCTGTTTATTGTTCTCTTCTTGTCTCTGTTGTTAGCTCTATTCCAATTCAGTGTACTGGTTTATTTTTCACTATGTTTAATTGATAGGAAATTAAAAATACCCATCCTCTTTGGTAATGGTCCTGTTAGAATTGTTACTGTGCTTGGATTTTCAGATGTGGTTGGTGGGTTTGCCTCTGGTTTGCAGCTTGCCGCATTCTCATCCTCCTCCCCTCTGACTGGTCTTCCATGATCCGTGCCCAACATGCTTGTCACCTCTCCTTTCACTCTAGACAGTCTGCAGTCTCCTTCCCAAGAAAGCTGTCACTGTTTCACTGAGTCTGTCCCACCACAGTGCAACAGAGAAAGTGTGTGAGTTTGAGGTGCTGATAGATTTGGTAGCAGGTACGTTTTAATCTTCCACTTTCTTCCCTTTTTGTGAACTCCTGATCGTTGTAGCCTTTCCTTTTTGTTTCTTAGAGAATTATTAGAGGCTTCTCTCTTCCTGGTTGTCATCTTTTATATAAACAGCCTTTGGCTCCTGTTCCAGTATTTTATCCAGATTACCTTAACGACAAATCAAGCTGATGCTGGGTAACCTCTCTAAGGCTAGAACTGAATTTATGGCATTCACTAAATCACCATGTTTTAAGGACTCCAAATTTATTTTAGTGGCCTTGGACTTCAAGTTGTGTATTGAGTGATAAAGAGAAGACATATTTTTTCCCATTTTATTCTCTACTGTATTACTACTGTTGTAGCTGGAACTTTCGTTAAGTCTAGGACTACCATAACGGGAGTCTATCTCAACCATTCATTTGACAATACTATTTCTTAATATACTCCATAGTATTGCAGAGACCTTTCCTCTGTCCCTCAGATGTCAGCTGTTATTTCTTTATGCTCCTGCTAACTCAGAAAAAAAAGGAGCCATATAAAAATGATACATTTTCAATAGCCTGTAGATACTACTGGCCTGTGGAGCTGGGCTGTGGACACAGTTGTAGCGCTCTCCCACAGCCTTATTCCAGCTTGCCAGCAACACCCACAGAAGAGCTTATCCCATTGTCTGGAGCCCTAATTTTTGTGACTGCTTCCCAGGAGACACCTCTGATTGCCTGGCTCAAGTAGCCAGCAGGGCTTTGCACTTGTGTCCCCTCAAGATTGTGTATATTCGTATACTTTTTAAAGCTGCTTCTTGAGGATCTGGGTTATAGTCAACCTGAAAGTGGTGATGAGACACTGACAGGTCTTGGCACATCTTCAACTCCTGAGAGCTATTAAAATATAATGGGCTGTTTTGACAAGCACAGAGGTTTGAGAAATGAAGAGCTGGGGCATGGCTGGACAGAAAAGTTCCTCTCCTACTCCTTCAAGATGGGAAGAGGTAGTTGTTTCATCTCCTATATGTATATAAAGTCAACCAAAACAAAGAAATCAGGAATATGTTAATGAAAGAACAAGATAAAACCTCAAGGGGACAAAAGAACCTATAATAAGACAGAGATAAATCAATTTACCTGATAAAGAATTTGAAGTACTGGTCATAAAGATGCTTACTGAACTGAGGCAATTGATGGATGAACACAGAGAGAACTTAAAAAATGAGGTGAAAGAGCTGTGTTTTGAAAACTGCAAGACATCAATGAAAGAGAAGACGTGAATAAATTGAAAGATATCCTGATCACTTGAATTAGAAGATATGGAAACAGATAAAGAAGATGTGGAATATATGTATAGTGGAACATTATTTAGCCCTAAAAAGAATAAAATATTGGTATTTGTAACATTTGCAACCTCCAGAGCATTATGCTGAGTGAAAAAGTCAGAAAAAGACAAAGACTATATGATCTTTCTTACATGTGGAATCTAAAGCAAACAAATAATATAAACAGGCTCAAAGATATGAAGAACTGATTGGGAGTCTATAGCCCCTGATTGAGGGGGCTGGAAATGGGTGGACTCTGGTTTTGTCTTTTTATTAGTTTAAATAAATTGAATGGAAATTTTAAAAGTAAAGTCTTGAGTCAAAGAAAAATAAACATAATGCATTTTAACATGTTGCAGATAAGAACAAAGGCTTTATTTTTTTATTTTTATTTTTTTTTTTATTTTTTATTTATTTATTTTTTTAAAATTTTTATTAGTTGGAGGCTAATTACTTTACATCATTACAGTAGTTTTTGTTATACATTGATATGAATTAGCCATGGATTTACATGTACTCCCCATCCCAGTCCCCCCTCCCACCTCCCTCTCCACCCGATCCCTCTGGGTCTTCCCAGTGCACCAGGCCCGAGCACTTGTCTCATGCACCCAACCTAGGCTGGTGATCTGTTTCACCCTAGATAATATACATGTTTCAATGCTGTTCTCCTGAAACATCGCACCCTCGCCTTCTCCCAGAGTCCACAAGTCTGTTCCATACATCTGAGTCTCTTTTTCTGTTTTGCATATAGGGTTATCGTTACCATCTTTCTAAAGTCCATATATATGTGTTAGTATACTGTAATGGTCTTTATCTTTCTGGCTTACTTCGCTCTGTATAATGGGCTCCAGTTTCATCCATCTCATTAGAACTGATTCAAATGAATTCTTTTTAATGGCTGAGTAATATTCCATGGTGTATATGTACCACAGCTTCCTCATCCATTCGTCTGCTGATGGGCATCTAGGTTGCTTCCATGTCCTGGCTATTATAAACATTGCTGCGATGAACATTGGGGTGCATGTGTCTCTTTCAGATCTGGTTTCCTTGGTGTGTATGCCCAGAAGTGGGATTGCTGGGTCATACGGCAGTTCTATTTCCAGCTTTTTAAGAAATCTCCACACTGTTTTCCATAGTGGCTGTACTAATTTGCATTCCCACCAACAGTGTAAGAGGGTTCCCTTTTCTCCACACCCTCTCCAGCATTTATTGCTTGTAGACTTTTGGATAGCAGCCATCCTGACTGGCGTGTAATGGTACCTCATTGTGGTTTTGATTTGCATTTCTCTGATAATGAGTGATGTTGAGCATCTTTTCATGTGTTTGTTATCCATCTGTATGTCTTCCTTGGAGAAATGTCTGTTGAGTTCTTTGGCCCATTTTTTGATTGGGTCATTTATTTTTCTGGAGTTGAGCTGGAGGAGTTGCTTGTATATTTTTGAGATTAATCCTTTGTCTGTTGCTTCGTTTGCTATTATTTTCTCCCAATCTGAGGGCTGTCTTTTCACCTTGCTTATAGTTTCCTTTGTTGTGCAAAAGCTTTTAAGTTTCATTAGGTCCCATTTGTTTATTTTTGCTTTTATTTCTGAAATTCTGGGATGTGGGTCATAGAGGATCCTGCTGTGATTTATGTCGGAGAGTGTTTTGCCTATGTTCTCCTCTAGGAGTTTGATAGTTTCTGGTCTTACATTTAGATCTTTAATCCATTTTGAGTTTATTTTTGTGTATGGTGTTAGAAAGTGTTCTAGTTTCATTCTTTTACAGGTGGTTGACCAGGTTTCCCAGCACCACTTGTTAAAGAGGTTATCTTTTTTCCATCGTATATCCTTGCCTCCTTTGTCGAAGATAAGGTGACCATAGGTTCGTGGACTTATCTCTGGGCTTTCTATTCTGTTCCATTGATCTATATTTCTGTCTTTGTGCCAGTACCATACTGTCTTGATGACTGTGGCTTTGTAGTAGAGTCTGAAGTCAGGCAGATTGATTCCTCCAGTTCCATTCTTCTTTCTCAGGATTACTTTGGCTATTCGAGGTTTTTTGTATTTCCATACAAATTGTGAAATTATTTGTTCTAGTTCTGTGAAAAATACTGTTGGTAGTTTGATAGGGATTGCATTGAATCTATAGATTGCTTTGGGTAGTATAGCCATTTTGACAATATTGATTCTTCCAATCCATGAACACGGTATATTTCTCCATCTGCTTGTGTCCTCTTTGATTTCTTTCATCAGTGTTTTATAGTTTTCTATGTATAGGTCTTTTGTTTCTTTAGGTAGATATACTCCTAAGTATTTTATTCTTTTTGTTGCAATGGTGAATGGTATTGTTTCCTTAATTTCTCTTTCTGTTTTCTCATTGTTAGTGTATAGGAATGCAAGAGATTTCTGTGTGTTAATTTTATATCCTGCAACTTGACTGTATTCGTTGATTAGCTCTAGTAATTTTCTGGTAGAGTCTTTAGGGTTTTCTATGTAGAGGATCATGTCATCTGCAAACAGCGAGAGTTTCACTTCTTCTTTTCCTATCTGGATTCCTTTTACTTCTTTTTCTGCCCTGATTGCTGTGGCCAAAACTTCCAAAACTATGTTGAATAGTAGTGGTGAGAGTGGGCACCCTTGTCTTGTTCCTGATTTCAGGGGAAATGCTTTCAATTTTTCACCATTGAGGGTGATGCTTGCTGTGGGTTTGTCATATATAGCTTTTATTATGTTGAGGTATAGAACAAAGGCTTTAGAACAACCTCTCCAGAGAAAGGTATAATAAGAATTTTTATAAAAATGGTGAGATCCTCATCCTAGGGGATTTCTATACTGGTTAATCTGCACCCTCCTGAGCTCACATAAAAAGTGGAAATTAGAACCCTCTAGTTTTCATGTATAATGGAAAGGGCAATGGCAACCCACTCTGGTACTCTTGCCTGGAAAATCCCATGGACGGAGGAGTCTGGTGGGCTTCAGTCCATGGGGTCACTAAGAGTCCGACACGACTGAGCAACTTCACTTTCACTTTTCACTTTCATGCACTGGAGAAGGAAATGGCAACCCACTCCAGGGTTCTTGCCTGGAGAATCCCAGGGATGGGGGAGCCTGGTGGGCTGCTGTCTGTGGGGTCGCACAGAGTCGGACACGACTGAAGCGACTTAGCAGCAGCAGCAGTTTTCATGTATACATGATAATGCTGCCAAAAGTACAAGGTCAGAAATTGGGAGAAACTAAAAATCTTCGCAGGGTAAGTAGCATGTAGTTTTGAGAAGAGTGGTCCAGGGAGAGACCAGGGAAAGGCTCGCAGAAGGACTGTGGTGGTCTTAGCAGTGGCCCGCGTCTTTGGCAGTGATGAAAAGTTGTGCCTGCTTCGTGCTTCTGACTTCGCTGTGACTCATGAACTTCTTCCTGCTGTCTCATTCCTGCAAGGAGAATTTGCAGAAAGAAATCCGCATTTGCATTGCTTATGTGTTTTAAGGTTTAGAAACAGCTGCAATACGGTTTAATCAAGCAGGGAAAGAAATATTGTTTAGTTATATCTGGGGGGTAGTTTGTTTGCTTCTTTTCTGTACGTACACGCTTAATTGCTCCTATTACTGTGGTTCATATTTATTTTCAATTAAAAAAATTAGGATTCATTGGCCTCCAGATTAGACTCACTGCTGTTAGTTATTGGTGAGTGGTTTTTTGCTATCAGTGACTAATAGATACAACAGCTTCTCAGATTAATTAAATATATTTGCTCAACAATTTTTTTGTTGTTTTCACCACATATCAAGCACTGTGATTAGGGTATAGAAATGAATAAAACAAGCTAAAAAATAAAGGGAAACATACTCTGTTTATGAGTAAAAAGTACTCTTTGAGCTGTGTTGTGCATTTGTGGTCTAGATTCTGTAGCTGACAACTGATTTAAGTAGAGTTGGGCGGTAGGGTCCAGTGGGTCAAAAGGGTAATAGCTTTTTAACCATCTGAGGAGGTGGTTATTCTTTTAAAAATCAGACTAAAGCTATGGGCTGCCTCCCTATATACAATTTAACATTTACACAGCATTTTGCCTGCAGTTTAGGTGAGTTTGCTGTCTCCTAGATTAGAAAGCAGGGAGCTAGAATTGGAATCCTTATAACACATTGTCTCTGCTGTTAGTGTTTTTCCATGAATGTCCAGGCTCCATCATAACCCTTCGTTTGAACAGTGTTAATCTGACTTGAAATATGAATTTATGTCATAACATATTTGTCTGGTGTTTTGAATGTACAAAAGGAAAATTGCTCGCTTTTACCATGGAGTATGGGCTGCATTCAAAGGCAATTTCTAGAGGGAGAACTTTTCCATAGCTAGGTAGATAGGTAGCAAAGGTGATTTCTAGAGGGAGAACTTTTCCATAGCTAGGTAGGTAGGTAGATAGCTGATGTTAATCTAGTGGCAAAGCAGATGAATGAAAACTGCCACAACTATTCAGAAAATAATTTCTATTCATTTGACCCCTTTGCAGTGTTAATGTCTGATTATTACTCATTGAAGCACGTAGGTATTTGTGAAAAATGA
Organism: Odocoileus virginianus; assembly: GCF_023699985.2. Classification (NCBI taxonomy): domain Eukaryota; kingdom Metazoa; phylum Chordata; class Mammalia; order Artiodactyla; family Cervidae; genus Odocoileus; species Odocoileus virginianus. The sequence goes on from NC_069686.1 coordinate 21,631,214, forward strand.
AGCCGTGAAGGTGGTAAGCACTGGTTCAAGCCAGGATACATGAAGAGAGATCTAAAATCCTCCACTAAAACCCATGCATTTAAACACTGAATCGAGGCACCCGCTGAAGCCCTGTAAGTTTCAGTCAGTGGTCTCCATTGTAGGCCTTTGCTTAGCATCTGTTCCCGTTGGCTTTTCATCTTCTGCTTGCTTCCCTGACACCGTTCTCAGAGCCCTAGTTCACAATCTGGCTTCTCAGCTTATTTTTGGTTGATCTGATTTGGGGGGCGGGGCGGGGGGCTTGTCTTTCCTTCCTCTGTTGCTTTTGGTTCCTGCCTAATTCTCCTCTCTGGGTCCATGTTGTCCTCTGCCAGAGAACAGAAACATCTCAGGGGGGCCAGTCACCAGGTTCTCTATGGAAGGGGTGCTGGTGGACTTGGACATGTAATTCATGTGAAGTTCTGAATAGTCCCATATGTTCCACATATTATGTTTTGAGAGTATGCCGCCTGTTGGAAATGGGGAGTAAACATTGTGAGGAAAAAAAAAAAAAACAAATTGGGTCATTTTAAGCCAAGCAAGAGTTTCTTAACTAGAAGAGCTTTGTGATGTGTGTGGAAAATAGCATATTGATTAATGACTTGGAAAAGGAGAATTGGTGTGATATGCCATAGAGATATTTAGAGGTACCAGAATTCAGGTAAGCATTGTTTAATCACATGATGTACATGAATGACTTATTTCTTCTTTGCGTTCTTCCAGAGAAGACCTGAGATAATTTCCAATAGGAAAACATCAAGCAGGAGAGAGAAAACGAAGCTAAAAACATGAGGTTTTTTCTTTTTATTTTTTTTATTGAAGGCTAATTGCTTTACAGAATTTTGCTGTTTTCTGTCAAACCTCAACATGAATCAACCGTAGGTTTACATATGTCCCCTCCCTTTTGAGCCTCCTTCCCATCTCCCTCCCCATCCCACCCCTCTAAGTTGAGCCCCTATTTGAATTTCTTGAGCCATACAGCAAATTCCTATTGGCTATCTATTTTATTAAAGCTATTTTGAGAGTGGAAAGATAATTGGACCAGAACCCAAAGTGATATAATTACAGTCACTGAGAAGTAAATTTAGCTCCCAGCTTCTTAGCAACTAGGAAATTATAGTTGTCTATGTAGTTCTCTTTTTCTGATAAAACAAACCTGTACCATTAAAAGATTATAAAGAGGGGCAAACTTTTGCTTGAAACTAAATTCAAGAGAAATTTACCTCGTGAATTTTTTCTATAAAGAACCATGGATAACATAGCGGAAAGCTTGACTACCTGTATATTTGCAAACAGTGCAAAAGAAAAAGTGCCGTTGAATTGTTTTTCCCTTAGATTGACCCTCCTTAGAAGTCAAGGGCTTGTCCTCATTGAATTACAGCATAAAGGCATCTCTTCAGGGCCTAAACTAGGTTCAGGTCTCTCTTCTTTCTGCTCAACAACTCAGAGAGGGCCCTGAGCTTAGAGAAGTTAAGGAGAGGCTTTAGGCAGGAGAGAAGAGCCATTACTCCAAGTTAAGAGTCCGACAGCCAGAGTGCCCCTTTGCAGTGCATTGTTCAAAGAAAAGTCTTATGTGTAGATACTAGGTGAGCAGCTAGCACTGTTGCATTCTCATAGGCACATTCAAGAAGCTGATTTGTACAACACTCAGATGGAGGAGCCCTCCTTTGCACACCTGCTGCAGAGAAGGAACTATGCGGATAGATCATACAATCACACAAAAAAAAGGCCTCTAGTATTTCCCCCAGGCATTTGGTTTACATCCCATGATTCTGAACCATACAATATGAGAAGTATTTTTAGCTTGAGCAGAATTACTTTAGGACTAGATGCGATTAATGGCCTCCTCTTCTGTAAGCCTGAGATAAATACATCCTTTAGAACTTTGATTATATGAAATGCTGTGTTTTTCAATACACCTCTAAGAGTTTTGCTTTGGAGTTGGAAGGATTGCATATTTTTTAAATTTTATTTTAGTGTTAGCAAATGTTCATCACAAACACTCATGTTTGGTTTTGGCATGAATCACTTGCTCTGGGAGACTCCTAGTGATTTCTATCCTGGAGCTTCTTACTAGGCAGTAAGGCCCCAGCAGACAAGGACCAGGTCTCTGGTTTTTTCTTTTTTAATTAAATTAAATGCCTAGCCACTTCTTTATTCAACCATGTATATGATCAAAATTCACTTCCTTTTCTTATTGCAATATCATCGACAATATAACATTATATTAGTTACAGGTATACAACATAATGACTCAATGTTTTTATTATAAGACAATCAGTAAATCTAGCATCCATCACCACACATAGTTACAATTTTTTTCTTGTGATGAGAACTTTCAGGGTCTACACTCTTATTAGTTTTCATGTATATAATACAGTATTATCAACTTTAGTCACCATAACTGTGTCTGTTTTGTTTATCTCTGTATGTTCTATGTGTCACACATCCCTCCCATTACGAGAGCTTATTAAATACTTATTAAAAGATTAAATGAAACAGATTCTTACCATCCTGTATGCTATGTAATTTAGAAACCAAGATATTATTTAGATTTACTAATGAGAAAGAAATTGGATAGAAGCCCTTTTGAGAGTGGACTCAATGTTAGGATATATTAGGAAGTGTATTGTATCCTCCATTCTGATAATGCATAAAATTTAAGGGACGGGGGGGCGCGTGCATGGGACCTGTGCACCTTTATCAGGTGGCAGTTGTCATGTGCTATAAGAGAGACCTCTCTTAACTCAACCTAATTATTTTGAGATTCCCCATTTTGTTGCACATATAAACAGTTACCTCCCTTTTATTCAGTTCAGTCGCTCAGTCCTGTCCAACTCTTTGCGACCCCATGAACTGCAGCACGCCAGGCCTCCCTGTCCATCACCAACTCCTGGAGTCCACCCAAACTCATGTCCATTGAGTCGATGATGCCATCTAACCATCCCATCCTCTGTCGTCTCCTCCTCCTCCCGCCCTCAATCTTTCCCAACATCAGATCTTTTACAGTGAGTCAGCTCTTCACATCAGGTGGCCAAAGTACTGGAGTTTCCGCTTCAACATCAGTCTTTCCAATGAACACCCAGGACTGATCTCCTTTAGGATGGCCTGGTTGGATCTCCTTGCAGTCCAAGGGACTCTCAAGAGTCTTCTCCAACACCACAGTTCAAAAGCATCAATTCTTTGGCACTCAGCTTTCTTTATGGTCCAACTCTCACATCCATACATGACCACTGGAAAAACCATGGGTAGTATTTCATTTCATGGATCTACCTCATTTTGTTTGTTCCCTCACCTACTGATGGATGTTTGTTTTATTCCCCAGTTTTGTACTATTATGAGTCAGGCTGCTGTGGATATCCATGTACAAGTCTTTCTGTGGACTATATTTTGATTTCTCTTGGGAAAATACTTAGTTGTAGAATAGCTGGGTCAGATGGTAGGTTTGTGTTTAACTCTTTAAAGACACTGCCGAAACAGTTCTCAAAAGTGGATTCTCCACCTTCCTCAGCAGCCTGTGTGAGTGCTAGTTCCACTACCACTTCTAAATGTGCCAAGTACTGAGCCAGTACTTGGTATGGTCAGTCTTTTAAATTTTAGCCATTCTAATAGGTGTGTAGTAGGATCTCTCTATGGTTTTAATTTTCATTTCTCTAATCAGAGACATTTAGCATCTTTTCATGTGTCTAACTGCCATTTGTTTATCTTTAAAAATCTTGTGTCAATATCTTATTGAACTGTCTTTTTATTACTGAGTTGTAGGATTCCCTTTTATATCCTGATTGTGTACTTTGTCAGATGTATGTATTGTGATTATGTATTCTCTCAAACTTTGCTTTCTTTTTGGTTTCTCAATAGTGTCCTTTAAACAGTTTTAAACTTTGATTTTAAAAAGTTTATTAATTTATTAATGGTTTGTGCTTTTCATATGCTATTTAAGAAATTCTTACCCCAAGGCTGCAAATATTTTCTTTGTTTTCCTCTTTTTTCCCGGAAGTTAAGTTTTACCATTTCGGCTTTTACACTTAGATTTGCTGATATTTTAAGCTAATTTGTGTGTGTGGCCATAAGGTAAAGGTCAGTGCTCATTTTTATTGTCCTTACAGATACATAGTTGCAGCCTTATTTGTACAATGAACTGAACACTTGTCAAAAGTTTGTTATAATAAAAATGTTTTGGGGAGGGCTCAAAAGAATAAATTCAAATTATTTCCCACTGAAACCATACACCTATTGATTCTTTCTTTCAAGCACTTTCTCTATGCTTATGTATGTATTTGTAATTATTACCATAGACATGACTTTATAACCTACTCTGTTTAGCTTCAGGTAACATTAGTCTATTTTCAGATTATCATCTAAACCTCACCCAAGGATCCCTGTTTCACTGTTTTTTTCCAAAAGCACTCACCTAGTTGTTGCTTTCTTCTTTTGTTTTTAAGTTTGAGCTCAGTTCTCTGCCTTTTCTTTTAAGTCTTTTCTACCAAATGATGTTGAATCATTGTAGCACATATTCCCTTTTAAGTCTTAATGGATATTTTTAAAGGGATTTTCCCCCCACATTATGAAAGTAATACATGTTCATTAGAGGAAATTTGAAAAATACAGAACATTATAAAGAAGAGAATGATTACCCGTCTAACCATCACTCGAGATAAGCACAGTCAACATTTTGATGTATTTCCTTCTATTTCTTTTACTCTGCATATATATTTTTTGTTGTTCCAATTATACTACATATGCAGTCTTCTGCTTTTTGTACTTAGTATTACATTAGAGCCATTTTCTCATGTCATTAAAAATCCTTTATAAACGACATTTTAATAGCTACATAATATTGCATCTGGTGGTTATCCCACTGCAGTTTATTTAACTGTCTCCCTAACATTGGGGATTTAATTTGGTTCCAGGTTTTTGTTACAGAATAAATGCTGTGAAGACTGGTCTTATACAGAAAACTGTCACCTTTCTCATTTTATATGTCAGGTTCATAGATGTACAATTAGTAGATCAAGGGGTATGGCTACTTTGAAATTTTGGAAACATTGCCAAACAGCCCTGTCAAAAGAGTGTATTCCCAATAGCAGTGAAAGAGAGTTGAAGGCACTATATCCTTGCGAGCATTTCATGTTTCCTATTATCATTTTGTAATCTTTGCTAATTTAATTTGGGAGATTAAAAAAGTAGTAATTGAAAAAAAAAGTAGTAATTGGATTTTTAGTTTGTGTTTCTGCTCAGCAGAATCTCATAATCCCCAGATAGACAAAGTCAGAGAGGGCATGAAAAACCCTTTGATTGTTATAGGATGTCCAAGCTCAGTAAAATAATTTACCCTTAATAAGAAGAAATTGAGATTTCTATTATTACCTGAAAGAATTCACACTATGTCCCAAAATGTGTATTAGTCTTAACAAAGCAAGCCTAAGGCTTTCCCTTGAAATTGAAAAGTTTATTAAAATAGCAAAGAAGAGAAATTAGGTTATTCTGAACTTATTTGTTCTTAATGATTACCTGCTGAAGCCCGGTGATTATTATTTCCTGTTTTGAGTGCTCTCAGATCGTCCATGTAATACTGAGATGTGGAGGAGCAGCCTCTTCATAGCAGTCTGTTTCCTCTCCTTTCCTGAGGTCTCCCTAAAAAGACAGTGTGCATGTTCTTGCCCTTACCCCTCCTGTATAGTCGCGGTAGGAATCTAGTTGCTGGGTGTCTCTACTGGCTTTTAGGGAGCAGACGCAGGGCATCTGCGGGAAACATTTCATTTAGGAGTATCCAGGGGGTTCCACGCTTCTGAGCGCTCAGCCAGGCAGAGATACCCAGACAAGACTGGAACTATATGTCGCCTTCTTCCATTCACATCTCTGCTCCAGGATCTGTTGTCTGTTGACATGGGTAAACGATATGGTGCCACTTAAGAATAGTAAGCCCAGTTTCAGACAGAGGTTGGCAGAACTCTCAAGTCTAGGGCCAGTATCATTAGGCTTGCCTGATACCAAGGGGAAATCAATACTGTGACGTCTGTTTTCCCATGAAGGCACATGGTGACATGTTTCTGCCTCTGATGGGGCCCTGGGGTCTAACCTCTGAATGACTAAGATGCGCTGGGGTGAGTTAATGATGAGGAGCCCACTCTGAGCCTCCTTTGCCAACTTTACCGTCTTCCCACCAGGGCGGGAAGTCCTCTCCCTGTCCAGCCTTCAGAGAACTGTGGTTTTGGTCTTGGCACGGTAGACACACAGATCTGGGCTAATCCCACAGAAAAATATTCGGAATTATGCATTGATCTTTAGTAAATCTGCCCTTGTCTATTTTAATGTAAGAAGCACACAAAGGGACATTGACATTCCTTAGTCTCTTGAGAGATTTGAATTTTCTCTATGCTGAGCGTTTACTTGCCAGTTTATTTTAGGAAATATGAAGTCTGGGAGTGACCTGTTTTGTTACTGCTTCCTTCATAATATAAGCAGGTCCCTTGTTCTCTAAGTGTGCGTGTTTAGGGAGAGGATGCTGGGGATGGAGAGTCACAGGATGGGATAAACATTTGAAGGTAAAGAAAGAGCTGTTTCTGGTCCTAGTATCTGAGACAGGAATTCTCTTAAGGACAGCAGACTAGACACCTTTGATGAGCATCAGTTGGCCACATGTAGAATTTCTCTCCAGCTCTGAATTCTGTGACTGGTCAAAAACCCATTGGGCACAGTCTGTGTATCATTTTCTCTCTGGCTGCTCTCTCCTCCCAAGACTTGCGTTGCCTACACGTGTCGTATATGTAAGTTGAATGAGTTTCTCTGTTTGCCTCATTTAAAACTCACTCAGATAGATTTGATCTCATCTTCCCAGTTAAATGGCCTGGTATATATTGTGCTTGAAATTTAAATAATTATATTTGATGCCTATTTTTACTTTGTTATTTTTGTCAGTAGAAAGGGAGAGCAAGGTAAGAAAGGATCCAACTCTTCTCTCTGATTTGCTTTCAAGAACTACCCATTGGAATATTTTAGAATTGCAAAAGTAGTAATATTCCTTGAAACTACTATTCTAACATTGAAAAGAGCTTATAAGAAAGTGTGTTGGTGATCACATTCAAGATACTGAAGTGAAACTAAATCAAGTCTTTATGTTTCCCAAGCAAAGCAAGACTGTCATCACAGGCATCCGTATTTCCAGCTTTACAAAATCCTTAAGAGTGAGAATCTTTTTTTCATCCTTAACCAATCAGAAGCACAAACAACATTCTGGACACAGGAGGTTCCCAGACCAAGCTTGAATCATCAGCAGCCACCTTTGGTACCAGTTCCAAGTTTTCTAAAATACGCAGCTGTTTGGCAGCCAGCTTCAGGCTCTAGTTCATAAAAAACCTTTCAGGTCATTTTTAAGTGTTTTTATTAATGGTCACATCAACGGGCTGAGAGGAGATCAATTTGCTGGAGCACAGATAAAAATGAGTATTGTATTTTTCCCCTCCCAGTTGGCCCAGTAGGAGATCCTATTAGTGTTCTAAAAGTTATATAATTAGCATGGCACCCGCTGCTCACTGGGTGAGCCAAACTGGTTTTTAATGTTCAGAACACAAAACATGGAAATGCCATCTTCATAATGCACCATGCTGTCTCTAATAGCCGAGAATGTTTCTGATGACAGATTTGTAATAACAGTGATGATGAGAGTCACAATTACACAGCACTCTGAGCTTGGAGCACTGTTCCCTCAGGCCTTCATGAGTCCATGGAGGCCCTCGATTGTGAAGAGTATATAATATAAATGATGTGTGTGGCGGGGCATGGTGGGGGTGGTCTTCTGGTACAAAGGAGAGGAAGTCGTCAGAAATGCCAGTCAGGCCATCAGCAAAATGAGTGCTTTTGTTGTGTCTTGTTGCTTAGGAAGTTCTTCCCATCTGGCAGGTAGGAGTTTGTACCTCAGGCATTGTTTCAGTCTTCTGCTAAGCCTCTCTGCTGTTGCTGCTGCTAAGTCGCTTCAGTCGTGTCTGACTCTGTGCAGCCCCGTAGACGGCAACCCACCAGGCTCCCCCGTCCCTGGGATCCTCCAGGCAAGAACACTGGAGTGGGTTGCCGTTTCCTTCTCCAACCTTAACATAAACCATGGTCTTTGATTGGACCAAACAAAGTGGAGAATTTAAATTATTCAGAAGAGGAAGGGTTGTAGGATGGGTTGTTGGGAGAATTCTCAGCTCTTCATGGATTTATTTCACTTTCTGAAGATCATCCAGGATTCCAGAGCAGCCCGTTTCCATCTCTTTAAACTCTCAGATGGAGAGTGTCATTCTCTACCTCTCCATTGATTCAGCCATCACTGGGGTTCTGAAGGAGGCGCAGAGACCTTTCCCCCCTGACATCTTGTCATGTATTGGGTCTTGTGGTTAGAATCCTCCGTGGAGGATTGGATACCTGCACTGCTTAGGTGAAGGGTTAAGAAAGAACAGATCTCAGGGTAGGGGCCAATATTGGACATGAGGAACTCACAGGCTAAAGAATAAATTTATTACTATTGTTGATATTTAACAAATACCAACTAGAATGCTTGCTGTATACCAGGCACTCCATGCCTTCTTTCTGATCCTCTTAGTTACCTGTGAAGTTGTTAAGTCACTCAGTCATGTCCAACTCTTTGCAACCCCATGGACTGCAGCATGCCAGGCTTCCCTGTCCTTCACCATCTCCTGGAGCTTGCTCAAACTCATGTCCATTGAGTCGGTGATGCCATCCAACCACCTCATCCTCTGTCGTCCCCTTCTCCTGCCTTCAATCTTGCCCAGCATCAGGGTCTTTTTTAATGAGTTGGCTCTTTGCATCAGGTGGAGCTTCAGCACCAGTACCTATGAAGCCCTTACAGTTTCTACTGTATTTTATGGCTTCCCTGATAGCTCAGCTGGTAAAGAATCTGCCTGCAATGCAGGAGACCTGGGTTCAATCCCTGGGTTGGGAAGATCCCTTGGAGAAGGGAAAGGCTACCCACTCCAGTATCCTGGCCTAGAGAATTCCATGGACTGTATAGTCCATGGGGTCACAAATAGTTGGACACAACTGAGCAACTTCCACTTCACTTCACTGTATTTTACAGATGGGAATAGTAAGACTTGGAAAAATTAGACGACTTGCCAAAAGATGTCATAACTAGTCAATGTTGCAAGTCAGTGTTACAGTTGGTGTGTGCACTCAAGAATGTTATCCTCAGAATTCAAGCTATGATAGACCTGACAGGACCAGGCAAAACAAGTATGTTTTGTGTCCTTTGACTCCTCATGAAACCAACTCAAAGATTTTGAATAGAAGGTAGGAGAGGACACGAGGTAGAGAAGAAGCTGGTTGTAAGGAGGTGTGCTCCCTTGCCTTCTTTATTGAAATACAAAGAAGTGTCATGTAGACCTTACAGCAGCCTGAAGCAAGTGCGGCGGTGGCGTGGCAGCAGCATCTCCTGCCTGGATTTTTCAGTCGCCCAGGGCCTTGGTGCTCAGTAGCCCAGCCCACAGCTTATATTTGAGTCTTGACTAGATTAAGCCCACCACCCTGGATGCATCCTACTGGATGCACCCTGGATGCTCACTGCTTATGACAAACGGCTTCTTGGCCAGAAATCTCTTCAATATATTGGGTTGGCCAAAGAGTTCATTTGGGTTTTTCTGGAAGATGGTTTGGAAAAACTCTCGTGAACTCTTTCGTCAACTAAGTAACAGAGCCCTCTTCCCTCTAGAAGTCATTCGTAAGGTGACATCTACTCTCTTTGATCATAGCTCTGGCTCACATAGCAACTTAAATGCCCATAGCCCAGAAACAGTTTTTAGCTTATTTGGGTATTGATGTAGGGTTGGTTACCTGCATACCTAGTTTTGTTAAGTGTGCTTTTATTCAATGCAATGTCATGCAGTTGGGCTCCCCTGGTGGCTCAGATGGTAAAGAATCTGCCTGCAATGCAGGAGACCTGGGTTTGATTCCTTGGTCAGGAAGATCCCCTGGAGGAGGAAATGGCAACCCACTCCAGTATTCTTGCCTGGAGAATCCCATGGAAGAGGAGCCCAGCGGGCTACAGTCTATGGGGTCACACAAGTCAGACACGACTGGGCGACTAACACTTTCACTTTTCTTTCCTGCAGCTGGTAAGGAGGAATAGTGTACTGTTTACTTCAGTTTGATTTCTTGAATATTTATTGAGAACTTACTATGTGGCAGATGCCCTGCTGGGCACGCTGGGGAAGACATAACATCACCTCATGGCTCCTCGGGCCCATCTTTTGGATTCTGTATTTTTACTTAGAATGCTCATGACCATTCACCTTTACCAGCTCTTTATTTTCCTTATGGATATTTAGTAGCTTGCTTTTTTTTTTTTTGATCAACTAATTATCTGAAATTTTATTACACTTGACAAATAATCAATAATCATTTTATTTTGCCTCAAACCAATGGAAAGAGTCTCTCTTGATCGTTTTGGAAAGGGCCCCTGACTTTTCTTTCTGGACTCCTCCCCCCTCCCTAGTGTAGCAGCACTATCTTTTGTACTTCCTTTATGAAAAGCAACTTATACTAAAGCAGTAAACAGCAAATAATTTGCAGGATGTACTGTATAAATACTTCTGGAAAGAGAAAACTGTCCTATATCCAGCCTGACCTCCTTTATTAAATTTGCGCCTACGTCAAGAGATCTAGAAAGCTAAGCCAGTCCCAAAGACTTGACAAAGATCAGCCGACCTGGTTTAAAGACCAGTCACTGAAAAAAAAACAAAAAAACACAGTAAAGGAAATCCTTGGGTATGTTTTTCTGTTAGTGATTTTTAGATAAGAAAAATGCATGAAGTTTGCAGTCAGTAAGTTCTTTGTGGTGCAGTAACACTCGTGGGTGTTGATTACTAAACATTCTCAGCATGTTTTTCAAAATCATTGAAATTTTGAGTTATGGCTCCAAATGGTTCCACGATTCACACATGAAAATCAATTTTATTATTTGATGATTATACAGCATGTGTTTGAGCATAGGCCAGCAACTGTTTTGAGCATTTGGAATAAGGTTAATAGATTATGTTACACAATCTGGTTTTGAACCTTGCCCTCAGATATGCCATTCATGGAGGAGGTGGTGTACACCATTGGAGTATAATCTTCATGATTCAGCCCCGGGTCTTTCCAATTTTGGTGAACTGAGTGGATAGTTGGAATTTTCCAATATGGATGTTTTGATTTCTAGGTCAAGTCATCAGTGCCATTTTATTTACTTTATCTAGGATTATTGAAGGGATGGTTTCTTTCTGAAACAGTGTAGTGAGTGCCATACATTAGTGTTTCAGAGGCCAAAAACAAATTTAGTGTTTGCTAAAGTTTAATGTAAATGTTGACTTTCAAAGATTTGCCAGGATCCGATGAGAAGGAAGAAGGCATCACAAGGTGGCTGTGTTTTAAGGGCCAATTTGTATTAATAGTAATAGTCATGCATTTAGAGCAATGGGTGGGTTTCCGAAAGGGCGTCCAGGGAAAGCAGATAAGACCAAGCTTCAGAATTCCATTCTCCTGCTCATGGTGATCTTCAGATTTAAAAAGAAAATCAATTTTGTAGAAATACCTGTAAACATTTCCAGGTATTTGTCCTCACTTTAAATCATATCATGCAAATAATGAACTCCTTCATTTCAGTCCTGGTAGTGCCAGGAATTGCAGAATCACTTAATGGTTTGTTTGTTTTTTTTATTTTTGGCCTTGAGAGAGGTTTTGGATTTTTTTAATTTCTGTTTTCACATTACTCTGAATAAAAGTCCTGTCCTAATCCAGCCTCCTGACAAGTATGGCTTGATGTGCTCTAATGTACATTTATTTCCTTCAGATGCCCATCAGCAACCTATCAAATGCTTAGTAACAAGGTTATTTTCTGTGCAACTACGTATTTTATAAATAGCCATTTGCCGAAGTAATTTCAGAAATGTCCAACTTGAGGATTTATACTGTCTTTGCCAAAGGGTCATCCACACTAGCTTGTAAATACATTTAATTATAGGCCATTTCTCTGAAATGGATCAAAAAGGGGAAATACTTGCTCAACCTCATTTATCATTAAATTTAATTGTCTTCAGATCTCACCTGTGGAAAAGCCAAGGAGAACTGTGCTTATGTTTCTACCCTAGAGGACACTGCTGTTAACATTTATTATTCATTATGCCTTTATAGTTTTCTCCTTTATTGGATGGGTATTTTATTTTTATTGAAGTATAATTGACATACATTATATTAGTTTCGGGTGTGCAACATAAAGATTCAATGTTGTATGTTTTGTGAAATGTTCGCCACAGTAACATCTGTCACCATACATAAAGAATTATTTTCATGATGAAAACTTTTAAGATTTATTCTCTTAACAGGTTTCAAATATTCAATAGAGTATTATTATTTTAAATTTTATATTAAAAATTTTTGTATTAAAGTATACTTTTATTTACAATGTATTTCTGGTGTATAGCAGAGTGATAGCAGTTGCATATATGTCTATATGTATTCTTTCTCATATTTTTTTCATCATGGTTTATCATAGAATATTGGATATGGTTTCCTGTGGTATACAGTAGGGTCTTGTTGTTTATCCATTCCATAGATAAAACTTTGCATCTGTTAGTTCCAAACTCCCAATCCAATTTTTCCGCCCTTTCCTTGCCCCCTTGGCAACCACAAATCTATCCTGTATGTCTCTGATCCTGTTTCTGTGTAGATAAGTTCATTTTTATCATAGTTTAGATTCTACATATAAGTGATATCATATGGTATTTATCTTTCTCTTTCTGACTTTGCTTTGTATGATGATCTCTGGGTCCATCCATGTAGCTGCAAATGTCATTATTCTTCTTTTATATTGCTGAGTAATATTCCATACAATACAGTATTATTAACTATAGTTGCCTTACTATGCATTCTATCCCCATAGCATATTTACTTCATAACTGGAAGGTTGTCTCTTTTGACCCTCTTTGCCCATTTTCCCCACCCCCATCTCTGGTGACCACCAATCTATTCTCTATATCCGTGTCCTTGAGGGTTTTGTTTTGTTTTGTTTTTTGTTTCACTTATTTTTAGTATAGCTCTCCCTGGATTGGGTTATACATATAAATCAGGGGGGATTACAAGAATAGGAAAGCTAAAGCATAGTTCTTGATACTTTTGTGATCCTCCATCTAAGGTTTAAAGACTTTTGTTATCATCTGCTCACTTTACATTATTGCAGCTCTTCTAATGTTCTTTTATGTCTGATTCCTTGATTAGTAGCACAGATTCTTTATAAAGCTTTTAAGCAAGAAGTTATCCTTTCTCTGTTCTGAAGCAACATAGTTTGGTGTTCAGCTGAGAACGTGTGCAAGTTTTTGGCCAGCCACAAAGCCTCCTTTTGCCCTTCAAATACCCTGCAGCTCACCTCCCTTAAGCTGGTTAGCCAGCTCTCTAGGAGAGGACATAATATAATTCAGTCTCCTACAGGTTCACAGCAGACTGTTACCTCTGCTTCCCACGTATGTTTTAGCTAAAGTGAAAGATCTATGTTTCATCCGCCCACAGACCATCAGACTCCTTCCAATACTTGTCAGAGTTCAGTCATGAAATCACCCATAGCAGCACTTGGCAAAGACACTTTGGGGGTATCAGGAAGCTGTCTGCGTAGGCCATTAATTTCTCCAGGTTCTCTGAGCTCCCTCTATTGAGGTAAATCATCAGGAAACAATGTACCTTGGCTGTATTATTTCAGCTCCCAGCAGAAATGCCATCATTCAGGTAAGATTTAATATTGTGCCTTCAGCACATGGGGGAAAAAAATTCCCATCTTTTGCACCACATAGTTGAAGACATTTATATGAAAAAAAGTTTGTCTTTTTATACCGTAGATTTGAAGACATTACTCACTTTCCCTTATAAAGGGGCTTCCATAAAAAATTTCTCCATGATACTAATGCCAAGCGGGGAAAATGTGCTTTGCATGTTTCCTTTTTGATAAATTAAGAACTGTATCATGCCGTATTTCCTTTTTTGTCTTAGTTGCACGCAAACAGAGCTAAATTTGGTGCTCATTTGGACTACTTGACATCTCCGGCATGTGTAATGTCTCTTTCTGTGTTCATTTTAACTAGTTTCTATTATTTTTAGTAATCAGGTGTTCGGTTATGTATTTGATTTAATTTTAAAAGTACTTGCCATCCTTTTTGCAAGAATTAAATGAACCAAAGAAATAGAAAAGGAGATGCTACTTGCCCCTAATAGAGTTTGTAGTGGTTTATGCCTTAAAGAAATAAACTTCCATTGTCTTGCAAATTAACTCTTCCTAGAATCCCATAAATATGTTCACCTTCCCATATACTGTGTCTGCTGCATAAATATACCTACCCTGACACAATGTCTAGAGCCTAATTGGACTTTCATTGAATCCATATCTTAGAGGGACCTTGATGTTTTTATTGTATAATTGACTTGGCATGTGCGTGCAGGATCCCGATTCACTGAAGAGCAGTTTCTATCGCAGAAACAGATGTATCTGGGTTTTTTGCAGTAAACCCTAGCATACTTCAAACTTTCATGTACAATTGTTCATGAAGTCTGCTTCTTTTATCAGTGGTTTGTCATCAAGAGAGAAGTCACTCAGTCATGTGCGACTCTTTGTGACCCCATGGACTGTAGCCTACCAGGCTCCTCGGTCCATGGGATTTTCCAGGCAAGAGTACTGGAGTGGGTTGCCATTTCCTCCTCCAGGGGATCTTCCCTACCCAGGTATCAAACCCAGGTCTCCCACATTGTAGGCAGATGGTTTACCGTCTGAGCCACCGGGGAATTCATAAGGCATACATAAAACCCTTAAGTAAGAAATGCGTGTTAAATTTTTTCCTGCTACTAAAAAAATGTGAGCTCCAGGGGACTTTCCTGGCAGTCTAGTGAGTGGTTAAGACTCTGCACTCCCTCTGTGGGGGTTATGGGTTCAATCCCTGGTCAGGAATCGAAGATCCCGCATGCCCATGGCGTGGCCAAAAATAAATAAATAAGTAAATAGAAATGGTTTAGTCCAATCCTTTGATAAAATGGATGAAGAAACTGACTTGTAGAGAGGTGAATTTTGAGTAGCCAAGATTGCTTCAGTCCATGAAAAGCAGCACTGTGGCTGGCAGTTTAAAGGGAATTTGGAGCTGGAAAAAACAAACAAAAAATGTGAACTCCAACTTGACTATGTTAACTGCTCTCACCAGCCCTACGCATGAGCTAGTTTTTGTGTGGTCACTCTGTTTCCGTTTTGCCCCGTAGGTGAAAATGGGTTCAATAAATATGTTCACTGGGCATTGTGAATGCTGAAAAGAACTGCTACCCAGAAAATAGTTCCATAATCTTGACAGGAAGCAGAGCCTTTACACAATAATCTATTTGCTCATGATTTACCGCAGCTCAGATGTAACACAACTGATTTTGTATTGTGTAGGTTAAACATTTTTCAAATTTGATGTATTAAGCTCTGAAAAAAGTATGACAGAATGTTACCACTTTAAAATTTCTTGGTGGTAGGTACGTATGTGTTTGTTTTATTACTTCTTTGCATTATCCTGTATGTCTGTCATGATTTTTGAAAGTGCGTACTGGAGAAAACAGGATCAAACATGTTTCTTTACATTGGAGAGTGGATCAGGTAGAGGAGAGGAGGCAATGTATCCTCTTCTTGGCAGGCATGGAGATTTTCAAGAGGTTTCTGTGAAAGAAGCATAAAACCTTAACCCAGTTTGGATTATTTCCAGATGAAAACTCTTTTTTGTCAATGGCAAAAGGTGGTTATTTATCATTTTTGCACGTGATTTATTTGTGTCATAATGGTACAGATGTCAGGGTGGTACGGAGCATCAGAAATTTCTGTATGCAAGACTCTGCAGATGCAGCTTTAATTTAAGTGTCCGCTGTGTGCAAGCATATGTAGCCAGACTGTATGCTTCCTGCAGGCTGCAGATCTGAAGTGTTCTTTAGGTTGCTCCATAGGCGGTGTGGGGCGGAGGGGGAGGGCGGGGATGGTGGTTCAGAGTCTGTAGCCTGTGGTTCTGGTTGCAGGAAAACCTCCAGACAACCATCATGTAAGATCACATTTTTGGCTATGTCAAGATAACTTTCTTAAAGAAAACCTTGTGAGTGAGTGTGTGTGTGCGTGCGTGTGTGTGCGTGTATATGTGCACACATCACTGCTCTTGTTTTTTGTTGCTGTTGTTGTTGTTGTTTAAAGGAACAGTGTGATGTCCTGATCTATCTGACATTGATCACTGCTGTGTGATGCTGCATGGCTTCACGTAGACCAGATAGAATTCTGGCGGTTACCAACTTATGCTTTCTAGGCCACTGGCATGTTTCTGGGTGTCTGGAGGTATAATGCTGAAAGGAATTTTCACTTTCACTTTGTAGGACCCTCATAGATCCAGAAGGCACTTTTGAGGCAAGGGGCTGGGAGAAAGGGAGGTGTAGAACTGAGTTACTGTTCTCGCACTCCTGAAACATGTCGCTTGTGGTACGTGGAGATACATATGTATAGGAGAACTTTGATTTCAGGCAGGGTTTGGGACACGGGGCCGGTGGGCACAGCGGTGGCTCTCCACCTTTATTTCTGCCACCATATCAGTCATGTGTGAAATGTATCCATACCCATCGGTGACACCTCTCATTGCATTCAGTCATTCTTAACCAGGGGCAGGAGCGTACTGGGGTGAAAACGCCTGTTCCTGTAGAGATTATGCCTCCATCTCCTGCCTGCAGTTTGAGGACCACCAGCGGAGATTAAAAGAGCCGTCGTCTGGGAACCTCAGCCCCTGGCTTGAGCGTCCTTCGTAACGGCTACTAAAGTAGGGCTGACGCCTAGTAGGTCATCAATAAGGATTTAAGGCGTGTTGGGTGAATTAACCAGCTGTGTAGTTTTAAGCAAGCCACTTAATCTCTTTGGCTTCTGTTTCCTCACCTGAGGAATGAGGGAAATGGACTAGACGACCTCAAGGGCCCCTTTCGGTTGTAAAATTATATGATTCCATGATTGGACCTTTACCTCAGAGGAAGATTAATTTGACAGGAGTGTGAAGGATGGATAGACTGAGAGCCAGGAAAGAGGGAATGCTCCTTTATCTGAATTAGTCTAACATTTCCTCCTCTGTGACTGTTGTTAAAGCTCACATTTACCTTGTGGTCTTCCCGGCGATTTTCCATGGGTCAGCTCTCATTCTCTTCATTCTCTGGGAAGACTGTAAACTCATTTAGGACTGGAAGCATGGCCTACTGCTCACCTCAGAATTCAGGGCATCGTGACGCCTGTTTGTGTTGTGAGGGAGCCACACGGTACAGCTCGTGTAATCTGTGAGGGGAGCTGAGGAAGCTGCTCATGAGATGGGGAAGAACCTGGGGAGGGCTGGGACTAGACAGCGAGCTCAGGCGAGTTCAGGTGGTCTAACTAGCTTACCAGCAGACCCTGCTCTGGGAAAGCCCAGAGGCTGCCGCAGTAAACCTCTCTCCCTGATTCTTCAGTTACTGGCCTTACGTTGTAGGTGTCCTTCATCTTATCGCTACTGTGGCATTTTTCACATCTCATGAAGTACATTTTCCTTCCTGGGCTACACATTCATCTACCAAGGGTTGCATCCTTACCTTTTATGGCCCTTCTCCCTTCTGCTACACCTTAGTTTTAACTGGAGTTTCTCTGTATCTGCATGGTGTCTTCTTTGGTCATTAAATCATTTGTTCTTGCGTGTAGCAGATAATGGCGACCTGCCCTCAATCAGTAGTGATGGAGCTTTAGAGAAATGGATGATTGGGGAAGTTTAAAAAGGGCATAGCCCAGAGGTCATGGCAGGTGGATGATGATAATGGGCACAAGCAAGTCTTGGAGGGTCATGCTAAGGATTTGGAATTTTGCTTTAAGAATAAAGGGATGGAAATGGAGTTTTTCAACAAGGGAGTGACAAGATCAGGTGTCCAGGTAACAAGCTGAGTGGATCCTCTGTAGACCATGAGCTTGAACATGGAGACCAGTTAGGAGCACCTGCAAATTAAGGGGCTGGTAGAGCCTTAGGTAAGGGTCGTGCGCTGGAGAGGATGATATGTGATGTTGATTAATTTCTAGATTTAGTCCAGATTTGCTGTCAGACACCTGGTTTCGGACGTATCCTTTACCGTTTCCAAGCCTCCTCCAGTTCCTTGCCTGTAAAGTAATAGGGGATAATAATCTCCCTACTTCAAGGGTTGTTTTGGCCATGGTGAAGTAACGATGTGAAGTACCAAGCATGCACTGGCAGATTGGAAATGCTGTTGGTTATTTTCCCCATCTCACAGCTGAGGAAACAAAGTAGAGGCCACAAGCAGAGGGTAGATTTGAAGTTGGACTTCTCTCCACCATCCATGGTATTTTGTCATCCATGCCAGGTCGCCTCCTGGTGTGGAGAGACAGTCTGTGTCTCTTCCTAAACCCATCGGAGAGGACTTCAGTCCAGTGGCGAGTAGGAAAGAAGCTGAATGATGTGTCCCCAGTGATTCCTGGCCCGACATGTTTGAAAGGCCCCCGTCCTGCTGCCGATAAGGGGAGACACTCCAGGAGTCCTGGAGTGTGTGGCTGTCTCTCTGGACTTCCTTGGACCCCAACAGCTTTGCCCTGACCTGGCATCTTGGGGAAAAGTAAGGAAGAAGAGGGCTGTCGTCAGTTGTGAAAATCCCCTTGCTTAGGAGAGAGGGGCCACCTCTGGATCCTGGGAAACTCTGTCCTTCCTGCCCTTACCGGGGCCCTGAGTGCTGTCACCCCACCTGTATCCTTCACCCCCAGAGCTTGAGGAAGTGGTTGGCCTCCAGCCTCACTCCAGAGCGCCCTGAGGTGGAGGGCATGCCATGCCAGTTCCCAGAGTTTATGATGCCCTTGGACAACGAGTGGTCTTCGGACTGCTCAGCCTTTTGCTCAGATCCGATTCTTGGGGCTCCAGTGTTCCTGCACAGTTGTTGGCATAGGCTGAGAGACATTGCCTTGCAGCTGAGAGATGCATATAGTCCTGAGCTGGCCTTTTAGTTCGGGAGTCCTCCAAGAGCAGTAAGTCTTTCAGGCTGTCTTGACATGGTAAATTAAGAGGTGCAGAAAAGTGCTACCCCCTGTAAAATATATGCTTCAGCTATCCGGGCCTCCTGCATCTCCCTCATCAGGAGGGGTACGTGTTCACTCCCATCTGTCATCACCACCCTGTTAGCCAGCTGCCTCAGTTCAAGTGTTCACTATGTCCCTTGCAGATGAATTGAAAGAGCAAAAAGAAAACTCCTATACTTACCAACCTGTATCTTAGAACTCCTCACTTTGAATGGATGTGGAAAAATAATATTTAACAAAATTAAGCCCCAATCCTACTTGACCCTAGACAGCTTGTGCTGAGGAGTGGTTTCCCCCTTTCAGTGGGGAATATGTTTTTCAGCTGGCAGAGTCCCTGCATCTCCCTGTTTTTTGGTTGTTGTTTTTTTTAATACACTTCCTGCCATACTCACTTTAAAGTGCCTGCAATGGTGCTTTCAAATTGCTTCTGAGTGTACAAATTGATGCAACATAAATGAAGAGGAATTTGACAGTATCAGGCAAATCAAATGTGAATGCATATATCCTTTGACCAAGCAATTTGCTTCCAGAAAATTTATTTTTATACTCACATATTTGCCAAGGGACCTAAGAACAAGGTTATTCATTGAAGCGTTGTTCGTAAAGTGAAAGACTGGAAACAATCTACTCATAGAATGGGTACTGGTTAAAGGATAGAGCATACAATTGAATACTGTGTAGCTATAAACAAACAGAAAAGAATGAGAAAGCTCTCTGTGAACCGATATGAAGAAATTCCAAGGTATATTATTAAGCTAAATAAAAGGCAAGATGCAGAACAGTGGATATAGAATGCAATTGTCATCTCCCACTGTATTAAATAGGCCAGTGAGAACGCTGTGTATTTGCTAGTGCATATGTAAAACATCTCACAAAGCATACACAAAAAGCCTATAGCATGGTTGCCTCAGTGAGGGGGCAGACAGATGAGCAAAGGGAGTTGAGAGGGCTAGATTTCACAGAATACCCACTGAACCTGCCTGTTGCTTCGTCACTCAGTTGTAGCTGACTCTTTGCGACCCCATGGACTATAGCCCACCAGGCTCCTCTATCCATGGAGTTCTCCAGGCCAGAATCCTGAAGTGGTAGTCATTCCCTTCTCCGGGGGTCTTCCTGACCTGGGGATTGAACCCAGGTCTCCTTCATTGCAGGCAGTTTCTTTACTGTCTGAGCCTCCAGGGATGCCCATACTATACTGTACTTTTTGATTTTTAAACCATGCTATCACCTATTTTAAAAAAGAAATTTCCTGCCTGGGCCCTGTAGGTATTGCGTTTGTGATGCAGAGGTGTTGTGCCTTAACCAATTTAAGAGTTTGTTCTTTGTTTTGTTTTGTTTTGTTTTTAAGATTGAAAGAGTTTTTAAGTTATCAGAGGTCACCTGGGTCTTGAAACTCTCAAGTTATTAACGTTTGCCCTGGAAAGTTGCATAGTTTCTGGCCTTAAATCATACCTATTTTCAGCTCCCCTGAAATTAGGAGTATCCTGTGCCATATCAATTAAAGTAAATGTACTTTCAATTAAAGGTGTTAAGTATGAGTCTGAAAAGATTAATTCTTTATAAAAGGATGACCTTCAGTAGTCAGATCCAATTAGGCATTTTTCCAACTATATTTCACCCTGATGGGACAAGTCTCTACACACACTCAATCACTGTGATCTTTTCAAAAGTGGGTATTTTTGGTTCAGAGTTAAAGGAGAATGACTTGGCTAGGCAACCTTCATAACTTGAACCACCGTTGATGTACATAGAGATTATGGATGTTGGATATTAGTTTTGTGGGATTAATATTTAAAGAATCAGAATATGCATGATGATGTTTTGGTTACAGTTCTTAGACCTCTCTTCCATGACCTTAGTAGTAATGTTAGTCAGTCAATTGTGTCCGACTCTTCTTGACCCCATGGACCCCAGAGGACCTCACCAGGCTCCTCTGTCCATGGAATTCTCCAGGCAAGAATACTGGAGTGGGTTGCCATTTCCTTTTGCAGGGGATCTTCCTGACCAAGAGATCAAACCCATGTCTCTTGCATTGCAGGCAGATTCTTTACCAGCTGAGCTACAGGGAAGTCCATGACCTTAGTAGAACAAAATAATTTAAGACAATCTGATCAAAGGAAAGAGGAAAGGAATAGTGGGATACATTAGCATCAAACCTAATTGATTCTCATTTTCTACCTCTGTCATTTCATTATTTATACACCATAAATACTTGCTTTCCTGGTGGTTTTTTTTTTTTAATTGAATTGTTTTAGTCCTCATTCAATCTTTGCTGATACATAACACACAAGACCAAGGCTCTTAAGTAAGTGAATGCTTACTGATCTTCTCATGGTAACGTGCAAAATGTTGGGGAATACTTGTTTTCTCTCAAAAAGTAAAGGGAATCAAACATTTCTATTTGCAGTAGGTATTTACAGTATAGAATTGTTGATCCTCACTCTGCCACTCATTACCTTTGTAAACTTGGAAAAGCCATTGAATGTGCTCATCAGAAGTGGGAACCAGGTAATACCTACTTTGCATGTCTCAAAGATTGATTGTTGGGATCAAATGAAATCTGATATCAGTATTTCTCAAAGTGTGGTCCTGTGATCCCTGGGGGGTCCTTGAGACTGTTCAAGGACCTTACGAGGTGGACTGTTTTTATAATAAGAAATTATTGGCCTTTTTCACTTTCATTCTTCCATATACGTATGGTGGAATTTCCAGTGGCTGGCTCCATGATATGTGATATTGCAGCAGGTTGAATATGAAGGACAACATATACCAGCTACCTTAAGCCAGACAACAGAGAGGTTTACAAAAATAGAAAACAATGCATTCACTGACTTTTCTTTTAGAAAGTAAAATAATTAAAGTTCATAAAAATTCCTTTACATTAACATGTGATGTGCTAATTATTGTCATTTTCATGTAAATTAATATTTTTAAATGAACTAGTTTTAACTTCCAATACAGTAAGTATTGATGGACATAATCAGCACAAACAAAAGCTCTTTAGGGGTCCTTGATACTTTTCTAAGAATGTAAAGCGGTCCTAAGACCAAAACATTTGAGAACTGCCGATGGATATGAAAGCACTGTGTAATGTGTGATGACACTGTCATTTATTATGAAAACTTAGGCAACATGCACATAGTCCTGCCATTACAGACACTGGTTGTTTGTTGCCCACTCCATCTTCAGGGCAGTTTATTTAGGCTGGAGTCCAAAATGATCTCTGAACTATCTATATTATGCTGCTGCTGCTAAGTCGCTTCAGTCGTATCCAACTCTGTGCAACCCCAGAGACGGCAGCCCACCAGGCTCCCCCATCCCTGGGATTCTCCAGGCAAGAACACTTTGAGTGGGTTGCCATTGCCTTCTCCAGTGCATGAAAGTGAAAAGTGAAAGTGAAGTCGCTCAGTCATGTCCGACTCTTAGTGACCCCATGGACTGCAGCCTACCAGGCTCCTCCGTCCATGGGATTTTCCAGGCAAGAGTACTGGAGTGGGGTGCTATTGCCTTCTCCATCAGTTCAGTTCAGTCACTCACTCATGTCCGACTCTTTGCGACCCCATGAATCGCAGCATGCCAGGCCTCCCTGTCCATCACAAACTCCCGGAGTTTACTCCAACTCATGCCCATCGAGTCGGTGATGCCATCCAGCCATCTCATCCTCTGTCATCCCCTTCTCCTCCTGCCCCCAATCCCTCCCAGCATCAGGGTCTTTTCCAATGAGTCAACTCTTTGCATGAGGTGGCCAAAGTATTGGAGTTTCAGCTTCAGCATCAGTCCTTCCAATGAACACCGAGGACTGATCTCCTTTAGGATGGACTGGTTGGATCTCCTTGCAGTCCAAGGGACTCTCAAGAGTCGTCTCCAACACCACAGTTCAATAGCATCAATTTTTCAGCACTCAGCTTTCTTCACAGTCCAACTCTCACATCTATATATGACCACTGGAAAAATCATAGCCTTGACCAGACGGACCTTTGTTGGCAAAGCAATGTCTCTGCTTTGTAATATGCTATCTAGGTTGGTCATAACGTTCCTTCCAAGGAGTAAGCATCTTTTAATTTCATGGCAGCAGTCACCATCTGCAGTGATTTTGGAGCCCCCCAAAATAAAGTCTGACACTGTTTCCACTGTCTCCTCATCTATTTTCCATGAGGTGATGAGACCAGATGCCATGATCTTAGTTTTCTGAATGTTGCCTGCAATTTCACATATTGATCATGTTTCTACTTTTTTTTAGTGTGAACATCCACAATTTTCAGTTTTCAGATCCTCAGAAGGTCCTAAATAAAGCACAGTTATAGCAATTGCTAGTATCTGCTGGTCCCATTTTTGTCTCCCAGAGGAGTAATGATAAAATCGTGGTGCAGACACCAGAGAGGATATGCCAAGGTTCAAGGCTCCCATGTGGATACCGTGGGCTTGGGTGTCTCTGGAGTTCTTGCCCCTTTTCCTCCCTGCTTGTGGAAGGTGTTAAACGGGCTCGCTTCCCTGGGCACCAGGAGAAGAGCTTTCTCTCCGTCAGCACTCTGCCTTTGTCGTCTTTCTGAACCTCCTTTCACTTGGTGTCACAGGGTGTGGTAGGACATGACCACCGTCCGTTTCGGGAACAAAGAAGGCTCAGAGACTGATGTCATCAAGATTCAGGCACTGTACTGAATGACCCAAGGTTTTACAGTATCAAACTGCACTATTAGAAGATTTGATCACACTCTCCTGGCATGGGAAGGAGAATGTTCGTGGCTGGGTATTCAGACTGTCTCTGTCTCAGTCTTGGGCACCCTCGGCAGCAGAGCAGAGTGCATACAGAAATTACTATTTCATATGTCCTGTTGCAGTTTCTTAAAGTTTTTTTTTTATTAACTTTAATTCTAGTATCTGTTGAGAGTTACTCATAATATTTTAGTGTTATGAGAAATTAAGACCATTCTAATTATAACTCACTGGCCCTTAGCATGTCTTGATATTAGTATAAATGAAAAACTCATATTTTTTTTTAAATATAGCAGTCATTTACATTTTAATCCCAAACTTCCTAACTAGCCTTCCTCAATGGTTATCATAAGTTCGTTCTCTGTCTATGAATCTGTTTCTGGGAAACTCATATCTTAGATACTTACTTGTTCCATATTTCCCCAGGGTCATTTAGTTTTCTGGTTGCATGTACATATATGTGTCTGTTGTACTTTTATGTAGTCATTTAAAATTGTTCTCAAGTTTGTATATTCAGTGGGCAATTTTACAACATTCACAGGTCCCCTCTATTTAGATAAAATTTTTAAAAGCAGACTACACACGTTGTTACGCCTGTTTCGTTGGATGATTTAATGTATAGTGCTGTCATGAAATTACTGCTAAGACTATCCCCTTTGTTTCACTTCTAAAAATAATTTGATAAAATGCTATTTTCCAAGGAAAATATGAAAACTGTATTGAATATTATTTATGCTAGACTAAAAGCTTCTGAAAATTTTAATTACAGAATTAAATTTAAGGTTACTGATTTAGTGTAGATGTTGTAAAAGGAACATTTATTTTTAGAATTTTGTGATATAATCATGTTTGTATAAGGTAAATGTGATCAATTAAACAAATACTTTCCTGTATTATTGTCATAACTGCCTCTTGTAGTTAAAGAAGTATTAGAGGTAACCCTAAAACTGTTAAATGCTATCTGTGTGTCAGTAGCATCTTATAAAAATTAGAATACACTTATTTTGGTTAAACTCTGCTTCATTAGATTTTAATATGTTATGTAATTTCAGAAACTCCAGGAAGGAACTTAATGACATACGATTTGAGTTTACTCCAGGAAGAGGTAAGTTTCAATTGAAATTATTATTTTATTGCTACAAAGAGCATTTCAGAAATTGATCATAAGCATGTGGTTATAATTTGCTATTCAAAAATGTGTTCTCTAACAATAAAGGAGGGAAGGAAGGAAAGAAGAAAGGAAGGAAGGATAATGTAGTAATTGCAGAGAATCCAAACCAAAGCTACTACTGATTGCATGAACTCTAATGACACGTGCTACACAGAATACACACACCTATAAATTAAATCTGTTAGCTCAAGCGTGAAAAGAAGTGCTGGCATGGTGATGCAGGGCCTAAAGGACATTATGATGAGTGTGATGAGATGAGCATAGCAGTCCTAATTACGGCTGAGCAACAAACCATGACATCAGACCAAAAGGTAGCATACTTGGCCTCTCTGTTGTCCGTTCAGATTATACGAAGACTGTTGAGCAGTGTCTGGGCTGCTACTTGCTACAGGCACCACTAGGAGGCTTGGTAGGAACAATGCCAATCTGGCAGCTGAATGTAATTTTAGCATTTTGAGTAATTACTGAAATAGTGTCAGGGCTAGACTGGTTGTTCTTTTAGTGCTGGGATGCATGGACGTCTTCGAACCACGTCCTGTTTCTAGGTGTCTCTAGCACCTGGCAAGCACCTGGTATGCAGGAGAATCCCAAGTCCTTTTGGTTAATTAATGGATTCAGGCTTTAGAGATCACAATACTAGTTGTTGAACGAAAATTGCTATTTCCACTCTTTAGTTCATAACCAGAACAGTCTGAAGAAGTGAAAATCAGGTGCTAATGCTATGACTGTAACAGTTACTGTCCTTGACCTCTGGTTTCAGACTTTTACATGAAAATAGCCTTGATATTTAATTGATCTCATACATTTGAACATATAACAGGCTATAATTATTTTATGTATGAGAACTCCGTGTCAAATTTGACTCGATTCAATAAGTTGAAATTGCATGTGCTAAAATTTTGAAAACCTGAAACTTTCCTGACTTGATAGCTGGTCAGTCAGTTAATGGCTTGACCTCCTTGCTGTTACCACCTGTAAGAAGACACAAACGCAAATGCTTACAGGAGCCAAAGTGAATTGTGGGAACCAGAGAGTTCTAAGTACATTCCAGCTCAGTTTTGAACAAACCCCGCCCACCAAATAAAATAACGTTCCTGGGCCATAGGTGGTTATGGACTCAGTGGCCCTGATCTCTAGTCTCCTGTAAACACAAAGATGTCATGGTTTCCAGAGGACTTCCCTGGTGGTCCAGTGGTTAAGACTCTGTGCTTCCAGGGCAGGAAGCATAGGTTCAATCCCTGGTTGGGGGATAATAAGATCCCCGCGTGCCATGCTGTGTAGTCAAGAAAATAATAATAATAATCATCATGATGATTTCTAGTATATTTGAATTCAACATATCTTTTTACAAAAGAAACATAAATGAGGACCTAGTGAATTTCCTAACTGATCTTTCTTTCTGGGGAGAATCTTTGACAGTTTAGAGTCGGTCTGTGAAATTGAACTACTGCCAGTTGCTGTTATCTAAAAGCTATTTCGGCATAATATAAAAATGTTGACCAGCCAATTCTGTGATAAGAATCTAACAATTATATAATAAGAGTTTCAAGTATAGTGAATAAAAATAACAGATTCTTATTTTAACAGTATTTTTTTTCATCTGATTGTTTAAGATTGACAGTGGCAATAAAAATCAATTTTATTTTCAAAGGGAACAAAGAAATGAATTTCTGAGTTGAGGATTGCTGGGGATAAGACAGCACTGTCTGTATTACCTGGCCCTTTGTGCTGGCTTTGGCAGCCTCATTTGCCATGGTTAGATTCAGTCTCTGCTTTTGTTGCCCAGACAGAGACCACAGTGCTGACTTCCCAATGATAGCTGGCCCTCCCTGGGCAGCGAGCACATCCCGTTATTAATAGTTTCAGAAACACCACAGTTGAATCACTGCACTTGTGTGATTACTGATGCTGTCAAGCATTTCAGATGTTGTTTGCACTCCATCTGTGCATGCATACCATGGGTACTATGTCTCTGCTATATACACACATAAATATACCTGGCATCAAATGTATAAAGTGAACGTATCAAATATTCTGTCCTCATTTGAGGGCAATCCCTTTGTGTTTGTTATGTAGCTGTAATGGTCTAGAAAGCAGAGCATACATGATTATTTATGATTGTTTAACCTGTTTATGCATCAGGAATGATAGGCAGCTTAATGAAAAATAAATTATCAGTTACCTCAAGTTTTTGTTCTAAACTATTACTGACATATTACTTAACATGCATGAAAAATAACTGCTGAAAGGCACACACACACAAACCAGGAACATTTCCATTCTTGACCAATAAGCACCACCCACTTGCTATTTTGATATGACTCATTTGGTACCCAACAGTCCTGAAAACAGTCAGAGATGCCGCACACTTTAATGATTTGGGAATGTTCTTTGCTTCAATACTGCTTTAGTGCTAGCCCTCAGTGTGGCTTTGTTTGATTATTCCATTCTCATCTGACTTCTTTGATTATAGCTCCTTACTCAAGTGTAAGATCTTATTGGTAACTTTAGAGATGGTGGTATCACATCCAGTTGCTTTAACAGATAGTCAGTAACATGTAACCACTGCCTACTGTGTGCCTGGTATCTATGAGGCGCAGGCACTTTTATTCAATATGCTGCTTTTCCTGAAGTTTCTAGTGGCATCCAGGAAGATGGAGATTGTGAGGCTGAATGTTGTAGCCGACTTTATAAAGCTACATCATATTCAGACTAGAGCCTTGTATTGTGCTATCCTGGGTTCATGCTATGGGCTTCCTGGTGACTCAGCAATAAAGAATCTGCCTGCTGATGTAGGAGCCATGGGCTTGATCCCGGGGTCAGGAAGATCTCCTGGAGAAGGAAATGGCAACTCACTCCAGTGTTCTTGCCTGGAAATCCCATGGACAGAGGAGTCTGGCAGGCTGCAGTCCATGGGGTCGCAAAGAGTCGGACACGACTTAGGAACTAAGCAGCAAGGTTCATGCTATGCAATTATTTTATCTCTGAGAGAATTTTGTATGGTGTTTCTTGTACTTCTAATAGTGAGGACAAGGTTCAAGATAAGCCCACCTTATATGGAATTTCATTGTTTAGTAAGATTCCTTTGTTTTTCTTTTCCATTTCCTTCATTGATTCCATTTCATCAGATGAGTAAAATGATAGAATACCACAGTTTCTCTGAAAGTACAAAGCATATATATCAACTCTCAGTCTTGTTAGCAATTTGGAAAATTGGGCCATGTATGAGAGGGAGAAAGAAGGTGCATTTCAGATGGTCTCTGGTTGCCTCATCATCATCACAATTACCATTTGTTGAGTAATTACTATGAGTTAGACACCAGGCTAAGCATATTAAAGCCCACTGTGAAAGGTAATTGTACCTTGAGCTATGTGCTCACGTTGAGTATGAGTACACACATACACAGCACATGCTCAAGCCCACTTACATAGTCATCACATTTGAAACACAGATTAAGCAGGGAAACCCATTCTCTGATGAAGGCAGCCTTTGGCGTAGCAAACTGTAGTTCAGTTTAGGTGGTTACTTGATTCAGGAGCTATACTTTCCCAGTTTCTTCTTATCTAACTCTTAATACTGGATATTTGTGATAATATAAGGCTGCCATGGAGAGCATGTAGTCTCCCTTGTGAAAACATCAAGATTCATAATGGTTCTTTGAGCACGTGGCAATTTATCAATTTCCCTTCACAAAGCCTTCAAACAGACTTCTCACTATTGTCATGCTCATGTATTACATCTCAAAGTAATCTCTGTTATATTCACTTGCTGCAGCCTGTTCAATCTCATCTTTATGAGATTGCTAACCCCTGTCAATTATCACTGAGACGCTACATTCTTTTATTCAACCACATTTTCTAAGAGAATGAGTCTGTTGCTATCGAATGATCAATGTCACGTTAAAGGATTTTCTTAATAGCATTCATTTAAATAGCTCATCTTAATAGTCCAACAAGCTCACAGGCTGTTTGTACCAAATATAAGGTTGTATCAAATGCTGCCTCTTCAACCTTTGCCATAAATTCTAACTCAGTAGCTACTAATGATAGGAAAAGATTGATGGTGGCTGGAATTAACCTTGGCAAGAAAGAAAAGCATTGTCATAGGGACCAGTTATGAGCTAACTTCTAGAGGTGTATTTGAGGACTAATTCAGATAGAGAGACAAAAGGCAAAAGTTTCTTGGCTCACCAAAAATGAAACAGTAATTTTGTAGAACTTCTGTTGAACAAAGAACAGGATGCAAATTGTATGTGGCAAATGTATTTCACATTGCTTCTGATTTTTCCGCCTGATAGAATCTGAATTGTTGAAATGGATGGTTTTTCTAAATGAAAAATATATATATTTTACATGCTAATTTTATTGATTGTTAATATTTATTGTGTGGTTTTTGATCCACCTTCATTTCACATTTGGGCAGATACTGCAGACGGCGTTTCTCAGGAGCTCTTCTCTGCTGGCTTGGTTGATGGGCATGATGTAGTTATAGGTGAGTCATTTTTTAATGCATGTAGTGTCATGCATTTTGTTTATATGTGTTTCCATTTACCAAGTGGAAATGCACTTAGAAACAAAAGTTTTCATAAGGGAATAATTCTGTGAATTTCTGAAAATTTCTCAATTCTTATCTTTTATGTGAAAGAAGTGTATTTAAGAGTCATATTTAATTTTCTGTTCCAAAAGCACTTAATATAATTCTGTCCCATTTGTCCAGACATGATTTATCCAATGCAAAACCTCACTTACTGGAGATAAAACAAAGAACCTAGAAGACTGAAAAGTCCATGACCTAGCAAGCCCAAGATCCATGCACAGAAGTATGGAAACTTCTGAGGTCCTTTCTCTGAGTTTCTCTATTCTTTGTTTGGACACAGTTCTAATAAACTTAGGTGGTGGACTTCCTAGCTCTTAGAAAAATTCATTCATTATGAACTTTAATGGTTGGATGGAACTTAACCATCATTCAGTCCAGTTCTCTAATTGTGTAGATAAGGAAACGAATTCCTAAAGTGGTTCAGTGGTTTGTTGAAGGCTTGCAGCTGGGCTGTGGCAGAACCACCACACTTTGAGACCATGGCTTTTTCTACTACTGCTACTTTTTAGAATCAAGAAAAAAACTGCATGAAAATAGGGGAGCCTGCTAGCTACAGGCATACTGATAGGAGCAAGAAATGACTGCTGGCCTCCTGCCAAGGCAGGGAAGGCAGAAAAGTTGTAAGAGGCAGACAGAGTCATCTAAGAAAAAGTGTAGCCTGCATCTACCTGGGATGAGGGTACAGGGATCCATATTCTGCAACAAATTCTGAATTTATGAAGATCTTATAATGTAGCTTATTACTGCATATTTGTAATGATGACCCTAAGTAATTGAGATGAGTTAGTATTTTAATAGTGTTAATTATGACATTATATTCATTTTTAATTGTATAATTATAATACTATAATAGTATTATGATAAAACTTTCTTTAAAGTCAAATCTAAACCAATTCTTGAGATGACTTGGGCCCCTTAAGTGATAGGTTTTAACTTAAAGAAAAATCACTTTATATCATTTATTTAAGTATGAAATGCTTTATACTTTGCTTCACTTTGCTGCACAGCTAGAAACTAACACAGCATTGGAAAGCAATATACTTTGATAAAAGCTAATTCCAAAAAATCACTTACTTAAGATAATTTCTTCCTCAATAATGCTGGAGTGTGTCACTAAGTTGGAGCTTGAGGTAGATACACTTACCCATCAGAATAATTTGTTCCTAGAATCTCTGTAATTTACATCATTACAAAGTGAATTGTTTTATGTAAAAAAGAGTCATAGGGATTTTAGTGAGATGTTGAAATTCTAACTAGAGAATCAGTATCTAAGTTACTGGTATACAGGTATTCATAAATGTAAAGATACAAAGTTATCTTTATAATTGGAAAAAAGAAGTTCTTATTCCTCTTAATTATACAGGAGGTGTACACACTGATTCTGCAAAGAAGCTCTTTTTAAAAAATATTTATTTGGCTGCATCAGGTCTTAGTTGCATCACTTGGTGTCTTCCTTGCAGCATGCTGAGTCTTTATGCTGCAGAGATTCTCTAGCTGGCGTGCGGCTTCAGAAGTTGCAGTACCCGGGCTCTCCAGTTGGGGTGCACAGACCCTGGAG
Source organism: Odocoileus virginianus (assembly GCF_023699985.2). Lineage (NCBI taxonomy): Eukaryota > Metazoa > Chordata > Mammalia > Artiodactyla > Cervidae > Odocoileus > Odocoileus virginianus. Next base: position 21,662,364 of record NC_069686.1, read on the forward strand.
CACACAGGCTCTGTAGTTGCAGCATGGGCTGAATTGCTCTGTGGCGTATGGGATCTTAATTCCCAGGCCCGGATCAAATCCACATCCTCTGCATTGCCAGGTGGATTCTTAACCACGGGACCACCAGGGAAGTCCCCACAAGGAAACTCCGACTCCTCTGCCAAGTGGTGTATATGATTATATAGACATATTTTAAAGGAGAGAGACATATACACATGCACATATACATACAGGTGTGTGTGTGTGTATTTTCTCATATATTCTGTCTTTCACACTTTAAAGGCTTGTGAGGTCCCATGGCTAGCTGAGTTCTTTAGTTTTCTGATCAAATGTGAGGGGGCGCTGAGTAATAAGGTCAGTTCAACTTTGGCATTTATTGTAAATTCCATATCAGAATTCTTCATGTTAATCGTTCTTTGATAAAGGTAGATTTTTTCACTTGAAAAAATGAACACACACCTTTGTGTTTTAGTTTACTTGAAGAAATAAATAATTAATGAAAAATTTATGGCTAGATCAAAATACCCTGTAAGGAATATTTTCCTTAAAGAGAGCTGTGGTCCATACACAAAGCAGGCAGAATTAAAAATTAATTAACAGATAAAAATTAATCAAAACACCTGCTAATATTTATTTGACGAAATGTCGAGGAGCACATAGTCTTTTTATTTAACATGATCTTGGCAGGTGGATGACTCAGATGGTAAAGAATTTGCCTGCAATGCAAGAGATGAGGGTTCAATCCTTGAGTCAGGAAGATCCCATGGAAAAGGAAATGGCAGCCCCCTCCAGTGTTCCTGCCTGGATTATTCCGTGAACAGAGGAGCCTGGAGAGCTACAGTCCATGGGGTCACAAAGAGTCGGATACAGCTGAGCAGCTAACACGTTCCCTTTCACTTGGTAGGTGGCAGGTAGCATGGAGAATAAAAGAGATTCCTGGGATGGTATTAAGTCACATCTTTATTTAAGCATGATCTTGCTTCATATCTACAGTCAAATTTAGTGTACTTCTTTTGTTTTTGTTTTTTTTTTTTGCCCCAGGTTCAGCTGAATCTAAACCAGAGGGTTTTTGGTTGTTGAGTTTTTTTAATAAAGTGAAAATTAAGGCATAATGCATATCCAGCTTATTGAATGTGTTTCAAATATATAACCAGAAAGCTTCTACTTCTTGATGCTTTATTTATTCTTCCCCCAGTTTTTCATTTTGCCTTCTCCCCTTCTTGGAACTGGAGTGTAGAGTGTTGAAGTGAGACTCGGGGGTGTGCAGTTGTTCCTCCTCTAGTAGCACTGAACATACCTCACAGGGACATGTTTTATTTGATCATCATATCAATTATACAAGGTAGAGGGACAGGCTGCTCTTAATAAGTATTCTGTGAGCAAAAGAGGGAGGTCAAAAGAAGTTTCTGGAACACTGTAACTTATCATGGTCCTTGAACTTGGATCTTATGACTCTTAAGCCTAGAGCCGAAGCCTGAATCTGACCCTGTGTGTACAATTAATCCAATAACTTTAGCCTTGAAGAATGGATCCAGATCACTTTAAGTGGTTTCGGTGTCTCTGGAAAAAAATAACTTGTCCTTATTTGTTTTTCCTATATAAGTAGATGGTTTATGTTTTAATTGTTGACTATCTGATGAGCAGATGATATGTGTTTAATTCTGTCCCCTATCTCAGCCATTCTGAGTTCCTTCTGGCATAATTTTCTTCCCTTTCTACTGATTTGTCCCACCAGCACACGAACATGTCTTTATGTCTCCCATTTTAAAGCTCTCTCTTTTACACTACCTTCTATTTACAGCTGTTTTTCTTCATCTCCTTACAACTAAACTACTCAAAAGAATTGCTGCTGACTTCACGTCTTTTTCTACCACTGTCTCTTGAACCCACTCCAGTCAGACTTGTGACTTCCTCACTCCACTCAGACTATTTCATAGCCGTATCTGGGGAAAGCATACACCTAGCAGATGAAATGGCAAATGCAAGGGTAGATATGGCTGGAGTGGACTGAACAAGATGGAGGGAAAGAAAATACATGGACTCTGAATGACTGCCTGGCGTGTTCCTAAATCCAGTGGCTAATTTTCAGTGATCTGTCCCCAGTATTGGGCAGAGTGGACAATGCCTTCTGCCATGATATGTGTGTTCGTTTGATTTTTAAGACTCTTTTCTCTCTTGGTCTTCTCACCTTATTTGTGTTTTCTTCTTAGTCTTTTGTGTTCATTCTTTTTCATCTCTCTGACATATAAATATTGACATGTCCATAGACTCTTTCTCTGTGTTTCTTCTCTTTTCTCTAATCACTCATGTCCTTGATGATGTTATTTAGTTTCATGATATTAATGTCTCCCACTCTCAAACTTCTACATTTCTGTCTCTAGCCCAGATGTGTCCTTTGAATTCCAGACTCATATTCATCTCTCTCTTTGGCATCTTGACACAGAAGGCTCATCATCATCCCAGATTTAATTAACATCTCTAAAAACATGCCTCTGTGGTTTCCTCTCAGTCTGCAACCCCCAGTAGCCTTGCACCCTAAGTAGGTGTCAGCCCCATCTTTTTAAGAATGGAGACAAAAGCCAAAGAGTTGTCTTTTCCTTTTCTTTTTCTCATTCTCAATATCCAGCCTGTCTAAATGACTCAAGATCCAGCCGTTATTTACCATCTCACTTCCCATCCTATTTCAGACTCTTTTCATCTCTCAGTTGAATTACTGCATTGATCTCTTCACCGGTCTCCCTGCTTCTGACTTTGCCTCCTTCCAGCATGTTCTTATCACAGCAGTCAGAGAGATCCAGGTAAAAAGTAAGTCAGATACAAAAGGCCACACATATTATGATTCCATATATATGAAGTGACTACCATAAGCAAACCCATAGAGAAAGTAGATAGTGGTTGCCAGAGCCGGAGAGGGGCATGGGAAAGGGGAGTGACTGCTTAGGGGTCGAGGGCTTCTTTTTGTGGTTACGAAAATGTTCTGGAGTTAGAAGTGGTTGCACAACCTTGTGACTATACTAAAAACCACTGAATTGTGCCCTTTCAAAGGGTGAGTTTTATGATATGTGAATTACATCTCAATAAAAAAAACTGTAAGCCATATCACATTAATGCTTTAAATAAAACTCTGTAATAGCTTTCCATCCCATATCTCAACAGCTTACAATTCTCTGTATGATCTGTCCCCTGTCATTTCTCAGACGTCTTCTCTCTCTGTGACTGCCCCTCCTCCCTGTTTCACCCCAGCCACGCGGCTTTTGCCCTGCCCTCGGCCAGGATGCTCATTCCCCAGGTTCACCCGGGTATCTCCTAGTGCTTAAATGCTGCCTCTCAAAGGGGCCTTCCCTGACCCGCCTATTTAGAATTCCAACCTGTCCCCAACTCTCTACCCCCATCCTTAAAGTACTTTTCCTAATCTCTCCCCATCTAATAGGCTGTATTTTGTTTATTTATTTATTTTTAACTATATAGGATCTTCCCTTGAGCATAAGTTTTTTGAAGCCCAGGATTTTTATTTTGTTAAATGCTATGTTTCCAGTTCCCCAAACTCTACATTCATATAGTTAACTGCTAGAGATAAACATATACTACCTTGAAATTTACAAATATCTCATAACACTTCTAAAGAAGGTTATATGGGATTCTACTGTTTTAAGAATCTTCCTTTCAAGAGTACAGAAATCAAGTAGCATTTTACAAATATGAAATATATTCCCTTGACAAAAAGGTTGTACTAAAATATAGTCCAGTTCAATGTAGAACATTGGCATATAGAGGTTTGAGTGATTTCTTGAATGTGTATTTTTTTCAGTTTCCATAATATAAAACAGCTAACATTTAAATAGTTTTAAAAATCCTTTTTTTCTCTATCAGAATTTCCTCTTGAATCAGAGTAAATGCTTAGGGCAATATAAAAATCTGAATAAAAGCAATAGTATATGCTATGGAGCAGTGAATGTTATGACTTCTACTATAATGTAGTGAACATAATGTTACAAAAATATCTTCAGTACCCAGCTTCAGGGTAATCTGTCTTTAGTGCACAAACCATCACAAAGCAGAATTTAGACTGAGGGACCAGTGTAGTGACATAGTGATTGCTGTCATGCAAAAGCAGAGCAAAACTTAAATGCAGAGTTTGTAGTCTGAAATCATAAATGCACTTCAGCTGGGCTTCAGTGCAGCACTACCTTAGGCAAGAAACAAAGTACGTTTAGACTTGGTGTACATCAGAACTAAGATTGGCAAGGTCTTGGGTGGATGTTGGTTTAAAAATATGAGTGAACTTTGCAAGATGCAAGACAGGATGCGTGTATGAATTTGCTTCTCTTTCCTGACTGGCTGACAAGTGGAAATAAACCAGATCTGAGTACCCAACACAGTTGTTTCAAAGATGGACCTCCAGTGAGACAGCTGAGAAAGTTGCTTCCTTAGCCTCCTAGCTCAGAAATGGTCCATCAGAAGTTTTCTCAGCAGAAGCAAAGGGGAGAAAACATAAACTCATATGTACCAAAGACAGCAAAAGTTCTGAATTCTCTTCAGGTCTTGTGATCCATGGTATTTTTGAGTCTGTCTTGAATAAGTGTTAGGACCTCAGCAATAGAAGGAACACTGATACGTATGTTCAGTTGGCCAGTTAACCTTTTCTGCCCAGCCACTCCTGCTACTGACGTTCGATCTGCAAGGCCTGATCTAGCATCCAGGGTGTGACAGTGAGTAAATGTGGGAGAGGAAGCGCTTGGCAGCTGCCTTTTGGGAAAGTGCCCACTGACAGCTCTTTGCTGGGTTTTTAATACCACCGTTTCCCCGCTTTGTAACAACATACGTCCAGTTTTGTTTTTTTCTGCTCTAAGTGGGGTTGAGAACCAGATGTTGGCATTTCTGTTTCCTGAGAAGGGAGATGTGTTTCCACATTTATTTATATGATTTTCCTTTTAGAGATTTTGAGCCTCGCTGACTAGTTAGGACTGCAGTGGAAGCTAATATTAGCTATATACATTCTCCTAAGGTTTCTCAGTGGACTTTCGGACATTCTGTTCATGTCCCTGGCGTGCTCTTTTCCTGCACTTGGAGAATCCTGTTCAAAACCTGTCTGCCTCACCATGTGTAAGATAGATGGCTAGCGGGAAGCTGCTGTGTAACACAGAGCCTGGAGCTCTGTGACCGCCTGGATGGATGGGAGATGGGGGGTGTTCTCGAGGGAGGGGGTACACACACACACAACATTGTAAAGCAGTTATCCTCCAATTAAAAAAGACTCCCCCAAAATCCTGTCTGCCCTTTAAGAGTCACTGTGAATGCCACCTCCATGAAGCCTTCTCTGATGCTCACCTCCTCCTTAGTGAAATCTGGAAGACAGTTTTTCCTCGCCGTGAACCCCAGAGAATGGTTTTTACCTTTAACGACACATGCCTTTCATCCTACTCTGCTCCCAGAGCCTGCTTTCTCTCTGTGTGGAGGTTGGGTGCACCTTTACGGCAATGCCTGTTTTTCTGGGGATTGGGGCGGGGGGGTGGGGTTGTTTATTTTTTTTAATCTCTACTATGCTCGCCACACATAGGCATTTAAATACACTTCTGTATAAATGAATACATTTAATTCCATTCAGGAAATTTAACACTGGAGTTGTTCATGAACTGATGACCTGGGCAATACAAATATTATGGGACCCTCTCAAAACTGAAGAATAATTCACCATGATTGAGTTTTTAATTTAATTTAAAAAAAATTTTGTTTTTTAACACCAAAAACATTTTGTATTGGGGTGTAGCCGATTAACAACGTTGTGATGGTTTCAGGCGAACAGTGAAGGGACTCAGTCATACATGTACATGTATCCATTCTCCCCCAAAGCCCGCTCCCATCCAGGCTGGCGCATACCACTGAGCAGAATTCCGTGTGCTCTCCAGCAGTTTTTGTTGGTTATTTATTTTAAATATCACAGTGTGTACATGACTGTCCCAAAGTCCTTAACTGTCCCTTCCCCGCTGGCAACCGTGAGTTCGTTTTCTAAGTCTGTGAGTCTCTTTCATTTCTTTTTAGATTCCACATATAAGGGATGTCATATGATACTTCTTTTCCACGTGTCAGGGATGTCATATGATGTTTCTCCTCTGACTTACTTCACTCAGTGTGACACTCCAGGTCCATCCATGTTGCTGTTGCTGCAAATGGCCTTATTTCATTCTTTTTAATGGCTGAGCAACATTCCATTGTGTGTATATCTGTGTGTGTGTGTGTGTACACCACATCTTCTTTATCCATTCCTCTGTTGATGGAGTTTTAGGCTGTTTGCATGTCTTGACTGTTGTAAACAGTGCTGCAGAGAACACTGGGTTGCATGTATCTTTTGGGGCCCTGTTTTTTTCTGGATATAAACCCAGGAGTGGGATTGCAGGGTCATGTGGATGGTAGCTCTATTTTTAGTTTTTTAAGGAACCTCTGCACTGTTCTCCATAGTGGGTGCATCAATTTACATTCTCACCAACAGTATAGGAGGGTTCCCTTCTCTCCACATCCTTGCCAGCGTTTGTTGTTTGTAGATATTTTGATGCTAGCCATTCTGACCAGTATGAGGTATCTCTCATTGTAGGTTTGATTTGCATTTATCTAATAACTAGTGATGTTGAACATCTTTTCATGTGACTATTGGCCATCCGTATGTCCTCTTTAGACAAATGTCTGTTCAGGTCTTTGGCCCATTTTTTGAGTGGGTTGTTTGTTTTGATACTATTAAGTGTCATAAGCTGTTTGTAAATTTTGGAGTAGATAAATCCCTTAACAGTTACATCATTTGCAATTGTTTTCTCCCAATCTGTGGGCTGCCTTTTCATTTTGCTTATTGTTTCCTTTGTTGCGCAAAAGCTTTTGAGTTTAAGGAGGTCCCATTTGCTTATCCTTGCTCTTATTTCCATTATCCTGGGAGGTGGATTAAAAAAGATGTTTTGATTTATGTCAGAGAGTGTTCTGCCTATGTTTTCCTCTAAGAGTTTTATAGTGTCTGGTCTAACATTTAGGTCTTCAACCCATTTTTTGAGCTTATTTTTGTGTATGGAGTTAGGGAATGATCTAATTTCATTGTTTCACATGTAGCTGTCCAGTTTTCCCAGCACAATTTGTTGAAGAGACTGCCTTTCCAACATTGTATACTCTTACCTCCTTTGTTGTAGATTAATGGACTGTAAGTACATGGTCTTATTCTGGGTTTTCTGTCCTGTTCCACTGATTTATATTTCAATTTTTGTATGATTGATTTTTCTCTCTTTGCCTACCTTCCCCTATTTTTTTGCCTTTCTTAAGAATTGACTTTTCACATGACTTTTGAGTCTTGCCTCTTGGTAAGGAAATGTGGTTGGTCTAGAAGGCCTTCTATCTTCCAGTGCTTGCTGGTGTTACAGTATTTGTTTCAAAATACAGAGTGTAAGTTGCCTGCAGCAGCATCTTATCTTAGGTGTGTATTAAAAAATGCACATTTCTTGACTCCAGCCTAGAACAACAAAATCTGGAGTCTTGGGTGTAGAACGTGGAAACTTGCATTTTTACCAAGCTTCCCAGGTGATTCTTAAATGCAATAAAATTTTGTGGCCATCACGTTATCATCTGTATCTCCTTTTCAGTCTCACTCATCTCCTTTGCTTTTCGGCCTCAATTCTTTTCTCTCTTTAGGAATCTCTTTTAAAACTGTGCCAATTAACTTTTAAAAACTGTGTGTCTAAATGGTGTAAATGTGTGGAGGAGCCTCATCAGTATAAATTTTTACTATAATGAGTCATTACAGTTTTTATTAAAACTACTATCGCTGCTCAGGGTGCAGTAGATCCTCCAGGTGGCCTTCAGCTTTTATGTTTCCCGACAATGGCAGAGTATCTTTAGGCTCTGGAGTATGCAAGCAACAGAATATTTGCTCATTCGTGAGCATATGGTTGGATGTGTGAAGTGAGTTGTTCCCCCAGCTATATAGCCAGGGATATTTAAGTCTTTTGTGAGAAATCCAGGATTTATTGCACCACCATGCACTTTTACAATGCAAGTCTTAGAAAAGAGTGAATATCTTTTCCCTTATATTCAGTTCAGTGATTATGCTGTGATGTTTATTGATGTTGAAATTCAATAGAGGAAAATTTTCTTTAAAAGAAAAATAGTGTCTCTATGAAACAGTTATACTATGATTTTTAAATGATGATTGATAATAATAAAAAAAAAGGCAGAAAATTCTGTTAGCCCTTCCTGGGTTTAGACAGGCTTGGTGTTAGTTAAATGATGTCAATAAATACAGTTGAGTGATTCCTGATTAAAAGTTGTCTGTATGTTAAGTTGAATAGTCTAGGGAATTAGGGACTATAAGTGGCTTGACAGAACTATACTGATTACTTTCCTTGTTTATATTTATCAGAAATAAATGTTAATCAGTTTGATATGGCATGGCATTACCATTTTAAAAACTGTGCCATTGCCAATTTGATTGTAACTCATTGCTCCTGGTTTTCCAGATACCATTTTTTCTTTAAAAAGTCTTTATTGAGGTGTTTATTCCCTAAATAAGAAGATTTATTAATTTTAATGTGAAAAATAATATACAAAAGTTATTTTAAAATATTTGCAAGTGATAGGCTGAATCATCTAATATATAACTTCAAAGTACCACGCGTTAGATGACTCACCCTCATATTCAGCAATTGTATGCTTTGGCAAGGTGGTAGAATCATAGTTTTGCTGTTTAAATATACAAAGAGCTGGCTGCTCTGTGGAATGTTTGGAGCCAGGCCTGAATGAATATGCAAAGAACATGCAGTATGCGTGCGCACACACACACTCAGCATTAATTTAGTCTCAAACCTAAAAGTTAATGTATCTTTAAGTTTATTTAATTGCATCAGAAAGATAGACTGAAATACAATATAATTTTTGTTGTAACAAAGCTATCATTTCAATTATCTTTTGACCATATTCCTCCCACTCATCCCCAAAATTCAAGGAAATTCAACAGAAGAAATGTCTTCCTAGAAAACCAAATTTCAGAAACCTAAAAGAAGCTATCTCCTCCTGTGGTTGAATCCACTGCCAGCCCCAGCCACCCTCTCTGCTTACTGATCTGCAGATTCCAATGCAAAATGATTGACTATCCAGATAAGAGTTCACAGACTTACTGTTTATGAAGACATCTGATTTGGGAGGAGGGGGAACAATTCAAAATTACCTTTCAAATTCAAAATTACATTTCAAAATGTGAACAAAGATTATTTCCAGAAAGTTCTAAAAAGCATAAAATCTCTAATTTCCCCCAAGGTGCTCTCAGTTTCTGTGTCATATGATTATGAAAGCCCTGGTTTTCTAATTAGCTTTGTCACTTTTTATTTAGTTAGGAGTTGTGGATCCTCTTTAAAACCACTGATAGAGATAGACTCCAGTTAAAATCTGTGCTTAATTTCGCTTATGTGAAACAAAAGCTTGCTAGTGGATTAGTCTCGGACATCCACTGTCAGTGGAGTCTTGGTTTTTTCAGTTACTTTCAATTGTCCTGTTTTAATTCATGTTAATCTGTCTCGTAACTCTGGAATCAGATCTGACTGAGTATTACATTCAATTCAGCCAAACTTTCTGACTATAGAATTATAATAAACCCCAATACCAATCCCTGCTTATAATGAGAATGTCTTTCTGGTGGAAGTATAGTAGGTTTACTCTGGTGCAGGAAACCTAGTTTTTCTGATATATATTTTTCTAATGCTTTTAAGTATATAGGACTTAAAGGAAATGGCTCTTTTGCTGAATAGTCTGTTTCATTTCTAGATTTCTGTTTTGGGTTGTTAGCTTGTGTCTGTATGTGTTGACCTACTTCAGAAATTTCTGGCCCACGTGAATTTTACTATTCCATCAGTAGTACAATACTGTAGATAAAGAAGGCTGAGTACCAAAGAATTGATGCTTTTGAACTGTGGTGTTGGAGAAGACTCTTGAGAAGCAGGGATTGCAAGGACATCAAACCGGTCAATCCTAAAGGAAATCAATCCTGAATATTCATTGGAAGGACTGATACTGGCGAAGAGCCAACTCATTAGAAAAGACCCTGATGTTGGGAAAGATTGAAGATAGGAGGAGATGGGGACAATAGAGGATGAGATGGTTGGATGGCGTCACTGAATCAATGGACATGAGTTTAAGCAAGCTCCAGGAGATGATGAAGGACAGGGAACCCTGACGTGCTGCAGTTCATGAGGTCGCAAAAAGCTGGACATGACTGAACAACAACAAAGAAGCTGCTTAGTTGTACTTGTTAGTAGATTGACAAATAAATCTCTTAATCCTAAACTGAATCTCTCTGCTGCTTTTTTTTTCTTGTATAACAGAAATTCCTTGTATATCCAATCAAAAACATATTAAAGCCAAGAAAGAAAATTAGGCCAACAGTTTTGATACAGTGTGGGCATATTTTCATTTTATTTTTGGCTTCATATCTAATTTTAACCTTGATCGTATATCTTGTATTTGGTTGCCAGTTTTTTTTTTTTTTTTAAGAACAAAGAAGTCCTTCTTGCTGATTCTTAAGAACACCTACTTCTTAATTCTGCACTATTTAATCCTGCAGTATTTAAGTTTAGCATTCAAAAAGTGTATGAGAATGTTTCACCTCAGATTCAGACCTCAGACAGGAGAGACTTTGATTGGTCACATTCTAATAGACTGTGAAACACACCCTTGTCTGATGAACCACAGAACCATCCAACAGGAATTTGTAGTCAGGGTAGCATTTGAATAGCCATGGGTATAAAAGCCCCTTCTGGCCAGAGTACCCTATGGTAGAAAGTGAAGAAAGGCTGGCTGGCCCATTAGATTTGGTGGACATGTTTTGGTGATGTTTTTTTAAAAAAAATTTTGCTTAATATTTAATAGCAAAATGCCTTAATCTTCACCCTTAGGGAACTTGATCCGATATGAGAAGTTTGTTACTTGAAATGAGAACATTAAATTTAAAGCATCTTTTCAGTAGTAGGTCCCCTGGTGGTCTAATTTGTAATAGATTTTGAGATTCCTTAAACAACAGACTGGTTCAAAATTAGGAAAGGAATACATCAAGGCTGTATATTGTCACCCTACTTATTTAACATATGCAAAGAACAACATGCAAAATGCTGGGCTGGATGGAAGCACAAGCTGGAATCAAGATTGCTGGGGGAAATATCAATAACCTCAGATATGCAGATGACACAACCATTATGACAGAAAGCGAAGAGGAACTAAAGAGCCTCTTGATGAAAGTAAAAGAGGAGAGTGAAAAAGCTGGCTTAAAACTCAGCATTCAGAAAACAAACATCATGGCATCTGGTCCCATCACTTCATGGCAAATAGATGGGGAGACAATGGGAACAATGACAGGCTTTATTTTCTTGGGCTCCAAAATCACTGCAGATGGTGACTGCAGCCATGAAATTTAAAAATGCTCATTTGTTGGAAGAAAAGCTATGACAAACCTAGACAGCATATTAAAGCACAGACATTACTTTGCTGACAAAGGTCCATCTTGTCAAAGCTATGGTTTTTCCAATAGTCATGTATGGACGTGGGAATTGGACCATAAAGAAGACTGAACACTGAAGAATTGGTGCTTTTGACTGTGGCATTGGAGAAGACTCTTGAGAGTCCCTTGGACTGCAAAGAGATCCAACTAGTCAATCCTAAAGGAAATCAATCCTGAATATTCTTTGGAAGGACTCCTGCTGAAACTCCAATACTTTGGCCACCTGATGTGAAGAGCCAACTCATTAGAAAAGACCCTGATGCTGGGAAAGATTGAAGGCAAGAGGAGAAGGAGGTGATAGAAGATGAGATGGATAGCATCAACAACTCAATGGACATGAGTTTGTGCAAGCTCCAAAGAGATGGTGAAGGACAGGGAAGCCTGGCATGCTGCAGTCCATGGGTTCACAAAGAGTCGGAGATGGCTGAGCGACCAAAAAGCAACAACCAGTTTGTAATGGTGAGGTGGATCTTTAGAAACTCAGCATGCTTGTGTTCCTTGATGTCACTGAGTAGATAGATCTGGGGTCAGAATTCTATTTCCAGTTCTCTGTGCTTTCTCATGTGTCTGGGATATGCATGGTCAGAAGGACAGGAAGGGCTTCCAAATGGCTTATGAGTAGCCTTCCCTGTGAGCCAACTATTCGTTCCTCACATAGCCTTCTCACTGTTTTGCTTCTAATTCTAGCAGTTGTCAGTGGAATCAATTGATAAAGTAAAATGGCATACTCACAAATCTAACATCTCAAGAGATGGTTTAGTTGCTCGGTCATGTCCAACTCTTTGCGACTCCATGGACCATTGCCCACCAGGCTCCTAGTCCATGGGATTTTCCAGTCAGGAATACTGGAGTGGCATTATCAGAGAAATGCAAATCAAAACCACAATGAGGTACCATTACACGCCAGTCAGGATGGCTGCTATCCAAAAGTCTACAAGCAATAAATGCTGGAGAGGGTGTGGAGAAAAGGGAACCCTCTTACACTGTTGGTGGGAATGCAAACTAGTACAGCCGCTATGGAAAACAGTGTGGAGATTTCTTAAAAAGCTGGAAATAGAACTGCCATATGACCCAGCAATCCCACTTCTGGGCATACACACTAAGGAAACCAGATCTGAAAGAGACATGTGCACCCCAATATTCATCGCAGCACTGTTTATAATAGCCAGGACATGGAAGCAACCTAGATGCCCATCAGCAGACAAATGGATGAGGAAGCTGTGGTACATATACACCATGGAATATTACTCAGCCATTAAAAAGAATTCATTTGAATCAGTTCTAATGAGATGGATGAAACTGGAGCCCATTATACAGAGCGAAGTAAGCCAGAAAGATAAAGACCATTACAGTATACTAACACATATATATGGAATTTAGAAAGATGGTAATGATAACCCTATATGCAAAACAGAAAAAGAGACTCAGATGTATAGAACAGACTTGTGGACTCTGTGGGAGAAGGCGAGGGTGGGATGTTTCAAGAGAACAGCATCGAAACATGTATATTATCTAGGGTGAAACAGATCACCAGCCCAGGTTGGATGCATGAGACAAGTGCTCGGGCCTGGTGCACTGGGAAGACCCAGAGGGATCGGGTGGAGAGGGAGGTGGGAGGGGGGACCGGGATGGGGAATACATGTAAATCCATGGCTAATTCATTTCAATGTATGACAAAAACCACTGCAATGTTGTAAAGTAATTAGCCTCCAACTAATAAAAATAAATGGAAAAAAAAATTTTTTAAAGAAGAAAAAGAATCCTGGAGTGGGTAGCCATTCCCTTCTGCAGGGGACCTTCCCCACCCAAGGATTGAACCTGGGTCTCCTGCATTGCTGGTGGATTTTTTACCAACTGAGCTATTAGGGAAGCCCATAGAAAGGTAGAATACAGGTGAGAGGATATGGATTGGACAGCACAACTCTTAGGAAGGGTAAAAATGCTATAGTTTATCTGACTCATGGGCTTCTTGGCCATTGGCACAGTAGACTGGAGCTCTAAGTAGTTTTTTAAAACTGAAAAGTTGGCTTTCTTATATAGTGCTCATGAAAATTGTTACTAGTTAAGCAGTGGGGATGAGAAATTAATTTTTTTCAGGATGAAATTTTTCATGTCATAAACAGAATTATACACTTAAGAGAACTTTTAGCAGTGGCTTTACATGATTAATTTGCAATAATTAAATGATAACAGCTCAGGCTTGCTGGTATAACCTGAAATACCCATGCAGTTCAGATGTGTACAGACTAAATAGGTTTTCAGTTCAGTTCAGTCACTCAGTTGTGTCTGACTGTTTGTGACCCCATGAACCACAGCATGCCAGGCCTCCCTGTCCATCACCAACTCCCGGAGTCAACCCAAACCCATGTCCACTGAGTTGGTGATGCCATCCAACCATCTCATCCTCTGTCATCCCCTTTTCCTCCTGCCCTCAATCTTTCCCAGCATCAGGCATTTTCCCCAGCATCACACTTTTCCAATGAGTCAGCTCTTCCCATCAGGTGGCCAGAGTATTGGAGTTTCAGCTTCAGCATCAGTCTTCCAGTTAACACCCAGGACTGATCTCCTTTAGGATGGACTGGTTGGATCTCCTTGCAGTCCAAGGGACTCTCAAGAGTCTTCTCCAACACCACAGTTCAAAAGCATCAATTCTTCAGTGCTCAGCTTTCTTTTATAGTCCAACTCTCACATCCATACATGACCACTGGAAAAACCATAGCCTTGACTAGACGGACCTTTGTTGGCAAAGTAATGTCTCTGCTTTGTAATATGCTATCTAGGTTGGTCTTAACTTTCCTTCCAAGGAGTAAGCGTCTTTTAATTTCATGGCTGCAATCACTATCTGCAGTGATTTTGGAGCCCCCAAAAATAAAGTCAGCCACCTATTTGCCATGAAGTGATGGGACCAGATGCCATGATCTTAGTTTTCTGAATGTTGAGCTTTAAGCCAACTTTTTCACTCTCCTCTTTCACTTTCATCAAGAGGCTCTTTAGTTCCTCTTCACTTTCTGCCATAAGGGTGGTGTCATCTGCATATCTGAGGTTATTGATATTTCTCCCAGCAATCTTGATTCCAGCTTTTGCTTCCTCCAGCCCAGCGTTTCTCATGATGTACTCTGCATACAAGTTAAATAAGCAGGGTGACAATGTATAGCCTTGATGTACTCCTTTTCCTATTTGGAACCAGTCTGTTGTTCCATGTCCAGTTCTAACTGTTGCTTAGCCAACAATGATATATACTCCTCTGGGATGTTACTGGGAGTCTCTAAAGATGTTCCCAGGGTCCCTTGAATCACTTTGGTGCTGGTTACCGTGTGGCACCCTCACTGGCTCCCACTTTTTCATGCCCGAGAGACTCTTAAGAAGCCACACCAGTGTCACCAGCCAACATGAGGGCCCACGCGCCCAGCTCAGGAGTGCTGCTTCTGGAAGGTCCTGGGGGGCTTCCTATTCTTCGGCCACAGGGGTCTTGCTTTCATCCAAAAGTGAGGATATTGGCCTTCTACCACACTTGTCATCTGGTCCCTGAAATTGCTCTCCTTCATTTACTCCATAAATAAAGCACTCAGTCTATGCTGTCCTGAGTTCCCCAGGTGAACCAGAGAGACAGAGTTCTTGTCCCCCTTGAAGCCTGCGGTCTTCAAGAGAGGCAGACGTAAATGAATTACACAGGTAGAAGTGAACTTACAAATTGTGAGAAGTATGCAGGATAAATAGTGTATATAGAGACAGTAACAATTGGGGGTGCTCATCATTGAGATTCAAGATCAGAATGAGCCCCACCGAGGGAGAAATATTCACCAAGTGTGAAGTCTTAGATTTTGCCTGGCTGTTCTGGGCAGACACACAAGTGTGCAAAGATAATGAACTCTGTGAAAGAGGACCAATGTGATCAGGAGAGGGGAGCAAACAGAAGGTGATATGAAATAAGGCCAGACAGGAGCGGGGGCCGCATAATGCAGGACTTGATAAGTAGCGATTTGCTGTAATGCCTTGTGAATACTATTATAAGTTCTAGTTGTTCAACTTTCAAGTCTCTAGGTAAGTAAAGTAGAAATCTTGCACCTTTTTTGCCTTTTTCCTATCAGGGCAAATAAATGCTTTTCCTTAGCCTCATTCATTCTGCTAGAGAATCTTTAGTTTACACAAGCTTGGATCCCTTTGCTGCCTGGACTTGATGCCTATTTGACCACAGTGAGGAGGAATTACAGAAGGAAAAGTCAGTTGCCCTAGAGGAGTTGAGATATAAAAGCTGAAGTGATGTCTCAACATTCCAGGTTCATTTAAGTTTGAAGGCATTGAAAAGTGACTTGTGATTTATTGTTTGGGGATCAGGAGAATTTCAGAGATGCCTTCCAGTATTTCTGAATCCAATTACACTATCAAAGGGAAATTAGGATTCCTAGAAAAGGCAAAACTTCGACATTAATGGCAGGCTTTTTTTGTTTTTAATTGATTGCAACCAGAGGGCCTTCATGTGTATTCCCAAAGAGGATGAAGTATATTTTCCATTTCAAAATATTGCTTAATTCTCACACAATTTATGGAGTGGGCTAAGGTACTGCTATACATACAACAGGATTATTATCATTATCATAGAGCACAGAAGACATAAAATATTCATGTTCATTGGGTTAAAGCAAACTTGCCATTTCAAATCCATTCATTAATTAGTCAGGGACGAATACTCTCATTACCTGAAGCAGGCTCTCAGGTGACCTCATATTCAGAACGCAGACACAGTAAAAGGAGTTCTTGTTTGGCTAACCTTTGTCCTAGTAAACCGGATGTAGATCCGGGACAATGTTTTCTCACAATGGTGATTTCTAGAGTGTTTGTAAACTAGTAAAGCTGTCTGTCAGGGATGGTCATGCTTTCTTTCTTTTTTTTTTTTTTAACCCCCTCCCCTTTACTGGCTTTATTCTCTATGCAGTTCTTTTTAGGAGAAAATCCTTTTCTAACTTCTCAGGGGTAGAGGTAGTAAAAGCATACGATGGCATAGAAATTTCTAGGCTCCTTTAACTGTCATCTCCTGTGATTATTTAAATAACTGATTTCAGATTGGTTATTAGTAAGTTTTGGTAAAATCAAATGTACATATCCCTTAAATGGCTGCTTTCCACGTTGTTCACTGCTTCTTATGATTAAACTGATGAAGTGTCCTCTGAGTGGTTTGCTTTTGTTTGTTTGTTTGACTGTGCTGAGTCTTGGTTGTGGCATGTGGGATCTAGTTCCCTGTCCAGGGATCAAACCCAGGTCCCCTGCATTGAGAGTGCAGTCTTAACCACTGGATCACCAGGGAAGTCCCAAAACAGCCTCTGTCTTATTTCTTAGACTCCAAATCTGAAGCATGTAGAGACTGTGTGGTGTAGGGAAGGAGTGCCCACTTTTGAATCAGACAGCTTTGAGTTCAGATCTCAGTTCTGTCAGTTATTAGAGACGACACTGGAAAGTTAGTTCATCTCTGTAGTCTGTAGTTTCTTCTTTCCCTGTGGAGGGACCCACTTAACTCATAGAGCTGTGGTGTCTTACTCGATGACGTGGAGAGGTTGATGTGACAGCCGGCCCACAGAGGCGCTCAGTGAGTTCTTTCCTCTTCTGTTTTGGAGCAAGTTCATCTGGCCTCCTCTCCACTATAATTCTTTGGTGAAACAGCGCTGTGGTTTTCCAGAATACAATGAAGCTCAGGTCGGTGGGAAATGGAGGTAGAAACTCCCACTGGGACAGAATGACCACCGCACTGTGGTCCACATAGAGTTTATGGGAGTCACCTCTGCCGCCTCCATGCCAGCCGTGGGAGTTACTGTCTCCCATTACTCCTCCAGTCCAAGCAGTGCTGCAGAGTGGTATGAAAACAACTAAATGTATAAAAAATAACGCATTTGAGTCAGTTCTAATGAGGTGGATGAAACTGGACCCTATTATACAGAGTGAAGTAAGTCAGAAAGAAAGACACCAATACGGTATATTAATGCATATGTGTGGAATATAGAAAGATGGTAACAATGACCCTATATGCAAGACAGCGAAAGAGGCACAGATGTAAAGAACAGATTTTTGGACTCTGTGGGAGAAGGTACGGGTGGAATGATTTGAGAGACTAGCATTGAAACATGTATATTACCATATGTGGAATAGATGAACAGTCCAAGTTTGATGCATGAAGCCGGGCATCAAAGCCAGTGCCCTGGGACAACCCAGAGGGATGGGATGGGGAGGGAGGTTCGGGATGGGGGACACATGGACACCCATGGCTGCTTCACATCAATATATGGCAGAAACCACCACAATATTGTAAAGTAATTAGCCTCCAAATAAATAAATAAATTTTAAAAACAACAACGAAATGACATGGATACTCAGGAGCAGGCAGCTAGATAATTGGTCCTACCCAACGGATTACTGGTGGTCAGACCAGAGGTGTGACTCTCAGGACGCCTCCTTGTTTATACTTTCCTGCCTGCTTCCCTGTGACTGAACTTTCTCTTTGGAGGACCTCTCACACGTGCGTACTGTGTAGCTGAAGAAGAGAGGTCTGGAGAGAAGTGTGAATCCCCTTGTCCCCCGTGAGGCTTGCCTTGGAGCCCTACTTCCATAGCCATGAGCTGCCGCTTTCCCCCTCACCTTTTGAGTTATAGTTCCTTCACCACAGACCTGCCTCTTCCTCTGGTACTTAGCAGTAGCAGTATCCACCAGCTTCAGGAGGAGTCTACACTCTGTCTCAAGGGAGCTCACACTTCTTTCTCATAGGCGTGTGGCCATGCTCATCAGCCTCAAAAGGACAGCTCAGAACACAACGCAATAAGCCTAGTATTTCTACAGAATAGCCAGCTTCCATGAGCTTCACCTGCTAAATTCAGTGGTGCTCTCTATTCCCTGTATAAAATGCACTGGTGAAGCCCAGGACGCTGGGAGATGCCTCTCCAGTCTGCCCTGCCGCCGCCCCCATGTCTCCTCCCACCAAGGAGGTTCCATGTTTAAAAAGAGTTTGCTCCCACATTTGTTTATGCAGGTTTGAAAGTGAAGGTTAGTGGCACAGTCGTGTCTGACTCTGCACTCCCTTGGACGCAGCCTACCCCACTCCTCTGTCCGTGGAATTCTCCGCGCAGGAGTACTAGAGTGGTTTGCCATTTCCTTCTCCAGAGGATCTTCGCAACCTGGGGATCAAACCTGGGTCTCCTGCATTGCAGGCAGATTCTTCACCAACTGAGCCACTTACTTCTTATTAAAATCATATCATTTGAATAACTCATAAAAGATGAGTTCAAAAAGTGAGTTGTTTGTCCGAAAAACAAGTGGCATACTTCGGGAAGTCTGTTGATAAAGGCAAATTGTTAAACACAAACTATTGTTACATTCGATATGGAAAAAGATCATTGTAAAAACAAAAGAGATGTTGAAAATCTGTAATTTTTAAAATGGCCTTGATCCTGTATCACAATGTTGGTAAAGGAGTGTACATCATAAGATTTAAGTTAAAACATTAATTTTAAAGGTTTTTGTATCACAGTCTTATGTTTCCCTGCTTGAACTGCCTTTTTACACTAACCAGCCAAACACTGCTGCTGACTTCATCAGAGAAGAGTGTTTCTTCTGTATCCATACACAGGACTGGCCCAGTCCCTGATGAAAATGCAGAGTCCCTGTTCTAAAGTTAGCAAGTTCAGGATGGTTATTGAAGAGTGTTAAATCCAGCACAGAGTCTTCTAAGCCTGGGGACCTGTGAAGGGTTACTAGCTCTCTGACTGTCTCTAGTGCCGAGGAGCTTCCCCTGGTGAGAGGCACCAGTTGTTGTGAATTACTATTTGGAAGGTTTTTATCCTGAGCCACATCCACTCTCTTTAATTTCTGGCCCCTGAAACAATACAGAACACATCTAATCCCCCTTTCAAATATTTGAATAAATAATGCCAAAACTCTCCTTATCTTCTCTCCTTAATGAACTTTCTTGCATGGCAATATCCTTTTTAAAACCTCCCTCTATCTCATCTCTCTCAATGTCCTGTCATTTTTCTGACTCCTCCTAAAGGCTTGTGCCTGTCAACTTTGTATACAAACTCCAAATTCCTAATGTGACATGGGGGCTGCAGGGCTTAGGGATCCCTCATTTGTGAGAGGAATATGACCTTTCAGCTAGTGGCATCAAATACTATATGATAATTTTAAATAAAATAGATGGCATTCTTTTATATTGAACTTCTCAGCCCCCCCCAAAAAAAACCACTTTTTAAGTTTTTTCATGTTTTTATTATTAATATTTCAGATATCCAGAGAAGTCTGTAAAGTACCATAGACCCACAGGCTCATCACTGCAATTTAATTGTTGACATATTTGCTGCTGATCAGTTCCTTCCTTCATCCCCGTTCCCCTCTGGATGCTACTTATCCAGTGTGCTTTTATTCTGTGTTTGTATAGTTGATTTTTATGACCCAAAGGTTTTAACTTTGTCTGTTGTTATTTCTCTTTGCTTGGGCCTGTACGTGGGGTCTCTGTAGCTGTGCTCAAGACCTCTCTCCAGGGAGTGCTAAAATGAACACTCTCTTTGGCATAATTTTTTAAGTTTATTAAAATTCTATGAAATGAACCTTGAAAGCGTTATGCTAAGTGAAAGAACTAGACACAAAAGGTCACATATTGTATGATTCCATTTATATGAAATATCTAGAATAGATAAATCCATAGAGACAGGAAGCGGATTAGTGGTTGCCAGGAGCTGGGGCTAGGTGAGGAGGGTGGGGGGTGACCAGCTGATTGATAGGTATAGGGTTTTTTTGGAGATGTTCTGGTTCTAGATAGAGATGGCAGTTGCACAACATTTTGAATGTACTGAATGTCG
Source organism: Odocoileus virginianus (assembly GCF_023699985.2). Lineage (NCBI taxonomy): Eukaryota > Metazoa > Chordata > Mammalia > Artiodactyla > Cervidae > Odocoileus > Odocoileus virginianus. Next base: position 21,682,713 of record NC_069686.1, read on the forward strand.
CCAGATTATTCATTTTAAAAAGGTACTTTTTTGTTCTGTGAATTTCATAACAATAGAAAAACAAAGCCCATAAAATGTTATTTAAATATCAGCATTGAGCCTTGCACATAAATATTGAAATCAGTAATGCAGTACGAGTAACTGCTATGAGTATCGTTCACTACACACCGAGGTTCAACTGCTGCTTTTTTCTTGGTAAGTGGGAAGATGGTTATCAACAGTGCAGCTCTTATAGAGAGTGTTTTAAGAACAAATTAAGTTCATGTAATACTTGTGCCCACATGTGTAATACATGTGCCCACGGCAATGGTAAGTTCTATAAGTTTTTAGAAATGTCTTAGGTACTGGTATGTACTTGTGCCATTCACTTAAGCTCTTCACTGGTTGGTGTGAGACTGTATTCCAGAAATGGCAAAAGAAAGTGGCTGGGTCAAACCCAGAGTTTTCCTTTGGGAAAACCCCAAAGGAATCTCTCCTAGACAGAGTGCAAAAACTGCTCTATTTGTGTTTAGCCTGTTGACATTCATTTCTAGATAAAATATATCATTCCTAGCAGACGATGATGTTTTAAGAAACTGATAAGACAAAGGGAATCTTTTTCTCTATAGTTCTGTGTTTTTGTAGGGACACAATCAATGCCTACCAGGAAACCACACTGGGTGAAAATAGATCCTTAGCACTTTGAAGAATTTGAATGATTCTGCAGGAGAAAGCGCTTTTTCAGTTGGAGTGATTTAACAGAAAACTCTCTTAAAATGGTTTTAACAAGAAGGACTTCTGGCTTAGAGAGCTGGAAGTGCAGAGAAGGGAAGGCTTCCGGGTTGTTCAGCATCTCACCAGCATCAATCAGGACCCGAGGTCTTTTCTTGCTTAGCCCAGTTCTCCATAGCTTTGACTTTTTATCCCAAGGCTCATTACCTGCACTGTCCTAAGAGGCTGCCAGTCACAAAAAGCTCTGCGTGTTTCCTACTTCATATTTGGTTTTTGTGGTCTTACTAAGGAGCAAGAAAGTTTCTCTCTTAGAACCTCCCCACAATGCTTTCCCCCTGTGCGGTTGTCCACATTGGCTTACCACCTGTCTGCCTAACTCTGAACAGGCCCTGTGGGGTGGGGCGCTGAGACCCCCCTAAACCCAATGTGGAGGATCAGCCACTGCTGGCCCCGTGGGCTCTTTGCCCATCTTTTATCTTTTAAAATTGTCATCTTTTTAAACTGTCTTCGTGTAGACAGTCTTCAGAAATATTTATTGTGCTGTGTTTAGGTTATGCCATGGCAGCATAACATATCTTTCAAATGTTCTTTTGAGGTGTGCTATTTGCAGCCCATTTTCAAAAGTAAGAAATATTAAAGAGAAGGAAAACCCAAAATATGCCACCCTTTGTGCTCATATTTCATTGGCAAGTACCTCATACTTGACAGAGGAGGAAAATGTAGGTTGTTTATGCACCCCTTTTCTTGGATGTTGCATGCTGTTTAGTTTGTTTTTAATAGGCAAGTCTGCTTTTCAGGTTGATGCACACTTGGTGCTTCATTGCTGATGGTGTTGTTTTGTTCCATTTCTTTAAGTGCATTTGGTATGCAGAAGTTCAGCCTTCATTATGTATCATAGACTTTCCCCCTGACTTTAAACCATGACTCCTTTTGTTTGAATATGTAAAAAAACATATAAGTCCCAAACTGTGAAAAAGTGATTTTTAAAATCACTTCAGCCTGCATTTTCTATCTCAGGTCTTAATTTAATCACAGTTCTTGAGGAAATGAGCCTAGGCAGTCTTAATTGAGTGTTTCTATGCCTGTGGAATTTTTTTCCTCTGTCAGCACACCAAAATTGAAATCTGTTGAGCTTCAAGTTTTTACCTCAACACCTCAGAAGCACATTTTAGTCTATAATCATCCCCCATCCTTTCTCCTGCCCTGACTCCGATTCCTGACCGTTCCTTTTTTTTTTTTTTTTTTTGGCTCTCCTCCAGCGGTTACCACCTAGTGGCCCCCAAGGCTTGGATCTTCTCTACAACTGTATTTTGCCTGGCTTAGACAATGTGTTTAAATTTTGGAATTAGTTGCCAACATTTAAAAAGGAAAGAGTGGACATTAACATCCATCTCTGGCTTGTCTTAGGAAAACCAGAAGATCTGAAAACTGGACTTAAAATCCTAATGGCAAAATGTTCTGTGCTCCCTTCTCTCTGAATGATTTACAAGATCTGCCTGGCCCCTGAAGACATTTGAGTGTCTGACCCCTGTAGAGTGTATTAGTGCTAACTGGTTCTGTCCTGTTTTTGCCTACGTACACAGCACGTCATCTCTACAGACCTAGATAAAGTTAGCTTAAGAATATTTTTCTGAGCAGAATACAAGTACGGTTGTTTCCTCTTGGATTAGGCTATTGATGTAAGGCTCTCCACCTTTTTAAAGATTCCCACCTCCCATATATCTCACTGGAAATCAACAGCACACTTAGCTATGACCTTGGACCAGAAGAATTCAGTAGAGACCTAGTTGGCCAGTTTAGGAAAAGATTTAATACCAAACCAGTAGAGTATAAAGACCTAAAACCACTTCCTGTAAGAGAGGCAGGGCCATGTGTGCTCACGAGGACTGACCACGGATACCTAAGGAGACATGGACTTCTCAGGGGGCCAGGCCATGGTCAGCTGCAGCCGGTGCCTGCAGGAGCATCCCCTTTAACAACACCCACTGTGGGGTCACTCCTGCTGGGATTCTGTCTGCTGTACAGAGTCCTTCCTCATTTGTTAATGCTTTATTGATAGAGCTCATCAGGGCTAAACTCTGTCAATATGTGCTCCCCACCTGACATGTAAAACTGCAGCGTGAATGTACATGCCCTATTCCTATGACCAAGTAATCAACACCTGGTGTTCCTCCTCAAAGGTGATTCCAGTGTCATCCTAACATCCTGCATTCCTCTTGAGGATTATAATTTTGACCTAACTCCAAGACCTCTTTCACCCCCATCAGACAAACTCATTTTAAAACTCTAATTCACATTCCTTTAGATTATCTTTAGGGAGACTATCACTGATTAAGTCACCATTTCCCCACTTCCTTACACCAGTGCTGCCCAGGGCTGAATATTCCAACACTAATGATAGCCTCAGACCAGAAACACATCTTAAAGTAATGCTCTGTTCTTGGCTTTGTTTTTCTAATCTGGTTTAGATGTTGATAGTGGAAAGTTCCATCACTGGAGAAGTGTGTAAATTAAAAGAAACTCTTACATTCTCTCAGTAGTGACTTATAACACTTTAATGATTAATAGGATTTTGTAGACCAACAAGGTTCAAGAGTGTTTATAACATCTACTAAGGATTCCCAGGCAGTAAATGTTTGTTACTTGACCCAACTGGGTAATCCGGATAGTCCTTAAAATTGAAGCTAGCTAGTCCCCATTGTTTTACCAGGGCCTACCCTCCTAGTCCAGGTTCCTAGGTTGTTGCCACTTTGGACTCTATTTGAGCACTGTAGCTAGTAATACCTGATAAAGTGAAGTTTCTGGAAAATGCTGGGCATTCAGTGGCTCTGTTGAGAGAGTATACTAATCACTTGATCAAGCTTCACGCACACAGGATGTTTCACTGCTTTGTTGACTAGCATATCCTTATGTTGTTGTTCAGTTGCTCAGCCGTGTCCGACTTTTTGTGACCCCATGGACTGCAGCATGCCAAGCTTCCCTGCCCTAAACTATTTCCTGGAGCTTGCTGAAACTCATTTCCCATGAGTTGGTGATGCCATCCAGCTATATCATCCTCTGTTGCCCCTTTCTCTTCCTGCCCTCAACCTTTTCCTTAAACTAGAACACTGGAAGAATAAAATAATACTAAGTGCTTAGTAGATACTCAATAAATATCTGTTGATTGATTGAATGAATGAATGAATGAATGATGGGTTCACTTAAAACATACCCTTGTACATACTATAAAAATGTAGTCAAATTGCTGGCATGTGTTAGCAGCCAAAATTGGGGTCTGCATTTGTACTGTTTAGATTTATAGACTAAGCAGGATGGGCATTCCAGAGCTTTCTGTCTTCCAGAATTATGTCTCGGAAACCACAAGTTGGAATGCGGTCATTTTTTACTACATTACCCAGGCAAGAATAAATTCATCATTTTTATCTCACCATTTCTCATTAGAAGCCTAATGCCAATATCTCGTCTAGAACACTGCCAAATTTCAGATTCTGCTAAACTAAGAATTGAATGCATATTTGAACAGTATACGGTGGGCCTATTGCAGATTAACTTTTAGGAGATGGAAAATATATATATTTGACTGACCTCTCAGCCAGTCAGAAATAAATCCTCTGTCTAATCCTTGCCAAAATGTCATTTGGTTGTGAACAGAGCCCCTCATTTATCTTAAGAGAGCCTGCATATCAAATACCAGGCCACTGCAGTCTTTTCTGCTTCTCTTTTGTAATCCCAGGCAGTTGCATCTTGGATAAGGTGGATTGGTGAACAGATATAACTGTCATCCTTTATCATTAGCTGCATTCTCACCTTATTGAAATATCTGAGTTTTTTTTTTTAAGTTTTGTTTCTATTAACCATTTAGTTTGTGTGTTTGACCATGTTTCTATAATTTGTTCTTAAGTTTTCAACCTGTTTCTTCTTTCCAGTTGGCCTCACTGTTACATCTAATGTTTAATTCTATTCTAATAGCCACTAGAAATTTTAACCTACCATCACTATTTTTAAAAATAATTTCTCTTATGTATCTGGGTGGGCAACTTGGATCATGACGTTCCTGTTGCCTCACACCCTGTTCGGTTATTGGTTCTGATGGGTGATGGGTGTGTTTTACAAAAGTTAAGAATTTCCTCCAATTTAAAAAAATTCCCTCTCCATAATGTGTATGATGGAAATAACACTTAATTGGACCAAATGACTATTTCATTTTTGCTCTTCTTTGAGAAAAATATGTTTTTAGATATAGAAATAGGGATGAAAACTTACAAACAATATCCTTGTAAAGTTTCTTGAATAATTCTGCACTTTGGAGTCCAAACCTTCAACTCAGCCCCATTCACTCCATCACCTACTCACCGCTGCCTGGCCATCCTCACCGAGGACCTCTTAGGCGTCAAATTTACCACCTGCCTTCCAGCATGGGTTGACTATTTAGCATCTTGGTTTTGTTTCACTTGTTCTTTCATAAAAATCAGATGAATTCCCTGAGCCAGGTACTGTTGGTTCTTGAGGGACAGTGGATAGGAACGTATTGGGGGACAGTGGATAGGAATGTATTGGGTAGAAGGGGAGTTCTACCTGAGGACAGCTATTCAGTAAAGACAGTTTACCTGACAGTTTGCTGTAAGGATCAGTTCCCTGATGTTATTGTCAAGCATTGGACTTTCAAAGCCACATGCATGGCCCTACTTGACCACATTATTATTATTTTCATTCCTCATTGTAGAGAATGACTGGCTTTATTTGTTAGAGGATAGAGCCATGCATATGGTGGTTCCCTATGATGATGGCGAGTGGGTTTTCAGCCTGAGTGATGGGACATTGATCATATGCTCAGCCCCGCCCTGACCTAGTCCCATGGTATTAATTACGGGATGTCAGTGTTACAAGAAAAGTTAACACCTCGGGGTGCCACTCACCCTGGGTCTCTGGTCTGAGGATGGTGGTGTCTTCAGGGCTGCTCTCGGTTCAAGCCATGGGTTATTCACTGTACCCTATTTGTCACCGTGGCTGCCCCCCCACACACAAAGCATAAACCATTAGCAAGCAGTGAAATGACCCATCTCACCCATATTGCCTGCTAGAGGTGTTTTTCCTAATATATCCAGATACCACAGTTTGGGGTTTTTTTGTTTGTTTGTTTTTAGGTGGTTTTAAACACACTCATCATCACCCAGGAATTTTACTTGAGAATTTCTAAAACTGTCATTTAACGTAAACTAAATCCACTCTGTCACCATATTCTATTCCAGCAACACTTTGTCCCCATTAAATTAACAAGATGAAGCCTTCACCTAAGAAAATGTTTGTTTTTCCTTAAAGCAGGAAAAAATCCATAGAAGCACCAATAACACAATAATCCTCAAAGCTTACTTTTCTGTAGCTTTGACTGGGACCAGCTGTCAGTGTTTTCAGTGTTGCGGCATCTGGAAAAATTTGGTTGAAGGACACGAAGATCAAACTGATGATGTGATGATGTTATGTTATGCTGGGAAGTGTTAGCCCCAGTTCTTTCTAAAGCAGTCAAGATGGACAACAAAGGGCTCTGGGATGTGTTTCGCTTCGCTGCTTCTCTTGGTTCACTCTTTGGATCCCCAAGGGGATCTTCGTAGAAACCTGGTGGTTGCTTTGTGGTGGCAAAATTGGCTTTTAAATGAATTGGGAGCTGTGCTGTCACCTGTTCTTTGATGTAGGGGGGAGGACCCACACGTGAAGAGCACCAGCAGTGCTTCTTAAATCCCAACTTTTAACTATCTTCAGACAGTAACTGACTTGTTCTCAGGAGGCAGCTGTCTGAGTGGCAGCATGCATTGAGGTTGTGTGTACACGCTCTGGAGAGCCAGACTGCCAGCCTTTGGGTACTCTCCAACCCCTCCCTAGCTGTGTAACCTTGGACAAAGTGCTTCATCTCTCAGATTGCTCTATAAAATGGGGCAGATGCTAGTTTTAACCTCATACAGCAGGCTAACTGCAAGGATTACAAGTTGATACACATAGAGCATGGTAAATTTCAGTGAACGTGTTATTGATCATTGATAAGAGTTTACAAACAGAACCACTTCATTACTGCGGTTTGCAGAATTCCTCAAAGTTGAACTGGCAACTGAGGGACATGATCAACCATTGGTCACTTGACATCAATGAAATTAAAATCTCATTAAAAGGAACACAGAAAGACATGATTAATTGGGTGTTATTTGGAGGCTTCAGTATTCCCTGGGTGACTAGTTGCAGAATGCTCTCTGATTGTGAAAACATCAGGCTCTTGGCCAGCTGGGATTACTTCTGCTGTGCCCTTCCCGGGATCTGATTAGAAGTTCAGTGATCATCTCCTTAATGATAGGTTTTATTAAATGATTGGATATATGACATATGACCCAGCAATCCCACTTCTGGGCATACACACCGAGGAAACTAGATCTGAAAGAGACACGTGCACCCCAATGTTCATCGCAGCACTGTTTATAATAGCCAGGACATGGAAGCAACCTAGATGCCCATAAGCAGACAAATGGATGAGGAAGCTGTGGTACATATACACCATGGAATATTACTCAGCCATTAAAATGAATTCATCTGAATCAGTTCTAATGAGATGGATGAAACTGGAGCCCATTATACAGAGCGAAGTAAGCCAGAAAGATAAAGACCATTACAGTATACTAACACATATATATGGAATTTAGAAAGATGGTAATGATAACCCTATATGCAAAACAGAAAAAGAGACTCAGATGTATAGAACAGACTTGTGGACTCTGTGGGAGAAGGCGAGGGTGGGATGTTTCAAGAGAACAGCATCGAAACATGTATATTATCTAGGGTGAAACAGATCACCAGCCCAGGTTGGATGCATGAGACAAGTGCTTGGGCCTGGTGCACTGGGAAGACCCAGAGGGATCGGGTGGAGAGGGAGGTGGGAGGGCGGACCGGGATGGGGAATACCTGTAAATCCATGGCTAATTCATTTCAGTGTATGACAAAAACGACTGCAATGTTGTAAAGTAATTAGCCTCCAACTAATAAAAATAAATGGAAAAAATAAAAAAATTAAAAAAAAAAAATAAATGATTGGATAGCCATGGACAAAACACATCAGTAAGAAAGAGAAATAGTATTTACCTTTTGCCTCAGGATTAGCAAGTCTTATTTTTCTCATAACTGTTCTGCTGCCATAGAAGTGTCAATGAAGAGAAGTGATGCTATCGCAGAGTTTACCAAGGCTGCAGAATCTATACATCCTCACTCTCCTCACAGTTGGCTAATCTAAATCTGTTAATCCTCTTCTTAACATCCTGAAAGTATAGGATTATGATAAGCCCGGGAAGGGGAAAAGAGGGCTTTAGTTTTGTCGTGGAACTGCTGTGGAGCTGGGAACTACATTGTCTTCCCTTGAACCCTCCACCCCACTCCCATCTTTTCAACCTGGAATGGACTTCAGTTGCAGCATTATTTGATTTCTTCCAGTGGGTAGGAAAAGCCAGATCTGCTCAGAGTTAAGGAGATCTTGCTGCCTTAAACAGCCTCGGAATACGTAGCCTTGACTTGTTCTCCGATACTGCACACACAGTTTAGTCTTGTCTGCCTTTTTCACTGCTGCCAAATATTCGTCTGATTTTTTTTATTCCTTAGTGCATTATTGATGATCATCTCTGAGTCAGCGTCTCTCTTCTGGCTCCTCTTCTGTGTTTTGATTACTTGGGCCTTCTCTTAGTCCTCACACGCTGCGAGAGGCCCCTCCATGTCCTCCAACAAAAGGTTTCCTTTCCGAAGATAATCAGCAGTTTATTTACGTGGATAGTGAGCTACCTGTGCCTTATAATAACCTCACCAGTGTTCCTTTCTTCTCTGTTCCTTTGCCAGAAGTGTTTCATTTGTCTCCCTCTGATTTTTGTTCCCCAAATCAACACGATGTCTCTTCTTATTTTTTACTTGCTACCTGCCAGAAAGTCTAAATCCATTTTGTTGCACTTGAGTATCTAAGGCAGGTTGATCTATATTTATTAGTGATGGGGGATGGAAATCTGAAATTCAATTCATTTTATTATGTTTCATGTACATGCAAAGAACTTCTGATAACTGACCCCTTTATAAATATATAACATTTCTGAAAGGTTGATAATCTCCTCGTTCTGAAGTTCCACTATCATTGCAAGGACCAAAGCAGAAGTTTCAGTAGTTGTTTCTTGGGTTGCTTTAGGTTGGTGTTTTTAAGCATACGAGTGATTTAATCCCCGTTCAATCCTTAGAGACCCAGCACATCCTCCCTGCAGGCTATCTTACTTCCCCTGCCATTCTTTCAAATAATTTCTGATAACAGCAACAAAAAGTATCTTTTTGATAATTATTTCAACTGAGGCTGGTATTAAAGGCAGTGTTCCTAAGCATGCATTTAAGATGATCTCTGCTTTCTTCCCCCAAATAGGGTTGGAATGTCTTAATATATTGGTGTCTGTTCAACCAGGTAGTGCTGGCCATGCACATATAACTGGTGAATTCCAGTCTAGATAGATACTAGTGGGATAATTTTAAGACTTAGAAAAGCTGTGACTACAGAGTCTGTGATCTAAATGTCTGGCATACTCTATTTTCTCTCTTTCTCCAAATACTGCATTTTATTTAATGAGTAAGTTAGAAGTTCAGGCCTGTTGTAACAATGATTCTTAGGCTGCTAAGAATTTTAAATGTAAGGTTGTTTTGAAGCTGTTGAATTTTTATGCTATTTACTTTTTAAAAGTACCTTCTTATGGTTTATAGTAGGCACTGAACAAATGTCTTGATACCCCAAAGCATGCAAGTTAATACTTATTATTGATAATAGTAATACACTTTGGAGTCCTTGAGGCTATGTTTTACTGTTTACAGAGACACAGTTCCCTCTGAATTAATGTCCTTTATCCACCAAAAGTTCAGTAAGGCTACTGGTTTCATTAAGATGAGCTACCATGTAATAATATCATAACTGGTATGCTATGAAAATGGGTAATAAAGAAATATCAGAATGTCCTTCTGTAGACAATCTCAGATATAGGATAAACAACTTCCTCCCGGTCTTGAATGATGTACAACAATCCTGCCTGAAGAAGAAAGGCTGGAGTTGATAACCCTTGGATGTCCCTCCTCACATCAGGACACAATGTAAGCTGCTTTTCTACTGATATCTTTATTCATACAGTGTTTTGGTAAAATACACAAATGGACGAAAATGATCAATTCTGAAGTTCTTCCACTGGTTTTTTTTCCCCCACTTTTTTTTTTTTTTAAAATATCTGTTTGTAATAATAGCTCTTACTTCTCCATTACCCTAGTGGTAAGAAAACCATAACAGGAAAGAAAAATGAAGTCCCTCTTAGGGGGTTTCTTATCTGTTCAATTAGGGCAGTTAACATAGTGAGATACAGTGATTTCTCAATTAATGAGTCATCGGAAGGAAAAAGCTCCTCTATGTAAGGTTAGTTGCATTAAAACCCACATCCCATGCACCCAGGCATCTTAGAATATATGAGGCAGAGCTGCCCGCATGAGAGTACCAAAGTCGGGTATTTTAAAGCTCACTTTAATTTATCTTAACCCAGACAATATTTTTTATTTATTGACTTCTTTCACAGTCTGTGTGAGGACATCACTTTACATGAGCAGTAAATATGCATACTGGCTGTACAGGTACAAAGCTTTTCATTTAAAAATGTATTAATAAGTTGTCAGGGCTTCCGAGGTGGCTCAGCTGTAAAGAATCCGCCTGCCAATGTAGGAGAGGCAGGTTTGATCCCCGGGTGGGGAAGATCCCCTGGAGGAGGAAATGACAACCCACTCCAGTATTCTTGCCTGGGAAATCCCATGGACAGAGGAGCCTGACGAGTTACAGTCCGTGGGGTCACAAAGAGTTGGACACGATGGAGCAACTAACACACACACAATAAGTTGACATGTGTAATGGTATTTTTAGTTTTAGTCAGCATGTCACTTGACTGTTAAGATATTTTTACTTTTACAAAGCCAAACCCAAATTTTATTTCTCCGAGCTTTCATAAATAATAACATTCCTCAATATGTATAGTTAACATCATTATTATCTGGTGTCATGTTTAAAGCCCTGTTCCTACAGCATAAAGTTCACACTCCCTTGGTGGAAGCCTGGCCTCAGCCGGCTCCTCACCTGTGTCTCCCCTCATCCCTATTTTGCCGAAAGTTTTCACATTTGTCTCAGGTTCAAAGGATTAGTTAACAAAATAAGCCACTCATTGTATATAAAAAAATAATACCAATATTTATGAGAGAATTATCTAGCTTACTTTTAATGTACTAACATTAACATTAAAAAAAGAACTGGAAACAGCAGAGGATACATCCCCAAATTAGGTTTCGACCAACATCCAGACTCAAACAGTGCTGGGAAGTCCCGTGTCACAGCACATCTGGAGTCCCACTGGGGAAAAGGTCCCAGGCAGTGCATCTGCTCTGTGGGTGAGACTTCAAAGACTGCAGTTCAGTTCCGGTTTATAATCCCAGGTTGAAAACTGTTATCATCATAAATCTGTGAGCAAATTGCAGCCCTGGTTTCATGTTAATGTTTTGTCATGTAAAACTTGGAATATGGTTAAACGTGGAGCTTGGTTGGCCGGATCCCCTCCCGGGGCTCAACAGTCTCAAGATTCCTCCTGTCTTACCTATGGTGCTGGAAGTCTTCCTGCTGGAAGTCAGCAGGCAGAAACTCACAGTCAGGGCAGTGTCCAAGCAGGTTAGAAGCAAGGTCAGAAACCTACTCTGCTTTGTCTCTGAAGCCTACTCTGCTGTACTTAGTCACTTAGTCATGCTGACTCTTAGCGACCCCGTGGCTGTAGCCCCCCCAGTCTCCTCTGTCCATGGGGATTCTCTAGGCAGGAATACTGGAGTGGGTTGCCATGCCCTCCTCCAGGGGATCTTCCCAACCCTGGGATCGAACCCAGGTCTCCTGCATTGCAGGCGGGTTCTGTCTCTGGGCAGTTTGCCTCTGTGCTGTCCTCACTCCATATTCCTACCTCACTAGCAGCACTCAGGTAATTATTCCTCTATGAATCCACCCACACAGTAAGCAAGGCCAGGTTTGCATTACTCGCGTTTGTATGTCCCCTAAATCTAGCAGGAACACCAACTTAGGGTATACCCTCTTGTAAGATTAGTTTAATAATTAGTTTAATAGCTGGATGCTTGTAGTATACATACGAGAATGCACACCTGCTTTTAAGAAGTAATGAGTTTTAACAGGCAATAGCTTGAATTCTCTTGAACCCAACTTCTAACACTCTGTGCTTTCTATCCTCAGCCTTTGCCCTATAACTCAGAGGAGCTGAGCTCTCAGGAATCTCATCAGCTCTTAATATGGCTCATGATGAAATGCCTGAAGGATCTTTGAGTTAGTACTTATGCCCACCCCTCCCTGCCTTGAGACTCTGGAGGGTTGGAAACAGCAGAATTAAGAGTCCAGAAGGCTCTGAGTTTTCAAGCTGGGCTGGGAGCAGGCACAGGAAGGTAGGAGAACATAGTCCGGGTTCTGTAGTATACTTCAGGGAGAGGAGACCTAGAACATTATTTGACCATCTAGTATAATTATAAGATGGGGTTAAGTGTGAGTTCATACCCAACCTCCAGCCTCTGGAAGACCTAACACTGGAGGCGGGAGTGAGGATGTCTCTAGTTAAATGTGCTTTAATCAGAAGGTATACACGTGAATGCCTGAACCCCTGATAAGTTTAGTCAATTTTAGGGACAGACAGGCTTCACCCCTTCCTTCCACAATAAAGGAGAATAAATCCATCTCCACTAGTTTCTAATTGCCTAGCCTTTCCTTACTGTGAAACAGATCCTATCCTAAGGAGAGATTAAGACTCAGATTTAATTGCAGATGCCTAGATGAGTTAACATGTTATCTTTGAAAATAATATACCACTAGTGTCTTTTCATTCATTCCGTCTCGAGTTACGCACACCCCCTTTGAGGCAGACGCTGTGCTGGGTATTGGGTACAGCGGTGAGCTAAACACACCTCTGTGTGTCTGAGCGCCCCCGTGGCCTTTGCCACTCTCGGAGAGGGAAGGCTGTCAGGGGGGTGTCTTCTGCAGGGTGAGGTGGTCAAGTTCAGTGGAGGGTGGAGTTCTTATACAACAAGCTTTTGTCATTTTTCTCTAATCAGCTCTGCTTATCTTCTTCACCTTTGAGGTGAGGGGCTGTCAGCTTCTGAACAAAATGCTTTCTAATCTTGGCAGCCAAATCCTTCCTGATCTTTTCTTTGTTAACTTGTCCAGTGTCTGCTAGGGGCCAGGCCTAGTGCTGGCTACTTAACAGGAGATCTCGAGGTGACTGGCGGCTTCTGCTTTCAAGGAGCCTCAGCCTGGTCCCTTGTAAGTAGGGTGATCATGTCCTTTGTTTTTTAGGCCATGAACTAAGCTAGAGTGACGACTCAGGCAACCCTTGTTTTGATTTCTTATTATTAAAGAAGACAATTATTCAGCCTTGCTCAGTACCGTTCACTGGCTGCTAAACCCTTACTTTACATGCTTTGGAGTATAGCACAAGAAAGAAAAGAGAAACTTCGAGTGGTAAAGATAAAAGAAGTATCCTTCTCTGGGACAGTGCCAGGAGATGCAAACAGAAGCCCAGCTGTGTCCTCCACGGCATGGGTGGGCCCCCAGCATGATGGATGCTTGTGTCTGCTAGGCTGCCACCACGCGCCAGGCTCAGTCCTTCAGATTTCTCCTCTCTCTGTGCTCAGGCCAGGTGACTTGGCCTCAGTTGGCTGCATTGGCCCGTAATTTAAGTAGAATTCCTCATATCAGTGTGTTTACTGTCTCATTAATTTTAACTTTTCCAAAGTTTTTCCCAGCCCAGAAGCCACTGGGTTAATCCTCAAGCCTGTGTGCGTTTTATTAATATATGGCTATTGCAGAACCTCTTTATAAAATAGATTAAGGTAAAGCAAGAGTGACAGTAAGAAAAAAAAAATCCATTCTGTGAAGTTCATTGTTTTATTTCCCTTTGGCATCTTTCCTCTGACTGATCAGAATTTTCCTAAAATTTATAAGATTTTAAAAGATTTTAGAGACAGCTTCAAGACTTATACAGACTTAGGTTGGACAGATTCATTTGTGTGAGTTTTTGTTTTTAATCAAGGGATTATATGCACCAAGGGGGAGACAGACCGTGTTTAGCCTCATGCATACAGTACACTGGAGACCAGTCAGCTTGTTGTCTTGGTTTGTGTTTAGTTCATTCGGGTGTAAGTCTTCCTCAACAGTGGTTGTGAGATTGTCCTCAGATTCCCAGAGTCTTTTCTTGGCTTCATGCTTCTGACACAGATAGTCGTGTTAATATTTCCGGAATGTGCCTCTGGGTATAAGAGTCTTCTCTTGGAGGAGTCTAGATATCTAGCATAATTAAATAAAACCTTTTTGCTGTAGACATGGAAAAGCTTTTCTCAGTGCCTCCAGAAATCAAAGTTGGATGAATTTCCTGTGTCTTATCTCTTCTCCCTTCTGTGATATGATCATTTCCTTCTTTTCTTTAATTCAACTCAGACTTGAGACTTACACGTTAGCAAAGCCCTGGGGGAAGAGAACTGAGGTTTCTGATGAGCACAGGAGCTCTGGGAGAGTTTCCAGGATGTGGGCAGATGCTGCTGGAGCTTGGTCTGATACCTGTATAAATGTGTTATTCATTGGCTAGATGATCTAGAAGATCTGATACACACTCTTGGAATATTTTCCTTCTCAGATGAAGAAATGCCTAGGGTTCCTCAACAAAAAACTTTTGGTTCTTTGTAGAAAAAAGCCTTCAACTTAACCCAGAAAAGCCACACTTGTTTTTATGGAACCTCTTAATATTTCGTCAGAAAGTGGCTATAAAGAGACTACCAAATACGTACATGGAAGGATGTCCTATTAAGGAAATGCAGTTTAAAAACTATGGTGAAACTTCACTATGCATTAATTAGAAAGGCTAAAATTAAAATGACTGATCATACTAAGTGCTGACAAGTGTGTAAGAAACTGGATCTCTCTCATACACTGCTGGTGGCATTATAAAAATGGCACAATCGCCCTCAGGAACATTTTGGCAGTTTCTTTAAAAGTTAAACATATATCTACCATCTGATCTGGGCTTCCCTTGTGGCTCAGCTGATAAAGAATCTGCCTGCAATGTGGAAGACCTGGGTTCGATCCCTTGGTTGGGAAGATCCCCTGGAGAAGGGAAAGGCTGCCCACTCCAGTATTCTGGCTTGGAGAATTCCATGGACTGTATAGTCCATGCAGTCGCAAAGAGTCGGACCATGACTGAGCAACTTTAACTTTCATTTTCACCTTATGATCTAGCCATTCTACTCCTAGGTATCTACCCAAGTGAAAGGGAGACATATGTCTATACAAAGACTTGTGTATAAATGTTGATGACAGCTTTATTTTTAACAGCAAACCCTAGAAACAGTCCTAATGTCCATCAAGAGGTGAACACAAAAACAAACTGTCATATACTCATACAATGGAACACTTCTTAGCAAAAAAAAATCATTTTTAATACACCTGCAACATGGGTAGATTTCAAAATGATTATTATGTGTGAGAAAAGCCAGACAAAATGAGTACATACTTTATGACTCCACTTGAATGAAATTTCAGAAAATGCAAGCTAATTTACTGTGACAGAAAATGGAATAGTGGTTTCCTGGAGAGAATAAAAGTAAGGGGTAATGGGGTTTATTATAAAGGGTCTGAGGAAATTTGGGGATGTGATGAATATGTTGATTATTCTGCTTGTGTTGATGGTTTTACTGGCATATACATGTGTCAAAATTCACCACATTGTACTCTTAATATAGGTACAGTTTATTGCATGTCACTTATACTTCAGTAAGGCTGTTACAAAAAGAAACAAAAGGCTCACCTCCGAGTTGCTTGCATTAGTGTAAGAGAAGATGGTAATAAATATTTGGAATAAGGATTATTAAGGTTATTAAGGACATGACCCCATAAGAATCTGGTAAAAGCTACACTCCCTTTCCCCAGTAATGTGAGGACAAAATTTTGCCTACAATTTAGAGGGTTCCAATACTAAAAATCCCATGCTAATAGAATTCTTCCTATTTTTATTTTTAAAGAACTAATGTCCTTTCAACAACTGTGTTTCCTAAGCAGTAATCCTCTTTTCTTTTCCAAAACAAATAAATTAATTCTTACCTTTATCTCAGATGAACGTTGGGTATTCTTGGCAAGCACGACTTTAAAGTTTAGCCATTCTTCACAGTAAACTATAAACAGAATGGTACATCACCTCTACCAGCTAAATGAGGCTGCAATTTCATTGATTATACCATTTCATTGCTTTCAAAATGAACAATAATAACACAATGATTATTGGACACTTTCATTACCACACTGTGGTCCAGTTCATAAAACTATACCTTAAGCACAGTAAAGGAAGTTCAGGATAAAAATATCAGTTTTATTATTATATTTTAGAGGACACATTCAATACCAGCCACTTTAGCGATTCCATACTGTTTCAGACTGTCCTATTACACCAGGATAACAGTAATTAACTGGAATATGCCCAAACCTTAACGAGAATGGCAAGTGAATTTCTATTTCTATTATTTCCCCATAATCCCTTCCAGCTACATGTAAATAATACTAATACTCAACTCTGTTTAAAATTGGGATGTCAAAGGTTGCTTGCTTATATTATAGTACCTGTAACATTCCTAAAATCTCTTCTAAACTACTGCTTTTTCCCATCGTCCAGGATCCCAAATTTGAACAAAATGCAAAGAAAAATGTCATATGATACACTGATTTCCCCCCTTTCCCTGAACATTTTATTTATCATTTGTACTGTCCTAAAATTTTAATTATGAGAACACCTTCTGAGATGATTGTACCATGTCTATCCATGGATGGAGTCTTAAGTTTTTCCAGGGAGAAGACTCATGTTTGCATGCAGGTGGTTTTTTGAGGAGTGCTTTCATGATTGACATCTGTGAGGGACTAAAGGAGGTAGAATTTTGCAGATGGAAGAATTAAAACTAGGATTCAACCACAGCCAAAGGCTTCACTAATCACATAGGGAGCTTTGGATCAGAGCTGACCCTTGGAAGAGTCCTGCCTTGAGGCACTGGGGCCTTTCTGCCCTCATGACCAGTCATTGATGCAGGCTGCCTTTGGGGAGAGACAGCACACTTTGGTGAAGGGAATTCCCAAAGAGGGATGAAGCTGAGACTCATTAGCCATGAGAAACCCCTGCAGATTGCAGGACAGTTGCTTCATTCCTGAAGAGAAGGCCTGGGCGGCACCATATAATGCTCACTGCTGTGGTCCTGCGTGGACCCATCTGGGAACTGTTCCTCCAGGAGTGGGCGCTCTCATTTCCCAGGGGAGAGCTGTACCAGGGAAGGTCAGTGGTGTGACCTTTGGTCCCCACTGTGGCAGCTGGCCTTGAGGTCACGCTGATACTCACCATGTCCAATCCTCTCCTATCCACTGTGTCTGGGGACACACCTATACTAGTCTGGCTGGTTTACCTGGAAAGTGAGCTAGACTCTCTTCTGAAAAAAAGGAGTGCAGTCAATCTTGGTGGTTCCTTGTGGATGAAATAGGGAGGAGGAGATAGAGTTGAAAAGAGATAAATCACTGCAAATCTATATTAAAGGCAAAGCTGCTGGAAATTGCAGACAGATTTGCAGACAGATGGGAGGTAGCAAATGAGAGAAATAGGTCAAGATAAATCCTGGGTTCCAGTTTGAGATGTTGACACAGAAGGCTGCTGAACTCAGCCATGGACACACTGGATCTGTAGCTATGTGTGAAATAGTTTCCTTTGAAAGGAACCCCCAAGTTAGCTGAGCAGCTTCTTCATATCAGGCAAATGAGAAAACACACATTGAAATGACTGGAAGGGGCCAAGACACAATTGTGCCCTAAGCCCCACCCTGGCATGATGTCCCGCCTCGAGAGGGAACTCAACTCCAAGCTTCTCCCTGAGGAGGGGTTGAACCCCACCTCTAGCACCCCAGCTTTTAAGGCCTGCACCTGAGAGATGAGCCCCCAACCCATCTAGCTTTGAAAGCCAAAGGGGCTCACGTCCACAGAACTCACAAGGCTACAGTGGACTGAGAAACCGTTGTCAGTGGGCTTTTGGGGACTCGCTGTGGCTACACCCTGGGCCCGGCATGTGGTGATGGATGTTGATTAGACCTGTTGTGGGGATCGTTTCATAACATATACATACATCAAAAAAATATGCCATACACCTGGAACTAATACGGTATTATATGTCAGTTATATCTCAGTTTTAAAAGAAACATGGCCAGTCTTTATTATTTTTTTACTGAAGTATAATTGAGTTACAATGTTTTGTTAATTTCTGCTGTGCAGCAAAGTGATTCAGTTATACATATATATACATTGTTACATTCTTTTCCGTTATGGTTTATTCATAGTCTAGTGAATATAGCTCCCTGTGCCTTCATCAGGGCCTTGTGGTTTACCCACTGTGTGTACAATAGTTTGCATCTGCTAATCCCAACTCCCAATCCACTGCTCTCCCACTCTTCCCCCCCTCACCCCTGGGCGACCACAAGTCTGTTCTCTGTGTCTGTGAGTCTGTTTCTGTTCATAGATAGGTTCATTGGTGCCATATTTTGGATTTCCACAAAAGTGATACTATATGGTATTTGTCTTTCTCTCTCTCTGACTTACTTCACTTAGTATGATCATCTCTTAAGTCCATCCATGTTGCTGCAAATGGCATTTCATTCTCCTTATGGCTGAGTAGTATTCCATCGTGTATGTGCACCACATCTTCTTTATCCGTTCTTCTGTATGGACATTTAGGTTGCTTCCATGTCTTGGCTATTGTGAATAGTGCTGCTATGAACACAGGGGTGCGGCTATCTTTTTGAATGATAGTTTTTTCTGTGTATATATGCTCAGGACTGGGATAGCTGAGTCATATAGTAATTACAGTTTTACTTTTTTTTTGAGGCACCTCCACACTGTTTTCTGTAGTGGCTGCGTCAACTTACATTCCCACCAACAGCGTAGGAGAGTTACCTTTTCTCCATACCCTCCCCAGGATTTGTTATTTTGTAGACTTTTTAATGATGGCCATTCTGACTGGTGTGAGGTGGACTTTCCTTGTAGTTTTGATTTGTATTTCTTTAATAATTAGTGATGCTGAGCATCTTTCCATGTGCCTGTTGATGGCCAGTCTTTAAAGTCATGGTTGCCTAGGATACTCAGTATTCATTTGAGATGAGTCAAGAGTTAATTGATTTGCTTTGGGAAAATAAACTAGGTTACTTCTTAGGAGACACATTTGTAGAACTCCTAAGATATGAATAATTCTTCTGTAAGAGGGTATTAACCCAAGATTTTTAGAATCTTAGAACCCTCTATATTGACACTACGTGTCAAAATCTTGGAACGTACCAATAAACAGGTCAAGTTCCTGCAGTCACTGGAGTTTCTGTGCCTTGTGGGGGGTGAGGTGTGAATGAAAAGCTGTATCCAGAAATTCATAAATATATAGCAGGTCTGGTGATGATAAATACTATGAAAAAAATTCTAGGTAAAGAAGTAGAGAGTGGGCTGTGTGGGGCATTGATAGGGTAGCCAGAGACACGTGAGCAGCAACTTGGAAGGGAGAGGCATGGCGAAGCAGGGAAAGGCGCACGGAGGGTCTCTAGTGGAAGCTGGCTCTGAACACCTGGAGAGCAGACCTGAGGCTGCTGTGGTTGCAGCAGGAGCAGCTGGAAATGGAATGACGAGGGGTGAGGTTGGACGCTCGTGGTAGAGACTGCTTTTTTACTCTGAGCTGCAAAGCTGGCAGGGGACTTTGAATAGAAAAGTCACATGGTCTAATTATATGTTAGAAGGCTTATCTGACTGCTGGGTGGAGGTCAGGCCCGAGTGAGTGGGATGGGAGCAGGGAGACAACAGGTTATTGTACAAATCTAGAGAAGATGGTGGAGGTTATACTTGTGTTGTAGCAGTTGAGGTCGTGAGAAATCATCAGTTTCTGTGTAGGTGGATATATGTCTCGTATATATATGAAACATATGAGACACACATATATATGACATATATGGCTTTTCCAGTAGTCATGTATGGATGTGAGAGTTGGACCATAAAGAAGGCTGAGCGCTGAAGAATTGAAACTTTCTAATTTTGGTGCTGGAGAAGACTCTTGAGTCCCTTGGACAGCAAGGAAATCAAACCAGTCAGTCCTAAAGGAAATCAGCCCTGAATATTCGTTGGAAGGACTGATGCTGAAGCTGAAGTTCCAGTGCTTTGACCATGTGATGTGAAGAGCTGATTCACTGGAAAAGACCCTGATTCTGGGAAAGATTGAAGGCAAGAGGAGAAGAGGGCAATAGAGGATGAGATGGTTGGATGGCATTGCTGACTCAATGGACGTGAGTTTGAGCAAACTCTGGGAGATAGTGAAGGACAGGGAAGGCTGGCATGCTGCAGTTCATAGGGTCGCAAAGAGTTGGACATGACTCACTGACTGAACAACAGGAATGAATGCATGTATGTCAAAGTTAAACCTTTTGCAGAGAAGGCTAAGATTTTGTCCGAGTTATCAATAGATAGTGGGGAAATCAGATTAAAAAAACACAATTTCAGTACATAGCGGTAGAGATGTAGAGGACAGTGAGGGTTACAGAGCTTTTCCTGGAAAAATTTCAGGGTAGGAAATGGCAAAACAAAAACAACTAGGGAGGTAGGTGAGGCTGGACCATGGAGGGTCTGACGGACCACATTAAAAACTTGAGCTTTATCCCAAAGTTGATGGGATTTAATGATTTAATGATGGGAATGCTTTAATCCCAAAGTATTACCTAAGGAGGCAACATGTTCCGATTTAGGATTTAAATTCTCCAGGTAACTCTGATGTGAGAAACAGGGCTCTTGAGAAGTTTAGACTGAAGTCAAGGAAACCCAGTTAAGATTTGCAGGTGTCCCGGGTAGAGGCAATAAGCTAATGTTTATTATGCACTTGCTACACATCATGCACCATTCTAAGCACTTTGTTATTAATCCTAAGAACAACCCTATTAGGTAGGCACCAATAGCATCTGCCTCTTACAGATGCATAACTTCTAGCACAAAGAGGCTAAGGAAACTTGCCCAAGTTCACGGGGCCATGCAGCTCTAAGGAGGGGGGATTTGAACGCAGGCACCCTGGCTGGAGAATTCAGGCTGTTGCACATTGTGCTACACTGCATCTCCTGAAGATAAGAGCCCAGACATTTAGAGAAAATTATAGGGCAGATCTCTTCTTTGTCCCGAACTGAGTTGTTAATTAGCTGTAACCTTGCATTCCTATTACAGCAGTATCTAAGAAACCCAGCCCCCTAGCCTCTCCTCTTCTTACTTAGAGCTTGAATTCTCTTTTGGCACCCATGTGTCTATCTTTGTAATCTCATGCCTCTTTTCTGTACCCATGCAACCTACAGGGTGTGTCTTTGAGTAAAACATATTATGACGTTATCATCTTGTCAGGTAACCCAAGTCTGTGCTTCTGTCTTATCTCAGAATTTCTTGCTAGGGGAGTACATCAGCCTTGGGTTCATTTGGTATGCTTTTTCCTCAGAGCTTTTGTTTGAGAATAGCTCCAATTAAGTCACCTCCATTAGAACATCACTACTATATGAGATTAAGATGAAACATGCTAGCATGTGGGGAGAAAAGTACATGTTTTGAATGATCACTCAGAATACAAACACAAACCATAAATAGTCGTTATCTAACTGTGACTTTGCTATCAAAGTGTGCAGAATTTGAGTAGTACAGGAAATTATAGAGAAGCCAGTGTCTGGGGAATGCCTGAATTAGTTTGCCAGAGAGAGATCAACTCCACTGCCTGGACTCTAGTAGATCATCCCCTGGGACAGTCTTATTTCCTTCTCTGTTTAGATTCACGGGAGTATTGAATATTAGCATCCTTCTCCCATGTGGTTAATGTTATTATTACCACTTTATAAAGAACAATACTTAAGCCAGATGTTATCTAAGACAGCAGACAGAAACTTCTAGCCCTGATAGAGATTCAAGCCTGAAGTGTGATGCAGGGAAACAAGAATAGAAGAAAAAAAAATAGACTGTTCACACAAAGGTGTCGTGTACCCCAGTGTAGGCAAGAAGGGTTCAGTGAGTATTAACCTGTGTCTTATGTGGTAAAGAGAGAAAGCGCCAAGACCAAAGACAGTGGGCTGGGGAGGTGGGAAGGGAAAAGTTCAAGGTGTAACACAATGTGCCTCAGAAACTAGGTGAGTGAGTCTTACTTGGGAAAGCTGAGAGGGATCCGAAATGAGTTGGTGGGCACTGAGTTCAGAAGCCGCATATCTATCTATATCTATATCTATATCTATATATCTATATATATATATATTTGGAAACTAGATTATCTTAAAACATGAAGTTATTAGCACATACTTGAGGAAGTCTAAAGTAACAACCAGCCCTTCCTTCTCAGCTCACGTTCCAGGTAAGGAGCGTTTTTTTTTTTTTTTTATTTTAGAACCCCAGGTGCAGTCAGGAGAAGGGAGAAAACAGTGACACCCATCTTTTTAATGAGCATTGCTACTAGAAGAGAAATTAGCATCACCCTGAATTTTATGTGATGTCAGTTAAATGAAGTTATTTTGTAGCACTTTACAACAAATTAGAATCAACTAAATTGAAAATAAGCCTAGCAGCTGGGCTAAGTAATCAGGTAAGTGGCCAGTTTTGCTATTTTCGCTTTGAGCAGAAGACAGAATTTGAATTTCTAATGTCCTTCGCGTTGCAGGGTTCACAACTGGGGATGTGGTTTCTGGGATGATTGTTGAAGATGCCAGAAGCTCAGTGTTACCCTCCAGGCTCCAGCCTGCTTCTAGCCATGCTCCTTGGAAACTGGCCCTAGCGCAGATGTGTGTGCACCAGACAGCGGGTTGTGAATTAGTGTAGGATGCAGCTCTGCTTTTGGCGGAACGTTAGAGAGCAGACTGGAAATAGATGACCCAGAACAAGGCAGTAAATCATCCACATTAATGGAGAGACTCTAATGAAAGGACTGAAATTCATGTGAAGACTTTATGGCCACTCATGAAATCAGCTCAGATCCAAAGAGCTATTAGAACAGTTTTATGCTTTAAGAAGAGGGTGACTCTGTTCAGTTGCTGCAATCTGCATATAGTCAGAACGCCCTGACATCATCAATACTGGCTTTAGTGGGCAGAATGGTACAGCAGAGCTTTGCACTCCATGAGCCAGTATTTCTTGTTGATTAGCAGATGATTTTTGTTATCTAAGTTTGGGAAACTGTGGAGGAAGCCCAAAGAAGATGGAGGTTGGTGGCTCAGGATCTCTATGTGATGTGTGTGTACATTTGCTTGTGTAGGCAGTAACAGGGGAGAGAAGAAGATGAATGTGGGCAAGGGGTGTTAGTGTTAGCCCAAATGAAACTTTGTCAGTTACTCAGATTGGGAGTATTAAGAGGTCAAGATGAAGATAAAACGGTATTTGTAATTATGGTTTATGAAGAGAAACAGGCCGTAGTGGATATCTAATTTTCATGTTTTTTCCCTCTGCAACAGATGGATTAAATGAAATTATTCTGTCAAAAATCCATGTATCTAGGTTGTTTTCAGCCTACCTTAGAGAAAAATAACATTTGCACAGATTATTTTCTACCTAGAAACTTTATACTTGAAACATTTTTTTCTCAAAATGTTTGTATGTTTACTATTTTTCTCTTAAAATTTTTCTTCAAATATTCAGATAACTTTTTAGATGGCTGATTATTGAGGCAGCAGGGGATTTCCTCTTGGAAAATAAAGATGATGAACAGGACTTTCTCTCTTAATTTCTTCAATACCAACTTCTCTTTCTTTGACCAACAGCACGTACTTGACACTTGGTGCTTTCTACTTTGGGTTTGGAGGTAGAAGGAGCAAGGTGTTAAATTTCTATCGGCATCACCTCATGAGAATCCTGTTCATAAACAGGAGGCTATGCAGGGAAGGCTGACTCCTCTATGACAGCATCATGGCACCAGAGAGCAGGACAGATCTCTGATGAATCTGGCTATTACTAAGAATGGATCTGTACTACTAAGCTCCAAATGGACAACCTCTAGTGCTTGACCCTGTTCAGCCAGCTCAGGTGTTGCTCAGGGTGGTATTCACTGCTTTGACAGATCACCATGCTCTGGAAGCACCAAAACTCATGCCTGAGTTGTGGAGGTTATCCACTGTATTTTATTGCTTTGAAAAAACTGGGTGCAGAGAACTGAGTGAATTTATGGGGACAGGAGTTCAAAATGCTGACCTATTATTTCCAGAGAAACCAGTTTCCTCTGTTTTGAACTGCCCTGTCCTGGCTAATACATCTCTTATTAATGAGTGTTGAGAAGAACCAGGTAGTGAAAACACTGGGGGCTACGATCATTTTCTACTTTCCACTAGTAAGCCATTTCTCTTTTATTGTAGAGAATGTGGGACCAGTGCATACTGATTCATTGATGCACTGAAGATATAGGTTGTGGTAGAAAATGTCTTTATGAGAGTAATTTGGTCATTTATATGGACTTTGTAATGTCTGTGCAAGAAATTATTTTGCAGGTTATTGCATCATTAGTCAAATTTTCTAAAGCACTGATATGAAAATCCAGTGTGTGGAAATAATTTGGACACTTTTTCTCTGTGTTTGTATTTTACAGTGGCTGCTAATTTACAGAAGATTGTAGATGATCCCAAAGCTTTAAAAACATTGACATTTAAGTTGGTAAGTGGAAAGTTACGGAATGAAGGTAAAGATTTCGCCATGCAGTGCCCACAAGTAATAGTAATATCATTTAATACCCTGTTCCATAACTCTGTTGTTGGTTTTGGGGGGTAGGCAAGTGGGAATCCATTTTTGCATTCGTTTTCTGGCTGGTCAACATGAGAATTTTTTTAAATTAGAATATAATTGATTTAGAAGGGTGTGTCAGTTTCAGATGTACAGCAAAGTAAATTGGGAAATAGCAAAGTGAATCAATTATACATATATCTTCTTTTTTTCAGATTCTTTTCCCATATATGTCTGTACAGAGTATTGAGTAGAGTTCCCTGTGCTAGTTATGTATTTTATGTAGTGTGTATATGGCAGTTTCAATCTCCCAATTTATCCCTCACCTTCCCTTTCCCCACTGATAACCATAAGCTTTTTTTCTACATCTATGACTGTATGTGTTTTGTAAATAAGTTCATTTGTACCATTTTTTTAGATTCCACATATACGTGGTATCATATATTTGTCTTTTTCTGACTTACAGTAACTCATTATGACAATCTCTACATCCATCCACATTGCTGCAAATGGCATTATTCTGTTCTTTTTTATGACTTGGGAATACTTTCTAATCATGATTGGAAATTTCATGTGGTTTGTTCTTTTACCATACATCTTTAAGAGTAGCTATTTGAGAAGTCTTGAAGTCTGTACCCTTTTGCTTCCAGTTTGTACAGCAACTTGACCAGAAAGACAAATTAATCTGAGTTCAAAGCAACACTCTTAACAAACCTTTTCTAAGCAAAAGCCAAGTGGTCCTAACTTTTAAAAATTGAGGCCGATTATTGTAGAAATGGTTTAAGTAATTGGAAGCGATTGTAGAACTGCCCTCTGAAAGCTAGTCAAAAAGGCATGACATTTTAACTCCACATTTCAAATCACAGTAACAGATTCTCATAGAGAGGAAATATTCCAGCAGTTTTTCTGCACTGGTAGATTTTAAGTTTATAAACTAGGGTGGCCACAGAGATACAGATATGGAGCATTCTGGGGTCCTTGTGAAATAAGAGCCTGTGATCCTGGCTAGAAATGGAGAGAAGTCCAACTAGTCAAAAGCGATGCTTTTCTGGAAAGTTTTTGCAGATGTTATAGTAAATGACTAATTTTTAAAATTATAAATTAATCTTATCAAGGGTCAGCCAGAGTGCTAAGCAATTTAAGATCTAGATGACCAACACTTTGCTGTGCACAACATATTAATGGTCTTTTTTATTTCTTGTGAAAATTTAATGGAAAATGTACATGGCCAAAAAATGCTAAATGATTCGTTACAGTAAATGTTAGCCTAGTGCTAATTAACTTTCTGGACCTTGCACCTCATCTAATTTCAGATGGCCAGGCTGGGTGATAAAAGAAAAACACAAAGATTTTTACAGAAAGAATTCAGCTGAAGAAATTAATTTTGTTTTGATAATAAAAGAACATTTTAGTCAGACAAAGAGTGAGAAATTAACAAATTGGAAAATTTATCTTCTAGCTTAGGACTCTTCTTTTCACTTCTATTATGTTTCTAATTCACCTGCATCTTGTAAACATATTTCATTTATATGAGGATATATGGACGAGAAAAATGGCACCCTGTGCCTGCATTTCAAGTCAGAATTAATGTTTCTTTATTCATTTTTTTATTCTGCAAAAAAAGAAGTTACAACATATAATACCTCTAGGACATTTTGAACATTTAAACCTAGGGACAAGAGGTTAAAACTTTTATGCTGGCTTATTCCCATCGTCTCTAAATTCACTTACCTATGAAATAGGAGTGGCTACCCCAGCCCTTTCACAGTACTGAAGGTTTTGTAAAAACACCCTCTGTACTGTCCCTAGATAACCATAAGAATAATGTGGAACTCTCCCTCATCTTCTCTCATCAGTTTGTTAGTTCCCTGGATTCCCTGTCTTGAGTCTGTCTTCCTCCTCATCCCCATTCTCAGCCCCCTAGTGGGATCCCCTTTGGGAACTGCACTTCCTGCCTACAACTTGCCAACCTCCGACTCTGTTTACCACACTGAGGCTCTAACCTGAGTAATTCTTCCTTAATTCCAATTCAGTTCAGTCGCTCAGTTGTGTCCAACTCTGTGACCCCGTGAACCGTAGCACACCAGGTTTCCCTGTCCATCACCAACTCCCAGAGTCCACCCAAACACCTGTTCATTGAGTTGGTGATGCCATCCAACCATCTCATCCTCTGTGGTCCTCTTCTCCTCCTGCCCTCAATCTTTCCCAGCATCAGGGTCTTTTCGATTGAATCAGCTCTTCACATCAGGTGGCCAAAATAATGGAGTTTCAGCTTCAACATCAGTCCTTCCAATGAACACCCAGGACTGATCTCCTTTAGGATGGACTGTTAGATCTCCTTACAGTCCAAGGGACTCTCAAGAGTCTTCTCCTACACCACAGTTCAAAAGCATCAATTCTTCATTGCTCAGCTTTCTTTGTAGTCCAACTCTCACATCCATACATGACCACTGGAAAAACCATAGCCTTGACTAAATGGACCTTTGTTGACAAAGTAATGTCTCTGCTTTTTAATATGCTGTCTAGGTTGGTCAGAACTTTCCTTCCAAGGAGTAAGCGTCTTTTAATTTCATGGCTGCAATCACCATCTGCAGTGATTTTGGAGCCCCCCAAAATAAAGTCAGCCACTATTTGCCATGAATCCTTAATTCCAAAATGCCCCCAGATACTTGGCTGGCTCTCCACTGTCCTCTTCTGAAACTCAAACAACATGGCTAAGAGTACACCCCAATCAAACCTCCTTTAGATCCTGCTCTGCCTTTCTTTACCCCACCCCCTATTCATTCATTCTTTTCTCTAGTCCTATTCTGTTTTCCTTCACTGACCCTTTGAATGTACTTTTCCCTCTTACTAAAATATCATTGTCTCCCAACTTCACCCAGCCTGGTCTCTGACTCACCAGCACCTTGACACATTCCAGTTTTCTGCTTTAATTTCACTTATCCAGCAAGCTGTTTCTGACATCCAATCCTGGTCTTGGTTCCCCTCCAGTATTCTCTCTCTGGAAGGTTATATCATATTGAAGTTTTTAGGTTGGTGTATTTCTCTCCCTCAGTTCTAGTCTTGTTACAGCTCAAGCAGGCAGGATTTCTCAGCTCTTGTCTCATCGTGGCAAGGGTTTGAAACAACAGATGGGTTACAGCTCAAGCTGTTTTGTTAAATAGG
Source organism: Odocoileus virginianus (assembly GCF_023699985.2). Lineage (NCBI taxonomy): Eukaryota > Metazoa > Chordata > Mammalia > Artiodactyla > Cervidae > Odocoileus > Odocoileus virginianus. The sequence goes on from NC_069686.1 coordinate 21,710,449, forward strand.
CCGAAGATGGCCAGCCCTGAAGGAGTGGCAGTGATCCCTCTTGACCTCCCTTTTTATACTCCCTGTCCCCTCCTCTTGGTTCATGCCCCGTGCAGAATGCAAACAGGTACACTCAAGGACAATCAGGGGATGGGACATGTCTGGGCACATGCAAAATAGGAATTTTACGTATTCATCTAGATGGGTATGGATTGAGAGTTTTGATTGACAGTTGCAAGTTGCACAACAGGCTCTATTACTTATGTCTTTCCCATAATTCAGTCTGTTATCAAATGTATGTATGTATGGAATATTTATGAATCCTTAATAGACTGCTAGCTGCCTAGGGTTACTTGAGGACACAGCTCTGCATGTGTGCATGTGCTGAGTTGGAGAAGCCCCTGTGGTTAGTCTCTATCCACTGTGTGCCTAGGGCACACTTGCAGGAGTTGGAAAAGTCTCAGGTTCTTTTTGTAGCATATCTGTGAGCTCTCCCTGGCATTTCTGGGGTAGGGTTTAGAGATCAGCTTGCATCCTTTTTGGCTAGGTCACCCTTCATCCCTCATCTCTTAACTTCTTACCTAACAAAATTGTGTAGAATTTTATTTGTGTCTCTAATGTACATCTAGAGGCTCCAAGCAGTCAGAGACTTCTGTCTTGGATCTCCTGGACATGGAACAACAGACTGGTTCCAAATAGGAAAAGGAGTATGTCAAGGCTGTATATTGTCACCCTGCTTATTTAACTTATATGCAGAGTACATCATGAGAAATGCTGGGCTGGATGAAGCACAAGCTGGAACCAAGATTGCTGGGAGAAATATCAATAACCTCAGATATGCAATGACACCACCCTTATGGCACAAAGTGAAGAAGAACTAAAGAGGCTCTTGATGAAAGTGAAAGAGGAAGAGTGAACAATTTGGCTTAAAGCTCAACATTCAGAAAACTAAGATCATGCCATCCAGTCCCATCATTTCATGGCAAATAGATGGGGAAACAGTGGCTGATCTATTTTGGGGTGCTCCAAAATCACTGCAGATGGTGATTGCAGTCATGAAATTAAAAGACACTCCTTGGAAGGAAAGTTCTGACCAACCTAGACAGCATATTAAAAAGCAGAGACATTACTTTGTCAATAAAGTTCCGTCTAGTCAAGGCTATGGTTTTTCCAGTGGTCATGTATGGATATGAGAGTTGGACTGTGAAGAAAGCTGAGCACCAAAGAATTGATGCTTTTGAACTGTGGTGTTGGAGAAGACTCTTGAGAGTCCCCTTGGACTGCAAGGAGATCCAACCAGTCCATCCTAAAGGAGATTAGTCCTGGGTGTTCATTGGAAGGACTGATGTTGAAGCTGAAACTCCATTATTTTGGCCACCTGATGCGAAGAGCTGACTCAATTGAAAAGACCCTGATGTTGGGAAAGATTGAGGGCAGGAGGAGAAGGGGACGACAGAGGATGAGATGGTTGGATGGCATCACTGACTCAATGGACATGAGTTTGGGTAAACTCTGGGAGTTGGTGATGGACAGGGAGGCCTGGCGTGCTACAGTTCATGGGGTCACAAAGAGTTGGAAACAACTAAGTGACTGAACTGATCATAATTAAAATACATCAGAATAACACAAGCCTCATTTTTAAAACTTGAGCCATCATTCTTTACTTTACCTTTGTTTTGATCCCTGAAAACTAAGATTGTGACCTCAGCTCCATGCCCTCTTTTTAAGTCTCTGTCAGAATCCCTTGGCCTTGCCTGTAGAAATGATAGGAATCACTACTGTTTCATGTGCATCCACTGTTTGCAGAACAGAGCATGAAGTATTTTACATCATCTCAGTTAATTTAGTCCTCATGATCCCCCAAGATGTCATTGGGTGATGTCATTGGGTCCATTCCATGTTTGGGGAATCGGAGGCTCTGTGAGGTTAACTTGCCCAAGATGACATGGTGCAAAAGCTGGGAATTCAACTCTGGTCTAGCATCATGGCCCCAGGCTCAACAGCTGTTCACTCTTACAGTCAAGACCTTGCACCCTTATGGTATTATAGTTTTCTGTTTCTTTGCGAATTCACCTTTTGGATGACTGGACACAGTCTGGTTGAGACCAGATCTCCTTTGTACCTTAAGCAGAGTAATATTGGCCTGTCTGATATAGGAGACCTGCAGGAGAATCGTGCAAGTTTTTCTTTTCCCTTATGGCTTGAGAATACGGTAATGTGTGGCATTCCCAGTGAATGAAAAGTGATGGTTTTTCCTCAAAAGATAAAGATGTTAAATAAAACCAAACTCGGGAATGACCTTCTATTTCTATCATTTAACTCTCCATCCAGCTCTAGTTAGTTAAAGCCTGAGAGGTTTTCTTTGTGGTTGTCAGTTGCCAGCCAGTTTGAGACCCACTTGACAGAGCTCATTTGAACTGCTGCTTGGCTTAGTTGTCTGTGGGACATCCCAGTAAAACTAGAGAGATCCAGTTTGGTTATTTAGATCAAAGTGTTTTAGAAGCATTTTTCCTCCTAAGCTGCTACTGCTCATAGTCCTCTCAACTGTTTATCATTTTAATCTCAGTGCTTTCTTTGCTTTCTAAAGGAGAATGTCAGGGGCCTGAAAATTATGTAATTATTAATACGGTGGTTCTTCAACTGGCTGCACAGTGGTTTCACTCAAGGGATGGTGAGGACACTAGAAAATTACTCATGCGTGGGTCCTATTCCAAATAGCCTACTTTAATTGTTCTTCCTGCAGCCTGGGCTTTGGGAACTTTGAAAGCACCCTCTGGTGGTCCCAGTGTTTAGCCAAGGCTGGGAGTCATGTCACATGTGGACAACTCATTCTCCAGTCTCTTTCCTCTTAGCTCCGACCACTATTAAGAAATACTTGGCTCAAGCTTAAAAAGGTGTCTCTTGTATATCTGCTTATATATTTTATTTTTTTTTTAATGGCCGTTAGGGGCAAGGATACTGTTAATTAAAGAAATACATTTACTTTTTTCCTCCACCCAATGAGATCTCTAGCTTCATTTGACAGGAAAGATAATAAGTGAAGTATGAGTTCCGTTGTTGGCACTGCTGGGAACAGGGAAATCAGAACCCTTCTCACTTTCAACAAAGCAGTTCAGGCATAGAGGGCATTTTAGCTCAAGTAGTACATGCTTTGGGTTTGACATTATCAGTATGGTTTTATTGTTGTAAGCCTCGAGGCAAGTTTTCATAAATGTTTTTTAAGTCATTTTTTAATTTGCTACCTTGCAGTTTTGTAAAGTAGGTAACTCTTGCTGCTTTCAATGTGGAATTTTTGAAACTGCGTCAGTGACAATACAAAATATTTAATTTGCCCTTGAAGATAGAACTGGAGAAAGAAATAGCAACCCATTGTTGCCCAGAGAATCCCATGGACAGAGGAGCCTGGTAGGCTACAGTCCATGGGGTCGCGAGAGTAGGATATGACTTAATGACTAAAGAGAGGCAGAGAGACAAGATAGAACACAAATTGTGAGTACAGCTGACCCTTGAACAACATAGGTTTGAACTGCATGATCCAATTAGACATGAATTTTTTTTCAATAAATACAATAGTAGTAACAATCTGTGGTTAGTTCAACTTGTAGATATAGAGGAACCATATTTAAGGAAGGCCAAATGTAAGTTATATGTGGATTTCTGACTGCTTGGAGGGCTGGCACCTCCAACCCCTCCATTGTTCAAGGTTCAACTATACGTGTAATTAACATCCAACTGGTACACACATGAGCAGGATGAACTTAGTTTCTGCAGTTTACTAACATGCATTGCAGATAGCAATTTTTTATTGAAGTCTAGTGGATTTACAGTATGTTAATTTCTGCTATACAGAAAAGTTATACATATATATTCTTTTTGAACGTTCTTTTTCATCATGGCTTATCAAAGGATACTGAATATAGTTTTCTGTGCTATACAGTAGGACCTTGTTGTTTATTCATTCTATACATAAAAGCTTTACATCTGCTAAATCTGCTCACCCCAGCCTCCATCCCTCCCCCAACCCACTGTCCCTTGGCAAGCATCAATCTGTTCTCTATATCCCTGATTCTGTTTCTGTATCGAAGATATGTTCGTGTCATATTTTAGATTTCACATATAAGTGATATGGAATGGTATTTGTCTTTCTGACTTGCTTCGCTTAGTATGATCATCTCTAGGTCCACTCATGTTGCTGCAGATGGCATTAGTTCACTCTGTTTTATGGCTCAGTATCCCATTGTTGCTGCAGATGGCATTAGTTCACTCTGTTTTATGGCTCAGTATCCCATCGTGTATATGCACCACGTCTGCTTTAACCACTCATCTGTCAGCGGACATTAGGTTGCTTCCGCGTGTTGGCAATTGTGAACAGTGCTGCTCTGAACATAGGGGTGCGTATATCTCTTTGGATTAGAGTTTTGTGTGGATTTGTACCCAGAAGTGGGATTGCTGGGTCATGTGGTAGTTCTACTTTTTGTGTTCTGAGGACCTCCATCCTATTTTCCATGGTGGCTGTGACAACAGCATAGGAGAGTTCCGTTTTCTCCACACTCTCTCTAGCATTTGTTACTTGTAGACTTTTGAATGATGGACATTCTGACTGGTGTGAGCTGGTACATTTCTCTAACAATGAGTGATATTGAACAGATAGCTGTTTTAGATGCATTTTGGTAATTAATGGCCAAAGCGCCTTATTTATCAAGGCTGAGTGATTAAGGTGATATTTCCCAAAGTACACGTAAAGCCAGGACTCAAATGATACAAAAAGTAGCTGAGGGTATTAACTTACTCCTCCTGCGGAAACTGTCAGTTCAAGAAGGTCCATGTAGCAGCTCTGTCTCCTATTCAGTCTGAAACAATGGTTCTGCAAGTGGTCCTCAGAGGGACAGTGTCAGCTTCACCTGGAACCTTTATAAAAATGTGAATTCTGGGGTTCCATCCCAGTCCTGAGGAACCAGAATCTGGAGGGAATCCGCAGGCACAGGAACCTGCGTTAACACACCCTCGGGGTGATTCTGATGCTGAAGTTGGGGAACCATGGCCCTAAAGGAAGGGGACGCTAGGGTAGAACAGAGGTTCTCAGGCTCCACTGGCCCACCTGGGAGCTCAGAACATCCCAGTGCCTAGGCCACACCCCAGACCAGTTCAGTTACAACTTCTGGGGTGCACGTGGGCACGGCTATGTTTTCAAATGCTCCTGGTGGTTCCAAAGCGCACCCAGGCTAGCAGTGGAGGGAATTCTTAGAGTTGACGTGGGACAGCCGCATCTTAGCTCCTCCGCGCGGCGAGGGCCACGCCTGCTGGTCTGGTGGGGACGTTCGGGAGTCAGAGTACAGACGCTTGGGTGACAGTCACTACCACGGTAAGCTCCTGAAAATGTGTACATTTTCCTTTGAAGTGGAGGTTCTCTAAGTGTGGGTCTTGAACTTCTGGGGTTCCTTGAGGCTTTTTTTTAAGGGATCCTGAATGTTCATAAGGATACTAAGATGTTACTTGGCTTTTTCCATAGTGTTAACATTGGTGTAAACGCCACTGTGGTCAAACCTAGTAATGTTGGCAGAAACCAAAGCAGAAATATCAAACTGTAGTAGTGGCCATCACCTTTAAAGCACTCATTCTATCACTCTGTAAATAAATAAAACTTTAAAAAGTAACTGCAACTGGCTTAAATCCCCACTTGAGAACACATCTTTTTAATAGTCTGTGTGATGAGAGGGGAAGCATTTCTTCAGTACTTAAGTGTGATGGTTGTCTCCAGGGAAAGCACTGGTGAGATTGAGTTGTGAGCCAAACTAGCCTTTTTTTTTTTTTCATGGAACATCACTTTTACTTGGAAGAACAGCTGACAAACATTGGCTCTTCAGACTAGGGATCTGGCAGACATTTGTTTCAAAATGAACCCAGTAAGCCTGACACTTCAAGGAAAACAATGGACAGTATTTGTTGTCAATAAGAAATTTCACATTTCAAGCAAAAAACAGGACTTTAGAAAACTTGTATCTGCTGTAGTAAGTTTAACAGACAGCCCCCCACATACACACACAACCCTACCCCCAGTATTTAAAGCCTTGTCCAATGAGATTGGTAATAGATAATAATGTATTGATACTGTGTAATATGTCAACATTTGGAACATTTGCTAGATCAGTGATGCTAAAAAATTATACATGGGTAAAAGATCCATTAAAATAGGTCAGTGTTTACATAACAGTTACGAGAAGTTGTGAAAACAGTTGCATTTTACATTGCAACTAAGCTTTATGAAAATAGCACTTTGAAGGTTTTGGCATAGTAACAAATGATGTCCACAATTGTTTGGAAAGGCTATTAAGATACTCTCCCCTTTTCCAACTAGACATTTGTGAGAGACTGTATTTTCTTAGTATACTTTAAGGAAAACAGCAGTCCAGTGACTGCACATGCAGATGTGAGAATCTGGCCATTTTTATTAAGCAAAACATTTGAGATTTGAGAAAGTGCAAGAAGCAGTGCCACTTTTAATTTTGTTTTGGGAAACTATTAGCATGCAGTGGGCTTATTTCTGTAATGTTAAAGTAAACCTTTTATTTAAGACAGTAAATACAACATAACCTAAACATGTTTTATGTTTTAAAATAGATTCAATATTTTAACATTACTAAACATATTTTTATTGAAGTTGATTTACAATGTGTTAATTTCTGCTGTCCAGCAAAGTGATTTGAGTTATATATGTACACACGCACATTCTTTCCTATGATGGTTTATTATAGAATGTTGATTGTAAGCTTTCTCTGCTATAAAGTAAATTGTTTTTCTATATGTAATAGTTTGCATCTGCTAATCCCAAGTTCCCAATCCATCACTCCCCCACCTCCATTCCCCTTGGCAACCCCAAGTCTTTATGTCTGTGAGTCTGTTTATGTGTTGTAGGTAACAGACTGGGACTCTTAGCTACAGCAGTGGGAATGGGATTGCTGGATTGTAGGGAAGGTAATTCTATTTTTGCTTTTCTGAGAAACCTCTATACTGGTTTCCACAGTGGCTACAACAACTTACGTTTCCACCAACAGTATAGGAGCTCTCCCTTTTCTCCATACTGGAGCATTTGTGGCTGTTCTGACTGGTATGAGGTGGGACATCATTGTAGATTTGTATTTCTAGTAATTAGTGATGTTGAGCATCTCTTCATGGGTTATTGGCCATTTGTATTTCTTTGGAGAAATGTCTATTTAGGTCCTCTGCCCATTTTTTGATTGGGTGGTTTGTTTCTTGGTTATTGAGTTGTAAGAGTTCTTTGTATACCAGAAACCCTTGTTTCTAGTGTAAACCCTTGTTGGTGGCATCGTTTGCAAATATTTTACCCTGTTCTGTAGGTTGTGTTTTCATTTTGTTTATGATTTTCTTTACTGTGCAGAAGCTTCTAAGTTTCAGTCACATTTGTTTATATAAATATTTAATATTTCTAAGTACAATAAATATAATCCACGTGGACATAATCATTTGGAGTTCTTGATAAAGTTTGAGAACTGCTGTCTAAGGGTTTCTGGTCTTTTTTGTGTAGATTTCAGTATCATTTGCTTATTGTCCTCATGATCATTTTGCAGGCTACAAAGAGGTAAGGATTTAAGAGGATTTAAGGCCTCTGATTTAAGAGGCGTTGGTGTGATAAATACCCACCAGAAATCTCAGCTGCGAAGCCATTTCTGCCTGTGCTGCTTTGTTAACGGTGATAAGGAGAGCTTCTGATCTTTCTGCCCCTGGCAATGCAAACAATGAAAATTGTACTTTAACAAATATCTGTCAATTGAAACTAGAGCCATCAACAGGCACAAAGTAAATTATTTAAATGTTAGCTAATATTCCTACTCTTTAGGCTATGGATTTTCTTATTAAGCATGATTGCTCACACTGAATGTTAAGGATAATTATTTTAAATATTCAAGTTATATGTTCTAATTAGCTGCCTATTTTAAAGGAAAATGCTGGGGTTGGCAAAGGGCTGAGTTTCTGTACAGTTTTTTGGAACATTGCTAAGCAGCTTCACTGTGAGGATTGGAAAGGGCTCTTGACCCTGGGAAACTAGTTGTTTTCACAATTATTTAGCAGGCATTCAGCCAAGAAAAGGTTCATATGTCCCTTTGGTAATTAATTGCCCATTCCCAGGCATTCAAGCTTTTCTCACCCCACTTTGCGGTACTTGCGTAACGTCCAGTTCTGATTTATGTACTGTAGAGGCAATTTAGAATGGTGGTCTGAGCACTCTGTGTGTCTATAGGTTAGTTCCTCAGTCATGCCCGACTCTTTGCAACCCCATGGATTGTAGCCCACCAGGCTCCTCTGTTCATTAAATTCTTCAGGCAAGAATACTGGGAGTGGGTAGCCATTTCCTTCCCCAGGAGATCTTCCCAACCAGGGATCGAACCTGAGTCTCCTGCATTGCAGGAGCCACCTGCAAATTTACTACTGAGCCACCGTATAGGAAAGGGAGGTCAAGAGAAGAATAAGTTGTGAATTAGGGCCAGTGAGAATTTTGATGGGCAAGGGCTTATTTAGAGTTTCTTTGGATTTTGACATGATAAAGTACTTTGCATTCTGTAATCTGGGCCAATTTTAAGGCAATAAATATGTCCTAAATTTTTACAAATTCTGTTATAGAAAAAAAAAGTATGGTACCTTTCCCTGTAAAAATTACTCCTATTTAAACAACAGCTGTCTATCCTGAGGCAGTCCACTACTTGGTGACCTTTTTTGTCCTGACCAGTTTGACAGAGATGATGATTTTGGTAAAAACCAACTTACCCTTGAGTGTGGCCTATTAGATCTCTTCTGCTCATTTTCACAATAGTCTTTTAAAAGTAAGGCATATTTAAAACTACGTTTCACATGGTAGTTGTTGAGAACGTGTATGCACCTTCCCAGCAGTCCTGTGGCTGGCTCACTGGCGGTTCCATTTCTTGGGCAACAAAGCCTTTCGCCTCTGTCCTCAATGGGCTTGATGACCAGATTTCCCAGAGCAGTTGACACCCAGGAGTCACTGAAGAAAGGGATTCTTAGCATGTCTGCTGGCCGAGATGGGACCCCTGGCCCCATAGACTGCAGATGGACCCGCCTTTCCACGAACAACTCTGCAAAAGGCCGCTACCAACCAACAAGCACTGAGGCTTTCTTTTTACCTTTTCAGGCTTCTGGCTGTGATGGGTCGGAGATTCCCGACGAAGTGAAGCTGATCGGGTTTGCTCAGTTGAGTGTCAGCTGATATCTGTCCCTTGATGTCACCTTGATCTGTCATGCCTCCCCTCGCCACACCCTCCCTCCAACCTTTCCTGCCACTTCCTCCCACCCCCTAGCAAAATCAGAGGATTGTGAAGAGGCCGGCTTCAACGTAAGATAAGAGAGAGATTTTTTTTAAACTTAACAACACTGCGCTCTGCTTTATTCTCTAGCAACCCACAGTATGAGAACAAGCAAATGCCACAACTGCACGACTGTTGCTCAGTTTTTCAAAAGCTATTTAATATCCTCAGCAACCAATTTGGATCTCCCCTAAGTGAAAAGAATCTGAAACACTCAGGTGGTCCTATTTATTGGCAACAAAAGGAATCTTTTCTATCAGAAGCCTATTTCTTCTCTCATTGTTGTCCTTTCTGTTATAATTCTTTAATTGTACATCTGACAAGACTGCCTCTTATGTTGTATTTAGAAATTAATATACTTATAAAATTAAGATTTATTAGCCAAACTTGAATTCTAGTTTTAAAACTGACTGTGAATTTTATTTTTCATATATTTATGCATTACACACCTTAGCTATAAGGAAGAGAAAAAAAAAAACGTTTTTGATTATATATGCTTCCTGCAGTTACTCTTGTTATTTAAACAAAAAATTTCAGGTCTATCTTTCGAGTATTTATAACTTGTGATTTTTGAAATGACTGAATTAGGAACTAGGATGCTTACTCTTTTGGTTTGCCTGAAAACCAGTTCACAATCTGATTGTCTCCTGGGAGAGGGAGGTGCCTTGTGGGAAAAAAAAAAAAAATTCATATTAAGAATGTGCCTGAGGCTGCTTTACTCTGGAATAGTCTCAGATCTAAAATTTCCTCTACATAAAGTGGCATATGTAAGTTTTGCTTCACTGGAACGTTTAGGATGCTCTATAAAATGGCGCCATTCTGTTAGATTGCTAATTATGTACCCACCTCTGATTTGATGTCTCCTGAAATGAAAGGATCTGTCGTTCCAAAGGTGATAAACTTGAAAATACCAGAATCCGTGTTTTACTTGAAATTCTGCAGAATACCCAGATGGAGTGAAAAATAATAGAAAGGGTTTTGTGCAATGACTAAAAGGTAAAACGCTGTTAAGTTTCAAGAATAAATACTTTCAACCCAAATCACCCTCTGCTTGACTATATATTATGAAATAGTAAACCATCAGATTTTCAAAACTGGAGTCTAAACTTTCAGGGTGGTGGCTCCCAGATGGTACCGTTTGCTCTTTCCTAGCTAACCCTAGATATGGCAGCTCTTTAATGTACTTTAAAAAGCAAATATATATTACTAAGGAAAAAAAAAAGTTATTTATAATTGCCTTGTCATAATTGTTAAGGTGTTCTAGAGCCATTTGCATACAACTTAATGTAATTTCATTCCATTCTATTGTTTACACAATAATTACTCAAAGATGACTGCAGAGGTAAAAGGAAAATAAAAGTGTATTATTGCACAAAGAGAGAGTGTCACATTGTTTCATTCCTCCTCTAGGTAGTAGTGCACTGCTGCAGTGATATTTAGCACCTGCATAAAATGCCTAGTGAGAATTATCTGGTGAAAGTGCCCTGGAGAAAGACCAAAGCATCCATCTAGTCACAGAGAAATCAGGTTTGACAATTAGCTTGACAAAAAGAATGAAAGACATTCACTCTCAAGGCAGACAGTCTATCTTTAAGTCAAAAACAACAGGGCTGCAGCAGACAAGTGGGAAGAATGCCTTCCAACCAGTAAGGCGAGAATGGTTAGAGGACTTGGCCAGGGCCTTTCACAGCTTCTTGGCCTCCTGACATCTGCTGCACAACTTGTGGCCAAAACAGTGTAAAAAAAAAACCCTACACATTCTGTTCAGAGTAAAACATACATGAGGAGCTATAGAACTCTATTTTGCAATATAGTAATGAATAAATGCCATATTTTTTTATGTTCATATTCTCATATGTTTTCTAATGGTATTTGAAGGAGCTTACATAAACCAGACACCAAGATAAGTATTTTTTCAAGTACATAAGATGAAGGGTCAGTAAGAACTGGCTACCAAGATGACTGCAAGTGCAAAATCAGGACCCAGAAGTTCATGACGAGGTCTAGTCAGCCAGCACACAGCCTGGGATTAGAGCTCCCAACCCACCAACGGTGAAGAGGAACATCGTTTCTCCTTCAAGTAAGAATGGACACTGATTTTTCCTAGTACTAAAGCCTGGAATGAAATTCCTCTAGGAGGTTCTAGTCATGAATTTAGAAACTTAAAGACTCTCAAAGCATTGACACATATATTCCAAGTTTTGAACACTTACCCTTTCCAGTGCTTTCTCTGGGGGCCCAGATGCAGGGTATGTGATAGGAAGTGCTGGTCAGCTAGGAGTTGAGATCATGATCCAACAGTTGCTCTCACGTGTGGTCTAGAAAGATAGAGCAGTTAAAGTTGAGTGGGACGAGTGGGGTACATTTCCTTTAAGCAATCCTGTGTGACTATTTCTCCTAATCAAGCTTTTGATTAAACATGACACATTGTGATTCTGCTCACTGGCGAAAACCTAAACTTCGCTCAACACAGGTACTTGGCATTATTTATTTGGACAGCTTACATGCTCTGGTGAACAGGAAGGTTTACACTTCTTCATAAAATCAAGGCACTCACATCTCATACAAACACAAAATCTGCCCGGCCCCGACTGTGGTCAACTTGCAAAGATCTAAAATGGAAGGACATTATCATCTCATTTTAATGTCCATATATTGTTCTTATATGAAGAACATGGTTTTCTGTATATAGGACAACTTTTAGAGACACTTCTAGACTGTGTGTGAAAACAATTTTATTCCAAAAAATTATTCTTAGAAAGTTACCCATTTCCCTATGTGTTACATATCTTATATGCTGGTAAATATGGTAGCTCTTCATGCCTCTTCATGTTGGAGTAGGGTGAAGTAATAGTCTTTTGGAAAAGAGTCAAGAATTCTCTCAAAAAACAAGTCTAATCCCATATAAAATCCTAGCATAGGAATTTTTTTTCCAGTCAGAATTTTCACTCACTCATCTCAACAATGCACCTGTGATCTGATTCATGTTAAGCAACATACTTTCCTGGTTAACCTTCCAAAGTTAAGTTGGTAAGCAGAATCTACAATTAAGTAATTACATTACAGAGATGGTAAATATAAGCAAATTAACACTGGACGGAGGACTTCTGCCAGAAATTAGGATTCATATTTGACAGTAAATGATCTTAGGTCTTTTTTTGCCTTAGAGGTATATTGGATAAGAGAAGCTACTGCTTAGTGAGGCTCATTGAATTTGTGATAGTAAAATCATATGATCAGCTTAAATTTATCCATACCTATAGCAGAAGTAGAGAGAGCATACTTCTGGCTTATCCAAAAGTGGCTTTATCCAATTATGATACAATTAAAGGAACTCAAACATACCCTCAATTTTCTGTTGCACACTTTTGTCTAATCTACCCACTTCATACTCTCACCAGGATATTAAAGGGCAGGTTGGGTGTTATAAGTGGTGTGCCAAGGTGGGTGGTGCTGAAACATACCCTTAGGGCCAGAATGTCCCAACCTAGAAAAGAGGTCTACCACTAGGCAGGATTGCCATAAACAAATGGTTTTCAAGTGACAATTTCCATTGCATATTGGCATGAACTAAAATTTTAATTAATGAGGTTTGATCATAAGAGTATTCCCTTTAAGTGGTTAAAATACTTCCTGGAGTTAGGTATTTAGAATGTGTACTACGAAGTATCAGTAAACTGTTTAATGCATATAAGGAGTGGAGACTGTAAAGGCATATGTTTAAAATATGACTTAAGTGACTGACTCCCTCAGGGACCCTAGATACAATATCAGTTAACACCCAAAACATCACAAAAAAGGAACTGGCACTCCACTGGAATAGACAAGCCATAAAAATAGCAAAAAGTACCTGTCTCCAAAATGTCTCAGTGATTGCCTTAATGCATTTTTGCCACAGAGAAAAAGCATGGTCCAATAACAGGGATGCTTCTTTACCTGTCTTCTTACACCTTCCTCAACAAACCTAACCATGGCTAGTTTGGGCACCTAAGAACAGAAGAAAAATTTGCACAATTAGCTTATCAGGTAGTGTGCATCTATGCCAAGCCAATGGATGCTTGAAGAAAGGTACATAAAACTTCCCCTACATGAATTACAGCTTACAAAAGGAGCATCATTAGCTGAAGGGGTTTATTGAACCTGTATAATTTAGCTCATAACTCAAAGGGCAGGAATATTATTAAAAATTACAATCTTATGCTATTATTTGAATTTGTTACAGAATGAAGAAAGGTCAGTAATAGAATAACGATTCCTGTAGTGTATTTATCGCTATGTAGAATACTGAGAAACCAAGATTTGTAATTTATCACAGAAGAAACCAGCATATTGTTCAGTAAACTAATGAATCCATAAGAGGAGGAGATCAAGATGGTGGAGGAGGAAGACATGGAGCTCACCTCCCCCCATGAAGACATCAAAAATGTGGAGCAATTCTCACTGGAAACAAACTGGAGACTGGCAGAATGAGTATTAAACATCCAAAAGGCTGTAAGAAACAGAGTCGGGATCAGGAAGGGAGGAGAAGCAATCAGGTCAGGACCTGTGCCCTGGAAGGGAACACAGAAGAGGAGGGGGATTACACCCTTCCTGGGGAGTGAGGAGTCTGAACCATGCTTCAGGCACCCCATCTCTGGGGCCCAGCACTGGAAGGACAGGTCTCTTAGCGGGTTTGAAAGTCGATGAGACTGACAGTGGGGCTGTCAGAAACCTAGACCACTCTTAAGAAATGCACACGCACTCTTACTCCCTCAACAAGGCAGCGGAAGCAGATTGAGAGGACCCGAGCCTTCGCCCGGTTTTCTGTAACAGGCCCGGTGGAGGCCCAGGCCAAGCTGGGCACCCACCATGGTTCCTCTTGTTCTGCAGAGCAGCTTCCTACTAAGGCAAAGGCCACGGCAGCCGAGGTGAGTGCCCCGCTGTCGGGAACAGAGTGGGCTCAGACCTGGCAAGTGCTCTGGCCAGAGGCGGGATCACTCCAGCACACGCTGTGGCCCCTCTTGCTCCGCAGCACAACTTCCCACGAGAGCAAAGGCTGCTGCTGCTGGAGACTGCTTTGCCCTGGAGGATGGCGCCAGCCTGGACCCAGCACTGTACCCAGACAGGGAGAGCGTGGCCATCACCGGCACCTGCTGCAGCAGTGCTCCCTTCTGGGGCAAAGGTGCCAATGCTGGGAGCGGGGGAGCACACACTGAGGGAGCAGAACCAGCTCTGACTTGACCCTCGGGGCTTCTGATGGAGCAACTTCCTGATGTAGTATCCCATCCCTTGACAGGACACTGTTGGCTATTGAGCAGAGAAGTCCCCCTCTCACGCCTGGCTCTAGCTCCAACCCTCCCCCATCCCTGCCATCTCCAGCCCCACCTCCTAGCAACAGTGATAGCCGCCAGCCTACCCAGAGGAGAAATGTGACTTGAGCTCACTTCAGACACAGCTCACCCACCAAAGCCACCAGGCACATGCAGACTGCACAAGGATGCTCCCAGACAAGGGCACCCCATTCAGGACCAGGACAGGTAACTTTTATCTAATTTCATAGAGACAAAGGTAAGCAAAATGAGAAGACAGAGAAATTTGTTTCAAATAAAACAACAAGAAAGGGAAAAAAAAACCCTGAAAAAAGGAATGAAGCGGATACACAATTTACCAGTTCAGAGAATTAGTAATAATGTTAACTGAATTAGGGAAAATAACAGATGAACATAGTGTGAACTCTAACAAGGGACTAGAAAGTAAAAAAGAACTAATCAGAACTAAAGAATGTGATAAATGAAAATACACTAGAAGGAATTAACAGCAAACCTACTGATACAGAACACCTGATCTGGAAAAGAGAATAATGGAAATCACTTGATTAGGATAACAAAAAGAAAACAAATTTTTGAAATTAAAACAATTTAAGAAATATTTGGGACAACATCATGTGTATCACCATTTGCATTATAAGGGTTCCAGAAGGAGAATGGAGACCAAAAGGGGTTGAAAATGTATTTAGCGAAATTATGGTTGAAAAGTTCCTGAATCTGAAGAAGGAAACACATCCAGGTACAGGAAGAACAGAGTCCCAAACAAGATGAACCCCAAAAGATTCACACCTAGGCATCAAAATTAAAATGGCAAAAGTTAATGAGAGATATCTAAAGACAGCAAGAGAAAAGCAAGGAGTCACATCCAAGGCAACCCTCATAAGGCTATGAGAGATTTTTCTGCCGAAACACTGCAGGCCAGAAGGAAATGGCATGACATGTTTAGAGTGGAAAGGGATAATCTCAGCAAGATTATCATTCAGAAGAGACAGAGTTCATCAGTACTAAACCAACCCTAAAAGAAATGTTAAAGGGTCTTCTATAAGTTAAAAAAAAAAAAAAAAAAGGCTACAACAAGAAGAATCTATAGGAAAGGAAAAATTCTACTAAGTAAAGACAAATAAATAGTAAAGGCTATGGATGAACCACTTTAATAAGCTAGTACAAAGACTGAAAGACAACTGTAAAATCAACTATAACTATAAACAGTTAAAAGATAAACATGAAGATATAAAATACGGCATCAAAAATACAAAACATGGGGGAGGGGAGTAAAACAACATAGATCTTTTAGAAAGTGTTTGAAGTTAAATGACTTTAAATCAAGTAGATAATAGGTACAGATCAACATATATGAGCCCTATAATAATCACAAATCAAAAACTTACAGCAGATACACACAACCTAAAATGAAAGGAACACAAGCATACCATTAAAGAAAATCATCAAGCCATTAGGGAAGAAACTAAAAAACAGAGAAGAACTATAAAACAACTGGAAAACAACAAAATGGCAGTAAGTACATGTCTATCAATAATCATTTTTAAATGTCAATTGATGAACTGCTCCAATTAAAATGGCTACTTAGATTAAAAGATAAGATGTGCTGCTTACAAGAGACTCACTTCAGAGCTAAAGGCACAGAAAAAATGATGAGGGGATGGAAAAACATATTTCATGCAAATTGAAATGACAAGAAAGCCAGAGTAGCACAGTCATACCAGATAAAGTAGACTTTAAAACAGTCTACACAGTTGAAATTAATATAAATAAAACACAGTCTACAACAGAAGACAAAAACAGAAGGACATTATATAAAAAGATCAACACAAGAAGGGGAGAAAACATTTGTTAACATCTATTGTAGGAGCACCTAAAGATATAGAGCAAATATTAACGGACATAAAGGGGGAAATGGACAATGATGCAATAATTGGAGAGGATTTTAATACCCCACTTACATCAATGGATAGATCAACCAAACAGAAAACCAGTACAAAAACAGGTTTTTTTTTTTTTCTTTAAAATTTGTTTAACATTTAATTTTGTATTGAGGTGTAGTGTTCAGGTGAACTGTGAAGGGCTCAGCCATACATATGCATGTATCCATTCTCCCCCAGACTCCTCACAGACTTAGAGACCAAACTTATGGTTGCCTCTACACACTGCTATATTTAAAATGGATAACCAAAAAGGGCCAGCTGTATAGCTCATGGAACTCTGCTCAATGTTATGAGGCAGCCTGGACAGGAGGCCAAAACAGTAGTTTAAAATGACACATTAAAATAAATAAATAAATACAATAAAATGACATTAAAAAATAATAATAAATAAAATAAAATGACACATTAGACTAGCTGGACTCCATAGATGTTTATAGGGCATTATATCAAAACACAGCAGAAAACATACTCTTTTTAAGTACATTTGGAATGTTGTCCAGGATATATCACATGCTATGCTACAAAGCAGTCTCAATAAATTTAAGAGGATAGAAATTTTATCAACCATCTTTTTCCTGACCACAATGGTATGAAACTAGGAATAAATTACAGGAAGAAAAATGGGAAAAACAAACACATCAAGACTAAACTACATGCTACTAACTTAGATAAGTAATAAGGACCTACTGTATAGCACAGAGAACTCTGCTCAATACTCTCTAATGGCTCATAGGGGAACAGTCTTTAAAAAAGAGTGGATACATGTATGTGTACAACTGATTCACTTTGCTATACATCTGAAACTAACACAACATTGTAAATAAACTACACTCCAAAAAATGAAAACAAAACTCCAGATCAACTAATGAGTACAAGAAGAAATTTAAAAGGAAATCAGAAAGTACCTTAAGACAAAAATAAAAACACAACTTTCCAAAATCTATGGGATGCAGCAAAAACAGTTCTAAGAGGGAAGTTTATAGTGATACAGGCCTACTTCAAGAAACAAGAAAAATTAGAAATAAATAACCTAATATAACTTCTAAAGTAATCTGTAAAAGAATAAACAAAGCCCAAAGTCACCAGAAAAAAAAAAAAAAGTTTCAGAGAGAGAATGAATAATATAGAAACAAATTATATAGAGGCCAAAAAAAAAAGATGAGTGAAACCAAGAGCTGTTTGTTTTTTTAAAGATAAAATTGATAAGGGTCATCAATAAAAACACAGGATCCAAATAAACTGAAAAAGAAACGAGTCAATATAATGGAGATAAGATGGGTAAATTTCTAGAACTATACAATCTCCCAAGATGATTGTAATCAGGAAGAAACAGACAATCTAAACAGATCAATCAATAGTGGTGACACTAAATTTGTAATTAAAAATACCTCCCAGAAAACCCAAGTCCAGGATCAGACAGCTTTACAGGGGAATTGTACCAAACATTTATAAAATAAATAATACCTATCTTTCTCAAAATCATTTTTATGAGACCCTCATACCAAAATCAGTTCAACATTTCTGATGAAGAGAGATGCAAAAGTCCTCAAAGAAATATTAAGCAAACTGAATTCAGCAATACATTAAAAGGATCACACACCATTATTAAGTTGGATTTATCCCAAGGATACAAGGTAGGTTCAAGCTCCACAAGTTAGTCAATATGATATGTTAACAAACAGTTAAAATCATATGATCATATCAATTGTTGCAGAAAAAGTATTTGACAAAGTTCAATATCTATTAATGATAAAAACTCTCAACAAAGTGGGTATAGTGGGAAGGTACCTCAACATAATAAAGGCCACAAAAGACAAACCACATCATACTCAATGGTGAAAAACTGAAAACGTTTTTTCTAAGATCAGGAACAAGGAAAGGATGTCTACTCTTGTCACTTTTATTCAATATAAGAGCAATCAGGCAAGAAAAAACTAAAAGGCATCCAAATTGGAAAGAAAGAAGTAACACTGTCACTATTTGAAGATGACATGATACTATATATATGAAACCCTAACAAAAACTATAAGAACTAATAAATGCATTCAGTACAACTGCAGGATACAAGACTGACATACAGAAGTCTGTTGTTTTTCTATACACTAATAATGAACTTTCAGAGAAAGCAAGAAAATAGTCCAGTTTAAAATCACATGAAATATAAGAAGATACCTAGAAATAAACTTAACTAAGGAAGTGAAAGGCCTATGTTCTGAAAACTATAAAACATTAGGGACAAGTTGAAGATGATACAAAAAAATTGAAAGATATTTCATGTTCATAGGTTGGAAGAATTAATATTGTCAAATGTTCATACTAACCAAAGCAATCCAGAGATTTAACGAAATATCTATCAAATGCCCAGGGAATTTTTCACAAACTAGAATAAATCATCCTAAAATTTATACAGAACCACAAAAGTCCCCAGATACCCAAAGAAATGTTGAGAAAAAGAACAAAACCGGAGGATCACACTCCCTGACTTCAGACTATACTTCAAAGCTATAGTAACTGAAAGAGTATGGTACTGGCACAAAAACAGATGTATAGATCAAGGGGACAGAATAAAGATCCCAGAAATAAACCCACACAGTTTGGATCGATTAATCTACAACAAAGGAAGCAAGAATTTACAGTGGGGAAAAGACAGGCTTTTCAGTAATTTCTGCTGGGAAAACTGGACAGCTACATATAAAAGAATAAATTAGAGTATTTTCTCACATCATATACATAAGTAAACTCAAAATGGATTAAAGACCAAAATATAGGACCAGAAACCATGAAACTCTGAGAAGAATACATAGAACAACCTTTGACATAAACAGTAATATTTGGATCTGTCTTTAAGGTGAAGGAAACAAAAGCAAAAACAAACAAATGGGAACTAGTTAAACTTAAGAGCTTTTGCAGAGCAAAGAAAACCATCAACAAAATAAGTCAATCTACTGATCGAGAGAAAATATTTCCAAATGACATGACTGACAAGGAGTTAATATCCAAAATATATATGAAGAGCTCATACAATTAAATATCTAAGAAGCAATTAAAAATGGACAAAAGATTAGAAAAGGCATTTTTCCAAAGAGGATATATGGATGGCCAACAGGTACATGTAAAGATGCTCAACATTGCTAGTCAGAGAAATTCAAATCAAAACCATAATGAGATATCACCTCCCACCTGTCAGAATGGCTACCATCAAAAACTGTACAACTCACAAATGTTGGCGAGGATGTAGAGAAAAGGGAACCCTAATATAACACTGGTGGGATGATAAATAGGTGCAACCACTATGGAAAACAACATGGAAGTTCCTCATAAAACTAAAAACAGAACTAACAAATGATTCAGCAATTCCATTTCTGAGTGTATATCCAAAGAAAACAAAATACTAATTTGAAAAGATGCATGTTCATAGCAGCTTTATTTATTATAATAGCTAGGATATGGAAGCAGCCTAAGTGTCCATCTATAGATGAATGGATAAGTGGAATATTACTAAGTCATGAAAAAGAATGAAAATTTGCCATTTGTGACATATGGCATTTGCAATAACATGGATGGATTTGGAGAGTATTATGCTTAGTGAGATATACCAGACAGAGAAAGACAAATACAGTATGTTATTTCTTGTATATGAAATCTAAAGAATAAAGACAATGAATGAATATAAAAAAACAGAAATAGACTCACAGGTATACGCAACAAACTAGTGGTTGCCAATGGGGAGAGAGAAAGCAGGAGGAGCAAAACAGGGGTGGGGATGAGAGGTACAAACAGTGTGTATAAATTAAATAAGCTCCACAGGTATGTTTTACAGTGCAGGGAATACAGTACAATATTTTATAATGACTTTAAATGAACTGCAGCCTGTAAAAATATTGAATCACTATGTTATATACCTGAAACATATAAATTGTAAATTAACTGTACTTAAATTTAAAAAGTAAATTAAAATGATATAGAAGATAGAAGAAAAATACAAGCATGTCATATGTTGGGATACCAATGCTATTGTGGCATATTTGGGGAATGCCTGAATTCAGTAACTACACTCTTATATTGCCATTCTAGAATACTACATGAAGCTTGATCATATAATCAAATTTGATTCACGTTAGTCCTGTGATAATGCGTATTTTTACACCTAGGAACAACGTAAGATCTATTTCTTATTGTGGGCTGTAGTCAAAAAGATGAAAAGTCACTGTTTTAAGCTATTTTAAATGTTTGTTTTTGATGTTACTTGCAGGCAAAAGCAACTCTGATGAGCACTTTACATCATCTCATTTAATCTCAAACTACTCTATTGATTAGGTTTTAGTATCCTGTCTTAAAGATGAAAAAACTAGGGCTCAGAAATACTAAGTTGCCCAAGATAATACAGTAAGTAATGTAATATAAAACAGGAATTTGAATACAGGTATACCTGGTTCTAAGGCCCACTTTCTTAATTGCTATATCCGACAACCTCCCTACATAATACAAAAGCCCCGTTATTGCAGGTTTGTTCTGGGCCAGGCATTAAACTGAAAACTTTTCCCACCTTACCTTGCTTAACGCGTGCAACAACTCTATGAGATCAGTTTCATTATCTGCCTTTTATAAGTGAGGAAACAGATATACTAAGATCTTTAGTAACCTCTCCAAGGTCAGCCAGGTAGCAGGTGACAGAGAAGAACTGAATCCAAATCAGTGGACTCCAAGCATTCCCACTACGATCCCTTAGAGAGTTACCTAAGGGCAAATCAGATTTTGTGGGTCCTGAAGTTTATACAGGTTGGGGCAGAAAACTAAAAAATTTTTCTGTGCAAAATTATTCATAGAAAATTAGGTACTTAGTCTTGCAAAGGCACCTGAAGATTATTCTTGGTAATTCTGCCCCTAAGCCATAGATGTTGCGCCTGCTTTACATTCATGATTTGTACTG
This sequence comes from Odocoileus virginianus, assembly GCF_023699985.2. Taxonomy (NCBI): domain Eukaryota; kingdom Metazoa; phylum Chordata; class Mammalia; order Artiodactyla; family Cervidae; genus Odocoileus; species Odocoileus virginianus. Next base: position 21,731,942 of record NC_069686.1, read on the forward strand.
TAACTAACTTTTATGTTCATTAGAGCCTTCTGGGATGTGGCTTCCAAACAGCCAGGTAAGTACCATCTTCCCAAGATCAAAGAATCAGAAACAGTTGTTTGAGAAGGGACAGTTTCAAGTTTGATTATCTTAAATGTCTTTAAAAACCTAAAATTAAAAAGAAAATTACATTCTTTGGTAATAAAATATCAACACCAAAATGGCTTCTGCTCAGGCTTTGTTGCTGACTGTCAGCATGACTTCACCCAAGTTCCATTTCACTAAGCTTCAGTCGGCTCAGTTTTAGACTGGGGGGGATTAATTAGTTGATCATTAATTTCCTTTCCAACATGAACATTCTAGGGACCTAATTGAGCAGAGGAACGAATAAACCACTGGCTGCTTGAGTGAACTTGCCATCCATTCAGCTGTAACAGTTGAGCTGTTGGTGAATAGGGTTTTTGAAATTCCAATCGGCTAATTAGCATCTTTTGTTACAGCAAAGAGTTGTACAGGGAATCAGGACCCATCTACTGGAAGTTTAAAAGATGAATATGTTAATTAACTTGATTGTGGTGATTATTTCACAATGTATGTGTATATCAAAACATCAAGTTGTACACCTTAAATATATATAATGTTTATTTGCCAGTTATAGCTCAATAAAGCTGGGGAGAAAAAACAGGTACAGGGTCATAGCTCTACAAGGCAGCTTTATTACTTTCTGATTATTTTCCTGGAGCCTCTTGAGAGCTGATGCATCAGTGTGGGAAGGAGACAGCAGTCTTCAGGCTGCAGGAAGCCATCAGACAGTTCTGGGCTCCATACCTATCTTCATAGGCATTTTTTCTCGATGTTATATTAACCAGTGGACATGGTCTTATTGTCTAGGTTTCTGGGATTATACCCTAAGCACACAGCACTCTTCAAGGGCCATTCCTCCAAGCTCTTTCTTTCTCCAAAGAACTCCCCTTAAAGGGAAAGAGGCAGGAAGTTGGTAAAGAGAGAGGCAGGGAGGGAGACACCTAACAAACATCCTAACCACGCACCCTGTCAAACCTGAGTAACAGCAGCCATGGCATCCTCAGTGATCCTAGGATCTAAGTCAAAATCAAAGTCTAGAAACTGCATATTCCTAATATGTCTCGCATGTTTGTTCTCTGACTTGTTAATATTAAAATTATTTAAAAATAGTTACCATTGCTAAAAACAGTAACCTGCATAACTATATTCCAGGTGGTTTTCATACATATTATACCATCTTATAAGCCAAGTAGATTTGCCTGCGTCCACCTTAATGGATAATGGAAATGAAGTTCAGAGAAGTAAAGTATTAAACCTACCCAAGGTCAACAGCTAATAAATAGCAGTACTGGAGTTTGAACATGCCTGTATCTTCCTATCATATCACTTTGCTTTCCCTGTATTGCTTATAATGTTATTTGATTGCCTTTCAACCCAATAAATAGAGTATAAGTTTCTCGTAGGAGCTGTTTCAAATGAAGCTTGTTAATATTAAATCGTCTGGTACAGGCCCTCATTCAACATGTGTTGGTAAATTTTTTTAAAAAGTCCAACAGGAGAAATATATTGTTGAAAATCAATGACTGCAGTCAGACCAGCAAAGAATTCAAGCTATAAAAAGTGCAAATGGTAGTTACAGGCTGATCATGAAAAGGACAGTCTGACTGGGAGGTTGCATTTTCAGCTATTCCTCTATGTTGGCAGCCTTTCAAAGACACACAACTCTTAAATGCATTAGTATAAGGAAGGCTGTGATGACACCACAGTCGGCTGTGCAAAATGAATTTAACAGTGATTGACAGGTAAGTAGACTTGAAGTAGCAAATTGCTAAAAAGATCAGCCCAGGACTGAGAAACACAGAATGATACCTCAGTGTGGGCTAAAAGAGAATAAGTTGACTTCTCCATTGCTACAGCCACTTTGGGAGAATCAGTCTATTTTCTTAAACTTCTAAGAACCAGCAGGGATACCTATACCAGATAAGGTTAAACTTCTCCTCGAAGTATCACCTGGACAATGCTAACTACCATACAAGATCACCTTTGAGTCTAAATCACTTTTGGATTCTGTATATAGCTCTTTTGCTCCATCAGAAGGATTTCCAGGTGGCTCAGTGGTAAAGAATCTGCCTGTCAGTGTAGGAGATGCGGGTTCAATCCCTGAGTCAGGAAGATCCCCAGGAGAAGGAAACAGCAACCCATTCCAGTATTTTTGCCATGGAAAATTCTATGGACAGAGGAACCTGGTGGGCTATACAGTTCATGGGGTTTCAGAGTCAGACACAACTGGGCGCGCGCACACACACACACTCCATCAGGAAGATGGGAGACTGGTTTTTAAACAATGATATAATGTTGGGCTCTTGGTAGAGCTCTATAACTTTCAGGAAACAGTTTGGGGTTGTCTCTGAAAAAGAGAACCAACTGTGTCTGGGCTCCATTTATGCACAAAGACTTTGCTTTTACTCATAGTGGACATTGCTAATCACCCACCAATATCTTCTACTGAACCTCAGTATTTTTCAACACAGCAATCTAGACAACCCCGACTAATTAGGCTAATTAGGCACTTGTGAAGTGAGCTAAGTCATAAAAACAAGAGCCTCATGCCTATTTTATTAACAACTTTACACACAAAACTTAGAGTTTTTATTGTTGAATGAATGACTGTTATGGCTGACAGACCAATTCTCTCAAATCTGGACTCACTGATCATATTTCTTAGAAGATCACAGGATTTCAGAATCATGTGATCTAATCTCCTTGCAATCATCTTTGGAATCCAAGCTTTCTAACTCCCAGCATTGTATTTCTTATACTCCACATAAAAAGAAATTCTCTTCCTTTTAAAGAAGGAGTATCTTGAAAATAGAGGACAGACAGTTTTCTGAGTGTGTCAGGGTTTGTATTTTGCAACGTTTTAAACAGAGAGCATATATTAAATGTAAGGTGATCCCCAAAATATGATCCCCAGAAACCCCTAGTCTGGAATACATACATAAGTACACAGGGAGGTAATTTGATATATAAACTTAAAGTTTCAGCAAATCACCTTGAAGCTTTCAGTTGCAGGGAAATGATTAATTTAACAATGACTGAACAAGGGGAAATTCTCTACACCTATATTCTACGTTGAAGGCTGTCAAAGCTCTGTATTCATGTCCTTCAGTTTGCAACTGATGCCTGTTGACTAAAAAAGATGTACAACTTGAGAGTTGTGAATTAAGTTCTATTTGGGGCAAAATGAGGACTGCAGCCCAGGAGACAGAACCTTAGGTAGCTCTGAGAGATGCTCCAAAGAGGCGTGGGGGAAGGTCAATATAAAAGATTTTGGTGAAGGGGAGTTCAATGAAATTAAGCACGCACTTTACTAGTTTTCCACTAATCACAAGGAACTGATGTCACCATGAAGGGATTTAGTGATTTTCTAGATATGAAGAGATGCAAGTGTTGGGAGCATGAAATTAGTTCCTGAAAATGTTTCAGTTCAGTTCAGTCACTCAGTCGTGTCCGACTCTTTGCGACCCCATGAACTGCAGCACGCCAGGCCTCCCTGTCCATCACCAACTCCCGGAGTTTACTCAAACTCATGTGCATCGAGTCGGTGATGCCATCCAGCCATCTCATCCTCTGTCGTCCCCTTCACCTCCTGCCCTCAACCCCTCCCAGCATCAGGGTCTTTTCAAATGAGTCAACTCTTCACATGAGGTGGCCAAAGTATTGGAGTTTCAGCTTCAGTATCAGTCCTTCCAATGAACACCCAGGACTGATCTCCTTTAGGATGGACTGGTTGGATCTCCTTGCAGTCCAAGGGACTCTCAAGAGTCTTCTCCAACACCACAGTTCAAAAGCATCAATTCTCTGGCACTCAGCTTTCTCACAGTCCAACTCTCACATCCATACATGACCACTGGAAAAACCATAGCCTTGACTAGATAGACCTTTGTTGGCAAAGTAATGTCTCTGCTTTTTAATATGCTGTCCAGGTTGGTCATAACTTTCCTTCCAAGGAGTAAGCGTCTTTTAATTTCATGGCTGCAATCACCATCTGCAGTGATTTTGGAGCCCCCCAAAATAAAGTCTGACACTGTTTCCACTGTTTCCCCATCTATTTCCCATGAGGTGATGGGACCAGATGCCATGATCTTACTTTTCTGAATGTCGAGCTTTAAGCCAACTTTTTCACTCTTCTCTTTCACTTTCATCAAGAGGCTTTTTAGTTCCTCTTCACTTTCTGCCATAGGATGGTGGTATCTCCATATCTGAGGTTATTGATATTTCTCCTGGCAATCTTGATTCCAGCTTGTGCTTCTCCCAGCCTAGCGTTTCTCATGATGTACTCTGCATATAAGTTAAATAAGCAGGGTGACAATATACAGCCTTGACGTACTCCTTTTCCTCTTTGGAACCAGTCTGTTGGTCCATGTCCAGTTCTAACTGTTGCTTTCTGACCTGCATATAGGTTTCTCAAGAGGTGGGTCAGGTGGTCTGGTATTCCCATCTCTTTCAGAATTTTCCACAGTTTATTGTGATCCACACAGTCAAAGGCTTTGGCATAGTCAATAAAGCAGAAATAGATGTTTTTCTGGAACTCTCTTGCTTTTTCGATGATCCAGTGGATGTTGGCAATTTGATCTCTGGTTCCTCTGACTTTTCTAAAACCAGCTTGAACATCTGAAAGTTCATGGTTCATGTATTGCTGAAGCCTGGCTTGGAGAATTTTGAGCATTACTTTGCTAGCGTGTGAGATGAGTACAATTGTGCGGTAGTTTGAGCATTCTTTGGGATTGCCTTTCTTTGGGATTGGAATAAAAACTGACCATTTCCAGTCCTGTGGCCACTGCTGAGTTTTCCAAATTTGCTGGCATATTGAGTGCAGCACCTTCACAGCATCATCTTTCAGGATTTAAAATAGCTCAGCTGGAATTCCATCACCTCCACTAGCTTTGTTTGTAGTGATGCTTTCTAAGGCCTACCTGACTTCACATTCCAGGATGTCTGGCTCTACATGAGTGATCAAACCATTGTGATAATCTGGGTCGTGGAGATCTTTTTTGTACAGTTCTTCTTTGTACTCTTGCCACCTCTTCTTAATATCTTCTGCTTCTGTTAGGTCCATACCATTTCTGTCCTTTATCGAACCCATCTTTATCTAAAAACCTGTTCCACCAGATTCCCTGGAGCACAGAGTGCTTCTCTCCAATACCCCTGGAGTTCAGTCTCCCTTCCGGGGGTGTTGAAGGTCAGTAGTGGTAGCAGGGCAAGGTTCAATCTCCCCAGAGGCAGATGGCGAATGCCCTTTGTTGTTGTTCAATCACAGGCAAATGCTCTTGGAAGTACCAATTTGTAATTGACATGTCAATGAGGTGGTTGTATTTGGAATGCCAACCTCAAAAGAGCCCTTTGACCAAAGTCAATCCAAAATGAGGAAGGAGAGCCAAGTGCTCATCTGTGATGAATTTTTCCTCAAATATATTATTCAAAGAGCATCATTTTGTCTACCTGCTCAGAACATAGGAGGATGAGAGTGTAGATTTCAGAGTTTTTTTCAACTTCCTTTTCTTACTTAGGTATAAAGCTCTTATTACCTTACACTGATCTTGAGAAGACACAGTCACTTGTCTACAAAAAAAAATTCTTCCATACCAGTTGAATCCTCTGTCTCCCTTTCCCCATTCTTGTTTTCTTCCAAAGATCCCCTTGCTGTCTTGCGAGTGTCAAGGACAAACTGGCCCTTGCCCAGGGCATTTGCCATCTGCCTCTTTGGGGGTTGAATCCTGTGAGGCTGCAGCTGTTGACCTTCGACACACCCTGAAGGGGGTTGAGGGTGGAGAAGGAGGCACATTGTGGTCCAGGAACTCTTTCAGTTCAGTTCAGTCACTCAGTCGTGTCCAACACTTTGTGACCCCATGGACTGCAGCACGCCAGGCCTCCCTGTCCATCACCAGCTCCCAGAGTTTACTCAAACTCATGTCCATTGAGTTGGTGATGCCATCCAACCATCTCTGTCATCCCTTTCTCCTCCTGCCTTCAATCTTTCTCAGCATCAGGAAATCTTTAGATAGTTAGATATTTTCAGGAACTGATCACATGATCCCAATCCTTGCATCTCCTCACATCTAGAAAAGCACTAAATACCTTTATGGTGACATTAGCTTGTTGTGACTAGCAGCAAGACTTTTGTAAGATAAGTGCTTAATGGCGTGAACACCCCTTCAGCAAAATCATATATATTGACCTCCCCCCACTACCTCTTTGGAGCAGTTTGTTAGAGCTATCTGAAGTTCTGTCTCCAGCCTGCAGTCCTCCTTTTGTCCCAGCTAAAACTTAACTTGAGACTTTCATGTTATGCATCTTTTTTAAGTCTACAGGAGTAGGAACAGAGAACTAAAGATCCTTCACTTGTCCAAGGATGATGGTTCCCCATCATCTCCATGACTTCTCCTCTATGCTCTCTTGACTTCAGCCTCACTGGCCTCCCTTTAACAGAGCAGGCAACTGCTTTAGCCATTCCTTCAGAAACAAGATTCTCCCAGATCCCCTTGGCTAATTCTCTCTTCTTCTCTAAGTCTTTGAATACAACATTACCTTCTCAATGAGGCCTTCCTGAACTCCACATTTAAAATTACAACCTTCAACCCAATTACCCAGCACTCTTAATCCCCTTTACTCTGCTTTTTCCCCCAAAGAACACATCACCCTCTAACAGTCTATAAAATGTACTTATTTAGTCTAGTATATATTCTCTCATTCTGTACTCCAAGGTTAAAGATCTTTGTTTTGTTTACTGATGTTTTTTTAACTCTCAGAAGAGTACTAAGGATATTATAGGTTCTCAAATACTTGATGATGAATAAATGAATGAATTCTTTAGAAAAAGTCTTCGGAAAAGCTGTGAAACAAAGCAACAGCTCAGAGGAGCTAACCATGGATTCTCTGTTCTGGAGTTTTTTATGTTCCCTTTTCACTTAGCCTCAAATTTTACCAGTTACAAATTTATTTGACATAAGGGATGTTATCTTTTAAAATGCAAATACTGTGGTATTGGTGCTAAGGACTGTCAGTTACAAACACATTATTGTGAATCAGTTTGAGTTCAGTCTCTCTCCCAGTTTCTAATGGATACTAGCTTCCTGACAAGGATAAGAACGACAGAGGAAGCTAGGACATTTAGAAACACAATGACTTTACAGAGTGTGGACATCCTGGGTGGGCACCAGAGTGTATAGATTTAAGGCAATATAACAGGGCTCAGCCTGGAGAGATGGGAATGGTACAGCCACATTTACATATTAATGTCTAGTTTCTGTGATGATCTTTTCAAAATCCCTCCAAGAAAAGTTTGTTTAGAGCAATGACCTCCTCCCTTAAATCAATAAATTCTGTAGGGCAAGTAGAACCTACTTCCCAAAATAAACCCAGCAGGAGCTTGTTTAAATGAGTAAATGGGAACAGGAATGGGCATTTGGTTTCCTGGAGCTCTCACTGTGTCTCTTGCCAAGAGGCTAAAAATGTTTATCAGATTTGCTTCATCTAGAAAGAGTGGTTCTATGTTTCCCTTGCAGCTCTCTGCAGGCTGGTCCAGCTGATTAGCTCTCCAGATTTCACTGCCCAACATTGTGGCACTTCCATCATTTATTTGGCCGCCATGAATAACATCAATATTACAGCCTACACAAACATCACTTTATGGCTATTTTATGGCTGTTAGATTGTTGATGGTCAAGCTGTTTTCAGAGTCAACACATCATCCCTTAGTGTCCAGAGGTCTCAAATCCAATCAAAGGCCTGAACCAAACCAACTTTGGAATAATGGTAAAGGCTGTGTGAGGCTGGTATGAGCAGTGGTGCATTGAACTCAAGCTTAAGTTTGTGGCCATTAAAATTATTCATATTCTCAGGCTGCATAAGTTTAATCAAATCATTTTCCTCCCACCTTCCTGGGATATCAAATGATTCTTTGTAGCACAATTTGAGATTTGAGAAAACAAAGGATAGGATGAGAAAGCTATTGACTCTTAGGGCACTGTGCCCCTGTGAGCTAAATGGAGGTATGTCTACAGAAAAGCTAAAAATTCCTCTACAGACTCTTTTGGATTAAAAGTCTTCTACAATAAATAATAATAATAGCTACCATTTACTGCATGGGCACTCCTTGTCAAACACTGTATACGTAATTTAGTATATTAGTATATTTAGTCCTCATACTAGCCCGAAGGATGGGTGTTATCTTTTGTTCTACAGATGAAACAAATATCTCATTGGATATCTGCCCAGGCTCCCAAAATAAGAAAGGGGCAGAATCAGAGCCCAAATCAGTTGGCTGAGCTAACACGCATATGCTTCCTTACTTTATTATACTGTCCCCAAAGAGGAAGCATGACGGGCATGTGGGTCTCCTCGCTCTGTAGAGAATATTTCAAGGTATTTGTTTTACACCAGAAATGTTCCCCCTTAGACTGCAGTGTCAGGTTTTAGACTGAGAATTCCCCTGTCTTTGTCTTCTTATCAATATCTGAAACCAAAAGAGTGGTTGTGGGCTCCACCTCTCCCTCCCACCCGGGCAAGCAGCTGCCCACCGGACGCACACATTCCTTTTTGCCGCTCAGTGCCGTAAGCAGCACATGGAGAGGCCTACAGGTTACGCCTGGAGAGTGCAATCACCAAGATGGCAACCTAAGTCATTCCCGACTCTGCTTCCCCTCACAAAAACAGCAACTCTTCATGAACAAGACAGCATTAAGGGATCCTTAGAACTGGGGGGTGAGACAGAAGTACCTTCGTGAACCACCAAGAGCAAGACAGACCATATTAGAAGGATAAGAACAGTCACACAGTGACTGCACTGCCTCCCCCTCACGTCGGCACAGCACCCTGCTGAGAGGTCTCCCCGAGTCTCTGGTTCCTCCAATGAGAGAAGAGATCCCATGGGTTTCAAACAGCTACCCCAGCACTGTGGGGCGCTTTGTGGGATTGCATGGAGAATCACTGGGATCTGACTATGACAGAGAAGTGAGAAGGGACTCCCAAAAACCAGATGGAGCTCATTACCACCCAAAAACTTTGATATCCTGCAGACCCAAGTTGATAGTCCACTCTGACCAGAGAACCCACTGGGGTGCATATCTCTCTGCCTTTGGTCCTTAAATAAGGTTTGCCAGTCTTCTAGTCTGGTTTGCCTACAACCATGAAAAAAGCTGAGTCATAGCCCAACACACTGGGGAGAGCATAGCCTGACCTCATCTGACCAGAGGGCCTGGTGACAGTACCTAGAAGCTGTGTAGTCCAGGACTGTTCTAGCTGAGAGGTGAGTGGGAGCTGAGTGCCCACAGAGCAAAGTCAACATGGGGGTCTTGGAAGCTCCTCCGATATGCCCATGCAGAAGATTCACTCATAGTTAAGGATGAGGGTAACTCAACCCCTTCCAACCAGAAAGCCTACTTGGAAAAAAATTGGAGAAGCCTGAAATAGCCCCTCTCTCTTCCACCAGACTAGGAAATGAAGACCCAGCAGCCTTACCTGCTGTGGAAGGTGTTTCCTGGTCCCATCTGTCAAGAAGGGTTGGTGAGAACACCAGAAAGATGCGTAATTCAGCAACGTTTGAGTTAAGGAACTGGCAGCATGGCTGATGGTGCAGACTCAAGCTAGTGACCCTTTCTGGCCATGGAACGTGGGGCCTGGGTTGGCTTAAGAAAACAAAGACTTTTACCAGTTTCTTCTGCTCTTCTGATGCTACAGGGCAGGGAAACAAATTCATAGCCATGCTTATTGCTGTTTCCACTCACTGCCTTTAGCCTGCCTGACCAAGACCTAGCTAGAACATGTGGGGAAGCTGTGGGAAAGCAGTGTAGACCATCCAACAGCCCTGCTAACACTGACACTTGAACAGAGAGCACTGTTTATGGCTTTCCCTATCTGCAGAGTAAATCAAGAGGCACATCTGACAAGGTATTCAGTGCACACTCCTGCCCAATAAGAATCTCCAACAATAAATATTACAGACCCTGGGGCCCATCTTACTGCCCTGCCATGGCAGGAAAGCCAAGGTATAGCCCCATCTACTAGTGAGTATGAATATAAATACAGGAGTTAGCCCTAACCACCAGGAAAGACTGACTAGAGAATTCAGGTAGCCATGTAGCCCATCCTATAGTAGAGAACCAAGCTACTGGTACTCAGCCAAACACAGTGCCTATCTCTGACCAAAGAGCTTGAAAAGTTGCTTTACTCAAAAAGAAAAAAGAAAAAAAAAAAGACTCAAAAAAAAAAAAAGTAGGTCCCACCTGCCCAAGAATATTACCAGCAATCACACCCACAAACCCAAACTGAGCTGACTAGTGAAAATCTGTCTCTGCCAAAGCAAACCTGTAGTGTCTAATTACTCAAATGCGCAGATGCGGACTTAAGAATTTAAGGGTCACAAAAGAATCAGGTAAACATGACAACAAAGGAAACAAATAAAGTGCCAGTAACTAATGCTAAAGAAATGGAGATTTATGAACTTTCAAAGAATTTAGAATAATCCTTTTAAGCTTAGCACACTACAGAAAAGATTCAGACAATTTAGCAAAATAAGAAAAGGCAAGAAGAAACCCAAGAAGTAGGACAAAAAAGTAAAAAGCAGTTAAAAAAAAAAAAAAACCCAGAAACCCTAGAGTTGAAAAATACAGTAATAAACTGAAGAATTCAACAAAGGATTTCAAAAGCAGACTTGAAAATGCAGAAGAATTGGCGAGATGGAGGATAAGGTATCTGAAATTATCCTATCAGATGAACAAAAAGAAAAATAAGAAAGAATGATGAAAACTTAAGGACATCTAGGACACAATTTTTAAAAAATATTCATATTATGGGATTTCCAGAAGCAGAAAATCTAAAAGGACAGAAAGTATATATAAATATAATAATAGCTGAAAACTTCCCAAACCTAGAGCCAGAAGCTAAAAGCATCTGCATGAGGTAGGGCCTAGTAACAACTGGACTGGCAGTCAGCAACACCTACCAGACCACCCACAGCAGTCAGCCTGCCACAACAGAGTAAGCCGTGTGGTCCACACGGGGCTATCCCAAGGGCATATAGCTCTGGTGACCAAGAGTGTGCTGCTGGTACCAATAGGATGTCTCCTACAAAAGGCCACTTCTCCAAGGTCAGGAAATGTAAACCTACCAGATACACAGAAATAGAAACAGCCAGTTAGGTAAAATGAGATAATAGAGGAACATGTTTCAAATGAAGAAACAAGACAAAATCCCAGAAGAACAACTAAGTGAAGTAGATATAGGCAATTTACTCAATAGTTCAAGGTAATGATTGTAAAAGATCAAAAAACTTGGGAGAAGAATGATGTACAGAATGAGAAGTTTTTAAACAAAGAATTAGAAAATATAAAGAAGAGCAAGGCAGAAATGAATAGTAACTGAAATGAGAAAAACACTAGAAGGAATCCACAGTAGATTAAAAAATACAGAGGAATGGATCAGTGAGCTGGAAGAAAGAGAAATGGAAATCACTGAGGCTGGACAGAAAAAAAAAAAAAAAAGAAATGAGGACAGCTTAAGAGACCTTAAGGACGACATCAGGCATACCAACACCTAGGTTGTAGGGGCTTGGAAGGAAAAAAGGGAGGGACAGAAAATATATTTGAAGACATAATATCTGAAAACTTCCCTAACCTGGGAGAGGAAATGGGCACCTAGGTCTAGAAAGCACAGACAGTCCCAAACAGAATCAAACCAAAGAGGACCATACAAAGACACGGTGTCAAAAACTGTCAAAATTTAAAGACAATGTTAAGAGCAGCAAGGGGAAAGTAACAGGTTCATGTACAAGGGAACTCTGAAAAGGTTATCAGTTGACTTTTCAACTGTAGTTGAAGCTCTGTAGTTCAGAAGGCAGTGGCATGATATAAAGTAATGAAAAGGAAAACCTACAACAAAGAAAACTCTACCAAGTAACACTTTTAGATTGAATGAGAAATCAAAGTTTGACAGACAAGTGTTCATCACCACCAAATAAGATTTATAAGAAATATTAAAGGGACTTCTCTAAGCAAAAAAGAAAAGGACACAACTAGAAACATGAAAATAACAAAGAAAAAAGCCCATTGGTACAGGCAGATATACAGTAAAAGGTTATACATTAACCACTTACAAAGCTAGTAGGACGGCTGAGACAAAAGCAGTATAATCATCAATACATCTGCAATAGGTAGTTGAGGGATACACAAGACAGAAAGATGCCAGATTTCCCTGGTTAGAACTCTGCATATTCACTGCTGGCACCTGGGTTCAATACCTGGTCAGGAAACTCATATCCCACAATCCACACACAGTGTGGCCAAAAAAAAGACAAAAATATGTAAAATGTGATGTCAAAGAATCATGGAGGGTGGGGAGTAAAAATGTGGGCATATTAAAAGATCTTTGAAATTGAGAGATATGCAACTTAAAATAAATAAACCTCATGACATTCATAAATCAAAACTCTATAATATACACGGTAAAGATAAAGGGTTCCAAACACAGCAATAGAGATGGGTATCAAATCACAAGGGAGGAGAACAAAAGAAGGGACAAGAAAGAACAACCCCCAGACTAACAAAATGGCAATAAGTATCAATACATATCAATAATTACAAAATGGACTAAATGCTTCAAACAAAAGAAAGAGTGGCTGAATTGACACAAAGACAAAAACCTATATTTATGCTACCTATAAGAGACTCATATCAGATCTAAAAACTGAACTGAAAGCAATGGGATGCAAAAAGGTATTTCATGCTAATAGAAATCAAAAGAAAGCTGGGGTAGCAATACTATGAGGCAAAACATTTTAAAACATTTAGACTGTAATAAGGGACTAAGAAGGACATTATATAATAATCAAATGATCAGCACAATAAGATACAACAGTTAACAAGTATATATGCAGGCAATATAGGAGCACCTAAATACCCTGGGTGGCTCAGTGGTAAAGAATCTGCTTGCCAGGCAGAAGACACAGGTTCGATCCCTGCAGTGGAAGATTGCTTGGAGAAGGAAATGGCAACCTGTTTTGGTATTCCCTGCCTGGAACTTCCATGGACAGAGGAGTCTGGCAGACTATGGTCCATGGGGTTGCAAAAGAGTTGGACATGATTTAGAGACTAAACAACAACAAATACATACAATATTAAGAGATGTAAAGGAGGAAACTGGCAGTAACACAGTTAACTGTAGGGGGCTTTACCACCCCACTTACAATGCACAGATCATTCAGACAAAAAGTAGAAAAAAAACAAGGAAACACTGGCCTTAAATGACACATTTGAGCGAGTGGATTTAATATATCTAAATAGACCATTCCAATCAAAAGGAGCAGAATACAGTTTTTCAATTGCACATGGAACATTTTCCAGGACAGAGAACAAGCTAGGCCTCAAAAACAACTTCGCAAATTTTAAAAAACTGAAATTACATAAAGCATCTTTCTGACCACAATGCTATGAACAGGAAAAAAAAAAATGCAAAAAATAAACAAGTGGAGGCTAAACTACATGCTACAAAACAACCAATGCAGCACTGAAGAAATCAAAGAAGAAAAAAATTAAAAAATAGCTGGGGACAAATGAAAATGAAAACAACAACCCCAAATCTGTGGGACACAGATCAAAAAGTAGTTCTAAGAGTCAAAGTTTATAGCGATACAAGCCTATCTTAGGAAATAAAAAAAATTTCAAACAACCTAACCTTACAACTAAAGGAACTAGAAAAAGAACAAGAGAAACCCGAAGTTAGTAAAAGGAAAAATAATCATAAAGATTAGAGTGGAAATAAATGAAATAGAGATTTAAAAAAACATAAAAAAGATCAGTGAAACTAAGAGTTGGTTCTTTGGTTCCTTAAAGAACTAAAACTAGAGCTACCATAGGATCCTGCAATTCCATTTCTGGGGTTATATCTGGAGAAAAACATAGTTTGTAAGGATACATGCACTTCAATGTTCATTGTAGCACTACTTACAATAGCCAAGACATGGAAGCAGCCTAAATTTCCATTGACAGAAGAATGGATAAATAATATATGGTACATATATACAATGCAGTATTACTCAGCCATTAAAAACAAATGAAATAATGCCATCTTCAGCAACATGGATGGACCTGGAGAATATTATACTAAGTGGAGTAAGTTACACAGAGAAAGACAAATAGCATATGATATCACTTATATGCACAACCTTAAAAAAATGACACAAATTAACTTATTTATAGAACAGAAACAGACTGATAGACTTAAAAAACAGACTTATGATTACCAGAGGGGAAGGGTGAGGAGGAGGGAAGATTGGGAGTTTGAGATTGACATATACACACTGCTGTGTTTAAAACAGATAACCAGCAAGGACTTACTGCATAGCACAGGAAAGTCTCAATATTTTGGGTCTCATAGCGCAATACTTTTTAACATCCTAAATGAGAAAAGAATTTGATAAAGGATAGAAACATGTATGTGCATAATTGAATCACTTCTCTGTACACCTGAAACATACTGTTAATCTATACTCCAAAGTAAATTTTTTTAATTAATAAAATAAAAAATTAAGAGTTGGTTCTTTGAAAAACTAAACAAAACTGATAAACCTTTCACCAGACTCATCAAGATAAACAGGGAGGGGCCCCAAATCAATAAAATCAGAAATGAAAGAGAAGAAGTTACAACTGACACCACAGAAATACAAAGGATCACAAGAGATTATTGTGAAAAACTACATGTCAATTTCATGCAAAATGCCAGGCTGGATGTATCACAAGCTGGAATCAAAATTGCTGGGAGAAATATCAACCACCTCAGATATGCAGATGATACCACTTTAAAGGTAGATAGTGAAGAGGAATTAAAGAGCCTCTTGAAGGTTAAAAAGGAGAGTGAAAAAGCTGACTTAAAACTCAAGATTCAAAAAATGAAGAACATGGCATCTGGTCCTATCACGTCATGGCAAATAGAGGGGGAAAAAGTGGAAACATTGTCAGATCTCATTTCCTTGGGCTCCAAAATCAATGTGGACGGTGACTGCAGCTACAAAATTAAAAGATACTTGCTCTTTGGAAGAACAGTTATGACAAACCTAGATAGTATATTAAAAAGCAGAGATATCACTTTGCCAACAAAGGTCTGTATAGTCAAAGCTATGGTTTTTCCAGTAGTCATGTATGGATGTGAGAGTTTGGTCCATAAAGGAAGCTAAGTGCTGAAGAACTGATGCTTTCAAACTGTGGTGCAGGAGAAGACTTGGAGAGTCCCTTGGACTGAACGGAGATCAAACCAGTCAATCCTAAAGGAAATCAACCCTGAGTATTCATTGGAAGGACTGATACTGAAGCTCTAATACTTTAGCCACCTGATGCAAAGAACTGGCTCATTGGAAAAGACCCTGATGATGGGAAAGATTGAGGGCAAGAGGAGAAGGGGACGACAGAGGATGAGATAGTTGGATGGCATCACTGACTCAAGGGACATGAGTTTGAGCAAACTCAGGGAGATAGTGAGGGACAGGAAAGCCTGGTGTGTAGCAGTTCACGGGGTCACAAAAAGTTGGACACCACTAAGTGACTAACAACAACAACATATGTCAATAAGATGGACAATCTAGAAAAAACAGATTCCTAGAAATGTACGGTCTTCCAGGACTGAACCAGAAAGAAACAGAAAAACATGAATTGATCAACTATCAGCAAGAAAACCAAATCATTTAAAAAAAAAAAAAAAAAGGCAAAGCAAACAAAAACTCCCAACAAAAGTCCAGGATTAGATGGCTTCACAGATGTATTCTACCAAACGTTTAGAGACAAGTTAACACCTATCAAACTATTACAACAAAAATTTCAGAGGAAGGAGGAACACTTACAAACTTATTCCATGAGGCTTGCATCACCCTAACACCAAAACCATAAATATCACAGAAAAAGAAAATTAGTGTCTGATATCACTGATGAACATAGATGCAAAAATCCTCAACAAATTAACAACTGAACCCAACAATACATTAGGGTGATCATAAAACATGATCAAGGGGGATTTATCCCAGGGGTGCAAGAATGGTTCAATACCTACAACTCAGGTGATACATACTGCATTAAAAAAATTGAAAAAAATACTAGCTAGAGCATCCAGAGCCCTGTAGGAACTGAACTGACAACTAGTAACAAATCCACGGAGAAGAAAATGACAACCCACTCCAGTACTCTTGCCTGGAAAATCCCATGGACAGAGGAGCCTGGTAGGCTGCAGTCCATGGGGTCACGAAGAGTTGGACATGACTGAGTGACTTCACTTTCACTTTTCACTTTCATGCTTTGGAGAAGGAAATGGCAACCCACTCCAGTGTTCTTGCCTGGAGAATCCCAGGGACGGCAGTCTGGTGGGCTGCCGTCTGTGGGGTCGCACAGAGTCAGACACGACTGAAGCGACTTAGCAGCAGCAGCAGCAAATCCACTCTAGGGGCTAAGATGTATCTTACATTCAATGCTACAGAGTATTATCTGTTTGCGCTATACATATCTCCTGCCACATAGCCAGAAGGTGACATCTTCTGACAAGTTATTAGCCTCCTGATTATAACAAATCTCAGTATGTATAAACTTTATTCCTTCTTTGCAACACTGAGCTATTATTTTGTCTATGATCTTTCCTTAATGAAAGACAATTTTTAAAGAATCAAGTCTGTTGATAGATTATGCATTCTGTCCAGCCAGTGCCATGGATCAGCATCCCCATATTTCCTCCATTCCTGCTAGAGGTGAGAGGTTACAGAAAATTGTATAATGGCATAGGAGAGTTTCCATATGGTTGGTTTCAACCCATTGCTGGTGTCTTTACTTTTCTCTTTTTCACTGACATGCTGATCTACTGGATTCACAGAGGCTTTCATCAGAGACTTGTATATATAAGCACTTACACAAACCTCATCATATCTGGAAGGTTCTGACTTCATTTGTAAGTCATGCTTTTCACCTTCTGGATGACATCCTTCAGAGTCTGCCTTACCACAGATATCCTTTTATGTTCCCTTTACACATGGTAGTTTATTTAGGTTCATTTATCCTGGTCAATATTTATAGTTTCCATTTATGATGGTGATATTCATGTTCCCTAAATCTTAAAGCCTTAATTATTAATGGCTCAATGCATCATACAGACTACCACATGCTCATTGACTATAGCTATGGACAGTATTTCACATTGTGGGATAGAACTGAAGCCTTGTTCAAAAATCCCTCCTCCTTTGAAGGCAATGGACCACTCAGTTATGTGAGGATGACAAGAAGAAAGCAAAAGTCATGTAGTAAATGCTTGTAAAAATGAAAAGTTATTCAACATAGAGTTCATCAAAACTGAGCAGATGACTGCCCAATTTTTAAATATTTTTGATAAATAAAGATAATCTACATATGTTCAGCCAAGAGGCATAACAATTGAACAGTATTATTTGAAATTCAGTACTGTCGGTACAGCGGAGGAATGATCATAATGATAGGTTAAGGGAATGCGATGTGAACAGCAAGATTTTAATTAAATTGATGCACAGCACTTTTGATATGTTTCAAAGTTATAATCATATGATTTTCTATAAAAGGAAATAATTGCCAAATATTTAGGTCTATCACTGAAGATTAATTTTGAAATCTTGTTTTCCTTCCTCTTTCTCCATTTTTCTCCACTTCCTCTGTAAAAAAAGATTTAACAAATACCTTCATAAAGAAATGTCATGTGTTGTAACAAATGTTAGGAAAATATGGTTTGCAAGTCATTCTATAAGCTACTTATGTAAAATCAATAAAAGCTGATTGTGAATGTTAAAAATTGAATGAAATAATATCATCTGAATGGATGCAGAAAAAGCTTTTGACAAAATTTAACATTCACTTATGATTAGCCCTTGATATTAACTTTGTGAAGAGGTAACTACCTCAGCACAATAAAAACCATATGTGATAAGCCCACAGCTAACATCATACTCTACAATAAAAAGCTGAAAGCATTTCCTCTAAGATCAGGAACAAAACAAGAATGTCCACTCTCCCCACTTTTAGTCAACACAGTATTGGAAGTCAGCCACAGAAGTAAAATTGTCACTGTTTTCAGATGACATGATACTACACACAGAAAATCCTAAAGACACCACTGAAAAATAACTAGAATTCAATGAATTTGGCAAGGCTGCATGATATGAAATTAATATACAGAAATCTGCCGCATTTCTATATACTGATAATGAATTGTCAGAAAGAAGGTTTTTTTTTTTTAAAGTCTCATTTATCATATCAAATAGAATAGGATACCTGGGAATAAGTCTAACTAGGGAGATAAAAATACTTGTACTTGGAAAACTATGAGACATTGTAAAAGAAACTGAAGATGACAGAAACAGATGGAAAGATATATAATGTTCATGAACTGGGAAAAATAACATTGTTAAAATGACTGTTTCCCAAGGCAATCTACATATTCAATGAAATTACTACCAAAATACTGAACATGTTTAACATAATTAAAATAATTCTAAAATTTCAATGTAAATACAACAGACCCTGAACAATCTAGCCAAAACAATCTTGAGAAAGAAAAACAGAGCTGAAGGTATCATGTTCCCTGGCTTCAGACTATAACAAAGATACAATAATCAAAACAGCATCAGTTGCATCTGACTCTTTGCGATCCCATGGACTGCAGCATGCCAGGCTTCCCTATCCACCACCAACTCCCAGAGCTTGCTCAAACTCATGTCCATTGGGTCGGTAATGCCATCCAACCATCTCACCCTCTGTCACCCCCTTCTCCTCCCGCCTTTAATCTTTCCCAGCATCAGGGTCTTTTCCAGTGAGTCAATTCTTTGCATCAGGTGGCCAAAGTATTGGAGTTTCAGCTTCAGCATCAGTCCTTCCAATGAACACCCAGGACTGATCTCCTTTAGGATGGACTGGTTGGATCTCTTTGCAGTCCAAGGGACTCTCAAGAGTCTTCTCCAATGCCATAGTTCAAAAGCATCAATTCTTCGGTGCTCAGCTTTTTGTATAGTCCAACTCTCACATCCACACATGACCACTGGAAAAACCACAGCTTTGACTAGACGGACCTTTGTCGGCAAAGTATAGTGCTGGTACTATACTTTACTATATACTACATAGAGTACAGTGCTGGCACAAAAACACACAAATAGATCATAGGAAAAGAGAGAATCCAGAAATAAACCCACACACTTAACGGTTAACTAATCTATAACAAAGGAGGCAAGAATTTACAACTGGGAAAAGACAATCTTTTCAATAAGTAGTGCTGAGAAAACTGAACAATAATAGATAAAAGAATGGAATTAGAATGTTTCCTCACATCATATACAAAAATGAACTCAAAATGAATTCATGTCCAAAATGTAAGAACAGAAACCATAAAATTCCTCAAAGAAAATACAAGAAGAATGCTCCTTGATATAAATCATAGTAATATTCATTTGCTTCCTAACACAAAGGAAAACAAAAGCAAAAGCAAACAAATAGGATCTAATTAAAGTTGCAAAGGAATCCATTAACAAAATGAAAAGACAACTTATAGAATGAGAGAAAATATTTGTAAATGATGACCATAAAGGGGTTAATATCTAAAATAGATAAAGAGCTCATACACAACTAAATATCAAAATAGCAAACAATTCAACCAAAAATGGGCAAAAGACCCAAAGAGACATTTTTGCCAACATACTGCTTTCTAACAGGAATGTAAAAAAGATACTTAACATCATTAATCAGAGAAATGCAAATTAGAATCACAATGAAATAACACCTCACACATGTCTGAATGGCTATCATCAGAAAGGACCACAAAAAACCAATGCTGATGAGGATATGGAGAAAAGAGAACCCTTGTCTACTGGAAATTGGTGCATCCATCATCAAAAAGGATAAGGGATAAACTACCCACTCCAGTGTTCTTGGGCTCCCCTTGTGGCTCAGCTGGTAGAGAATCCACCTGCAACGCGGGAGACCGGGGTTCGATCCCTGGGTTGGGAAGACCCCCAGAGAAGGGAAAGACTACCCACTCCAGTATTCTGGCCTGGAGAATTCCGTGCACTGTATAGCCCATGGAGTTGCAAAGAGTCGGACACGACTGAGCAACTTTCACTTATTCACTTGTCAAAAACAGTATAGGGTTTCCTCAGCAAACAAAAATAGTACTAAATTATCCAACAATTCCACTTCTGGAAACATAAAAATGTAGCATAAAAATCACTAGCTATGATAAATAGCAAAAGTTAGAGTCTATAATATAGTAATGGTAGTGTACAATGTAATTAAACACTAAAAGTGTAGAAAAATACCTTAAACTCAAGACAGAAAAAGAGACACAGTTGTTTAGAACAGACTTTTGGACTCTATGGGAGAAGGTGAGGGTGGGATGATCTTAGAGAACAGCATTGAAACATGTATATTATCAAGTGTGAAATAGATCACCAGCCCAGGTTGGATGTATGGGACAAGTACTCGGGGCTGGTGCACTGGGATGACCCAGAGGGATGGGATGGGGAGGGAGGTGGGAGGGGGGTTCAAGATGGGGAATACATGTAAATCCATGGCTGATTCATGTCAATATATGGCAAAAACCACTACAATACTGTAAAATAATTAGCCTCCAACTAATAAAAATAAATGGAAAAAAAGAGAGAAAAATACCTAAAGCTAAAAAAGGCTTCTTAGTAATATGTAATGTAAAAATATACAAATTTTAACAACAATAATCTAAAATGTGAGGGGTAGGAGAAGAAAAAGTGAAAAGTTTAGGACTTCTACTGAAATGAAGTTGTTATAAATTTAAAATCAAGTGTTATAATTTTAAGATATTTTAGGTAATCTTCATAGTAATGACAAAGTAAAGACCTGTAGCAATTATACAAAAGAACAAGAAAAAGAAGTCAAAGAATACTGATGCCAAAGGACATCAAAACACGCAAAATGATGGCAGGATAAGAAAACAAGGAACAATGGATCTATAAAACAATCATAAAACAATGAACAAAATGGCAATAGTAAATTCTTGCCTATCAGTAGTTACTAACATATTAAATTCTCCAATCAAAAGACACAGAATGGCACCTCCCCAGTGGTCAGGTGGTTAAGAACCCATCTGTCAATGCAGGGGACGTGGGTTTGATCACTGTCCCAGGAAGATCCCATATGCCACGAAGCAACCAAGCCTGAGCATCACGATGACCGAGCCTGAGCATCATGATGACCGAGGCCCTCGTGCCTAGAGCTGGCGCTCCGCTCTAGGAGCTCTAAGAGAGGCCACGGCAATGAGAAGGCCGTACACTGTAACAAAGAGTAGCCCTGTTCCACACACACCCCCGATTCCCCTACCGCAACTAGAGAAAGCCCCTGCAGCAACAAAGACCCACCAAAATAAAAAATAAATAAATCTTAAAAAAAAAAAAAGACAGAATGGCTAAATGGATAGGAAAACAAGATCCAAAAATATACTACCTTAAAGACAGTCTCTTTACCATACAGACATTAACAGAGAGAAGGGATGGAGAAAGACATTTCAAGCAAATGGTAATCTCCCACTGTCTACAGATAAGGCAAGGGTAGCTATACTTACATCAGACAAAACAGACTTTTAAAACAGTTTCTCTTAAAAAGGGCCATTATATAATACATAATAAAAAAGGTCAATAACAACATCATGTTATAGCAATTGTAAATATTTGTGCATCCAACAAAGCACCTAAATGCATAAAATAAAACTAACAAAGCTAAAAGGAGAAATAAACATGAATACAATAATAGTTGGCGATTTCAATACTCTACTGTCAACAATGGATAGATCATTCAGAAAGATAATAAACTGAATTTAAACACTACAGACCAACCTAGACAGCATATTAAAAAGCAGAGACATTACTTTGCCAACAAAGGTCCATCTATTCAAAGCTATGGTTTTTCCAGTAGTCATGTATGGATGTGAGAGTTGGACTGTGAAGAAAGCTGAGTGCTGAAGAATTGATGCTTTTGAACTGTGGTGTTGGCGAAGACTCTTGAGAGTCCCTTGGACAGCAAGGAGATCCAACCAGTCCATCCTAAAGGAGATCAGTCCTGAATATTCTTTGGAAGGACTGATGCTGAAGTTGAAACTCCAATATTTGCCCACCTGATGTGAAGAGCTGACTCATATGAAAAGACCTTGATGCTGGGAAAGACTGAAGGCTGGAGGAGAAGAGGACGACAGAGGGTGAGATGGTTGGATGGCATCACAGACTCAATGGACAAGAGTAGGGTCTGGGAGTTGGTGATGGACAGGTAAGTGTGGCATCCTGCAGTCCATGGGGTCACAAAAAGTCAGACAAGACTGAGTCACTGAACTGAACTGATCAAATAATATAACAGACATACATAGAACATTCTAGTCAACAACAGCAGAATTCATATTCTTTTCAAGTGCAAATGGAACTTTTTTAGGATAGACCAAATGTTAGGCCATGAAACAATTCTTCAAGAAAACTGAAATCATAGCAAGAGGAAAACTGGAAAAAGTTCATAAATGCATAGAAATTGAACACTTGACTGAACAACCAACAGATTGAAGAGGAAATTAAAGACAGTAAAGTTCTGAGACAAATTAAAATGGAAACACAGCATACCTGAACTTATGGGATGCAGAAAGAATAGTTCTAAGAGCAAAGTTTGCAGCAATAAACACCTATACTAAAAAGCAGGAATGACCCCAACAACCTAATTCTATTCCTTAGGAACTAGAAAAACAAGGTAACCCCAAGTTAGCAGAAGGAAGGAAATAAAGATTAAAGCAGAAATTAAAGAAATAGAGAACAGAAAAATAGAAAACACTAGGCAAATAAACTGACAAATTCTAAGGCAGGCTAACTAAGGAAAAAGGAGGGAAGACCTAAATCAAAATTATAAATGAAAAAGAAGACATTACAACTGATATAAGCAGAAATAAAAAGAATCATAAGATGCTACTGTAAACAACTACATGCTAACAAACTGGATAATCCAGAAGAAATGTAAAAATTCTTAGAAAACATACAACCTACCATGACTAAATTGGGAATAGAAAATCTGAACAGACCAATTACTAGTAAGGATATTGAATCAGTAATCAAAAACCTCCCAGTGAAGAAAAACCCAGGACCAGACTGCTTCACTGGTGAATTTTACCAAACATTTACAGAATAATAAAGATAAAATTCTTCTCAAACTCTTCCAAAACATTGAAGAGGGAAGACTTCCAAACTCACTTTACAAGGCCAGCATTCTCCTGATAATAAGATATCCTGATATCTGATTGATGTCAAGGCCGATAAGGACACTATAATAAAACTATGCCTAATATCCCTAATAAGTACAGTTATAAGAAGTCTCAACAAAATACTAGCAAAACCAAATTTAGCAGTACATTAAAAGAATCATTCACCTTGATCAAGTGGAATTTATCCTGGGATGAAAGGATTGCTCAACATATGCAAATCAATGTGATACATTAAATTAATAAAATGGAAGAAAAGAATCATATGATAATCTTAATAGATACAGAAAAGCATTTGACAAAACTTAACATCTGTTCATGATAAAAAAACACTTAACAAATTAGGTCTAGAAGGAATATATCTCAACATAATAAAAAACCACAAATGACAAGCCCATATCCAAAACTATACTCAATGGTGAAAAGTTTAAAGCTTTTCTTCTAAAATCAGGAACAAGACAAGTGTGCCCACTCTCATCACACCTAATCACTATAGTACTGTAAGTCTTTGCTAGAGCAATTAGGAGAGAAAAATTAAGGTATCAGAATTGGAAATGATGTCATATTGTCTCTATTTGCAGATGACATGATTTTATACCTAGAAAATCCTACAAATGTCACCAAAAATCTGTTGGAACTAATCAATGAATTTGGTAAAGTTGTAGGGTACAAAATTAACATGCAAAAATCAGCAGCATTTCTGCACACTAACAATTTTATGAAAAATATGTCAATTCCATTTATAATAGCATTAGAAATGATAAAATACTTAGGAATAAATTTAACCAAAGAGGTAAAAAATTTCTACTCTGAAAATTACATTTTTATTGATGAAAGAAATAGGAGACACAAATAAATGGAACGGTATTTGTGTTCATGGACTGGCAGATTAATATTGTTGAAATGTAATACCAAAAGCCATCTATAGATTCAATCCCTGGAGCTTGGGATTAAAATATACACATTACTATATACAAACAAAATAGATAACCAAAAAGGACCTACTGTATAGCACAGGGAACCACACTTAATATCTTGTAATAAATTGTAATGGAAAATAAATATATTCATATGTATAAATAAAAATTTTCTATATCTATATGTGTGTACATATATACACACACACCTGAATCACTTTGCTGTATTATCTAAACATAACACAGCATTGTAAATTAACTATATTTCAAAAAAAATTGAAAAAATAAGATTCTAATGACACTTTCTTACAGAAATACAAAAAACACTTCTAAAATTAGTATCTTAAAGTATCCTAAAAATATCACCAAAAACCCTGAATTGCCAAAACAATAAAGAAGAACAAAGAAGGAGGTATCACACTTCCTAATTTCAAGCTCTACTATAAAGCTATAGCTTTATAAAGTATATAGTATATAGTAGAACGTAAAGCTTTAATTAAAGGAGTGTGGTAAGGGCATTAAAAAAAAGACAAAGAATCCAGTGGAACAGAATCCAGCATATACCTAATAAATAGGCACAGAAGGAACATATCTCACCATAATAAAGGCCATAAGTGACAAGCACCCGGCCAACATCATAAATCATATAAGGTCAACTAATATTTGACAATGTTGAAGCTGAAACTCCAATACTTTGGCCACCTGATGAGAAGAACTGACTCACTGGAAAAGACCCTGATGCTAAGGAAAGATTGAAGACAGGAGGAGAAGGGGACGACAGAGGATGAGATGACTGGATGGCATCACCGACTCAATGGACATGAGTTTCAGTAAACTCTGGGAGTTGGTGATGGACAGGGAGGCCTGGCATGCTGCAGTCCATGGGGTCGCAAAGAATCAGACACGATTGAGCGACTGAACTGAATATTTGACAATGGAGCCAAGAATACTCAATGGAAAACAGACAATCTATTCAATAAATGCTGATGGGCAAAGAGGATTGAAGGTGAAAGTGAAGTTGCTTAGTCATGTCCGACTCTTTGTGACCCCACGGATGTAGTCTGCTACGTCCCTCCATCCATGCGATTTTCCAGGCAAGAATACTGGAGTGAGTTGCTATTTCCTTCTCCAGGGGATCTTCCTGACCCAGGGATTGAACCTGGGTCTCCCTCACTGCAGGCAGATGCTTTACCGTCTGAGCTACCAGGGAAGGCCCAAAGAGGACATTCACATGTAAAGGAATCAAATTTGACCCCATCTTATACCACTCACAAAAACTAACTCAAAGTGGGTGAAATACTTAAATCCATTAAGTACTAAGTAGTAAGAACTGAAACCATGAAACTTCTAGGAGAAAACATGGAAAAAAAAAAGCCTCGTGATATGAGCCTTCTTAATATGTTTTTTTGAATCATACCCAAAGTACAAGCAAGAAAAGCAAGAATAAACACGTGGGACCTCATCAACTAAAAGGCTTCTGCACAGCAAAGGAAACTATCAACAAAGTGAAAAGAAAGCCTATGGAATCGCAAAATATTTGCAAACCATGTACCTGTTATTTATAAAATATAAAAAGAATTCATACAATTTAGCAGCAAGAAATTGAGTAATCCAATTTTAAAATGGGCAAAAAAACTCAAAATATATATATTTTTTCAAATAACATATACAAATGGCCATAGGTACATGAAGAGGTACTCAATATAACTAGTCATTAGAGAATTGCAAATTAAAACCACAATGAGATATCACTTCAACTATTTATTTTTTTATTTATATATATATTTTTAAAGTCCTTATAGTATAGTGAAGTTGCTCAGTCGTGTCTGTCTCTTTGCCACCCCATAGACTGTAGCCTACCAGGATCCTCAGTCCGGATCCAGGCAAGAATACTGGAGTGGGTTGCCATTTCCTTCTCCAGGGAATCTTCCCGACCCAGGGATCGAACCCAGGTCTCCCGCATTGTAGGCAGACGCTTTACCGTCTGAGCTACCAGGGAAGCCCTCAACTATTTATTTTAATTGGAGGCTAGTTACTTTACAATATTGTAGTGGTTTGTGCCATACATTGACATGAATCAGCCATGGGTGTACATGTGTTCCCCATCCTGAACCCCCCTCCCACCTCCCTCCCCATCCCATCCCTCTGGGTCTTCCCAGTGCACCAGCCCTGAGCACTTGTCTCATGCATCCAACCTGGGCTGGCAATCTGTTTCACATATGATAATATACATGTTTCAATGTTCTCTCAAATCATCCCATGATAATAACAATGATTATTTTGACACCTTTCAGACACACCTGGCGGGAGGGCCAGTGCCGTGGGCTTTAACACACAGCTTCTCACTTCCTATGGAAAACAACTTTGACCTGCATGTCAGCTTTTTTGATGTGATAAAGACCAATACTCGTAAACATTTTACTAAGTGACTTTTTAATTCCAACTGTATTTAAGACAACGTCCCTGCTAAAAAAAGGGAAAAAAAAAAGATAGCACTTCTTATAATGGTCATTATCCAAACAACAAATACTGGTATGGATGTGGAGAAAAGGGAACCCTGAGTGATGTTGGTAGGTTTTTTTTTTAAATTGGAGCAGCCACTATGGAAAACAGTACAAAATTTCCTCAAAAAATTAAAAATAGAACTATTATATGATCCAGCAATTCCACTTCTGGGAATATATCCAAAGAAAATGAGAACATTAAATCAGACAGCTGTAACCCCTAAGTTCATAACGTTATTTACAATGGCTAAGACAAGAAAACAACCTAATGTCCATCAATGGATTTGGATAAAGATGATGTAGTATTATAGAAATACAATGGAATATTATTCAGCCATTAAAAATGAACAAATTCTACCATTTGCAACAACACAGATGGACCTTGAAGGTATGCTAGTTGCTCAGTCGTGTTCTACACTTTGTGACCCCATGGACTGTGGCCTGCCAGGCTCCTCTGTCCATGGAATTCTCCAGGCAACTAACTATACTGGAGCGGGTAAGCCACTCCCTTCTCCAGGGTATTGTCCTGCCCTAGGGATCAAACCAGAGTCTCCTGCATTGCAGGCAGATTCTTTACCATCTGAGCCACCAGGGGGTGAAATAAATCAGAAAGACAAATACTATATAAGCTCACCTATGAAATCTAAAAAACAAACATACCAAACTCATACAAAAAGATCAGAGATCAGACTGGTTATTAGAGGGGGTGGTGATGGGGTGAGGAGAGGGGTAATTGGGAAGAAACTGATTAACCTGTACAAACTTCCAGTTATAAGTAAGTACTAGTAATGTAAGCTACATGATACAGTTAACACTACTGTATGATATATAGGAAATTTGTTAAAAGAGCAGATCCCAAGAGTTCTCATTACACGGTGAATTTTTTCTTTTGGGATGTTCAGTCAGTTCAGTCATGTCCAATTCTGGGTGATCCCATGGACTATAGCCCACCAGACTTCTTTATCCCTGGGATTCTCCAGGCAAGAAGACTGCAATGGGATGCCATGCCCTCTTCCAGGGGATCTTTCCAACCCAAGGACTGAACCCGCGACTCTTAAGTCTCCTGCATTGGCAGGTGGGTTCTTTACCACTAGCGCCACCTGGAAGCCCCTTTGGTATATCTATGAACTGATGAATGTTAACTTAATCTACTGTTAGCATTTCACAATCTACGTAAATCAAATCATGTCATACACTTTAAACGTTATACTGCAGTGCATGTCAATTGTTTCCCCAAAAAACTGGAAAAAATAGTTGAATGAATAAAAAATGTAGTGGATGTTTGGTGGGAGACAAAAGGGTTCACATGAGAAAGAATTCACTGTGTTGTATATTTTACTAATTTATGAAGAGTATGAAACTTTTTTTGGAAATAAAAAATATAACTTTTAGCCTAAGGTCTACAGTTTCTTGATCACAATTTTTGTCTCACTTTTCCATGAAGACTTGGTATTCTTTTGATAATTTTCAGAATTACCTTTCTATTCTCATTTAGCAAAGCACCCTCACCATTGATCCTTCCAAGCTTTAAGGAATAAAAGGTCATGCATATGAGGCAAAGTCTTAGATTGCTTCCTTCACAAAATGAACCAAATGTTTTCTAAAGCAAGAACCCGGAGAGCCATCATTAGTGGGTAGCACTGATATGGAGATTAGGGGGCTTACATCTCCTTAAACATTTTCAAAATAGATTAATGTGAATGAACATTACAATTCTGTTGCCAGATGCCTTCGGGTGTGTGAAAATAATTTAGGTAAAAATTGAGAAATCTCTCAGATAAACACCTCTTTGATTGAACACAGAGCAGATATAACTGCCCTAGTGTGCTATAATTTGGAAGGACTTCTTGAGAAGACACATGCCTTTAAAAATTAAATATATGTTCAGCTTTAATGGTAAACTTCATAAGTACTCATGCCATTGGGTAGCACAGAAGGCAAGCTGAATTAGAAAGTCTATAAAACAAGACATGAACAAATGAAAATATAAAGA
The DNA here is from genome assembly GCF_023699985.2 of Odocoileus virginianus. Lineage (NCBI taxonomy): Eukaryota > Metazoa > Chordata > Mammalia > Artiodactyla > Cervidae > Odocoileus > Odocoileus virginianus. Next base: position 21,760,654 of record NC_069686.1, read on the forward strand.
GTCAAAGTTCTCAATTTTGTTCTGTACCCATAAAATGCCCTGGATCTGTTTGATTGTTTCTTGAAGAGTTTCTTTACTCCATATGCTTCTCTTGGTGATTTTTATGTGGTACAGTTGCCACAGGGTGCTTTCGTTTACTACTGAACACAGATATAGAAAACAATCCATAATGAAAACCACAAAAGCCCACAATTCAGAAATGAAGCATATACACTTCCAAGTATATTAATTTTACTGAAAAGTTACATAAGTACAATATTTCTCAACTTCAAATGGGCAAACTAACCAGCTGGTAGTGAAACACTTTTCCCAAGTGAAAGCATTAAGCCTTTTGTCTGCGACAATCCTGAATGGAGAACACCGTTCACTTCTTTTATTCCTACTATCCTAGCCTGGAACTAGGGCTTTGTACATCTTGGTGGATATATTCTTTTGCTTCTATTACAATGTGTACAGTCAATAATCACTTTTATAGCAGCACCTAAACTGAGTGCCAAGAACCGTTGATGCTTTAAAAGAAACAGATATAGTGAACTTTAGGAAATACAGAATACCTAGCCAGAAAATCTTGGAGAAGGAAATGGCAACCCACTCCAGTACTCTTGCCTGGAGAATCCCAGGGACGGGGGAGCCTGGTGGGCTGCCGTCTATGGGGTCGCACAGAGTCGGACACGACTGAAGTGACTTAGCGGCAGCCAGAAAATCTCTCCATTTAACTAAAAGGAGCATTAATGTTTAAGATTTTCAGTTCTGACTAAAAGAGTAGGAAAACAAAAAATTCTAAACTGGAAATGCTCTACCATAAACCTGCTTTTCTGTTCAAGATATTTTGCTAGAAATGTGCATAAATGGAATCGAAGCTAGACACCTACTTTTTCCTCCACAATCTCAATTACCAATAGAGAACCAAAGCAAACTTTGGAAATGATATAAATTACTTGCATAGTAATTGAGTTTTTCCAAGTCAATTACGGGCTAAACTAAACAAGCAGACACCCAACAAACATTTGTCCATTTCTCTTTTATTCACCAACAGTGAAGACTCAAACTAAGCCCTTTTAAAAAATGTCTTCCCAATTTTTGGCTCTGAGAAAAATAGATACATTATAATATCTGATAATTTACATTCAGGAGAACATTTCAACAGAAGCCAAGAATGTGAGAAATTCTATGCTCCAGTCACGTCTGTTTGCATATGGAGAAAGCAGGGCCCAGAGAGATGAAGTTCTTGGCCTGCACCACACACAGTTTGGTAGTGGCAGAGCCAAGACAAGAACTTAAATAGCTTTACCTCGAGGCTCACGATCTTCCCATGGTGTCATGCTACCACAGGTGTTGCAGCCTTAACTATTTATCCCTCCCATACTACTCCAGTGACTGTGTTTCTATAAATGCTAACTCATCAGGAATACCTCAATTTTATACTGAGGCAGTGTATAATCATGCATCAAGTTGACTGCGATTCTTTCAGAGTCCTGAATGACAGACCATTGAATGAACCCCCACGTTGGCCACTGGTCCCTGGTTGGTTTACATCTATCCTGCTTTTTATAGCTAATTACATGGTAAACATTTTCCCTTTCCTTTTCTAGCTTTGAGGGGTAACTAACAAAAATTATATGTGTTTAAGTCTGCAACTTGATTCTTTGATAACATATACCTTGTGAAGTGAGTTATGTGGTAAGCATTTTTATGCTGGCTTAGGTGAAATTATAATTTACATAATAATTTACTTATAAGTAAAGCCAGCATAAAAATGCTTACTATGAAGCTCAAGTTACAAGGTATATGTATATCAAGAATGCTTAGGAAGCATTACTATGAATAAATCTAGTGGAGGTGATAGAATTTCAGCTGAGCTATTTAAAACCCTAAAAGATGATGCTGTTAAAGTGCTGCACTCAACATGTCAGCAAATTTGGAAAACTCGCAGTGGCCACAGGACTAGAGGTCAGTTTTCATTCCAACCCCAAAGAAAGGCAATACCAAAGAATATTCAAACTACCACACAGTTGCGCTCATTTCACATGCTAGCAAGGTAATGCTCAAAATCTTTCAAGCTAGGCTTCAACATTAGGTGAGCCAAGAACATCCAGATGTACAAGTTAGATTTAGAAAAGGCAGAGGAACGAGAGATCAAATTGCCAACATCTGTTGGATCACAGAAAAAGCAAGGAAATTCCAGAAAAACATCTACTTCTACTTCATTGACTATGCTAAAGCCTTTGACTGCATGGATCACAACAAACCATAGAAAATTCTTAAAGAGATGGGAATACCAGACCACCTTAACTGTCTCCTAAGAAACCTGTATGCAAGTCAAGAAGCAAGAGTTAGAACCAGATGTGGAACAATGGACTTGTTCAAAATTGGGAAAGGATTACATCAAGGCTATATATTGTCACCATGCTTATTTAACTTATATACAGAGTACATCATGCAAAATGCCAGGCTGGATGAATCACAAGCTGGAATCAAGATTTCTGGGAGAAATATCAACAACCTCAGATATGCAGATCATACCACTTTAATGGCAGAAAGCAAAGAGGAACTAAAGAGCCTCTTGACGAGGGTGAAAGAGAAGAGTGAAAAAGCTGGCTTAAAACTCAGCATTCAGAAAACTAAGATTGTGTCATCCTGTCCTATCACTTCAAGGCAAACAGATGGGGAAAAAGTGGAAGCAGTAATAGGTTTTATTTTCTTGGGCTTCAAAATCACTGTGGATGGCGACTGCAGCCACAAAATTAAAAGACGTTTGCTCCTTGGAAGAAAAGCCATGACAAAACCTAGACAGTATATTAAAAAGCAGAGATATCACTTGGCCGACAAAGGTCCATATAGTCAAAGCTGTGGCTTTTCCAGTAGTCATGTGTGGATATGAGAGTTGGAGCATAAAGAAGGCTGAGTGCCAAAGAACTGATGCTTTTGAACTGTAGTGTTGGAGAAGATTCCTGAGAGTCTTGAGACAACGAAGAGATCAAACCAGTCAATCATAAAGGAAATAAACCCTGAATATTCATTGGAAGGACTGATACTGAACCTCCAATACTTTGGCCACCTGATGCGAAGAGCCAAACTCACTGAAAAAGACCCTGATGCTGGGAAAGACTGCAGGCAGGAGGAGAACAACAGCGGATAGATGGTTGGATGGCATCACCGACTCAATGGACATGAGTTTGAACAAATTCCAGGAGATAGGGAAGGGCAGGGAAACCTGGTGTGCTGTAGTCCAATGGGTCACAAAGACCTGGACTCGACTTAATGAATGTTCAACAACAATAATTTCACAAGGTTCAACCACAAAGAATATACTTTGTTAAAAAATATTATTGATGCTAGAATGACAGCACAAAGAAGAAGAAAAACATCTTACCAGGCACATTCTCATGTACAGTAAGAGTCTATTTTTTTTTTTTGCTTTGGAAGCTTAGTTATGCTTGTTTAATGTAACATGTTTATAGTGAGAATGCAGTTAATATGTCAGTATCCATTACATTCCTGACAGGGAATTGAGTGCAGATAAATGGGACCTTAAGGAGACTTCTAATTCCTGCATTTATGCTTCGTCTGGAAGCCAGAGAAGAGACAAAGCAATGTGCGTTAAGTATAAATATGCCTGACTCCTAGTGGGGTGATATTCAGATGCCTTTTTGGCATCAACAAGCCAGTTCAACACATACAGATGTTAAAGACTTTTGTTTGTAGCATGGAAGCTTCTTTCCTCCAATGCACCTCTGCCAGGTCTGGTTGTTTCACCACCTGAGTGGGCAGTTTTCTTAAGCTACTTTACATTTTTAAAAAAATTTTGTTTTAATTGGAGGCTTACTTTTTAATTGGAGGCTTTGCTTTACAGTATTGTAGTGGTTTTGCCATACATTGACATGACTCAGCCATGGGTTCTGTATCAGTTTGCTGGGCTTCCAAAATATACCACAAATTGGGTGGTTAGATAATAGAAGTTCATTTTCTCGCAGTTCTGAAAGCTGGAAGTCCTAAATCAAGGTGTCAGGAGGGTTGGTTCCTTCTGAAGGCGGTGAGGAAAGGATCCATTTCATTCCTCCCCTAGCTTCAGAGAGCCTGCTGGCAATCTTTGCTGCTGCTGCAAAACTCCAATCTTTTTCCTTACAGGGCATGGCCATGGGATGATGTTCTGGCCAATGAGATGTGAGAAGAAGCGCTGAGAGCAGGTTCTGGGCAATATTCTGTTGAAAGTTGCTTTCCCTCCTCTTTCTCTGCCTCCCTTCCCTTCAGCTGGAATGGGGGCAGAGTATGAGCCAGCTTCAATCTTACAGATGAGGGCAACAACTCAGGCAATAATTTTCAAACTTTGCTTTCTGGATTCCTTTAAACTCTTAAAAATTGAGGACCTCAAAGAGTTTTATCTGTTGATATTGGTGATGTTTAATATGAAGTGAAAACATTTAAGTACTTATTCTGAAGTAACAATCAATCCATTACATGTTAATGTAAACAAACTTTTTAGTGGAAGATAATACGTGAAACAATTCTGTTAAACGTGTGACATTGTTTTACTGACATTTTTGTAAATCTCTCTTAAGTCTGACAATAGAAGACAGCTAGACTCTCATATTCTGTGTTTAATTTATTGTTGTATCACATGTCATGTAATCTGTGGAATCCTTCAGTGCATACACATGAGAAAATGAAAATGACAAAATGCCTTAATAGTCTTCCAAAAATAAGTTCTTATGAAAATCAGATCACCGATGAAAGATATAGAAGATGATACAATCAGATGGAAAGATATATTCATAGACTGGAAGAATATTGTTAAATTGATCAGACTATCCAAGGCAAACTACAGATTCAGAGCAATCTCTATTAAAATACCAAAGGTATTTTTCATAGAGCTAGAACAAGTAATTCTAAAATTTGTACAAAAACAAAAAGCCCCCTAATAGACAAGGCAATCTTGAGAAAGAGGAACAGAGTGGCGGAATCATGCTCCTTGACTTCAGACCACACTGTCAACACAAAGCTACAGAAATTAAAACAGTATGCTACTGATAAAAAACCACATGGATCAGTGGAACAGAAAAGAGTCCAGAAATAAACCTACACACTATGGTTAATTGATCTAAGGCGAAGGAGGCAGGAAAACATATTAGGGGAAAGGTCATCTCTTCAATAAGCAGTTTTGGTAAAACAGGATAGTTACATGTAAAAGAAAGAAATTAGAACATTTTCTCATACCATATACAAAAATATATTCAAAAGAGATTGAAGACCTATATGTAAGACCAGAAACCACAAAACTCTTAGAGGAGAACATAGGCAGAACACTGACATAAACTGTAGCATTATTTTTTCTGTCTCCTAAGGCAAAAGAAATAAAAGCAAACATGAACAAATGGAACCTAATTAAACTTAAAAGCTTTTGCACAGCAAAGGAAATCAACAAAAATACAACCTACTAAATGGGAGAAAATATTTGCAAATGATGTGATCAACAAGGAGCTATATCCAAAATATATAAACAGTTCATACAACTCCCTATCAAAAAAGAGAGACATGTAAAATAGAGATTTTTTTAAAATAAGGCATACAGATGGCCAATAAGCACATGAAAAGGTATTCAGCATCACTAATTGGAGAAAAGCCAATCAAAACCATGAGATCATCTCACACCTGTTAGAATGGCCATCATCAAAAAGACCACAAATAACAAATGTTAGCAAGGATGTGGGAGAAGGCAATGGCAACCCACTCCAGTACTCTTGCCTGGAAAATTCCATGGGCAGAGGAGCGTGGTGGGCTGCAGTCCATGGGGTCGCAAAGAGTCAGACACGACTGAGCGACTTCACTCTCACTTTTCACTTTCATGCATTGGAGAAGGAAATGGCAGCCCACTCCAGTGTTCTTGCCTGGAGAATCCCAGGGACGGCAGAGCCTGGTGGGCTGCTGTCTAAGGGGTTGCAGAGTCGGACACGACTAAAGTGACTTAGCAGCAGCAGCGAGGATGTGGAGAAAAAGGAACCCTAGTACACCGTTAGTGGGAGTGTAAATTCGTGCAGCCACTATGGAAAACAGTGTGAAGGTTTCTCAAATAGCTGAAAGTAGAAACTGCCAGGAAGATCAATCAGGATGGCAAAGTAGGAGGATATGGAAATCACCTTCCCACAAACAAATCAAAAATATGTTTACATGTGGAACAGTTCTCACTAAAAACTAACTAGAAACTGGCCAAGAGATCAAGACTGTAAGAAAGAGCCATACAATCAGGTACAAAGGGACAAGAAATGACCAGGTTGGATCCTGTGCCCTTGGGAGGGGACTCAGAGGAAAAGTGAGATTACTTGGGAGGGGATCCACCATGGTGAGTGAGTAGTTTGAGCCACATACTGGGCACCCCAGTCTTTAGGCTGAAGCTCTTCTGCTTGACCCAAAACCTGGATGGCAGTATTAACAATAATACTGAGTGGTGTCTGCTCTGCCTCCCAGGAACCAGAGTGAAGTCATAGGCCCACCCTAGGAAAGGCATGAGCCCAGATCCGCTGGGGCTAAATGCTGCTGAGTGGATCTTTTTCTTGGCCTGCAAAGATGCCCTGCTGGGGCCTGTAGCCAGGCCAGTGCCTCTACTGGCCTGGGCAAGGTGGCTGGGCAGACTGGCTGCAGGCCTGGGGAGGAGCCTGTGTGGAGTGAGGCTAGGGGCCCACTATTCCTGCAGCCACGCAGGTTATGCAACCACCACTTCCACTGGCAGACATCCTCTGTGTCCTGGCTGCACTGGTCAAACCAGGTAAGAAGGGCCTCAAACATGGCTTGGAGGCAGAAGAGCTCAGGTTCCCTTTGGTGCTCTGGATGGCCCAGGCCCACGCTCAGCCTGTCTATCTGGCTGGAAGAGATGGAAGGGTAAGAGGTTTTGGAGCTTCTGGTAGGTGGGAGGATGAGCCCCCTTGACTGGCTGGAATGCTGGTGAAACTAACAGGAGGGTGGCAGGAAGCTCAGACTCCACTCAAGAGAAACACACGCATGTTTGCTTGTTGCTGAGATAGGGCAGAGAAGCCAGACTAAAGACTGCCAAGGTGGCTGCCTGATTCCCTGTGATCAACCCTGTGCACCCCAGCCTGAGCCCAGTGAACTCTTTAGCCCAGTGGAGTAAGTCATAACTCCACAATGAAGCAAGAGCCATCACGACAAAGAAGAGAGCTGGGCCCTGGGCCTCACGGGCAACTCAGACCTGAAGTAGCATCTAAGTGGGGAGATGGCAGCCATTCCTGGTGCTCACTCAGACAGCACTTCAGAAACATTCCTGATCTCTGATGGCAGCTGGACCACCACAGGTCATGCACCAACACATGCCAAGTTCACACAGCCCTGCCTGCCCCACAGTGCAGCTCCACACCAGGGTGGGGGTGTCAGATGCCGAGAGATCAGATGTGAGGGACAAAAGAGACTCAGACCTGAAGCATTGTCTGAGTTACTGGTGTGTGCACAGGCAGCATATCAAAAGCAGCCTGGACCATTATCTGTGGCTAGACCACCACATCTCATACCTTGTCACAGGTGGAGAGCCCTCACGGTCCTCATGCTTCAGCACTGCTCCTGTCAGGGCCAAGGGTGCCGGTGCTGGGATGGAGGGGAGGTCACATTTAAAGAGAGTGGAGCCAGCTTGGACCTGACCCTCAGGCCTTCTGCTCCAACAATTTTGGACCAGGGCCTGGATCTGCCTCTGATAGGTGATGGTCCCTGAGCAGATAGGCATCCTTGCCTCAACCCTGGATCTGGCTCAAGTACCCCTCCATCTTCAGCCCCACATCATACCAAGGTGATAGCTGCCAGCACACCCTGATGTAAGATGTGACTTGTGTTCATGTCAAATCCAGCTCTCCTACCAAAGCCACTGGGCACAGGCAGACTGTATAGGGACGCTTCCACATAAAGACACCACTACAAGACTGTAACTGTTAACTGTTTCACCTAAATTCATAGAGACAGAGAAAGGTAAGCAAAATGAGCAAGCATACCAATATTCCCATTACAGGGGTCCCAGAAGGAAAGGAGAGAGAGAAGGGGTAGACAAAGTTTTTGAGTTTATGGCTAAAATCTTCACAAGTCTGAAAAAAAAATTTAAGTACAGGAAGCAAAGAGCGTCCAGAACAAAATGAATTCAAACAGACCCACACCAAAACATAACAGCTAAAATGGCAAAAGTTAGAGAATTCTAAAAGCAGCAAGAGAAAAACCAAAGTCATGTGCAAGGAAGCTCCCTAAAGTTATCAACTGCTTTCTTTACAAAAGCTTTGCAGGTCAGAAGGGAGTGTTGATATATTCAAAGTGCTGAAAGGGAAACATCTGCAACCTAGAACACTCTACCCAGCAATACCATCGTTCAGAACTGAGAGAGAGAGAAAGAACTTCTCAGACAAACAAAACTAACAGTTCATCAATACAAAACCTACCCTAAAAGAAATGTTAATGGTCTTCTCTAAGTAGAAAAGAAGTGTCTATAACAAGAAGTAACGATCTAAGGAAAGGAAAAATTCTATTAGGAAAGGCAAATATATAGTAAGGGCTGAGGATCAAACACTTAAATAAGCTAATATGAAGATTAAAAGACAAAGAAAAAGTATGACTGCAAAATATAGTGAAGGGATAAACATGAAGATATAAAATATGACATCACAAAATGTGAAGAAGGGGAACAAAAACATAGATCTTTTAGAATGTGTTTGAACTTAAAGTAACAGTCTAAAATGAGTAGGTACAGTTTATAGGTTAGAATTTATGAACCTTGTGGTAACTACAAGTCAATAAACTACAATACTAAACTAGAAATATAAGCATATTACTAACAAAAATCAAACCAGAGGGAAATAAATGAACAGAGAAGAACTAAAAATAACCAGAGAACAAGCAATAAAATAGTAATGAGTACACACCTGTGAATAATTACTTTAAATGTCAATGGACTAAATGCTCCAAAAGACATGGGGTGGCTGATTGGATGAAAAAAAACCTATCCATATGCTGCATACAAGACATTCATTTCAAAGCTAAAGACACACACTGGCTAAAAGTGAGGGGATGCAAAAAAGATTAAAAAAAAAAAAAACAACAGCAGTAGTAACATTCACATCAGACAAAATAGCTCTTAAAGTTTGTAACAAAGACAAAGAAGGGCATCATATAATGACAAAGGGATCAATACAAGAATCAATACAAGAGGGTGGTATACTCAACAACTATGCATCCAACACAGGAACATCTAAATATATAAATCAAACACTAACAGACATAAAGGGAGAAATTCACAATAATACAGTAATAGTAAGGGGCTTATAATATACTACTTACATTAATCGAGAGATCATCTGGGGGAAAAAATCAGTCAAAGTCTTAAATGACAAAACAGACCAGTTAGACCTAGATATCTACAGAATCTTCCATCTAAAACACAGTAGAATACACATTCTGGAGAATGCACTTAAGGATAGATGATATGCTAGGCCATGAAACTATTTTTGACAAATTTGATAGCACAGAAATTATATCAAGCATTTTTTCAATCAGAATGGTATGAAACTATGTCAATTACAGAAAGAAAAATGGGCAACCACAAACACATGGATACTAACAACATTCTATAAATACTATAATACCAATGAGTCAATGATGAAAGCAAAGAGGAAATCCCAAACCATCTTGAGACAAACAGAAATGGAAACACAACTTTCCAAAACGTATGGGACACAGCAAAAGCATTTCTAGGAGGGAAGTTTAAAGAAATACAGGCCTACCTCGAGAAAAAAGAAAAACTTCAAATACACAATCTAAATCTACCATCTAAATTTCTACCATCCAATTTCTAAAGAAATTAGAAAAAGAACAAATGAAGCCCAAAGTCAGAAGAAGGAAATAAGATCAGAGAGGAACTAAATAAAATGGAAACTAAAGAAACAACAGAAAATGATCAGTGAAATTAATAGCTGTTTATTGGAAAAGATAAACAAAATTGACAAACTTTAGCTAGGATCATCAAGAAGAAAAGAGAGAGGACCCAGATAAACAAAATAAGAAATGACAGGAAAAACAACCACCAGCACCAGAGATACAAAATATCATAAGAGAATGCCATTGACAGTCATATGCCAACAGTTCAAACAACTTAGAAGGAATGTACAAATTTCTAGAAACATACAACCTGCCAAGACTGAATCAGAAAAACAATTTGAACCAACTGATCACTAGTAGTGAAATTGAATTTGTAATTTAAAAAAACTCTCAGCAAAAAAAAGGCCAGGATTCTATAGCTTGACAGTAGACTTGTAACAAAATAGAGCTAATATTCTCAAACTACTCAAAAAAATTGAAGAGGACAGACACTTCTAAATTCATTCTGTAAGTCCACCATTATCCCAATACTCAAACCAAACAAAGACAACACCAAAAAAAGAGAAAAGAGAAAGAAAATTACAGGCCTATATCTCTGATGAATATAGATGCAAACATCCTCAAAATATTAGCAAACTGATTTTATATATAAACATTATTGATATATATATACACACACACAATATACAAAAAGGATTATACATCTTGATTAAGTGGGATTTATTTTAGGGATGCAGGGATGGTTCAATATTCACAAAAAAAACATTATACATCAAGCCAACAAAAAGGATAAGAATCACATAATCATCTCAAAAGATGCAGAGAAAGCATTTGACAAAATTCAATATCCATTCATGATTAAAAACACTCAAAAAATCATGTAGAGGGAACATATCTCAACAAAATAAAGTCCACTTATGACAAATGGACTAATACATCCACAGCTAACATCATACTCAACAGTGAAAAGCTAAAAGTCTTTCCTCTAAAATTGAAAGCAAGATAGAAATGCTCATGTTTGCCACTTCTATTTAACACAATATTACCAGTCACAGCAATCAGACAAGAAATAAAAGGCATCCTAATTGGAAAGGAAGAAGCAAAGCTGTCACTACTTATGAATAACATACTAAGTCTTTCACAAAACAAAAACTGTTAGAACAAATAAATGAATTCTGTAAAGTTGTTGGATGCTAGATTAATATACATAAATCTGTTGCTTTTCTATGAACTAATAATGAACTATCAGAAAGAGAAAGCAAAAAAAAACCCCAAAACAATAACTTTTAAAACTGAATTAAAAAAAAAAAAACCTAAGGAAAAACTTAACCAAGGAAGTGAGCCATCTATACACTTAAAACTATAAAACACTGATGAAGGAAACTGATGGTAAAAAGGAAAAGATATTCCATGCTCTTGGACTGGAAGAATCAATATTAAAATGGCTATACTATACAAAGCAACATATAAATTTAATGCAATCCCTATCAAAATACTGAGGACATTTTTCACAGAACTAGAACACATAATCCTAAAATTTATATGGAACAACAAAAGAACCCAAATTTCAAAGCAATCTTGAGAAAAAAGAACAAAACTGGAGGTACGATGCTCCCAGACTTCAGATTATACTACAAAGTTACAATATTCAAAACAGTATGGTACCGACACAAACCCAGAATACAGATCCATGGTATAGAGTCCAGAAATAAACCCACACACTCAGTCAATAAATCTACAAAAAAGGAGGAAAGATATATAATGGAGAAAAGACAGGCACTTCCATAAGTGATGATGAGAAAATGGAACAGCTACATGTAAAAGAATAAGCTTAGAACATTTCCTCACACCAATATAAAAATAAACTTAAAACTGAGTAAAGATCTAAATATAAGACCTGAAGCTCTAAAATTTCTAGAACATAGGCAGAGCACTCTTAGACATAAATTTTAGCAATATTTTTTGTGGTCTCCTAAAGCAAAGGAGATCAGTCCTGGGTGTTCACTGGAAGGACTGATGCTGAAGCTGAAACTCCAGTACTTTGACCACCTCATGTGAAGAGTTGGAAAAGACCCTGATGCTGGGAGGGACTGGGGGCAGGAGGGGAAGGGGACGACAGAGGATGAGATGGCTGGATGGCATCACCGACTCGATGGGCATGAGTCTGGGTAAACTCTGGGAGTTGGGGATGGACAGGGAGGCCTGATGTGCTGTGATTCATGGGGTCACAAAGAGTCGGACACGACTGAGCGACTGAACTGAACTGAAAGCAAAGGAAACAAGAGCAAAAATGAACAAATGGAGCCCAATTAAACTTAAAAGCTTTTATTCAGCAAATGAAATCTTTGACAAAAATGAACAACCTGCTGAATAGGAGAAAGTACTTGCAAATGATATGACAAATAAGGAGTCAATATCCAAAGAATATAAATAGGTCATACAATTAATAATAAAAAAAATTGATTAAAACATGGGAGGAACTCAAAGAAGACATTCAGATGACATGAAAAGATTCTCAACATCACTAATCATGGATATGCAAATCAAAACCACAGTGAGAAATAGCCTCACACCTGTTACAATGGCTATCATCAAACCCTGGAAATGGTGTAGAGCAAAGGGAATCCTCCTATACTGTTGGTAAGAATATAAACTGGTGCAGCCGCTATGGAAAACAGTATAGAAGTTCCTTAAAAAAACTAAAAATAGAACTATCATCTGATTTAAGCAATTACACTCCTGGGTATGCATTTAAAAAAAAGAAAAACCTTGAAAACACTCATTCAAAAAGATACATGCATGCCAATGTTCATAGGAGTGTATTTACAATAGCCAAGATACAGAAAAAACCAAAACCAAAGTGCTGTTGATAGATGAATGGATTAAGATGTGGTATATATACACACACAATGGACTATTAGTCATGAAAGTGAATGAAATTTTGCCATTTCCAACAATGTGCATGGACCTAGGCTGCTGCAGCCAGAGCAACAGCAGGTAAGGATTGAAAATGGTCGATGCACAGTTTGGGAAAAAGGAACTAGAGACAGAATTAAAGTTTTAAAGATGGGACCGGGGGGACTCAAGACCTCTTGGGTCAAGAGCCCTGTTCCTCAGAGCCACATCACTTTTATTTAGTGTCTTGGCAAGCAGAAAGTATCTGTTGTGTTACAATGAAGTCAGCCTCCTGTGTCCCTGGTCACATCTCCCATTTTATTGATTACTTTAAACTATCTTTGCTATTTTCTTGTACTAGGGCTATCACCTAGCTGGCGGTCATAGACCCACATATGCCTTGGGAAAACATCTTCACGTGTGCACAAGCAGTGCTCTGAACTTGCACTGACCTGGCATTCCAAGGTCCACACTGTTTTGCCTTAGCTTAGCGGGGCATGACAATCCCAACCGATCAACCCAAAGTACTTTTATTTGGATTATGCTGTATTGTTATATTTTGCTTTTATTCTTTTCCCATGGTGATTTTTTCATGGCTTAGCCAGAGCAACAGGTGGTTAATTATTAACCCCTGCACCAGGCAGTCCATGCTTACTGAGTAAGTTATGCTTATTGAAATAAGTCAGAGAAAGACATATACTGTATGCCATTACGTATATGTGGAATCAAAAAAACACATATATATAGGAAAACAGACTCAGATATAGGGAAGAAACTAGTGGTTACCAATGGGGAGAGGGAGGGACAAGGCACAAGATAGGGGCAGAGGATTAAGAGGTACAAGATACCAAGTACAGAAAAGCTACAAGCATATACTGCACAGCACAAGAAATATAGCCAATATTTTATGATTTTAAATCAAATATATAAAAAATTTAGTTAGTACATTGTATACTTGAAAATAATATAATACTGTATATCGACTGTACCTCATTAAAAATTAATTTTGATATTATAAACCCTTGAAACTCTCAGGGACTCCCCAAAAGTCCTTGATTAAGACATTGAGAACCACTGCTGAGAACGAGAGAGACTGGGGTCCCAATGTAACTGCATGGAACAGAACATTCTAATCCCCATAACCAGACCACCTACCAACATATACCTTCATGTGAATTACAAATAAATCTTCTATGTTCAGTTAGCCACTGTACTATGATCTCCATTTATGCCATCAAACCAACAACCTAAAACAATCATTTGACTGGCAGGGTTGTTTTTCTTAAAACAGTTAAGAATGAAGTGATATTTCTCATACAAAGTGTGAACCAAAAGTGGGATATAAACTGTAGATTTAGAAAGCCTCCACTATCAAAATAAACGGGAGGAAGTGCCTCTCCTTATGGAAGTTAGGAATGTTTCCAAGCTTTCAGATCTCAAGTGTGCCTCTTTCATCTTGTCTGGTCCACTTTGCTCACTTAGGATACTTGCTGGCCCAGTAGGTAAATAAGTCCATGAAGAAATGGGAGGTTTTTAGTAGGAAATTGATGTGATCAGAACAATGCTCAGAAAGATCCATCTCACAGCCCTGGACAAGAGGACTGGAAGTAGAGTGGCTAGCAATGGGACAGCCAGGCAGATATAAGGTGCCCTAAGACTCTAGGGGAATAAGAAGTCAGGATTAAGTCAGTGGAGAAGAGGAGGAGAACAGATTGAAAGTATTCACGCCTGGATCACAGGTCCTACACTGCAACAGAGAACCATGGCAGAGAGCACAGGCCGACTCTGCACACAGAATATTCCTTAGTATGGCTTATTTTCAGAACCCTGCCTGCTGGTCTGGATCATGTCAGAACATGCAGGATCCCTTTAAGTCTTTCCCAAAGCTGCCTAAAGCTGATCCCATGTTTCTTTCCCCATAGCCGAATCATTGCACTCTCCACCTACCCACACCAAGGGATCTGAAACAGACTTGGTCACATCTTACCTCAGTAGGTGGCAGCAGTGAAAAGAACTGCCCCTCGCAGGCTGTCTGCATTATAAGCTCACCAAAAGCTCCTGCCTCCCAGTCCTGAGAAGGGAACAAGGAGGTCACTGCCCTTACCTGTGTCCAGGATATCCCTGATGGCCCTTTGAAGTTGTCACAGGTCCTCCTTCCTGAAATCTGGAATGAAATATTAGTGTGCTCAGCAGTCGGAAGGATAAAAGTCAACTGTACAGACTGTTCACAATGTACCAGGTACACCTTTAAGTGCCTTATATACGTGAAGTTGTTTAATCCTCACAACCACCATTTAAGACAGGCAGTAGTACTGTCCTCATCGTACAGATGAGGGGCCCTAAGCACAGGATATTGAATAACTTTCTGAGACTGTATATCTAGTAACTAAAGAGCTTGGATTTAAACGAAGTCATCTGTCTCCAAAAGCCTGCATGCGGTCTTAACCGTGACATTCGACCATCTCAAATATGGTATCCAGGGATCAAGCCTGGGTTCCAGAGGATAGTCATTCCCAAGAATGTGAGAAAAAGAAAAGGCAGGGAGGATTTGATATTATATTCACAACACCTAATACCCAAGCAAACAGAAGTGGAGAAAAAATCAATTTGATTCTCTTTGTGCCTTTATAACACATGCCCAAATTCATCAGGTCTCCTGTGTTAAAGACAGGATGGAATTGAACACAAGTCTAAACTGATGAATCTGGAGTGCTGGACTATTGGTTTTAAATCCCATCAAGAGTTCTCATTTATAGCCTGCTGAACATCTGGAAGAAGTATTCCTGGTTCTAGGTTGCTACTGGGCTTCTAACTATGAAACAGAGCAGGACCCTATGGCTCTTTCCCTGACCATGTTTTCCACCTGCCTTCTATCTGTGAAAAAAACTTTAGCCAGAGAATATGTCTAATCAGAGAAGTGAGAAAATGCAGAAACAAAGGAAAGCAGCACAACAAGACTAAATAATAATAGTTCAGTCACTAAGCACAGTTAAGGACCTTCAGTTCCTCCTCAAGGGTTATAGATGATGTTCTGAGCCACATGAGCTGTGAGCTGGCTTATGGGTACCGAAACCCCTACCAGATGAAAGCAGTTAACTAACTACATGATGACCAAATCAAAGCCAATACATAAACTACTTCATTTTACACAATTCTGAGAAATGGCCTCAAAGAAATGGGAACAAACCGACCCTGGAATAGAAAATTCACCATACTTACAACAATCAAGGTGATGCTGGTCAGACCACCAATGACCAATTTCAAGATGACTGTCTGAGCTGACTGTGCTATTTCTGCATGTATCCCCCTCTCTCCATCTATAAAAGCTCTTGCTCACTGACAAAGTGTAAAGGGAGTCAGCTTTTGGACAGGCGTCTGCCCCCCACCCCCACTTGCTAACATCTGAAATAAAGCACACCTGCCTTTCCACCAATCTTGCCTCTGTATTGACTTCTGAGTGGTGAGCAGCCAGATTCAGTTACAAGTACATACTCAGAAATGAATCTCTCACCAGGGCCAAGCCCTCAGCGTGCCCACAGCCCAACCTGTGTGCTCTGAGGACGCCAGCAAAGCCCTCTGCTCTCTCTCCACCGAAGAGCTGCCTGACAGCCAGGGTCCTCGACTCTCTAGGTTTTATCAGTAGATGAAATAATATGGCACAGTGGGTCAAAGGCCAACCGGGTGTTTTTCTTGGGTTTTATCAGTAGATGAAATAATGTGTCATAGTGGGTCAAAGGCCAACCGGATGTTTTTCTTCCCGAATGATCTTGAGTTACTTGCTCAATCCATGTTTATGCCCTTAGCAGCCAGGCCAGTTTTCTACATTTTAAAAATACCGACTCAAATCTTAACAACACTGATATCTTTTCCTCCTGCAAGAGGCAGAATCTCCTTCCTGGAGTTTTCATGAAAGCCTGACCATACTTCAGCACTTACTAAATCACACTACTATTGATTGTTTAAAGAGCTGTTTTTCTACCAGATTATGAGCCTAAGGCAACTGTAACCCAATCAGGTGCATTGTGCTTGACAAACAGCAAGCCAACACTCGGATACTGAGGTTTGCAGGTGAAGAGAGGGTCTATTGACAAGGCAGCCAAGCGAGGACACAGGAGAAAAAATCTCAAAATCAGCCTGCCCCAAGGTAAATTGGCTCGGGGTTCTTTACAGGTCTAACCAGGCTACAGGCCCATGCATGTTCTAAGGGCAGAGTTTGAGGTTCTTTGATTTTGAAGGTCATCAAGTCCAAACACTTGTGCATGCCCAGTTGGAGGGTCTGTGTTGCTATAACCCTAATGTCTACACATAAAATTGATACTAAAATAAACACCAAGATTTCAAAAAAGCATCAATGGGATATGCAGAATAATCACACTTTTAACCAGTTCATCTTGATCAGGACAGAGTTGACTTCAAGTTTCTAGAAAACAACACAGGCAAACATCTTATTGTTTATGGGCCGCTGGGAGGACAGGCAAGTCTTAAAACAACCTTGATTAGTGAAGGCAGGTGAAATGGATTTGACTAATTATCACCCACAGTTTCACAAAGACTATGCTCCATCTATCTTGGAGGCTCTGTACTGAACACAGTGGCTTGATACATAGTAGGTTCCATGGCTAATAAAAACAAAAGAATGAAAAGTGAAAATGAGAGGCAGATAATGGTGTTCAGACCTTTATATGATTCAAAATGTCCTGAGAATAACCCTCCTGTCCCCAAAAATTTCCTTCCTGTTCCTGTTTCTGTATGTGACTTTCTATCATAATTAAGGAGTTTTGAAAACATAAACAGCACTAGGAAAATAATTTCTCAACCCATAGCTATTAATATAAGATGGAAATATTTTTAAAAGGTGATTTGTAGGGTAGAGACTGTGAAAGATTGGGCTGTGATGATGCCTACGCAGGTTGTGTCAGGCAGAAGGGAAAAAGCCAGAGATGGTAAATGTCTCAGTAGGTGGAGGAGAAAAGGGTAAGGGAAGGGGATGAGGGAATTTAAGGCAAGTTTCCTTACATCATAATTGTCTCTAGAGCTAGTAGCTCAGAAAGTAAAAAATATGATTATTCTGCAAATCACCATTGATACATTTCTGGAATCCTGGTGCTTATTTTAGTGTCAGTTTTATGAGTCGATATCAAGGTTATATCAACTAATCTAATTCTCTTGGAAATGTGGGACACAGTGAACCAAACTGTTGAAGTGTATAATTCAGTGCTTTCAAGGCCAAAGTAAATGCTCCTTATTTTTTTCTGAATAAATTAACTAATCAATTCATTGGATGAGCTCACATTTTCTTTACACAGCCAAATCCCCAACAACATGATGATTCTTCAGTTCCCAATGGTAGTTTAGTCTGGATTTGGTTATGCTATATGACTTTGTGGCCTAGTGGGCACTTGGAGACGTCCATGACTGCAGGGACCTGGAAAAACACAGAACATGGAACTGCTGTGTGCTGGAGATGGGAGGCTCATTTCTGCAGACTCCCTATCCACCACTTTCCACCCACTGTCGTTTGCTTCTCCCCCTCCCTGTTGCTTACCTTCAGGGTCATTTACTCTTCCAAAGCCACCTGCTCCTCCTTGCCTTGGAGTTCCTAGGTGCCAGCTCTCTAAGGTTTGACCTCAAGACCTGCCAAGTTGGAGCTGGGATGGCATTTCCCATCTGCAGCAAAAGCCATTTCAAAAAGCAGAGTGAGAGAGCCCTGGGCTTCTCACATCTTCCTTGCTGGATGTGTTTGTGGCTGCAAAAACCAATTACTGAAGCTCAGCTGTAAGAAATGAAATATATTTAGTCACAGGTAAAGTTCATGAACACGGTATTAGCTGCAGAATGTGTGTGGTGGCATCTTTTACAAATGAATGCATAGCCTTGATCCTGCTCGTTTTACAAATGAGCCATGTCCAGAGTGATACTGATGGCAAAAACAGAAGTGGGTCTATTGTCCTGGCAGCCTCAAAGCTGCTCAGAATAACAAACTATGGCACATAGCACTTTATCTTCATCAGAATTTCCCTCTGCTTGTTTATAGCATCTGAAATGCCCATATTCCCTTGGGATCAAACAGGCTTATAGCCCGGCAGGACAAACTCTTTCCTCCACAATTTCTGGTTTAATATTTGAAGCTGTTGCACCAAAAGAAATTGCAAAGAGAGAACACAGAAAGCAGGTGAGGGCACATACAGCTACCAATCTGACTCTCCCTCCCAGCACCAGTCTGAAAAATGACTGTATGCTTTCTTTCAACTGCCCCAGAAAGATGATTTGGGAAACCAAGGACCAAACCATCAGACGCAGTTGCCCTGTTTACCCTAGATACAACTTTGGCGAAAATTATTTTTTTTTAATTGAGAAAGCAACATGGTTTGACAACTTGTGCTTCCCAAGAGAAGTTAAACCTGTCAGACTACTCAGTATCAAATGTTACCCTAGGTAAAAAAGAAAAGCTCTTTAAAACCAGATCTAAAAGAACCTTGAAGAGGCTTTGAGAAGCCAGCCTTTTCCTCCTTGGTTTGCCTCCCATCAGAAGGGTCGCTGACTTACCAGGCTGAGGGCTGGTTTCCACTGCCAGCTCTCTTATCCATACTGCTGGATGGCACTAGATTAATCCTATAATATTTTCTAATTGCTTTTAACCCTTTGTTCTTTACTTTCTACTTGGAGCCACTATGGAATTAAAAAAAAAAAAGTCTGAAGAAGTTTAAACTTGAAAACGGAATGTTATGAAACTCTGCAAATGCTTGCAGAGACCTTCATCCACTCAATTCTCACTTTTGGCCAATGCCTCAGTGCTTCCTGTACTGGGTGGGAAAAAAAGCTTGCAGTTGTGTGTTTCCTTGTCCCCCCTCTAGTCTCTTCAAAATCCCATGTCCATATATGAGGAGACTTTTTATGATCTCAGGCGGTGTCTAGCCCTTCCTTCCCAGGTTAATTAGTCAACCTGGGTCCTGAGATCCATACTCTCTTCTTTCCCTCCATGACTCTGCTCCATCACATTGTCTCCTCCCTGGTACCTTCCATTTCTCCTCCTGCCTCGGCTCCCCTTCCCAACTGCCTGCAAACACGCACACACCTGTGCCTGGGAAGCTCTCCCACGCTATCCTGCCACTATATCTCTGCTTTTCCCTACCAAGACTCTTGACCAAATGCCACCCACTTCCTGTAACAGTAATGCTAATAACAAGAAGCGATGTTATGGAACCAGGTTCATTTTGGCTAATGTACAGCAAGCTCAAATGCTAAGATACCAAGCTTTGCGGCAGAGGGGGTTTATTCACAAGGCAAGCCAAGCAAGGAGATGAGAGACAGTCTCAGCTCTGTCTCCTAGAAATCAAGCGGCATAGGACACTTATGGGATAAAGAATAGAGAAGCAGGGTGGTCTGGGGTGTGCGGAAAGGTGATTAGGAAAATGTGCAGTAGCCATTGTTGCACACAGGCTTAACTAAGCTACAAACCTCTGCATGTTTCAAAGAAAAAAAAATAAAGGCAGCATTTAGCACGATCTGAGGGTGGAGTTTTGGGCCCTCTAAAATCCAAAGATCACTGAGTATACACTCACGCATGCCCAGCTGAAGAGTGGGTGGTCTTATCCGGTCCTACCCAGTTCAGTTGGAACCAGACACAGCCGACTCAAAGTTCCTAAAAACAATTCAGGCAAATATCTTATTGTTTAGTCTACTGTCCACTTGGAGGACACGCAAGTCTACTGTAGATGACACTGATTAGTAAAAGCAGGGGAAATGGATTTGACGAATGACTACTCATGGTTTCAATGATAAATAGCATTTGAGTGCCTACTCTGTGCCTGTACTGTCTTAGGCAATGTATATACATTGTCCTTTAGCCTCACAAAAACCTCAAGAGTTAGCTGCTATTTTTATCATTATTGTCTCCATTTTAAAGATGGAGACACGGAGGCATAAAGGAGTTAAACAACTTGCACAAGATCACACAGCAAGCCTGGAGACTCAATTGAAATCCAGGTGGTCTGCTCTCAGGACCCTCAGTTTCCACCACTATTTTGTACTTCTTTTTTGTTCTGCAGTCAGCCCTCCCAGCATTCTGAACCCATATGCAGGAAGAGCACTGATCTCATAAGAGCTGAACCCACTGACATTATCAGTTTCTCATTCTCATCAACTTTTCTGCAGTATCTGACATGGTTCATCTTCTGTTCCCATCTTCTTTTGACCCACTCCTCTCATTTAGCTTTCAAAGCACCATATTGTTTAGTTCTTATCCATTCTCTCTGACCTTTCTTTATTCTCTTCACTAGCTCCATTTTCTGCTCTTAATAATTATGAACATGCCAAGTTTTAGTCATTGAGACTTTGCCACTATCAATAGAAAGTCTCTCGCTCCAAGTCTTCAACTGTGTCAGCTGCCAATGAATCTTAGTTCTACAGTTCCAGTCTCATCATCCCTCCTGGCACCAGACTTGAATTTCCAACTGAATGGGGAACTTTTCCACTAGACTGTATCACCTCTATTTTAAATTCAGTATGTTTATAAAAATGAATCATATTCTCTCCAAGTTGCTGGAGCATTGTTCTCTGCTCTCCATCTCAGCTTTTGTTCAAATGGTGCTATTACTTGTCTAGTCACTGGGCTTAAAAATGTGGATGTCATCTCTGAAGACTCCCTTCTTGTCACCATTTAGCACCATCTACTCAAAATTAAGTCTTTTCAGTTCTTTCATGATGAACACCACTTTCTCTTCTATTCCATTCTCTTTCCAATGTCAGCGCCCTAGAAGATGTCCTTATTAGC